>NW_026521760.1:622500-2022433 GCF_021234435.1 Artibeus jamaicensis | reverse complement strand
TTTCTGACTCATTCTTTTTTTTATGGTTTCCATTGTCTCTTTTCATGCTGTTGAGTATCCTTATAATTATTGCTCTAAAATCTCTATCTGATAAATTGCTTGCCTCCATTTCATGTAGTTTTTCCAGAGAATATGCTTGTTCTTTCATTTGGGGTCTGTTTCTTTGTTCCCATTTTGGCTCCTGCTTTGTATTTTGCACCTTAGATGTTAAACTAATCAGCCATTATGTTACTCAATTGTTAATCTAATCAATCTGTAATCAGCAATCTGGCTTAAGCACCACAGGGTGGGGCACAGTAATTCCTTCCCACAGGGATATTGCTTCCCCTCAGGCTGATGCCATTCAGGGAAGAGTACTTTGCCTGAGAAAGATGGCTTCTGCAATATGGGGAATGACTCAGCACAAGGTTCCCGGTGGCTTTTTCTAGTTGGCTGGAGGAACCTCTGGAGGAGCCTTCAGCTCCAGACTTTACTCAAGCATCTTTACTCCACTCTGCCCTTCCTCTGCTGGAGCCCGGGGTAAGTAGCTGCAAATGAAATTTTGTGCATTGGCCCTTTAAGAGGCTCTCTGCATTTCTAGTCATCTCTTCCTGGAAGACAGAAAGCCTACTGCTTTTCACAGCTCGATGCTACCTGGGTTTCTTTCCACCTCTCGTTCTGTAGGCTGGGGAGCCCATCTTGAGGTTTAGACCTCACACTTCTCAGGGGAAACCACCAGCTGCTGAAATATCCCTTTGGAACTTCAGCTGCCACCCATGGGAGTCTAGTCAGCTCTCTTGTGCCTTCCCCACTCCCCCTACCAGTCCTGTGGTGAAGTGGTTTCTTCTGTCTGTCTTGGCTATAAGGCTCCTCTCCAGCTAGTATTCAGTTGGTTATTCTGGATGATTTGTTTACAATTTAGTTGTAATTCCAGATTGGTCCTGAGAGGAGCTTAGTGTAGCTTTCACTTACTACTCCCATTCACAGGTCCTTCAATAAGAATAAAATACCTAGGAATAAAACTAACCAAGGATGTAAAAGATCTGTACACAGAAAATTATAAGACGCTGAAGAAAGAAAGTGAAGAAGATAACAAATAAATGGAAATACATAGTGTGTTTATGGATAGGAAGAATTAACATAATAAAATGTCAATACTACAATTTATAGATTCAATGCAATTCCTATCAAGATTCCAATGATATATTTCACAGAACTAGAACAAATATTTAAAAAATTTATACGGAACCACAAAAGATCACTGCATAGCAACAGTGATCCTGAGAAGAATGAAGTTGGAAGAATCATGCTACCTAGTATTAAACTATACTATAAGGCATGGTAATCAAAACAGCCTGGTACTGGCATAAAAACAGACACATAGATCAATGGAACAGAATAGAGAGCCCAGAAATAAATCCACACTTTTACAGTTAATTACTATTTGACAGTGGAAGCAACATATACAATGGGCTAACGATAATTTACTCAATAAATGGTGTTGGGAAAATTGGATACGTGCAGAAAAATGAAACTAGACCAGCTTCTTACACCACACACAAGAATAAATTCAAAATGGATCAAAGACTTAAATGTTAGACCTGAAACCATAAAAATCCTAGAAGGAAATATAGGCAGCAAAATCTTGGATACTGCTCGTAGAAATTTTTTATCAGATATATCTCCCCAAGTAAGAGAAACAAAAGAAAAAATAAACAAATAGGACCACATCAAACTAAAAAGGTTCTGCACAGCAAAGAAAAAACCTCAACAATATACAAGGACTAACCAAAGAAGGGAGAACATATTCTCTGGTACTTTTGATAAGGGGTTAATACCTAAAATTTATAAAGTACTTACAAAACTCAACACCAAAAAAACAAATCACCCAACTAAAAAATGGGCAATGGATCTGAATAGACACTTCCCCAAAGAGGACATACAGATGGCCAATAGACACAGGGAAAGATGCTCAATTTCACTAATCATCAGAGAAATGCAAATTAAAACCAACAGTGTGATATCATCTCACGCCTGTCAGCATGTGTATCATCAATAAATCAACAAACAAGTGCTGGTGAGGATGTGGAGAAAGGAGAACCCTTTTGTACTGTTGGTGGGAATGCAGACTGGTGCAGCCACTGTGGAAAGCAGTATGGGGTTACCTAAAAAAATTAGAAATGGAACTACCTTTTGACCCAGCAATCCCACTTCTGGGAATATATCCAAAGGTACCCAAAACACTAATTTTAAAGAACGTAAGCACCTGTATGTTCACTGCAGCACTATTTACAATTGCCAAGATATGGAAGCAGCCCAAGTGTCCATCAGTAGATGAGTGGGTAAAACAACTATGGGACATTTACACAATGGGATTCTATTCAGCCATAAAAAAAGAATACAATTTTCCCTTTATAACCGTATGGATGTACCTGGAAAACATTATGCTAAGTGAAATAAGCCAGCAGAGAAAGACAAATACCATATGATTTCAGTCATATGTGGAATCTAATGAGCAAGCTGAACTGACAGGCAAAACAGAGACAGACTCACAGATGGAGAGCAGATAAAAGCTAGTTGGGGGAGCGGAGGTTCAGTGGTAGGATTGAGTAAAAAGGCAAAAGGTCTCATGGACATGGACAACAATGTGGCGATTGTGGAGGGAAAGGGAGTATAAGAGGGCTAAATGGTAATGGAAAATATCCAATAAAAATTAAACTTAAAAAATATATATCAACAAATTTACCAAAGAGTTGAGGCGATACAGAGGCACCATCAGAGTAGGCTATATACTTCCACTGGCTGGTCCGAAGCATGTAGGTGGAAGCATTCACATTGCATCCATGAAATTCACTGAGAATCCAGGGTGCATGTGGGTTTTTGAATTTATTCTCATTCTTAAACACTTCTGATGATAATGGCAACAAAGAGTATCCACTCAGGTTCAGAGGCAGAGGAATTCCAGCAATGTCTGTAACACAAATAATATAATATTTTAAAATAACTCGTTTTTTCATTTGTGAGACATTCATAAATGACATTATCACAGAGACTAGAGACTGTGTATGGATTTTGTAAAAAAAATTGTCTGGATCCAAGTACTTTCTCTACTAGCTATGCTTGTGCACGTTATTAACCACTTTGAACCTCAGTTTCCTCCTTTGTAAAAGGGAAATAATAGTAATGGTGCCTGTATTTCATAGGTTTATTTTTGGTTTCAATATGATAATTTATGTAAAATTCTGAGACCAGTGCCTGGCACACAGGAAACCCTCAACAAATGTTAATATTATTATCAGTCCTTTTTTTTCTGAATGATTAAATAATCACTGTTGTTGCTCACATTTGTCCCATAAGATATTACTAAGATCTATATAAGAAAGGGATTTATTTGTCATATGTTGTCAAACAATGGTTAAAATTAAACAGGTATATTTATTGTAGATGTAAATTTACTGCTGATGCATATCACACACCTTAAGAGGAGGTATATACTAAGCCATGTGTCCTAGAGTTATTTGATGATAGGACTTTTTTTTTTTTACCTCCAAGTACTATCTTGAGGAATTAGTGTTTTGCAGAATTTATGCTGGGAAATCCTACGTTATACTGACTTAGGGAAAAATAATTATTTTCCTCATCAACTATAGACATATAAGCAATAGGATGAAAAATGAAATGTCAAACTTATAAAGAGGTTGTTTAAAAGAGGTATTTGTAATGCAACAATGTAAGAATTACTTTCAAGGTATTTTTCTTTAATCCAAGCTGTTTTTTTTTAAATGAGAAAATTACCATTAATTATGGCTGGGTACTTAGGAGAGCTCCAAAACAGGTCTCTGGTTGCTCTCTCCACCCTTTTCTGGTTTCAGTGTTCTGTGTTTTTATGTATAATTAAATATTTCCAAAGAAAAATAGAAGCAATATATCTGCATTGCTGGAAATTAAAACTGAATGTGAAAATTAATTTAGCTTGACTATATGTATTTGTCGAAAAACAGGTTTATTAAAGGAGAATAAAGAAATAGAAAAAGACCTCTGTAAGTCTTCTTTAGGTACCTGTTTTAAATATAACTTAATTAAAAACTTTGTATCTTCCATTTCCTTGGAGGGGGCATATTGCAAGTACTAATCTTCTCCCAACCAATCATAATCAGGGAGTTTGAGGAAGAAAGAAAAAGCAAGAGAGTAAGAAAGAAAGAAAAGGAAAGAACTATAGATTTGGTATCATAGAAATGTACACTTGAAACCTGTAAAGTCACCCCAGTAGATTTAATTTAAAAAGAACTATTCCAGAGATAACTGGTTAAAAACGGAGCAGGAGGAAAGACACTGAAGAAAACACGCATGAGAGAACTGCCCAAGACGAAACTAACTGCTCTACAAGACAGTAGGCTACTCACTGCACGGTCGACTGTAAGGAAAGGAAGTCGTGGGGGAAGAGGCTGGCTTAGGAGGCCTGTTAACGTGTGCCAGCCATCGGGTGGCAACACCAGAGAGGCACAGGGAGAGAAGAGAACTTCGATGGCTGGGCAGCAGCGACCAACTGGCACGTATCATGACTGGGAAGTTACTGCATTGAGCATTTTAATAGCCTTTAATACGTAGACATACCTTATTTCATATCCATTCTTAGCCTAATTTTCCTAAAGAAGCTTGAAAGCCTAAGAAAATGTACAGTTTCCTGTGTTCATATGACAAGTAGTAAGCTAGGATAAGAGTACATTTAAGTATAATTTTTTTTTCACTTATTCAACAAAATTATTCCCTTTCACTTACCCCCTTTCTTTCCTACTTCTATTCTAGGAGTAGGAAAAAAAAAAAAACAATGGGCAAAACAGATAAGCTCTCTTAAAACTTAAATTCTAATGGAATTTAGACAAACAAGTATGCCAGATGGTGGTAAATGTAATGAAGAAAAATAAAGCAAGATAAGGGAGAGAAAATGAATGTTTATGTCCTGTTTTATACAATGTGATCAAGGAAGGCCTCTCTGATGAGGTAACATTTAAACAGAAACCTGAGGAAAGGCTGGAGTGAGCCCTGTGGATACATGGGGGAAGGGTATCAGCTCAGGGAACAGCAAGTGTGAAGACCTGGAGGCAGGGACCTGCTGGGCTCATTGCCCAGACACCAAGGGTGTCCTCTAGGGCTAGAGCAGAGCAAGTGAGGAGTGAAACTATAAAAGATGTATTGGGAAGAGGAAGAGATCATGGTGGACTCCTGTGCCCAGTTAGATTTTGGGTTTTACTCTAACAAAAATAGGAAACCAGTAGGGCATTTTGAGCAGAATTGTGACGTCTCACACTAACTACTGTATGGCGAGTGAACTGATTAAAAGTGGATACAAGTAGAAAGTAGGAGTTAGGAAGCTATATGGCAAGAGTCCAGGCAAGAGATAATGTGGTTTATTTCTAGTCTATTATTATCAGTAGAACAATGTACCTTTGTAATTGATGTTGAGTAAAACCCAGGTCCAATATCCATAGTATTTAATAAATACATATTAATCAGCTTTTCTATGTATCAAGAAACTGCATATTTATTTATTGTATATTTATTAATAATTTCCTTAAAAGCACTTTAGCTTAAACTGCTTTTCAAAAAGCTTATTGATCTTTGTTTAAAACCATTTTTCTTCTTTGTTCTTCTAACCGATCTGGATGAAGACAGAAAAGGTTATATTTCTTCCTGACCATATGAGTAGATAAGGAATTAGACTGGTATGGCAATGATCCAACTGTGCATTTTAAGGGCATATCTAAGAAAAATAAAAAATATCAAAGGTAATAAATATAACATTTAATTGTTTACCACGCCATAGTCTTAAACCATGGAATTATCGCAATTATTTCCATTTCATTCATAAGAAAATTGAAGATCCAAGATATTAAGTAACTTGCCCAGGGCCAAACAGTTGGTAAATCCTGAAGAAGGGATTTAAATTCAGGAAGCCCAGGATCTCTGCTTCTTCAGTACTACCTCACAGTCTTGCTTTACTGTAGTTATTTGACCGCACAATGGTTTTCAGCCAAAAAAAGTCAAACTGGTGTATACTAATTTGCAGCAGGGAACAAGGACTTTTGCCATTTGCAACAGCATGGATGGACCTAGAGGGTATTATGTTAAGTGAAATAAGACAGAGAAAGACAAGCCCTGGCTGGTGTAGCTCAGTGGATTAAGCGCTGGCCTGCGAACCAGACAATCCCGGTTCGATTCTCAGTCAGGGCACATACCAGGGTTGCAGGCCAGTTCCCAGCAGGGGACGCACGAAAGGCAACCATACATTGATGTTTTTCTCCCTCTCTCCTTCCCTTCCCCTCTAAAGATTAAAAAAAAAAAAAAGACAGAGAAAGACAAGTACCATATGATTCCTCTCTTATATGGAATCTAAAAAAACAAACAGACTCATAAACATAGCAAACTGATGGTTGCCAGATGGAATGGGACTCGACTAGGTGAAAGGCAAAAGGATGAAAAAGTACGAATCGGCAGTTACAATAAAATAGTCACAGGAATGTAATGTACAGCATAGGGAAGATAGTCCATAATACTGTAATAACTATGAATGGTATTAAGTGGGTACAAGACTTATTGGGTGATCATTTGTAAGTTTTATAAATGTCTAATCGCTGTGTTGTACATTGAAACTAATATAATGATGTATGTCAGTTGTAACTGAAAAATAAAAAATAAAATAAAAACAAAACAGTCTATAGAGAATTCCTCTCCCAAGCCTCCACTAAAATCCTGTAACAAGGAGGATTTTGCAATGTAAATTATTCATTTTAGCAATTAAGCATTCTTTTTAACTATAACTGTATTTTAAGGTAATTAGATTTTCACAATTTAAAAAATCTGGCTTTATTTTTATTTTCAGTTATAACTGTTGCTAGTAACCTTTTACTATCAAAAGTGTGCTGATTTGGACAGTAAGTTAGACATCTATCTCAGTAAGCAAACAAAAGAAGACAAAAAGCCATGTTCATGTAGTGTTAAAGCCTACATTTTCTTTTCAGTAATGCATGGGGGTCATTTTCACGTGTCATTTCATTTTTTGAAATAAAGTTAACTATTTTTTACCCACTATATTACTACTATATATTCAAACAGTTTGTACTTTTTAACCATAGAGATAAATTTGTCTGTTCATCTATAGTTTATTCTCTAATATCGGAATTTCAGAATTATACATGCGTATGTATATTTTGAAAAACAGTGTGCATACTTTTTAATCTCAAGATTGTAAAACAGAGAATTTACATCAAGGGCAAATATAAAAAACTATTTAAAGAAAAATGATGTAAACAATGCATATTAGTCAACTAGCAGATAAGGTGATAGGATGACTAGGAACCGATTAGGATAGACTATAGACAAACAAAATGCCAGAGATCACCATGAAATATACTGGGGGAAACTGAGAAATAATCACCCCAACCTTAGTCGCTGTACCTCAAGGAAACTGAACAGGGCTAAGAAGTCATCAAACCTGACGATCCTGAGGAGGCTTTTCACTGGAAATGGGGTGGGGGGGGCAAGGAGTACATGAGGAAAAACTAGGGGAGGAAGCTGTAAAGAAATGCCAATATAAATAACCATATATTCATAAAATTATAAAGATGATAATAAGGGAGATACTTAAAATAGTTACAAATATACACAGTTGCATGTACATTTATTTTTTAAGTATATTTTATTAATTATGCCATTATAGCTGTCCCAATTTTTCCCCCTTTGCTCCCCTCTGCCCAGTTCTCCCCTTCCCTCCTAGAAATGGTGAAAAATAATAGGGACTAGCAGAGCCAGAAAGTGGCAGAAATATGGCTAAGTGTTAAAACTGCTTAAGATAAAGGAGAACCAGCAAATGATGACTAAGAAACTGAAATTAAAAATATGCATCAGGCAAAAGTACGACAAAGAATTGTGTTCAAATATACAAGAAGTAATATGAAATAAATGAAAAAAGGAAAAGACACTGATACAAATTAACTGTAAAAAAATTTAAGACCTTGGAATAGTCTTTAGGTAAATGAAGAGAAAGACTTTTAGCAGAAGGAAGGAGATAAAAAGAACTCTCAAATTTCTTGATTTTTCAGAGACTTGTTTCTTTCACATTTTTAAAAAATTTAATTTATTTATCTTTAGAAGGGAAGGGAAGGAGAGAAGGAGAGAAATATCAATGTATGGTTGCTTCTGGCGTGTCCCCTGCTGGGAACTGGCCCCTGCTAGGAACTGACCTGCAACCCAGGCATGTGCCCTGACTGGGAATTCTTTCACATTTTAATATGTATATTAAACATATGTATCTTGTGTTGTGTTATCTTTTTCTTTCACCAAAACCTATTTACAGATTGATGGTACTTTTTGTAACTGATGTCTCTTTAAAACAGTGGAAATATAATGTTTAAATTATATTGTACTTGAAGTACTCTGCTAAATTAGATAGAAACTAACAGTTCTATATTAATTCCCTCTGTGTTGATGATGGCATTATGTTAGTAAAAACTGCTAAGTACCACTATCCAAATGTTGCTGTTCTATAAGCATGGTTATGCTTATAGACATTAAGAAACTAGTAAAGCAGATAGTTCAGAACCATCTAAAGTTTCTCAGGAGAAATGTTCATAGAATCAGATTAAGGGACTTTGCAAACACTGTACAAAATTAGTAGTTCCAAAGTGGATGAAATAGTCAAGAAGGGAAATGCTTACATTTAGGAAGGTGAAGAATCAGATGACATACAAGGTCTGTCTGGGAAAAGTCCAGCCATTCTTAATATAGAGAGAGTGGTTTGCAGGACATTGATGTAACCTGGCAGCCAAGGAGAGTGGTCTGGATTGCTCATGTGTGAACAATGATGACTTCACTACAAGCCAGTGGGGCCAGTAGATGCTGTTGAGTGAGCGTGTGTACTGTGTAGTCATAGCATTCAAAATTACTGAGTAGAGCAATGGATCTGCATCAAATTTTGCGTTAAGTTTGAACATTCCTCCACAGAAACCATTTGGATGACATGGAAAACTTTTGGGGATGGTGCAATGAGTGCAATGGAAATAAAAGTGTAGAACAAACTCTTAACAGATGGTTGAGAATCTGTTGAAAGTGATTCATGTTCTGAAGGCCTGCCAACAAGCAGAACACCTGAGAATGTTGAATGAGTACGGGATGCAATCAACAAACCTCTGTGACTGACAGTGCAAGAACTAGAAGCTGATTGGGGGATTCCAAAAACTACTGTATCTGAGATTTTGACACAGGATCTTAGCATGAAACATGTTGTGGCAAAATTTGTTCCATGGCTTCTGCTACCAGAGCAGAATGAAAATCACGCTGCAGTTGCTAATGACTTGATTCAAACCACTACCAGTGAACCAGATTTCCTCAAGAAGATCATAACCAGAGATGAATGGTGGGTCTATGGCCATGATCCAGAAATGAAGGCCTAGTGGTCCCAATGGAAACTGCCTGGTTCTCCACGCCCAAAGATGGTGCAGCAAAGTTGCAGCAAGATCAAGACCATGTTGAATGTGTTTTTTGATTAGGAAGTTATTGTCCATTATGAGTATGCTCCTCCAGACCAAATAATTAATAAGGATTAATAATAATCTTTGTCAATTGAGAGATGCAGTATGAAGAAAATGGCTACAGCTACGGGCAACTGGTGATTGGCAGCTTCATCACAGTGCGCCTGCTCATGAATCTTGTCTCATACAGAGTTTTCTAGTGAAATATCAAATCACCCAGGTGGCTCAGTCCCCCTACAGCCCAGATTTGGTGCCCTGCAACTTCTGGCTTTTTCCAAAGCTAACATCACCTTTAAAAAGAAGAGATTTCAGATTGTCAGTGAGATTCAAGAAAATACAAAGGGGCAGCTGATGGAGATGCCAACAAAGGATTTTGCAGAGTGTTTTGAACAGTGGAAGAGATGCTGGGAGAACTGTGTGAGGTCCCAATGTGCCTACTCTGAAGGGGACTGAGGCACTATTGTCCTGTGTACAATGTTTCTTGTATCTTTTTCAATAAATGTCTGTCTCCATTTTTCATATTACATGTCTGGATACTTTCTGGACAGACCTTGTACATACCTATCTATGAAGTTATGAACCCGAATATCTTCTGTGGCTTACTCCATAGTCATATCCTGATGAGATGTCTACAAGTAAGTGAAGGCCAAGGGAACTTAAGCAATATTATCCTCATGTTTCAGATTTGGATTTGATTCATAGTTAAAGGAGTTGCTCAAAGTTGTAAAGAAGTCAGCGCAGCCTGACTAGTTTGCTTATTCATTCTCCAGCATTATTACAAATAAAGATTTATAGAATTACATTACTTACCAAGCATAGTAGGGTAAATATCCACAAGAGAAACCACATCCGATACTTGTAGGTTGGCCTGAATCCCTGGCCCCATTATCAAGAGTGGGACGTGGGCGCTCGCTTCGTACATGCTCATTTTGTAGAACTGGCGGTGTTCCATGGCCAGCTCGCCGTGGTCCGAGGTGTATATGACGATAGTGTTCTTAAGAAGGCCTAACTGGTGAAGAGCCAAAATAATCTCACCTACAATATAATCAAGATAAATCTTAATTAGCTTTTAGTTAATGTTTTATTCTATCATAATAAGTTTATAACATCTCTATCCTATAAGAGGTGGTCCAAATGTTTCTTAACAACTGAGTAGTATTTACTGCTCCTAAGTAAGTAACACCAAGTTTCCTGTGCCTCTTCCTCAGCTGACAGACAAGAGAGAGGAAGAAGAAAATTATAATACTTATAGGATAGTTTATTTTATTTGAAGATGATACTGGCATGCTTTCTATGTTCCTATGGAAGAATGGGGAAAACTTTTTTCCCATTTAGTGACTTGAAAGAAAAAATACTAAGTCTGGACATCAGCACCACACGTCTCAGATACTGAAAGGGTGGATATTGCACTGACCCACAATTTCTGCCCAGTGGGAGGTGGTAAGAGGGGTCAGAACTCCCCTGCCCTGCCACACTTTTCCCAAGTCCATAATCACCAGATCTTGTCCATGAAGGTGGCAGAGAGTTATGGAAATCCCATCTTTGAAGAAGGGCTGGAAGCAGTACAAATAGCATCTGAGTGTGATTTCGCATATTCCTGGACAGCAGAATCCCTCTGGTCAGTCCCTACTCCTTCATGTCCTGAAACTTCTTCCTCATTATAATTAAGAGATCACTGTATTGTCCAGAGAGAATAGTATCCCCTATTTTGGCATTTTTTTAATCTAGGATACAGGGTGCTGTGCTATTTAAAAGATGAAACAAAAAGATTAAACAAAAGATTAAACAATAAAAAGCGAAACTAAAAATGACAGATAACTCAGAGGTCCAGTCAGAAATGAGACCCAGAGCTCTGTGGAGTTATTGATGGGATTCTTACCATTAGGATTTTCAACTGGACAACAGATACTGCTTCCTAATTGGTCTTCTGGCCTGCACTCTTTGCCTTCCGTAATATTTCTTGTGCCACTCTGGTGGATATCCTTCTAAAATTTCTGATCACATCACACCCAGTGCAAACCTCTTTCACAGCTTCCCATCATTTAATCCTTTAGCTCCATACCTTCAGACCTTTAAGGTTCACAATCCTAACAACTTAGAATTCCCTGAACTGATATTTATCAGTTTAGACTTTCTTGACTTCTATGTCAATGCCTTTTCTCCCACTGACTGCTTAGCAAATTGCCTTCTTTATGACCCAGCTCAAGCATTTTCCCCCTGGTGAAGCTCCCCGCTCCTCTAGGCAGAGTGAATCACTCTGACCTCCAAGACCCTATAGCTTGTGCACTGCTGTGGTTTCCACGTGTTATAATTGCCGGTAAATGTTTTACTGAGTTCTCACTACATGGCAGGCACTACAGATGCAAAGCTAGGTTCCTAAAATGCAATGTTGAGTAAGACTGAATGTCCCTGCCTTCATGAAGCTCCTATTTTTCAAGGGAAATGGATGATAAACAAGTAAATAGACTAAATAATTAAAGATTATGATGTAAGCAAACAAGGTATAGAGTAAGTAGGATGATGGGGTACACGAACTCAGAGTGGCTGGGAAGAGACTGCTGTGGTGGTGGTATTTGAGCTGACAGCTAAAGAGTGATGATAGCCAGCCATGGAAAAACAGGGAAGGCCATCCCAGGCAGAGGGAACAGTGCATATAAGGCCCTGAGGTAGAGTGCATGCCTAGAGGATTTTTTAAAATTTAATTTTTATTTTTTAAAATTAATTTATTTTAATTGTTCAAATACAGTTTTCTGTCTTTTACTCCATCTCAGTTCACCCCCGCCCAGTGCTCCCCACCTCCCTCCCATTTCCACCCCCCTTAGTTTTGTCCATGTGTCCTTTGTAATTGTTCCTGTAAATCCTTCCCCTTTTCCCCTGAAATTCCCTCCCCTCTCTCCTCTGGTCACTGTCAGCCTGTTCTCTATTTCAGTGTCTTTGGTTATATTTTGCTTGCTTGTTTGTTTTGTTGTTTAGGTTCCTGTTAGAGGTGAGATCACATGGTATTTGTCTATTACTGCCTGGCTTATTTCACTCAGCATAATGCTCTCCAGTTCCATCCATGCTGTTGCAAAGGGTAGGAGCTCCTTCTTTCTTTCTGCTGCATAGAATTCCATTGTGTATATGTACCACAATTTTTTGATCCATTCATTTACTGATGGGCACTTAGGTTGCTTCCAGCTCTTGGCTATTGTAAATTGTGCTGCTATGAACATTGGGGTGCGTAGGGTTTTTTTTGATAGGTGTTTCAGGGTTCTTAGGATATAATCCTAGCAGTGGAATTGCTGGGTCAAAAGGCAGTTCCATTTTTAGTTTTCTTAGAAAATTCCGTATTGTTTTCCGTAGTGGTATTTTAATTAATACATAATTTCTTGATAACATTCAACTTAATACTACCAATGCCTGACATACTGCCTGATCACTAGGAGGCAATAAATGTTTTTGAACAGGCATTGTGAACAGTAATAAATACTACTGTATTTGGTGACCAAACCTGTTGTAGATTTAACAGCAAGGATACAATGTATTTCATAACCTTGCTAACTTGAAGTGGGCTGCTTCCTGAAGAGACATCAAGGGTAGTGTTCCCACACTGCCTGCATAACATTATATACTATTTCACTTTAGCAGATATGGATGAATGGATAGTTGCAAACATTCAAAAGAGATTTCCAGGGTGCAAATGGGTGACTATCACTAATATCAGAAAATATATAAATACAATTCAACATCTGTGTGGATTTAAGGATTAAAGAAACTTACTTAAAATCTTGCATTTTAAATTAAATAGTTGGAAAGTCCTTAAGACTTAGTACATATTATACTTTATATATTATACATAATTTAACCATATGGCTGTTTTGCCATATGGCAAACAGGCTGTTCCTGTTTTATATTTTTCTATTTTTGCCCAATAAATGTTTCTTAATAAATAGCCATTTACTTGTTCACTACCAAGATTTACTTTGTACAGAAAAGGTGTTACCTATACTTCGCAATGAATCTATGCTCTATTCCACTGTGCAGCAAAGTTAATGATATGGTTTGTGAAAAGGACATACCCATAAAAATGGGTATGTTTTTTAAACCAGGGTTCCTCCACCTGAAGTGGAAACTGTCACAACTCTACAAGTGAGTGGCCAAACACATTCTTGACAGTCATTTTAGGGAGACAGGTTTGGTTTTGAGCTGAATTACAAAAGGACATTCGCTATGATTCTGGACCAGAATACACACGGGGAAACTGACTTCACCTCTAGGTAAGCCTTGCTCCGAGGGGCCTGGGGGGAAATATTGGTTTCGTAGGTATTACAAGTCTAGGAGAAGTCACAAAGTTTACAACTAAACTGTCTCATCGTCTAGATTCTAGAATCTGGAACCTAAGCTGCCTCTGTTACCTATCACAAGGGTAACTGTGTTTGAATACAGGCATACTTCAGAGATGTTTTGGGTTTGGTTCTAGGCCACTGCAGTAAAGCTGTAATCTTTTGCTGGTGGAGGGTCTTCCCTTTAACTTGTATAAAATGCAACCTGTGAAGTGCAATGAAGAGGCATGACTGTACCGATTTCTGATTAAAGCTGGCAAAAGGATTTGTTCCAAGCAGATGACATAGCCTTCCGTGACCCTTTCTTTGTATATGAACAGATCTAAGTATTTATTAATTTATGAATAAATAAAATAGAAAAGGCCTTTATTCTATTATTAATGGAAATGATCCAACTTTTATATGTGTCAAGAACCTTATAATGCTAAGTCTGAAGTATCTAAGCAACTGATAAAAGAAGTGATCTTAGGATGTTCATACAAGTCACCAACCAGCATAATCACAGTTACTTGGGAAAATATACTTTTTCTTCACAAAATTGCTAATTATTATACCACCTACCAAGCATGGCGTCTGTCTCAGCACACATAGCATAATAGAATGCTCTGATGTTCCTAATTTCTTTTTCTGTGAACTTCCCAGTGCAGTTCTTTGTGTAAGAAGAGTAGTAGTCTGTAGGGTGCGTCTCTGACAGAGGCAGCCACTCTGGGATTTGGATGGCACCATGAGACACCTCAAACCGGGAGAAAAAGAGTGTGATGTTCGTCTCATCCAACAAGTACACTTTAATTATCGCAGAGAGCAGAAGAGAATGGTTAAAAATTATGTACAGAAAACAGTGAATCAAATACATAAATTAGGAACAAACTATTCTCAGTAGTAACAAGAGTTATATATTAATATCTATATATATAGTGAAAAAGTTGTCAAGATTCTTTTTAAAATTATACCTGTCGGTGAAAATACCATGAGCTGTATTAGACAGTCTCTAGTTCAGAAGAAGGGTCTAAGCGCTTTAAATAGCTGTGCGATCAGCTCCAGTTTCAGAATCATCAACCTAGGAATATAGACTCCTTTTCTCCAGTAATTCACTAGCCAAATGACGATATCCAGTGAGATAGCCAACTGTTTATTAAAAACAAATACAACCTTTTCATATAGAAGTACTTACAGTTTTGGTGAAAACAAGACAAGATTTAAGTCCTAAATGCCTTTTAGTCATGTAACTTTAATAAATTCAAATAACTTGCCTGTTTGTTTGTTTTGTTGATTAGGTTACAGCTGTACTTGAACAACCATAAAATAATTAAAAAAATTCAAGCATCTACTTATTATTTACTTAAAGGTTTTACTTAAATGATTCAAGGTATTTTCTTGAATCATGTTATTAGGCTAATACTACAAATGAGTTTTTAGATATGAACGAGTTAGAACTTTTTAAAAAGATGATTTATTTGAAACTTTGACAATATTTCCTTTAAAATATGGTGCACTGAAAGTGTTTCTGATTAGAATTTTTTTCTGAATCCTCACCTGTGGATATGTTTACTGGTTTTAGAGACAGAAGAATGGAGAAAGAAAGAGAGAAAGAAAGAGAAACATTGATCTGTTGCCTCTTGTACGCACCTGACTGGGGATTGAACCTGCAACCTGGGTATGAGCCCTCACCGTGAACCCTTCCCAGGGACCAAACACGCAACATTTTTGGTGTACAGGATAACACTCCAACCAACCGAGCTACCCTGCCAGGGCCTGATTCGAGTGTTTAAAGTGAGTTAAATTTGATTTAAGATAATATGTTTCAAAACACAGGCAGTCCTTCCTGTGCATGGTTCAGATACACACAGATTTCAGGTACCGCAGTCCGGTTAGGTAACACCAGTCTCCCACTGACAGGGTTCAGGGTTCAGGGTTCAAGGTGCGTTAACTGAGTTATCACATAAAGTACAAGCTTTCACATCCATATGCTGCTGGCTCTCTAGTCTACAAATCACTGCATAAATGAAAGATGAGTATCAGTGACTAATCAGGCCACTTCTTCCCAAGTCCGTCCTGACTGGTCACTGCACACCCCGGATTCAGCACACACACAGACAGCAGGGTGTGTGGTTGCGCTGCCCCCGTTTTCCGGTGGCAAGTCCATGGGACACTGCATACAAATGGGTCATCCCAACAGGGAGCTGGTTAACAGAGAGGAATGTAGACTAAAGAGATGAGAAGTGGTAACAGTGGAGTGAAACCTGAATCAAACACTGACTGCAGTTACAGAAGGAACAGCTGACACGGGAATGCTGACGCAGCTGGATACGCAGCCAGAGGAACTCAGCGAAGACACGCTCGTGGACATAAATGGGGCGGTCATTGGAAAGAAAGGGTAAACATGACCTAGAGGAAGTGAGGGAGGCAAAGATCTTCACATAAAAGGAGCTCTCGGGGATGTATCACAACACTGAAAGCGCAAAGGGCAAAATGCTGGAAGGTGATCCACACTTACAAAGGAATACGACAGTGTGGCCACACACAGAGAAGAGGCTTGCTCCATGCCAAACTATACAATGAGAACACAAAGCACTGTTCAAAGTACTCTCGATCATTTTCTTTTACAATGAGCAAAACGCTTTAATTCTCAATGTTTCTTTACAGTGCTTTAAATACTAATTTTAATGTTTTTCATTTCCTTACACACTTATAACCCCAAATAAGAGAGATTGAAATGTTTTGACAAATGTTTTAAGAGTCCTAGAGAATGATCATTCTCCCAATCGATTACTAAGATCTCCCTGTGCAGTTTTCAGCCCATGTGGTAACTTTATAACCCTGAACTGTGCAAAGTGAGCACTATCTTCACTACTTAGAGAATGTCTTTTAGTTTCTCTTTTAATAGACATATTAGATGCAAATGTATTCAATTCAGAAGTGGGCTTCTAAGTGTTAACACATTTTATTTTTGTAAATTGCCCCTTCAGTTTTTGTCAGCTAGTTACTGGTCAATTTGATTTAATAAGAATATATGATATTCAAATTTTTCTTTATAAGTGATAATAAAAGGAGCTGAGTAAATACCAGAACATAAAGATAAAATGTTAACTTCTAGTCTTGAGCACACACAGTATACTTACTTTTTTAAGCCAATAGCGAGATGTGTGAAATGTTGAAGATCCAAAATTTTCTCCTGAAGATGGTGAAGGATAAGGGTGTGGTAAATTTAATCCCAAATACAGAACAAATGGTTGAGTGTGATTAGTTGCTGCTTTTCTTAACCAGTTCACTGCTCTGTCTGTAGTCTTCCAGTCCTTTTCCATTACTCTTATCTTAGTCTTTTGGGGGATAAGGTTAACCACAGGTCTACCTTCTTGTCTGAGTAAAAAAGCCACATCCCTTGTCCATGCTTCCACACGATTGCTGGGGAGGGAGAAGACAGCTGTACCCCAATGTATTTTAAAAACTAAGCATAAAAGTAAGCAGTATGGAAAATGATTTTTTTAACTTGACAAAGCATTTATTCTAGAAAGGAAAATATGGTTTAACATTTGACATTGAATCAACATATTTTACCTTTTTAACAAAATATAGGAGATATAATACCTATTCATAGGGATACTACTGCAAAGTAAGAGTAAAAGAAATCCTTCTTAATCAGATATAAATATCTGCAAAAAGCTTAGAGCAAATGTTACACTTGATATTTGCTGTGAACTTTTTTCTCAGATAGGACAAGGAAAACAATTTTTAGACTCATTCATGTAAGTGTTCAGACTAACAGAACTAGATCTCATTTAAGAAAATTATTGACATTGCAAATTAAAAAATGAGGAAAAAGTAACAAAAATAAAACATTTACCTGTGTTCTTTAAAACGAAGATTGTCTAGAAAGGTTACTCTTTCTTATAACAAGATATTTAGTAAAATAAAAAGGGATGTTTTTTACTCCTAGTACTTCTGAATTTCCTAGCATTTTGGGTTTTTTTCCATTAAAAGAAGAGATAGTATTTCCAACCAAAGCTACCATCATCTTCTCCTGACACTAAATATTTATATTTAAAAATCCTACCTCCAGTATGTATCTTATGTGTCTAGGGAGTTTTGTGTTCCAAACTGTTTCTAGCTATATCTTTCTCATTACAAGAACAATTTAAACTATGATCTAAGCTAAGCTAACAGTGATACAAATTTCTTATCCATTATAAACTATATATATATATTTATGACCTGCTATAACAGTTAAATGATTTAGTCGATCTAACTCTTCTAAATCTCTATTTTATCTAACTACTTGGTAAGTTAAGTAGCAGTGCTTACTACTACTTTTTCTCAATCCATGTATAAGTATATTCAGTTGGCATAATTGTTTAGGAAGCAGTCATGGAGATTTGTAAGAAGCTTGTGTCAATGTAAGAGACATTCAGACCTGTAAAGAAATTTTGTGAGTTTATTTGAGCCCAACTGACAATAGTTGCCGGGAAGCAGAATCTCAAAGGATTGAGAAATGCTCTGGAAAATGGAAGTTTAGCACCTTATTTTATACATTACAATCCAAGGAGGAGACATAAGGGGGTTACATAAAATTCACTGGTGATGGGTTAGAGGGGGAGCTCTGGAATTGGATAAAAGGTAAAATGATAGACACATACTTCTTTTACATTGGTAAAAGAAAATGTAATTTAATAATTCAGTCATTGCGTTCTGTAGTCAGTGAGATATAGAATAAATTCTGGCTTTGATACTTACAATGTATGACCTTTAAAATTATTTAGTGTCTAGCAAATTAGTTTTGCTAGTAGAATTTTGTGTTTCAAACTGTTTCTAGCTGTATCTTTCTCAATATAAGAACAATTTATAATTTATTCTCAATAAAAATATGTGAGATACAATGCATATAAAACCCTTAATAGTCAATCTGACATTTACAAGCTTTCCAAAGTTACTTAATCAAATTTTTGTAACATAATTGCCATATTACTGTTTTTGCTTCTACCAGACGATGTAACAATTCATGCAAAAGGAACATGTTACCAGGGTGGGTAGTAGTGCCTCATCCCGTAGGTGGATAAAGGATGGTTAACAATCAACAATTAACATGATAACAATAACAGTCAGAGGACTTGTGGTCTCAACTCTGGTGGATGTGCCCACTGATTTCGGAAAACTGGAAGTTACCTTGACATTTCCAAAAGCGTGTTGTCATTGATGCACAGAGACAAGGGACAGCCTCGATTAAGGTAAAGATTGACCTTTGTTAGAGAAAAATACTGGCCTAGGACATGACTACCCTCCATGAACTGCTTTTAGTTCAGGATTTCATTTCAGACCATCCTCTGTGGTTGCTTTAGGTCTCTGAGTTTGAGAGGCTGCCGTGCAGGCCTCCCCTGAGCTGACAGGTTTGGTATGTGGCACCTTTTCTTCCACATTTGTTTTTATAAGTTGGTTGAGGTGAGCACCTGTAAAGTGGCCTTTCAATTAAGAAAAGGGTTAAAAAATTCCAATACCAGTGGAAAAACAAACAATATTTTATATTAAACCTTAATACTCCATATAAGGGAAATTTCAAAGCACCTAAAATGACTGGCAGCCCAGAGGTGAGCTGAATAGAGCTTTTATCTGCCTTTTGAAGATAGGTAAAGAAATTTAAGCCACCACAATAAAAACATAATTTTTGTAGTAGATACTCAGTATATTTTGATAAATACAATGAAAAGCAGAATTTTGGTGGAATTACACCTAACAGATTTTAATGAATTCTATCTACCATATGGAAAGTCCTAGAATAGTATGTTTTACAAAATTTATAACTGTCCAAACAATAAAGCATTAGTTTTTCAGTCTTCCGTCAGTGCTGAAATCTCATTGTCTGGCCATTGCCAGAGTCAGTGCAGGGGACAGGATGTTAGGGGTCACTGCACCAGCAGGACATGTGCTGGAGCTCAAGGATGTTGAGAAGAAAGGGGACAGTGAGAGAGACTCACACAGATGGACAGAAACCAAAGTACTTTCTTTTCGACCAGGAGTGTTACATTAGAAAATACGGCTGAGAAATTATTGCAGGAAGCAAGAAAATTCAAGCAAGCTTATAATATAACTTAACTACTTGCCAAGTGTGATACTGTGGTTTATAAAGAAGAAATATACAGGAGTGGGCAAAAGTAGGTTTACAGTTCATATGGAAAATTCAGAAAAATAAATAATGCAAGAAAAAACTGGGTTTTGTGTACTCACAACTGTAAACCTACTTTTGCCCAACCCTGCATATTAGGCCTTAGTCCTTTTTCCAGCTCCTAAAACCCTTGTAATTTCCTGAGTGATGAGAGCAACAAAGGTACCTTTTGTTCCTCTGAAGAAGTTACTTGATGAGGCTGGTTGCCCAGAGAAGCAACCATGTGACTGAAGGGTTGAAACTTTTAACCCCCTACCCGCACCTTGCTTTAAGGGAGGGAAGAGGAGGTAGAGTTTAATCACTAATGGTCAATGAGCTAATTAAACTTGCCTGTGCAATGAAGTTTCCATAACTGACCCCCATAACCGAGACAGGGATAGAAACATCCATGTGTAAGGTTGCCTGTCACATGCCCCCTACTGGGGACCTGGCCTGCAACCCAGGCACGTGCCCTGAATGGGAATCTAAGCGGCGACCCTTTGGTTCACAGGCTGGCACTCAATCCACTAAGCCACACCAGCCAGGGAAAAAAACCTCCATTTTTAGACAGAATAATCAAAACAGTTTTCGTAGTAGCCCATAAACAGAATTATTCCACCTTGGTTCAGTTCCAGAAAATAAGGTGATGGTTAAATGCCCTTGGCCCAAAAGTCAGCAGTTTGATTCATTTCTCTTTAACACCACACTCTCCTCTTAATAAAAATGGAAAACAGAACTACTTAACGCATTACTAATTACCGTATAAATTTGCATGTGTGCCATTGCTGTGTGGGTGTTCTGTGCCAGTGTGCCAATTTCTACTGCTGTAGCCCTGGATACTGAGTCTACAGGTGGCCCAGGGCTAATTTACATAGTAACAATCTCATCTGAAAAAATATCACATATTAAAATTGATGATGTTTTCTTTTAAAATGAATAAGGAGGCTACACTTAAACCTTCAGCATACGAAGATTCCAAAGATAATTATCTCATATTGTGGGGAGACTCATATCTATTTTTCTCCCTCTCTCATGCATGCGTGCATACACACAAGTCATCATTACTGATGGGATTATAACAGGTAACCTGTCTCAGGTAAGTCTCTGCATGGAAATTTATAATGCTGAATAAGGCCATGTAAATATTATCAGCCTAACAAATTCTATAAGAGAAAAAGGAATCCATACCCATTCCCATAATACACTCTTCTTTCAAAGTTGTGAGAAATACACATAGCATTTTTAAAAGGACTCAAATGCTGTCGTCCATCTTCCTTACATATGTGTTCATTTACAAAAAGTCTATTTTAATTGAATGAGTAATTCTAACCCTGGCAAATTCAGATTGGAATATCATTTTTCAATATACATTATATAAATGCTCAATATATGTATGTTTTCCCATTGATTAATTTCATTAATTCCAACCAGTTTCCTTTTTTTGTGGGGGGGGTGAAATTATAGCAGCTGTCAATATTAGGGAATTTCCATCAATTGTAAGATGGACTGCAATTTCAGACATGTTAAATTGTGAAAAATTGTGTTAAATACAGTGCCTTGCAGCCTTTCCTCCCATCCTTTAAGGACAATCTGCATATGATCGCTTCCTCCTTTAAATAGAACTCACCACAATTTGCCCTTTAGTGTAGTTAACTAGACTTCTTTTTAACCTCTTTTGAACCAAATGTCTCCTCAGTTAGGTCGTACCTGGCTATTGCTAAAGTTAATTAAATCAAAAAAGTTAAATCTCCACCTTATTAGATAGTTTCAGGCTCTTCTCTTGTAGATTGAGATAAACTCTCAAATCCTCAAATGGCTAACACTGGCAACAGGAGGAGATAAACTCCATTGTGGGCAACTAAACACATTACATTAAAACTTTGGTAATTAAATGGGGAAAAAATCCAAGACTGGAACGAGGCTGTAGGCTCAGAGCCAACACCTGTGCACGGGACAAGGACAGAGGAGGTACAGTAGGCAGTAATCCGAAGACAGCCCCAAAGGCTGCTTCAGCCGAGAATTTGCTGGTCATCGCAAGTGAGAGTTCTGGAATAATGAAACACAACCAACTCATCAGCAGGCTCTTCCACTACCATCAAATATCGCGCTGAGAATGCACGCAGAATTATGCAAGCTGTTCTAGACACTGAACATCCATAAATATAATACGGCACGTGAGTGTGGGTAGGCAGGGAGGTTCTAAAAAAGCTTCTAAAATGACCAAAGGAATAGATGTCTTTCTCCACTGTAAGGAAAAGAATAAGATAAAATCTTACTCCATAGGTATAAAACTAACCTAGAGACAGAGATGATATTAGACTATAAAATAATAGTGGATATGGTGAGGTAAACACAGACTAATTCGTTGGGCGGCAGAATTCTGGGGGACTGAGGGAGGGGTTGCTGTTCCCGACTTCCCTCCTCAGGGTCACTCTGGCTCCAATTAGAAAGCCAGGGATGCGAGGAAGAGTGGTGTTAGCAGCTTGTGTTTTGCTTCCTTTTGCTGTTTGCCAAGAGGCTCTAGCTTCAGAGTGTTTTTCCATAGCAATCCTCTCACTTTGGAAGCAGGCCTCTTTTTCATTTGAGGAGATTAAAAATTGCCTATTGTGGACTGGCTTCAGAAAAACATAAAGCTATAAGAATTGTACATAATTACAGTGGTGGTAAGGTAAAATAAAGAACAACTGTATTTTAAGTTTTAAATTTTTAGCTAGGAAAGATAAAACAGCAGCTTGTTGAAATTCTCTTCTGATGCCGCAGAAAGTGAGTTCCATGAGGTCAGAGGTGTTTGTGTTCTGTCACTACTGTGTCCCCTACACTCTAAAAAACAGTGTCTGGCACATAGGAGGTGGGCCCATAAATATTTGCTGAGTAGGTATTGCACATATCTGATCTTACTTTTGTACCTTAAATAAAGGTCATCTTTTAGTTTTAGTACTTTAAGGAATATTACTTAATATTCAAATTCTTTATTAAACTGTATTGATCTTACAAATCTAGTTTTTAAAGTAGCTATATAAAATCAATTCCCTTATAATTCTATACACTTCCAAATGAATATTTCCTTTGGTTTTGTTAATTCTAAATTGATACACTAGTATCGGTTGGATCTGGTCCCTTAGAATATGGAGGAATAAGTGTAAAATAAAAAATGTGGATGTGATATTAAGTTGAGATTCCTAAGGCCAAGCTGATGAGTATAAAACAGTTTTAGATCATGGTTTCTCACCCTCTGCACCCCCGACAGGTTGGGCTTGGTAAGTCCCGGTTGGGGGAGGGGCCGTCCTGTGCCTCCCAGCCTGTTAGCAGCCTCTCTGGCCTCCTCTCCAGACGCCCGTGGTCTTCTCCCAGTGGTGTCGGCCATAACCTCTCTAGACATCGCCAGATGTCTTCTGCGAGGAAAACTGTCCTTGGCTGAGAACCACTGTTTTAAATACTGGGAATATACTGGCAAAGCAGTTTTATCTGATAGCAGAAGAGATTTAAAAAACCTAATGAATTAAACACAAATGGTTTTTTTTTTGTCCAATTGCTAAGAAGATATAGCAAATATGAACCTGATCAAAACTACTATAAGCACAATACATATAATATGAGGGGGCAAATGAATATCAGGACTTTATTAACCACTTCACTGTACTCCATCAAAGTCGCAGAATTTCAGAAAGGAAAATCCTTTGAAGTCATGCAGTGTAAGCTCATTTGAATCAACTGGGATCCTAAGCAGACAAATAGCTTGCTTGAGGTCTTCCAGTTAGTAAGTGGGATCTTAATGAGTGGTACCACCACCACTTTATGCATGACCGTCTGGAACAAACAAGCGTGTGGCCCGTAGAGCTCCAGTGCCGTGCAGTTCACTGCACACCGTAAAAAGCACACAGTGGGACCAGTGTTCCTACACGGGTACACAAAGGAAGCATCGCTGGATGCCTCAGAAAGACAGGCAGGCACTGTAGTAATAAACTGGAAAACTTGTATTTCTGGTTGGAAATAGAAGCAGGATCAAAAATAGCCAATTTCAGTGGTAAATGTAGCACAAAGAGTTATAGAAACTTGAGTATTGATTTTAAGAGTCAGTCTATCAAAAACACTGAATGCGCCTCTACTTATGAAGTTTGATATTAAGAGAACTTTTCCCCCTAGATCCACTTTTAAACTCACACAGAAATATCTGAAAGATAATGTGCCATAACTCATATAGCCTTGGCAGACATGCTATCAACAGAAACCTTGACCTATTTGTCAGCCGTATGCCTGTGTAGGAAGATACAGTACCCATACAATTAGTCTCGACAGTTTATTTCAATTTCCTAAGCTCTGGTGGGAGGGTGAGTAAATGAAAATACACGGCAGGCAATTGACCTCTGCAATGTCAACATTTTTGTGTCTTTTTCCTTTTGCTAATTTTAGCATTCCACATGAGAAAGAACTTAGGAAAAATAAGGATATTTAAAATATTAAAAAACTCAAAACCAGGATATACTCTATTAGTTGAGGATATACACAAAATACTAATAATGAAGAGATGACATGATAAACATAAACATCAATGTTTATCAAATAACAAGCTATAGGCAGAGCAATATAACTTTTTATTCCATTCACTAATTCAACAAACATTTAATTGTGTTCCTATAATGGGACAAAAGAATGAAAAAGACAGGGTCCTTCCCTTCAAGAATTGTTATCACACTGAAGAATAAAATTCAGGCCATATTTTAACCATTTCATACCTAGAGTGATGATAACAGGGAGCACAAGGGGTTCAACTTCAGTTTCTTTATATTTTATTTTTTTTAAGATTTTATTTATTTATTTTTAGATAGAGGGGAAGGGAAGGAGAAAGAGAAGGAGAGAAACATCAGTGTGTGGTTGCTTCTCCCACGCTCCCTACTGGGGGCCTGACCTGCAACCCAGGCACGTGCCCTGACTGGGAATCAAACTGGCCACCCTTTGGTTTTCAGGCCAGAGCTCTATCTGACTATACCAGCCAGGGCCAGTTTCTTTTTATTAGCGGCTTGACTGAGGAAACAAATAGGAAGAATTTCAAATAGGATAATATGAACAGTTGTATGTTACTTTGGATTGGCTTTATTTTTTAAAAAGAGGAGAAGGATTTTGAAGAGAAATTTGTGAAACTCCATGAAATAATAGTAATGCAAAGAACTTTAGAAGAAGGGAAAGTTATGTAAGTATTAAACTACAATTCTGGCCAAGCCATTTTTATAACAATAATATTTTACCTTGATTGATATTTTACCAATGCTTACCTTTTGCCAGGAATTGTTAATACTTTATCATTTCATTTAATTCTTCTATATAATCTTATTACTCATTTAAAAATGACAGTTATCCAGTGAGGTGGAAATTATTAATTTCAGTGACAGATAAGAACACTGACACAGAACTTGCCCAAGGTTACAAGGATGGTAGGCAAGGCAGCTCTAGGCAGCTATTTTGATACATTCAAAGCCTATGCTCCTCCCCCCTCCCCCCCCCACACCTTTTCTTTCTGCTGTGGTAGCTGGGCAGAATAGGGGAGGAGCATTTTGTATAGGAGGACTGACTAGCTTGTCCATGGTCCAGATGGAGTCAAAAGCATGTTCAAGGGATTAAAGAAAGACCAAGTGCATACTGAGGGAGAAAGGGAGTGGTACTAAGTGAGACTGGAGGTAGGTGGGGGCTAGATTATGTAGGGTCTCATTAACAGTGTTATGGATTTGAGATTTTGGCCTGTGTGCAAAGATAAAAAATCACTGATTTTAACCAGGTAAGTCACTCAGTTAGATGTATATTTAAAAAATATCATTCTGGCTGCCTATAGAAAATAAGAAGAAAAGAAGTTAGGAGGCCATTTCAATAGTTTAGGCAAGAGCTGTTAGTACTTGCTGGAGAGGATGAGAGGTGAATAAATTGGAGAAATATTTTAGAAGTAGAGCTGATAATATTTGGTGATGGATTAGAAGGCACGGGTGGGGAAGAGAAATCAGGATTTCTTCTGGGTATCCAGTCTTGATATCTTTTAGATTTTGGATGACAGAAAGGGAAAAAAAATTAACATTAATCAGAAGAGGAAGATTAATACATTAAGTCCTCACTTAACATCACTGATCATTTTTGTGACTTTAGTGAAATGACCTATAACAAGACCAATTTTACCAATGGCTAATGGATACAAAAAAAGTGTTATGTTCCTAGGGCAACTCATCAACATTATAATGAAATGAGGGGTTGAATAAAAGGACATTATTGGAAGACCTGCTCTACTAAGATTCTTCTAGATTATTCCAGTATCTGTTTACCGAAATCTCACTGTATTAGTTTCCTTGGGCTGCTATAACAAATCACTACAAACCAGGTGTTGTTCTAACCCAAATTGCATGGATTAAAACAACAGAAATTTATTCTCTTACAGTTCTGGAGGCTGCATATCTGAACTCAAGGTGCTGGCAGGGCCGTGTTCCCTCTAACGCAGCGATTTGCAACCTTGTTCACCTCGTGGCACACATAAACTAATGGTTAAAATTCTGCAGGACACCCAAAATATATTTTTACCAGTCTGAAAAAATAGGTATAATTTTGATTCATTCACACTAGATGGCTTTTGTTGTTATTGGCTGTTGTTATTTTTTTATGTGACAACCTAAGGGAAAAGAGGTCAGTGCCCCTGACTGCAAGTTTTAAGAACCCCGTGGCACGCCAGTGTGACCCTGTGGCACAGTGGTTGAAAATCCCTCATCTATAGGCTCTAGGGAAGAATTTTTCCTTGCTTCCTCCTAGCCTCTGGTAACTCCTGGCAATCTTTAGCATCCTTTAGCTTGTAGCTGTGATCACTTCCATCTGTGTCTACGTCTCCACACTGCTTTCTCTGTGTGTGTCCTTTCTTCTTCTAATAAGGACTGGCCATTGGATTTAGGATTCACTCTAAATCCAGGATGAATTCACCTCCAATTAAATCTTCGAATAAGATCTATTTTTGACTAAGGTCATATTCTGTAGCTCCAGGTGGACATGAACTTTTGGGAAACATTCTTCTCACTACACTCACCATTATTTTTATTGATTTATTTCTCTGGCTCATTCTTATCATTCTTATCACTTATCAGTGATCCTCATCACTGATATCGTTATCATAGTCCTCAACTAGCACCTGTTAAGCAAGAGGTACTGCTCTGAGGTCTTAATATATATTTGAGCCAGGAGTCACAAGTGTTGGGATACCCCAAGCAGGAGGACTCACGGGACTCAGCAAATAGTGTTACTCATGGTGATGATTTATGACAGTGAAAGGACACAAAGCAGAATCAGAGAAGGGAAAATATGCTTCGGGTAATTCCACAGGAAACCAGGTATCAGTAGCCAAGTGGAGTCACAAAGGACACACAGTTCATCTGGCATCTAACTGTGGCAATATATGTGAAGTGTTGTCTGTCAGAAAGCTATTACAGACTCAACATCTAAGTTGTTATTAGGGTTGATTATGTAGACTCTTTCTGCCTTAGAACATACCAAAACCCCAGTCTCCCAGAGTGAAAGCAGGTTCAACATAAAACCACATGGTACAAAAATTCAAGGTACACAGTAAGTCATTTTATCAGCTAGGGAATATGGGGAACACTCCTGAAATTCAAGTTCCCAGGTGTCAACCAAGGGCCAATTTTGAAAGCAAGTTTATCTAAGGATAGAAATCCGAGACTGATTGTGTTAGCTCTTTTCTGCACATATTATTTCATTTTATCTTTACAAGAAAGAAATTAAAGTTCCTTAACTTAGATAATGTTTCCAAGATTATACCATTACAGGTTAGTAGTAAATAAAGAAACTGGGATTCAAAAGTAGGTAATCTGATTCTAGATCTCTAGTATTATCTACCAGGCTGGGCGGTGTGATTTGTGAGGGCTTAGTAAAATGGAAAAAAAAAAAAAAGTTACAATAGACTCGAAACAGAATGAACTGACAAAAACAAGTAGCAAGAAGACTATAATCTTAAAACAGGCTGTGAAATAAATAAAAAAGTAGCTATTACATAACAAAAACTCAACAATAAGTCATGGGCTAAACAATTTTATAAATACTTTTATAGACCTTTAGTGTTTAAGAAAAACAAAATTATCAGCATATTAGCAAATTTAATATTTTAAGAAGATTAAAGAAAGCTAAAGTTTTAGCTAAATTAATATAATTGAGGGATTAAGAGATTTAATTTTACCTTTGTAGAGAAATTTTTAAAAAGTCAAAAAGAATTCACTTATGTGATATAGCAGAGGGAAACCTAGTAGGACTGTTTTTTGTTTTATTTTTTTTTACCTAATGGAATGATGTCCTGAAGTATAGTCCAGTTTTCCAAATTTTTGTGTTCGGTAGCCATGCTTCTCCATGACATCCATCCATGTGGTATAATTTGGATCTAGGCCCTTAAAGTTGTTCCAAGATTCTGTTAAGTGAGTGAAGAGGCCGCTCCACATTGCTGGGGGAAAAGAAATTGGGATTAGTGTAAAGCTTAACAATTTTTGGTCACTATTGAGACAGTTATTCCTGGAGAACTGGAGTCTACTAGTTTAGAGCTCATGAATAAAACATAGCTGCATTAGGTGCTTTGCCCTAACATTTCTAACGACTTCATTTATCAGGGGGACACTCTGCTAGGAGTTACCATTTGCATTTTACAGGTGAGTCTCTAAGGTTTGCAGGAGTGTCCAACCTGTGGCCCATGGGCCACCTGCAGCCCAGAATGGCTGTGAATGCGGCCCAACACAAAATTGTAAATTGACTTAAAACACTATGAGATTCTTTTGTGATTACATGTCACAACATATTTAATGTGTGACCCAAGACAACTCTTCTTCCAGTGTGGCTCAGAGATGTCAAAAGGTTATACACCCCTGGTAGGTTAAAGTTTTGTAAGGTAAATACAGCTGGAATTCAATATAAAGTCTGTCAGACTTTAGAGTCTCCTTTCAATCATAAAAATGATCACTAAGTACATATTGGTTAATTCCTCATTTTACACAACTACTTAATAAATCTTTCTTCAAATATTAACAAACCTAAGGGAGAAATAGACAGCAATACAATAATACAAGGGAACTTTAATACCCCACATTCAACAACATCAGTAAGAAAACACTGGACTTAAACTACTTGTTATACCAGGTAGACTTCACAGACATTTAAAGAACATTCCATCCAAAAGCAACATAATATATATTCTTTTCAAGCACACATGGGACATTTCAGGATAGATCATATGTTAGGCTACAGAACAAGTCTTAGTAAGTTTAAAAAGATTGAAGCAATTTTCTGACTACCATGAAGAAAACTGGAAAGTTCACAAATATGTGAAAATTAGGCAACATACTACAGAACAACCAATGGGTCAAAGAAGTCTCGAAAAGTCAAAATAGATCTTCAGACAATTGAAAATGGAAATTCAGCATTCCAAAACTAATGGCATGCAGAAAAAGCAGTTCTAAGAAGGATGTCCAGAGCAATGAACGCCTACAGTAAGGAAAAAGAAAGAGCTCAAATAAACAATCTAATTGTACATCTTATGGAACTTGAAAAAGAAGAACTATCCCCAAAGTTAGTAAGAAAAAGGAAATAACAAAGATCAGAGTTGAAAATAAATGAAACAGAGACTTATAAGGCAATTGAAAAGACTGCTAAAACTAAGCTGGTTTTTAAAAAAGATAAACCTTTAGCTAGACTAAAAGAAATAGAAAGGACTTAAATAAAGTTAGAAATGAATGAGAAGATGTTACAACTGATACTGCAGAAATGCAAAAGATCAATAGAGACTACAATGAACAATTATATGCCAACAAATTAGATAACATAGAAATGGATAAATTCCTAAAAAAAAAATACAGTCAACAAGACTGGATCATGAAGAAACAGAAAATTTAAACAGACCAATTACAAGTAAGGAGATCAGATCATTAATCAAAAACTTTGCAGGTTGATATTAGGCAGCATGATTCCTCCAACTTTGTTCTTTTTCAGGATTGCTGTTGCTATTTGGGGCCTTTTGTGGTTCCATATAAGTTTTTGAAATATTTGTTCTCGTTCTGTGAAATACATCTTTGGAAACTTGATAGAAATAGTGTTGAATCTATAGATTGCTTTGGGTAGTATGGACATTTTAATGATGTTAATTTTTCCTATCCATGAACATGGTATGTGCTTCCACTGGTATCTTCTTCAGTTTCTTTCTTCATGTCTTATAATTTTCCAAGTATAGGTCTTTTACCGCCTTGGTTAGGTTTATTCCTAGGTATTTTATTCTTTTTTGAAGCAATTATAAATGGAATTGTTTTCTTAATTTCCCCTTCTGTTAGTTCATTATTGATATATAAAAATGCAACTGATTTCTGAATATTAATTTTATATCCTGCTACTTTGCTGAATTCATTTATCAGTTCTAGTAATTTCTTGGTGGAATCTCTAGGATTCTCTATGTACAATATCATGTCATCTACAAATTAAGATAGTTTTACTTCTTCCTGTCCAATTTGGATGCCTTTTATTCTTCTTCTTGTCTGATTGCTGTGGCTAGGACTTCCAGTACTATGTTGAATAAGAAAGGTGAAAGCAGGTATCCCTGTCTTGTTCCCAATCTTAAGGGAAACACTTTTAGTTTTCGCCCATTGAGGATGATGCTGGCAGTGGGTTTGTCATATGTGGCTTTTATTATGTTCAGGTATGTTCCCTCTATTCCCATTTTAAAAAGAAGAAAATTTTACCCTTTGCAACAGTAAGGATCCACCTGGAGAACATTATGCTAAGTGAAATAAGCCAGTCAGATAAAGAAAAATACCCTATGATTTCACTCATGTGGAATCTAAGGAACGAACTGAACAAACAAGCAAAACGGAGACTCATAAAGACCAGGATGACAGCTATGGGGGTTGATGGGTAGGGGGTGGAGTGATTTAGCAAAAAGGAGAAAGGACTCATGGTCATGGACAACAGTGTGGTGATTGCAAGGGAGGAGGAATATAGAAGGGGACTAAATGCTAATAGGAAAAAATGAAATAAAACAACCTAAAACAAAACAAAACAAAACAAAACAAAACAAAAAACTTTGCAGCAAATAAAAGTCCAGGACCAGATGGCTTCACTGGTGAATTCTATCAAACACCGAAAGGAATTAATACCAATCATTCTCAAAATCTTCCAAAAAATAGAAGAGGAGGGAATACTTCCAAACTCATTTTACAAGGCCTGGTGCTAAAATCATTTAAGAAAATTACCAAAAAAAAAAAAAAAGAAAGAAAAGCCAATTATAGGCCAATATACCTATATTGATGAACACAGGTATAAAAATTCTCAAAAAAATATTAGCAAACCAAATTCAACAATACATTAAGAGGATCATATACTATAATCAATTGGGATTTATTCCAGGAATGTAAAGATAGTTCAATACCCACAAATCAGTCAATTACCAGAAAGAGAAATTTAGAAAATAATGCCATTTAGAATTACATAAAAAAGAATAAAATACCTAGAAACAAATTTAATCAAGAAGGTGAAAAATATATACACTAAAAACTATGTCCTGGCTAGTATGACTCAGTGGACTGAGTGCCAGCCTGTGAACCAAAAGGTTTCCAGTTTGATTTCTGGTCACTGTACATGCCTGGGTTGTAGGCCAGGTTCTCAGTTAGGGACATGTGAGAGGCAACCGACTGATGTAGTATCTCTCCACACATCGAAGTTTCTCTCCTTCTCTTTCTCCCTCCCTCCCCTTCTCTCTCTAAAAATAAATAAATAAAATCATTTAAAAACTATAATATACTAATAAAAGAAACAAAACTAATTAGAAAGATAATGTGTGCTCACAGATTGAAAGAATTAATATTGTTATAATTGCCATAACTACCCAAAGCAATCTACAGATTCAGTGTAATATCTATCAAAATTCCAATGGCATTTTTCACAGAAATTGAATGAAATTTGTATGAAACCATGTAAGACTTTGAGCAGCCACAGCAGTCTTGAGAAAGAAGAACAAAGCTGGAGGCATCACACTTCCTGACTTCAAACTATATTACAAAGGTATAATCATCAAAACAGTATGATACTGTCATAAAACAGACACATAGATCAATAAATAGGATAGCCCAGAAATAAACCCATGAATATATGTTAAATTAACTTATGACAACAGAGTTAATAATATACAATGGGGAAAGGATAGTTTCTTCAATAACTAGCGATGGGGAAACTGAACCCCTGTCTTACACCATACACAAAATCAACTCAAAATGGGTTGAACACATGAACATAAAACCTGAAATCATGAAACTCCTAGAAGAAAACATAGCAGGTAAGGTTCTGGACATTGATTTTCACAGTGTTTTTTGGATGCGACACCAAAAGCAAAAGCAAGAAAAGCAGAAATAAACACATGAGACTAGATCAAACTAAAGAGCTTCTCTTCAGCAAAGGAAACCATCAATAAAATGAAAAGGAAACCCATGGACCGGAAAACACATTTACAAGTCATCTATTGAATAAGGGGTTAATATCCAAAAAATAATCCAATAATCCAATAATCCAAAAAATACAAAGACCTCATAAAAATCAACAGCAAAAATAAAAACAAAAATGTACAATTAAAAAATGGGCAGAGGATCTTAATAAACATTTTCCCACAGACTTAGAAATGGCCAACAGGTACAAGGAAAGATGCTCAACATCACTAATCATCAGGGAAATGCAAATCAAAGCTGTATGAGTTATTACCTGGTGCCTGTTAAAATGTCTATCATCAAAGACAAGAGATAACAATGGTTGGCTAGAATATGGAGAAAAGAACACAGGAGAACCCTCAACATGGCTGATGGGAATGTAAATTAAGGAAGCCACTATGCAAGTTCCTCAAAAAAACTAGAACTACCAAGAATCCAGCAATTCTACTTTTCATTATATGTCTGAAAGAAATTAAAACACTATCTCAAAGAGGTATCTGCACCTGTATATTACTGCATTATTTACCATAGCCAAGGCATGGAAACAACCTAAGTGTCCATCAAAAGATGAATGACTAAAATAAGTTTGATGTGCTGTATATAATAATATTCAGCAATAAGAGAAGGAAATCCTACATTTTGTGACAACATGGATGTACCTGAAGTGAAATAAGTCAGACAAAGGAAGACAGATACTAAATGCTGTATAAGCTCACATATATGTGCAATCTAAAAAGAGCCAAACTCAAAACAGCCTGAGGTTGCCAGAAGTTGCTATGGCTTTGAAGGAGGGGTAATGGTGAAAACATGCCAACTTCCAGTTAAGTAAGTTCTAGACATGTGATGCACAGCATGATGACCGTAGTTAGTGTCGGACTGTATATTTGAAAGTTGCTAAGAAAGTAGATCCTAAAAGTTATCACAAGAAAGAAGTTTAACTATGTGAGGTGTGATGGATATTAACCAAACTCAATGCGATAATCATTTTGCAAATCATAAATATATCAAGTAATTATGTTATACACCTTAACCTAATACAATGTTTTATGTCAATTATATCTCAATAAAACTGGGAAAAAATCCTTTTCCTCCTACCATGTATACACACAGAGTAACGTTAAATAAGCTTTTTTTTTTCTCATCTAACAAAATGGCTTTTTTTTTCTTGAGGAGTGGGATGGGGGAGTACCTGGGTTTGAATCCCAGTATCAGTTACTGAGCGGCTTTTGATATTTAATAAGCTACTTAACCTTTTAGTACTTTAGTTTTATCTAAAAAAATGAGGATAACAATAACTATTTCATAGAAATGTAAGGATATGAATTAAGCCATGTAAGGCACTTAGAATATTGTCAAGCACACAGTAAGAATGCAATAAATGTTAGTTTTTATTACTCTTATTCCTTCACTTTGCTCAAAATATACTTCTTCCAGGAAGAGCATCACCTAACCCTTTTGAAATCTTAAGAGTCCACTGAGCTGTTTTTATTCATTATGTCATTTGCTGCTGGGAACAACCCTATGAGATACACAGTGTAGATGGCATTTTGTACAGAAGAAAACCGAATGACTTATTTGACATGGCCCACGGAGGACTCAGATGCAGGTCATCACATCCCCCAGTCTATTCCTCATTCGACTTGCTCAATTAGGGATAAAAAATTAACAAAATGGCTTTTCAATATGCCTTGTCCTTAATCACTGATATATATTTTAAAATACAGTTCAGATTCCCTTTAATCATGGGTGATTATACAGTTGATAGTGCTGAAGATGTAGGTGAAGAAACTTGTGACTCAACTCACAGAGAACGTCATGCTGGAAACTTACAGGCACAAGCAAGTTGCTGAGTGTTATTTATAGGGTCCAAAGCAAGAGACAATTTATAAGAATAGTAGTTTTTCCATTTCTCAGTTATACATGGCTTACTGTAAAAGACATTTTGCCATTCAAACTATGCCTACTTGTTAAATTACTATAATAAAAGTGATTAATTAGGTTTGGGATAGAAGTAAATTGAGCCTGAAGACAGATAAGGTATGTAACCTGGAATAACCTGGGCAACACCGGATATACCTGACAAGTTCTTACTGCTCTGTGATATGCTATAAAGTCCCCTCCCAACTCCCTGTACTCTTCCTGAAAAATTCCTTGGAAATAGGACTCTTTCAGAAAATTCAAATGTTTCCTCATTTGTCTGTATGGTCAAAAGACTGTTAGTCACCAGTCATAAGGAAATGAAACAGTAACACCCGAACTAAACACTGTTTTAAATGATAAGAAATCCCTATCCTGGAAAAATAAATTAGAAATTCAAGTAACACCAATACCCAATAGATACCTTAAACCCCACATCACTAAAATTTTTGCATTAGATACCAAATATGACTTACTATATTACTTTTGGGGATAATCTTTTAAATTGTAAAATCATTTCCAGTATGTGGCCACTTTCCTCCATTAATATTAAGCATGTTCATACCTGCACGTGACGGACAACAGACTGGAGAGTTTGTGTAGGCATTCAGAAACGAAGTGCCGTGTGCGCTCATGAAGTTGATAAAAGGAAGTGTCACTACCTGATTTCCTGGATAAAATGTTAGCCTTCCATCCTGGAATAAAGAAAGGTAATTAACAATGACCGCATCGCATGAAAGAAAATTATTTCCTTTAATTTTAACCATAAAATTTACAAGCATCAAAAGACTTCAATGTGACCTTAAAATCCTCAAAACAAGTATAGACAGTGATATCAGCATCTGGCTCATTATATTGAGAATTCAATGCAGAATTACACTTAGATTCACTTGAATACAGTAAATAAATTAAAGGACTGTCTGGAAAGTTCTTTTGGGGGATGATGAGTCGACTGATTGAACCAACATTTATTGAGAATTTACTAAGAGCCAAGCACTGTGAAAGATCTGGGGACACAGTCTGGAGATAAAATAGAGTCCCTGGAGCCTCTGAAGTTTAGTCCAGTGGGGGAGGCAAAAAGTACACTGGTAAATAAAATAAAATATAATTACAAATTGTGATACATAACTTGAAAAAAACTTGAGATACAGAATAACGAATGTGACCCACTTTAGATAAAATGGACTGGGAAGGCTTCTCTGGGAAGTAAGAGACCTAATAATGAGAAGGACCCAGCTATTCAAATAATTTAAGGGGTGTGTAAAGTTAGAGACAACTGTAAGACATAAGTGGAGGTATTAATTAAGAAGCTAGATAAATGAGTCTGAAAGTTGGGAGAGATGTTTGGGCTGGAGACATGCATTTGGGGATTGAACTGGGAATTGAAGAACTCTCCTTGGTACAAAAGCAAATACGGAAAAAGAGAATATTCTAGTCCTGGAATTATATGTATTATATATTTTCAATATAATTATAAGTAAAGAACAGTTTAAACCACAAGCCCATCCAAAATCTGGGATGGAGATAGACACACACACGCACACACACACACACACACACACACACCCCTTTGAGATATATAAGATTTCCAAATGGATATATAAAGTAGGATGTTAGTTACAGGCAGGATTCTGGAGCTCAGAGAAGCCTATGCTGGTGTAATAGACTTGAGCACCTTTAGCATAATCAGAGTACTGTGAAGAAGAGTCTCACAGAAAACTGTGAGACTAAATGAAAACTTTTAAGGAGAGAGCAAAAAGAGGAAAGAAAGAAATCCACTGGAGCCCTGAGGATTCCTAAGTAAGAGCAGAAGGCAGCATGGGAAACTGAGAAAGAAGGGCCAGTGAGGGAGCGAGATATCAGGAGACCGGGTCCCATGAAAGCTGAGAGAAGACAGTATGTCAAGAGAGGGGAAATGTCAGCTGTGCTGAGAGGGTACCTGAAATTAGGCCAGAAAATGCACACTGGAATTGGTAGTATGGAGAGAGTTGGTGACCTTGACAAGAGCACTCTCAACAGAGTGGCAGGATGCACGGCAAAACTGGAAAGGGGAAAAGACAGTGGGGGGTGAGAAAGTGAAGCAACTCATTTTCTAATGAGTTATTTTGCAAAGGGAACAGAAAAATTTAGAAAATGCAGTGTTAGCTACAGGAGAATCTAGAATTAAGATCAGGGTCTTTTCAAGATGGGAAGAATTAGAGCACGGTTGTATGTGGAAATAAACAACCACATCTAGCAGGAGTAATCACTGAAGGCTAAGAAAACACCTACTAATTTCCTGAATGATGAGCTAGGAAGTCCAAGACCAAAGTGCATATTCTCTCCTCAGAAGAATTTCACAAATTCAAACTCACAGGAACCTATCCTCACAAATCCCAAATGCCTGCATGTCTTACTTTTACAATCTTTTGTACACGAAGGATAATAACCATCTGTGGCCACTGTTTTGAACCTAGGAAACCCAGGCTTATCTGGTTGGAGGGATAGAGTAGGCCACAGGGCAGAGAAGCATGGTGTGTGCAGTTCAAATTCTCTTACAAGTCTGAGCTTCATTTAGAGTATTAGGGGCATGCTTTTGACATCGAGGGTATGTGTTGCATATGCATAATGTAAATTCCTAAGAACCCAATCAAATGCAAATCTTGCCACCGACGTACTTAATCTAGTTATTTTGCAAAAATACAGTTCATTTACAAACATACTACATTTGTCTTTTATAAATTGAACATCTCTGGATTAAAGATTCACTTCCTTCACCAAATATTTATTGAGTGCCTTATAAATCTCAGTCAATAATCCTGACACAGACCACCTTTCACACGTTCCAAGTTAGAAACCTCCCCAAATGAGGCAGTCATCCCTCTCCCTCCTGCCATCCCTGCGGCTCTGTAATGTACAGTCCTGCTTTCTGTTCCTGATTTAAAGAGATGCAGGCCTTGTATTAGTTACAGAAATGAATCCAGAAAGTGCTAACATGAATTTTAACCTGACACATGAATTATCCATAGGGGGCGGTAGCCATTTACACCAGCAATAGTTACACCGGTTGGAACCAAGCCTGTGGGACTTGTGATTTGGTTGCTCCTTTTAGAATCATGACTTGGTACTCAGTTCCTTGTCATTCTGGACCAGGGGAAACCAGTGAAATTTAGATTTCAAGGCATCATTTTAAGGCTAGATGTAACAGTAACTCTGTCTATCTGTTATCACAACAGGGCTATTTATAGTGTTGTTCTCAGATGGGTCCATCAGATTGATGAGATTCTTACTAGATTCTGTGGTGTACACTCCTGACCTGCATCCCACTCCTGAAACCTCACCAAAGCTAAAAATAACAAAAGTGCAGCGGTGGGAGGACAGAGAGATGATGCTTATGTCCTTGAAGACCCAGGCTGGCACTTAGTTTCTTTTTAGAAAACAAGTTTAAGATATAATTCACAAACCATACAACTGACCCAAGTCAGTGGTTTTTGGTATATTCACAGAGTTGTGCAACAATCACCACAGTCGATTTTAGAACATTTTCATCATTCTAAAAAGAAACCCTGCACTCCTTAGCCATCAGCCTCCTACCCCACCCAAACCATAGGCAATTGCAAATCTTCATTTCTGCTTTCTTTCTCTATAGAGTTGCTTTCTCTATACATTTCTTGTATAGAGAAATGGAATCATACAATATGTGGTCCTTTGTGACTAGCTTCTTTCACTTAGCTTAATAAGTTCTAGGTTCATCACATTGCTGCATGAATCAATACCACATTTATTTATTGTTCAATAATATTACTAAATTAAAAAATCTATTTATCAGCTGATGGATATTTGGATTGTTTCCACTACTTGGAAGTATTATATATAATTTCATATACAAGTTTTTGTGTGGACACATATGTTCCTTTCTCTTGGATATATACCTAGAAGTAGAATTGCTGGGTCATATAGTAACTCACGTTTAACCATTTTAGGAATTGCTGAATGGTTTTGCAAAGTAGCTCCACCCTTGTACATTCCTGCTGGTAGTGTGTGAGCAGTCCAATTCCCCTGTACCCTTGACAACTCTGGTTACTGTGTCTTTTTGATCATAGCCCTCTTGGTTGTGGTGGGTGTGAACTGGGGTCTCATTGTGGGTTTGATGTGCATTTCTCTAATTATTAACAATGTTGAGTACCTTTTCATGTGCTTATTGGCCATTTGCGTATCTTAGTTAGAGATATGTCTATTCAGATCTTCTGCCCATTTTTAAAATTGCCTAACCCAAAGTCACAAAGATATGCGCCTATATTTTTGCCTAAGAATTTTATAGTTTTAGCTTTTGTTTGATTCATTGACTCACTTTGAGTTAGTTTCTGGAAGTGTGAGGCAGAGTCCAACGTAATTCTTTTGCATATGGTTACTCAGTTTCCCTAGCAGTATTTATTGAAAAAACTACTCTTTCTCTATTACATGATTTTGGCATCTTTGTTGAAAATCAATCAACTATAAATGTGAGAGTTTATTTCTGTACTATTAATTCTATTCCATTGATCTGTAAGTCTATCTATCTTTATGCCAGTAAAACACTAACTTGATTACTGTAGTTTCTAGTAAGCTATGAAATTAGAAAGTGTGAGTCCTCCAACTTTGTTCTTTTAAAAGATCATCTTGATTATTCTAGGACACTTGAATTTCCATATCAATTTTAGGATGGGTTTCTCTATTTCTGCAAAAACATCATAGGAATTTTTATAGAAATTGTACTGAATCTGTAGATCAATTTGATGATTGTTACTTTATTAACAATATTAAATATTCTGATCCATAACCATGAGATGTCTTTCCATTTATTTAGGTGTTCTTTAATTTCTTTCAACAGTGTTTTGCAGTTTTCTGAGTATAAAAATTGTACTTTTTTTGGTTAGATATATTCCTATTTCAATCTCTTTGATACTATTTTAAATACAATTATTTTGTTAATTGTATTTTAAGAAAGACAATTAAGTTTGTTCATTAAGTTTGTTGATGAACAAGCAAATAAGTTTGTTCATCAATCAAGTGTGTAGAAATATAATTTTAAAAAATATTTTATTTATTTATTTTTAGACAGAGGGGAAGAGAGGGAGAAAGAGAGAGAAGCATCAATGTGTGGTTGCTTCTTGTGCACCCCCTGTTGGGAACCTGGCCCAAAATCCAGGCATGTGCCCTGACTGGGAATTGAACTGCTGACCCTCTGGTTCTCAGGCCAGAATTCAGTCCACTGAGCCACACCAGCCAGGGAGAAATACAATTGTTTTTTTATATTGATCTTATATCCTACAGTCTTGCTAAACTTACTCATTAGTTCTAATAGTTTTGAAGTAGATTCCCTAGGATTTCCTATATACAAGATGAGGTTATCTGCAAAATAGAGATACTTTTACTTCTTCTTTTCCAGTCTTGATGTCCTTTACTTCATTTTCTTGTCAAATTCCCTGCCTAAACCCTCCAGTACAATATTGAATAGACACAGTAAGAACAGATTTCTTTGTCTTGTTCCTGATCTTACGAAAAAAACATTGTTTTCTACAGTTATGCATAATATTAGCTGCAGCTTTTTAGCAGATGCCCTTTATGAGACTGAGGAAATTATCTTCTATTTCTAGTTGGTTGAGTGCTTTTATCATGAAGCATTGTTGAATTTTGTTAGAAGCTCTTTCTGCATATGTTGAGAAGATCATGTGGTTTTCTCCCTTTATTCAATTAACATGGTGTGTTACATTAACTGATTTTCAGATATTAAACCTACCTTCCAGTCTGGGGATAAATGCCATGCAGTAATGGTGTATAATACTTTTTACATATTGCTGAATTTAATTTTCTGGTATTTTGTTCAGGATCTTTGCTTCTATATTCGTAAAAGATATTAATGTGTACACAATATTATGTTTTTATATATACCAATATATAAAAGCCTATGTAGTCTTAGTATACTAAAAAATAACAAGCTAATTATTTCAATCACCTTTGGAAGTTTCTGGATGTTATGATGCACCCCCCACATTTCCTTTTAGAAACGAAAGACTGCCTCTGCTGGAGAGAGCTGTTGCCTTGCCCGTGATCGCGCCCCATTCTGGGAGCAGCCCTTAGCTAATGGTTACCCGACAGGAGGGTACAAAGGCTGGCCGCTCACCCCAACCGGAATCAGTTCTGAAGCATCATACCAGCGTGAGAACTACCCGTAAGGTCAGCCGAGGCTTCCACTGACACAGCAACAAAACTCAACTTCTTTCTGGGCACACTCCTGGTTCTTTCCTTTCCCTTTGATCTCAGGAGCACTACCTAATGAACTCTTTCATGTTACTCTCCAATATTGCCTGTTCTGTAAATTTAGATAATCCTAAAGATTACTAAATATTCATATTACTTTAAGTAATCTTCTCAACAAATCCTACCGGGATACCCAGAGTATGTAACTTGAATCATCACGGGTTAGTCTGTGAGAAAGGCAATAGACATAGTGATTAAAAGCACTCTGGCGCCAGACACCCTCATCAACAACTATATACCTGAGCACACTAACACGCAGTGATAACATACTAATGTTATAATTAGTAACTGAACATTTGTCCAAGCATTAGTTTTAAAATCGTGGATAACACTAAAAGTATCAGGTAATATTGATAGTAGTTTTCTTTTGGTTGACGGCTTGGGAAAAGTTTTAAAAACTCTTCAAGGTTAGGACAACACACACACAATTTTCCTGGAATATCAGGGAGTGGATCACATTGTATCAACTAATGCACTTACATCATAACGAATAGGATTATCAGATACCTTTGATAAAAATAAGTTTAATTTTCTTCACTTCTCACCCAAACACAAATTCTTGCAAACCTGACGTGAACTGGGAAATGATCACTGGAAAACTAACAACCTTTTATGGAGATGCAGAATGTTATTTTTCCCCCACTATTAAATGAAATGGGGGTATGGACTAACCGTTCAATAAGAGTGGTAAAATAACTTAATGCATCGAGGCTAGCAATAAAATAAAAATAAAAGATTTGCAAAGACGCTATCAGAGTGCATTTACTAAAATATTATTACATGTGTGACATGCATATTTATGTGGTGTACGTGTGTATATTGGGCCTCAAGATAAAAGGCACTTCTTACTTTGCATCCGGGTAAAATGTGTTTGAAAAGTTTCAGATTCTGCTTCCCAAAGCCTGCAAGCACGGGAAAGGCTGTGGGCGGATAGCTACCTGGACTAGTGTACCGCCTCCCTCCTCCCGCCCGCTCCGGCTCCCGCCGCCGCTAGGTACTTACAAAGGAGTCACTCACAACTAGCACCACATTAGGCTTTTCGGGCCAAGCCTGAGCTGCTCCCCGCCACTTCCCACTAGTCCTGGGAGCTGGCACTGCCAGCGCGTAGGCTGCGACCACCCACACGCACAGCAGCAGCATCGTAAGGAATACAGAGAGCCCAGCTCCCTGGTGCTGGATTTGCCTCCCACCACCCGCAACCCGCTTAGGAAGAGGTGGGCGGAGATCGAAAAGGTGGCAGTTCGCTTTCCTACTAGCGCTTCACACACAGAACTACAACTCCCATCAGCATCGGAGCGGGTACATGCGCAGAGCCGGAATTCCACGGCCCTAATTCATGTTTAAGACCTTTTAATCAAATACCGAGCACACCAAGAGCCACCCACTTCTAGTCACGTGAGCGATGCCAGGGAAACACGCTTGCGCTCTGACCGTGGACAGGTTTGTAGAAACATCTGTCCCAGGTGAGTTCGGGTCACTGCGGCTTTTGCAGAAGTGGAAGTTGGTAGGCGGTTGAAATAATTGAAATGAAAATTAAGTGAGAGAAAGGATCAGGGGCCGCGGGTGCTTATTTTGCTCTGAACTAGCGTGTCTGAGCAGTAGGCGGGATCGTGAAGTGGGCAGCGATGAGGTGGCGGCGCGTCTGTCACTTAAGTTGTATGGGTGGTTCTTTGTGGGGCCTCTGGCTGGACCCGCATAGGTGCTGTTTGGATACCGTGGAGCCCCTCGAATACGTTTCCCCAAGGGACTTTGCAGTCTGCCTCATCTTATTTCCACTTTTGCCGGTGCAGTTAGAATTTATTGTACTCGCGTGGGGTGAGGAGCGGGGCCTGTTCCTTAAAGTTCAGATTCTAGGCAGGCACCTCTGGCCTTTAAAGTGTAAAGCAGAGAAACGGACAGTCTCCCAGAAGAAGGTATATTGGGCTGTGTGACGTGTTCGATTAATTGACGTAGGATCAGAACCCATTGTTTTGCTGCAGAAAAATCACAGGGCCTTGACTGTTGAACTCCTTCGGAGAAATCCGGAAGAAGCCGATATCTGCCCCAGGGCCAAATTCCTGATTTCTTTATCACAGTTGCAGGTATATAATTTGCACATCATATTAGTCGTTTTAATATTTTGACAGGTAAAGGAGTTGCAGTATTTATTTAATACATAATCAACTCTTAATAGTAATATTTGATAGTGTTTTCCATAAAATAATTGTAATAAGGGACAGACTTATTTAATATTCATATAACACTCCATGCCGAAGATTATACTAACCATTTATTGATCATTTACTGTGTGACAAGTACTTTTTTATGGAATATTCTTCATTATCCTTACTTTCACCATTTTGCAGATGGGAAAACTGAGGCTTGAAGAGGTTAAATGAGTAATACAGGGAGTCAGTCTGAGTTAGGGCACATCTGTGCCCTAACCCTGTGCCCTAACTCCAATTAATTACAGGACTTCACGATATTCTACTGAGCTTACTCTCTGTTAGTGAAGCAGGCCTCTTAACTGAAATCGCCTGCCAGAGATCTGTGGTGAACACGAATACATAAACAATACTCCTCGGCTGCAAGCAACTTACACTCTAGGGAAACAAAGGTGAAGTAATAGTACAGCGTGGAAGGTAATACAGGTAGGCTCTTTCATGAACAAGATAGATTTAAAAAATTTGAGTTAATTTGGAATGTAGAACACATTTTATGATAGAAACAATGCTGACTGACATCTCGATTCTTCAAAGATGTGTTCAGCTCTATCCGTGGCACAGCACTGCCTCTGTGAGCAGCGTTTACTCTCTGTGGCCTTCGTTTCACAGGACATGTATTCTGAATTCCTGGTCAGGATGACAGAAATACATCTTTTTTTCTTCCTCTTTCTCCCCCTTGATAGTGTCCAGTGGGAGCAGCTGCTGCATTGTGTGGGGACAAGACGAGTATCTTAGGCCCCCTGACAGGAAGACTCTAAGAGGCTTCTAGTCCAGCTTCTCATCTGACATTCAGTTTGTCCTATAATATTCCTGCCGGTGGGTTGTCCAGTCTTTGCCTTTTCATCTTTAGTGATGGGAAACATGCTTCCTATGAGCACCTATTCCACATTTGTACTAGTCTGATTATTAAAAGTTCCTATCTTGAGCCGAAGTCAGCATTTCTCTACTTTTTATCTTTATCTTTTTACATGAATAATCTGTCCTCTTAACTACCCTTCTCACCTTTTCCCCACAAGTTCCTCTCACCCCCACCCGAGGTCTTCCCCAATTTCTTCAGCTGTTATTATATAATTTCAAGTTTCTTCATTATTTTGGTCACTCTCTTCTGCACATAGAGCTTTTCTGCTAATCAGTAACTTTATCAGAAACGGAACTTTTGAGGTATGAGTGTGCATCTTTTTGTGTGTACATGTATGCATATGTGTGTTGCAGTTAGGGTAGGGGTGTCCATTACATGTATGTTTAAGTCATCAATTACAGATTTGTTTGTTAGGGATTATTTGCTTTAGTAAGATACTTAATCCTGCAGTTCATCAAAGACTTCAGCTGAAGGCCTTGGTCTAGGTGTTGGTTCTTCATAGTTCTTTTAATGTCCCAAATACCAGCAGCATTATAAAACATGGGGCAAAAGTAGGTTTACAGTTGTGAGTACATGAAACAGAGTTTATTCTTGTATTACTATTTATTAATTCTTATATCATTTTCCACACAAGCAACTGTAAACTGGCTCTTGATCCACCCTCTATTCTGCCTTATGAAAAACAGGCTAAGTGTGCAGTTAGTGACTGTATGGAATAAGCAGCATTGTCTTCACCTGCAGTGGTTTTGTGAGTATTTGTTGAATATCTCAATGTACTAGACACTAGGAACTAACAATGTACCAGAGAACTGTCTTTGCTCCTAAAGGACTGCCAGCTAGTTGTGGGAAACAAACACACACCCTTGTAAATTTAATAGCAAAAGGTATCAAAAAGTATAGTTAGTTGTCAAACAAATGAAAACCCAAACCAGAATATGCCAGTTGTACTTTGGACAATGATAGTATGCTTCAGAATGTTAATATTCATGGAAATAAGTGTTTTATAGTAACATACAAGGGGGGATACCCCCCTAACTGGAATTATCTTTTGGAGGACAGGCCCCTTGTGGTACAGGGTAGCCCCACTAGGTGAAGTGTTGTAGGAATCCCTCTGTATCAGTGCACCAGCCGGCATTGTGAGAGGCTGCATTCCGCTTCAGTGAATTTTTTTTGGAGACTTTCAATGTATTCGTGCATTTCATGCTGGGTGATTTACAAGTTTTGACCAAAAAAAACGGCATGACTCCTATAACCTACCCTCCCTATTTACCCCATATTGCTCTCCAATGCCATTTTTTTTGTTTCATCTGGTGGAAAAAATCCTCAAAGGGAAATATTTTGCTGATGTGGAAGAGGTGAAAAACAGCAGAAGCACTAAAAGGCATCAAAATCGATGAGTTCAGACATTTTTTTGAGCAGTGGAAAAAAAGTCCTGAAAATTATATTGCAGCAAATGGAGTGTACTTTGAAGGTGACTGACATTTAAACATGTGAGAATAAATACACAGGTTTTAATAAATAAATTTCATTTATCGGGGGGTCCCCGTGGTACATTGCAGAGTTGTTGACTTGAACTGTCTTTGGGTCTGTACTACAGGACATCTTAGAGCCTTTAAAATGCTAATATACATTGTGACTTTCAAAGAGAGATATGCATAATGTGCAGCAGTAGCAAAATTACTAAGCCATATATTAACACCTTTGAGTATATTAATATTTTTTAGAATACACTCTTAGAAATGTCAGTATAGAAAATAAGTTATAAAGTTTGGGCTAGTGTGAGATGTGTCTAGGGCTTTATTATGCTTGACACTTGAATGTGGCCTTGAATTATATGTAGCTTGAGAAGACAGAAGCAAAAGTGGACAGGCTGAATGGGAGAAGTAAAGATGCAGAGTTGGAAAGCTCTGGGGGTGGAGAAAAAAAGTAATGTGAGGTAATGTTGAAAAGAAGATTCCTCCTTTCTAATTGTAGCAGATGGAGAATTACTGCTTTATGGGGGAGTGGGGAACTAGAAACTGTCTTTTAGCAGGCTCTGGAAGCTAGAAGATAGTATTCAACAGGTGTTGGATGTGTAAGGAGCTCCTTACATCATTGTAATTATGTACATCAAGGTATATTAGTTTTATTTAGGGATTTTTTTTTTGGCCTGGGAGATAGGACACATCTATATAAAACAATAAAAAGTATCTGGTGTCAGTTCAATGGCTCAACCAGTAAATGCGTCAGTGGTTCAGAAGAGGGAGCGGTGTCTGTTGCAGGCTTTCGTTTAGTATTTGTGTACTGACCAACTTAAAGAGGATATTTGTGTTTAATGATAGCCATTTTTTGAAGAATATAGGCCAGAAGGTTGCTTCCTAGGAGATTTTATATGTGTACATAGAGCAAATAATAATGATGTGGATTAGGAATAGAAAACAAGGAGTGAAGTTGATCGAGAGGGTGGACAGAGCTACATGTACACTCCACCTATGTACCTGTCAGGTAAGTGATGTGACCTTTACTTTACCAGTGAGGAAATAGGCTTGGAGTCAGGCAGTAGGGTGCCCAGGGTCTGACAGCACTTGAACCCAGGTCCATTTGGTTCCTAGGCCCCTTCTCAACCATCTGAAGTCTTGCTTTGCTGGGCAGATATGGAAAAAAGAAGGGGCCAACGGAATCTGGAATATTTTGTAAGAACAGCCTTGAAGTGACTAAGTAATAAATTAAAATCAAGTTGGGTGGGAAAATAATCAAATGTAGCTGGATAGGGACTTAAAGAAGTTAGCTATGTGGGAGAATCGAGTTTTAACATTTATTTTACCTCCCCACCCCTTGTTTTAACTTTTACTTTCCTTGTTTGGATCACAAGTCTTTGTTTTCTTTATGGTAAGATGCTTTTTTGTGCAACTAATCATTCTATTTAAGGATGCTGGTAGTATGTTTTAGTCCATTAACTCACTTCCTTTTTCTTGTTTATACCCACCTGCTTCATCTAAATTTTGTTCCTTTCCTAGTTATCAGGTAGCATGTTTTTTTAAAAACTTTATTCAGTTTTTCAAAACCACCTCCATTCTCTCCATGAAGTTTTCCAGATGAATTTTGTTTGACAGAATGTATTCCAGTGGTGCCATCAAAAGATACTTAGAATCTGTAGTCATGTAGGATTTGTGTCAGTATTTTAGATGGTTATTTAGGTGGATTTTTAACCTTAAAAAGTTTTCTCTGTTTAAATTACAAACTAATCTAGTTACATGATGTGGGCAATATTTTAAAATATTTATAGTGCTTTATGCGGCTTAGAACAAGGTTCACTGTAGTGTAGTTACATTGCGGATTGGGTGTAAGTAAGTGCCCTTAGTTGTCCTGGATTCAGAACAGAGTAGCACAGAAATAGGAGGTACTCTCTTTCCGCTCAGTTTTTATGCTGCAGTTAGCGTGTTTTGTGTTTCTGGAATGTTTCTTTTGAGAACCCGATTGTTTATGAAGTTTCTTTTACCTCCTGAAGCCGCGAGAATAGGGTTAGACTACTGGTAATTTTGAAATTTGGAGATTAAGATTATTGTCTCTTTGGGAAAGAAAAAGACAAAAAATTATTACATAATTATTTCTCATGTTTTAAGTTATGAATTTGAACTTATGAATTTAAGTTATGAAAGTGAGCTTGAATCTGATGTATTAAATAAAAAGTTCAGCAGGTATTATGTATGCCACCCTTTTTATGTGCCTGTCTCATATTTTCCTTAATTTACATGGATAATGGTTGAGGAACAATCTGAAATTCCATTCAAAAAGAAGACAGAGGTAGATATAATGGTAAAAGGTGTCTAGAATGCTCAGTAATAGGTAAGTGGGGTCTACTTTTACTTAATAATTGTTTTTACCCATTATGTTCAGAAGAAAGGTTATCACCGGATACTTTTAGACTTTTGTCATTAAAGTGACCATTTTTCACTTTTCTGTAATTAATCTTCATTGCCATTGTTACTGTTATTTATAATTACTGTTGTCATGATTATTATTGTTGCTTTGTGGAATCTCTGCATCTGCATAACTGAATGTAGCTTAAGGTTCCAGGAAGTCCATTATTCCATCTAACCATGTTTGTTAGTTTTGAGGGATATTATTGTCTTATTGGCATGGTCGTCACTTTCTGACTTTTTAAAAAATATTTTATTTCTCTTTTTTTAATTTTTAGAGAGAGGGGATGGGAAGGAGAAAGAGAGGGAGAGAAACATCAGTGTGTGGTTGCCTCTCACATGGCCCCCACCGGGGACCTGGCACGCAACCCAGGCATGTGCCCTGCCTGGAATTGAACCCTGACCCTTTGGTTCACAGCCTGCCCTCAATCCACGGAGCTCCAGCCAGGGCACTTTCTGACTTTTTAAAGTGGCATTGTTGCTACTTTTTATGCTTGATGCGTTGAATTAAAATCTTTTAAGTTGGTAGTAGAAAACTTTTTGTGGGATAAGAATGTGCAAAGTGAATGATCTTATTTTAAAAAGTCAGTTGAGACTTAAGAGAAAAATATAGAAGAAGAGATATAAGGCGGAAGTGTGCAGGACTGAGAAAGAAGATTAGACGTTTGTAAAAGAACTAAATTTTTCTTTAAAGTGTCAGAAATGCTTGGAATGGAGGGAAGTATCGCAAATAGAAGAGTATGGGGGAGTCATGTTTTTACTCTGTGAAAGGAAAGGGGTTTCGATGGTGCCTAGTAGGTGGTTAGTGCTCAGTAAAGTTTTGTTTAGAAAGTGTGTGAATGAGCCTCTCCCTTCCCCACCCCACCTCTTCAAAAGATGAAAATGTGTTCAGGGCTAGAAAGTAGGAAACATTTTTTGTCTTTTGAAAAATTGCATAAAACCAGATTCTGAATAGTTTCTGCAAGAGAAAGAAAAAAATACATAGAACCTGTGTGTGTGGGGAAAAACATATGATTATTTATTTTAGGTGAAGAGGCCTCTATGCTGTCTTATTATGTTAAATGACAAATTAATGAAAAAAGCATTGGAAGAGAAAAATAGAGGATTCCCCCAAAGCATGAGTAATTGTAATTACATATGGAGATATAGAGAGATATGGAAAGATATTGACCATTAGAATGGTTACCAAGAGAAGAATGGAGTTTGTCTCTAGTGGCCTTGAAAAACAGCCTGCATAGAAGCATTTTACAGCTCCATGTGTGCTGCTGTGTTTAAGTCTAAACTTGTCTGTCTGACTTTGAAGGCCTGTAATCTGGTGCTCTGCTTCACCTGCCCAGCCTCATTCTCTTCTGTTCTTCAAGTCCCTTCTGTTCCATTCAGCCTGGTTTTCTCACTGTGTCCTATACATGCTACATTCATTGCTCTCTCTCTGACTTTTGATTCACTAAGTGACTCAATAAGTTAGGCCTTTTTGTTGAGTTAGATTATATTACTAAGAGCAGAGGTCCTCTCTTCTATTTCTTTTATGCTGAGTGTTGTGTATAGTTTGGGAGTGTTCATGCCAGTTAGTTCTGCCTTGCTCAGATGTGCTACCATTCATATGTTGGGTGGTAGAAAAGATGGTGACCTTTGCCCTGGAAAAGTTGCATTTTTTTTGTTTTTGCTTGCTCTTGGTTTTTGTTCTTTTAAAACTTGTACTCTTAATTTTTCTTCCTCGGATGTCTTTTTATCCTTTTCTGGCAGTCTAGATTAGTTGTCATCATCATTGATGTTCTCTTCTTTTTCATCTGCGGGTTTAGCCACCAAAGATAACTTCAGCATGAAAAATCTTAAGTTGAAATGAGCATTAAAATTTGTTGCCTGCTCCAGTCTAGATTTGTAAACTCCAGGAAAAATCACTCTGAGGTTTGCAGCTATAAATTTATACCAAGATAATTTCAGGTATGAAGACAGTTTCTGAAATAACAGCATATGAAATATGTTGCTTTAGTTATGTAATTATTATAACTAGGCAAAAAGTCACTTTTATGCTAATTTAGGGAATCTGGTTCTGGCTACAGGTAAATTGATTTTATAATATCCTAATTTTTATATTTTTAATTTAACATTCAGTACATCAAAAAATTTTTTTAAAAAATTCCGTAACTTCTTTGATCTTGTACTTCTGCCTCAGCTTCATTGGATTTAAAGGATGGTTGGTATACCATGGCAGCCAGCCACCTTCTAAGTTCATTTTGCTGCCTTGAGCATCTGCAGTCTGTAACAACTTAATATTTATGCAGCTTTGGTTTGCATTCATGATGATGATAGACTTCAGTGGAGTTGGCAAAAAATAGAAATGTTCCATTTTTTCCAACATCACGTTGTGCTTGAATTTGACTTGTTTACTGGTGAACCAGAGTAAGTTGTGAAATTTTAAGATATGTTAGTTTACTTAAAATTAAATAATATATATTTATATTAAATGGAAATACTTTGTCTACCAATTGGTATATCTTTTTATGGCTGAAGTTAGTGTACAATCCTCTTGCATATTCATCACCTTCATTTAAGTGTAAACACTGCATTTTTTCTTTTCAAAGATTACTGTACAACAAAGAACGCTATACTACTGTAATCCTACAGTAACTCTTACTGTGAAGAAAGTTGACCTCCTGATTCATATATTAAAGAAACTGGCTTAAAAACAGAATGCTCTCTTAAACTCTTATATATAGTTAATGAAATTTATTTTCTGTTAGTGTTTATACTCTGTGACTTGGATTTATGCTACTTAATCTTCCTTAGTGTAGAATTAGATCGAAATTGGTATGTGTTTTGGGTCTTGGCCCATAAAATCATCTGTGTATTTATCTCACTATATGGAGAGTGAGTATAATTCAAATACAGCTCAGTTTCAACAAATATTTGTGAATATATATAATTTGTCAGATACTAGGTGCTGACTATATAGCAGCAGGTAAAAAAAAGCAAGAATAACAGCAGACAAACATCCATGCCTACATAGAAATTACATTCTGATGGGGTTGGAGAACAGGTAATAAGTAAGATAAATAAAATATATAGAGTATAAAATATAAGCATATAAAATAGTGGTAAGTGCTGTGAAGAAAAAGAAATGCCGTGTTGGGGAGGGGTTAAGGGGTTAATACTGGATGGTAGGGAGTGTGGTGAGGCAGTGCCGACGTTTTACATAGGGCGGCCCGCGGAGGTTTCCCTGAGGAAGTGACAGCTGAGTAACAATCTGAAGAACAGGGATAAGCTGTGTGTACAGTCGGTGGGGGGGGGGGGCAGTGTTCCAAGTAGAAGAAATCATGTGCCTTCTTCAGATGGTTAAGTTTGCTGGAATTGTTACAGTCAGGCAGGTTACTATTGTACGTTCAGTCTGACTTTTCATTTTGACAGAATGTCCAGCAGGGAAGTGAAGACTGCTCTGAAAAGTGCTCGGGATGCAATCAGGAACAAAGAATACAAAGAAGCTTTGAAACATTGTAAGGTAACTGGTAGTTTGTTCTTCCACCATAAAAGTATGTTACTTCTTTGTGAGCATTACCAGTTTACGATAAGTACATCATTTACTGTTTCATTATAACAAAAGCGGGGAGGTTATTTAGTAGGATGATTAGAGCCATTGTGCTAGGATAAGCTACTTCTGTCACATTTGATTTTGTCTTTCTCCGTATTGGTAACGTATCAAAGCCAAGTTCTTAAAACTTGAATATCTCTTAGGTATCCCCTTGATGTGTTTGCTGTGGGTACATTACACTATCTTACAGCTTGCGTTCTTTCATAGTATGTTGACATTTTACTTCTATTTGGTTTGTGGATTCTAAAGTGCCTTTGTATGCTGATGGGAATGTTCCAGTCCAGAAGGAGAGGTTGAATGTGCAGGAGAAATAGAAGGTAGTAGTAGGAGTGAAGTCCTTGGGAAGGTAAGAGAGATGATGGGATCCAGAGCTTAAGAGGAGGGTCTGTGATACTTCTTCCATCTTGGAAGGAGGGAAGATAGATGCAGGTCTTTGTGCTCAGGCTGAGAGATTTGGGGGTGGGAAGATGAGAGTGAGCCCCTCTGATGGCTTCTATTTTCTTAGTGAAATGTCCGAGTGACAGTGAAAGAGGAGCTCTGTGGGAGGTTCGAGACCAAAGAGGTATGAAGTAAATATCAATACTATTGTGACAGGTTTATAGAGTGAGAGATGATTACTAAAATTAGTGGGGCGATCACATTGTAAGGCATAAAAATGTCAAATCGCTGTATTGTACACCTGAAACTAAGCTAATATAGCCAAAATAAGATTGTATGCCAACTATACTTAAGTAAAAGAATACATTAAGAAAAAAAAGTACGAAGTAGTTTTTGTTCATGGTGGGAAAACAAGCATAGTAGTAGTAAGGATTAAAAAGATTACCAGACTTTAATGAATGTTAATTGAGAGTTTTCTGTTAAAGTGAAATCTGTGGACTCAGCTGGGTAATTTCTCCCTTCATGTTCAGCTTCTCAGACTTGGCCACTTGAGATAATGGAATTCAAATATAGATAGTAAGAAAGACAAGGGAAACAGAGGCAAAGATGTTGAGGATGTTAGCAAGGGAGTGATGACAGTGATGGGTCATGGGTCTAAATTGGGAAAGGAGGGATGAGAATTGAGAAATGGGAGAAAGAGAAAAAAAGTGGTGCCATAAAAAAACTAACACCAGTCAGAGGGTAAAGAATTGTGTTAGCGGCGAGGCTGGGGGGGGCGGGGATAGGAGAGGGGTGTGCTGGCAACCCATTGGTGGCTGAGTAGCAATGAGGGTAAGTAGCTTAGAGGCCATGATGGTCAGTGGGTCACCTGAATGTTAGAATGATTACAGGGATTGAGGTGGAGAGGAAGGATACACAATTTTCACTGAAGAAAAGGAGAGTTCCTCAGAAGTTAATATAGTAGCAAGAAGGGGTTTTTTGTAGGATAGCAGAAAGTCTGAGCTTCAGAGGTACTGGGGTTTAATGAAGGAGGGAGGCACAGAAGAGGAGTGTAGGTGACAGTGTGAGCAAGGAGAACCCCTTCCTCAGTTCTGGTCCTGTGAAATGTGGGGTGTAAGAGCAAGGAAATCAGCTGCAGCATGTAAGATCGGTAGGGGAATAGCCACGTTTTGGTTGAGGCAGAGCTTGGTACAGTTTTAAAAAAAAAGGTTGAAAATGTAGAAGAAACCAGGCTGGTCCATACTGGGAATTCCAGAGGGCACAGTGAAGAGTTTACAAGAGTTGGAGGGAGGGAATTGGGTTAGATTGAGGGAAATATACATCAATAATGGGTGAGAGTCTCAAGGGGCAAAGGATGCCCTTGTGAGGTTTAGGTTTCTAGTGGTGACTGAGCCCAGCAGGGATGGAGGCCATGATGGAACCTTCTTCTGAAACAGAAGAAGGATGAGCCACTGCATTCAAACTGGGGGAGCTGCAGGGTCGGGGGAGGGACAGGGTCTGTTTCCTTTGGCCCTAGGCTTCTAGGAATCTGATTTTATTATTCCGTTCAGCAGGACCACAGCAGTCTCCTTCCTGGTGCAGTGTGAATTCCACCAAGTAGTTCATAGTTTGTGCTGGAGGGACCCAGCCAGAAAGCAGAGGTGGGGAACTAGTCAGTGTGATTACTTATGTGTAGTAATGTAGAATGTTCATTGAAACTAAATAATTTTTTTAAACTTTTTTTTATTGATGTTCGAATACAGTTGTCCCACTTTCCCACCATCACTTTCCCCCGCCCTACCCACGCCCACCTCCCACCCTCATTCACACCCCCACTTGGCTCCTCCCTGGGTCCCTCTCCCTTCTTCCCCACGTTATTTCCCTCTCCCCTCCCCTCTGGCTCCTGTCATTTTGTTTTCGATTTCAATATCTCTGGCTATATTTTGCTGGCAAGTTTGTTTTGTTAAGTAGGTTCCACTTACAGGTGAAATCATATGGTATTTGTCTGAGACTAAATTTTTTTGTAAAGAAATGTTGCCTCTCTTTATTTGCTGTGTCTTGTCTGATTATCATTTTGTCTGCCTGTGTGCCTTTATATCTTGGTATAAGCATCCTTTTTCTGGAGCCTTCTCTGGCTTGTGTACATGGAGTTTGAAGTTATGTACTTAAAAAAATATGTACTGTTGACTGTATTACCTATGCTTACTTTATATCCCTGTAACTATTTTTACAACTTAGCTTTTATGGAGTTTGTAATAGATGCAGTTCTGTGCTTTCCCTATTTTTATATATTAGTGGATAAAAATATTTTTACTTGCAGATTTTATTTCTTTATTGACATTTTTAGTATTTAAGATAAAACCTTTTCACTCTTTATATTTTCTCAGAACACCATACCTGCTTTCATCACAGTGTTATAATTAGTTCCTTAAAAGTCTGTTTAAAATTTGGAGCCCTGGTCCAACAGGCAGATAGTAGGTCCTTGCTGATGGTGGGTTGACTGTGCCATTTATCATTTGCTCAGCAGCTGCATGCCAGTCACTGTCATTGGTGTGGGGGACATAAGCATTATAAGGCCTCAGTGTTTGGAGCTTAACTCTGGTAGCTAACCTCATTGTCATTGGTGTTTTAGGAGGCAGCATCGTTGGGTAGAATGAATTTGTGCTATACGTTGGGGATGATTGTGCCGTATGTCTAGCAGATTGCTAGAAGTGTCATGTGGATACACGTAAACCTGACAACCTGACTTGTACAACTCATAGAGATGTTCTTATTTTCTCCAGAATATGTAAAACCTTAAGAGCTGATTTCTTTTTAGCTACTATTGTTTTCTTTTACTCAAACATTTTTGCTTCCTGTTTCAAACTATTTTACCTTAGCAAGTAGCTGTTGTTTCTGAAAATAATAGCTGTACATACAACTTTTGTTCTAGTTGGCAGGTGTTGTTTAAACATTCATCACCACTGTTTATTAGAACATATTTTGTACAGTCAGGTTGGGGTCAGTCTACTTTCCTAGCCTATAATTTCAATGACAATACCTGCCTAATGTGTGGGAAATGTCATCATGGTGAATGAAAATATGGGAGCTGGGTAAAATGCAATGCTATGGAAAACAGTTGTGAGTTGACTGGTAGCACTGTGGAGTGGAGGCAGGTGGGGTGGCTGGTCGGTAAGAACATCTTGTTGTTCTTTTCATACCCAGTGTTCTCAAGGCGCCAGGGGAGGCATTGGGTGGAGGCATCATTATTACTTGGGTACCTTTTAAAAATGTACCTCATATTTCAGACCCCTTAAAATTACCTATCCAGTCTAACTCCCTCTTTCACTGAGAAAACTGAAGACCAGAGAGGTTAAGTGGCATTTTTAGGATTGTCCAGTTAGAGATAGATCCAGATTTTTAGACCTTCAAGTAGACTGCTTTTTGTTGTTGTTTGTCCATCACTTGCAAAATTTAATGACCTTCTCTTTTAATTTTTTAATCAGACAGTGTTAAAACAAGAGAAAAATAACTATAATGCCTGGGTTTTTATTGGAGTTGCGGCGGCCGAGCTAGAACAACCTGATCAGGCCCAGGGTGCCTATAAGAAAGCTGCTGAACTAGAGCCAGACCAATTATTAGCTTGGCAGGTATGTAACATTTTTTCCTCATGTTATAGGGAAGAGTTTCCCCCGCCCCCTGATTTGTAAAATTATAGGTAATAGCTTTATATTAAAAAAATTTAAACCTCCACTTATCCCACATGAGAAAAAAATTTAATTCATTGGTCTTCTAAAACTGAAAGTTAATTTCAAAATAAAGTAGTATCACTGATGTTATTTACCACTACTTAACACTCCAACCCAATGAATTATTTCCAAATATAAGGAATGGAATTAAGACATGACTGTGTTAATCTCCAACTTAATTATATGTGCGTGTGCAAGAGTTGTCATGAATATACTTTATGTTTACCCAAGAGAAAGTAAATGTGCATTATATTTTCTAAAAATAATGTTAAAAATTTGTAATTCTTTGAGTACAAGTTAAATTCTTCTTTCTTATTTAATAGTCTTCATGTTTTTTAGTTGGCTTCTCCAACTATTTCTTATTTAATAACTTTGTTTCACACCTTAATCACTTCTGAGAACCTGTGATTAAAAGAAAGTCACAGGCTCTGGAGAACAAGGGTCTGTGTCAGGACCAAGAACATGAACAAGGGTGTCTGGTAACACTCAGAGCAGTGATTTTCAACCTCATTCATCTCGTGGCACACAAACTAATTAATAAAATTCTGCAGCACACCAAAAAACACACTTTTTTGTTGATCTGGCAAAAAAATGGGTATGATTTTTATTTATTCACACTGGATGACTATTGTTGTGTTGGCTGTTGTCGTTTTTAATTTAACAATCTAAGGGAAAAGAGGTCAGTGCCCCTGACTAGAGAGTCAGGTGCTGCGTGTTTTGAAAATTCTGTGGCACGCTGGTTGAAAATCACTGACTTAGATGGTTGCCTTTTTAATGTACTGATTGGTTGAGGATATCTGATCTTTACTGAAACAAAAATGGCAATTTCTACAGACTACTTGGATTTTTTGTTTATTTCACTGTGTAAAAGTAGCATTATATGGTAATGTCTTAGGGATGAAGATTGTATAATAACCATTAAAATATGTTTTTTATAGTGAAACATTTCAAATATATTTTGAAAAGAAAATGGTGCGAGTCCTTCTATATCCACCATCCAGATTCAGTTAAAATCCTCTCACGGCCACTGTTTTTTCATCTAAACCCTCACCTGCTCCCTCCATTTCTAATTATGGAGGCAAATCTCAAACATGTTTATTAATTACAGTTATCTTTAACATAAATAATCTTTATAGATTGTTACTTTAGCAAAATAGATGCAAGAATATTAGATGTTTTTGGAAGAATAATCTCTATTACTTCTTCTTTTAGGGGTTAGCAAGCCTGTATGAGAAATGTAGTCAGATAAATGCTAAGGATGACTTACCTCGTGTTTACAAAAAGCTCCTGGACCTTTATGAAAGGTAATCAATATGTGGGGAAAGACCAGTTTCTTTAAAAGCATGAATTAGAAAACTGGATAAAAATTATACGGAAGTACTTCAAACATTTACTGTGAATAGGAAAACGCTTGTCTTTTACACAGTTATAACAGAATCTCTTGATTGTGATGAGAACAGAATCAAATGCTGATAGTAAGAGGACTGACTAATTTGGGAACTGTGATACTTTCAGTCAGTGTAATGGAAGATAAATAATATTTCTTAAAACTTTTTATGAGAGTCTCATTTTTATAAAATTTTACTGTACTATAAAAGATGTAGTATGTTCTGATTTAAAATAGTACCTGACAATATTATTGAGATATTTTCATTTTGGCATTTTAAGTCTTTGGTTGTTTTTATTAGTCATATTCAAAGTTCTTTTTTTTTTTTATTTTAAGTGTCGACAAACAGAAGTGGTGTGATGTCTGTAAGAAACTTGTGGATCTGTATTACCAAGAAAAGAAACACATGGAGGTTGGTTAATGATTTTCTGGGGGCAGTATACTACTTTTAGTAAAACCATCATTAGAAGAAAGCTTTCATTTAGCTTAAGGGAAGATTTTTACAATTGCTATGTAATATAGAATTTTAAAAATTTAGAGGGATAATACACATTATAGTGATTTGAAAACTAAATCAGAATTTAAATTTCAGGCATCATAATTTCTAAACTTTTTTTAAACTGCGGGAGTAAATAAAATAAGTGAAAGCATTATGTGTAGAATATAGTATCCTATTCGTGGTGTCTCTGCAGCTGATGCTGTGAGTTATGAGGACTGTTAGGACAGCGCAGTCATGCTAATGATCTCAGTCATGCTAATGATGTAATGACTGTAGATTCACCTAGTCAGCTTAGTTTTTGTGGCATTCATTATAGATGGAGTTCCGTGCTTTTGCTACTTTTAGGTATTAGCAGGTAAAATATTTTGTTTACAGATTTTATTTCTTCATTGACATTTTTAATATTTAAGATAAAATAACCATTTTCAGTTTCCTTGATAGGCGGCCCGAACATGGCACAAGTTGATCGAGATGCGACAAGGAGAAGGTGCAGACAAGCCCGAGCTTCATCAGCTGTGGAGGAAGTTGACGCAGCTGCTGGCCGAGAGTGCCCAGGATGAGAACAGTGAGACCCAGCAGCTGGTATTGGCTTGTTTATCCCCCTGGATTTAGAAAATGGAAGCATAATGATATACTTAGAATATAAAAAAGTACTGTATGTCAGAATAGGTAGTTTATAAATGTTCAGTTTTAAATTCAGAGGCTCTTCCTGATAAAGTCATAATTATTGGCCTATAGTCCTTTGTTAAGTCTGGACAGAGTGAAATTAGTATTTTGGGTATCAGAATTCTATTCCGTTAAGAATCAACAAGAGATCAGTTACTTTTTCACTGTTAAAAAAAAAAAGCTATGAAATTGGCCTTTATAAAACTGCTATAATTTCTAAAAAGTTATACCTTAAAGACATGATTCTTTTTATTTATGAAACTAAGAGTACTAAATTACTTTGAGGTGTAACAATTCAACTAGAGTATTTTATTTAAAGTATATTCATTTATGTTTTTATATATATTTAAATATATTTTTTAATATATATATTTAAAGTGTATATATGTCTTTTTTCCTGGAAGAAGTTGATATTCTCCATTTCACTAGAGAATATTGTTATCATTCTTTTCTTTATTCTTTTTTTAATAGTTTATTTTTTATTGTATTTTTTCCATTATCATTTATCCCCTTTATTCCCTGTTCTACCCCTACCACCCCTCCCTTACCCACAATCACTACGCCATTGTCCATGAGTCCTTTTCATTCTCTGCTGGATCCCTGCACCCCTTGAACCCTTCTGCCCCCCCCCAGAGCTGTCAGCCTGCTGCTCTCCATCTAGGAGTCTGCCTCTGTTTCATTCGTTAGTTCAGTTTGTTCATTAGATTCTACATATAAGTGAAATCATATGGTATTTGTCTTTCCCATTTGGAGAACGGGAAAGAAATAGTCCTTTTTAATGTGCAGATTTTGAAGTAATTGTAAATCATTTTTAAAATACATGAAAATACCTGGTTTTAGAACCATAATTGGGAAATATTTTCATTATCCTACTTTTTAATATTTGTAAGTTTAAAAGTAAACTTAGTTTCTTATTATAGTATGTAGCAACTAAGTATACACTTTCTAAATTGAATGGAAATTTAAACGTAATAAGCAACGCTCTGTCCAGGATGGGAAGCTCATTCCCTTGTGTGTTGTTCATTTGTTCACTCTGTTCATTTGTCCCCCTCATTCATTTGTCCCTTGATTCAGAAAATGTTTATCAAGAGCCTCCTAAATGTCAGGCTGTGTGCTGAGTGCTGGGGATAAGAATGTGAGAACAAGATTTGCATTTGTTTGTGTGTAGGTTTATCTGTGTATAGATTCAGTTGTGCAGAAAATTGAGCAGTGACAAAATTAGATGATTTACCAAGTTCTCTTAAATTATACCTTCATATTATGACTTCATTATTTTCCTGAAATAGTATAGGTTACCAGAAAATCAAACACATACCAAAATAAGTAATATATCTTTGAATTATCTGTACTGTACTTCTTCTTGAAAGAGAATTAATTATACTTATCCTAAGAATTGACTTATAACTGTTAAAAATACTATAAAAGGGTTTTCAAAGGTGGTTATTCTCACCTTGTTAATGATAACTATGTTATTTAAGTGTTCAGAAAAACAAATGTATTGCCTACTTTCCATGTGGATTAATTTCATTGCTTTTTTTTTTTAACCCCTGTGCTTGACTGTTTAAGTTAGATGACTTTTATTTTTTTAATCCTCTCCCACGGACATGGAGGACATGCCTTTAATTTTTAAAGAGAGGGGAAGGGAGGGAGAGAGAGAGGGAAAGGGAGAGAAATATTGATTGGTTTCTTCTTTTAGGCGCCCCAACTGGGACCAAATCTGTAACCCAGGCATGTGCTGTGACTAGGAATTGAACCCACAGCCTTTCAGTTTACAAGACAATTCTCTGACCAGCTGAGCCACACAGGCCAGGGCAGTTAGGCAGCAGTGGTTTCTCCTCCTCCTCCATCAGAGCAGTAAAATTTTGCTTATTTATATAGATTTTTTTTACCATAATTCATAAAGAAAATTTTGAGATAGTGAACTGTATTACAAGTTTTTATTATAGTCATAGGAAATCTTTTTTAAAATGTAGAACCTAAGTAACCAAATGAATGATATTCTTTAAAAGTGCTTGCCTTGGATTCTAGTATTGCTGTTCTGGCTCAAAACATATTTAGAAGTCCTCTTTTGGAGTTTTCCTGAAAGTCAGTTAATGATACTGTATAAAAATTTATTTTATTTCTGGTTTTCTTTTACCAAAAGTATAACTTAACTTCACAAAATATATTTTTAAGATTGAAAACTTGGTACTGTTAAAGATGTTCCAAAGAACATGCTGGTGATTTCAGAAGAGGTCTTTTGAAAGTGACTTGAGCGGTAGCAGCTACATTGGTACATAAGACTCTACATCTCTGGTTGACTACTTTATATGGAACAGCAGACTTGTAAGACTGTTTTGTTAAATTAATGTCACCAATTTATAGTTATCCCTTATTAGTTCAGTGCAGTCTGCTGGCCAGTGGAATCAGAATGTATTCCAAAACTTACATATACATGTTTTTCTTCGTTGAAATTATCAGGGCCATATAATAAAATGCATTTGCAGTGAGTTGAGTGAAGTTTGTTTGAGTTTTATGCACTCAGCTGTTTTAGAATAGTTACTTAAATGTGTTACAGGTGATATGTTTCTTGTTATTTGTTTCAGCTTTTAACTGCTTTCGAGAATGCACTGGAATTATCAGATAAGATTCCTAGTGAAGATCACCAAGTACTTTATAGACATTTCATTCAGTGCTTATCCAAAGTAAGTTGATTTTAAAATGTCTAATGTGAGTTTGCTATTCTAGATGGGAAGTATCCAGAAGTATATTTTACTGCTACTTAGTTTATTTTACTTTTATATTTTCAAGTTTCCTCATGAAACTGCTGGGTTGAAGAAGGCCTGTGAAGGAATGATAAACATCTATCCCACTGTGCAATATCCATTAGAAGTGCTTTGTTTGCATTTAATTGAATCAGGTAATTTCTCCTTTTTTATAGTTCATGTTCTATGAATGTGGGAATGATGTTACTATCTATCAAAAATTGTTTTAGTGCCTACTGTGTATAAGGTATTATTTCAGTATTTCTGGGAATAAAACGAAGTACAGCATATGGTCTTTGTGTACATGAAAAGGCCGATGGGTATAGGAAAGTGTAGTGATACAGAGGAATTATGAGTTGTTGATCAGTGAAGTCTTTTTGAGTGTGTGGATTGAAGAAGGCCTTGAATTTTCCATAAACATTAGATAAATGGGAAGAGGTAAAATGTACTCCAGATGGCATGAGCTTGGTGCAGTTTTAAGGACGAGTAAAATAGTTGTATTTGCAATAGTAGAAGGAATAACTAAGATATATTTTGCTTTAAGTAGGTTGGACTCTATTACATAGGGCTATGAATGTCACACAAAGGATTTCGTGGAAGATTAGCGTTTTCAGTGTTGATATTATAGTGTCACGCATACATTATTATAAATACTGCAGTATATACAAATGGAGTGCGAATTATCTCCTCTTTTAATGAAATGGAGCAGATTCAAGTCAGAGTGTGTCTCAGTGTATGCTTCCTGATCTTGCTTCTTTGGGGGAATAGAGAAGTGACGGCAGCTAGCTTGCCGGGTGTTGCTAAAACCTGCAGCGGTGGGTGTGCTTGCCCATGGCTGGTGTTCAGCCGGTTTACAGGGGAACTGTATTGGTTTTCACAGCAGCCTCTGTCCTTGGTTTCTGTTTCTGTGCTGAATAAGGTGTTTTTAAATAATTTTGATCTTACTCCATTCATGCCTATATTCACCTGATGTGAACAAAGTTCACAGAACAAAGTTCACATGTTCACAGTGATACTGGGAACATGATAGAAATTAAAAGTAACAATGAATAAAAAATATAGAAGAGATTTTTAGAGGTAAAGGTAGGGAAAATCAATTTTAACTTGTAGGTCTCCTTAAAAGTTGGCCGGCTGTGGAATAATGCTTTGTATGAAAGGTAAGTTGTTGAGAGACATTCAAAAGGAATTGTCCTTCAGCGGTTTGCAGATGAGCTATTAATACTAAGGCTAGGCATATGGTTTGTAATTAGTTTATACGTAGGTGTTTCATTTGGGTGGCAAATCATGCTCAGAGACTGAATTTGTCTTTGTCAACAGATTATTTAACACAGGTTTGTTGCAGGAATTTCACAAGCCAGTAGCATATAGGATAAGGTCTCTTAAGAAGGCAATAAAGAAATGACATACTCCAAACCAATAATAGATTAATCACATTATTGTTTAAGGCAATGGGAGATGAAAGAAACACAGTCCAAATTTGGGTTTGCATTATCTTTTCTGCCAGGTTGGTTCTCTTTTGTAGGAGGGATGGCTTAACCAACAACAGAGGTGACTTCCAGCTGCCAAACATAAACCCAGAAAGTCCCTTGTTGCTAGAGTACAATGCTAGGGAACTGCAGTGCTCACAGTGCTGGTGTTGGCTGGCAGGATGTTCTCTTTCCAGGGGCCGCTGCACAGCTTTCACCACTGCTGGGGAAAGAGCTGCCTTCACCAGTGTGGGAGCTAATGCCCCAAAGGTCTTTGGAGAGCTTTTGGATCAGCATAGGGCCGCCTTGCCCAGACCAAACACTTTTGAATAGTCCTCACAAACTCTCAGTGATTATAGTCTGTGTGTTCCTTTGCTGTAGTTGCTTCTTCATATTTTTTATGGATAAGTCCCCAGTGGTGTCCCTTCGCAGCTGAGCTGCTGACTGCTTATCAGTGACAACAGATGAGATGATGATACCCCGACACATCTTACTTCACTCTTGTATCAAAGCAACTTCACTCTTCAAATCAGACAGAAAAAGGCAAATCCTAGATGATTTCACTTATATGTGGAATCTGAAGAACAAAATAAATGAACAAACAACATAGAAACAGACTCATAGACACAGAAAACAGACCGATGCTTGCCAGTGGGAGGGGTGTTGGAGTACTGGGTAAAAAAGTGAAGGAAGTGAGAAGTAGGAATTGGTAGTTACAAGACAGTCAGGGGGATATAGAGTACAGCATAGGGAATGTAATCAATAATATTGTAGTAACTATGTGTGGTCCAGATGGGTAGTTGAAATGTTGGGGGGACCACTTTGTAAAGGATGGGATTGTCTAACCTCTGTGCTCTACACCTGAAACTAATACAAAATAAATTATAATTAAAAAAGAAAGTTTTAAAAAAACTTCATCATTTTACAAACAGTAAAATAACAACAAACTCACAACTATCAACAACTGAACCTAAAAAACAAAAACAAACCAAGCAAATAATCAGAACAGGAACAGAATCACAGAAATGGAGATCATATGGAGGATTATTAGTGGGGAGGGGGGACAGGGAGAATGGGGGGAAAGGTGCAGGGAATAAGAAGCATAAATGGTAGGTACAAAGTAGACGGGGAGGTTAAGAATAGTGTAGGAAATGGAGAAGCCAAAGAACTTGTGTGTATCACCCATGGGCATGAACTAAGCAGGGTGGTGGGGCAGGGGTGATGATGGGAGGGAGGTGCCAGGCACAGGGAGATAAAGTGGAGGAAAAAATGGGACAGCTATAATAGCATAATTAATAAAACATACTTTTAAAAAAACTTCATTTTTTGTCATAAAGAAGTGGATTTGAAATCCTATCAAACCAGTATATAGCAATAGGTGAGAGTGAAGTGTAGTGGATGACTTCGGAAGAGAACTAAGGGCAGAAAGATGAGAACTGTACGCATGCAGTTCTGGCCAGCTTGGAGGCGAAAGGAGGGAGAAGGGGGAGAGGAAAATAGAGGACAGAAAAGAGGAGAAGTCAGGGAGGAAGGTTGGGGGCCTGCAAAGCAACACAGAAGGCAGCCCAAGAGCATTTCAGAAAATACGTCTGTAACTGACTTTATGAGTAGGAGGCCTTCCTTAGCATTATCTTTTAAAATCAGAGTTATTGAACTGTAACATAAATTACAGTGATGGAAGACGTGTTTAGCAGCTGTAAAAAAGCAATCCAGGGACTTGACTGACTGCAGTTAAGGGAGAGGAAGAGGAAGCAGGTAAAGGGAAAGAAAGTTTGTAGAGGAGGAGGAAAATTGCAATAGAAGCACTTGGCAGGAGAGTTTTAAGAAGAAAGGACTAGTTAACATTATGAACATTGTGTGAGGCCAAGGAGGGTGAGGCTGGCTAAGAGACTTCAGTACAAAGAGTATGCTTGTGAGTGAGTGTATGTGTGTGTGTGTGTGTGTGTTTTGCTGACAGGAAGCATAGTTTCAAAATCTCCCAGTTTCTTCAAATTTTACGAGTCCCAATGTGTTTTCAATATAAGTGGACTGATTATGGGGTTGCCTCTAGTACAACCCCCTCTGTTCCATTTTCTACTGTTAAAATTGCTATTAAGAAATTAATGACCAATGTTCACTCTTTTCTGTCTGTGCCCGTTCAGCTATCAGTGGTTTGTACCTTTTCCTCATTCTTGACCTGCTCATATGCCAAATGGCACAAGAGGATACTTTGAGATTTCTTCCTGAGAACTGATTGAATGCTTTTCCAATAAGTACATTTATGCTTATACAGTGGATTTGTTGAGTAAACATGGTCCTTATATTCCCAGAGCCTACAAAAATATATAAGAAACGCAATCAACAAAGAGTCTTTAGAGTTTTGTACCTAAATTCAGTGTTGGACTAAGTTTCTAATAAAGAAGTAGCAAAGGGATTATGCTGACTGATGACGAGTGTATTGATTTATGTGAAAAGAAAGTTCTTAAAAAGGGTTTGAGGTGGGTATTTTGCAGGATTGAGAGAAAGAGAGGTCGATGCCCTGGCAAAGGGGCAATGGGGTAGGGGGTGCTCATGTGTGTGGTACACAAGGAAGAGTGCTTTCCCTGCTCAGTTTTGGGTTGTAAGAACTTGTGGACTAGAGCAGTTTAGGTTTAAGTACATTCTAAGGTATATTAATATTCTAGAGCAGAAGTACAGTACTACTGCTTAATGACTTCCATTTTTCTTCTTTTTATTGCTCCTCTAAACCAATTTTTCTGTGTATTAAGAACTGAAAATTATAAGGTCTCTATCCTCCCCCTGAGTACTTTAGTATCTGTGAAATTTGCTGCTTGACAGGAGTTAATTACTGGGTTCTCTTTCACTGGGGACAAATATATTTTATTCTTTGTTCTCCTTTGCATGTTGAGACTGGAAGACTGATTTTCAAAATGACTCAGTTTATAAAGCTTCACATAACAAGTACTGAATAGCTTTCACAGTTGTCATCTGATGAATGCTATTTCATGCTAAATGACTTTATTTTATTTTGTTTTACTGCTGAAATCAGGGAGGATAATAAAGCTTGGTTCTTCAATACAAAGAGAAAAGAGCTTACGATTTTGTGTTCTAGAAATATTTGAAAATAAAGAATTGAGTACATGCTGTTTTTTCCCCTCTAGGTTTATTTAAAAGAAGAATTCTGTGGTAGTGATTAGCTTCTTTGGGATGTGAGAAATGAATTTGTTATTTTAAAAAACTCACTTTTTTATGTTAAACTTTAGGAAACAGAGTTCTCATAGATATTACTTGCATCCACCCTGAATCTCTTCAGAATACCTTTTATCCATGGAAATTTAGTATTCATCGGCCTCAAGACTGGCTTACCTTATTGAGAAATAAAAACAAAATAGTCAAACTGTTTTAAAGTCATTAAATTTGGAATCTTGAAATCTTTTAAATGTTAAAAAGAGCAGATAAGTTAAATAAATGATTGTCTCTTCAAAAACAATGAAGTCAATTTCCTGTTGTCATTGTCTATGTTTATTTAGCTAATATTTTCATCAGGAGTTAGTACGGAGGAGAGGAGAATTGAGGGTTGAAGCTGGAATATTCCTTGTGTCTTGACACAGGATCCATTGTGTTATTATTGTCAATGGCTTTTGGGGACACTACAGAGAATTCCTCCAAGTGCCATGTTGGCATATGTAAAGAATGTGTTGCACAGAGCTAAACACAAATGTAATCCTCACAATTCTCTTTATCTTTCTGTGGTTGTGCTGGCAGATATTAGCAAAGGGGAACATGTTAGGAAAGTTTACCTTGTTTTAAAAGTTTTCTGTGTTCATCCTAGCCTTTTGGAAATTAGTTCAAGTACCTATTCAGACTTTTCTTACTTGCGTGCAGTTTTTAGGTACTCTCAGTATGGATGACCATGGAAGTTACATGACTGGCTTTTTTCCTTTTTATCTCAAGTGTATTTGCCCTAGTAACAGTTTGTGTAGCCAGAGTAGTCTGCCGTGTTTTGTTTCCATGCAGTGAGAGAGTTTTGATTCAGATGGGTGGAAATTGAAGGTGCAATTTTAGTAGCCATTTCATTCTCTTTTTTAAGACAGCTTTTGAGATTTAAATTATATATAGGTTTTGATGCTTAGAAACTTGGTATATGTATGCTAATAGCTTTTTCTTTTAACTCCAGGAAATCTTACTGTTGAAGGTCAGCAGTATTGTTGCAGACTAGTGGAAATGGATTCAAAAAGTGGCCCAGGCCTCATTGGTTTAGGCATTATAGCATTACAAGAGAAAAAGTATGAAGATGCTGTTAGGAACTTAACAGAAGGTAAGTGTACAGTGCACACCATGTAACATGAGGTATAGTTGTTATTTGGCCAATAGATATTTAACTTTGGGCTTTTCTTTTTTTCTTTTTTTAAATATATTTTATTGATTATGCCATTACAGTTGTTTTATTTCCCTCCCTTCATTCCCCTCCACCCTGCACACCCCTCCCCCACCATTCCTCCCTTTTAGTTTATGACCACGTGTTTCAAGTTCTTTAGATTCTGTATTTCCCCTACTATTCTTGCCCTCCCCCTATCTATTTTCTACCCACTGTCTTTGCTACTTATTTTCTGTACCTTCTCCCCCCTTCTCCTCCTCCCACTCCCCTGTTGCTAACCCTCCATGAGATCTTCCTTTCTATGGTTTGCTCCTGATCTAGCTGTCTTCTTAGTTTGCTTTTGTTTTAGGTGTGGTTGTTCTTTAAGGAATCCATGTTTGACATAGGAGTGAAAAAAAATGAATTTACATACTTTGGAGTATGCTTAAGTTTGAATTCCAGCTCTGCCACTTACTAATTTCAAGACCTTGGGGAAGTTAATTAAAGTCTCTGTGTTTCAGTGTCTTCATTTATAAAATAGTGATAATACTATCTGTATCCTTACATTCAAATTGAGATCTGAATGACAAATACAAGCCTGGTGGTTGGAGGAGCATTTCAGGCCAAGAAATGAAGTAGCCTGAGTTAGGGGAAAGCTGGTATTCAGGGAACTGCTTGTAGTTGGGTCAGATTTGCTAATGAAGTGTGGGAGGAGGAAGGGGTGAGAATTGAGGCTGGAGAAGAGCAGTGCAAACCTTGTAAGCACCCCAAGGGTAGCAGGGAACTAGTGGAAGCAGGGGAATTTCACAAGTCGGTTTGTAGTCTTAGAAATACTCTCTTCACAGTGTAGAGAATGAATCTGAGTGGATGGCAGACACTCGCAGTGATCTGGGGTAAAGGTGACGGAAGTCTGAACCGAAGCCCTGGTAGGAGAGAAGTGAACGGGGGTCTGGAATCAGTGTGGCTTTGTGGCTGAGTAGATGTGGGAGATGAGGGAAAGGGGAGAAGTCTGATTTGGAGAGTAGATGGTAGTGCCATTCATCTCAGTAGTCATGGAAACCTTGTATTTTCTCCTTGCTTTCATCCTTTTAGGATTAAAAGAAAGCCCTCAATGCACAAATGGATGGTGTCATCTGGCAGAGGCCCAAGTCAGAATGCACAGACCTAAGGACGCAGTTCTTTCATGTAATCAAGGTACTCCTGACATCTTTAAGTGCTGCCAATCCTGTTTCTTTTTGCTTAAAGGAGAAAGGTAGTGGTTTAAAAAAATACAGATATGTCTTAAAGACTGCTATTTTTGTATTTGAACTTGCCAACTAACTTAAATTTCATTGAGATTAAAAAATGCCAAGTGTCTATGCATGTGTACTAGTGTATCTATTGTTTAACTGACAATGAATATTTATCAAAGATTTCTGACTCTTGGCATTTTGACAGTGAGAATTGGCTTGAATAGTGGCACTCTGTCTTTGTAACAAGGAAGTTCCTGGTGTGTCCCAGCGCCTTCCCTAGTTCTTGATTCCTCTGCTGTAGATAAGGAAAGGTGTCTTGGAGCCTATTTGAATGACATGGGATAGACAATCACAAGAAGAGATTCACTGTTCCGACACAGCTGGTGACCTAGCCTCTATAGTTGAGAAATAGTTCACCCTGGTCCATTCTAATGCAGCTTTTTTCCCTTCCAGTATCCTTAGTTTGCTGTTTGTTACAGATGCATTGGCTAAGGATACCCTTTGTAATGTAGCAGATGGGGATAGCAATTGTTGTATTTCAGGATGTTCAGTTTTATTATGTTATATGAAGATAAAGATTTTAAATTGAGAACTGTTCTGTTTCAAATTCATATATTTCCATAAAGAGTTCAGCAAAGAATTCATACTTGGCTTTGAATTTTCTTCATGTATATTTTTAACAACTTATTCGTATAATTTAGTATATATCTCTCTTAAAAAGAAAAAAATGAAGTGATATGGTTGTCTTCATTCATATGTCCTTAATTTTGTCAGCTCTGAAGAAGATAGATAATCTTGGTGCATCTGGTGGCAGCCTTCATCAGAAGAATCTTTGTCTTCGTTTGAAAGCAGAGGCTTTGGTTAAACTCTCAGATAATGAATCTTCAGAGGAAGCAATTTGTACTCTTGATCAGGTAGTCTTATCATTGAATTCTCCCCTTTAACTTAATAATTAGTTTCTAATCAACCAGGCATCAACCTCTTTTTCCTCACCACAGATGTGTTCTTACATGCATTTTGTGTTAGAGGTATGAATTCACCACATCTGTGCTTTTGTGAATCTTTCACACAAATGAGAGCTTCTTAGTTAAGTACTTATGATGCTCTTCATATGATGCAGTGTCTTTCTTTAGTTCTTGCTCTTACTCTCTCTTCTTTTTGCTCTTTTAGGTTACTACTTGATTATTACTAATTTGGGATTCCAAATTTTTTCTTACAGAAAATATTTTACTGGTATTGACAAGAATAATTAAGGACACTGGTAGCTTCATGATAGAGAATGTTGTTTTATTCAGTAAAACACTAAGAGGAAGATTGATGTTTAAAAATGAAACTGATTTCTTAATGTTTTTGTTCCAAGCACTTTGAAATTCCCTAGCAAAAAAACCTAACTGGTAAATTATTATTAAACAACATAGTACCTTTAAAGATTTTTGTCAGACGAAAGGATTTTTTATCTAAAATTAAAATTATATTAGTATATTACAAGGTATTGATTTTAAAAGTCATTTTTTATATATTTCAAAGGGCTTGGGCTTTTGCATTTCATATTATTTCTTTGAAATTAGAAGAGTTGTCAGCAACCTTCAGGAACTCATATCTTTTTATTTTCTACATTCCTTCCCACCAATAATGTGTTTTGTGTGAATGCTCTATAGATGTTTTTCCAATACTTTTTTTTTTAAAGAAGAAAACAAAAGTTCTTTGGAGAACTGGAAGAGTTCAGGTTTGAGAGAGGAAATGTACAGAATGATATCTTACGGTGCTAGAAAGCAAGGGAATATAATAGAACCCAACTTTGTCAGAAGGGCTCAGGAATTGGCGTGGATTGATCATCGGTAGCTGAAGAGTGGACAGTTTGAGTACCAGTTATTGCAGTGGATTAAGAGACTTCAACTGTGTTTAAATCCACATGTTCGTTATACAAAAAAATCAGCAATACATCCTCAATAAAGTAAATCTTTGAAGGATGCTAAGCAACCAATTGAAAAGAATCAAGGCATTTTTTTTTCTGTATGACTTTCTGTGTGACTGATCCTAAGAATAATCAAACGGATAATGAGAGGAAGGGAAATTTCTCTTTGTTTTAGTGTTCCACAAATGAATGATAGAATGAGAAAAAGAATCACCATTGTTGCAATTTGTACTGAATGAATAGATCTAGGTATTGACTATCAAGGGCTGCTTATTAGCATCAGGAAAAGAAAGACAACTAGACATGACCAAGTGCAAATACACATGAGGTATCTTCTCCAAATCATCAAACTTGGATTATCCACTTTATAGAAGATACAGAAGACCAAGGAACATGTCAATATCATGACAGTACATTCAGCAAAAAAACAGATTACGAGAAACTGAAAAATGGCCCATATTTTTCAACAGTTAAACTGTAATGGGAGGGAAAAGAGACAGAAGGGAAACCTAGACAGTAAAAGAGACTTAATAGACCTGTTAGTGACTTTGAATGTATGTACCTTACTTAGACAACTGAGAACTTTAAACACTGATTGTTCGATGATGATAATGATGTATTGGTTTTGTTTAGGTGTTAATAATGGTAGTATGATTGTTATTTAAAGAGGAACTTAGTTTTTAGATATAGATGTTGAAGTATCAGATAAAAAGTTATGAAATATGTGGGATAATCCAAGCAGGGGTGTAGTAAAGTGGGTGGAGCTATCAAGAAGAAAAGATTGGCTTTGAGTTAGTTTTGAAGCTGGATGATGAGTACATGTGGTTGGTTCTGTTATACTTACTATTCTCTAATTTTTTTGTGTGTTTGAAATTTTTCCTAATAAAAAGGTTACAGAGAATGGAAGTGGTAATAGTGATTGAAATCAGGACCTCTGTGTCTTTATTCTGTGCTCTTCTGTGGTCCTTCTTTAATTGAAGTCATCATTACGGGATTGTATTGAAGGAGATTTATAGCAGTTCTTTCCCATTGCTTTCAAGGTTTCTGATGCAAATGAAATCCCAGGACTTCTGGTTCTCAAAAGTTTGGCCTATCTGAACAAAGGCGCATTAGATGAAGCTTCAAAGGTTGGTTTTTTTCATTTAAAATGAGGTGTGTTTTTTTAAGTTATGTTAATTTTATTTGGATATGGAATTGACAGCTGTCTCCTTCACAGGTTATGGAAGATGTTCTGTCTTCTTACCCTGACCTAGCTGAAGCTCATGCTCTGGAAGGTTTTATTCATTTTACCAAAAAGGACTATCTACAAGCAGAAAAATGGTAAGGGTATATAGATTACTTATAGAAGCAAGTTATAAGTTAGTTTATTAAATTTTTCAAAAATTCAAAACAACTGGACTTGATAAAGATCCAGTTTTGTATAAATTTCATCTGTATGGGCTTTATTAGTATTTTAAAGAAATGTATTTAGCACTCTGGCCAGTGTGGCTCGATTGGAGGGTTGTCCTGTAACCGAAAGGGAACATACCTAGGTTCTGGGTTCAATCCCTGGCCCGGATGCATACCATCTCTGGTCTAAGAGTACACAGCAGCCGGTTGATGTTCTTCTCTCACATTGATGTTTCCTGCTCTCCCTTCCTCTTTCTCTAAAAGGGATGAAAAAATGTCCTCTGTTGAGGATAAAAGAGTTGTTTTTTTTTTAAATGAAAAAAAGTGTATTTAGCGTGTAACACAGTAACTATAAAAAATTTCCATTAGGGATTTGAAATATGATTTGCTGATTATAATGTTCAAACATAATGTTTGGTGTGAACACTTAGCACATTGGTAGAGCTAAAGGCCATTGTCCTTTTTAAAGCTACTGTTACTGAAAAACAAATTGTTGTTTTTCTCATTGTAATCTGAATCCTAAAGTAATGACTTGTTTCAAATTCAGCATCCTTGAATCACGCAAACTTTGATTGTTTCAGTGAGGAGTCTGCTATATCATATGTATTTCAATATTCCTTTTTACTTCCCCTTGGTGACGTAGTTTGCAGAGAGCTCTTGAGAAAGATGCTGAAGTTGCTGAATATCATTACCAACTTGGGTTAATATATTGGTTCATGGGCGAAGAAACAAGAAAAGATAAAACAAAGGCTCTTACCCACTTTTTAAAGGTAAAATAAGTGCGAGTATTCAGTTCTTTGTTTAAATGGATTTATTATAAAACCATAATAATAATTATATAAGTTAGGTACTTTAAAAATTAGTACTGAACTGTTTTCATGTTTCATATCTCACACCTGAGGTTTGTGAGAATGTTATGTGGGTTTTCAAGAAGAAAATTAAACCATACAAGTATAAAAGTTACTTATTTAAGAATCACATGTTATAGAAAATGAGACATGATTATATCTGGAAAACAATGTTGTTTTCAGAAAACTTCCACTCTCATTTTATGGGCGTATGAGCCTTATGTAATTCTAGATGTTTAACTTTTTGTTGTTTGGATGTCTAAAATCTAGAAGTGTTTCTTACCTTGACTAATAAAAGTAGAGTAATGTAACAATTGAAATATCACATGTCTTCTAACAAAGATAACATTTGCACACTTATAAGCAGTGACAGCCAGCTTTTATGTTGTTTTAAATCTTACATTAAAGAATGTGTTGGCATATTTTTATATATTTAATAAAACTTTCTTTAAACAAAAACTATGCTTTTATCTTTTGTGTTTTATTTTGAAGGCTGCCAAACTGGACACATACATGGGCAAAGTTTTCTGCTATTTGGGTCATTATTACAGAGATGTAGTAGGAGATAAAAACAGAGCCCGTGGGTGCTACAGGAAAGCTTTTGAATTAGATGACACCGATGCCGAATCTGGAGCTGCGGCTGTCGATTTAAGTGTGGAGCTTGAAGAGATGGTGTGTCTAATAACTTAAACATTTTTGTCTTGTTTTTATGTGAAATGTAGAAATAGAGATATTTTTGCATATGTGTACTTGAAAGTTATCATTATTTTTATCTTTCTTTATAGTTGCAATAGAAATATTTTCTTGTCACTGTAAATTTTCTTTTCTTTGGCAGACATTAAAATTCTCACCATTTATTGTTAAAACTATAGGTCATTATATACCAGTGTAAGTTTCAAAAATTGGAAGTGGTAAATGAAAATACAAGGCCTGTCCAGAAGGTGTCCAACCATGTTATATGAGAAATAGAGACAGTTATTGAAGAAAATACAAGAAACATCATACATGGGACAATGACACCTCAGTCCCCTTCAAACTAGGCAACTTCAGACCTCACACAGTTCTTCCCAATTGCCATCATCTGCACCATTATATTTTCCTGAATCTCACTGGTGGCATGAAATCTCTTCCCTTTCAAAGGTGATTTTAGCCTTGGGAAAAGCCAGAAGTTAGTTGCAGGATGCCAAATCTGGGCTGTAGCAGGGCTAAGTTACCTGGGTAATTTGATGTTTCACCAAAAAACTCTGCACAAAAGCCCAGGCTGGTATAGCTCAGTGGATTGAGCATGGGCCTGTGAAGCAGACGATCATGGTTTGATTCCCTGTCAGGGCACATGCCTGTGTTGCAGGCCAGTTCCCAGCAGGGTCCAGTTCCCAGCAGGGGATGCACCAGAAGCAACTATACATTGATGTTTCTCTCCCTCTCTTTCCTTTCCCCTCTAAAAATAAGTGAATAAAATCTTTAAAAAAAAACAAACTCTGCACAAGACATGATGTGTGAGCAGGTGCATTGTCCTGATGAAGCTGCCAATCTCCAGTTGCCCATAGATGGGGCCTTCTGAATCATGTCAGTAGTTTCTGTGGAGGAATGTTCAAGCTTAATGCAAAATTCCTTTTTCTACAGTACACATGCTCACTCAATGGTGTCTACCACCCCCACAGACTAATACAATGAAGTCATCATTGTTCACACATGTGCATTCTAGTCCACTCTCCTTGGCTGTCAGGTTACATCGATGTCACACAAACCTTTCTCATTATATTAACAGTGGCTGGACTTCTTTCTGGATAGACCTCATGTATTTGCCTACTTTACATAGGTGTTCTGAATTTTACGGTGTTTGATACCTCTAATATTATTCTTTTCTTTTTATTAGGAAACTGCCTTAGCTATCCTAACAACAGTAACTCAAAAGGCGAGTGCTGGAACTGCAAAATGGGCCTGGCTCAGACGAGGCCTGTACTATTTGAAAGCTGGTCAGCATTCTCAAGCAGTAGCTGAGTAAGGCACCTACTTATATTTAAGCTCTGTCTCACAACCTAGTGGTTTCTTAATTTAAAGTCCATGTGTACCCAAAATGAACTTTACAGGTTGCCTCACACCAGGTTGTGTCTTGAGGGAAGAAATAACAATGATTATTTAAGGTTGGTTGGTTATTACCTCCAAGGCACTGGAATTGCAAAAGTGGATTAAATGATGTCCTATAGTTAAGGAGAGAGCCAGTCTGGTGAAGTCTTAATAGTATTCTACATACAGTAGATTCTAGATAGAAATTTAAGGGATGATAAAAGCCTAGGTTGATATCTTTGTTCTCCCACTGAAGGATATGTTGGTTTTGGGCAGGGGATACATTTGGCAGCTTGAAAGGCATTTGGAGCAGCTCGTTTTTAGTCATTTAGTTTGAGCTCCACTTGAGGGTAAATAAAATATATTTGAATCAAGATAAAGTTGTTTGCCTGGCCAGAGTGACTTAGTTGGGCATCATCCCGCAAACCAAAACCTGATCAGGGCCTGGGTTGTGGGTTCAGTCCCCAGTTGGGGCACATGTGAGAGGCAACTGATTGATTTTTCTCTCTCACATTGATGATGTTTCTCTCCCTGTCTTTCTTCCTCTTTTACCCTTTCTCCAAAAGCAAGTAAAATATTTTTTAAAAAGGTAAAATAGTTTCTGATTTATCTTAATACCCAGAACACAGGCATTCAGATTTTTTTTTTTTTTTGTAAATGGAATTTAATCAGAAATTTAAAGCATGCCTATTCTTGTTTTTTAACCGTGATGTTTCCATTTTGGTGTGGGTCTATAAGCTGTGAGGAGGCATACTGGTAGGATCGTTTAGTAAAGTTTTTCTAGATAGTCAAGGAAAGAAACTCTGGTCAGCACTTTTTCAAAAAAGTTATTTTGTTCTTATTCCTTCCAAATTTGTAATCTATTGAATTATTTATTTTATATTTTCCTTTCAGATATGGAAGTAGTTCTATTGCTTTTCGTCTTCTTATTTTCTTGAAATTTTAGTTTACAGGCAGCAATAAGGGCAGACCCAAAGGACTTCAACTGTTGGGAATCCTTAGGAGAAGCCTACTTAAGCAGAGGTGGCTATACAACAGCATTGAAATCCTTCACTAAAGCCAGTGAGCTGAACCCAGAATCCACATACAGTGTGTTTAAGGTTGCAGCAATACAGCAAATCCTAGGCAAATACAAAGAGGCTATAGCTCAATACCAGCTGATCATTAAAAAGAAGGAAGATTATGTGCCTGCTTTGAAAGGTATTTTTTTTAATAATAGCTCCTTTGACTTTTATGATACTAAAGTACAAAATCCTCAAGTGAATTTCCTGAATGCATCGAACAACTTGATAAAAAGACTTCTTTAGTCAACAGCATCTAGTATGAACCTCTTATGGTATAGCTTGTTGTATAGATTTGAATACAGAAACATTAAATCTTGACTCATAACAGTCAGTAAATAGTAGTATGATAGAGATTTAACTTTTAGACAAATACCATGATAGATACTGGATCTGAAATAGATTTCTAAAATGAGCTTCACTTTCTGGAAAGCAGCTTCAATATAAATTTATTTGAAGTTTACTCTAGGTGTTGTTTACATGTTTTAACATGTGCCGCCTTACCTGATTTCAGGTCTGGGGGAGTGCCATCTCATGATGGCAAAAGCAGCTCTAATCGATTACCTGGATGGGAAAGCTGTAGACTACGTAGAAAAAGCACTGGGATATTTTACTCGGTTAGTATTATTCTTATTATTTATTGCGTTTTTTTCTTAGTAAAATAATAAAGCCAAATTTAGAATAAATGCCATTTAGAGTAAAAAACATTCTATGTTAATTTTGTTAGTTATAGCATTCATTATTCAGAATATCAAGCATAAAGAATAACAGACAAACCAATTAATTCTAGAACATATTCTAATGCGTACACTAGGAATTTTGCAGTGGGGATAGGTGCAATTTCTTGTTCTTAAGTGTGTGACATGCTGGACGCATAGGAAAGGGTGGGAATGAAGAAGCTGTCTGCTGGTGGAGCAGCGTAGTGTTCTTTCAGGAGGCCTAGAAATGTGAGTATCTAGAATTGGAATGATTAGAAAATAGGGGCTTCAGGTGCACAATGTGCTTTACGTCAGGGGTAAGGGCTCATTTTAAGCTCACTGGTAAGGCCAGAGGGAAAGGGAAAGAAATAATCTGATTGCTCCTGGAGAGAATCCATGTAGGAAAAAATAGTGACGTCCAATAAAAGAAAGGAGTCAGAAAAATTTGAGTAAATCTTGTATTTTATAGAACTGTAAATTCATTAGCTAGATAAAAGTGTTATTTGTGGTAGATGGCTTTAAAAAGTCTGTAAGTTAGACTTACATCTGAATATTTTTTGCTCTTAAACATTGTTCTGTGCTTCCCTTCTTTTCTTTTCTTATTTGCCTTCTTCTCTGGTCCCTCTTGATTTGGTTGCTCTAGGATTGCTTTGCTTCAAATATGAACCAAATATAAAATGAAAACCGTAGCCTTTTTTCTCCCACTGATTTTTACTGCTATTTCTCAAGTCTCACATAATATAGCTCTTTCCAACGATGGAGGTATTGTGAAGAAGGCGTACTTTGTTGGAACTATATTTAAGAGTAAATGTGAACCTTTGAGTGATGATACTTGAGCTAAAAATATTGCCTTTCTTAGCTTGGGAAATTTTTTTCTGGAAAGCATGTAACACAACCAGTTATAAGGAGGTATATAAAACTTTGAAGTGATAATCCCAAAATTTATATTTACATCTCTAATCAAAAGTTCACACTACCACAATAATTATGTAAGTGGGCAGAAGTTATTTCACTTCACATATATTTTTTTTTATTGAAATGAAAAGGAAATGAGTATATAGACACTTAAAATTTCTTGTTTCTCTCCTTTTATTTTATTTTTTCATGCTGTCAATTTGGGAAATTATGCTAAGATATTTAGACAAAAGCACGAGAAATACACTGTCCTCCTTTTTTTTTTTGGTCCTCACAAGGGGTTTTCAGTGATAACTTTAATAATTAATCTTACTTCCCTTCAAGTATTTTAGTTATTGGAAAATGATTTTTGGTTGGACTCCATGAGTAGAAAAGGCAGTGAAAAATATCCCATGTGCTTGTCCATCTGCTAGTAACATAGCTGTTTGCGACAGCTGATTATCAAGATTTGGCTGAAATGCAATTGCTGTGTTTTATTTATAAGGTCTTGAGAAGGAAAAAATGAAGAGTGTAGTTGAGATTTTCTCATTCTAAAAAGAAGTTCTCTTTATCATCATAATATTCTGTTTACTTTTTGAGCTTGTGTATTCAATCTTACTTCAATATAATGGGTTTTCACATTTTTATGTTTAGGTTTTTGGTATTGGTTTCAGAGAGTAAAAATGGTTTGGACCACCAAATATATTTGGTATGTCATACATTTACTAGTCTTTTTTATTTTTTTTTCCAGAAGGTTTAAAAACAAAACCGTGAGTTTACAGTAATCAACTGTTAAGAGAGTTCTCAGTTTTACTGCTTGGTTATGGTCCAAAGAAAGAACATAGTTTTAAAAAAGTCAATATTAAAGGTAAATTGGTTCAGAAAACATTGATATATTTATGTGGTTTCTGCTACTTTTTACAAAAGTAATGAAGAGTACCAAAGAAATGTTTGTAAAATTTTTGGCACTTAAAATAATCAATTCATTCTCCTTCATTCCCTTCCTTTCTTCTTCCTATTAGGGAAGTGAAAAGATGTAATTCAGTTCCAAGGAATTTAGTAAATCATTCACTGCTCTTAATTAAGGAATTAGGTTTAATCAGGATTGTGTGTATAATATTTTTGTTTTAATTGTACACAGTAGTGAGAGAGATAAAGTCTGTACTTTTTGGATATAATTTAAAAGAATTCCACTTTTTTTTTCAGGGCTCTGCAGCATCGAGCTGATGTGTCTTGCCTTTGGAAGCTGGTCGGGGATGCCTGTACTAGTCTCTATGCTGTCTCACCATCTAAAGTGAATGTGCAAGTTTTAGGAGTCCTTCTAGGTCAGAAAGAAGGAGAACAAGTATTAAAGAAAAATGAGCTCCTCCATCTTGGAGGAAGGTAATTTACAAAGATTGCCAGAGCATGACATTCAAATTAAATTAGGATGTTATAACAAAACATAATACTCACTTTTATGTTTCTGTAGGTGTTATGGATGTGCATTAAAACTGATGTCTACATCTAACACATGGTGTGATCTTGGGATTAATTATTATCGCCAGGTACAACATCTAGTAGAAACAGGCAGCAACACAAACGACCTTAAAGAACTGTTGGAGAAATCATTACAGGTAAGGTTTTGAGAAATTAAAAAAAACTAGTTTTCTGAAAGATAGTTTTGATAATGTAAATAGCGATTTCACATAAACCACATTTATCTTAATATAAATGTTGACATTCAAAGGATTAAAATTAATCTAATTTTACTTTTCAGTGTCTAAAAAAGGCAGTGAGACTCAATAGTAATAATCACCTATACTGGAATGCTCTTGGTGTGGTTTCGTGTCACAGTGGTAAGAATTGCATTATACTTCAATAGTTGTAGAATATTGTCTATTTCAAGTAATAAAGCTCAGTTTCATCAAATTCTGTATTTTTCAGGTATTGGAAATTATGCCCTTGCTCAGCACTGTTTCATCAAATCAATCCAATCAGAGCAAGTTGTGAGTGTTTTATCTATGAAAAGAACTTCAAAATTTAGTGTTAATAATTTTCTGACTCTTCTATGTAGACAAGGGAACTAATTTTTATTCATATATATGTTTTTCAGAATGCTGTTGCATGGACCAACTTGGGAGTATTATACCTTGCAAATGAAAAGATTGAGGTAAATGTGTTGTCTTTTGTCACATTGAAAATAAAGAACGTTTTCTATATATGATTTCTTCATAATAGCTCATCTTCTTATGGAGAAATACTGTGTACATTTTTATCTATCCAGTGTGCTCTCTAATGAATGTGTAAGATTTATATTCTTTTGTATACCACTCAAGAAATTTATGGTTTTATAATTATGTTTATTTTTCATTTAGAGATTAAAACAACTCTAGTACGAACTGTTTGAATGTTTTTCTTTTTATCTGTAAACATGTAAGAGGAGTGCCATGTAGGTGGTTTGGGGGGGTAGGGTGATGGAATATGGGAAAGAATTAGCACTCTATCAACTTACTTAACGTTTGCTTGTGTGATTTTGATTTGACTTTAGCAGATATTAACTCCTTTGTGATCCACACATAATTTGTCATACTCAAACAGTTATACATTAGAGAACTGTGTGTTTATAGATCATGGTTAGAAGCTTCTACAAATCTACATATAACATACTTGTATTGTTTTATGTTTTCAGCCACTATATTGAACATCAGCATTTTAAAACTATATTTTATTGATTATGCTATTACATTTGTCCCAGTTTTTCTTTTTCTGACCCCCTCTACCTGTATCCCCCTTCCTTCCAGCAGTCACTCCCCTTAGTCATGTCCATGGGTCATGCATGTAAGTTCTTTGGCTACTCCATTTCCTGTATCATTCATAACCTCCCCTATTTCTTACCTTCCCATTGTATTTCTTAATTCCTGGACCTTTTTGCAATTCTTCCCCTTCCCACTCCCAGCTGATAACCCTCCAAATAATCTCCATATCTATGACTCTGTTCCTGTTCTAGGTTTGCTTAATTTATTTTTATTTCTTTTAGATTCAGTTCTTGATAGTTGAGATTTTGTTGCCCTTTTAATGTTCGTTTGTAGTTTTGATCTTTTTTCTTAAATGAGTCCCTTAATATTTCATGTAATAATAGCTTGGTGATGATAAACTCCTTTAGCTTTACCTTGTATGGGAAGTACTTTATCTGCCCTTCCATTCTAAATAATAGCTTTGCTGGATAGAGTAATCTAGGTTACTCTAGATTACTTGCTTTTCATCACTTTGTATACTTCTTTGAGTACTTCTTGCCTGCAAAGTTTCTTTTGAAAAAGCAGCTGACAGTCTTATGGGAACTCCTTTGTAGGTAACTCTCTGCCTTTCTCTTGCTGCTTTTAAGATTCTCTCTTTATCTTTAACCTTTGGCATTTTAATTACAGTGTGTCTTGCTGTGGTCCTCTTTGGGTTCAACTGTTTGGGACTCTCTGCTTCCTAGACTTGTATGTCTATTTCTTTCACCAAATTAGGGAAGTTCTTCATTATTTTTCCAAATAAGTTTTCAATTTGTTGCTCTTCCTCTTCTCCTTCTGGAATCCCTATGATTCAGATGTTGGTACCTTTGGGTATGTCCCAGAGTCATCTTACATTATCCTAATTTTTTTAAAATTGTTGTTTCTTCATTCTGTTCTGGTTGAATGTTGATTTGGAACATCTTTATGTTCCAAATCGTTGATTTGAATCACAGCTTCCTTTCCTTCAGTTTTGGAACCCTGGCTTGTGTGATCTGACCTGGAGCTGGGTTTGCTCACTCCCAAGGTAAAAACCCTCTGATTTTTATTCACCACACCTGAAGGTCGGACCACTTATTCTGCCATTGCTGCTCTGTGCCATATTGTGTCCTCTCTGTCCCAACTGCCTGTCTCTGCCCCTCCTACCCCTATGGATAAATTTGGCTTCTTGAAATCCTTGGTTGTCAGACTTCCGTACAGTTCAATTTTCTGGCAGTTCTGGGTTTTTTTTGATTTGATGTTAGTTGTGATTCTTGTGGTTGTACTAGGAGACAAAGCTAGTCTACCTACGCCTCCATCTCGACCAGAAGTTCCTGCATATCATCCTTTTAAAATAGAGTTAGTAATCTTCTTAGGACTATATTAAGTCACAGCAGAGATTGCTTTAGAAGATTGTAAATAGAATAAAGGAAAATAATGTGGATCTTAAAATATGTGAAAATATATTTTTTTAATTTATACAAAATGCCCTGACCAGCGTGCTTTAGTGTTCTGGTGGACACTGTTTTAAACATTGTTAATTGTGCTTAAACAGTTTTTGGTTCATATGTGTTTATGCTGATAAGTCTGGCTTTTCTTATTCTCTTTATGATTTTAACATGAACAATTTAATATTAAATTTATGAAATGACTTAATGTATTATTTTTTTGCTTTTCTTTCCTAGCAAGCTCATGAAGCTTTCAAAATGGCTCAGTCCCTTGATCCATCTTATTTAATGTGCTGGATTGGACAAGTAAGATATATAACATTTTAGTTATTAACAATTCTGTTGATATAAATAACCTATTAATATAAAGTGTTATAAATGCCCTATTAATATAAATAACAATGATAATTATGATTACAGATGACATTTGAGGACTTTTTGCCAGTCACTGTGCTGGGCTCTTTGTATACATTATTTCAGTTCAACTTTCATCAGTGCTTTAAGTTAGTGGTAGTTGTTAAACTTTTCATAGATGTGGAAATTGAAGCTCAGAGATCCTAAGTATTGTGCCCAAGGTCATACAGCTTGCAATGATTAAACTTTGATTTGGAGGGGCTTTGAACCTCATCAGTCTGACATTATTATATTTAAAAATAAACCAAGAGCTCCCTTAATATGTATTTACCCCCCATAAACATTTATGGAGATCATTTTTATTATATTTTATTAAAATCTTCATAATTTGGTTTGGTACTTGTTTATATGAATCTTCCCACTACCACCCATCCCCCTGAATTTAGATTTTTGTATTGCAAAATAAGAATCAGGATACTTGGTTAATAATCTTGACTCTATCATTGACTAAGGTTTTAACCTTAAAACTGCTGGATTTCAGTGTTTTCACCTGAAAAAGAAGGGGATTAGAAAGAGTAACCTCTAAGTCCTGTATAGCTAGAAAATTGTACTGAATTACTAAGTGGTTGATTTATTTTGGTTCAGAGAATAGTAGAAGCATCACCCATGTCAGAAAATCATAAATCTGGGTTTTGATATTCTTTACTGTACTTTTGACTCAGTCTGATTCTTGTTAATTGGTGAAGCAAACAGAATTAAGGCAAACTTCCTATTTCCATTAACTGTGGTAGCATTTGGGAGCAACGTCACTACTATGCTAAGTTCTGTGTAAGGTACTGGACTCAGGGGCTCAAGAATTTTCATTTCTAACTGTCCTGAGGGACGGCACTGTGCTGGTCCAAGGACTTCACCTGAGTAGTACTGCATAGGTCCACATTGTAGATGCCATCAGAAAACATCTATTTTTAAAAATTTTTCAAATAATTTAGTTGTTAAAAATAGTTTATTTCAGGAAATAACTGGTAGGTTTAATTTAAATGGTAACAATAGAAGTGAAACATTAATTTTGTAATTATATTAATAATATATGATAACTAAAAAGCCCTGATTTCTTCTAAAAGATAGATGAGGTTGAAAGTAATTTTAATTTGTTATGTAGTCTGTAAAGTCAGTAGCATAGGTGTAATATTTAAAATTCTGAAGCAGTTTTAAAAAATAAGCATGTTGTGACTTTACCTGTATCTGTGGAAACTAGGAGTGAGGACCTGCTTTTAAAAAAGCTACCCAGGTGATCCTGTGATAATCCTGTTCCGGACAAATACCAGTATGAATAATCAAGGGTGAGAGGGGAGGGAGAAGGTTACAGATGGAAGTCTGAAAGCATTTTTCAGCTTAAGGGCTGATATAGTAAGTCGTTCTTGTCCTCTGAGCTGTGTGACTGTGGTGGCCAGGCCTGAAGTTGAAGTTAACTCTGCTTTTCCACTCACCTACCAGTGTAAGCACAGCTCATAAACCTTTGTTTTTCCAGTTTCACTTATGACGACGATGATGATTACTCCTCTTAAACACATGAAGAAATTCTTTTTTTTTTTTCTTTTAGTCTCTAATTGCAGAGACAGTTGGAAGTTATGACACCATGGATCTTTTCAGGCACACTACGGAACTCAGCATGCATGTAAGAATTTGAACATTCTTCTCAGGGATTCATTAACGAGTAAAGCATTAAACCTTTTTGAGAAAATGGGTACTTAGTGGTATCAGATTTTTAACAACAGCATTTGTCTCTACTCTGTATTCTTTCCTGAAAGCAGAAAAGCTGTCTTTAATTAAAGAAGTTCTCATGTTTATCTACCTATTATCTTTCAAGATCTGATGAAGACATGACATTGGGATTTAGCAAATGCGGCAGTAGTCATGTAGACTAGAAACCAAGACTCTAGAAAACACATACATGAGATACGGACTAGGCTTGGTTGACATTTCTAGCTGATTTATGAAAGTGTTTTAGAATTCTTTTGATTGGTAGTTATTACTTCGACCTATGGGAATGGTGCTGAAAAGAAGCAGACTAACCCATCAGGCAGGCCTCTGTCTTCTGCACTTAATTTATCCCATTCGATTCCCTTACTTAGAGTTGAATCAAGTGACTTGAATGTGGTCTTAGCTGTGTTTTATCCTAGTGACCCTGTAAAGGCACTTAACAGTTGACTTAAAGAAGACTAAAATGTGATGTTTTCTGTATTGAAGTATATTGTTTCATTTCTTAATTTTTTTTCACGTATTTATTACCCAATGTCTGTTTGTTAACTTTGGCTTTTTTCAAGACTGAGGGAGCGATAGGTTATGCGTACTGGGTCTGTACAACACTGCAAGACAAAAGCAACAGAGAAACCGAGCTGTACCAGTACAACATCCTTCAGATGAATGCTGTCCCCGCAGCACAAGTTGTTTTGAGTAAATATGTAGGTAAGTCACCTGTTATATAATGGCAAGGTGTTTTAATAACTGTTGAAATAATTTAATGAATTTTACAAAGTAATTGATTTCAAGTTAAATACTGGCTTTTTTTTCCTCCCCAGTGGCCAGTCTACTTTTTAAACTTTATTTTAGTAAGGACTTTAGAAGAGTGATGAAATGTTAGCTAATAGTTCACGATAAAAGTGACTTCTGTGTTGTAGTAAAAAGCATTTGGCCTGAGCTGCTGATGCTCTGGCTCTGCCATTACTGTTTCTACAGCCGTGGGCCAAGTATTTTGCTTCCCTTGGCCTCTGTTAACTTTGGAAAATAGAGGTAATAATACCTAGGTTGTAGAGATTTGAGAATTAAATAAGATAATATACTTTAAGCTCTAAATCCAATGCCTTTAACTTCCCGCTTTAATACCTGATTTTTCTCTAAGATACTGGAAAAATAGATTTAGGCTTAGGAAAAGGACAGAATGGTGAAGTTTTATTAACCATCTATTATAATAATTTCCTTTCCTTGATACAACTACTATTGAGTTTGAATCTCTGTTCCATTATTTAGCAGCCATGATAATACCTTAGGCATACTACCAAATTGAATTTTAGTTTTCCTGCCTATAACAAACTAATGAAAATATTGATTGCTTAGGGTTTAAATAAGATGATTTATACAGAATGTGGAGAGTACCTGACATATCCTATATGCTCAAGAAATATTAGTTTTACTAGCAATTTTTGATCTTTTGACAGAATTATAGTAAAAGAAGCAAGGAGTTTAAGCAGGAATGCTGGCAGTTAAATAATAAAAAGAATCAGACAAATTGTGAAAAGCGGAAGAGAAAAGGCTTCATTGTAGATATTGAGAGGATTGTAATACTCTCCCTGCTCTGAGCCTGGGGCACTCGGGTGCATCGCACCCAGTTTACAGATCAGCCCTGTGGGGCATCCACATGTTAACAGTGTGCCAAAACAAATGACTAGTGAGTACCTAGAGCCTCTGAGAAAGCTTGTGATCAGAAGTGTTATTGATAGGTTTCCTTACAGAATGAGGAACATTTAAAAGGATTTATATAAAGAGGTAAATCTTTAACTTTCTGCAAAGTTCAGATATTTAGAACAATGAACAAATCACTTCCTGACAGTTCACTTAGTTACATTTTTAAGTCTGTAGTGGTGTCATAATGATAACATACTCATTTAACAAATTCAACTACATGTGCTTAGCCAAAAGTAAGTAAGTAGATTAGAAGAGAAATGAGGGCGAATACACAGAGAGTATGGTCTCATCATCTGTCCTGCTGACTGCCTCTGGGTGCTTGTGGATGGAAAGCACGGATCTTCTCTCACTCAGTTTGACTCAGTCTCTTTGTCTGGTAACTCGAGGATTTTTCAAGAAAAACTTTGTATGGTTTTCACCTTGTGCTTTGATGTTAGAACCTAACCATTGCCTAAGATATATGATCATACTCTCTTTTGTTAAACCATATAAAAGGTTTGAATGCTTGCTTCCCAGCACAACTTCAATCAGATCAGATGTGTTTCTGTTTTATACATCATCGGATGTTTGATGTTTTTTGACATTAAAATTTAAAAGTACTGTATTGGCAATACCAACATCATACTCTCTTTCTAGTATATAATACTGAGTTAATTTTCTTTTTAAAAATCCAGTTTCTATAGAAATTGGAACACAACCATCAAGAAAAATTATTGCTAAAATTAATCACAGGAAGGTTTAAGTGATTAGCCAAAGAACTGAATTTTCTTTATGAATTCAGTCAAGAGTTTTAACATGAGGTACATTTTCAAATGATTATACCATTAGGGATAAAAAATGTTTTAACTTTAGAACATTGAGTAGATAATAACTATAAATATTATTTAGTAATTTAGAAGAATTATAAAATGATTATTGGAATTTTATAGTCAAGATAATCAGACTACTATTCTTAACAATGTCAGTGATCTCAGGAGATGATCTGGTATTTAAGATATTGAATAAGTTGAAAATAAAACTAGTATTTTACAAACACAAACATTACGTACATTTAAAGAAAAGATATTTTTGGATTTCCAGAAAGAATTCAGAATTATGCTCCAGCTTTCACAATGTTGGGCTATTTAAATGAGCATCTTCAACTGAAAAAGGAAGCAGCAGACGCCTACCACAGGTAACTCTGCAGGTACTGGAGCTGTGCTCCTCTGTCGTCCTTTTTAAATTTCGTCTCACATTCTCATGAATAAGGTACTGAGTAAATGTTCTGATCTTCCCCCCAATCTTTCATAATCTAATATTACATCTTGGAAGGTGAAAGTATACAATCCAAATTTTGATCTGTATTTTCGCTTTTATTGCTTAACCCGAGAGAGAGGGAATAAAAAACAAAAACCAAACAGCTCCTCCCCTTTACACTTAGTCTGGCTTTATTAAATATTAATAATGTATTTGTTCAGAGAAGAAACCAGAACATTATATATTTGTTTGAGTCATTTCAGTCTACTATATATGTATCCTTTCAGAAAGTACTTGTGAAACTGCTGTGTGTCCAGCAGTGTCCTTGGCACTGGCAGTTTAGCAGGATTAAAACAGACACAAGCCCCTTTCTCCTGGAGCTCATGCTCTGGTTAGGGGAGATGCACAATAAACTAATAGACATCTGTGATGGGAATGATTGCAAAGAAAGAAAAACAAAGTCAAGGACCTGCAACTATAGAGCAGACAGTGAATTTGAGGTCAGTTTGTTAAAGAGGCAGCATGGCCTGGCCTGAACGCAGTGAAGCCACCAGCCATTCCATGGTCAGCACGAGAGCATTCCAGGCAGAGGGGCCAGCAAGAGCAGGGGCTTAGAATTAGGAGTGGCGTCAGCATGTCAAACACACAAGGACAGTGTGGTCAAGTGGAATGACCAGTCAGGAGAATGGTAGGACAGGGAATCAACTGGAAGGTTTGTTCTCTGCAAACTAATTGATTCATGAATAAGAAAATGACTGTTGATCTTGTGAGAACCAGATGAAGAATTGAAAGACCCGATTGCCTAACTTCTGGGATACATTCATGCCCTCAGTCTAAATAAATCAACTTTTAGAAGAGGCCTTTTAAAAAAAAAGAATAATTGAGGTATCCTAAATACTTTGCCACTTTTTAATGGATCTCTGTAGTTCAAAGACGTAATCACTAGATGGTACTGGAAGCTGTGTAATGAAGTTCTTATTTCTTCAGGTGCATGTGGAGAGAGGTTTATGAAAAACCACAATTCTATTTCTTTCATTCTTACAGTAAACTTGCCAGTAAACAAACTATATAAACATGATAGAATACAACAGTAGGCAGGATTTTTTAACAGAAAACTAGACATCTTTAGGGTACTCACTTTTGGGGATACATATTATAATTGCACATGTTGTAAATCTGACACTCGTTTTACCTTTAGCCGAAAATAGCAGCTACATCGTCACTTGGATACGCATCGCCCTTTCTTTTTAAAATTTTTTTAATTTAAAATTTTTAATTGTTAATTTTCTTGTTGTTCTATTACAGTTCCAAGTTTTTCCCCCATTGCTCTCCCCTGCCCCGCCCACCCCTGCCACTCCCATAGTCAGTCCCCACCGTGTTGTCCAGGTCCGTGGGTCCTTGATACATGTTCCTTGGCTCACCCCTTCCCCTTCTTTTCCCCATTATCCCTCTCCCTCCTCAATGAGCAAAGAAATCTCAAGTAGGATAAATAATTTCACTTAGGAGGTTCACTTTACTAAAGTAATTTTCCTGACATTCTAAAATCTTAAGTATTGAGTATTCTTTTGTGGTGCGAACTTAATAAAAATGTGAACAAATGTTATAACTAGCATATAAGAATTAGTAGAATTAAGTGAAAATAAAAATCTGAACATTAAGTTAATAGAAAATGGTAAAATAATGCTACTGCATAAAGATAATTTAAAATACCTTGTCTTTTTTTTTAAGGGCAATTTTGTTGTTACAGAATGCAGAAGACCAAGTTACTTATAATGATACAATTAGAAATTATGGCAGATTGTTATGGTAAGCATATTTTTCCCATTAATTCTGTGACCGTACTAGATTTTTCTGTTGAAAGCAATGGGACTATTGAGGTGGTGACCAGTTTCTAGAGTAGTGTGCTGGTGACATTCGTGCAGGATACAGAATTCCCACAGTCTCAGGTGGTGCTGACAGTGTCCTGTATCTGTAACAACACCTGACTCCAGTGGGCTTTATAAGGAGCAGGTTTAGAATTGATGGTTGTGGACTATATAAGAGAACATTTGAAGAGAGGCAGTTGCTCTCTCTAATAGTAGAAGCCTAGTTAATTGGAAGAATTAGGTTTAATCTGATTTTCTGTATGGTTTTTTAGGGAATGGACATTAGGAATTCAGAAACATTCTGAATTATTTTGAAATAGCACATGAAAATTTCTGTGTGTACGTTTTGGGGGTAGAAAGGGAGTCACATAGCTTCCTTCAGATTCTCAAAGATTTCTGGCTTCAAAAAAGTTTTCTTTTGAAAAGATTAAAAATGAATCCAGCTGTTTTAGAGGATAGAACTAGGACCAGAGAACAGGTATTATGGGAAGAAAGTCTTTGGCTCAAGGTAAAGAATCATTTCTCAGGTTGAGAGCTGCTCCCAATTCGAATGTATTTATTCATAAACAATCTAAGGTAGCCTTCTTCCTTTCATCGAAATATCTATCCAAATGTGATTTTACTGACTTTTAAATTTTCACCTTTATAAAGTGAATTTTAGAAGCAAAGATTGCTTGTATTTTTAGTTCCCACCCACACCCTGAGGATTAAAAAGAGTTTATGAAAATATTTCTAATAACATTAAAAATAGAAAGGGCTTCTGATTATAGTGATAGACTCTGAATAAGAATATCAAAGATACAGTATATCTATTCTAGGATGGCAGCTGAGCTTATACAGTTTCTCTTCATTTTTAAATAAGCAAAACAAGTTATTTTTTTTACATTAAAAAGTATTATATGTAGTACCACATAGAACAGTTTTTAATTCGTTCCTAATAAATATAGGAAAGGTAATATATAGTTTTGTCTGAGGAATTTTAATGTATCTATGTGTCCTCCAAAAAAATGGGTGTTCAGATAAACAGTGTACACCAGGGGTGCAAACTCATTGTCACTGGGGGTCACATCAGCTTTGCAGTTGCCTTCAAAGGGCCAAATGTAGAACTCCTTGCCCCTAGTTAAGGAGTAGTTACATTTATACAGTCCTAAAATTACATTCAGCCCTTTGAAGGCAACCGTGAGGCTGATGTGGCCCCCAGTGACAATGAGTTTGATACCCTTGGTGTACACGAAGGTTAGGTTTGATGCCAACGTAGATGTTCTATGACTTGTTAAGCTCATCAGAGTTGCTAGAACCTTACTTATGGGAGTAATATTTAACTAATGTATTAAGCTTAAAAATTTAGAATTTTGTATAAAAGTCAACTTGAAATTATTTTATAATTTGGGATTTTAATTCAAGTTTGTTTAAAAACTCTTCTCCATTTAGCAAAACTGGCCATTTTCACATTATTTAAAAGAAGCAAAGTGTGAAGCTAAATCTCCCTTGTATATCCTATGAGAAATAAATGATATGCCTTCTATTTTAAGTCTTTTCTGCAGCTTTAACTCTGAGAGATAAAGTTATTAAAAGAAACATGGTATAATAATGTTCTATATTTTGAAGATGTAAGCCAAAATTATTTTTTATATTAAAAGTAAGTTAAGTTTTGTTTCTTAGTGCCATTGGTGAATATGATAAAGCTATCCAGGCTTTTAAGTCAACACCCCTTGAAGAGCTAGAGGACATCATTGGTTTTGCATTGGCTTTATTTATGAAGGGTCTGTATAAAGAGAGCAGCAAAGGTGAGTATGTTTTTTGAAGCTGAAGGACACATCTTACTTTTCCAGGGCTGAGAGGAATTTGATCGTGAAGACCTTACATAAAGAAAGATGTATCGAGATGGGGTAGGGGTTGCAGTGTTTATTAAAATCTGACTAGGAGTCAGGACAGTATTAGGGACTTTTTATCGGTTTTGCCATTTAGTAGGGCATTGTGATGAATAGTTCTTATAGCAGTATCATGAGGTGAGTTTTATTTTCATTATTTAGATGAGGAAACCGAACCCAAGATCACTTATGGTTGACATAGGAGTTAGCATTTGAAAGCAGGCCTTTACTAATTCCCAGTGCTTAACTGTAAATTTTTGATGAATGAAGACCTCAACTTTTGTTAGTAATAGTATATTTTGGTTTCTGCAAAAGTGCTCATTGAGTGCATACTCACATACATGGGCCCAGCCTCTGTGTGTGCAGCTCACTGAGAGGATCTGTTCTTTGGTGGAGTTGTCGGTCTGCACCGGGGGTTTTGGTGCTCTCTCAGTGGCTGCTGGCCTCCACTTGTTTTGCAGATCAAGTGGCTGAGACCTACCTCCCTCCAGATACTGAAGGTAGAAATTAGGGAGTGTTACATAATAATTCTAATGATATTCCCAGAATCACCTGGGAACGACTAAATGAAATTAGGTTATAAAATTTTATTCTTGAGATCTAGGGAACAGTAAGATATTATTTTAGTTAGATCTTTTTTGAAAAATAGAATTAGGAAAGGAAAAATCCCATAGCTTGTCACTCAGGGTTGCTTATGTATTGTTTGCTCTTTGTTTCTAACCCTATGTAACAGCCTACGAGAGAGCCTTGTCTATTGTCGAATCAGAGCAAGACAAAGCCCATATCTTGACAGCTCTGGCAATAACGGAGTATAAACAAGGAAAAATGGACGTAGCCAAGACACTGCTATTTAAATGGTGCGTATAGTTGAAATCATTGCTTAATACGACCAGTTGCTTAAAGATTGGGTTCAGATTTGGATCAATGTCAAATGAAGACCCTAATGTTTTAAGAACTTTTTGATGAACAGAAGGGATTGGAAACCCCCCAACCTCTGAACTGGTAGTCACAGGTAGAACTAAAAATCATAGCTTAATTCTTAGTCCTGGATCCTTCCAGTCCTTCGGAATCATCCTGCACACTCTGTTTTATTTATTTCTGAAAAGAGTAGTGGGTCACCTAATCTAGTAGGATCTTAAAATTTTAATGAAGACAGTTGTAACTGCTTGTTTTCTGGCCTTCGGTGTCCCGAGAGATTTTTTCCTCTTTCCCTTTCAGGTTAACATGATAAAGTTCATTTAAAGTTGAGTCATTTTTTAAAAAATGCTACCAATACAATAAAAAAATGCTACTGTTACAACTTGTAACTATTTCTATATTTTTGGCTCAGTTAAAAAAAAAAGGCCTTGATATATGGGATTATTTTTACATGATATTTTTTGGCTTCTGGAATTTTCTTTTAGAATGTTGATCTTAATTTCTTCAAAAACAGTAAACAATTAATATATGCTGTTGGAGAGTGGTTCTCAGTGAGTTTCTTGGCATTTTCAGTGGCACGAATCCTCAGAATCCTCATGGTACAGAGTTGTCCCCCCACTGCAGGAAAATTGCATCTCTGTCCCCCACCCACTAGATGCTAACAACACTCCTCAGTCATTGTGAAAACCAAAAATTACCTCCGGGCATCTCCAAATTACCACCCTTCCTTATGTAACATGTTCAGAGAACCCAAATTTTCAAGTGACTTGGGGGCAAGAATCTTAGATATTAATGTATTAGAAACAATGAGATGAGTTTTGGGTTAAAACAGTAACCAAAATCATTTTGAACATTGGTAAAAGTGGAGAAAAATAATAGACTATAATCTCATCCTTTTCCTCTTCTCTTATAAGAAAGAAATAACTTTTACCTTCTTGTTTCATGTTGTTGGATCCAGGACTAGGTATTTTATCTGATTTATGTTTCTTTGTTTTTGATTCTCTGCATGTCATCTTTCAAACTTAATACTTACCAACTGTTCCCTTCCCGCCCCTTGGCATGTAACTAGGAAAAATTCTTTCTATGAAAAACTCAGTCCCCAAATTTTTATCAGTCTTGCTTGACATGCATATGTTGGGAACTAAGCAATGTCCTAGATGTTTATTTAAGGACAGCGAGTGTAAGTTCAATATATAAGGGGAAAATGTCTGGTCACCACCTTCACAGAATGTATCATGTTGAATGACTACATGTAAAGTCACTGGAACATGGTACAAGACAACATGCAGTTACTGAGTGTTCAGCACATGTAGCTCAATGGGATTTAGTTATTCCAGTAATAATTTAGATTTTTGTAGATTAGTATGAGTAGTTTTTTTCCCTTTTGAATGAAGGTGCAAATGAGAATTTCTTCTTTTACCATCAGTATTGTAATTTATATTTTACTATGTGTTTTTTTAGTTGTAACAATATACAGTGCAGTTACCGATATTGATAGAAATTGACATTTTTCCATATTTGAACTTTTACATCTCTTAACCCTTATTGTAAGAAGAGTTACTATGGATGCTCTGTGTAAGTGGTTAAGTCCAGAGCTGCCCATGAAAATTCATGGTTTTATACCTCTTTGTCAAAATTAGATTCTAAGCATTTTGTTTCCCCCTCCCCCAAACAGTACAAAGATATAGTGGTAGGTAGATAATATTTTGTAATGTTTTAAAAATTACTATTTTCATAAACTGTTTAAAAAGTGTTTGGAAGTTCCTCTGTTTCGTTATGGTACAGCATTCATAATTACTATTAAAAATACTAAGTTCGTTTTGTAAAACTTAGATGTAATGACCAGAAAAGAAATTTGGCCCTGGCTGGCGTAGCTCAGTGGATTGAGCGCAGGCCTGCAAACCAAAGGGTTGCTGGTTCGATTCCCAGTCTAGGGCACATGCCTGGGTTATAGGCCAGGTCCCCATGTGAGAGGCAACCACACATTGATGTTTCTCTCCCTCTGTAATGTCCTCCTTTCCCCTCATCTAAAAATAGATGAATAAAATCTTTAAAAAAGAAAGAAAGAAAGAAAGAAATTTGGCTATTGCTGCTCTGTGAAAGGCCATTGATACTCTTAAACAGTTTACATATTCAGGGAAATTGCTGTCCCAAGAAGCCAAGCAATTTGTTCTTATATTTACGTAAAGCTGGGTTTAATTTAGTGAGTCTTTTAAGTAAATTGCCTTTTCTACTAAATTTTAAATAGGTTTTAACAGTTATAGACTACTGTGTTCATGCTAATTGGCATTTAAAAATATGTTCACAGCTCTATCTTAAAGGAGCCAAACACAGAGAGCCTTCAAGCCCTGTGCGCTCTAGGATTGGCAATGCAGGATGCTACCCTGTCAAAAGCAGCACTTAACGAGTTACTGAAGCACGTCAAACAGAAAGACGACTATCCGAGGTGCCTTCTTACTTCAGCGATCTATGCGCTGCAAGGCCGCGGCGTGGCCGTGCAGAGACAAGCATCTAAAGCTGTTCACAGGTAAATTGGGGCTTGTGACCTCGGGCTCTGATTGTGCTTGATGAGGTGGTCTTTAACATTTGGAACTTACTAAGAATATAAAATGAAGTGGTAAGCATATACATTTGGAAATCAAAATGTGGCTTTATGAAGCTGTAGAATCAGCTGACTATACATATTATTTCACCTATGAAGATTTTCTTTAAAAAATTCAGTTAATAGAAATAGAAAACAGCCCTGCATGGCTCAGGTGGTTGAGTGTCAGCCTGCAAAGCCAAAGGTCACCAGTTCTATTCCTAATCAGGGCACATGCCTGGGTCGCAGACCTGGTCCCCAGTTGGGGCCTGTGAGACACATCCGATTGATGTTTCTCTTACACATCAATGTTTCTTTCCCTGTCTTTCTTCCTCCCTTTCCCCTTCTCTCTAAAAACAAGTAAAATCTTTCAAAGAGAGAGAGACACAACAGAAATTTTGCCTTTCCAAACTTTGTTTTAGTATGAAAGCCCTTATTAATTTTCCGGTTTGTGATGTTGTCAGTTTGTTATCTGATAGTGTCCATTCTGATGGTTTTAGGAACATTTTGGCCATGTAAGCATTCATTAGTGTATTCAAAATTTGGAAAGTAGAAAACTGTTATTACTAGTGCGGTGCTTATTTATTTTCAGCAGCAAAGTGTTATGTCAGTAGTTTCTGTTCCTTTCATAATTCTCACCTCTGTGTTTTCTTTGCACACAGTATACTACATTACTTAACCTTTCTTAATTAGATTTCTTGGCTTTGTAATCATCATGTTTCTGATTTTTTTTCTTATTTTTATAAGGACTGTTGGTGTATATAAGAGGTATAAAATATGTTTTCTAAAAATTAAGGCACTTTTAATTGCACATGGACAATTATATGAACTTGTTTTAGATGTCTAAAGGATTTTAAACTTAAGTACTAAATAAAATGTTGGTTGCTTGCGCTTTTTGTGGATAAAGTAACTCCCACCTCAGCTCTCTCTACCTTTGACGGTCTCTGTAGCAACCCCGCCGATCCGGCTCTTTGGTCTCTGTTGTCCCGAGTGGTTGCTCAGCATGCTCAACGAAATGCGAAGGTGAGTAATGTTCTAAATGCCGGCAAAAAAATCCAGCAACTTGTGATGTGGTAAATAGTATAATTTTAAAGTATTAGCATTATCATCCTAAAAAAATTAACTAATACAGCAAGGGAGTTCTGCTCTTTAACCGAATTTTCCATTGTTTATTTGACAAGTATTACATTGAGTTTCTGCCACCTACTCTTGTGCTACTTTGGGTGCGATGGGTGAGAGAGTCAGGGGGGCTTTTTTGAACACACAGATTATGTCAATAGCCATATGAAGAGGTTGTGCTTGCCATGTTGCCATTTAAGAAGCATTAGCTATTGTACTTTTGAATCCCAAAAGATAATTTTATTTAAAAGCTCCTTAAAGATAAAATAAGCACTAGAACACTGTTAATATTTAAAGATGTAACTCTAAACATGGAGTCATTAATGTTCTGTGCAAGGGATTACATACTGTATTTTAGTTCATAAAAGCCGAATATTTTCAGGAGTCTAGAAAGTTGTTTTTCTTTTTAGAGAGAGCATTTTTTAGCTGCCGTGGGTAATAGGAGCTTTCATTGCTTACTTAATTAGTCGATAAACATAATGAAAGTAGCAAATAGGTTTTGAATGCTTACTGCATCTGCAAATTCCAGTATCTGAAGTCTGCAAGGGCCTGTGTTGGTCATTCATGTGTGATGGCTTGGTCTCTTTGCTTACCTGATTGTGTGTACTTGAAAATTCTGTATGGAAATAGTTTGGGACCTAGGATGAAGGTACCTTTCTATTCATAGAAATTGTACTTATTTCTGCCAGCTGCTTGAGAGTGTCAACAGTCTGGAACCACCTTAAACAAGGCTTAGAGCTTGAGGTTTCTGGGCCAAACTGGCTACTATGTGGCTGGGTTTCAAGGTCATTTGAAGCATGGTTTACTTTTGATTCATCTTTAACCCAAGGGTATAGACTCTTGGGGTCTCAGCTTTATAATTCCCCCTTGTTATGTGAGCCCTGGACCTTGATATCTGACCCCCTAGCCCGTGTGTCCTTCAAAATGAAAATTCAAATTTGTTAGAATCTGCAAATGGCAGAAGTGGCTTCCCTCTTATCTCTCTGGATTCTAGTTTTAACTCTTAGTTTTGGCCTGGTAAGACCTTAATATCTTGTCAGTTATTCAATGCTTTGAAGCATACATGTTTTTAAAATCTTATTCCAGTGCTTCTCAAGCTTTAATATGCAAATAGAATCACCTGATGGTCTTATTAAAGTTCAGATTCTAATGCACTAGGTATGGGATGCAGCCTGCTAGTCTGATTCTGCTGGTGTACAGACCACACGTTGAGTAGCAGAGCAGCATTTTTATATATTTTGTCATTTGATCCCAACATATGAAGTTGGCACAGTTAATGTCCACTTTATAGAGGAGGATGCTAGAGACATGGAGATGAAATAACTTGTACAAATCATAGCTAGTGGTTATGATGATGGTTAACCCACCTCTAAATCCTGAGTCCTCTTTCTGCCTACTGTGCTGTCTTTCTTCTTTTTAATCCATCTTCTATTTGTTTTATGTTGACATTTTTAAAAGTTCATTTTTAGCACTTTTTCATTTTTTAAAATTTCATTGTTCAAGTACAGTTGTCTGCTTTTTCTCCCTCACCACCACCCCCGCCCTCACCCGTTCCCACCTCCCTCCCCCGATTCCACCACCCGCCCCCCTTTGGTTTTGTCTGTGTCCTTTATAGTTGTTTCTGAAAACCCTTCCTCTTTTTGCCCTCGTTATCCCCTAAATACAGTTTTGAAAACATTTCTGGTACACTTACACACTTCTCATATAAAATGAAGACTGCAGTATGCTTCTGATTTAAAATGAAATCATCCTCATTTCTTTTCCAGGTAAAACATCTAATTGAATTTTTAAAAATGAAGTATTTCAAATCAGCTTTATGAAACCTGTTATATGTTTCTCTTATTTTAGTATTGAGCATTGAAGCAGTGATGAGCCTCATGGTCCTCTAAACTTAATTTGTTTTACTAGGGATTACAGAAGTTTTTAAGCTAGTGGTTTTTTGTGGGAAAATTATGTTAGTTTATCTTATAATAGGTTTTGTGGTCTCTTGCCCTGGCTATCTCTTTTTCTCTTTCAGTCTATGACAGTCTTTTATATTGTTAGAAAACATGTGCATTTGTGTGGTATCACTGTAAAATCGTATAACTTTTAGATCTGTATTGGGTAGAGTTCAAATTATTATAGTAAAAAATGATTTTCGTTCATAAAATATTAAATTAGTCTTTTAAAGCAATAATAATGAGTGATACTTAAAGGAGTTAAAGCATTGTGAATGTGATAAAACTGAACCTTTCAAATGATTAAATGGAGATTTTATCAGTCTCAATTTTTATTATTTTGTGAAAGTTTATGTGTGGGGGCAACTTCTTTGCGAGTCCCCCCCCCCCATGCCATGGACACACGTGAATGAATAAATATGGCCGAGACAATGTTACCAAACAAGAGGTCCAAGGGAGGGGCAGTACAATATTCGGCCCACCTAGGAATGCCGAAAACTGCTATACAACAGGGGCCCCTCCCAAAAACAAAATACTAAAATCTACTGGGCTCTTCTGTCCGCCACCAATTGGAAAGACATCTCTCAATGCCAGAGATTTGTGAAAAGGAAACGAACTGTTTATTTAATGCTATTCAGGCCTAATGCCACCACTAAAATAGCAAAGTCCTGTAGGGAATACACCTACACCCACACAGCGCTCCCTTCTCCCACTGTCCCAACTCTGGGTACCGTAAATCAGGAAAAGAGCACACGTCTGTGTTGCAGGCCACTGGCACCGTCAGCTGTGTCACTGTGCAGGATCTCGAGTTAATCCAAAGTACTGTGGTACCCTCTCATGGTCCACTGGCAAGAGTCCTTTGTATTCATCTCTTCCCCCTCGGGGGGGGTGGTGGTGAGGACATTCTGTATGTTTCTCCAATATTCCTATACACTTTGAATTCTGGACACCATTCCAAATCCTTTTTTTTTTGCCCCCCCCCTTGGCTGCACCCTGTATCAACAAGATGAGATCTGTTTAGGGGAGGAGGAGTGGGCTGTGGCCAGTTTCTCAGGGGAGACAAAGGCCAGCAGCAGCCAGTTTCTCCGAGGAGAAAAAGGCCTCGGGTGCCCTCTTCCATAGCCTTTTATTGGGTTGTAATACACAGGAATACAGGGTGGCAAGGATCAAACAGTAGATAACATTTCAAAGAGATCTGAGGGCTTAGTATGAGTCAGAGTCTGTCAGGAACAGAGTTTTAGGGTTTCCTGCTTGAACCCTTAACATATGAATGAAAGCACTCTTAGCAGAGCAGATTTCACAGATTTATCAGGAAGTCTTTGTGATGCCAGATTTTTCCCCAGGGCATGCTCTGGCAAGGCAAGAAGCTGCACCCCTCCCCATCAGGTGCAGCTCCTTGGGGAGCTGCACGCTATAAGGGGGTCCCCACTCTCTAAGGGGATTAGAGCCAGGAAGCGCCTCTCCGAGAAGACCTGGGGAAGTGATCGAGTCTGTCTTAGGTTGTCCCCCTCCCCCCTGCTGTGAGGGGTCTTAACCATCATTGACTTCCGACCAAGCTTTGAGGGCAGGGAGAGGAACTGAGGCAGCATTTGCTACCAGAGACAGGCTTTGTCTCCTGCGGCTGGCATTCCAAAGGTCGTCCTTCTCACCCTTAGCCACAAGGGATAGAGAGACAATTCCTAAAACTAGGCAGAGCAGTCTACAACATTTATGCATTTATTTAAATAACCAGTTCTTTTCTATTATAGGGAGGTGCTGTAGCAGGAAATGTGGCTCATATTCTGGACTCAAATCATGGAAAGGTTAGTTTGCCCCAGTAAAGGAAATGTTTTGCTTGATAAATAATATTATTGATGAAAGAATAATTCTTCTTCCTAGGCTTAGGGGTCACATCATATCCAATAAAGTCATACTTTTAGTTACTTTGAAAGCTAGGGTGCTATAAAGAGAATTGCCTAACACCCTTCCTTTCTCTTACATAGAAGGCGTTACTGTACACTGCAGTAAACCAGTTGGCTATGGGAAGCAGTTCAGCAGAAGATGAAAAAAATATTGCACTGAAGACCATTCAGAAGGCAGCGCTCCTTTCTCCAGGTGAATACAATATAATTTACTTTGTTAATTAGGATTCTATTCATCTTTCATTCGTGATTTAGGGGAGCAAAGCTTGTATTATGAAGTAATACAAGGGAATTTTAAGAAAATATTTGAAAAATTTACATATAAATATTTGATTATCTACATTTGGCTAGTGATAATTAAGAGGCAATCAATTATTGAAGGAGGTTCAAAGGAATATCTGCTCAAAGATAATTTATTACCTGTTATTGAAAATCTGAATTTATATATTTTCAAGAAGTAGTTTTATTTTCATTTTTTGTTAGGTTTTTTTAGTAAGGTTTACCTATAGCTACTAATTATTGGATGAACATATTTTGTTAATTTTTTGTGTAGTTAGCTCCTTGAAGATTGGAAATATGTCTTCTGTGGTTAGAAATGTCGAGTGCTGGCCTCGCCTGCACCAGCTTTTCCTAGCTCTAACCGGTGTACCATATGCATGTCATCCATCACAAAGGTCCTGGGGAACCGCATTTGGACTGCGTCAGCCTGCTCCTGCTGCCACAGAAGGCAGGGATGGCTAGCGGTGTAGGGTTAAGAGATGTATTCTTATATACTATTATTTTTAATATGAAATACAGCATTAAATAAATCATTTACTCCCCAGACCATGTCAAACAGTTGTTAGAGCAGAATGCAGTTGCTTTTGGACAGGGATTGTTGGGAAACAAATTTTACAAAGAACAGATTCTATGTTACCTTCACAGTAAGTGGTAAAGGCCCCAATTAAACTGCAAAATATCTAACATATCAGAGAATGTTTTATAAAACAAGTAAACAGACCCATATCCTGTTGCTTATTATTTCTTTCATTTTCAAAATAAAAGAGACCCTCAACATTTGAGTTTCTTACACATTGGGTATGCTTCTGATTTTTGGAGCAGTTTTCAAGCAAGTATTAGATGGAATTACTCTGAATAATTCTTATTGTGATCCACAGTTATAGAAGATCTGTTAGCCTTTAAGTGGCCTAAACTTTAGAAAGGCGATATTGCCCAAATAAGGTTCTCTCTAATGATGTTTTCTGATTTTCCTATATTATCTGGAGAAATACATACTTAAGGAAGCAAAGTCATCTATAAGATGCTAATAATGAGGACCGAGTGATGAAGATGAGTACCTGCTTGAGATTTGTCTTTGGAGTCCAGTGAAAGTGAATATAATTGTAGTTACTGTAGAAGCTGTACATGTAGTTTTTGTAGATCTTTAGTTGAACAAAGTACAGTTTTGATAGATGGTACTCCAGTGGATCTTTTCAGGAATTTAAATGTAATCCCAAGAATTTAGAATTAAATGGAAGGAAATCCAATTTTTGCTAGATTTACTGTTTCTGTGATACTAGAAGTATTTTTAGCAAATGATATTTAAAAATTTTTAGGTTTATAGTTTATACATTTTTTAAATATAATATTTATATTATCACTTGCCTAGGGAATTTGAGTTGCTGATTATCTATGAAAGAGTTCATGAAAACAGCAGTTCTTTTTAATCGTGACAGAACAAATATCTGGCAACTAATGTCCATTCCCCCTACCAAAATCTAAACAGTAGAATACCCTAAGATTCCTTAAAGGGTTGTTCAGTTAATTTTAGGAGTAGGTCACTGTTCAGAAGTTGAGTCCACCTCAGCCAGAATTATAGTACTTTAGACCTGATAGCATGTGAGCCATCCTCTAGTTCAGTTTCCTGAGAAAAATCCCGGAGGAAGAGCTGCCACGTAGCTCGTGTCCTTGTTAGACCTCAAACCCAGAGCTCGCACTAGGTCATGGCCTTGCATTATACAGAAATCAGATCTTATCGTAAATTCTAGGGAATGGCCCCCATTTCCTGATTCTGGAATTTATATTATGTAAGATAAGGTAGTCATCTGGGGTAGAAATTATTTGATAATATAGAGATATACAATTTTTTATAAAAGCTTTTGATCTACATAAGATTTCTATGATTCTTGTGCTCATAGCAGTAATACTGTTTATCTATAAATGATATATGTAGATTTCAGACTTTCGATAGGGGACATATACTGGATTGGGCAGTTAGGTTAAGAAAAAATGAACTAAAGCTAAAAATGTATGCTTAAATGACTATTCATTAACTAGCACCCCCTTGTGGAACTCTTATCTATTTGTTTTTTAGGGGTAGCAGGACTAAAATGGTAACCATTGATGTGAACTGCACAATCTACTCAAATGTGTAAAATAAAAGACCAAACAAATTTTAAAAACCTGAGTTCCAAGTCCCTTGCAGCCTTTTTTCATAGCTACCTTTCTTAAAAAGAGGAGTCTGTACTTGCAACCTCTGTTACTACATCTTCCACCCACTCCGTCAGACTCCCACTGCTCCCGCACTCCCCCCGCCTTGCATCCCTTCCTCTGAAGCTTCTTTGAGGATGTGAGGAAGGGAAGATAAAATGAATGAAAAGGTATATAATAAAAAAGAATTGCTTCACTTGGAATGAGAAGCTTTTTTATGATAAATTTTAATCACAATATGACAGCATTGTTAAAATGCTAACATAATATTTTTGTTATTGTTGTTCAGGTACAGTTGTCTCCATTTCCCCCACCACTCCCCTCCACCCAACCCATCCCCACCTCCCACCTTCAATCCTACCCACCTTTGGCTTTGTCCATGTGTCCTTCATACATGTTCCTGACAATCCTTTCCCCATTATCCCCTCCCACCTCCCCTCTGGTTACTGTCAGTTTGTTCTTAATTTCCATGTCTCTGGTTATATTTTGCTTGCTTATTTGTTTTGTTGATTAGGTTCCACTTATAGGTGGACAATACCGTATGAACTCACCTGTAAGACAAAGTGACTTTCATTCCTGGCTGTTAGAATATAGGTAAAGTGAAGTTGTCTTGAGCTTTTCCTTTGGCTCAGACTCTTCTTAAGAACTGAGAATTTGTGTAATCTTGCTTTTCCTAAGACTGAGCCTTTGAAACATGGACCTGGAGCATGAGTGCCTGTTTGAGACTTGTCTTTGGTATCCAAAGAAAGTGACTATAATTGACCTTTCCATAGTAGCATAGTAGTCTAGGCAAGTGAACTAACAAGCTTTGGAAGAACAGCTTAATAGGATATTTCTCATCCTCTGATATGTTTGACAAAAATAGCAAATCTTGAAGGATGAATGTAGTAATGTGTCTTCTAAAACAAGTATATTTAGTTTCCTTTATGAAAATGGAATTTTTCTAGATATAAATAATTTTTTCATGTGTTTATAAACTAATTTTTGGTAGTTTTTCAGCAATATTAACAAGCCTTCTAACTATATTCCCTATGTTTAGGTGATCCTGCTGTCTGGGCTGGACTAATGGCAGCCTGTTATGCTGATAATAAACTTGCTCTGGTGAACAACACTCAGCCAAAGAGGGTAGATTTATACTTGGCACTATTATCTGCTGTTTCTGCTTCAAGTAAGTTTTTAAAAGCACTTTATAATGATAAATGCAGGATAAAAGACTCAGAAGAATACTGCCAAAAGCAGTGGGGACAATTAGCTGTACACCAAAGGCTGTTATGGTCTCATCTAACAAAGTTTACAAATAAGCCTGGAAAAGATCAAATCATTTTTAAGAAGCTGAACTGATTATAGGACAAAACTGAAGAACATTATAGCAATACAAAAATATCTAGCATTAAGCAAGGCAAAATTCCCAATGTCTCGTATCCAGTTAAAATTTAATAGGTATGCAAAGAAGCAGAAAAGTACCCCCCCACAGTGAGGAGAGAGATCCATCAGTGGAAAGAAACCCACAAACGACGCACACCGGAGGTCTCTGCAGAACGTAATGGACTGTAAAGAATGCATGGCAACAATAACATACGAGCCATGAGAGAAAATAGAAGTATTTTGTTGTAAAACTTTTGTACTATAAGTGAAACAGTGTTGCATAACTGAAATATAGACTGTAACAGGTTAAAGATGAATACTCTAAACCTTAAAATAGACACTAAAAGAATAAAGTTATAGCTAATAAGCCACCAAAGTAGATGCACTGGAATCAGAAAAATTATCCAGAAGAAGAGAAAAAGGGAACAAAGAATAGATAGAGCAAACTGTAAAACAGTAATAATGTATTAGAGTTAAACCCCAGCTATATTAATAATCAAATTAAATATAAATGATCTAAATACTTAGTTGAAAGGCAGAGATTGTCAGATTGGATAAAAAAAAGCAAGAGCCAACTACTACCAAAAAGAAATATACAGACAAAACTATAAATCTGTATTTAAATTTAAAGATAAATAGAGCCTAAAAAGGATAAGGATAAAAAAAGATACATGTACTATGCCAACAGTAATCAAAATAATGCTAAAGTGGCCATGTTCATTTCAGACACATTAGAATTCAGGACAAAGAATATTGCAGTGATTGGAAGGGTCATTTTTCCATGGCATCAATTCATCTAGAGGACATAATATGGGCCATCTTCCTTTTGTTGCACTTTGCTTCATAGCACTCTGTACATACATGTATTACTGTGTTCTTTATGAATTGAAAGTTGAAGACAACCCTGTGTTCAGCCAGTCTTTGCACCATCTCAGCAGCATTTACTCACTTTATATCTCTCACATTTTGGTAACTCTTGCAATATTTCATGATTACCAAATACGTTATGGTGATCTGTGATCAATGATCATTGATATCACTATTATAGTTATTTTGGGACGCCACCAGCCACACCCATATAAGATGGCAAACTTGACCAGTAAATGTGTGTGTTCTGACTGCTCCACTGACCCTCCATTTCCCCATCTCTGTCTCTCTCCTTGGACTTCTCTATTCCCTGACCTACCACACTAATGAAATTAGGCGATTAATAATCCTGCAATGGCCTGGAACTGTTCAAGTGAAAGGAAGAAATCGATTTGACAAACTTTTTGCCTTATTTTAAGAAATTCCACAGCCACCCTAACCTTTAGCAGCCAGCATCCTGATCAGTCAGTAGCCATCAATATCAAGGCAAGAATATAGGTAAAAGCAAAAAGGTTATGAAGGCTCACTGAAGGCTCAGAAGCTGATTTGCAGTTTTAGCAATAAAGTATTTTTAAATTAAGGTATGTACATTGTTTTTTACATACAATGCTATTGCATACCTAATAAACTACAGTATAATATAAACATAACTTTTATATTCACTAAGAAACCAGAAAATTCACGTAACTCCCTTTTGGAGTGGTTTGTAACTGAACATATAATAATCTCTGAGGCATGCCTGTAATATACATTTAGGCACTGATTAACAGAACTTTAAAAAACAAAATATACATTTTATTTTACAGTAAAATAGCAGAAGACATGAGGAATTTGGAGGGGAAATTTGGAGCAAAAACTTATAGATAGAACTGAAAGGAGCAATAGAGAACTCCACAATTATAGTTAGAGGTTTCAACACCTTTCTTTTGATAATTGAGAGAACAATTATACAGAAAAACTAGTAATTATATAATAAAGACTTGAACAACACTGTCAGCTAATATGACCTGATTGCCCGTGGGAATACACTTCTAATCACTGTGGAATGCGTATTGTTGTCAAGTGCACATAGAACATTTACCCACATATGTTCTGGGCCATAAAACAGGCCTCAGTAAATTGAAAAGGATTCAAGTCATACAAAGTATTATGTTATCTTAATACAATGGAATTAAGTTAGACATCAATAATAGGAAAATATCTGGAAAATTCTCAAGTATTCGGAAACTAAATACTATAGTTATGTTAAATAATCCAGATTAAAGAATAAATCAGAAGAGAAATTAGAAAACATTTTGAATCAAATGAAAACAAGTATCAAAATTCTATAGTTCTGCTGAAGCACTGCTTTTAACATTAAATGTCTACATTGGAAACTAAGAAAGACCTCTAATCAGTGACCTTGTAGCTACCTGAAGAAACTAGCAAAAGGAAGAGGAAATTAAATCCAAAGTAAGAAGACAAAGAAATAATGAAGAGTAGAGATCAATGAAATAGAAAACAGAAAAATCAACATTTACCTTGTTAGTGCTGTGAAAGATGCCAGAGTTTATACTTTATGAATTCATTATAAGAAGTTTTAGAAAATGCAAAGTGGTCTGTTTTTACTGAAAATGATTAGTGGTTGCTTAGAGACACACAGGGTAAGAGGAGGGGGTGCGCATTAGAGAGAAAAGTGATTACAGAGCTGCAGGTGGAGAGTCTGATGATGATGAATGTTCATTGTCTTGATTGTAGTGATGGTTCACAGATGTGTGCTTATGTCGGAACTCATCAGGTTGTGCTCTTTGAATAGGTGCAGTTTATTGTATGTCAGTAATTGCAATACATCTTTAAGTTCTCCATGAATTATTTTTACTTTTATTATAGATACAGTGATTTTTAATATGTCACAAGTATACAAGGTCTTAAGTTATTTAATCACAGATATTCCTACCATGATAGGAATATGCTTTCTCAGGATAGTCTATGGTGTTCCAGTGGTTCATGTGAGTTTTAAAAATTGTGTGTACATAAGTCTTATTGTCATACTTACTAGCAACCAGTTACTCCTCTGAGATCACATTATAATGTTTCCTCTGAGAAAAAGGAAACATTGACATTTTTTGTTTATAGTTAAAGACAAAGAATTCCTTGGAAGTTACCGTGAATCCCTTGAAAAGTGGTCTCTGTCCCAAGCTGTCACTGGTCTGGCGGACACAGGAAGAATAGCCGAAGCTGAAGCCCTTTGCACAACGGTATTGTTATAGATTATTACGGATTTGACCACTGAGATTTATGGATTCTTGTCTTGGAAACTAATTTCAAAAATAAAATGCATGTTATTTAAAGAGAATATGGTGGTGGTTGGGGGTGGTAATGGTGGTAGTGGGGGTAGGGGTGGGGGTAATGATGATAGTAATGATGACGATAACACGCAATATATTGAGTGCTTACACAAGCCAGTCACTGCATTTAGCAGTTGGTATTTGAACTTCACAACAATCCTGAGGGCAAAGGTATTTATAACTATCCCCATTTTTATAAGTGGGAAAACTAGGGCTTAGAGAAGATAATTTGCACATGAGCTCACAGCTATAAATTGATAAAGTTGCCATTGGAACTCACATTTGTTTGACTCTAGGATCCAAGCTCTTAGTACACACACACATATATATGTGTGTGTGTGTGTATATATATATATATAGAGATATATAGAGAGAGAGAGAGAGAGAGAGATAGATAGATAGATAGATAGAGATAGAGAGAGAGATAGTATTAAGGAGACAATTTTTTTTAATTTCTGCTTATTCCCTTCAAAGTAGTGTTTACATACCTGAATTACAGGCTCTGTGAGTAAATTCTTATTAGCACCTTACCTGTCCCATAGTAAGTGCTCAATAAATATTTACTGAAAGAACACATAAGTTTCATAAACCTACTCAGAAATAATTTATTGTGGTAGGAGAGTTTTAAGCATCACTTTTCCTGAAAACATCATGTTTCATAAATGTTTACCCAGGAGATTGTGTTGTCTTCCGAGAAATTTTTTTTGAAAGAGCAGTATAAATTTTTCAGAGAAAGAAGAATGGATTTGTGAAGATCTCTGTGGCTCTTGAATTCTCTGAAAAGTAGAGCAATACATTTTATCTTTTATTTAAGAAATTCCATTTAAGTTCAGGGCAGGTTAATATTTTATAGTGAGAGTAATCCTAAATTGACAGTTGGCTATGCTCTGTCTGACAGAGTAACAGATACTTTTATGAACCTTTCCTTTTCATTTTATTGTTCCAGTCTCTCTCCTAGAAAAAAAGCAACTTTTTACATTTCAGGAATAAATGCATTTAAGACTGTGACCTAATTAGTAAAAAAATAGAGAGAAACATGTTATTGAGGGACAAGCAATAAAGGAAGAAATATTTAAAACAGTAGTGGAAGGACTTGTATAGAGAACTTTAACTTCTTTCTCATATATATATATGTATGTATATATATGTGTGTGTATATATATACGCACATGTGGAAGGAGATAGACATATAAAATACACATACGTATGTATGTATGTATGTATTTTAGGGTGTAAGTAGCTTGCGGAAGCTCCCAGTGTGTACAAAGTCTGTGCCTGGGGAAGGACATACAATGATATCTTCATTAAGAGATTCAGAAAGGAAAAATATTATAGCACTTTCATTTTTACATATAATTGTTTTTCCAGTAAGGTATAGTGTTAGCCTTCATTGTTAATTTCATATTTTCTTGTGTTATTTATGTTTAGGACCTAAAGTTCTTAGGATATCACCTGAGAATAAACCAAGTGAAGGGGACATACTACTGTATTTTGCTGTATATAATGCATGCCCATGTTTTTGTGTGCATCATACACAGGATTATTATACCTATTATTATACCTATGCCATGTAACCGTTATACCCATGTACAGTGCACTTCCTTATTTTTCCGAAATATTTGGGCAAAAAGTGCACATTATACAAGGCAAAATATGGTAAATCTAAAATGAATGACCCATAAACTACAATAATAGTATTAACCAATTTAAAGATTATTTATATGTAGAGTTTGATATTTCCAAGATGTTTAGTGTTTCATTTATTTTACTTTTGCAGTTGTTTATCTTTTTAATAAGAAAAGGTCAAATTTAGATTTTTTTCCCCAAGCATGGAGAATAGCTTAATTGCTTATTGCATTTCATATTTAAGAACCCATTTGATATATTTCTTTTTTTTAACCTATGTGATATATTTCTATTTGGGGTTTAAATTTTAGAACTTAAAAAGTAACCCTGATCAGCCAGACATTATCTTACTTTTGAGACAAGTTCAGTGTAAACCACTCCTGGAATCACAGAAGCCTCTTCCGGATGCCGTACTCGATGAGCTCCAGAAAACAGTCATGTCCAACTCAGTCTCTGTTCCAGCCTGGCAGGTAAATCCTCTCCCTTCTTAACATGAGTCCTGAATTAAAATACTCTATGATATTAGCTAAGGTCAGGGTATGCTCCATTTTTACTTGTGTTGCTTTTAAACTCACCAGAGATCTCATTTTCAAGATTTAAAGGGTGTCGTGATTAGAAAACAGAAAATCAGCATTTACTATGTTAACATTGTGAAAGATGCCAAAGAGTTTATATTTTATGATTTCATTATAAGATGTTTTAGAAAATGCAAAGTGGTCTGTTTTTTACTGAAAATGACTAGTGGTTGCTTAGAGACAAAGGGTAAGAGGAGGGGGTGCACCTTGAGAGAAAAGTGATTACAGAGCTGCAGGTGGAGACTCTGATGATGATGAATGTGTTCATTGTCTTGATTGTAGTGATGGTTCACAGATGTGTGCTTATGTCGGAACTCATCAGGTTGTGCACTTTGAATAGGTGCAGTTTATTGTATGTCAGTAATTGCAATACATCTTTAAGTTTTCTATGAATTATTTTTACTTTTATTATAGATACAGTGATTTTTATGTCACAAGTATACAAGGTCTTAAGTTATTTAATCACAGATATTCCTACCATGATAGGAATATGCTTTCTCATGATTGGATAGTATATGGTGTTCCAGTGGTTCATGTGAGTTTTAAAAATTGTGTATGCGTAAGTTTTATTGTCATACTTACTAGCAACCAGTTACTCCTCTGAGAACACTGTTTTTGAGAAGACTGTTCTCTCCCCACTGAGTTGTAGTGATGCTTTTATCATAGATCAGGTGACTTGTGTGTGTATGAATCTACATTTTAGGGCTCCCTGTTCTGTTCCATTGATCTGTGTGTTTATTTCTGCATATAGATTTATAATCAGTCTTGACATGTGCTACTATTAAGACCTCCAACTTTCTTGTTCCCCTAGTTTGTCTCAGTCATTTTAGGGCTTTTGCATTTACATTTAGATTGTCAATTACTTTCCCCCTCTAACCTCTCACTCCACGAAACCCTGATGGGATCTTAACTGGAACTGCACGAACCTGTAGTTTAATATGGAGAGAAGTGACAAAGTAATGCTGGTAAATTTCTCTCTCCATGAATGTGGTATATCCCTCAAATTATTTAAGTTCTCAATTTCAGCATGTTTTATAATTTTTAATGCAGAGGTCTGTTATATTTTTGTGTTAAATTTATTTCTAAGTTTTTCTTGTGGTTCCATTGAAAATGGTCTTTTTGCTATTAGCTTCAAACATTTAGGAATGCCTTCCATTTTGCGTGTCGACCCTGCAGCAACCTTGCTAAATTTACTTACTGTTTTGAAATGATTTTGGGTTTTCTACATACACAATTATGTCATTTGCAAATGAATAATAAAGTTTTACGTTTCATTGTAATATTTTTATGTTTTTTCTTACGAGGTTGCACTGTTCCGAACTTTAAATACAGTGTTAAATAGAAGTCGTGATAAGTGAACATTCTTATTCTTTACCTCGGGAAGAAATATTTGATATTTCATAATTAAGTGTATTTGCTGTAGGTTTTAGTTATTTTTATCAGGTTAAGGTAGTTCTCTTTAGTTCAGAATTTTTCAAGAGAGATTTTTTTAATCATGAATGGGTATTGAATTTCATCAGAAATTTCACTGGTATCTACTGTAATGGTTCTTTTTCTTTATTCCATTAATGTTATGGGCTACCTTGATTTTCCAGTGTTAAAATAGCTTGCATTTTTAGAAGATGTGTTATTCTTTTACATGTTGCTGGGGCCAATTTGTTAATATATTTCCTTAGAATTTTTGTACTTCTATTCATGAGAGAGTTTGACCTATAAATTTTCATTGTCATAAGATTCTTGTTAGATTTTGATATCTGTGGTGTTACTCCCTTTTGTTGCTGTTGTTTTGTTTTCCGAAAGAGCTTGTGTAAGAGTAATTTTTCTTTAACTTTTGGAAGAATTCACCATCAAAGCCATTCAGGCCAAGAATTCTCTTTATGGGAAAGCTTTTTTTCAATTGCAGATTAAATTTCTTTAATAGGCATAAGACTATTAAGATTTCCTGTATCTTTAGCTTTGTTGAGTTGCGAGGAATTTGTCCAAAGTTCATCTCAGTTTCAAATTTATTAGCATAAAGTTGTTCCAGTATTTATTTTGTAAAATCTGTAAGGAGTTTCCCTTTTTTATTTTAACATTGATAATGTGTTTTGCATTTTTTCCTGTTAACATAAGCAATTTTATTAACTTATGAAAGAACCAACTTTTGTTTTGATATTATACTTTCTTTATATGTTATTGATTTCTTCTATGTTATTTTTTTTTACTTTCTTTGGATTTAGTTTTTTTTTCACCTAGCTTCTTGAGATAGAAATTTGTATTATAGGATTTTAATTTTTCTCCAGGGTATGAATCCCACAAGATTTTATACAATGCTTTTATCGTCATTCATTTAAAAATATTTTCTAATTTTCACTGGGATTTCTTCTTTGATGCATGTTGCAAAATTTTTAGTATATAATATGGTGGGAATATTTTAGTTGGCTTTTTGTTACTGACTTCTAGTTTAATTTTACTTGATCAGAATATACTTTGTGTGATTTCATTTTTTTGAAATTTGTTGACACTTGTGTATGTGGTAGCATATGGTCAGATTGGTAGATGTTTCATCCACTTGCAAAGAATGTATATTCTGCAGTTATTGAGTATAGTCTTCTAAAAATATGTCCTTTAAGTCAAGCTGGTTAGTTATATTTAAATCTTGCATACCCTTACTAACTTATTGTCAGTTTCTTTTATCATTGTTGAGATAGGTGTGTTCAAATCTCCAACTATGGTTCTAGATTTGTCTATTACTCCTTTTATTTCTGTAAACTTTTGCTTCATAAATTCTGTGCTATTAGATATATACAAATGTAGGAGTGTTATTTCTTCCTATTGAGTTGACTTTTATCATTATGAAGTAGTCCACTTTATCTCTTAATATTTCTTGTCCTGAAGTCTGCTTTTTTGGATGTTAATGCAGCTGTACAGACTTCCTTTTGGTTTACATAATATATCTTTTTATATTGCATTTTGATTTTGTTCTTGACTTGTCATTTTGGGGAACTTTTTAAGACTTCATAGTAGGCTTGACTGGTAAGCTGTTGCTAACAGAATGGTCAAGAATGCTAACTTCTGTTTTGACCTGGGATTTTAGTTTTTCGGGCACAGAATTTACCAATAATTTTTTAAAAATTCAACTTCATCAAAGTTTATTGAATTTGTTGGAAGTGGATTATCACACTGTGTACTAAACTAAGATCTTTTGGGTGCTCCTTTTTTTTGTTTGTTTCTCAGTGGTTGGCACACATATATCAGTCTCAAGGAATGATGGGTGCTGCCGAGATGTGTTACAGGAAGAGTCTGCAAGTCGCGTCCCAGCAGGGCAGCTGGAGTGGGAAGCTCTCGAGTCTGCTGAGGCTAGCGCTGCTTGCGTTAGAAGTCTGTGTGGTAAGTTCATGTTATATAATTATAATCACGAAAATTGATTCTTTAATTTTTTCTTTCAGGTGAAAGTTTTTTATATAGTGACATCTTACTGAGTTTCTAATGTTTCATTGCTATCTATCATGGTCTCCTGATAAACTTTGTATTTGGGCTCTCGGTGGATATAAGAGTAACACATACCCATAGACTCTAGCCAGACCTTCTCAGTGTTTGGAGAAAAAACCCCAAAATTCCTATTTTAAGTTGGACTATGTCAGAATACACATTTTTGTTTTCTGGTGATTTAATTTAGAATTAATGCAGTTACTCACATGTGAAAAAGATGCCAGTAATTAACATTTTAACTCATTTCTGAGTTCAGTTTGACATTCTGTAAGTAATATCTTGTAATTTTTGACCCGACACCCTATTTTCCAATACCAAGATAAGCTTATTCGTCTTGAAGTGTCATGTGCTAGTAGGGAAAACTATTCAAAATAAATGTTTAAGGGGATGTGTGGGGAGGCAAACTACACCACAGTGTCTATGATATCTTATTTGAGTACTTTATATGTTTTTAAGAGTCTGTATCTCTAAATACCTTGAGTATGTATTGTGTGCATGTGTATAGGCACATAGGAAGGTGTAAAAAGATATAAAAGAATCTTAATGACAGTTACTTTGTATAATATAGCACTGGAGGTCATGAGGGACAGTAGAGGAGAATTTTTAATTTATTTCCTAAGTGTTTGAATTTATCTTATGTATGTTACTTCTATAGTTCAAAGACAAACTGTCATTTTTTTGTTTTAAATTATTAGAAGAAACTGTCCTAGACAGGCCTTAATTCACTCATACTCTCGCCATAGTAATCCTTGTCAGCACATTGTTACCTGTTTTAACTAGACAATTTGACAAAGAAATATAAGAATTAGGACTCTTTCACTATGGTGCTGTTAATATACAGCGCATTTAAGAGCACTGTAGGTCAGGGCTCTTGACCATATTTAGTCATCTTTGCATCCTTGTTTTACCACTCTGCCTGTACCTAAGGGTTTCTCAATAAATGATTTTTGAATAAATGGACAAATACTAATTGTCATATTTGAGGTGATTTGGGTGGAAAGAAATCATGGATAATTGAAACTGTATACCCCAAACATTTTGTTCATCCCATATTTATATTTAGCCAAAGTCTTTGTGACGTTGGCAGGTGGTGAGCTGTGGAAGCCACAGAGTACCTGTACGTGCTCTTGAATATGTGAGCTGGAGAAGTCTGTACTCTTTTAGTCTAACTTAGTATTCGTTAGTTAATAAGTATTATTTAGTGGTGTGCTTCTTTTGTTTGTTCTTAATTCTGGGAAATTCATCTGACCTGGAACAAATAATAGCAAACATATGTAGATAGTACTCAGCTTGTTCTAGGCATTATGGTAGTGCTTCACATGGATTAACTAATTTAATAGTCACAGTAACCCCGTTTTACAGATGAGGGGATTAGCTTGCAGTTTAGTCATAACCACGTATGCCTCCCTCCCCACCCCACCTACCGCCACAGAAGTGTTTTCTCTAAGAACCTTGGTTCTGGTTCTGCTATTTAATACCTGTGAAAACTTCAGCCAATTAAGCTGGTTAGAGCAGCCCCCCTTCACTTTTTTTTTTGTAACAGTGGAGATTACACCTACTTGCCTTCTTATAGAGTTGTTATGAATATCAAATAAAATTTACAAATGTATTTGTGAACCTCAAAGCACTACCTAAAACCAGGATACCACTAAATAATATTTATTAACCAAAAAATAGTAAGTTAGACTAAAAGAGTATAAGCTCTAAGATTTGACACCCAACAATTACTATTATCAGGAAACTCCATATTTCTGTGGTGAACAGATAGCAATGTGTGGAGAAGTGATATGTTAAAATGGGACTGTTTTATGAGAGGCAACTGTATGTGTGATAATATATGACAAGGATATTAAACTGAAAGGTGTGACTAAGATTTTAAATACCAAATTCCATAGTGAGATATCAGATCAAGATACAGATTTCTGAAGAAGGTAGAATGACTAACCTATAAGGAAGCTGTAAAGGAATTAGAAGACTGAAGTTGGAGAAGGACTGTGAAATTTCCAGAGAGCTAGACATCATCTTACAGTTGCACCAGTCAGATCTAGACTTGAGATAGTTCACTAGAGGCTCGAGACCGCAATTAGAAAGAATAGATGGGATTGTGGGGTGGGGCAACAAGCCATCTGCTGCTGCCCGTACCCGCATCTCAGCTGGGCATTTAGGAGATGAGAGTGGGTACAAGTATTACCTTAATGAAGATTGAAGTATTGAAAAGAAGTGGACATTTTAATTAAGACTGTGTTTGTGAATCTGTAAAAAACATGGATGTAAGAGTCATGGGGCCTACTGTAAATTTACATCTAGGGACAGAGGAAAAGTCTTCTTTGTGTAATAAATTCTAAAGACATAATGGGAGACAAAAATAAACATTCTGATCATATTGTTTAGCATACCAGTTACATATAGCAACTTTTTCCTTATATAATACTCTTTAGGATAACTTTGCAGAATACTTTATATAAATGAGTTCTTGGAATTTATAGAGTGTATTATAAAAGCAACCAGTGAGTTTGTGTTACTGGTTTCAAAAATATATTCAGAATAATTATATTAGTACAGGCTTTGCCTTTTATTGCCAGATGCACCCAAGGTTCCATTGCTCCTGTCTTTGTAGAAGATGCCTCACAGCTGTTCTCTGTTTACAAATTCATTATCTTCGTGGCCTCCTCTTTCTTGATTACACTGATCACTGTTGCCTGGACTACCCTCAAAGTTTATTGCTCTTTTTCTTTGATCATTTAGTTTTTGAAATGGACTATGTATTGACTCATTTTAACCTTATTAAAATGTATATTCTAGCTACCTGTAATTATGAAATCTTGGATGCAGTTTGAGGTGTTTTTTTTTTAGTTTTTTAATGAAAGATTTAAAATGCATTTTTCTTTCTACATAATTCAGTAAAGTGTTTATTCTCATTACTGTTTCCTAGGAAATAACTTATCCCTGTTATAAAGTATGTATTATAAGAAACAAAAGTTTGCAACTTAAGTAATATACACTTTCTCCATAAAGTAAAATTCTTCTTATTAATTTTGAAATTATATTTATTGGGTGACATTGGTTAATAAGATTATATAAAAGTTTCAAGTGTACATTTCTGTGATACACGATTTGTACATTGCATTGTATGCCCACCACCCACAGTCAAATCCTCTTCCCTCACTATGTATTTGGCCCCCTTCATCCTTTACCACCCGCCATTCTCCTCCCTCTGGTAACCAACGTACTGTTGTCTGTGTCTATGAGTTTCAGTCTCATATCCCACATTTGAGTGAAATCATATGGTTCATAACTTTTGCTGACTTATTTTGCTTAGCACGATATTCTCAGGGTCCATCCATGTTATCGTAAATAGCGTATTTCATCTTTTCTTATGGCCAAGTAGTATATCAATAGTATGTATATACCGCATATTCTTTATTCAGTCCTCTATCAGTGGACACCTTGGTTATCTCCCTGTCTTGGCCACTGTGAATAATGTTGCAATGAACAAAGCAGTACATATGTCTTTGCAAATAAATGTTTTCCAGTTTTTGGGTAGATGCCTAGATAAGGGATTCCTGGGTCATATGGTAACTCTATTCTTAATCCATAAAGTGAAATTCTTTAAAAAATATTTTCACTATTGATGACTTTAATTTCTTTATCTCTGGTCTGCTTTGCATGTTTTTTGTGTATTGGGATTTTATTAAGATATTTTATTTCCTCTCTTTTCAGATAATTTCTGAAATGCAGGACTTTATATTTCTCACTGTGTTAAATTTAGTTTTGTGTATTTGGTAGACCATAAGCTTAGTAACTAAACTGATGTATTTTATTCACCTATATAATAGAATAGTGCATTTTCTTTTAGCAAGTACTTTAGTGTTTTAAGTAATATCTTGTTTTTGGAATCTTCCTTTATCCCAGTCTACTCTGTTACGTAGCAGCTCCTGAGGGGGAGGAATCCAATCTCAATCATTTTGTAGAATTATGCTCCCTGTTGCATTTACATGCAACTTAAGACAAGTAGGCATTGAATAAATGAGAGCTGAGTAGCATTCTTGTGAGGTAAACATGTCAAAAGCTTTGATTGGATATTTGTCTTACATTTTCACAGGCCAACATTTCTGACGATCACTGGCCATCCCTGGTTCAGGAAGCTACAACCGAAGCCTTGAAACTTTGCTTCTGTCCACTGGCCGTCCTTGCACAAGCCTTGTTACAGTTCAACCGCAAAATGGGGGCAAGGTGTGAAGAGTCTTTGTTTGTGTTTTATCTTAGGAATATTTCTTTATTTTTAATCCTTCTAGGACACAAGCAAAGGTTTTCTATTAGTTTAGCAACTTTTCTTACTTATTTATCTACTTGAAAAAGACTGGTTCTAGTAACCCAATAAGGAAGAAAATAAAGCCCTACGTTTGTAATTAAAAAAATTGGAACACAAACACAGAACATGAAATTTGGTGTGACAGTATTTCAGGTGAAGAAGGCCTTGGGGCTTTTGCTCTTTACTGTCTTAGGATGAGCTACTAGTGTATTGCGCATGCTAGAAACAAACAAAACCAAAATGTCCAAGTTGAAGGCTAGATTGACACAAGTTCTTGCAAGCCAATGAGCTATGAGAAAGTAATGACTATTGAAAAGACATATACATAAATAATGTGGGTTTTATATCTAGAAAATCCAAAAGCTTCTCAGATTAGAATAAAAAATTTCAGGAGTCTTTTTATTGGAGGGTGGGGATGGGGTTAGAAATAAATTTAAAGAAAGTTAATTAAAGGTCATATGGATGATAAAACAGGGGAGAATATTTCAGACTCATAGATAGCAGACTGATAGCTCTGGGGTGGGGGGTGTGTTAGGGGGTAGACGGATCAAGCCAGAAAGAAAAAGGACATGTCATAGACATGGACAACAGAGTGGCAATTGTCACGGTGGGGGGTAGGTGGAGGTGGGAGAGGGTATAAGGTGGATAAATGGCAATGGAAAAAATATAATTAAAAAGAAGGAAAAAGAGTATTTCAAAATACTAAGAATAATAACTCGCCCTACTGGATATCACGCATAACACGGAGCAGTCAAGTAAACCAGTGGTTTAGAAACACAGGTCACTGGAACAGAATACGTAGGAAGACAGATGCATGCAAATATATGTCAGAGATCACACCAATACCACAAAATTGGTGTTAAGGAAGACTTAGGACATATGGCTAATCAGCGGTTGGTTTCAGCATGATTTATTAACATTTATTTATGGCCATTTTATATGACTGATTTTACCAAAACATGTTTTATGCTGTGATTTAAACTTCCTAATGAACTCTTTCTGCTGCTGCTCAGCATGGGTTACTTAGAGGGCTCTAATTCCCTTTCCCTCATAATCTCTGTCAGTACCTCTCATAATTTTTATTACCACCAAAATCAGCCCAAATAAACATACAGTCTAAGAAAAAGCAGTGCACTCACTGTGTGGTTTCTATGTAGAAGCATCCTTAAGGCAAGTTCTTCAGTTCTTGCTTTAGACCAATGCTATTTATAAGATCCTCCTATTCCACAGTTCTGAATTACCACTACTTAGGGTGATTCTCCCTGTACAGACATCTTTGGAGTCTTAGGTGTTAATAAATTTGGAAAGAAAATATCGGAACACAACTGTAAATCAGGCTATTATTGCATGGATTCTCACATTGTACACATTCTTGAAAACATACTAAAAGCCCAATACTATGCATTTAGGCTTTAATATAGATAGTATTTGTTCTTATTCCACTCTATACTATTTATGATAATTCATTGATTTATTTATATTCCTGTTTTGAAAAAAGATTGGAGATAGAGCACTCAGAAGTGCTCATAAAATAGGAACCCCTTCCTCATTCTATTTGGAATGAGCCTTAATGGGAATAATAACAGCAAGTTGCCTTACAAGGTTGCGAATATTAAATGTGGCCATATATGTAAAATACTAGATGTAGTACACAGCACATAGTAAACAATAATGTTAACCATTATTATTACCTTTATTGTTATAAAATTTTTTTTAATGTGAATTAGCACCACATCTACAAAAGAAAGGTAATAGGTGTAAGAGACTAGTCAATGAAATATTTTGTATTATTTATATGCTTTGAACTAAATATGAATATCTTTTTCCCAGAGAGACACGGCGACTTTTGGAGAGACTGGTGTATCAGCCTGGCTATCCCAAGTCTATTGTATCAACCGCACGTTGGTACCTCCTGAGGCACTTGTACGCCAAAAATGACTGTGAGCTCATTGATGTAAGGCATTGAATTTATTCGGAGTATTTCATGTGGACCTTTGCTGGAAGAGGGTGAGGGTTGCTGTCCTGCGCACTGCAGGGTTTCAGCAGCATCCCTAACCACCGTGTGCACTGTCGTCCTCCCTCTCCCCGACCGTGACACCAAGATTGTCTTCCAGACATGGCCAAATGACACCTGAGGTGAAATTGCCCCTGGTTGAGAAGTAGTGACTTACCCAGCAGGAAATACATGGGAGAGGAGAAGACAGACAAAGGCGCTAGCTGCTGCTTGTGGCATTTCTTATGATCAGTGCCGTGAGGCAAATAGGTAGACAGGGTACGTTTAGAAGTAGCAAGATTTAATGGGATATTCATATTATCTTTAGAAAAGTTACTCTATGTCTACATCTTACTTTTTTCTATGAAATGCACATGACAATTTCTACTCTACTTCTTATGGGGCGGCTCTATTACCTAAATATATAAATGTATATATATATAATTGTTTTTTTAAATGTAGAGTATATAATACATGTATTGGGTTAAGAGTCACAGCTTCAGCCAGCAATTTTTAAAACACAATAAAAATGAATGAGAAACTTTATAAAAACACCTATGACATTTGAACTTCTGTTTGACTTTTAGTGAAATTTATAATATTGAAAAATATTAATGAAAACAATGTTTGGAGAAAGGCATTATAATAAGCATATCACAAACCAAAAGGGAAGAACTTACATGAATCTTGGGAGACAGTTCATCATGGGTCTTGTGCATTTCTGAACATCCTATGAGCACAGGGCCTGAATGCCCTTTGTGCCAGACAACATTTTCAAGGATGTACAAGTACTGACAACTTTGGGGGACTGCGATAAGCAAAGGGTAGGCCTGTGTACTGCCCACTATAGCAGCCTCAAGTCTCCTGGGCTCAGTGTTCCCCCTTGTAATGCACCCCAGTATGTATGTGGCAAACTATATGTGTCCATCCATGTCACCCCTGTGAGACTTAGACTTGGTGGGGAAGAGATGCAAAAGTGTTGATGCTCGTGCAGTTTGCTGTACCATGGCAGGCTAACTTGTTATGTTGCAAGTAGAACAAAATCTGGGTCCTTTCACAGTATTTGAAAATGAACAACCAAAAGCTGTCTTAGTAATCAACTGACCAACTTAAATGAAATCTTCTAGTTTGTGGAATTGGTGAAAATCATGGAAAGTTTCTTGATAGAACCTAGAACCTAGAGCTTCGACCCTAAGCTGTGGTGTTAAAGGAAAGTGGTGTCATTTGGACCACTTTCCAAAGTGGACTTTTGGGTAAGAGTTTAGAAGTGACAGTATTGTAAACAAAGTTGCCAAACAAAACCTTTAATTTTACACAGTGCTGAGAGTGGTCACATTCAAAGTGTTGGCATCTATAGGAATTGAGCATTTGAATAAATTTTTCTTATCTCCGGTATTATTTCTGGGAGAACAATTTGTTTCAGCGAAAAAGAAAGATTACACATAGTCACATTTTTTTTGTGTAGTTTGATATTGCCTGCTGCTCTTTGACATATTTGGCTTCTATGCATCTAAATGTAGATATTGTTCATGAACGAAGTACTAATGCTCCTGTGTGTGATTTCCCACAGGTGCTGGTAAACAATGCCAAAACGCATGGAGATTCAAGAGCCTTGGAACTGAATCAGAAACTGTCCTCACAATAACAGTGCATTTCTCTGTACAAAGCAAGCAAACTGAAAGCTGTTAGAAAGAGTGAAACAAGAATCAATACCTTTCCCCAGAGCACCATTTTTTAAAACTATATATTATTTATTCCTTTTTAAAATATAAAGACATTTAAGTTCTTAAACTAGGGATGCAATTTTTCATGAACTCTAATGTAACTTTAATCTGAAAAACAGCTTGGATTTTGAGAAGTCCATAATGAGAGGAAAAACCATGATTCCCTTAGTTATTCAAAAGTTATGTAAACCATTATTTTCTCTATTTTTTACATTGTACACAATAGGATTTTTTATGATCCCCTACAATAAAGCCTTAATAGTTGTTTCCTAAGTAGTAATAAGAAGCATGGTACAGAACTTAATTTGTTTTTATGAAGTTTTAGAGTTCAGCAGGCCAACTCAGAAAATCTAAATAATCTTATGACCTGTTTACTAGTGGTTCATCTCAGATCCTATTGAAGAAGCATGATATAAATCTTGGTGAGGCTTAGACTGAAGATGGATATGTTTATATAGTTCAAGACACTCAGGTGTATGACTGCATTTAAAAAAATGAACGGAAAATAATACTGACAATATATACTCAATCATGGAATTCCTTCAACTATGATGAAAAGACTTGAATTTTCTGAAATAAAAACAGTGTTTTATTTTCCTTATAGTATCATTATCAGATATAATTTTTAAATTTCAAATTTTAAAACTTGAGAGTACATTTACTTATTTCAAAAAGCACTTTATATATTTGAAGAAACTATGTCACTTACTTTGGATTAGTGTTTTGAAAAATGTTTTCAGACATTTACACATATTATTTATCATATAAAAATATGTTGTTGTATTTTATGTATGTTTTTCCAAACCAGAAGTTTTACAATGTTACTTTGTGAGATCATATGAATTGGTAACATTCTGTAATTAAATTTTACTTTAGAGGTTAATCTGTTGAACTAACTGTAATTTGATGAATTCCCAAATTTTGCTAAATATTTTCATCATTTAGATTTGTGCAATCAGAATATTTAAAATGGGGCCTAGATCTCTGCATTTTAAGGGCATGCCTAAGAGATCATAATTGCCATTAAAGTGTATGAATCACTAGATTAATCCAATAATGATTCACCTTTTTTTTTCTTTTTTTAAACAAGAGCAAGCAACTGGCTGTTCCCTCCCCCATTCTTCCTTATCCTCATCTGTCAGACAGTCAGTGTGTGGACAGCCTGGCGCACTGGCTGTGCTGTGGAAGGCTGCAGCTGTGCCCGTGCCCTTCCACTCCCTCAGGAGACCACTCCGCCCGGACCTCCAGAGCGGCCGGTTCCATCTGCTTAAGTGCTCAGGATTCAGCTCTAGATCTTTGCTTTCTGGGCTGTGACCACCAGGTAACTTTTACCTGCAGTGTGGATTTGGTTAGCCTTTGCTCCACCAGACCTGTAGTCAGAGTAACTTTTTAACTCCGTTTTTTAGTTCTGGCCTCCAGGGGCCTCAGACTCAGGTTTTCTAGAAGGCAAGATTGGAAAAAAACCTTATTAAAATACTACCACAGGTGATACTTTTTGGCATAGATGTACATACATCTTGTTCCCTTCTCTTCAAGTTGTTGCCTAGTTACCATGAGCCTTAAATCATCCCTAACCATGTAAGTAAAATTTATAGCGCTTACTTCAAACCAGACCTATGCTAAGTGTTTTAAATGTGGTCCTTTAATCCTAGTTAGTAAAGGAGAGTTGTCCTAAACAGGATGCTTAAAGCAAATTCTAGGTGAATCAGTTTTATCAGATCCTCAGATGTTTAAAAGTAATTTAAAATTACTGAAATTTCTTTTTTGATTTTATCTGTAACCTTAGTTGGAAAAATTACATGTATTTTCCTGAAGGATCAATATTTAGTATTTATATTATTTCACTATTTGGTGGTTTTTTGTTTTTTTTTTTGAGAATTGTAGTACTTTTTCTGCTTGATTTTAGCTACCATTTGTTAATGATTAATTCAATGTTTATAGGTTAGCTTGGCATCTGATAGTCATTTTCTGTGGTAGAGATACATTTCAGCTTATGAGTAAACTTTTAGAATACAGTCTATTTGTTTGGAATCAGGTCATATATCTTGAAGAGTCTTGCATTACTATCTGGTTAGGATAAAAATACCACCTTAGTTTAAAATGTTTTACTCTTTTTTCATGTTACAAAATGAGTTCCTTTAACTCAATAATCAACATAGAACAGCATTGGATAGAAGTACTCAGGTTACTGTACATTAAGGGAATTAAAAGATAGACATTAAAAGAGTATGACATATTAGGTAAATATTTACCGATAGATAATATATATGAAACAATACATATTTGGTTGTTCCATAGAAAGTCTGATGTCTGCTTTGAGGAAGGTTTATAGGGACAAAATTAGGAAGCATAAAGATTTGTGTGTGAGTCAGCGTGGCTTGCAGGTCCATTTCATTTTTTGCACATTAAAAAATATGGACACTTTGTTTTGGCAGAGTGGACCTTTATGTCTACAGGTCTTATTTCTTCCTTTCTCTCACTTTATTGGCTAATGGATAGAAAACGTCTCAGACTCCCATGGTGCTTACTGCAAGGTGTAACAGCTGTTGGTGTTAAGCTGACCTTCACTTTGAAGGAGGGGGCATTTGTTTGTTCATTTGTTTATTTTGGCTGCGTTTTTTTCTTTAGAAATACACATTTATGTATCAGATAGAAGTATAGTAATCTTTATTTTTAAGACTGTACAGATAAAGTAAAAAGTGAGAAAATTTTCTTATTTACAGTATGTGCCTCATTTTTTGTTTAAAAGTTATACTCACTTGCTCTATTGCACCTGAAGACCACACACAGTTCCTAGCTGTCTTTGTAATAATGGGTTTTTTCTTTCTTTGGCTGATTAGAATAGGAACTTTTTGAGTAGCAATATTTTAAATTCTAATGTAACTAAACAGATACCCTACTCAACTAAAATTTTTTTATAAACACTGTTATCTTTAGACCTCAAAGTGTTTTGAAGAGATTTTAGTATCTCTAATGAACAACTCTTGTGAAACACTTGATATTTTTTCTTATATTTTGAACTTAGAATTGAAAATACCTATTTGTTTTAGTAAAGGGAAACGATACCAGAAAAGGGATAATGAAAATGTGTGTACCCCTTGAAAAGAGTTGGATTCCATATTACATCACTGGAGATAATGGGCACATTGATCTCTATTTGAGTCAGTGCGGAAAGTAGGTTTGGGCTTTAGGCTTCACCATGTACTTTACCTGTATATAGAGCCCATTATAAACACAAGTAATAATAATTTTTCTGGAGATAAGATGGGTAATGAAAAAAGGCTTGTTTTGATATCTGATTATGGTAGGCAGAATAACGGCCCCGAGAGGAGTCTGCGCCCTGATCCCGTATCGTGAATACATGGTGAAGGGGCTGTGCAGGTGTGAGTTGGGACAGGGACCTCGGAAGGGGGAGATTTATCCTGGGAGACCCCATTTAATCACAAGAGTCCTTCAAAGTGGAGAGAGAAGCGACAACAGAAGGACAGAGATATTTTACTTTGCCAGCTATGAAGACGTAGTAAGGGCAGCCTCCAGAAACTGGAAAGAGCTAGAAAAATTTCTCCTGTGGAGTTCCCCAGAAAGGGACGCCATCCTGCTGATACCTGATGACAGCCTCGTCCGACCCGGGAGGACTTCTATAAGATGATACCTTATGTTTTTAAGCCACTATGTTTGTGGTAATTTGTTTTGGTGGCAGTAGAAAATTAGTACATTGCTTACTGTGTCTATTGTTAAAATGAATAGACGTTCCTTTGAGTTTGAATTTTACCAGATTACTGAAATCGGGGATCATGATCTAAGTTGTTGCCAAAAAAGGAGTCATCAGACAAAGATGACAAGCTATTAAAAATGGTTACTGGGAAAATAAAAATGTCAAAAGTAGTTGGCTAAGAATATGTGGCTGTTCATTTCTATAATAGTATCTGAACTAGTCTCACTCAACATACTACTTACAGCTCAGTATCACCAACATAGTTGATTAAGTACTTCATTCTGATTCTTTTTAAAAGAAACTGCATTAAATTAAAACAGTGGTATGTTTTACATTTTCAATATTGAATAAGTATATGACTAGATAATTCTTAATCTCTTGGCCTTTAGTTTTAATGTGAATTTGTAAAATCAGGTCCTTGAGCTAGACTTCTGATAGCTGCATTCTGTTGTTCTACAGTCACCAAAGCAAGCCCGACAAAACACTGAAACCAACTACTGTGTGCAGAACCTATACGTAGCAACTCTCGTTTTCATTGAACAGCACCCCCCACCCCGTGCTTACAAACCTTAGAGTGGAACCCTTTTCCAGTGAGACCTCCACTGTTGAAAGATAATCCGTTCTAGGAACTAAGACCCTGAGAAGGTAGACCTGCACTCATACTATGTAGAAGGAGCCAGCATTTGTAGGTGGTTGAGTATCTCGGTACAGCACCATTTGCTTCAGCAGGGGAGCTCTGTGCTCATGAGGTAGCAGTCACTCCCCACCAGGCCTAGGCAGCCCAGGATTTATAGGCAGGAGAGCTTGACTGACTGCTGTGTGCCGGGCTCTGTTAATTCTCACATCATTTTCTACAGTAGTTAACTATTCTTGCTTTAGAGACTCAAAAAAAACAAAAGCTTGGATAGAGGTACTCTTCTAAAACTGTAAGTCTTAGGAAAACAATCTGGCTCCTGTGATTATTTCCAATAGTATTGTCAAATTTTGTTAAATCAAAGAAATATAAATGAATTGAGGTGTGTCTTGGGTGTATTTTGATGCCACCAGTTTCTCGGCACCTGTACTTGAATTCTAGGAAGAACCTTCCGAGGAAGGGAGCTTCTGCCAATGGATCAACTTGGCAAATGTATTATTTTTTTCCAGCTTATTTGCAAATTTAAACCTATGCAATGGTAAGGAACACTCCACCCTTGTTAGATTTTGAACTTGATAGAAGCTGAGGCCAACAGTGAACTAACTGTTCTAGTTAATCATTGATAACATCACAAGTGCTGGCTGTTGATTTCCTCTGGCTTTTCTGACCCTCTTTCTTTTTTTTAAAATATATTTTATTAATTATGCCATTACAGTTGTTTTATTTCCCCCCTTCATTCCCCTCCACCCTGTACACACCTCCCCCACCATTCTCCCCCTTTAGTTTATGACCATGTGTCTCAAGTTCTTTAGATTCTATATTTCCCATACTATTCTTGCCCCCCCATCTATTTTCTACCTACCATCTATGCTACTTATTTTCTGTACCTTCTCCCCCCTTCTCCCACTCTCCTATTGCTAACCCTCCATGTGATCTTCATTTCTATGGTTCTACTCCTGATCTAGCTGTCCTCTTAGTTTGCTTTTGTTTTAGGTGTGGTTGTTAATAACTGTGAGTTTGCTGTCCTTTCACTGTTCATCTTTTTTATTTTCTTTTTCTTAGGTAAGTCCCTTTAACATTTCATATAATAAGGGCTTGGTGATGATGAACTTCTTGAATTTGATCTTATCTGAGAAGCATTTTATCTGTCCTTCCATTCTAAATGAAAGCTTTGCTGGATAGAGCAATCTTGGTTGTAGGTCTTTGGTTTTCATGACTTGGAATACTTCTTTCCAGCCCCTTCTTGCTTGTAAGGTGTCTTTTGAGAAATCCGCTGACAGTCTGATGGGAACTCCTTTGTAGGTGACTGTCCTCTTATCTCTTGCTGCTTCTAGGATTTTCTCCTTCATTTTAATCTTGGCTAATGTAATGATGATATGCCTTGGTGTGTCCCTTCTTGGGTCCAACTTCTTTGGGACTCTCTGAGCTTCCTGGATTTCCTGGAAGTCTATTTCCTTTGCCAGATTGGGGAAGTTCTCCTTTATTATTTGTTCACATAAGTTTTCCACTGATGGCTGTTCCTCTTCCCCTAACCCTCTTTCCGTCAACTTTCTTTTGGCCCTCCCCAGGTCTCTGGAACCTGGTGCTTCCTTGGTTTTGAAAAACTTTGCCTTCCTTAGTAATCAACTAATCCCTGCAAGGGGGAGGGGAGGAAGGGGGGTCTTATAAAGGCTCATTGGTGTGTGTTTGTTTTTGAAGGTTTTATGTTAGTGTCGTGAATACTTAAAAGCCATAAGTGCTAAGCTGTGGAATTTAGGCGTAAAGACTAGATAGATCTCGTGATATAAAAGTTGTTTTGGGCTTCAGGGTCCAAATGGCTGAATACATCCACTTACCAGTTCGTCCAGCGCTGTTCATATCCCTCTGCGTAGGCACCTCCCACTTGAATCCATCCCCGAATGTTTCCTTTGTGCATAGAGTGCATTACTTTGGGAGAGGCATCTGGTAGTTGGCTACTAAAGGCTCTTCTTACCTGGCGGTGATAGCAGTAGGGGTTCAGGGTCAGCACTGTGCCTACCTCCAGTCAGCGACTATAATGCTCCATCAGCTGTGTGCCTCCCTCCTCAGAGATGGGAGAGAAGTGCTTTTAACGTAGAGGAATATTTCTCCATAATTTTTTTCCAGGAGAAATCTACATTTTGTACTTCTTCCTGCTCTGCTCCATTGCTAGAATTATTGCAAGCCAAGCTATTTCTACTCACATATAGTAAAAGGGACTTTTGAACTCAGTTATTTTTAGATACTGGTCTTAATAAGTTGGACAAGGAGTACCATGGGATTTGTCTTTCCCATAAGATTCAAAAGCTGTATTGTTCTTAACCAGTACTGTTTATCAAGTGCAGTACTGATTGCTATGTATTAGACACTGTATTAGATTCAACACATATTTAAATAAATAATATAGCAGGATGTTTTAGTGGTTCTCTGGATGGATAAGGTCGAATCCTGACTCCATCTCCTACTAGTGGTGGAACCAAACATAACTCCCTGGTCTATGTGCCTCAGTACCAGGCATCTGTCTGGAGTGTTAGATGGGGTCACCCAGTGCTCAGGGCAGTCCTTGGGACCTGTTCATGGCTCCATACATGTTTTTCCTAACTCTTCCAATAACAAACAAGGTAGGTATTGTTACCCGCCCCCCGCTCCACCCCCCATTTTAAGATGAGGAAAGTGAGACTGTGTGAAGGACCAGTCACAGACTGACTGGGTAGCACTGGGTTAAACTCACATTTGTCCTACCTCAGGACCGCTCAGGACTTCTCAGCACAGAAGTTTACATTGTTTTCCTGTTTTCTCTGGTTGTCTTGGGACTGGAAAAGAGGGCTTGGTGGACGACATGCTGCTGCGCACATCATGTTGTACTTACAACATTTATCACGTGAAAATACCTTCTGAAAGTGAAGTAGCAGAACTCCGCCAAGGACTGAGGGTTGTAGAGATTTAGTCTATGGAGATTTGGTCTTAAGGGAAAGATCTGAAATAACAAACCTTTACCATGAATGTATGTGACGTATCTCCCGGGGAGGACAGTGCCAAGCCTGGTAGGGGCAAAACAACTGAGTGTTTGTCCTGGCAGCGGCCCTGCCTCTCTCCGGGAGGGCTTACCCTCTCTGTGGCTGACAAGATGTGGCACGGTTATTTTATGGCTTGGGAAGGCCGTCAGGGACGTTCACGACCACTGCCTGCCGAGCTGTGGAGTGCACCCAGCTTTTCGGGTTTACAGAATCAGTGGGACAGGGTCAGTAGGCGAACATGTAACGGCAGGTCGTAAAGCATCCCTGCTAGACCTCCACATTGGCTGATGGCATCATCAGGTAGCAGAAACTGCTACAGAAGCCCGTAACCCTCAAATGATGATACTCCCTCTCTCCACTGTTGTCTGCACATGCTCACCTAGGGACTTCACGCTTCCCCTTCTGCCTGTCCCTTCAGTGTGGTATCCTTTGGAGTTCATCCCGAGCCTCTGTTTCTCACTGATGTCCCCATGTCCCCCTTCCTCACCCATAACTCCAGCCACCATATCTGTGCCAAATCCCCAGTTCAGCTCTTTCTCTCATGCTCCAGGCCTTTACCTCTCTCTCACCACTGGGCACCTCTACTTAGAAATCACAGGTACCTTGAAAGCAGTTAGTTTAAAACTGAGCTCGTTATCCTCTTTCTCCTGTACCGTCTCCCGTCTTTCCCTCCCAGATCTGCTTCTCCCAGTGCCTGTAATCTATTCTCCACATTACAGCCAGAGGGATCTCTAAAATGCAAATCTGGTGTCATTCTCCTATTTAAAATCTTTTAAAAGCTAGTCTGGGCTCTCAAGATAAAGTCCAAGTTCTTCAACATTATTTATAAGGCCCACCCTACTACTCCTAACTTCCAGCCTTTCATTACTGACCCACCCCACTCCTCCTCCCCCACCTTCTCACATACTTTAGGTTCTGACATATTTTCTGCACCACGTATTCTACTCTTTTGGCCTCAGGCCTTGGCACAGGCCACTCCATCCACCTGAACTCCCACATCTACCTAGGTAGCCCCTTTCCTTTGGCTAATGCTTACTTATACTTGAGAGTTTCTATTTAGACATCCTTTCTTCCAGAAGGGATGTCTGCCTGACTTCCCATGTTTATGCTAAATGCCTCTCCCAGGTCTTCCCATTACACCCTTCAGTTGCCCATATATTTGCAAGTTTAATTGTTTTTTTTTCCAGTAGACTATAAGTTCTCAAAGGTCAGGATCCATGTTTTGTGTGTTCAATATCGTATCTCAAGTGCCTAGCACATGAGTGGATGGAGCCTGCAAAGCAATATCTCTCAGAAGTTGGAGACCCTTTATAAGGTAAAAATACATACATGTACGTGTGTGTGTTTATATATTATAGATCAAGTTTTTCCTTCTTGGAGTGTTTGGATACTACTTGCTGCTATTATGGGCGACACTAGTAGTAGTTCGTAGATGTTTGCTAACTTTCAGTGGGAGAGGGGACAGCTGCTGGTGTCCAGAGCTCTTCGGGGATTCAATTTCTTTGACCTCGGGCCTTATTGCCATCCCAGCTATCAGGTGCTGAATACATCCACTTACCAGGCAGGCTGAAAGCTCTCCTACCCTGGTAGCATAAGTGGTAGATTTGTCCTTCATCTTCTATGGGGAAGCAAAAATACTTTGAACATTATGATTTAGACTTCCCTCTAAATAATTTCCTGTGATTTCCCCCCTAAGCAGGTTTTGATCAGAGGAAAGAAATGGCAGGAAACACTGGGAGGTTGCAGGGCTCTTGGACTATACACCTGCTCAGGTGGTGCGTATGCCTGAAGTGAGTGAGGACTGTCCGAGATATTTGAACATTTGCCTCAAGTCTACTGGGTGGATCTGGGTTGTAAATTCTGAGGTTCTCAAACCCTCCCCTGTATATGTGGAGAGAAAAGTCTGACATTTCTCAGGATTAACATTTGTCGTTTGGTATAGAATAAAGTGCAGTATATATTGAGGTTCTCTAGGTAGATTGTTCATCCTTGTCATCCTTTTGGATCCATGGCAAGATAAATGCAAAGGGAGGGAGGTCCAGTGTTCTACTGGTTCCTGAGCATAAGTGAACCCACTGTGAAACCATGGCTGTTGAACTTCAGAGCGCCTCACTTGACTGAACCCTGGTGATGTGCTTACAAGGTGGTTGTAAAATTTGCAGAAGTAAGACATTTTAATTACAGTAAGGTCACTGATTAGGACCACTTTCCACTCTCACTTCTCTTGATGTTAGGTGCCCCTGGAATGGCTGTGGGCATCTTTGGATCCAGCTACAGAGAAGTTGAGTTGGGGATACATTTGAGTTAGAGGATATTTTAAGTTGGTCACAGTCACTTCTGTATGGAGTTAAGCTCCTGCTGACCTGGGGTAGCAATGGGTTGGCACAGGCCAATGTGCCAACTCCTCAGGACAGGACAACAACAAATCAAACTTTGCAAGCTTTGGGGCACACAAAACCTGGACCCACTGTCTCACTGGGCATAGTCCTTGGGCCATCTAGAGTCTGTGCAGACGTGTGAGCAGCCCAACTTGGGATCCCAAGCTAGACAATGTTTGCTTACATTCAATGCTTTGATTACCCCCTCGCAGCATGTTCAGTTACTACCCTGTCACCAGCAATGAGAGCAACCTGTTTTGGGAAAGCTTTTCACTTCAGCCTGCTCTAATGTTTGAATTACATTTTCATCTGGAGCATTTTGCTTAGAAAAAAAAAGTGCATCAGCATCCTTTCTTTTTTTCCCCTCACTTGCTGTATGTCCTCGCTTTTGTAGCTGTGTCTGTAGAATTAAAAATAAGTATGAGTGGGATGCGTTGGCCCTTCGCCTGAATGAGTTTCTACCTTAACCCTTCCTACCACCACTTGTTGATTGGTTACAAAGAGTTACTCATTCAGCCTAATAGTGTATTTGTTTTTGAGGCTGTTTTTAAAATATATTTTCACTGGGAACAAAGTATTGTGTTGTAATGTAAAAGCATTAATAATGACTAGAAAACAAGTCTTCATAGCCTCACTTCTAAGTTTGTTATAAATTCTTATTTTTTGCATACTGTGAAATACATATTGTGTTTAACTTCCTTTAAAATGGTTTTTTTTTTTTTTTGACACAAATGGGATCATAGCCTTTTCACTTCACAGCTTTCTTTTTTCACCTGTGTATCCTGAATATTTTTATGAATTCTTTTTAAGGGCTAGAGAGCATTTTTGTTTGGTGATGCCCTTATATTTGGGATGTTTTCAGGTTCGGCTTTGTTACTACAACAGATGGTGCTGTAATGAGCATCCTTGTTCATATATCTTTGCATTCCTCCTGTAATAGCAATTTCTAGTAGAAATTTAGACTTCCAGGGTCAAAGGACATATATACTGAGCATGTTGACAGAAGTTTCCACATTGCCCTGTAAGTCATCACACCAGTTTATAGACTCACCAGTAATGTATGGGAGCACACATTTCTCTGTGCCCATGTTAACCCAGTATTATCAATCACTTGTGTGATGTTTGTCAGTCTGAAAATGGTAGCTGTAGAGTCCTTTAATTTTTATTTCTTTAGTAGGTTGACTGTTTGTTTACTTATTTATTTTTCCTCACTTGAGGACACCCTTTCATTGCTTTTAGAGAGAGGCAGGGAGAGAGGAAGGGCAAGAGAAAAACACTGATGTGACAAAGAGACATCAACCAGTTGCCTCCCATACTCACCTGGACCCGGGGCTGAAGCCACAACCCAGTCATGTGCCCTGACCAGAAATCGAACCTGCAACCTTTTGGTTACGGGAGAACACTCCCAACTAACCAAGCCACACCAGCTCCAGCCATTTATTATTTATCATACTCTTCTGCATATTCTTTTTTCATTAAAAACACAACAATTTGCAAGAGTTACTGGGATTCCTTGAGACATTAGCCTGTTGTCCTATAGTATGACCCTTGATAGCAAAGGACCCTTGCAATTGTATTTTAAACCCTTAAATTCATCCCTGGAAAATACTCAGTTATGCTGTGTGTAAGTTAATAAAAATTAATGCAGATGTTCCATACATCTAAAAAAGGTAGGCATTAGTAAGAAAGTTATTTGCAAAGGCAAGTTTGTTCATTATCACTCTTCTTCCCTAAGCCAAGGAAGGAGCCTAAGTCTCAAGCAAAGTTGCCTCACCTAGTTTAGAAATTGGTCCTTGTTCTAGAGAATAGTGCATGACATAAATAGATTGCTTCATTTTTCTTGATTTTACTGCCTAATACCAGACTCCACATTTAACATCTATATCTAGAAAAGTTAGAAATTTTTTAATTTCATGGGAAACTAAGTGTTTTTGAAGTGCTTTTGAATTTGATACCTAGATTATATCATTTTGGATGTTTTTCATGGTAACTCGTGTTCTCTTATTTTGCATGAGTTAGCTCTTTATTTGCTCATGATTCTGATACATATTGGATACAGTGAAACCATATTACTTGCTATACATATTGGGATTGCTAGAAAACAAAAATCTCTGGGTCCGCAGTTGCAAATGGACAGCCTACCAACCATATGTGCCCCACAGACATGCCCTCATGGTTTAGGAACTATTGACATTTTGAACTGGAGCTATCCCTCAGTATCTTTGGACTGGGACGGGGAGGGTTGGTTCCCGGACCACCCTCCCAGCCCCCATCCCTGAGGATACCGAAATCCAAGGATGTTCAAGTCCCTTCTAAGAAATGGCACAGTACTTGCACATATCCTGTATTTGCGTGCAGGCTACAGTGGGGTGTACCTGCACATTACTTTGTTCTCAGGGGTTCAGAACAGTGCTCGGTGCAGGGAACATTCAAGTTTGGCCTTTTTTGGAATGTTCTGGAAACTTTTTTTGCGTGGGGAGGGTGTTTTCAATCCACAGTTGTTTGAATCCATCAATGCAAAACCCATGGATATGGAAGGCTAACTCTTGCTAATTCTTATAAATGCAGAGATTTTAGTATAAAACCCAGATTTCTGGTTTCTTTGAAAAATAAAAATTTGGGCATTAATAGATAATATTTATGTTAAGTAAACTGGAACTCCATAGTGGCTGGTCTTTTTAGACAGGGCAAGTGGTTGCCAACTTGCCACAGTTCCTGCCATTTTTAAATCTATTACTCTGGCCTACTTCACTCAGTTACATTATATAGATTGCTCTTTTTCATTTGTAGGTAAATAAAAATATGAAAAGGCATGTATGTTAAAATTTTAATTTTTTCATTAATAAATTAATGAAAACTTCATAAAGCTTCTTTGTTTTATTAGATTTTTTGATACATTCATTTCCTTAAAAAGGTGGTAAGGAATACAGAGTCAGTAGAAGCAATAAACATTCAGAGATGTCACCTTTCTTCTTCCCAACTTCTACCAACAAAGCACTGCACTGGCTGGTGAAAAGAAGGTGACTGGAAAGTTCATGCTTCCCGGAGTTCCACTATCTTACGCTGCAATTTCTTCAGGTCTTTCTGTACTTTATATATCTCTAAATCCATCTTTGTTTGGTGTATTTGTTGGAGGGAGCTGAGAGAGTCATGAATTGATTTAAATCCTGGAAAAAGACATGAGTGCATTTAATGCATTGGAACTTTTATGACAGAAGTTATTCATCAACAGTTCTGCCATAACCGATCATCTTTTAATTCAAAGCACATTAAATTTTATAAAGGCCAGTCTAAAAATGTTTAACCATTTCTTGTATGTTATAAAGATTCATTAACAATAGTGTTTTGACTTTTATCTGGCTTTATTGTGAAAATTTATTTTCTCTCCCCACCCAGATATATTGCATAATGGAATGATTCTATATTTCAAGAGAGAAATTTAAAATAGTTGCTTCTTTCTGTACACTTTGACAAGAGATTTGGATGATCTTTTTTAATTTTTGTTGCCAAATTGAAGGTGAAGACCTTTCCAATCACAGATGAGATTTTAAGCGGCCCTGACAATGGGTTTGAGGGCCATGAAGAGCTGCACCGCACCAGCTGCCCCCTCCCCCTCCCCCTCCCCCCGTGCCCTCCAGCACCTCTATCTCTGCAAGTCTGGTCACTCAGGAGCCCAGTCTCCCAGACTTCAGGCTCCTCAGGGTACAGCCCAGTGCATGTTCATTGGAGCCTTTTACATTGTCATTTCTCAACATTTTTATTGAAAGCATAAAGGAGCAACTATTAGTTTAGAGTTCCTGTTTGCTAAATTCCCACTGGATAAAATGCAGACATGGAATTTACAAATCCCTCTTCAGTTCATGCTATGGCTGTATTACTGGAATGAATAAAACTGAACCTTTGGTAGGTACGTAAGTGGAAAGCAGGGCCCTAAAAGAAGGGTTGGTTAGGTTTGGGACATGATTTCTGGCCAGATAATTCATTATTTGATTTGGCAGTAGGAGCTGGTGAGTAGAGGGAGTGAGGGTCAGGTTTCCAATCAGAGAATGTTGTTCATATGCCAGCAACATCTGGCAGAATGAGATGATAATGTTTTTCCAAGACCTTCAAGGCATCTCTACATAGGATCAAAATTAGGTAGAATTTACGTGCATTTTTTTTGAGACTTAGGGGACAAAATGAGTTGTGGCTTTCTCTGCTACAGGAAACTTCTGGTTCCTGGGAATTCCTTTAAACTCGTGACGAAGCAGATGGCTGTGCCACAGCGCCTAGTCCAAGTCCTTCACTGTGACAAATTAGATGAGCCTTTCAAACCGATTGTTCGCTCAGTTTGATACTGCTGCCATTCGCCTCAAGGAGAAAGACCGTCAGTATACCAGCCTCTGCTAATTCATCTCCTTCTTCTAAAGTTCAGGTCTCCAGTCTGACATCTGTCCAGGCTCATTACCTGCAAGTTCAATGATTTAGGCTCCTAGTTTCCTGATATACCCACAAGCCACATCTTAATCTCCAAGGACGTAGCACGTCTAACGATTCTATGAGTCTCTGATGATAGAGAGTTAAAAAAAGTCTCACATCAATGACAAGTTTGTGACGCTGCTAAGTGTGAGCAAAGAAAGTAAAACTTATTTTCCTACCTTCCTGTGGTATGCTGACATTTTATGAGACAGGAAAGTCAGGTTAAATACAAAAGCAGTTCACTAATGACAAAATTGATTCCCAGCCATTAGCTCAAAGTAGAAAGCAGAGGGATTGGACACAAAAGGACTGACGTTCTTAGTTAAAGGTACCCGCTCACCTGCTTGATATTCATTCTGCATTTTCTCTAATTCATCCCAGATGTGCTTTTCCAGTTGGCTCATCTTTTTAGACAGTTTATTTTCTATATGCTTTGCTTTGCTTGGTTCTGCTTCCTGTTTGTGTGTGTTAATGAAATTTCCTAATTTGTTGGAAAGCTGCAGCAATTTTTCTTCCATTTTATTTTCAGACTTTTCCTATAAAAGAGATCACATGGTAAAACTGAAGATAAGAAAATCTATGTGGATTTGTATTTCAGTTTAGAGATCGTTTTTAACAAATTCACTTTTCCATGTTAAACATGGAAATTCAAACCAAGTTCCCTTGCGTCTAAAACTATGTTCACAAGTATAAGATTCATCCCTTTGTGTGGCCTGGCTCATTTGTAGTTCCTAGAAAGGAAACAGATGACGTCTTGCAGAAACACCTTGAGGATTTGGAATTTCAGCCTAGTGTTGACAGAAGCAAGGCGTTTTCGATTCCGCCTGAGCTGAGCTCCTTGGACATGCTCCCAAGTGTTCGATGTCCTTATTCCCTGAACTTCGTGTCTCCATGCGGATCAGCTTCAGCTGGAGTAGTGATGCTCCACTGTGCTATTAGAATCACCTGGACCACACGCCACCGCCAAAATTCTGACTTAATTAAATGATCTATGATGGAGCTTGGGGTGGAGCTAGTGTAAAAGGGCTCCTGGTGATTCTAATGTTCAGCAGCGTGAGGCTAATTAGCTTCTCTGCTCCTCCTCTCTCCCCTACAGGGAATGTAGGAGCAAGAACAGGCTAGATGAGCTTTGGCCCCTTGGTTCTCGTCTCTTTAGTCCTGCCTGCCTCAGGAAGGTGGATTCCAGTCTCTCTCTTCCCTGGTGGTGGATGGTTTCTGGCTGCAGGTGACCCCGTGGTCATCTAGTGCTGCCTGGAGCTGGTGGAGGTGTCTGCCTGAATCAGGTAGGGTACTAGCAGGCGCTGGGCTGAGATCTTATCAACAGCCTTAGTGACAAAGCTGTAATGCTTCTCTCCATCTCATGGACCAGGTTTCTATCAGTTGTTTACAAACTCGGGGGGTCTGGGAGCATTATTTACTGGGCTGCCTAAAGCCCCTCTAATGAAGTTCCAGAAACATATTTGAATCACCTTCAAGGCTGGCAGCCACTGAGGACCCCGGTGGCAAGTGCTGCTCTCTCTCCTTTGGGCTCAGCAGCAGGGCTTCCATGCTGGCAGACTGGGAGAAGGGTGCCCTGCACTGCACTACAGGCTGTACCCTCCTCACCCTAAGGCCTGGGGTCCCTCTGTAAGGTCTGATCTGGAAAAGCAGTTTTGAAAACCTCGAATCTGCTAACGGCTCTCAGGAGAGGTAAAATGGCTGGTCTGAGGCTGAGGTTTTCAGGCTTCACTGTGTCTAAGCACCACCCTGGCAGCTTGCTTGACAGCTCAGGTTCCCAGGGGAGGCCTGGGGAGGCCTGGCTGATGCCTCAGCTCTGGGCTGGGACAAGGAATCTGTGTCTTTAAAAAACCCTCTTTTGATTACTCCAGAGGTAGAACACAGTCAGCAGGGTGGGTTCACAGGGTTGGAGAGCAGCAAACAGGACCAGGAGGCAGGCCTCTAGATTCCTGTTCCAGTGACCACTCCCTGCCTCCCACTGAGGAAGTTACTGACAGTTCAGGTCACTGTGGGTGTTGAAGTGTGACTTTGGAGACCTTTACTCACGGCCAAACTCTGGACAAGGGCCAAGCGGCAGCGCGCGTCCTGAATAGCAGAACTCCTTACCAGCTTCTCCTGTAGGCGCTTCAGACACTGGTTCATTTGGCCCAGCTGGTCTTTTTCGTATTTGATGAACTGGTTTTCTATCCATTTTTTAATTTTCTCAACTTCCTCATACAGATTACTTGAGAGTGAATTAAATCTAAGAGAAAAATTGTTCTATTTTAATATGTGGATTTAAATGTAAAACCATAATTTAGTATTGAAAAACATCTGCAATTTTTTTTTCAGATAATGAGGCTCAGTGTGTCTAGCAAGTCCTTATGGGTGATGTGGGGCGGGGCGAGTCCGCTCTGGGTCCTTGTCCTGAGCTTGTGTTCGAAACAGCTCCTGCCAGCACCCCTCCACACACCCTAAAATACACACACTTGCAGCCACCGGGGACAGAAACACTTGTCACCCCTGCAGATTTCCTCTCAGGGCCCTGGGCACATGCATGTGTCTGGAAGAAATACTTTGCTAAGTCACCTGGGCTGGGGAGTATTACTTTATCTAGGGGTTGGGAATCTTCTGTAAAGGGTTATAGTAAATATTTTCAGCTTTGCAGGTCGGTCTCTTTGGCAACCACTCAACTCTGCCACCACTCAGAGCTGCCACCACAGTTGGAAAGCAGCCACGGCTGCCACAGATTAGCAAGGCTTATATTTATAGATAGAAAATGAGCAGAAGAGCACAGTTGTGGTCTAATCTAGCTCTATGTATGCTGAAGTTTAAATTTCATACTCTATTCACATGTCATGTAATGTGATTTTTATTTAGAGTGTATTAGAAAGAGTGAGCAACAGTCTTAACTGTGGGCAGATTGGCTAAAGGAACCCCTGATGTGCAAGGGCCACTGCAAAGCTGGCGGAGGAGCTGGGCCAGACGGACCTGCATCGTTTAGTTGAAGAGAGAGAACTCAGAGGGGGGAAGGGGGAAGAAAGAGAGCCCCCAAAAGACTTCGGGGAAGCAGAGCATTCCTTGGTTGTCTTTTCTGTCTCAGGTGAAATCTTTCTTCGAGTCCCTACCACCACCAATGGGTCTCTGCAAATGGATTCTGGGTGGGGGGGGGACTTAAAGTGGTGCTGAATTACTCGTGTGGGCAAAAGCAGAAAATGATAGGCAAAGTGCAGGAAGGAACTGCTGGCATTGAGGTGATGCACCATATAGTAGTAAATAATAGAGAATGAAGGGTTTTTAAATATGGAAGTGGATATTATTAAAAGGGTTGGAATCAATTATCAATTTGAAAAGTCACTGTAGAGCGGCTGAGGGTTTGGGCAGAAGGAAGGGTCCACGTGGGGAACTGAGAAGAGGCGGGATGAGAGGCGGGGCCTGGCCGGCGGTTTCTGTATGTGTGTTCCGCCTGTCCCTTGCTCGTGATGAGATGTCAGTTTCAAATTCCCTTTGAGAATGGGCAAAATATTAGATTGGCAGGAGCAATGCATGTTGATATTGAAAATATTAAGATTATTTGTGGCTTGAATTAAGTCACTTAACTGTTTTTTACTACAACTTACATGCAGATAATTTAGTTTGTGATATTTATCATTGGAGATGGCTTACTACATGCTGGACATAAAATATTCCTCTTTGGCTCTCCTGATAAAGTGTTTAGACTAGTAATCAGAAAAGACAAGTTGTGTGAGGCCATAATCATTTTTATTTAGACCATGGGCATCTAGTAATGGTATGGAGACACTGTGGTTGTCCCAACTGAGGAATGCTACATGCCAGCATGCTGCCGCACATCCTAGAATGTCCAGGCAGCCCACAGCGCAGCCCACAGCAAAAATTATCCAGCCAAAAGACCATCATGCCGAGGCTGAGAAACAAGCACTTAGATGCTGAAATCCAGGAATGGAAAAAGTTAATTTTCCATAAGTTATATATAATTGTAGTAGTGTAGCTATGCTCTGATTGTCATCTCCTTGAATTATATATTTTTTAATACAGAAAGGGATATTTCACAGTTAGAAAGCATACCATGATTCAGGTGAGCACCTCCACACTGAAGGTGGTGAGGTTGGTTATTCCTTTTCTTAGTCTAATGAGTTCCAAACACGTGTGCTTGCGGCTTACAGCTGTCGGATTTCAGACAGGTAAGCCCCCAACTGAAAGGTGGATGTAATTTTGGCCAACTCTTTCCTCTGCCTGGAACTCTTCTCAGAACGCACAGTGGCTCCTGCCTTAACTTCTTTCAGATTTAGATTCAAGCACCACCTTACCACCAGAAACATTTTGGTACTACACTAAAACAAAACAAACAAGAAAACAATGACCCTTTCCCCACCCAATGCTCTCTGTGCCCTTACTCTGTTTTCCTTGAAAATGCTCATCACTCTCATTTGTGTGCTCTCCCCTTCCCCAGAACCTAAGTCCCACAAAGGCAAGGATTTCACTGTTTTTGGCTGCGAACAATGCCTAAAACATAGAAAGTGCTCAATAAAGAGTTGCTAAATAAATGAATAAATGAGCCATGTTTTCTCATTTGATACCTTTTATTCCACCTGTTCACCAATAAATCAGACACTCACCAAGCTATTGAGATACCTAAACTTTGACTTTCATCTTCCTTTCCCTGTTTCTGGTGGAAATATTAATTAATAGTGGTGGTTAAGGGGGCAGTAAATTCTCGGGTAATGAAGAGGTAGCTTTACCATTGAGGAGCCAGCCTTCACCGCTCACCTTTACTGTGTAAATAAATGAGAGCACTTCCTCCCATCAGTGATGCAACATTAAATCCCTCTAAAATCCAATGTGTCCAAGCAATATCCCTGCAAGGTCACATAAGTAATTGAAATTCTGAAATTAAAATAAAGCCATAAAGAGTGAGTTATTACTTATAATCCTTTCATTACACAGTTTTGCCTGCAATTGGAGACTCACTTTCTGGTAACTACTGGAAGGCAGACTCTGTCTGTTGGTAGTTTATTAAAACAGGAAAACATTATTTAGATAGCATTCTCCTTGAAAGATAAAAAGGATAGAGTAAAAGTTTTTGTGAATCCTTTTTCTTTCCCTATACTTTTTTTCTAACACATTGGATGTGATTTACCATGTAAAAATCACTGTTCTATTAATTGTAGAACTTATATTCAAATCACAACAAAATGAATTATCTTCAATGTAGTCACATTTTAGTTCCCAAATCCTGTATTGCAGTGGTTAAGTGGGTATTTCTATTAGATGTAGACAGATATAAAGAGGTAGATAGATTGATGGGTGGATGGATGAATAGATAGATAGACATATTTTTCTTTCCTTTTTTTTCAAAACAAAACTAATATTTTAAAATTATGGTCAAAAGTCTCATAGGATAATGGCTGGGTCTTTTTTCCCTGAATTTTTATACTGGTAGAGTCAGGTTAAAATATATTCCAAGGGCAATTATAAGGGGGGAAGTTACAAAGGAGTAAAAGAAAATGTGGCCGGGATCTGTAGACACAGCAGGGCTCGGGGCAGAGAGCTGTGCTGAGAGTGAGTGGTGAGGGCGGAGCATAAGCTGGGAACAGACACCCTGGAGACCACCCTGATTGTGACACACACAAGTGAGGACACAGCTTCATTGCGAGCCAGCTTCCAGTCTAGTCTTGCATTCAACCACCTGTTCAATGAACTTTTCAAGAGGATATGAGAACTTCGAAGTTTTAGAAGCCATTACATTTAACAGGCTTTCAAGAATTTAGATAGCAGCTTTAACCAATGTGAACCTAAAAAGATTTAATGCCCTTTGATATTAACAATGAAGATATTTTCATTTTTGTAATGACATTTAAATAAGTGAAGATTAAATCTAAAATTTTAATTTTCATGTCAGAAGCAACAAATTAATTTTCAGAAACACTTTTTAGCTAAATTTATACTTATAGACCATAAAATAATTTCTTATTAATGTTCTGTGATTTCTGATTAGTGACACTAATTAAAAAGTACCTCCAACTCTACCCTGATAACAAGACCTGCTTCCTGGTCACTCCAAATTGTACTTGAGCTTAAATGCCAACGTCTTTACAGCGTCATGAAATTCTGTTTTCAAGCAGATGTGATCTCTCATTTTTCTAAATTTCTGTGCATAATTAGTTTACTAATAAGGGGATCATGAAATAGAGGCATCATAGATTAACATAGTTTGAGATGTGGAGTCACTCTCTAGCTGTGTGACTGTGCAAATTACTTAATCTCCGTAATTATAAGTTTCCTTATCTGCAAAATGGATAAAGCCCGCTCTAGAGAGTTGGGTGCACTCGCACATTTGGAGCACTGAGTTATTGGTAGGCATTTATAAATTATAATACCTATTTTATTTATGCCTAATGATATGTCTCATGTAACATTATCTTCACTTTTACTTTCCCTGTGTTTAGCTTGTCACTTATTTACTCATTTTCTCTCCAACCGTATGTGGCTATGATTGTCTTTGGATAGTCTAAAACCACAACTTACATATTAGAGGTACTCAAAACCCTTCCTCCCTCCCTTCCTTCATTGACTTCTATTTGTGTCTAAATAAGGGGTGCTGGGGATAAATGAGACATGTTCTTGCCTGGATAGTCTGTAACTTCCCACTGTGTCAGCACTTTCAAAGTTGTGTAGTAAAATTCAAGTCTATGCATTTGCTTCATTGACCAAATATTGTTTCTTATAACTCACTATCAACTACACAGCATCAGCAGTAAGAGCCATCTTGGGGAGTGACCGGTAGGTGCTGCCTCTGCCAAACCCATTCTCAAGGACACCTGTGAAGTCCAAAACTTGCCCTATAAGCACTGAGTTGTGGGCTGAGGTCATTACTTCATTGAACACTAAAACCCTCCTGGAAAAAGAGGCTCAGTGCGGGGGTTCACATGACAAAGCCCCTTTTGTTAGGTCTCGTGGTCAGTGCCAAAGCCCCAGGAACTCACTGGCAAACCCTTAGAAAATACTGTGACATTTAAGTTACATACAAAATATATTTAGTTGGTTATTCAACTCAAATTTGTTAAAGTCTCTAAATGGGAAAATTGCTCAATTACACTTACCCTTTAATGTTATTAAAATGCTTTTAATCCCTTTGATCAGAGACAGTCGTTTCTTAAAAAGAAAGAAAAACAAATCCTAAATCCATCTACTTTGATCTGACAAGTGCCTGGATTGGGGGGCAGGGTCCCAGAAAACTCTCTCTGCCTTACTTTCTCCTTGAGGAGAATAGATTTGCAATACATATCTCAGTCAAAGCTAATACCCATGGGGTAAAGGAATCCTATCAATTGATTAAAACTGATGAAAATCATGACAAAATTTGATGAATGATAATAACAGGCAATTCACAGAAAAGAAAATTCAAATGATAAAGGGAATACAAATGAACGGAGGACATGCTAGTTTTTCATTCTTTAACTGGCAAATATTAAAAAGAGATAAACTCCAGAGTTGGTAAGAATGTTGAGAAAGATTTCTTATACACTACTGGTGGAAGTATAAATTACTACACTTTTAGAAAGAAATTTATAAAAATATGTAAACTTTTTGACCTAGGAATCTTGCCTGTAGAAATAAAAGCACCTATATCTAAGGTTATCTAAGGATATACACACGATAATATTTTGTTTGTGTATGGTAGCCATAAATCCAAAAGAACCTATCAATAAGATAAGTGATTGAATTAATTATGGCATATCTGTAAGTTAAAATATGCAACTATGAAAAATAATAATCATTAATCTAGAGAGATACTGAAGATGCACTGGAAAGAGGCCAATTACTGAGTAATGTGTAGAGAATTTATTTTTTTAAACTATGCTTTCTCTATACTTATATGAGTGATTTATATATCTATATGTAATATACATGTTATATAAACATGTGCATGTATGTCAATATATGTGCACACACACAAACGTCATCTTTCTGTTCTATATTTACATTAACGAGGAGAATGGTGTAGAGGGATATGTGCCCAGTTGTTATCATTGGTGACATTAGGTTGCTGAGGTGGGGACCGCTTTTTTCATCTTTGTTTTATTTTGTTTGTTATAGCGAATACGTATTACTTTTTTATTTTGAAATGATGGAAAATATTTAAACAAAAAGAAGTCACGTAATTCATTGATTTATTAGAGATCATAAGTATTTGCCTGGGGAAAAATCTGGTTTATAAGGTCACTGTAGCATACTGTGAGACTAATGAAATGTTCAAACTTCATTATTTTTGGTGAGAAAAAGATTCAAGTTTATACTGTTACAAAAGTGTCAACATCCAGATTTAACTACTGAGATTATTTGTCTATAAGCCAATTTCCCACAGGGAAAAGTTAGAAACAGTACATGCATCACCAGTAAGGCAGTCAGCCCTGGGTCTGCAACATCTCCTCTCTCCCTCTTCCCTGTTTGTTAATACACTTCATCTCTTGCCAGTCTTCCATTGCAAAGTACAAGTCCCATTTCTCCCACAGTAAAATAAATTCTTACACTGTACTTCTAGAAACAGCTTACTTTTCTACTTCTCCTCTGGATATTTCTCTTTATTTTAATTCCAAGCTAAAGGGATTAGACGAAGTACCACACAGATACTTACTGAGCATTCTCATTGTGCTAGATTTGAAGAACCTAATATGCTTTTGAAGAATGTAATAAAGTGGGCACTTTCTCTTTACTCATGACATCTACTTCTCTGAGCTTTAGTTATGAGTATGTTTTCCATCAACTCCTAGGACATCTCCCAATTTAATGTCTCTGAAATCAGGAGGTGTGTTAAAATAATGGTGTGCTATGCTTTAATAGTCAGTTTCATGTCATGGAGGTACAAAACTATATGGTACATCTTACAGTCAATGGCACTTAGACTTTGTGAAATATGGTAGAGATGGGAAAAAATGGAGAAAGCAGAGAGTTATTATAATACTAGGTTTGACCAAGGCATTACATCCAAGTCATGGGGGACAGAGAGCATGAAGAACAAGGGTAGAAGGGGCTGTAAGGTAATATCATTCAAGTGTATGGAATTTTCTTTTGCCTGCACTGGAATCCCAGGGAATGGTGGCCATTTAAGCAAGCAAGGAGGATTTGAGGAGAAGGAGGCTAAGTGATTTGAATATTTGTGGAGTCTTGTCTCCTTTACTGCTTTCTTCATTGCATGGGGAAAACTCAGTTAAGATGAGGTGCGCACCAGCTTCAAAAGGCGTAATGCGAAGGGCTGACTAGAGGATCCTAAAAAGTAAATCTTAAAAAAGCTCGTTAACAAAGTTTTTGTAATCAAAGTTGTTTTAAAAATTACTTGATAATCTTGTGCAATCGATGTACATCCATTAGTGCTTTTTATTGAGGCATCTTAATACACAACCAATGATAAGTTAAAAATTTCTCTATAGGAAAGGTCTGAGTGAGTACATCGATTCAGTTGAGATGCAATGCAGAGAGAATGACATTAATATTCATGGTTTTTCTTTTATTATGGACATTACATAAGCTACTTTATTGTAGAATATTCTCTACATTACTTTTGTTTCTTTCCTTCTTGACCAGGTTTATATTCCTAGGATAGGTTTTTATTTAATGCCAAGGATTTCATTAGGCTAAACCCTTAGGAATGCATTTAACAGAATTGAAAATCTTCCATGTACTTACTTGAACTCCAAAAGGTTCATTTCATGGTGATAATCCCCCTGGACCACCTTTAAATTTGAGATTTGTTCAGAACTGGAAGCCTCTATCCTTCCTAAGAGTTGTATTACCTAATGAAAGTAGAAAAAGGAACTTTGTGTGTGTGTGAACAGACGCACTAGCTGTTACATTAATTATACTTTATTCCTAAAGGAGTTGGGAAGCAGACTTGAGTCTAAAACATGTTTTCATTTGAAAATGACTTTTTTCTAAAGGAGTGATTCAGTAGTTGTAGAGCTCTCCTCATGGAAAGAACAGTAGAGGAGTATTTGATTCTACTGTCTGTAATGTTCTTTTGATAATAGGCTACTCACTGATTCCACAAAAACCCACTATTGACATTAGTTTCTTTATCAGTTTGTTAATTTGATTATTTCCTTCCTTCCTGTTTTCCCAGATAGAGTGTAAACCACTATATTCTCTATCAGCACTACAACCTCAGTGCTCCTTAGATGGCCAGTGGTAAATATTCACCAAATACTCATTGAATCAGTGTTTAAACATACAGGTAGGGTCTGAGAAGAACACACGAGTGGCCTACGATGAGGCCTCAGGAATTTCTAGGTAGGATTCTGACATGAGCACAAGTGAGACCCAAGCGCATGACTTAGGGGTACAAAGACAGGAAAACCCACGTTCCAGGCCTGGATGTTGGACTAAGAGTGCCACCTACAATGCCAGAGACACTGAGGACATTCGTTTAGGTAAAAGGACTGGACTAGAAAAACAGAGGTAGAGTTGCAGCACATAGTCGTGCCTAAAGGAATCACTGTTGAGGGAAATGAAACTATGTGACTGACTTTGGCCAAACAGACTCCAGCTCCTAAATAGGTGGTCATGTGGAAAAGAGTGGGCACTTAATAAAGTCAGAGTTCTCCTAGGAAAGAAAGAGGGGGGATAATGGAACGGTTTAAATAGATAAATATTGGGTGAGCAACCAATAACACATGAATGACTATGGGAGATACATTTAAAACAGGCTACTGATAGGAGGCACACTTAAAGACAGGATTGTTTTAACAGTAAAATAATAAGCAAATACATGCCCGGTAAAAGCAAAGAAAGAGAAGGCAGGCCAAGCAATATTGTTAGATAAAATATTTTTCAAGGCCAAATATGTTAAACCAACACAGATGGTCATTTCTATAGATTAAAAGTGCAAGCCACAGTGAAAAATAGAGCTTTGAACCTGTATTTACCTTCTATATGGAACTAAAAAGAAACAACTAAAGAATTACAAGGATAAACTAACAGCAATGATATACTAGTGATTTTAAATGGCTTTTCTTGATTCTTTACTGGCCAAATAAGTAACAAATGAATAAAGATTAGAAAGACATAAAAATATAAAGTTTATTTAACAGATTTGTATACCAATCTAACTTGCAAACAGCAAACACTGATTCTTCCCAGCACCCACTGAGCATTTGCAGTAACCAAGCACACATGACTGAAGAAACTCTCAAACTATTTCAAAAGCAGAAAAAGCACAGACCATAACTCTATATTGCACTAAAACTAGAAATTAATAAAAAAATATAAAGCAAAAATATAATCATTTGCATAATTCTATCATTTAATTCCCGAGTTTCATGTGAAAACATGCCTTTCAGATCACCTACTACAAGACCCAGGGCCTGGACGGCCTGAGCCTGAAACTCATCCCTTGTGTCAAAGCCGTGCTTCCCGCTGGCTGCTCCCAGCCAGGGCCCGAGCAGTACCGTTCTGACGAGTGGCTATGGCTCACGGACTTTGAGAAGACTGTTAGCATGGAGCGGCAGTCGGAGACCTTCCTTCGCACTCTTTTCACAGAAATCAGACCTGTGTTGCAGTCTGAGGGCCTCTGTTTCCTTCAGCTTCCTCCCCAGTTTTCTTCGGTGTCTTTTCTCTCAATAAATCCCTTGCACATCTAATTTTTTAATGGCATTTTCTTCTCACAGGACTAACACAAGTGTCAAAGAACAAATCAAATCTGCAATTGCAATTTACTTAGGAAAGAATAATGAGAACATTACATATCAAAAAGACACAGTACATGTATAGAGGTAGATTGGTGGTATGAAATGTTTCCATGATTATACAAGGTAGAATGGAGCTATCTGAACTAATTATTTATTTCATAAAATTAAAAAGAATAATAAACCTAACCAAAGGAAAGCAGGATAAAGAAACAAACAGATTGAGGAAGGCAGACTGGCTCACAGAGACATCCATGCCGTCCTCTGAGGCACCTGCAAATGTGTTGTTAGATGGCCACAAGGATTTGCAGCTGTAAGTAAGGTTACAGACCCTAAAATGGAAAAAATTATACTATTTTATTTAAGTGGCCCAATCTAATCACAGGAGCCCCTTAAAGCAGGGAACCAGCTGTGGCTGGAGTCAGAGAGATTTGAGGTATGAGATGAACTTGATTTGTCGTTGCTGGAGAGAGGTCCCATTGAAAATGCAAGAAGGAAGGCAGGTAGCTGGAGGAAGATCAGTCCCCAACTGACAGCCAGCAAGGACCCACAACTTCAGGAGACCGAATTTGGCCAAAAACTTATGAATGAGCCTAGAAAAGGATTCATCCCAGCCCCTCCCTCAAAGGAACACAGCAGTTTTAGCCTGTGAAATCCTCAGCAGAAGATCCAGTCCAGCCCTTCTCGAATTCTGACCTACAAAAACCAAGATAATATATATATATGTTTTGTTATAAACCACTAGGTAGGAGGTGATTTGTTATGGCAGCAATATAAGACTAATATACAATATTAAAAAATTAAGAATAAGAAGAAAATATGAGATTATTGTATAAATTCAAGGGGTATTTTTTTGAAAAGGTAATATGCAAAGTTTGTCCTGCTGTCAATGTGAAGAGAAAATGGAAACATTAAAATTAGGGATAAGAAAAGATAGATATCTATGATTCAAATAACATAACAGAAAAACTCACAAAGCTGGAATTATAGATGAAATGGAAACTCAATAATTATGAGAAGTTAATTCACCTTTCTCAGTCCAAGACAGGAGACCAAAAAATAAGGATAAGAAGACTTAACCAATAAGCTACTTTTTACAGATTTCCACAAACTTCATACCCTAGAAATACTGAATATGCATTCGTTTAGGAAACATACAAAATTTTACCATCCAGCCACAAAAAATTCTCAGAAATGTTCTAAAAACTAATGCCAGTATATACAAGTTTTATATACAGTGAAATAAAATTAAAGATGAATGGTAATATAACAAAGCATAAAATTCTTAACTCAGGGAAAAGACCAATATAATGACTCCTCTTATAAATAAAAAATATGATCAGCAATTGCAAAATTCCTAGGAAATAATCATGAACACATTATATATCAAACTCCAGGGGATATGGGAATAAATGAATATTCAGGAAAAATTCACAATCATAAATGGTTATATTATTATAAAATAAAGAACACACAATATGGTGCAGAAAGAAAATGAACAGCAATATAAACTGCAGGAAAGGAAACAAATAATAAAGACAAAAGCTTAAATTGGTGGAATGAAAAACAGAATGAAAGAATTAAAAAACACATTAAAAGACTGGCTCATCGGAGAACAATCAATATAATTGTTAAGGGACAACTAACCTATCTAATCAAGAAAAAAAAGCACAAGATAAATTATAAAATGGCAACGAGAAAAGATAAAAGTAGAGGGGATTAAAATAATCCTAAAATTATTTTGTATAACTTCATGCCAATACATTTCAAAATCCGGGTGAGATAAATATTTTCTTTTTCAAGAAAAAGTAATTTACTTACTAAAGCTGACCCTTGAAGAGATAGAATGTTTACACAGTCTAATTTTAGAAAAAAAATTGAACAAAGATATCGAAGGGTGCCCTTTTTTTTTTTACCGGAGCATCAGGCCCAGGTGTTTCAGCTGCAAAGCTACCAAATCCTTAAAGATTGAAAAATTATAATGCTTTTTAAATTGTTTCAAAGCATACAAAAAGGAAAAATTTCAAAATTATTTTTTAAGTCAGTGCAACATTAATTCCAAAAATCTGAAAATATTGAACAAAAACCCTAGAGACTAATTTCATTTATATATATTGGTCAACATTTTTTAAGTAAAATAAAAAATATAATAATAAACAGCAGAATAAAAAATATAATCAAGTGTAGTTTATTTTGTAAAAAGTAAAGATGGTTTAATAATAGGAAATATATTAATATAAATAATTATTCTAGTAAAACTGAGGAGAAAAGTGATATGATTATCTTTACAAATACTGAAAAGGCATTTGGCAACATTCAAACAAGTTTTGATTTTTTAAAAAGCCTCATAAAATAGGAAAATTTGTGTGTTAAACATGTTTATGTAGGAAACTTCCACATCATAAGGGAAAGAGTGGGGCATTTCTATTTTTTTAATGAAGTAATTTTTTTTAGATTCTATTTATTTATTTTTAGAGAGAGAGGGAGGGAGGGAGAGGGGGAGGGAGAAACATCATTGTGTGCTTGCCTCTTATATACCCCCTATTGGAGACTCAGCCCACAACTCTGGCATGGCCCCAACAGGGAATTGAACCATTTGGTTCACAGGCTGGCTCCCAACACCCTGAGTCACAGCACCCAGGACCAGTAGGTACATTTCTGTTAAAATCAGGAACAAAGCCGCATGCCCACCGTCCTTGTTCTACTATGAATATTACACTGGAGTTTCTAATAAAAGCTTAGAAAAGCAAGAAAAGCTTAGGAAAGCAAGAAAAATAATTTGTATGGAAACAGAAAAAGATGAGGTAAAATGACTTAAAAGTTAAATGATTGTGTGCCTACAAAACAAACAAAACAAACAATTGAAAAATTACTCTTGTCAAGAGAATTTACTGAGTGGAGTATAAATTAATATAGCCTTCATAATATTCAACAACCAGTCACAAGATACATGAAATACCCATTATAATAAAGAAATAAACAAAGTCTTGAAATATATTTAAGAAAAAATGATGCCAAACTATATGAGGAAAATCGGAAACCCCTCCTGAAGGACATAGAAGCAAACCTTGGATAAGTGGGAAATATTCTGTTTGTAGGTAGAACATTCACCATTATGACTATGTCAAGGCTAAAATTATATTATAAATTAAATATAATTTTAGTAAAAATTAAGAGCAGAGTTTATTTGTTGATTTTTTGCTGGAACTAGGTGGATTTCAAAATTATATACAAAAACAATTATCACCAGGAAAAAAGAAAGTGATGGGAGGGGCTAGCCCTCCCAGGTATTAAAAATATTATAAGGTTTCAATAAAACAGTAAGTAAGATACATCCTATACTAGGAGAAACTCCAAATGGATCAAGTATTTAAATATAAATAATAAGGTATTGAAAATGCTAGAAGAGAATACGAGTACTTCTTTCACATCTTTGTGTGCAAAAGCTCTTTCTAACTGTGAGTTAAAATTCCAGAAGCCACAATAAAAAAGACTGATAAATTCAGCTACAAATAGGGAACATATGCATGTCAAAGACAAATGACAAACTGGGAAAATGTATTTTCAGCTCATATCATGAAGGACTCCTGGAAATTTAGAAGAAAAAGAAAAATAGGCCAATAGGGAAATGGATAAAAGACATGAACAGACTGCTCACTGCAAAGGATTTTAAAAAAACGAACTAAATAGTTCTTAAATATATGCAAAGATGCTCAACCCCACTCGTAATAAGAAAGGCTAATTAAAACACAGCGATGTTGTCTTTTTGCTGTCAGAATAGCAAAATTGAACAGTCGACAATACTGGTGAGGCAGTGAGGATGCAGGCCATTTCACTTACGGCTGGTGGGTGTGCAATATGTAAAAGTCCCACAGAGGACAAGATCTTTCAAAATAACAAACACAGGTACTTTGGACCCAGGAATCCCACTTCTTATATTTATCCTGCTTATACACAAAAATGACGTAAGTGCAAGGTTATACATTGCAGCACTGTTTGAAAGACCAAAATACTGAAAAGAAGCAAATGTCCATTATGAGAAACTGTGTTCAATGAACTAGTATATACAAAGGAAGAGCATGCAGTTGTTTAAAAAGAATGAAGAAGGTCTCCATGTTGTGATATGGTGGACCTCCAGGACATATTTGTTCAGGTAAAAAAAAAAGAGAGATACATTGTAATATATGTAATACTCTATCTCTTGAGTAATAAAGGGAATAAGAATATCTATTTGCATTGGCTTGTATCTGCATGAGGGATACTGAGAGGGTCCACACACACTGGCCGAAATGATGACCTATGAGAGGATGTGTTGACTGGTAATGGGGTAGGAGTAAAAATTCTCAGGGTATGTCATATGATTTTTGGATCATATGTGTGTATTACCTGTTTTTAAAAAACTAGGTGCAGATAGAAACTACAGTCCAATGTCACTTCACTTTTGAACTTAGATACAGAATTAAATAGTACCAATGACTAAATAGATTTTATTACAGAAATGCAAGAATGTTTTCAGTATTGGGAAATGTGTTAATATGGCACATGAGGAGGCCAAAGAAGTAAACAAACTCAAACAAAAAATACCCAGTGTGTTGATTTAAACATTCACTGATGTCTACAAAACATTTGATAAAATTAAATGTTCAGTCCTAATAAAAACTAAGTAGGAATGGATGGATACTTTCTTAACACGATTAAAAATATGCCAAATTAACAACAGACAACAAAACATTTCCAGTATAATCTGGAGCCAGATAAGGTTGCCTTCTATGATGACTTTTATTTAACAATATCTTGAAAGTTATAGTCAAGACCTTAAAAAAAGTAATGAGGTATTAAATCAGAAAACCAGACATAAAACTGTCATAATTTGTTGTTAACACAATTGAGCACCTTGAAAAACTCAGATAATCAACACAAAACTATTAGGACTAAGGTGGGAACACAGTGGGGTGGGCAAGCAGAGCCTCGTGGGGCTGGAGTAAACTGTGACACAGTCATCATGCTGTGCCCTGTGAACCTTTTCTCTGTTAAACTGGCTTCCTGAAACAGATCCTCAAACACCCAACTTTCATCTTCCCCAACTCCCAAAGAATTTCCACTTCACTCTCCTCAAACGACTTCCGAAAAGATGTGCTAAGTTCACATAAGGCCTGACAAAGTGGGGCACAGAGAACTTGGCATTGGCTCTTAGAGTCAAAACACCAACTGGTTGAGAAAGGGGAGAGACAGTTCAGTCAGAGAAGAACAAGAAGGTGGAGGCTGTGCGATATAGGAGTGAGTGGGGCCCTCCCCGCAGGTAGTTCAGTATCACTGGGTATAAAGGGTGAGCTAAGACATAAGCAGGGGCCAGCGTAGACATGGCCTTCAACATCCAGGACAATGGTCTTGTACAGTATTTTGTAAGAGACATAACCCATTGAAGGGATGTAACATGATCAATTCACATTTATGTTGGAACTTTAACAATAATAGCTACCCTTGAGAAATCCTTTTGCTAATAATTGATGGCTCTATAGTGTTTGAGGGGAACCTAGAGAGGAAGGAAGCAATGGCAATAGTGAGCTCAAGTGGCATACTTGATTGGGTGGGTGTATTGGAACATAGGAGGCACTCATTAAATATTTGTTGATTAAACTGACAGTATCCATGGCACTTGTGCATGAGCTGTCCTATTTAAGTCCTTTGGAAGAAAAGAGTTCTCCTGAATAGTTAGTTACCACTTTACTGGGCATATTGATAAGCTATAATGATCTTCAGGCAGTAAAACATACTATGAGTTCCATCAATTTTCAGTTACCTTCATATCCAAGTTCTTAGAAATAGTTTGTAGGGAAGACATGAGCTCTTGAATTGTTTTTTCAATTTGTCGGTACTCATGCCTGATGAAATGAAGGTCTCCAGAAAGCTTCACAATGCTGGAATCACATCTAGTGGCAAGATGGAAATTGGTCGTGAGATCAACAGGCTCAAAACATTTTTAATGCTATGGTAGGCTCTGTGCATTCATTTGATGGCGACTGTTCTGGAGTTCTTTGAGTAACGAGTTGGTAGATGTAGGAGCATATACAGGACTCTCCTTCACTTTCCTCCTCTTGATGGGAGAAACACCAGGTTGGATAACAATACTCAGGCCCAAACCAGAGAACTGAGTCGGTCTAGGTGAGAACATTGGGGGAAATTGGGAGGAAATTTTAGATTTTCAGCCTAATACACTAACTAAGTCGTAGGAGTTCTAATGTGTTTTTAATGTTTGAGAATATTCCCTGCTGCGTACTGTTAGGTAAAATTGAACATTTTTCCTTTTCTATATCATATTCTGGATCCCCTTTCTTCCCATTAACTTCTTCCCTTGGCTCCCAGATTCTCCATTCTCCTTTGGCCAGTAAAGTGCCCAGGCCCACCTAGATCTTCCAACCCATTCTCAAAACAAAATTTCCCTTCTTTTAACCCCTACCAAAGCTCCTGCTCTTTGAGTGGTCTCCATCAAATATTGCCTGTATTAGGGCAACAATTCACACTAACATGTGAATGAAGCTTTGGCCCATAAAGTTGCATTTGGTATTTTAAGGAAGGAACTCTAGTGAAATGGGGTCAGAGCTGAAGATTAACTATCTTGCCAGGATGTCTGGGAACCCACCCCACTACCACCACTCACGGCCTCTTCTGGGAGAGAGCAGGCTGCATACTGTACTGACTGTCAGTCTGGGCTGCGTTTTGTGTACAAGTTACCAGAGATCACTTTGAAGTTTGCCATTTGATGAAGTAATTGTTTTGACCGTCAACACATAACATGTATCAGGAACCACGTTTTCATGTTATGCTAAGTGCTATAAATAGTTTGTTTTATGACTGTTAACATGTTTTAGGATCCAGAAATAAATTCTATTTTTTAAATATTTTTGGTGCCAATGTTGAGTCAAAGGTAAGATGGTAATTTTGTCTGAGCAGTCCCTTGAGGCAATACCAGGGGACTGTGGTGAGGGGGGAGAGGGCTGCTGGGAAAAAAAAAAAGGAAATGATCTAATCCCCAATGGTACCTGGATGCTATGCACCACAGTCATGGACAAAAGCCATTTCACACATTTGTATATATAAAACATTATTGTCGGAAAAACCTCTATTGTGGGTTAGTTAGAATATTCTTACGTGAGTCTACATTAAGATCCCCAAGGACCACACAGCAGCGGTTGCTGCTACCCCTTCCTGACACCTTCCCCCAGCACCCACCTCGATCCCTGCCCGCTGGGACAGCTGGTCTGTGCATTGTGCACTGGTGGTTAAGCATCTGGTCTCTGGTGTCAGATAGACCAGGCTTTGAAATTGGCTTCTGCAGCTCCCTAGGTTTGTGATCCAGGACAAGTTTTATCAGCTTCTATGAGAGGATAATGATGCCAAGGTGACTGCATAGAAATGTACAACTAACTTATTTGTCCACTGGGTAACCATAGCAGTTGTCAGACACAGGCAATGGGGTGAGTAGTGTCTCCCAAAGTGCTGTGAGATCAACCTTCCCACCTCACTAGACGCCTGAATAACGTGGCTTCACAGGGTTATTTGAGGATGAAAGGAGGCAATGAATGCAAAGCATTTAGTCAGCACCTGGCACAGAGAAAGTGCCTACACAAAGTCAGCAGTTATTATTTATTTATTCAACTTGGGAGTTGCTGGCCTACTCATTTTCACCTCCTGACCAACCTGGCCTCCTCATCCTGCATGCTGGAGTCAGGGATTAGCTGTTTCTCAAAGCCTGCACTCCATATTTCAAAAAGAAGCTACTCCTTCTCTCCTTTTGTAGAATAATTTTATTGTTTCTTTTAAATTAACACATATTCATTATAAAATTTCATATGATACAAAAGAAAAAAAAACACAGAGGAGAGTTAACTTCATCCCTGGAGGGGACCAGTTTGTTTTTTGTCTGGCAAATGTGACTCAGCTCTGTATAGAAAATCTACAGAAGTAAGGTGGTGGGCAGGAGCCAGACCTTCAAACTGAGTTTTCCCGTGGGAATCAGGCCTAGAAAATGCATCCAGACTGCTATGGCTTGCTCTTGCTAAAACTCCCTCATCCTGGTCTGAAACAACAAATGTGTATTGTCTATCTTCAAGGTAATTTCCAAAGCCTGTGTGAATTTTCCCAAGAACAGAGCTAATCAGCTCATCGCCATTCCCCTCTGCATGTTATTTTCATTTTCTTGATTGTACCTAAAATGTAGATAATAACATTCTATGTAATAGATAATAAATCTTTCTCGATGTAAGACCCCAGGAAAACAATAAAAGCCCGTCTAGGCAAGGGTCGGGGCGCTCCCCTCTTGAGGGAGTGGCTGAGGCACCATAGACACTCTCCTCTTGAGAGAGTAGTCGTGCCTGTTCCCTTTTTCTCCACAGGATTGTTGTCGCCATTCATTCTCATCTTCAGTCACAACAGGTGGACTCTGCTGGTCAGAGTCCACCACACATCCCAAGTCCCATTTTTCAGAAATAATCATTGTTAATATTTGATTATCATTTCATATATATATACACAGACATATACATACACATATACATGTATATAATGTGTCATACATGTATATATACACAGACACAGAAGTCAGAAATACAATAAAAATAATTTTAGAATATTTGTATTGTTATACATGTCAATTTTAGTTTAAAATGTAATATTGAATTTTAATTTCATTTAAGCTAGGAAAGGTACCTGTAGTGAAAAATTTTTTTAAATTGCTGAACTTAAGATTTTATATGTATTATATATATAGACAAATACATTTCTTTACTACATATATTTGTTTCTAAACAATAGATATATTTGCTTCTAAAAATGTGATAAAAAGCTATCACAGATTGGAATTGGACTTTTTACACCTACCATTTCAACTGTAGACATTATTTATTGACCATGTGCTAAAAACTGAGAAAATAAGTTTATATACTTGTTTTTGCAAAAAGCTTTTGTTCATATGCTGCTATTTTGAAAATGTCATGTTATATGACATTTACACTGTGTTCTGTAACTACAGTTCCCACTGTTGCTTAGTCTTCATTCTCCAGTCTGATTCGTGTTCACTGACAGTTCTTTTAAACCACGATTTCCTTCCTGATAACCTTATTCTGATGTATTGCTTGGTTCGCCAGGTTTTGCCACCCAGACTGCAAATGACAGTCTTGAGAATGTTGGAACCTTTAAGATCTCAAGTGCTGGAGTGTGAATGGCTGTCAGCCCTCTAATACTTGAAAGGTAACTCGGTTAAGATAACAGCACTGGGTCACTTTTTCTTTTGTTCAGAACGTGGCAGGTGGAGCTCCCTCCTTTTCTGGCACTGGTGAAGGTAGAGAAATCTGATGTGACTACATTTTTTTCTTGTTTTATGTGATCTGTTTTGTCTATCCAAATGTTCAATGATTGTTTTTATTTTTTTCTTGGCGGTCAGTAACTTCAACGAGAATATCTTGGTTTAATTGTTTTTATTTAATTTTTCTTGGGTTGCAGTTTTTTGTCGGTGGTGTTGTTTTGAGCTATAAATTCAAATCTCTTCTCTTATAACCTTAAGTATTTTCCTCTTGAAGAATTTTTTCTGCTACTTTCAGAGCTCCTACTATTAGGTCTATGTTGAATGAGTTTTACTTGTCTGGCGTATACATTATTTCTCTATAAGCATTTTTATATTAAAAAGTATTTTCATTTTATTTTGTATGGTATTCTCATAATTAAAAAATAGCTCTATTACCTTTAGTTGTATTTATTCTATTTGGGAAGCTTCTAGAGTATTCATAGGTTTAATCTATGTAATATTTTAATTTTTTTCTTTTACCTTATCCCTGAGCAATTCATTCATCTATTTCCTTTTGTTGTCTGATACTCTCTTTTTGGGTGAAAGCTTTTTATCTCACATATTTTTAAAAGATTTTGTTTATTTATTTTTATAGAGAAGGGAAAGGAGAGAGAAAGAGAGGGAGAGAAACATTAACGTGTGATTGCCTCTCATGTGTCCCCTACTGGGGACCTGGCCTGCAACCCAGGCATGTGACCTGACTTGGAATCAACCCTTTGGTTCGCAGGCCCGCGCTCAATCCACTGAGCCACACCAGCCAGGGCTTACCTCATATTTTTACTAAAGTAAAATATGCCTATAATTTAAAAGTCAACAACAACTAAAAGGCTAATAATAATAGTGGTTCCTTGCTCTACCTCTCAGTTCTTCTCCCTAGAGGAAAGTGCTCACCCTCACACATAGTTTCAGAGGTTCATGGTGTAGCCAACTAACTCCTAAGCCTGTTGAGAATATTGTGATATAAAATGCAGTCATTTTCAACTTATCTCGCAGTTTTAAAATTGGTTTTATTATGTCAGGAAGTCAGTTTCCACATGTCCATCTGTTTTCTAGGTTCCAAGATTTCTGTGCTGATATCCCTGATCTTTGTGGGTTGATGTTTTAAAGAGAAAATCTAACTATAAATTTGGTGGGGCTTTTGGAAGAAGCAAAATTACATGTAACTGTTCTATCTGCAATTTTTAATGTTTCTCTTGCTCTTAATTTCTTTGAAACCAGGAGAATCTTTAATTTGAACTCCTCTTTTGTTTTTCTGGGTAATTCCTCTCATAAGGTATATTCATCAGCCTTACATTTTTATCAGTCTTTATATCTATCTATCTATCTATCTATCTATCTATCATATATCATCTATCCATCCATCCATCCATCCATAGATGATGGTGGTGGTGATTTTTACAGGCTAGATTCTTCCTAAGTACCACTCTTATTTTTTGAATGATTCTGGCTATCTGCAGATTAGTGAGTATGTCCTTGGTAGAGACTAAATCATACCCTCTACTCAGGTGTGTATGAGTCAAAATTTATAATTTCCTTAGGTGGCTGGTGGTGGGGCACACCTTGCCATTTTCCCCTCAAAAACCAGGTTGTGTATCTCACAGCAAGTCACTCTCTGCTGTGACACGATCACCTCCTCTCCTTCCTCATCCTGTTGCACTTCGGCCAGTTTCTCTCAGGTGTGAATTGGCAAAGGGGGGCGTCTTGGACGATGAATAACATGCTTGCATCTTCAGCTCCCTCCCCAGCTTTCTGCGTTGCTGACCCGAATCTCTAGAGTGTCTCTTATCTCTCCTGTGATTGAATCAAGCCCTTAGGTAGTAGTGCTCTATTCAGATTATTTGGCCTATACTTTTCAGGATTATGACTCTTGTTATGAAGGAAATCATTATGGTTAATATTACAGCATTTGGTAAGTGTGCTCTGCATGTCATCAGTTGTGGCAACATTCATATTATATGAAATATATATTATGTTTGTCTTCTTTACTTGTAAATGGCATTAAGACATCTCAAGTGAGAAGAGGGGAGTAAAACAATCTTTACTATCTTTAAGCAAAAGTCCTCATTCTTTACCTTTTAAAAATTGATAATACTCACAATATCATTATTGTTTCTTCAAAGGGGGCAACTTTTGCTTTTAATCACACATCAACATGATTTGCCATTTTTTTATATGCAGGTCTGTCCTGGGGTCCCAAATGGCCAAAGAGGGTTGGCCTCCTCTGGCTGCTACAGAGTGTGAGTCGGGGGCAGCCCTCCAGGTGCCCTGTACCTGCTCGCCTTCTCCTTTCACAGTGAGACTAATCTGTCAAACAGAGAGGGTGTCAGAAGCAGGCCAGGCAACTCAGAGCTCCTCGGCTCATTGGAAGTACTTGCTTTTAAACTGCCACTATTTGGGGATGGAAAATGTGTTGTGAAATTCAGAGCACATTGGAGTTATCAAATATTGAGTTTGATTTATGAAGCAATGACATGTTTTGTAAGAATTATGTTAAAATAATTTAATTTTACTTATGCCAAAATGATAATTGAAATGAAGGTCAATATATGTGGGAAGAAATAGTAATTAATCTGCTTTAACCTGTCTATCAGTCCATTGCTTGGCAGAAATACAGAGAATAGGAAAGGCAAATTTAAATCTTATGGCTCACAAACAGATTCTGGTGCAGATTACCAAATAGACTGGGGAAATTTTCATAAAAGGAAGACATTTCAAGGAAAAATAAGACCTTGTCTTCATACCGCCGCTTAAGATTGAAAGGGAAGGTAAGTAAGCAATTGGAGAGGAAGATGAAAGAATAGGAGGCACTTGAGTTTCACTCTTTCCTCAGACACATGAAATAAACAGCTACATGTGGATCAATCCCCTCTGGAGAAAAACATGGTAACTCTTATACATGGGGCAAAGAATATACCCATATTAGCCCTGGCTGGTGTAGCTCGGTGGATTGAGCATGGGCCTGCGAACCAAAGGATTGTGGTTCGATTCCCAGTCAAGGCACATGCCTGGGTTGCAGGCCAGTTCCCAGCAGGGGACCCACAAAAGGCAACCATACATTGATATTTCTCTCCTTCTTTCCTTCCCTTCCCCTCTAAAGATAAATAAATAAAATATTCAAAAAAAAAAGAAAGAAAATACCCATATCAAAATGGGTAGGAAGAGCTGATATACACTAATGCCATAAAATCCATCCTTGGCACAGTGCTTTGCAATTGGGAGGGAAACCCCAAGTCCCAACTTCTTCCTGAGGAGTGCAAGGTTTGAACCCACATCAAACACTCAAGCTTTTACAGCTGCCACCTTGAAGGCTGGCTCCCAATTCACCAATCTCTGAGAGACGATGGGTTCATGTGTGAGTGCTGTTGGACCACGGAAAACAAAGAGGGTGGTTTCAAATGGCCGCAGGATTAAAAACTGGCCCTGAATGGGCATTTGTCCAAAGACAACATATAAGTGGCCAACAGGTACATGGAATGATACTCAACATCGCTAATCAGCAGGGAAATAAAACCATGATAAGATATCACCTCATACCTGTTAAGATGGCTATTATCAAAAAAATAAAAGATAAGTGTTGGAGAGTATGTGGAGGAAAAGGAACCTTCATACACTGCAGGTATGTGAATTGGTGCAGTCATTATAGAAAACAGTATGGAGGTTCTTCAAAAGACTAAAACTAGTAACATCCAGCAATCCCTCTTCTGAATACCTCTCCAAAGGAAATGAAGTCAGTACCTGGAAGAAATATCTGCACTCCCATACCCACTGTAGCATTATTCACAGTAGCCAAGTCATGGAAATAAGTGTCTGTTGATGGATGAATGCATAAAGAAATTGAGATATAGATGCACACACACAATGGAATATTTTCAGCCTCAAAAAAGAACGAGATATTACCATTTGAGACAACATGTGTTAACCTGGGGCATTATCATAAGTAAAATATGCTAGACACAGAAGGACAAAAACTGCATGATCTTATTTATCTATGGAATTTAAAGAAATCAAATACATAGAAGCAGGGATAGAACAGTGGTCATCAGGAGTGAAGAGGTAGGAAAAATGAGAAGGTGTTGATCAAGGGGCGCAGGGTCGCAGCTGTGTAGGAGCAGAAAGTCTAGGGGTCTGATGTGCAGCATGGTGATGATATTTAGTACTGCACTGAAGAGTGGAAATGTGCTGACAGAGTATAAATCCCAGGGGCTCTATTCACACAAGGGAAAGATAACTATGTAAGGAGAAGGTATGTTAATTAGTTTGAGTGTAGTATTCATTTCATGATGTATATCAAATCATCAGGTTGTACACCTTAAATATATGCAATTTTTACTTAAAAAAGGAGAAACAAAGAAAAAAGAACTGGAGCAGATCAAAGAGAGTTGCATCTTTTCTCGTGATATTATTTTATCCATCTCTTGGTTTTATTTAAATCTGTTTGTTATTTTGCCTTGTATATAAGACAGGATTTACAAGAATAGAATAATAGGTTTGTAAGTATGTAGTTTGCAGAAAGAAATGAATGGTTGGAGTGTCACCAGAACACCAGAATTGAATCAAATTGCAAGTTTCATTCAAAACAGATGTTTTCTCTTTATCTTCTTTGCAAAGTCATGGCATATCTAAGTAGGGTGTTTGTGTTTATTTTATTGTCTTGCTTCATCACTTATACAAATATACAGTTCTTTATATGTATGAAATATTATAGATAATTAGGAATTTAATATATTCTAGACATATAAAACATATTTACACATAATATAATCAATTCTATATGTATATATGTGCACATGAGTGTGTACACATACAGGTATTATTCCGGCAGATTCTGTTTCCCTAATGTCTATGTTGCATATTATCTTCTCTGAACTCTCACGGCCAGTGCTTACTGCAGGCCCTTGGCATTTCTTACCTTTTTTTGCTGCAATGGGCTTCAGTTCATCTTCATGCCTTCTTCCTGTACCCCACCGATCCACTTAGTACTAGAATGTCACTAAATATGGTATGCCATCCATTTATTTTAAATCTTCCCACGGCTATTTATAACCTTCTATGTAAAGTTCAAAGTCTTTACCTTGGCCCACGAGATCTCTCATCACCCAACTCTGGACCGCTTCTCTAGCTTTATCTCCTAATCTCCCATCTCTCCCTAAATGCAAATCCCAAAATATCAGAATGAAAATACTCTTCTCACAGGTAGGTCATTGAACATGTCACAATAATTCATCTGAGTTCTTATGAACATGTTATTCCTTCTATGTGAAATGCCTCTCCCACCCTTTCCTGTCTAGCTAACTGTTATGTAAATCATTCAAGACTCATCTCAAGTGTCACCTCCTCCAGGAAGCCTTCTTAAAGCCCCAGTCTGATTGGGATATTCTCATAGTGCTCAGGCTTTCATTATAGTGCTCACCTCATGGCTTATATTTGTGGCTTTGTTTTTTGGGGTAGATTGTAAACAGATATAGGAAGGGGACCTGTGTTACTGAGACCCCAAATCCTAGCACACTGCCAGGCTCATAAGCGCTTATTATTGGGTTGGCCAAAAAGTTTGTATGTTTTTTTTCTGTAAAATAAACACATTTTTCATTTTTACCAATTACTTTACTGATTTGGATATTTTGAGTATGTTGGCTATCTCATGCTATTGGCTTCTAGTGGGTAGAGGCCACTAGAAGATGCAGTTACACATCTTCCGATGCATAAGACAGCCCCATAGCAGAAAAATTATTTGGCCAAAATGTCAATAGTACCAAGAAACTCTGCAAACCGCTTTTGACATGTTTGATCAGTCAACGCGCTTTCTCCATACACTGCACAAATCTTTCTTTGTGTTTCAGTTATGTTTTTACCTTTCTTGGAATAATAAAGCACAATGTGCCCAAAATGTTGCATTTTTCTTCTATCTTTAATATTAAAATGGCTACACAAAAATTCACCAATTTTGATACGTTTTTAAAAAAAATACATGCTGATATGACAGCTGTCCTAATACAGTCTAACAAAATTGTTTCGAATGAAGTTAAAGACAACTAAGCACTACTAGAGGCATCGTACAGAAAAAAATAATGGATTTTTTGGCCAACCCAATATATTTTTGTTGAATTGGATGGAAAAGTTTGTGTTAGGTATTAATCACCTAATTCTTATTTGTTCATTAGTACTTCAGAGTGATTAAGAAGACAAAGGTAGGGGTAATCCAGGAGTGAGGAAAGAGGTGCTGGCAGGAGTTGGAGAGATGGGTGGTATTCAAGGTCAGCCATTCACAAGTTTCTTTGACGTTTCTTCCAGAGTGGTCCTGCTATTGTCAGTACCAACAGGTGTTCACTGAGCTGCATACCATCAGTTCTTTTGATCAGAAATCTCATACATAAGTTGTCATTCAAAATTTTATCCATGTCAGTAGATCCATTTCATTAAACTTTTACATGTAATTCTTGTATAGTTTAAATGTTTAATCAGAATTTGGTACCTCTGGGGGTTTCTATGTGGTTTTGAGGGCATGTCTCTGCACGGATGTTGGTGTTTGGACGACTGAGGGCTGCAAAGGTGAGACTCGTGCCACGTGCGGTTGAACTGGACATTCTGTATAGAGGGGCTTTTATAGGAACCTTGGATCCCTCAGGCAGCCTGAGGCTTTCAAATTCCGTGACACACTTTTCCAACTACCCTGTCATCACTTTAGCTTCATGTAAAGACAGTATCTTATTTGGAACAATACAGAACTTACTTGGGAGTGAGAGTTCAGTGGCCAAGGACTGACTGCTAAACATTAGTTGTTATGCTGTATCTCACCTGGCTACTCTTCCTCGAAGGTCTCCAACTCCATGGAGGTGTTTGGTGTTTAGCTCCTGTACTGCAAGGTTAGTTCCTGTGGCCGCCTGGTCTCGAACTCTTATTTGGTTTTCTAAAACCTGTAATTTTGTGATAGAATTCCTATTAATTTCTCTTCACATATGATAATAAAGTATCATTTAAAGCAGAGGTTAAAAAATCAAATACATTTGTAAGTTAGGCTGATCATTTGGCTAGGAGAGTGGTGGAGTGTGATGTCAGAGGGAAGCGCTCCTGCTGCATCCCAGGGCGGCGGCGATGGCTGGACTCGAGCTGACTGTTGTCGGGTGGGCACAGTGGTTTCACTGGGTTTGAATGGGAGCCAGAAACCCAGATTTTATGTTAAATTTCTGCGTTTAAATATTGACATGTTATTCAAAAGCCTTCCTCAGTCATGTCTTCACTATGTCTTGGTGTTCTGAAATAGAGCCGACTGACCTATACGGTCAGACTTTGTGGTCAAGAACAGTAGTTTAAAATATCTTTTGCACTCATAATATAAATATTAATTTACTAATTAAATTTTTGTCCATAAAAATTATATCTCACTTGACATTCAAAAAAGTTCCAACATAATGTCAGGACTCATAAAAATAATTTTTATATATTTAATCAGAAAACAGAGAGAGTATGGGACTTTGGAAAACACATTTGTGATGTGAAAAAAGCATTCAAGTTCAGTTGCTATAGATAATGAAGGCCTGAAGTATGTTTAAACTTATGTTTATAAATTTTCTAAGGAAAAGAATTTTTGTAGCTAATAATCTATAGAAATTTCAAAGACCATGTACAGAATCATGCCCATTTATAAGATGGCAGATCAAGACAATTTAAGAGCAAATTAAGCTTAAATGAAGACATAAAGGTGTCAAAAACAGCAGCTAGATTTTTTTGTTTGTTTTCCTTAGCTTGTTTCTGCATGTGTGTAGATGCCTTAGTCTGGGCTGCCCTAACCAGACAGCACAGACTGGGGAGTTTATGCAATCAGAAATGTATTTCTCACAGTTCTGGAGGCTGGCAGTCCATGACAGGGTGACTGCCTGATCCAGTCCTGGTGGGAGCCCTGTTCTGGGCTGCAGACTGCCAGCTTCTTACTGGGTCTTCATATGGTGGTAGGGGCTAGGGAGCTCTGTGGAATCCCCCTTAGGAGGGTCCTATCCCCAACGCTATTCACAAAGATTTCACCCCCGACCTAAGTACCTCCCGAAGGCCTTGCCTCCTAATACCGTCACATTGGGCATTGGGGTTTCAACATAAGAATCTGTGAGCGACTCAAGTACTCGGATCACAGCAGCAGGTGCTATCATGCTTTGTTTTGGTAAAGAACAGTGAGTGATGAAGGGGAACATGCCCTACTAAGTACCAAAAAAATTTGTAAAGTAAGGGTCAGTAAATCAGTGTGGCTAAATAGATGTGTATTGCCAAATAGATCAATGTAATTAAGACTTCAGTAAATCTAAGACAGAAATATGTTGTACAGGAGCCTCACAAATCAATGGAGGAGGTTAGTGTCATAAATGACATTGGGCTCTCTCATAACTGATTCAGAAAATAATCCATTTAGATCTTTATCTCAGGTCACATCAATGTAGATTTTAGAAAAAAATAGATTATAAATAAGTAAAATGTTAAACCACAAAACTAAAAGATAATAGAGAAGACCATTACATCTTTGAATAAAGAAATTTCTATTCTTAAAATTGAGAAAAATCACAAAGCAAAATAATGGGCTGTTGAGGTTAATAAAAAAAGCTTCTAAAAACATTGTAAATATAATTAAGATAAAAACAACAAACTGGAATAACATTTATGACCAGTGTCGTTGCCAAAGGTTTCCGTGCCGGGCTGCCAACAGCATGCACCTGTTTGTGAGAACCCACTGTATGTACCTCTTTCCAGTTTCGTCAGTGACATACTGTTGGTGTTCGAAATGAACCACGTTGAGAGGATTTACACCATGGAAATAAGCAGGTGATGCAAATCAGACTCTTTTCACCCATGAAAATTGATTGCTGAGTGTTAAACATTTACCAGTGTACCAGTTTAATTTTCTTAATAAATTTAAAAAATGCATCAAATCAGTAAGAACTAAAAAGCACCACCCCTCTCCAAACACACTGGCTAAGGCATTAAGAGATTATTGACGAAGAAAATGTAGATTCTTATAGTCACTTTTAAGAAGTGAAAAGACACCTCATTTCTATCTCGTTGAATTAGTGAAGATTTAAACAATCCATCTCAATGCTGGCATCAGCACAGTGGAGAAAGTACTTTCATAGAATGCTAATGGAAGTATAAGTAACTATAAACTCTCTGGAAACCAATTTGGAAAAATGAGTCAAAAGTTTTCAGGGTTCATCCCCTCATAATTCTACTTCTGAGAATGTATGGTATGGAAATAATCCAAATGCTCATACACTCATGCATAAAGATACTTCAGTATTAGAATAATTAAGCATATCACGGTATATACAGCATCCAAAGAGCTTTAATGAAACATGAAAGAGTTTATGACATAATTTTATATTAAAGATTGTGCTTATAAATGTAGCCTCAGCATTCTCTGTATAATGTTTGGAAGAATTAGAGGGAGATACATTTGAATGTAGAGATTACCCTTTGGTGGTGGAATTATGAGAAATTTTTGTTCCAGGTTTGACATTTTTTCCCTAAACCTTCAAAATAATTACAACAAACAAGTATTACTTTTATAAGTTGGGGGAAACACTGTAAAGCAATGTTAAACATAAAACTCTTTTCGTGAATTAAAAATTAGTTAATTTAAAAACATAGTAAATTAATCTTAAAATATAATTAGTTGGCAGCTTAAAAATTAATTTGATTTTGAAAATAAGCAATCAAACCAGTCTCATCATTTTTCCTATATATGCCAAAATTTTAACAGAATTGTAAATATTTTGAGATTTTACATTTTTGGGGAAAGGTTTTGTTGGGTTTATCTTTTTTCAAGATAATCTAAGATGATTATTATATGAAAAGGAACTCTTGGCAAAACTTCTAGAGATCTGGGAATATCTCTTCTCTTAATGCTAAGATTTTTTATTGGGGTATAATTAATATGTATTAAAATGTAGAAATTGCCTTGACTAGTGCAGCTCAGTTGGTTGGACACCATCTTATAAAGCAAAAGGCCACTGGTTCAGTTCCCTCCTGGTCAGGGCACATGCCTGGGTTGTAGGTTTGGTCCCCAGGTGGGGTGTGTACAAGAGACGATTGATGTTTCTCACATCAATGTTTCTCTCTCTTTCTCCCTCTCATCAACCGCCCCCTCAAAAAATAGTAGAAATCAAAGTGTGTATCTGGATAATTTTAATGAATATAATCAACTATGTAACAAGTATTCAGATCAAAATATAGATTTTTCCAGAAGCATTTTGGTATTTCTGAGAATGCTGTTCTATTTCCAATTACCAAGAAGTTTTGACTGCTCAACTGGAATCTTATTTTAGTGATAGCTCTATACTTGCTTAAATTTCTCAACATCTTAAAGGCACTGAGTCCCTTGTCTCTCATCACTTTTATGACACCTTATTATGCCTGAAAACGCCTTTGAGTGATTTTAGAAATGGCATTGACTTTTAAGCCCTGGAGACCTGAAGGGATTGAAGACCATTTCTTAGGAACTTCTAAGGGAAGATGATTTAAACAGAGTGAATAAATAGCAAGTGCAAATTCCCTGAAGCCTGAGGGGTTGCTATGTTGCAGGGAGAGCTGGGAGACAGTGTGACCAGAGCGCAGAGGGAGCAGTGGGAGATGGGGGTCAGAGAGGGTTTGGGGGTCAGACTGTAATGGGCCAATGAACCAGCATCAACACTACATTATAAAAACCTCTATTTGAGATGATTGCATTAGTATAACCTTGGAGATTTAGACTAAGACAAGACAAAATATCTTAGCACAACATGTGACATAAAGCAGCAACTGTCTTTGCTGTTGCATACATATTCAACAAATAATTTTTTGAATAGAATTTCTTCTACTTTTTGGTGTATTCGAGCAGTTGGAATATTGAACTTTCATCAGAGGCAACTAAATTGTCATTATGTAAATTTAAACAATAACAACTCATTTCTATAGTTGAAAAATGACATTGGTGGTTGAAAATCTTCTTTAAGCAATGATGCTAACATATGGGAAATAAAGAACTACCTCAATGTTTTGGCTGAGTTTTTTGACAATGCTGGTGATGGTCTGAATATGGTTTTCCAGTAACTTCCTGGCAAGTGACTCCTCTTTTTGAAAGCCATGGCTCCCCTGAAGGCAAGCCGAGAGGTCTTCCTTGATGCGGAAGGCTTGTTCAAGGAGGAAAGCTATGGTGCGCTCCTGGGTGTTCAGTCTGTCTTCTAGGTGACTTCTCTGGGTGTGTGGAATGACAGGAAGGAAAGCATGATCCCTGGGCAGGAAAAAGAACAACACCAGTGCGGTTACAAGAGCGAGCTTGGAGGAGGCAGAACCAGAACTTGCATCCTCACTTCTGCTCCTGTATTTTCTCACCTGTGAGAGAGAAGTCTGGTAGGACTTTGGCATCTGTGTGGTTAGAATCTTGGTTCAAATCTCATCTAAGAAGCAGTGCTGACTTATGCCTTTATCCTGTATCCTGCATTTTTCATGTTTCCCAAGCAAGAATTGTTCTGTATTTTACTTACTATTCTAATAAGCCAAGTTGGATCCACATAAATTTAACACCTATTAATTCAATATTGAGAAGAGGGCTCCTTTCTTATAAGTGAAAAAATAATAGTTCAATGAAGAGTAAATGAATTAAATAAGAAAAGGGTAAAGACAAAGGCTAGGACTATTTAGTATTATGGCAAAGAAACATAAGATCCCGATAGCCCCTATTGGCATTAGCATATGACTCCTTCCTGTAACAAATAAACTTCTTGAGGGACAAGCTACTTTTGTTGTCATTTTCTTTAATTTACTTTGCTTAGTTTTGTGACCTAGTCTCTGAAATCACATATCAGTGGTTTTGCTTTAGTGTGTTCCTAAGAAGCAAGTCACTAAATTCAGCCTATTTTCTTGGGTGGGGATGGTGGTAGAATTGGGCTCAACCTCTTAAAAAATGAGATATCAAAGACTCTGTGGGCATTTAAAAACCACCGCTCTGTCACACTCATAGAACTGGCTTCTGTCTCTAGTTGCACCTTGCCCTGCACCCCTCCTCCTGCTGCATCAGTGCAAAGTTGGTGGAAAGCAAATTGGGGGTCATTCTGAGGTGGGGGTCTGGGGTCTGAGAAGTGATGGGGATTCTGTGGGGCTCACAAGACAGACTTTGGAACAAGGGAACAGACAGCTCTCCCCCATGGCCAGGGTTGCTGGTGTTTTTGCAGAGCCCATGGGTGAGGCTCGTTCAACCACAGCGCCCTTCTGCTCAGCCCTGGTTGGTCCTCAGAGAACCCACTCAGCTTCAGCGTCCCAGGAAATTGAAGCTCTCAGGGACCGAGAGTTGAGGTCTAGAGTGAACAAGCCAGCTAAAGGGAATTGGCTCCACAAGAACATGACAGCTTATGTGAAGCAGAGCACAGTCAGGAGGGAAATGGGTTACACAGTTCCTTGGGCATTCAAGTTCCTGGGCTTACTTTGATTCTGACCAAAATGCTGACATGACTAGTGGTTTCCCATTTTCACTCCCTTTTAAAACCTCAGAGGGCTTAGAGAGAAAAAGTGAGAAAACTGTGAAAACCCCCTTGGGAGTGGGGACTAGTTCATACCAGTGAATGTGTGGGGTGGTGTAGTGGCTGCTGTCATATGCCACCCACCTCCTCTTTCAGGAAGGTAGGACTTATTTCTCCAACTCCTGGGAGCACTACCAGTGAACAGACCGCAGCTGTTAGCCTTCTCTGGAAACTATCTTGGTGATAAAGACACTTTCCGAAGGTCATGCCCACTTCCTAGGGCAGCTCACATCCAGTGGATGGTCAGTGTGTGGGCATAATAAAGGCCTGGCCCACTTGCTCTATCTCAGAACAACTTTGAGGATCATCTCCACTTCAGAGTTCCCTGTGGGGTCAGCTGATGTCTTCTTGGTACTGCATCTCAATACTTTTCTTTCTTCCCAATGGTTTCCTTTCCTTCCCTTCCACAAGTGTTGATCCCAGAAGGCTCTATGATAAGCCTTCTGTTCCCCAGTCTCTGTCTCAGAGCCTGTTTCCTGGGCAACCCGACTCTAGTCAGATGGCTACTTGGGCCTGAGACAGATGTGGTTATGGGAGAATAAAACGGGGAGGAGGGACCATTGTAGATCTACTTTTGTTTCTCCCCCTATTGCCTTGGGACAAGCTGCAATAGAATCCTGAAATTTCAGACCCAGGTTTGTGTCCTAAAGACTAAGATCATGCAAGACACAGACCTGTGTTGGTAAGAAGCTGAAAAAATAATAACCAACCACCTGGGGAACAACTGACCTTAAGCAGTTGCTTCTGTACTATTCTACTTCCACATGCCTCAGAGGTGGGAAAGCTACTGCTCTCCCATTATTTCTTCCTAAGGAGCAAAAGCTAAAGGATAGGAGAAATTATGCTGTACAATGAGGGATTCTTTTGTAGAATGTAGAATTATGATTTCACTGTCCCGGGGGCTCATCCACATCCCACCTGCCGAGCCCAATGAAGCTTATGACACTCCATTGGAGACCAAGGTCGGGCTGCAATCCACAGGAGAAAATGAACCCACAGGTCAAAATAACAGGACATTTGAGTAGCATAGTCTTTATAAAAACTGGCCAACAAAGAAACAAATCAGTGGATAACAGAGTCCTACAGAAGAGAAGTAAAAAATATATGCAGTAGGAAATTGTTAGAAAGGCTAATAAACATATTAAGAAATAAGATAAGGGAAGATATTAGAAAAATAGATACAAAAAAGCTAGAAAACATCAAAAGTAAACCAGTAGAGATATTAGGCACAAAAAAATATATAACTGAAAGAAAGAGAAATAAAAGATGGGATAAAGATAGCAGAGGGATTAGCTAAAGAATCTAGAGATTTGGGAGACCTGATGAAGGGAATTTACCAGGTAGAAAAAGGAATGGCCACACTGTTTGGAGAGATCTAGGCCAGAATTTGAAACTCATGTTGGTCCAACTCTAAAATTAAATGCTAACCTTAACTCTCTTATATTCCTGTTATCCTAGGAGATGAGCAGAAGTAGGGGATGCATTTTGATTAATGCTACTCCTATGACCTAGCAGGGTGGCAGTGGAAATGACAGAACCACCCCCATTCTCCATGTCCACTTGTTCTTTAGTTCATTCTTCCTTTCTTGGCCCTGGACGCCATTCCCTCTTCTACGTTCCGTTCTAACAAAGAGTGCACCCTCCACAGAGCAGCTAGAGTGGTCTTTCTAAAAGCGTAGATGATAGCACTTGCCTGTTTAAAACCCTCCAATGGCTTACCCGTTCTCTGAGGAGAAAATCTTTGCTCTCCTTTCCAACCTCTTCTCCTCCTACTCTTCTTTCCATTCCCTTGCATTCCTCCACATTGGCCCTCTTTCTGTTCCTCAAACAAACCGAGCTAGTTCCCAGCCCAGGTTTTGGCACCTGCTGTTTCTTTGGCTTCACGGCTGCATCCTTCTCATTGTTTAGTCTCCATTCCACCTCAGACAAGGCTTCTCCTCAGTCACCTTCTCTCATAATGCACCATTTCATCCTCTTCATAGCATCTGTTATTACCAAAAACTATCTTATGTGCTTGTTTGTGTTAACATTCTTTTCTCCATTACCAGAATAACAGCTTTTGGCCAGTTGCTCGAACTGGCTACACAGTGTCCCAACACTGAGAAGAGTGCCTGACACATAGTAGGTGGTCAATAGATATTTGTTGAAACTGACTGACTTCTCTGGCTGTTTGCTCCTTTACCGCACAGTTGTTGGAAAATAATGGTTTCATGAAGCTACAAGGCATTGGAACTTCCAGATTTACAGTTTCCTCTCTTACGCAGCATAAAATAGCCTCTGTCTGGGCGAGGCTCTGCTTTCCTATTACCTGCACGTCTGAGCAATGAAGAAGGCTTTGCTAACAGTTTCAATTAATCAGATTCCATCTACCACTCATTTGGCTCACAGTGTTCTCCTGGAGAATTACCAAGTGGATATTCATCTCGATTAAACCCATTCCCCTAAATCCCCAGCGTGCTGACAGTGCTACCCTGGTTGTCTGAGTCACAGGCAGAAGGGAGGAGGATGTCCAGCCCCACTGATGGTGACTCAGAGCCTGGTGGTGGACTGTGGATTTTCTCATTATTTTCCTGAGCTAGTGCTTCTTTCTGGCCTCTAGACAATCTGCAGCAAGAATTTGCCAGGGAAAGCGTATTTGATCTTCAGTCTTCAGTTCCATACTGAGACTTGTAAATTATGCTGCATTCCTTCCATTCTGCCTGATTTGCTTCATCCTCCTGCCCTCTGTGTCCTTTGGGGCTGGAGGTGAACTAATCATGGTGGCCTCATCCTTCTGGGCTGAGATGCAGTTAGTTTAGGCAGAAGTATGTGAACCAATTCTGGCCAGTGAGACTCAAGGGGAAACCTGCTGTGGGCTTCTGGGTAAGGTTTCTTTGCCTTCAAGAAGAGACACAAAGGAAGAAACTTTCCTTGTCTTTGCTGGATGTTGTCACATCTGTGCCTGATGCCTGGAATTCTTGGGGCCATCTGATCATGGTGGGAAAGAGGATGGCAAGCAGAAAGGATGGAAAAACATGAGGGTTCTTGATGATGTTGTTAAGCTTCTTATTAAACAAATTCTAGATTTTTTATGCGAACTAATCATTGCTCTTTCATTTAAGCTATTTTGGTTTAGGTTTTTTTTTTAATATGCATCTGAAAATACTATATCTATATTTAATAACTTACTGGTAAAAATGTCAGTTGCAATAGAAATATGTCAGTTTGTCAGAATTTATTAAATGTCTATTCTAGTCCATACACACTTTACAATACTTTCATTCCTCAGGGAACTTAGTCTAATTCAGTGTTTCTCATAAACTTGAATTAGTATTAAGGGGACGGGGAAGACAGGGAAGCTGTTAGAATACAGATTCCTTGGCTCTACCATCCATCTACTAAATCATAATCTTGGGGGTGTGAAGAGGACAGCAAGAATATGTGTTTCAAATGAGCACTTATGTGATTGTAATGTATTCTAAAAACTGAACAGCACTGTTTTAAAACTGGTCATGTGGAGTCAAGAACACTATAAGGCAGGATATACAGGGTTCAGCACAAAACCCCCCTTTTATTACAAAAGCTTTTATTACAAAATCATAAGCACGTAATTCTGTAACATAACAGTATCATACTCAGGCATACCATACGCTATTTTAGGTGACATGTTCAAATTGCTGTCCATCTCGTGCAAGACACTCACATACCGTACCAACCACACTCAAGCAGGCGTTACTTCTGCCGGACCCTGTGTAATAAAGTGCTGAAGTGTGAAATATGGGATATGATTTCTCAAGCTATACAGAAGAACCTTGGCAAGTCGAGAGGCAAGATAGACTGAAGGTAGAATATAGGTTCTACCCCTCTCCAACCAAGTGTTTCTATTCATTCATCTTTAAACAGTGCTAACAAGGCCTACTTCACTGTACGGTTGTGAATTCGGAGATGACACGTGAGAAGCATGTGCCATACAGCTGCTCTGCAGTCCAGGGTTAGGCAGGACCCATGTGCACTCATTCTTCCCATGTGCTGTTGGCTGGTGTCAAGACTGTACCCAGAGGAGATGAGGAAGCAGACCTAAGCCAGCAGACATGTCAGTGAAACGAGGCTGCTTCTCTGCTCAGACGCCAGCTTGTGGTCCTTCCTGTCTTGGCTGGCCTCAGTGTGGCTGCTGGTCGGCACTGGGGGAAGTCTCTAGGGAGAGTAGTGCCTGGTGCTATGTAAATGTATTTGCCTGCAACCCGGGGGACATTAAGAGACATAAATTCTGAACTGTAGTTGTTTTTTTCCTTAAAGTTTATTTTTTAAAGTTATGTTATATTTAAGTGGAGGGTATTCTTTTTGAAATTTCTTCTTATACTTAAGATTTACTATTAATTGGAGTGTTATTATTATAACTTATTAATGAGGCTTAATGAAGCACCTAATAATGCTCTGCTTAGTTCCATTTACCTGATTCCTACAAGATGAACACAGACCTTAGATCTTTTTCTATTTCCATTCACCATAAGAAAGGAGAAGGTTTTCAAATCGACTTTTCTGAATTAACAACTGGAAGCATGCACCTGTGAACAGTCTTTGCTGTATCAAAGCGTGGCCCCCATGATTCTTTCAGCACATGAAAACCATTCGCTGCTTCATTAGTATACGCAGTGTATCAGTATATGTCAATTTAACTATGAAAGGAAATGTAACTGAATATTCCAGACTAGTCCAGATGGAGTTACTAAGCACAGGAGGAAGACTCACTAGGGGGCTTTCAGAGAGAGTTTTGGGATTTACATAAATCATTGATGATGTAGCTGACAACTGAACCTGAACAGATTTTCCACAGACTGAGTTCTGCTGCTCTGCCGTCGCGTGACTTCCACGAGCTGCGCTGGCGCTGGCAGATGCATGGGTACACGGAGCCTCTCACTTCTCTGCTTGTTCTGTTCTTGCGAAAAAAGAACTAAATTTACTTAGAAGATTCTGGGAACCATTTTGGCAACCTCTAATACTCAAGACACAAAAATTTGAAAATTTAACTTCTTTTCTAGAATAGGCAAGGGCATAACTAAATGAATATTTCACTTTTTGTGAGATCTAGTTAATATGACTAGTTACATTCACAGTGCATAGAGTTCTGTCCAGAAAATATCCAGCCATGTCACATGAAAAAGAGACATTTATTGGAGAAGAGACAAGATACAAGAAATATTGTACATAAGACAATGATACCTCAGTCCCTATCAAAGCAGGCACCTGGGGATCTCACACAGTTTTCCCAGTCACCATCACAGTATTTTCCTGAATTTTATTGATGCTCTGAAATATCTTCCCTTTCAAAGGTGATTTTAGTTTTGGGAAAAGCTGGAAGTTGCAGGGTGCTAAATCTGGGCTGTAGTGGGGCTGAGTCACCTGGGTGATTTGATGTTTCACAAAAAAAAAAACATCAAAGATGTGATACATGAGTGGGTGAGTCGTCATGATGAAGCTTCCAATCAGCTGCCCATAGTTGCGGCCTTCTGAGTCATCAGAATAGTTTCCAAGGAGGAATTTTCAAGCTTAATGCAAAATTTGATGCAGTGTCATTATTCTACTCAATCATTTTGAATTCAATGGCTACACAGTACACATGCTCGCTCAATGGTGTCTACAACCCCCACTGACTGGTACAGTGAAGTTGTCATTGTTCATGCATGAACATGTCAGTCCACTCTCCTTGGCTGCCAGGTTACATCGATGTCACACAAACCATTATACTAACAATGGCTTAACTTTTTCTGGATAGACTTTGTATATTGAAATTTTACAGACCATTTTGATGCCTCAGACAAACAATCTGAAGGTGTAGTGTAGCAATGAAATTGAAAATATACTTTCTGATGTTTTCTCTATTGCTTGTTTATAACCATGCTGGAAGATTTGGATAGCTATAGGACCCCCTGTGGCTGAGTTTTGTAAAGGGCTGAATGTTCTAGGGGGAGGGAGGCAATTCAGGTTTTGGTGGGTGAAGTCCAGGAGGAAGCAGACAAGGCCAGTAGGGTTAGGCCAGCACCGAGGTCTGAATGGAGAGGTCTGGGAAGGAGAGGATGCCAAACAGTGATCAGGCCAAGAGGAGACTAGAGAAAGAAACCAGTTGTGGATCGTTTATAGAGAAAATTGTATGAGACAAACTCCTCATGTTCGGTAAATTTAATAAAGGGTAAAGGGACCAAATACATGGTGACAGCAGATGATCTGACTGTGGGTGGTGGGCACGGCAAGCAATATACAGATCATGTGTCACAGAAATGCACACCTGAAACCTACATAATCTTAATTAACCAATGTCAACCCAATAAATTTAATAGAAAAATAAAAATAAAAACTTCAAAAAACAATAAAATTACAGAATTAATGATGTACCTGTTGTGATTGGCTTTCTTAGGAAGGCAAGCAGGAATGAGGGCGTACTGTGTGTTTGGGTTACACTTACAGGTAGAACATATGTGAACTGCAGCAGCAAATTGTTTTGATGACTTTTGGCATTCCTATTGCATGTTAGTGCTCCTGGGCCACTTTTCCATATTACGTTGCTATTTTGAAGGGTATGTGTAATTTATGTGCATCTGCAGGGGAAAGACACTGTACTTGGCATCAGAAGACCTGGGTTCAAGTTCTGCCACTGCCACTTACTGCCTTTAACCTCTTTTAGGTTGCCCAGAAGACACCTCCTTGTTTGTCCTATAGAGATAATGACTTCTGCCCCAGCTGCCTGGGGAGTCAATTTAAATAACATACCTAAAGTGCTTTGTCCTTTCTGTGGGTTTTATAGACATGCATCCTTATTATAGTTACTACTAATTATTAGAAAGTGTTACAGACTGAATTGCACCCCACCCCCCACAAGATATGTTGAAGTCCTAACCCCTAGTGCCTCAGAATGTGACCTAATTTGGAAATAGGGTTGTTGCAGATACAACTGACTGGGATGAGGTCCTACTGAAGTAGCCTGGGCCCCTAGTCCAATATGGCCAGTGTTCTTAAAAGAATGGCCATGTGAAGACAGGGATATGCAGGGAGAACACCATGTGGAGATGAAGACAGAGGTTGCAGAGATGCATCTGCAAGCCCAGAAATGCCAGGGGTTACCGGCTGTCACCAGAAGTGAGGACAGGGGCATGGGGCGGACTGTCCCTCAGACCCCTTGGAAGGAACCAACCCTGCTGACACCTTTATCTTGGCCTTCCAACCTCCAGAACTGTAAGACAACAAATTTTTGTAGTTTTAAGCCACCCAGTCTGTGCTGTTGTGTTTTGGCATCCCTCCGAAACTAATACAAATGGGAGACGATTTTAGGGGAGTTCCTGGAGAAATGTAAAAAATGTATTATTACATTCTCTATTTTCTACAATAGTGCTTATAGTCAACCTATCACTTTCATAAACATTATTTTATTTTATTCCCACAACTACCCTATGGCATAAGTGAAAGTGCCCCAATTTAGGTAAAAACTGAGGCCCAGAAATTATCAGTCACTCAACCAGGGGACATTTCGATCTGCCTCTTTGACTCTCCTCCACCACAGCAGCTTTGTGTAGACCAGTTAGTAGCTCTTCCTGTTATATTTGTATCTTTCTCAGATATAAGATGCATTTATTACTCTGATTTTTTAAATTAATTTTATTTAGTTATTTTTCAAGTACAGTTTTTGTCTATTTTTCCCATCCCAGCCTCCCCCGCCCCTTGCTCCCCACCTCCCTCCCATTTCCACCCCCTTAGTTCTCGTCCCTGTGTCCTTCCTATTTGTTCCTCCAAATCCCTCCCCCTTTTTATTACTCTGATTTTTAATGTATAACTTGCTCCCAATATTATATAATTTTCACCCCAATTACTTTTCCTCCACCAGGCTCATATCTATTTTTGGAGCCCTCAGGGCCCTCTGTGAGACCAGAGGTTAGAGGGGCTTCCTTTCTGCTCTCGAGCACCGAGACTGGTCTCAGTCCTACCACAGTGGAGTTCTCACACTTGAGCAGAAGCTCTTAGGTGTGGTAGGAGTCCAGAGAGCCTCCTGTGCTGGTAGGGACTAGACTTCACCTGGGCAGCCCCTGCCCTGCCGGATGTGGGGGAAGGTATTGTGGGTAATGCCAATCCCTACAGCTGTGACCACCCACGCCCAGAGTCTTGCCCATCACAGGTTGGGGCAGTGAGAAGATGCCAGACAGGGAAGAATGAAGGTCTGCACTGTGCCTTATGACAGTGCCTCCAGGTTGCACCTAAAATGCTGTGAGTCTGGGGCGCCTGTGGAGGAAGATGGGGAATCCTCGGCTGCATTATTACATCTTCTGTGCTGCAAGGGAGGGGCTGGAGATGAGGATGCCTCAAGGCGGGTGTGTGTGTAGCTGGTAGGGAGTGTGGATAGAGGTGTGATTAAGAAAATAGTCTTTGAAGAAACATAGACATAAATTTCTGGTTCAATCATAGCATTGTGTGACCTTGGGCAAATATTTGACTCCTCTGAACCCCAGTGTCTTGTCTGTCTTTAAAATCGTAACATTGTTCACCTCTTAGAGTTATTGTGAGAATTAAATAAGATGATTAATGTTGAGTGAGAGCTGGGAGCTATAAAAATAAAGGTGGTCAGTGGGGCCAGGGAACTGTTCAGGGCAAGGGAGGGTCCACCAGGTAATAAAAAACTAGCCAATGCATCCCTTTCTTCATAAAAGAGTGTGCACACTCTTTTGAGCTTTCTTACCTGGGAGCTAGTTGCCCTCCAAGATGACATTGCAAAATGAGACCTGAAAATCCCCAGCCTAACATGACTTATCCCACAGAAGGCTCAAAACAACCATGTTTTGTCTTCTTCCTTGTGTGCTGTAATGTGAAATATCCATCTCCATCACGTAGCAACAAACGCAGTATGTCATGGTATAATAAAACATCTGCCGCGGCACTGACAACAAACCCTTGAAGATGAATACTTTCTAGAGCCTGAATGCCATATTCCATCACAGGGAGAAACCATTAATCATTGATTATTCTGCCCATTTGACTTACTGATAGTTTTATGTATCCACATTTTAAATACCATATTTTGGCTGTCAGCCAGACCCTCATCTTTCCAAAATTTACTACAGAGAGAAAACCTGAGATATGTATCGGCCCTAGCTCAGCCCAGACAACTCCTCAGTGCAAAACGATTTCATTTTTCTCATCCAGGCAGCAGCATAGTTCAAGCTCATACTGTGGGTATGAGTTCAAGCTCATACTTCCCTCCTTTTAATTCCAGCCATCTTCACCCCCGTGCTCTTTTTGCCACACCATGGGATTGTTCCTGCCTTAGAAACTGCTCTTTCTTGAGAGGCCCATGTGCCCAACCTCCTCGTCTGGTCTTCACACTCAAGAGTCAGCCCTCGATGGGGCCCTCCCTTGTCAGACTCTCTACCAACATGCGTCCCTTCCTCCTGCTAGGACAGAAACCCTTGAGGCAGGGGTCTTTGTTTTGTTCACCGATGACTCTCCAAGTTTCTAGCATACTGTCTGGAACATAGCAGATACTCAATAAGTATTTGCCACAGGAATAAATGGTAATAACTGATTTTGGAAGACTGAAGTATCTTAGGAATGGAAGAGACCTTATAAATTATTTGATTCAGTGGCAAGAGACATTTTTTAAGGAGTGTCCATTGAAGAAATATGAAAATTAATTTATGGGAAGAATTTGTTTTCCATTTAAAATTAAATCCTATGGGTAAATAATGTATGTTCTTAAATCTTAGCCACTTACTTTACCACATAAAAGAATATTTATGAGAAATGGGGGCTGAGCTGAGAAATAGAAGGCATCTTTCTAATCCATGTCCTGGAAGTGAAATTGGGGTCTTTGTAAAATTTTATTTTATTTAATTGTTGTTCAAGTACAGTTTTCTGTCTTTTACTCCCATCCCAGCTCACCCTTCCAGTGCTCCCCACCTCCCTCCCATTTCCACCCCCCTTAGTTGTTGTCCATGTGTCCTTTATAATTGTTCCTGTAAATCCTTCCCCTTTTCCCCTGAAATTCCCTCCCCTTTCCCCTCTGGTCACTGTCCACCTAGTCTCTCTTTCAGTGTCTTTGGTTATATTTTGCTTGCTTGTTTGGTTTGTTAATTAGGTTTCTGTTAAAGGTGAGATCATATGGTATTTGTCTTTCACCGCCTGGCTTATTTCGCTTAGCATAACGCTCTCCAGTTCCATCCATGCTGTTGCAAAGGGTAGGAGCTCCTTCTTTCTTTCTGCTCCATAGAATTCCATTGTGTATATGTACCATAGTTTTTTGACCCATTCCTTTGCTGATGAGCACCTAGGTTGCTTCCAGCTCTTGGCTACTGTAAATTGTGCTGCTGTGAACATTGGGGTGCATAGGTTCTTCTGGAATGGTGTTTCAGGGTTATAGGGCATAATCCAAGCAGTGGAATTGCTGGGTCAAAAGGCAGATCTATTTTTAGTTTTCTGAGAAAATTCCATGCTATTTTCTATCAGGGGCTTATCTGGAACACAGACAGCCCTTGGGACTCAGGCTACTCATCACCCACCCCTTAGCTCCTGCTCCACTGTACAGCGGAGGCAGATGTTGCCTGGCGAAGAGAGGGCCTTTCTTTTTCTCAGGTCACACAGCTGGATAGGAATGGATTTTAGAGTAGACCTGGGTGCCCGGCCTCTCTGCAATGCTCCTTTCTTTGGCTTTGATTTCTGCTCAATTAGGCTTAAACAAGCATTGGAAACACTGTTATAAAAATCAGCGGATGTCTGCCTATTGTGAATGAACATGTGGAAATCAGAATTATTCACTCCCTTTAACATAGTGTCACCATAATTGTCAGAGAAGTGATTGCAAGCATTCCGCCTCCTCCTGCCCCATGGATTATTCATATGACCTAGCGTTTAACAAGCACTGATAGTGTGTGGGTGTTGCTCCAACTGCCTGAGACTGAGAAGGGCCCTCGGTCTGCCTGCCTTTTCAATGTCTGTATCTCAGGCAAGCCTTGTTCATAGGGCAGGCATTACATCTTTTGTTGCTGGATTTGGGGGTTTTTTGGTTGTTGTTGTTTGGTTTCAGTATTACCTATAAGTACATCTAGATAGATCTATAAGGCAGAGAACCAAGGAGAATATGTAACACTATATATTCAGGCAGTTTAATGAGTCAATCAATGACTTTTACTTGTGTAAGTTCTCTGTTTGCATATCAATAAATTTGTTGCCACTCAATGAATGCTATGACTCAAAGGATGAAGTTATTTTAACCATGACTGTTTTTGTGTTCATTTTACTGGATTCGACAGGTCAATTCAAAATACCTGCACTGGTGTTTGAAATGCCCCAATGCCTGTTTGTTGTTCCAGGAAATCAGCTCTTTGGCAGTCTACTGTTCTAAGAAGAGCCGTTAACGTGCCATTGTCCCGCCATGACTCCCCCTGAAATCTGTCCACTACAGTTCCTTGGGAACTGTGGACTTCAGGGGTCCCAGAAACATGAGGTCACAGAGTGACCTTTAGGGACCTTGCCTTTAGGGATCTTGCAGCCTGTTCTGGGAGATGAAAGGAAAGAAAACTGACCATCTCAGGTGCTGCACAGAAGGTTCTAGATACATGGCTCAGGGTGCAAGAGATGTTGGGGAGATCAAGGTAGAAATAAACGTTGCCACCAGGTAATCTTCATCATGCTTTTGCTTTGAATTATAGAGTATTTCTTCCCCTTTCTCTTGTTTAGTTTCTCTGGAATCCAAGAAATAGAAAAAAGTGTCCTTGGGTTTAAGTCTGTTGCCATCTTTCAGGAAATTGTTCTCTCCTCTCCTGGGATGTAGGTCACCAGCCTGCGCCAAAGAAATCCACTTAGGTTTCTACTGGAGTTTGATGGAGCAGAAGGATGATTTCTATTTTCCACTGGTCACCTGAAAAGTCAGGCAGAACCAGGTCTCCCTTTCTCCTTGGATGGCAGTGAGTTGACACATCCTACAACGATCACTGTTTTTGTGCACAGCACACTCACTTTCCTTCACTCAGAAGAAAATGTTAGCTGTCCAGATGTCATATATTTAAACAGTAAAGAATTACTTTTCCTTGTCTGCTTTTATTTTCTCTAAATTATAGTCCAAATACAAGGTATGGGTAGCGTGAAAAGACGGGTCAAAATACTATGGTTATACTATTTGGAAAGTATTATATTGAATAGGTTAAGGACAGGGAAATTCTTAGTTGTGAATATATTATAATGAAAATGAGTGAATTTGAAAACTGTATCATCTTATTGTTCAAGGTACTTGTACAATGGAAATTTAGTGTACAGATTTTTCTCTTCACATTGATTCATTCCATTTGGTCATTTCCATCTGCTGTCATGTTGTATATTTTAGAATCAGAATTATCTCAAAGCTGCAGTAGGTCCTAGGGAGCTTCTAGTCTTAAGCTCTTCATTTGGCAAGTGAAAGGGTCAAAGCCCAGAGCCAGGGACTGTCTCACTGTGGGCCTGACTGAGAACTTCAGGAAGCCTGGTACTAACTCCAAGGCCCTGGAAACAGTAATTAGTGTACAAGACTAAATCTCAGTTTGGCGAGTGGAATAGAGAACAGCTCAAACTTAACATGCATTGCCTCTGCGACCTCACCTTTTCAAACTGGGATTCTAGGGTCTTTCAGACATTGCCCACGGATCAGAAATGTTATATTTCCAAGTCCCAGGGCTGTCCCTCTTCCCTGGATGAGCTCTAGGTGCGGCACTACAAACAGCACCATCAAAATTTCCTGATGATTAGTATATTTAGATTTTTCCTGACTTTGTATTGTAAAATGTTAAAAGATTTATTTGGTTTATTTTTAAGTCATTGTTAACTATATCAGATCCTGTTATATGCCATTTCTTGCCTAAGTTGCATTATTTTATTCATAAGTATACGGGAACCTAGGGGGTTATGAAAGAGGAGACGATAAAATCAGCTTCCCCTGTCAGTCCAAGAGGAATGGGGCAAGGAGATGTCCTGAGACGGTAAAGCAGAGGCCTCGTTTGGATGAACTCATAGATCTCATTCAGCCCCTTCAATCTCAAACTGATTCATTAAATACAGTAAATAGTTAAAACTAGTTGTAATTTACAGACTTACTTGTCAACATATTCAATTAGATCGGTAGACTTCTTGGTTGACATTTTGGCTGGAGATAATCTTACCTAAAACAAAGGTCATGAATTTAAAATGTATCATCAAGTACTTCACGGGGAAATCCTATCTATCTTATCCTTACATAAATTTTTCATTGTTTAGTAATATGTTTTTTATTGCAATAAAATACGTGTAAGATAAAACTTACCATTTAAACTAGTTTAAGTACTCCATTTTGTGCTATGTAGTACGTTTGCAGTGTTGGGCAACTATCCCCAGTATCTACTTCAAGAAAATTTTCGTCCCTCTGAGGGGCAGCTCCACGCCCAGTGAGCAGCCTCTCCCTGCTCTTTCTTCCACCCAGGCCCCGGCGACCGTTCATCTGCTTTCTGTCTCCATAGGTTTGCCTATTGTGGATATTCCATATATATGGAAACATATACATGGAAACAATATGTGGCCTTTTGTGAATGGCTTGTCTCTTTTTTTACTGTTGATGCTGTTACAGATGTCCCCCATTTCCCTCCTTTGTCCCCTCCTCAGCTTTTACCACATCAACAAACTATGAACTCGAGGTTATAGCCCATCAGCTCAGTTAACCTTGCACATGGCCCCTTTGTATTGCTAGAGACTAAAACCAAAATCAAGTACTGGGGATGCTAAAGAGCTTCCACAGACTCGGTATCAGTCAGGAAAGACTTTTGGGAAGATCAAAGCCATGGATTATTCTTAGATAATTTTTAAATGAAATATCCAATGGTTACTGGCTGAATTACTGAAGAAGTCCTCAGAGAGTAAATTATTCCTGATATACAGAATTTAGAGGGAAATCAGCTAAATTAAAAAAAAAACAACCCAATATCTAGAAAATTAGTCTACCCAGGTAATTTTGTTCTTTAATAAAGCTGGATATCAGATTATTATTGTCAATGAGAAATAAAAGTCAGAACACAGTTATCTACTACTAGTAAACACAGCTGGCCATATGAACCCTTAACTAGTTCAATAAAATTGTACCATTAGAATGTTCTGTGTGTCTGAAAATTCATAAGTTTTTAGCAATTCTAGGGGAAAAAAAGAGGATCAATATGTACTCCCTGCTTTTGAATATGCTGGAACTTTTCAAATTCAATGTTCTTTTTATTGTAAGTTTAAAAACAGAACATATTTTTGTCTTCGTCTTAATACCTGTCACTGAACTGGATTCAATAGGGAGAGAAGAGTGGAATTCCACTTCATTTTAAAACTAAAATATGTTCCTAGGACATTTTACATGGTTTATGTTATTATATACTATAATGGTTATTACATACTATAATTGTTTTGAGAAAGGTGAAGGAATTAAGCAAATTCCTTGCTTAATATTTCTTGGAAAAACAAAAGAAATGAGTCATGGGCACAGACAACAGGGGTGGGGGGAAGTAGGAGGGTAAAGGAGGCATAAGTGGTGATGTAAGGAGACTTGACTTTGGGTGGTGAACGCACAATACAATATACAAATGATGTATTGTAGAATTGTATACCTGAAACTTATGTGATTTTATTAAGGAATGTCACTCCAATAAAGTCAATACAAAAATAGAATAAAAACAAATCCCACTTCTTTGAATGACAGGCTTAATTGGCCCATTTCCCAGAGCAAAGAAAGACTTTGCTGCAAGTCACACAGCTAGTAGGTGGTGCAGCCCAATAGACAGAAATATTGGTCAGTGCTTCCTGGTGTGTCAGACGTCCAGGGTTCTTTCCATCACAGGAAGCTGCATCTGCTGGTCAGGTGTTATGAGGATCACAAAGCAAAGTCTGAAAACACTTCTCTGGATTTTTTTCATTTATTGGAAAGATATGACAAGTACCAATAAAAGAAACTCCATTTAGCTATTCTCATTTGCATGTGAGAGATAATATTCCTTAAGTTTATCATAGTTTCTTTTGAATGAAAAATAAATGATCAATTTTTAGCCATACTTATTAAAAGTCAGTCCAATGACTGTATTCCCAAATTGAGCCCCTTTTGCTCTTCAGCTTGTGCTGTCATTCATTACTTTGCTAAAGCAGGAAACAAAACAAAACAAGACAAAACAGGAAACGTGGGTAAAGTGAAAGAAAAAAACAGCTTTCCAAGATTCCTTAGAACTCTCTAAGCAATGCTGAGCTTTAAAGAAGGTGATCGAAACATGCTATGTTTAATGAGAATATCTGCAGGTACTTACTTTGTTTTCTTGGTCACCCGCTGAGCCAGGAAGGGGGCCATCAGGTTCATTTGACGGTTCCTCCGCTGTCCCGGAGGAACTTTTGTTTACATTTGTATCTAGGCAACCAGAATGCTGAATCAGATCAGGAACCCAGGCTTGGGAATTTTTGCAGTGGTAATTTCTTTACTTAAATAAAGGCAGTTTCTATACATATGGCAATGGTTAAAGGGAGCCTTCCAATTTGTTTTACATTTCCCTCTTCCCTGCTTCCTTACCCCAATTCCCTCCCCTCCTTAAGACTCCTGGTCACCCCTATAGTCAGCCAGAAGAGCTTATCATCTCAGATACTTCCATTAGACGGTCAGAAATGCACTCATGTAGATCAAACTGTTCTAAATAATAGAACAATTCAAGCTGTTCTAAATAATAGTGAGAATAGGGAATGGTTTCTCACCCTATTGTGCCTAAGCCATCTGACAATCTTCTTTGGGATTTATTACCTTGTTTATATGTAATATGAAAGATAATTCAGATAATAAAGTATGAGACATTTAGAGACCTTGAATAATCCATAAGATACATACCTGAACTCATGATGCTTCGTTTTCTGGCTTCATTTCTGTCGATTTGATTTTTTAAAGGGGAGCAGAGATTTTTTTAAATGTTTCTTTCTTAAAAAGCTGAAGACTAGTGAATATTGATTGAATCCTGACTAAAGTCTTTACATTTCTGGGGCATCTTCCAGGGCGGCTCCGCAGCATTGTGACTACAGGGAGACTCTGTGATGTCAACGTGGCTGGCCCTCACCCTGGAGTCAGTGAGTCCCTAAAACTTAGGAACCTGAAGGGTTTTCCTTAATGCTCACTGCCCTAAAAATTACTGGGGCCTTCATGTCTTTGTCTTACTGGTGGGGTGTGGCTATTTTCAAACTGATGTTTCACACCTTTCCTCTAATTTCACCTTGACAGTTTGGTAAGAGACTAGTTCCCATAAGAGTAGATGAAGAAGATTGGTAGTTATTAAAGGGTCACAGAATGTAAAGTTCAGCATAAGGAATATGGTCAATGATATTGTAATAAATAGGTATGATTCCATGTGGGTTCTTGAATGATGGGGTGGGGGGAATCATTTTGTAAATTATATAATTGTCTAACCACTATGTACCCCTGAAACTAATATAAAATAATATTGAATGTCAGCCGTAACTGGAAAATAAAATCTAAAACAATGAGGCTAAAGGGGCTAAGTTTTCAAAAGTAGACAAAGATGAATTACTGCACCACTCCCAAATCTTCCTCCAGCATGCTAGTTAAGGAAGCTAACACTTCTAGGCCACTAGGGGGAGTGTCTGAAAGAATGCAGCAATGGCAGGTGAGGTGGGACAGGGCTTTAAATCAATTAAAACATTGAACTTTGGCATTGTGGGAACATTTTACTTAGTTATTTGACAAAAAATTAATTATTTCAGCTCTGAAATATTTTTCTATAAAATATTTTGAATATTAAAAAATTGGAATTTGTCTCTTTTGCTAATACTACTTTGCCCTCATATACAGAAATAATATTATTGCCTGAGTTACTTTTCAAATTATGGTGCTCTGTTTGCCTTGCCCTGAGGACACATGATGTTCAGGATGCTGAATGACAAGCTTTTCCCACAGATAAATACCAACCATAAGTTTTGGCTTCAATGGTATGCCTTCTAGTGCTAAACTAAGCCCTTAAAACAGAGCGATACACTGTTTAATGGTTACCTAAGCAGCCCCAAAGACTCATTATATCATCCTAGTCATCATTTTAGCAAGAGTCAAGACAGACTAGAACTTCCGCCAAGATGGAGGTTTAGGTGGATGTGCCGTGCCTCCTCACACAACCAAGTTTAGGGACAACTAAATATTAGCATCAGAAAACACAACCAGAACACGGAAAACTGAACTTTTCGGAAGTCCGCTAACAACAAATTCTTCAGCCCGACCGGTAAGGGGCGAAACCGGCGTCTGGTGAGGAGTTACAAAGGAGGTCTCGGTCGGACCCGGGCCGGAATCCAGACGCGCGAATCCAGATGCACGGGTTCCAAACCCAGGATTGGACCTAGTGAGCGACCGAGCAACCCACCGGGTGAGCGACTGCAGAGGAGACAGTGGGGAGGCGGTGCAGCGTGTTGACTGCGGTTGCCTATTTGCGCGCGCGAGCGAGGGAGTGGGCGGTTGGACCGACCGCGGCAGCATTAGACGGCGGCCAAGGCGATAGAGGGCGCCGCCATTTCCCCGCTCTGACCACGCCCCCACATACAGTGTCACAACCAAGCGACCTGGGACTCCAAGGCACCGCTTCTCCCACTTAAAGGGCCAGAACAGACCAAAAATGTCGCAGGAAGACCTCAAAGCCCCACAGATAAATCTAAGCGACGAAGAAATAGCAAAACTCTCAGATGCACAGTTTAAAACACTGGTCATCAGCTTCCTCACAGATCTGGTTGATTATAGCCACAAATTAGACAAACATATGAAGGCTAAATTAAGGGAAATGAATGGAATTCCACAGGAAACCCATAGAGATGAAAAGGAAACTGGGACTCAAATCAATGGAGTGGACCAGAAGAAACCAAATAATGGCCAAACAGAAAAGAGTCAAGGAGCAAGAATTCAAAGAAATGAGGAGAGTCTTAGGAACCTCCAGGACATCTTTAAACGCTCCAATATCCGAATTATAGGGGTACCAGAAGGGGGAAAGACACAACCACCAGTGGAAAAACTATTTGAACAAATAATAAAAGAAAATTTCCCCAATCTGGCAAAGGAAATAGACTTCCAAGAAATCCAAGAAGCCCAGAGAGTACCAAAAAAGTTGGACTCAAGAAGAAACACACCAAGGCATATCATAATTACATTAGCCAAAATTAAAATGAAGGAGAGAATCCTGGAAGCAGCAAGAGCTAAGGGGACAATCACCTACAAAGGAGTCCCCATCAGACTGTCAGCAGATTTCTCAAAAGAGACCTTACAGGCAAGAAGGGGCTGGAAAGAAATATTCCAAGTCATGAAATCTAAAGACCTACAACCAAGATTGCTCTATCCAGCAAAACTTTCATTTAGAATGGAAGGACAGATAAGGTGCTTCTCAGATAAGACCAAATTCAAGGAGTTCATCATCACCAAGCCCTTATTATATGAAATGTTAAAGGGACTTATCGAAGAAAAAGAAGTTAAAGAAACATGAACAGTGAAAGGACAACAAACTCACAGTTATTAACAACCACACCTAAAATGAAAGCAAACTAAAAGGACAGCTAGATCAGGAGTGGAAACATAGAAATGAAGATCTCAAGGAGGGTTAGCAACAGGGGAGTGGGAGGAGGAGATGGGGGGAGAAGGTACAGAAAACAAGTAGCATAGACAGTAGATAGAAAATAGATGGGGGGGGCAAGAATAGCATGGGAAATATAGAACCTAAAGGACTTGAGACACATGGACATAAACTAAAGGGGGGTAATGGTGGGGTTGGGGGGACAGGGTGGAGGGGAATGAAGGGGGGAATAGAACAACTGTAACAGCATAATCAATTTAAAAAAATAAATTAATTAAAAATAAAAAAAATAAAAGATAAAAAAAAAAAAAGACAGACTAAATACACCAGTGACAGAGGACAGGATGGATACCAAGAGAGTGGGTGAGAATGTTGACTGCTCAACCTACTGGTGTTTACTTTGGGCAAGGTTACCTCTCTAATTCTCAGTTTTTCTCATCCATAAGGTGAAGTAATAATGGGGACCTCATAGGGTGGCAGATAGGATTAAATGCAATAAAACACTTGAAGTTCTCCCCTGAGTACCAGGCCGGGAATCCACTAAGCTGTATCGATCGTTAGTGATTATTTTACAAGATGTAATTATCCAAGAAGCAGAAACAGGAACTGTGTGAGAAAGGACAACTGGGTTTGACCATGCAAAAGAACTTTTTGCGATTCTTTCCTTAAATTCAGCTTCTAATGTATATGATTTGTCTAGAAAAATGGGTCTGAATGAAATGAGTCTAACTTGTTTGTTCTGTAAATGGCTGCTTAGTTTTTAACAGGACAGTACACATAATATACATACCCTTGAAATCCCTCCTGCCTGAATGTATATATAAAATCCTTCCTGGAAGTCAACGATCTTAAAAGATCGCTTCTAATCCAGGCCTACCGAGAGTACCTAGCCTAAAGCACAAAACCCAATCATGTTCAATTCTGATCTTAAAAGCCATTATATTCTGATATTATTTTCTATATAGGCATGAAGGATTCATTTCGAGGTGGTGTTCAGTAAGGGCTTGGTCAGTGTTCAGGGTCGACCAGCACAAATCTGCTCTGTGGTGTGTGCACTGCACAACCCAAGGGGGCGCCGTTCGCACCATAACGCTGTAGATTTCCATGTTTTATACAATGATTTTTGAGGCATATATCAATAAAGTATCTTATTCTAAGAAAGTGGGTGTACCAGGACAATTTTCTGACAAGAGGAAGTGAAGGGTCTTGAGGAAGGAGCACCTGTTTCTAAGAGCGTGTATTGGCCAGGGGAGCCCCCGTCTTGGGTGTCTGCAGAATTCCCTGTCCTCAGCTGAACTGGCCTCAACCAGCCCTGGGCCACAGCAGCCAGTGGTTGTGGCAGAGTGTATCCTCCTTCACTTTCTTTTTTGTCACCTCCTACCTGCTATCCCAAATGGCCTTAGGCCATTCTTTCTGGGGAAGATCTCATTTGGACTGGGGGACTCCATCAGGCCTCACACCTGTTCTTGTGCTGTTCTAATTGGACCTGCTCTAGTCTCCAAGTAAGCTTGATGTGTTTAGTACTTGACATTTTGGAAGATATCCCTCATGTTCCACCTCAGGTTTTTCTGAGGAAGGCAGTGCAGATGCAAATATCCTGATTTTACAGATAAAAATACAAGCGGGTTCAGATTATTAGGTGACTCACATAAGCAAAGGGTAAAAATTTGACCAGACTTCAAATCTTCCAATCGTCACTCACGCACCTTCCCTCCTGGGATGAGTCATATTGAATTCTGCTACAGTGTGAGTGTTTGACTTCCAATCCAAAGCAGTGCTCAGTGCTAAGCAGGCTCTTAATTGTTCCCTGGCAGTTATATTTTGTTTCCTTGGTCCATTCCTACTTTCCTTAGATGACTGTCCTACCCTTTCCTCTGACCTCAAACTGCCATCAGCTCCTCTCTTATCATCACTCTCAGCTTAATGACCTTTCCTTCCTATTTCACCACGAATATAGAAGTAATCAGAAGGGGATGTTTATAAGCCCACCCACTACACCTATAGACCTACATGAATTTATGTCCATCAATTCTGTCTCCTCTCCTGTTTCAGCAGATGAACCCTCTTTGCTCCCCACTCAGGTGCCTCCCAGCGGTCCTTAGGTCCCACTCCCTCTTACCTAAACAAGGACCCCATTCCCTCTTTACTAGATTGTTCCCATTGACATACAATCGTCCCTTCTTTCCCTTCCACTCACCTTGAAGCAAATAAACAACCTTCTTCCGATCCTATATATCCCTCAGCTACCACTCACTCTTTTCCTTTTCTGTGCAGGAAAGCTCCCTGAGAGTGTTCTTTCTATTTTTCTCTCCCCAGTTTCTCTTTGCTGTGGTCTGAATTGTGTCCCTCCCCACATTCGTATGTTGAAGCCCTCACCCTGAACGTGACCGTATTTGGAGATAGGATTGTTAGGAGGAAATTAAGGTTAGGTGAGCTCTTAAGAGTGGGGTCCTAGTCTTACAGGACTGGTGTCCTTATAAGATGAAAAAGCAATGTCTCTTCCCTTCTCTCTCTCCCTACCCACTCCTTCTCCCACACAGTCAGGAAAGGGTGAGGACACCGTAAGATGACAGTTGTCTGTAGGCCAGAAAGAGAGTTCTTACCAGGAACCAAATCTGTTGCCACCTTGACCCTAGACTTCCCAGCCTCTAGAATTGTGAGAAATAAATTTATGTTGTTTAAGCAACATAGTCTGTGGTTATTTTGTTATAGCAGCCTGAGTAGGCTAAAACAATCTCGAATCACTAAAATCAGTCTTTCTGCCCCTTACTTCTTCCACAAAAACTGCTCTCGGCAAGGTCCCCTGTGACCTCTCTGTTACTAAATGCAGCAGTCCCTCCTCGGTCCGCATCTTAGTGCCCCATCAGCAGCATTTGACAGGGCTGAGAGCTCTCTTCCAGAGGGTTGAAACTCACTTTTTACTTGGTGCCCACGGCAACATGTCTCCCTCGGCTCTGCTGTTCCTTTTTACGGACTTCTCACTCCTCTCTCTGAGCCCGAACTGGTGATCAGTCATCTTTGTTGGCTTCAAGATTTCTCAGGAGTTCTGTGTCCTGGGAACCCTCAGCCCTGGGTAAACCAGAACCACTCAGAGCTGTTCTTGGACTCGTGCACTCACTACCTCGATAATCTCATGGAATGTGGCATGAGTTGTGAAGGCACGGGCATTTTATTTGAACCTTGAAAAATGGTAGTTCCTGACGCCTGAGTGGCGCTCATGGTGGTTTGACTTTCCTCTTTCTCTTCATAACAGCCCTGAGGACCCTTCTGGGAGCTCTTACTGCTTAGGGCCCTGCACTGGCACGTAGAGAGGCATTTTTCTCCACCACCGAATATTTATTGCCCTATTCTCTTCCTGTCTGACTTCTAAGCAGTCCTCTAGTAGAAAGGACCTGATCAGGTTAGCATGGACTTTGCACCTGACAAAGGATGATGCCTTAGTGCAGGCATTTCAACCATTAGTATACATAAAACCTATAGAGCTTCTTAAACTGCAGACTATTAGGTCCCGATCCCACGAGTTTCTAAACAAGTTCATTTTCATCAGGAGATCCCAGAACTACTCACTGAACATCTCAAAGGAAAGAACTTACAAAGGTGGTGTCCCTGAAGGCTCATAATTTTGGCCGGGGACCTCTTTGGTGTTCTTATAATTGTTACTGTATTCCTATAAACATTCATCTGCTTGTCTATCTGTTTACTCATCCATCCATCCATTCATCCATCCATCTCTCAGTGTCTTAGATTCTGTGCGAGTGTGCATTTTCCTACACTATAGCAGTGCCTGAGCATTCTCTTTTCCAAACAACTTCCTCAGACCCTGATTACTATCTGTACTTCCCCCAAGGCCAAACCACATCCTACCAGCAGTCTTCCCTCAGGTGCCAAGCAGCAATTTGCTTGGCACTTTGTCTTTATAGCTGGCTCCTCCTCCTTCTCCACCTGTCAGCTAGTCCCTGTTTCCATTCTCTGGTCCCCGGTTATCACTTCTCTCCCTCCCACCTCTGAACAAACTGTGTCTCCTGGACACCTCATTGTAGCCAAGCTGCTGTGGTGAATTCCCACCTCCCTTAGCTGTGTTTCCCACCTCCAACACCCACTGCCCTTTATCTGGCATTGGTTAATATCAGCCCAGTATATTGATTAACCAAAAGAAGAAGAGCAATGCATTAAAATATAGTAACATTAACAATATAATTAAATAAAATGCCAAGGGAAAAACATACAATTGGGAAGTGGATTCCCCATCGTATGCAATCTGTCACACATTCACACATGCAAACAAAGTTCAAAACAAACAAAGGAAATACAACTAAAAAGACTGACAAAATTCCACCTGGCAGGTAATGCAGTACAAAAGCAGGTAAGCTAATAATTCAGAAACAGTGACAATTTGCACGGAGATTTATTGTGCTGCTGCCAGGTGTAGGAGCCATGAGATTCTGTGGAGTCAATAAAACCTTGTGCGTGTTAAATTCATTTACAGAGTCTCTGGGCTACTGCTGGCAGGAATATTTATTCTAGCTGCTCCAGTCTCAGGACTTATTTCTCTGCAAAAATCTCTCCTGCTGCAGGGAAGCTTCTTGCTCTGACACAAGGGCCTGAGTGAGCCTTGTGGGTCCGGCAGTCAGCTCGCCAGCCACAGGTCGGTGGTGGCGGGTCGTCCACTCGCTGCCCCAGTGACCTCGAGGAGCCAGTTTCTGTTACGTAGTAAGACCAGTGAGACCGTGCAGCCTGACACAAGCACAGGCGCTTCAGAGTGAACAGGAATATCTGTTTGAAAACATGCGAATAGATCTTAATCCCCAAATCAATGACTGTGTTTTTGGCCCTAGACATCCACACATTTAGCTAAATAGCTCAAATAGGACAGCGTTTAATATTGTATGTGTTTCTCTCATGAATAGAAAGGGTAATCAAGTCCAGAAGAGAAAAGTTTTTCTTTGCTCTGAGGACAACTTTATGTGCCATAGTGCTAAAATAACCAAAAAATTCTTTGTCTTAATTGTCCAACACTAGGGAAATGCTGAGTATTGTTTTGTATGACTTAATTATGACAAACATTAACAATTTTATTAATAATTATTTATCATATTTAGAATGTATGTGTTACACTGCTAAATAAAAAATTGGGGTACCAAATATAACATACAGTTTGATTTTAAATACACTAAGAAACAATTCAAAAGGAATTTGATCAAAGCTATAATTGCTTTGGAGAGGTAGGATTAGGAATACTTTTTTCTTTGTAGCTTACCATTTTTAATAGTATGAATTATTCTTATATTTTAAAAAGTAAATAAAAGACAGCTTTTCCTCTGTTGTGCAATTACACATTTTCAAAACCAGATTTCTTTACCGATGTCCATTTTTTAAAAATATTTTATTTATTCATTTAGAGAATGTGGAAGGGAGGGAGAAAGAGAGGGTAAGAAACATCAATGTGTGGTTGCCTCTCACGTGGTCCCCACTGGGGAGCTGGCCTGCAACCCAGGCATGTGCCCTGACTGGGAATTGAACTGGCGACCCTTTGGTTCACAGCCTGAGCTCAATCCACTGAGCTACGCCAGCAAGGGCTCAATATCCATTTCTAATTAAACTTTAGACATATTTTCATTTTCTAATGGAGCATACCTGATTTACATTTTTTTTTAAGAAATTATACTAGAAAGCATGAGTTTCCTAGCTACAAGCTGGAAGTGCCTGCTAACTCCAGAATTCTTTTACAGATCCCTCCCATTGGAGACAGACACAGGGTTTAGGGTCAGGAATTTGGGTTGGGTTCCTTACTTGCCCGAACCTTCACCTGTCTTAGAAAGCAGAGTCAGGAGAAGTTCTCATCAGATCTGTCATTGATCCATGAAGAGAGAGGTACGTAGCAAGGCACTTTTGGAGCAGAGTGTCCGGCTTCAGGCTGAGAAAGCACTTTTCACTCCAGGTCTCAGACTCAGTCTCCATCAATCAATATTGTGCTTTAGATTTTAGCTTGTTTTTATTTTTTAAGATGAAAGAGAAAATTAGTTGATGAGACATAAAACAAGAAATGTTTCAAAGGGGATTCATTAGGAGACTTTAAAAATTTTTGTAAGAATTTTAGTGTTTCTGTAATTATTTTTTATACTTTAAATTGAATGTATACATATATACATATATAATTTTACATAAATGCATAAATGTGATATCACATTTTTAGGTGAATCTTTTTTCTTTCCATTTTTGCTTCCTCCTTTCCCCCAGCCCTCTCACCCATGTTAACCATCTACTGGGTAGCCTTAGTAGGAGACCTTTGTAACTCTAGACTATGTCAGGTTTAAACACCTGTTTCCCGCTCAGATTTTGGGGGAATGTTACAGTTCAAACGCAGCCAGGTTTGCAAGCTCTGTGGCAACGGCTTCTTATTCGTAGCTAGTCTGTGCTAAAACTGTACTTAGAGAAGTGTTATCTGATTTTATGTTAAGAATGGAAGATCTAAATGTTGTTTCTGGCAAGTGAACAGATTCTTTTTATGCTATCTCAATTTTAATATGTTCAAATAGATGTTCTGTGACTTAAAAAAACATCATTTTTTCGGCACTTACATGGAAGGGTGCAAAGGAACTTTCTACAGGGATAGCAATGTCCTATATTTTGACTCTAGGGGTGATTATATGGGTGTATACAACATTAGTCAAACCCTGTTGAGTATGTGCTTAAAATGGGTGCATTTTGTTGTAGGTAAACTATACCCAAATAAAGCTTCTCATACAAAAACATTTCTATTCATCTAAACTCTGGGTCTTCAGAATTTGCTGTGAAGACATTGTGATTTATCATTACTGTCCTCACCCCTCCCCAATCTGTGGATTTCCGAGGATTTGTTCTGGGGGCCCATTTGAGGACTGAAAAGTGACAGAAAAGCAAAAGTGGGTCTGCAGGCGACAAAGAGCCAAACGAATGCCAGCAGAGCTGCTTGCATTACAGCCTCGTTGTGCCAGAGAAGCCTCTCAACTCTTTCTGCTTCTACGAGCATCTCCGGAGTAGTGGCAGAAGATGGAGAAGGAGGCAGTTCTTGCTTTGGTGTGTTATGGAGACACAGTCCAATTCTTTGTCTCAATGTTTCTTTCTGTCTTCTCTTTCTCATGACTGTACCAAACATATGTTGGCAGAGAAATAGGTACTAGTTAATGAAACAAACATCATGATTTTTGAGCCAAGCATCTCTCCAACTGCTTGTTACAGTCTTTTTTTAAGGCAGTTTTGAGCTAAACTTAATTATGCTTTTTATTTTAGTATTTACTTTAATCATGACAACAAATATACTATCATCCAGGGAATGGCTTGACAGTGCATCTCACTATAAAGTGCTCTTTGTTAGCAACAGTAAAAATTAGGCCATAAAATGGACAAAGTGGATAATCTCATTTCCTCCACTCCCCAGCATTTGGCCTGCTATTGAACACTGTCCTTGAAGTTGTGTTGTATGTTGTCAGGAAGAGCCTGCCTTGCACCTCAGTTCATGTTAAAAGCAACAGAGAGGTGGTTTCCCCTGTGCTCTTCATTCATTGTTCCTAAATCCCACAGGGAGTCCGATTGTTCTGGCCTCAGCCAAAGCTGAGGAGCAGGGCAGTGTCCCCTGGGGAGGGGACAGCGCGGGGCTGGGAAATGCAGAAGGCGGTGGAAGGGTGTGGCAGCGAATAGGTCTGAAGGGGAGCCAGGCTGGCCGTTGTGGGTTGTGTGGGAGCCCCTGGGTGCCTGGGTGCCAGCACGGGAAAGCAGGCCTTCTACCAAATGTTTCCAACCGCCTCTCATGGCCTCTACACCTTGTTTCAGGATTAATTTTTAATATTGGCAAGTTTAGTTTTAAAATGTCAATTTTGAGAAACAATGCAAAAATCTAATGTAATATTGGGTGTTCTACACTGAATAACTAAATTTATGCAAATAACACTGAGTAAAACTGGACTAATTCAACTGAATTAGTGAGCAGAATCTGGGAAAGCTTATGGGGGTTGAAGTTTTTGCTAATATTTCTGGTAAACTCTTTCAAAAGTTCAAGAGTCTAAAAAATTTAATGAATAAATTGAATTAAAGAGGGATATTGAAGATACTCATGACGAAAGACTTCAACTACGGTGGTGTAGCCAAAAAGTCCATATGTTTTTTTCCCATAAAATAAAAGAAATTTTTTTATTTTTGCCAATAACTTTATTAACATGGATATTTTGAGTATGTTGCTATCTCCCGCATGGTATAAAGTTGATTGTTCTCAGTTAATGTCTCCATTTGATTGCTACCATCTTTAACTGGTCTATCTGACTGTGGAGTATCATTTAGCAAGAAGTCTCCAGCTTGAAACTTCACGAACCACTTTGACACATTTGACCAGTACAGCCCCCTCTCCATACACCACACAAATCCTTCTTTGTGTTTTAGTTGTGCTTTTACTTTTTTTGAAATATTAAAGCATAATATGCCAAAAATGTTGCTTATTTTTCATCTTCAATGTTAAAATGGCTACATAAAAATTCACTAATTTTGATGTTTTTTTTAAAAAAATGCACACTGATATGACAGCTATCACAATACAATCTAACAAATTTGTTTCAAATGAAGTTAAAGTCAACTAAGTGCTACTAGAGCCATCTTGTGGGAAAAACCATACGAATTTTTTTACCAACTCAATATTTTGAAGAAAGAAGAATGTCTGGTGCGTATGCACATATGTATTTACTTATTTATTTTAAAATCTTTTCAACAAAATCTTTGGGCATTCCACTGGATAGTTCTTTGTTAGCGTAGTATGTTTAAGCAATAATTAATAAATAAGTAATTGACTGTGGGTAAGAGGGGTGAGCTGGGTGGAGGACAGCAAAAGGGAAAAAAGAATTGGGACAACTGTAATAGAATAAGCAACAGAAATAATTAAAAACATAAGTAATAAAACTATGTCTTGGTAATAAAACTACTCAATAATGCAGTTTTTCAATTTATCCAAATCGGGAGAAAGAGGATGAATGATATTTATATTAGAACACTTAAATGTCCTACATAATAATGGTACTGACCAAATGATGAGCACCATAAAAAGTCATCCAGATACCCAGTAAGTGTTTGATCTTTCCCATCTCTCTGGGCAGCACTCCCTGGTGGAAGGACCTGGAACCTGCTGCCACACAGTAGGAGGGCTGGGGGATGACATTGTCCGGCCCTAGGTCTCAGGCCCTGTAGGTGCCCTTGCCTTATCCGATTGGTATGGTGTGGATGCCTCAAGATAGGGCAACCACTTTTTAAAGGAAAATGCCTTCATTATTCACTGGGGAATGTGTCTGCAGGGGTCCAGGCTTCTGGGAAGATGGTGGGGAAAACCACTGTACAGGAAGCTGGAGAGGACTAGTGTGCTCCTGAGAGGGATGTGAGTAAAAGAATAAGGACAGAGCATCTAGGTGTGAACCAGTTTGGACTTGACATGAAGCCACCTCTTGCTGCAAATATTGGTTTCCAGATTCATCATGTGCTTGGGGAGATTGGTATTTTTGTTTGCTTGTTTTGGAAACCAGTGAATCGTCATGGTGCCGTGCTCGGCTTGCACTAGAGGAACAGAGATCCAAGCACACAGTCATAGGGGCTGGATACAAGAGAGGAACATGAAGAAAGAAGCCCTGAGGATTTCACATGGTTCAGGTTTTGATTTAAAAAAAAAAGCCTTTGTGGTGTAACGACCACAGTCTTATGATAGAGCAAAACCTTCAGAGGCAGAGCAGACAATGAAAACATTGGATCCTGGGTAGCTTCACTGAGTACTAAGTCAGATAACTTCTGAAAGCTTCTTTACTTTAGACTTTCAAGTTTTTTGAAACAACACAATTCCTTTATTGTACAAATCAGTTGGAATAGGCTTGCCTGTTACTTGCAAAGAAATATCCTAATTGATATAATAAAATGTAGATTATCATATATGTAGATCATACTGTTTAGATTTTAGGTATACAAACAAGTAAAGGGCATATTTATTTTAAAAAGCTTTCAGTAAGCAAGTAAAAAAGCTATAAAACAGCCCACTGACTTTGTGCGATTGCACTGAATCACTTGATGTGGAATAGTTTTTAATATTTCAAATATCTTTCATGAATGATTAGTTGATCATTAGAAAGTATTAAAAAACTACCTCATATTGGCAAGATGTTTAAGTTGCAACTCCAGATTTATTTGTATATATTCATAGATTTTTTTTCATATACTGGTAAAACATAATAAATTTAGTTAAGGATAAACTTCAATTAACTTCTCTCTCTACAAAAGAAAATTTATTTTAGAATTACTCATAGCTGCTCACAGACCTGTGGTATTTAAGAGATGTGAAATAATTTCCCCAAGGTGCAAAGTTAATTATTTTTTTGCTTGTACCTTTTATAATAATTCATGTTCTTGAAGTCTCTGGAATGGAAATGTTCCAAGTAACCAGTGTCATTAAGCTGAGAACATAGATAAAACCTTGTCATTTCAAGTTTAGCAACTTAATTGCAGATATTTTGAACATTAGAATGTTTCCAGTTTAGTATACATAGTTGAAAGTGTATATTGCAAATCCTCATGAAAGAGTTTCAGAATATCACTTCTTTTCACATAAACCCAACTTTCTCATCCATTTGACATTTTTACCTCCAAACAGGAGGAGCAGTCCTGGGTACCTGAGCCCAGATCCATTTGCAACTTTCACTAATCTTTAAAATTCTTTTTCTCATTTACCGAAGAACTGTGGCTCGTCCTATTAGAATTGTGCTATCATAGTATGTCTCTCTGTTAGAAAGACAAAGCTGTAAGAGAGAAATAGGTAGAAGTTGACACACATATGCGTTCAGCATTCTCTATTCAGTATGCATCTGTCCATAGAACATAGAGATGTATTTCTCTCTGGGTAAATGAGGAAGGATGAATTCAGGAAGCTGTGAGTCAGCTAGACTGTTGTGGGAGGAACTGTACCAGAGACTTTATCAGCCCCACTGGTCACAAATAACAACTGGGTAGAAACAGCATCAACTTTACTGCAAGAATATGGAAGTGCCAGCTGGCCCCAAGGAGCATCTGGTGGTACTGATTCTACATGCATACTTGAGGGAGATAAAGTCTCTGGCTGACTCTCCTAATTAAAATGATATGTTTATATGACACGATAAAAGAAATGATCAACTAAGGTTGGAATTCTGTGGTCAAGAATTGAAGTACACAGAGATGAAAAGAGGAGGTTTCAGGGGGGCAGTTTGGAGGTGCTGAAGGGGAAGAGACAAAGAGGGGAGGAGCCAGATTTCCCACTGAGTCATGGTCTTGGTGGGGCTCCTGCTGGTTATTAGCCCCCTGGAAGCAAGAGCTTTCAAGTGGAATCTCATGAAAGGAGTTCTGCTACCCAAGCTGTGCTGTTACTAGGAAAGACCCGGTGAAAGGTGGTTTGTTTGGCAACAAAGTGACCAATTCCAGTGAGTCTAGGACGTTCTGGCTTCTGCACTAAAAGTCCTGTGTGTTGGGAAACCCCTCAGTGGTTGGTCACCCTGGAGTCCTGTGGAATTTGATGCAGAGCTGGTGAGTAGGGACCTTGCAGAGAGGGGTGCTCCCTTGGATGTGAGATAACTAGCCAGGGCAAGTGAAAGGGGCAGCAATGGGGAGCAAATCTGAAAAACATGGTTCACATTGAAAGATTTACTCTTCTCTCATTTCGATTTGGATTTCTGGATCCCTTGGTGTAGAGGAAGGAGGACAAAGTCAGTACTGTTGAAGTTCCAGATCATTCTTAATGTCAGGAAGCCAACAGATTTGTATTTTGTTTCAGAGGACAGAGCTAAAGGCATGAAAAAGAGGAGGTGCAGGGAGTGGCAGTAGAGGCTTGGCAAGAAGGTTCTTCTACCCTCACCTCTGCCACAGCAAGCAGCTGAGTGTTAGTTTGACTTGACTCTCTTGACAGGAAGCAAAGCACATGTCAGAGCTCCTGTTGGAAGAAGCTATCACAATTTGTAAATAAATAGACAAGAAAATCAAATTATGTGGGGGAAAGTCCCACTGATTTCAACTGAAGATATGTTTGTTTATCAGAAAGACACCTGGGGCAAATATATAGGAGATAAAGTTATGCCATGACACACATTAGAAGCAGCAACCTATCCTTTTACAGGAATTAGAGACAAAAACAGTTATGTTCTTTCACTAAAGAAAAGGCTTTCTATGGAGCGAGCACCTTCTGATGTAAATCCAGAAAGGATGCACAGCTAAGGGTAAGAAACCTGGAGAATCACCAGGGAGAAGTGGTCCAGGTAATAGTGGAGTGGGGGTAACTGGGAGTGGAGTAGGGTGTTGAGGAAGAGAAATTTACCTCTTAAGCTGCCTTGGTGGCTCTAAGTTTTTCATTGGGGCATTTAATAGTTTTTCCTTGAAAGAAGTGTTTTGTGGTCAAATAAGTTTGGGAAACAGCATTTCCTTTAGCTCCCTCTTTAGCACGTACTTTAGCATGTGAAACTGCTTAACTATTTTCAAAAGTTACATAACCACCTAATTTTATTTTATTTTAAGTTTAAAAAGAATTATCTTCCCAGGGAAATAGTAAAGCATACAACATAATTCAGAAATACTGCCTTAAAGAGTTTCTGAGAATAATCTTAGTGGAAAGCTCAGAAAGGAATTTTCTGGAAATTGTGTTAGGGGTTAATGGCATCTTCATTGGTGGACTTCCACAATGGGACACCTTCCCCCAATAAGAGGTATAGGACCGTTCTCTGTACCTTCTCCTCCCTTCTCTTCCTCCCACTCCCCTGTTGCTAACCCTCCATGTGATCTCCATTTCTATGGTTCCGCTCCTGATCTAGCTGTCCTCTTAGTTTGCTTTTGTTTTAGGTGTGGCATAGACGGTAGGTAGAAAATAGACAGGGAGGAGGGGAGGGCAAGAATAGTATGGGAAATATAGAATCTAAAGAACTTGTGACACATGGACATAAACAAAAAGGGAGGAATGGTGGGGGAGGGGTGTGCAGGGTGGAGGGGAATGAAGGGGGGATAGGACAACTGTAATGGCATAATCAATAAAATATATTTTTTAAAAAAGAGGTATAGGACCAGTGTCGATACCAACTGCTCAGGAGATTGGTCCCTCTGCTGAAAGTCAGGTTTGACATTAGAATATCTGGCCTTTCAGAAAAGAAGCATTGACTTATTTTGTTGGAGCTCTGTGTGATTGAATCTTTGGGAGTCTTCTCTTTAAACAGACATTTAAAATCTAAAATCTAAAAGGGCAGCAGTCTGTGCCGGCTGGTGCTGCTCAGTGTATTGAGTGCTGGCCTGCAAACCAAAGGGTCGCTGGTGGGATTCTCAGTCAGGGCACATGTCTGGGTTGTGGGCCAGGACCCCAGAAGGGAGTGTGTGGGAGGAAACCACACATTGATATTTCTCTCTCTCCCTTCCTTCCCCTCTCTCTAAAATTAAATAAATAAAATCTTTAAAAAGAAAATAAAAGGGCACCAGTCTTTTAGAAATGCTACAAACGAGAAAAGAGTTAAAAAGGCAAATACTAAAATTGAAGTCATCTGAAGATCAGAGTAGTGTTTACATTAAAAAAAATATTACTTGAAACAGGTGCTAAAATTCTGTCTAAAATTTAGATGGAGTTAAAAATGAATGTTACCATGTTGGGTAAGGGCCCATTAGGAAAAGATTGCTATTCACTTGGGAAGATGGTTGATCTTCCCAAAATACAAAGCTATTTCCTACCCAAAACACTACACTTATAACTGCCAACCTGTTGAAAGAATAAAACATAAAACAATTACTTTATAAATATTTTTTAAATATTTATAAGAGAACATTTTAGCCGAATATGTCTTATGTTTAGCCTAAACGTAAGTCTTTCAGGCTAGGAACAATATATTCTTATTTTCTTGTGACATAAACAGGTTATTCATCATGACTTGAGAACATTTTTTTTTTGCATTGAGTTAAAAAAAAAGGTGGGGTTTTATTCAGACAAGAGGAACAACAGGCATTCATTAGATTGGTTAGAAAAAGAAGGATTCTTCTGAAGATGTGTCTTGCCTGAAATATTCAGGGTGGAAGATGGGCTGACCCCGTGCTGCGGTCTGACTGGGGCTATGGGATGAGATAAAAGGCTCCCGTCAGGACGACAGGGCATGGAGATGGCCTGGAGTCAGGTCCCTGTGTGCCCCCGTTGGATTAGTGGCAGAGTACGTCTGCTTCAGGAAGTAAACTCCTAGAGAAAACGTCCTTGACCCCAGGACTACAGCCACTGCAGTGCTATGAATCCATCTAAGCAATGGCTGGCTCCAAACCAGGATGACAGGCCAAAGGCAAGAAGACAAAGCAGGTCAGTCAGGGTACCAGTTTTTAAGGTGGGTGAGACGCAGTTAACATACGGGAGAGCTGTGGCAGCAGTCACCTCAGGTTTCCATATGCAGCCTCTTACACAATGACTGAAACGCCAGTTGGTCCCACTCCTGCTGTGAAAGCTCTCAAGTGGTAATGAAAACAACACAACTTTGAAACAATCAATGAACAAAATGTGCTTGCTAGCTGTTCACAGAGCACTAAATATGCGACATATTTAAGGAATATCAATTAGAACGGGGACCAGATGATTAGTTTGACGTGGGACACTCGCACAGGTCGTGCTTTGGCCTCGTGGCTAGGACTTTCTGACTTACGGTTTGGCCCTGAGCACATTCCTACACGCGTGGGGAGTCTCATCTCTAAAACCCCCTTACATCCTACTTTCTTCACACAGTAAACGCAAGACTGGGGAATCTTGAGTACAGGCCTGTGAAATCAGAAGATCGGAAGCTTATTTATATAAGCTTATATAATTGATTATATAAATCAATTTTCATTAAAAAGTGTAACTGAATTCGGTGGATTTTCAGTTCCAACTAGAAGTATTTATAAAGAACCAGGAAAGAATGGCAGTCTGTTGAAACAAGATTTGAGAAGAAAAGACTTACTCCCCCATTACATTGTGACAAGTATTTTCAGAACAATTACTATGAAATTTAAGTTAAATACAAACTTATTCTATATCTCGTCATCATAAAATTGATTTTTTTTCTCTGTTTGCTAGAAAGGACCTCCAGCTTTCCTGAAATACTGAGACACTGATTTGAGTAGTTTCAAGAATTATTGTCTTATAAGTTCCAAATGAGACTTTATTTATTAGAATAAATTTATTAGAGACACCAATTTATTAGACTGTTACATAAATTTGTGTTGTTTCACTTAAAGTTATACACTGAATTTTTTTACCGGAGGTTGATTTATTATAGGAGATTGACTGTTGGCGATAATTAACTGATGGTATCATTAATCTAGGTCAAACTGATTCAATTAGCAAAAGATTATTATAGATTTTTCTTAAAATTAGAAACATAGTTAAAGTCATAACTTTGTGATATTTATTTACAACTGAAATGAGGAGATGAAGGCATTCACTCGGAGACACTAGGAGAATCTCAATTTCTTTTTTATGGCTTCTAGTAACTTTTACCCAAGTTGAGTCAAGCAAGCCTACCCCAAGGGTAGTGGTAGTAACAGATCTGACCCTAAACCCAGAGATTGACTAATTTCATCCTCACTACTGGTCTATAATTCAGAAGTCATTCTGTTATAATGTACAGGTAATTCAGCTCAGAATGACTCAGGCACAAGAACTTATTAGCTCTTGGCACTGTAAATATAGGCAATGTGCCAGGCAAGAACCAGCAGGTCATAGGATGACATTATGATCGACTCTCTCCATCCCAGTTCTGCTTCCTCTGTGTGGGCTTCATTCCCAGTGGCTCTCTCATCATTATGGTCAGATGGCCACTTGCAGATCTAGCCTTTCATTTTACCACTTTAGCAGTCTCAGTGGAGAGAGAGCATCTATCTCAACAGTTCAGGTGAAAGTTGTGGACCTAAAGGTTATTGGTTCCGAGGGGCCCGGTTTGGCTCAGACCAAACCCATCACCAAGGATGTTGTGCTCTAATTGGCAAGGCTTGGGTGACACCTTCCCTCTAAGGAGAGGAGGACCCACCTGTCTGAGAGACCTAGAGTATATGCACACAGGTGTGGGGGTGGAGTGGGCATTTCAAGTGTGAGAAAGACTTCCTTCAAATATGTATAGGCTTGCCGGGTCTGGCCCTCTTTTATTCTTTTCTTCCTGGGCGGAGTCTTCAGTCTGCCTATGTTGTACCCTCACTGTATACCTGGCACTCTATCTTCTCCATTTTTCCTCACTCCTAAGCTCTCTAGCCTCATAATCATACCTCTTCATTAGAAGTCACATGGGACACTTTAACTTAAGAAAATACTGGTGCCTAGACCCCACCCCTAGAGATTCTGATTCAGTTTTTTTTTAAAAAAGCACCCTTTTGGGTGTGTTTTGTAAAAGTTTCCTTGGTGATTTTAATGTGCAGACAGGATTAGAGAACTTCTGCTGTAAGTTAAACTTGATGCTGGGAAGAATCTGTCCATCTTTCATATAGAGAATGATGAAGTTCAAGGGCTAAACTTCTTTGGGAGTATTAGTATTTTAACCATATCCAACTCTTAAGCTAAAGGAATGATGCACTAATGGTGAAATTGTGATTTACCAGGACAGAGAAAGCATTTGAAGAAGCATCAGGGCCTTCTCATTACGGCACTCCTGAAATAACATCAGAAGTCATCCCTCATTTTGATCTTGCATATGGTTTACCCAGTTTACAATTTACCTGAGTCACCAAATAGATGTTGTTCTGAGATTTTTAGAGTAACAGATGTTTTAGAGTGCAAGCTTGTGTTTGTTTGGTGTCTCTATGTGTACGTGTCTTTCCTTCATGAAAAAAAGATTCACTTAAAAGAGGAAGAAATCTATACCACTGGGTTTTTTCACTTATTCTTCTTGCATGTTCTGTGCTATAGGCTTAAATTTTCATTGCTCAGCTCTCAAGAACCAGGTTGTATGTTTTCTGCTACATGAATCATTATAAACAACAGCTTTGGGAAGGCAATCTAGGGCCAGTAATTATACTGATGAAACAAAAAGACTGTATTCCAAGTGAGGTTAATTTTAGCAGAAGTCAGATAAAAATGTTGTCAACTAACAGCACACATGCTGGCAGTAGAGCCCAAATTACTGGTGCCGGTGACTGACTGTGTGGTTAGTGGCCCTGGGGGTTGTCACGGGAAGCCCGGCTGGACCTGCTGGCAACCCCACGGTGTTTTGAAGTCCGAAGTACAAGTGTGGGGCTTTGTACATAGTAACGCTGAGAAATCACAGGTGGAAAGTAATCCAGAATTAGAGGTGTGACAGAACATGTGAAATGCTGACAATTTAAAGTTGTGTGTGTGTATCTGTGAGTGTTGGGGGCGGAGGGCCCTGAGACCTATGGAGTTGATAACGCACCTAAACTTGGATGTGCTTCTCTATGGGGTAAGCTGTTCTGTGAAGAAAGTCTCTAAATGGAGGGGAACATGTAGTATCTTATTATGAAAGAAATTTAGATGTCTTTAAAAAAATGCATATTTAAATTTTGTTCAGAGTTCTGTTTTCTACAAAGAATACAGTATTTTTAGAAAATCACTTAGGCTCCTTGTAGATAGTATCTCAGTTCAGCTTGGTGAAATGTTACTGGAAAATTAAAAGAATGAGTCATTCTGGAAAAAGAATTAAGGCTAAGAACGCAATGGTAATTGGAAGAGAAGTCTGCCCCTGAAGAGGGTTTTGGCATAAGGAGGAAAGGTGCTGTTATAGTCTCATTGGAAAGATGCCACGTGTAGCTTTTTCTTTTCTTTTTTTTTCTCATGTGAAAAAAGGCAGAAATTCTGATCACAAAAAGCCGGAGTACAAAATAAGGTCTTCTGTATGAATCAGTTAAACCAGGGTAATGTAATGACCTGGCATCTGTTTAGAGACTGAAATTAGTTTGATAGATAAGCAATTTTATTAATAAGCAAAAAAATTTCAAAAGAAATTTAAAAAAATGTATTTAATTATTGTTCAAGTACAGTTTTCTGTCTTTTACTCCCATCCCTGCCCCCCCCAGTGCTCCCCACCTCCCTCCCATTTCCCCCACCCACCTTAGTTTTTGTCCATGTGTCCTTTATACTTGTTCCTGTGAATCCTTCCCCTTCTCCCCTGAAATTCCCTCCCCTCTCCCCTCTGGTCCCTGTCAGCCTGTTCTGTATTTCAGTGTCTTTGGTCATATTTTGCTTGCTTGTTTATTAAATTGTTAGTATTTGCTGTATATCTTGGAGTAGTAAATCTATGACTGGCAGTTAGTCTTATTCAAGGTATTTTCAAGCCAGTTGGCTTGAAGATGAACACTTAATTTATATTTCAAATAAAGCAAGAAAGGGGTCTCTCTCCCACTTCTCTAATTGCCCACATTTTTTCAATTCAGTTTTTTTACACTTCAATTATTTGTGAAAGATATCAATAATTTTTGCCACATTAAAAAGCACCACCTTTTCTCTCATTAGGGTTTTTTTAAAAGTCAACTCATTTTTTAACTTTCCACAAAGAAAAGGCAATTATTAATATCAATATATTCATATTAAAATTAAAAAGTTTGCGGCCCTGGCTGGTATAGCTCAGTGGATTGAGCATGGGCCTGTGAACCAGAGGATTGCAGTTCGATTCCCAGTCAGGGCGCATGCCTAGGCTGCAGGCCAGTTCCCAGCAGAGGATGCACGAGAGGCAACCATGCATTGATATTTCTCTCCCTCTCTTCTTCCCTTCCCCTCTAAAGATAAATAAATGAAATCTTTAAAAAAAGTTTGTTTGCCACCTACAATCATTTCATGTACTATAAGTTTTTCAGATTTAAAACTTTTAAATACTCTTTTAATTCACAGAGAGAATAGCTTTAACCCTAACTATGCTAGTAATCTAAAATATAGACATTAGCCTTTGGCTTCTTATTAAGGCAGAATAGGTAACATTTCCATTAAGAACAACAAAGAAGTTTGGACAAAATATGAAAATAATTTTTTCGAAGACATCAGAGAGCTACCAAGGTGCAAAGAATTATGGGACTAAGTTCCAGGGTAGGTAAACCCAGAGAGGTGAGCTCAGAATTTGGGCTGCTTTCTCCACAGTGATGCCTGCAAAATCCAGAAATGTTGGTTGAGAATCTGAAAAGCTGAACAGATAGTTCAACAGACTCACGTGGCTAGGGGGGAAGATAGAAAAAAGGAGGTCCCCAATAAACCTCCTGTCAACGGGATGGTACCCACAGATTTATCTACTACCCAAGTAAGGTGTGTAGAAATTGGGCCAGTGTTCTCAGGTGCTGAGGCCCAGTTTCAAATAATTTCAACTCCTTATTGAATCAAGCAAATCCAGAATTGCAGTGTTCATGGTCCCTACCAAATGTAAAGGTAAATTCTCTTTGGAGAAAGATTATATCATAGGGCTCAAGGTACACCTATTATTTTCAATTTATAATGTCTTACACTCAATAAAAAATAAAAGGCATAGAAGGAAATTAGACAATATCATTAGAAACTACAAACTGAAACAGATCTCCAAAGGATCTAGATAATAGAATTCAAAACTGTATAATTTGATTAAGGAATAAAAGACAAGGTCAAGACCTTTTGTAAAGACCTAAAAATGAAATGAAATGAGAAATGCAATATCTGAAATTAATGGCTCCAAGGTTGGACTTTATAGAAGATGAGAAGATACCACCAAAGGGAAAATTAATGAACAAGTGATAGGTCAGAAGAAAATATCTAGAAGAAGTACAAAGGAACAAAAGGTTTGAAATACTGAAGAAAGACATAAAGAAGACACAGAAAAAAGTAAGACACATTCCACTGACGTTCCAGAAAATTGAGAAAAAGAGATAGATGGAGGAGGTCCTATCTCTATCTATTTGAAGAGATACTAGCTAAAGATTTTTTTCCCAAAACTGGTGAAAGACATCAAGCCACAGTTTTGAGAAACAAACTTGTATCAAACAGGTTAAAGACAAAGAAAATCACACCTAGAAAACTCATGGTAAAATTGCTGAAAAGAAATGATAAAGATGAAAATATTTTAAATAGTAGTCTGAGTAAAAATGAAAAATTAGAAAGACAAATGACTCCAGAAGACAATGTATACTATTTTCCAAATTACTGAAACCAAAATAATTTCCAACCTAGAGAAAATAAAGATAAAGACTTTTTCAAACACATAAAAATAGAGTTTTTCACCAGAAGACCTTCACTAAAGGAATCATTATTATTCAGGCAGAAAGAGATAAGAAAGCACTAAAAAGGGTAAGTCTAAATGAATATTGACAGTATGAAGTAATGTTGAAAATATAAATAAAAGACATTTATTTTTAATTTTTTAAATTATTCCATTATAGTTGTCCCAATTTTCCCCCTTTGCTCTCCTCTGTTCAGCCCACCCCCCACTCCCACAGTCAATCCCCGCACTGTTGTCCATGCCCATGGGTCATTCATACATGTTCCTTGACCAGTGCCTTCCCTTTCTTTCCACCATTATCCCACTCGCCTCTCCCCTCTGGTTGATGTCAGTCTGTTCCATTTTGCTTGTTAGTTTATTTTGTTCATTAGATTCCTCTAATAGGTGAGATCATATTGTATTTGTCTTTCACCAGCGGGCTTATTTTACTTAGCATAATATTCTCCAGTTCCATCCATGCTGTCACAGAAGGTAGGAGCTCCTTCCTTCTTTCTGCTATACAGTATTCCATTGTGTAAATGTACCACAGCCTTTTGACCCACTCATTTACTGATGGGCACTCAGGCTGTTTCTAGCACTTGCTTATTGTGAATAGCACTGCTATGAACACAGGAGTGCATAAGTCCTTTTGAATTGGTGATTTGAGATTTTTAGGGTATATTCCCAGCAGTGTAATCACTGGGTCAAAAGGCAGTTCCATTTTTAATTTTGGGGGGAATTCTGTATTATTTTCCACAGTGGCCATCTACATGTCCTCCTTGGAGAAGTGTCATGCCTATTCAGGTCCTTTGTCCATTTTTAATTGGCTTGCTTGCCTTCCTGGTGTTGAGTCATATGAGTTTTTAAGTATATTTCAGAGATTAAACCCTTTTCTGATGTCTCATTGGCAAATATGTTCTTCCATACAGTCAGTTTCCTTTTCACTTTGATGCTAGTAATTATATGATCATATCAATAGATGCTGAAAAAAGCATTTGATAAAATCCAGCACCCATTTATAATAAAAAAACCTCAGCAAAGTGGAAATAGAGGGAGCATACCTGAACATAGTAAAGGTCATATATAAGAAACCTACTGCCAACATCATACTTAATGGGCAAAAAACAAAAGCTATCCCCTTAAGATCAGGAACAAAACAAGGGTGTCTACTTTTACCACTCTTGTTCAGTATATTACTGGAAGTTGTAGCCACCGCAAGTAGACAATAAGAAGAAATAAAAGTCATCCAAATTGGAAAGAAGAAAGTAAAACTCTCATTATTTGCAGATGACATGGTAGTGTGGTAGATCCTATCATATCCACCAAAAAACTACTTGACCTAATAAGTAAATTTGGCAAAATAACAGGATAAAGCCCAAATTCAGAAATTGAGGGTATTTTTGTGCACCAATAATGAAATATCAGAAACTAGGGAAAAAGTCTTATTTACTATAGCCACAAGAAAAATAAAGTACCTAACAATAAATTTAACCAACGAGGTAAAATACCTGTACTTGAAAAACTATAGAACACTGCAGAAAGAAATTAAGGAAGATACAAATAAATAGAAGCATATACCCTGTTCATGGATTGGAATAATTAACATAATTAAAATGTCTATACTACCCAAAGCAATTTATAGTTTCAATGCAATTTCTATTAAAATACCAATGACATATTTCACAGATCCAGAACAAATATTTCAAAAATTTATATGGAACAAAAAAAGGTGATAATAACCTCAGCAATCTTGCGAAAGAAGAATAAAGTTGGAGTGATCACAATACCTGATATCAAACTATTCCACAAGTCCACTGTAATCAAAATAGTCTGGTACCAAGTTAAGTAGAGACACATAGATCAATGGAACAGAATAGAGAACCCAGAAATAAACCCACATCTCTATGGTCAATTAATATTTGACAAAGGGGCATAAGGATACAATGGAGTAAAGATAGTCTCTTTAATAAATGGTGCTGGCAGAACTGGACAGGTACATGCAAAAAAAGTGAAACTAGACCACCAACTTACACCATACACCAGAATAAACTCAAAATGGTTAAAAGACTTAATTATAAGTTTTGACATCATAAAAGTCCTTGAGGAAAACATAGGCAGTAAATAAAATACATATCCTTTTAAATTATATAAGTCAGCAATAGAATATAAACTGAGAGAAAATGTGAATGGAATCAAATTGTTAAGGTCCTCACAGTACCTGGAAGGAAATAAAATACTTTTCATGTTACATTTTGATAAGTTACAAATAATTGTTTATAATCTCTAGTAACCCCTGACACGCTATTAAAACTCTGTAACACTATGAAGTTAATGAAGGTGGAAGTTAGAATTTACAAAATCACTCAAAATGAGAATGAAAATACAGAAAAGATCCCCTATCATAAACCAATTCTACAACAAACTGAACAGCCACAGATACTTCTAGTTTTCACATTGTGATCTCCAAGTACCATTTCCCACGAAAGGAACAAGAGCATCTTAGAGAAATGTCTGGTTCAAGTGAACATTCATGCCTAGCCTTGTCACAACAAACAATAAGTACGCTAGCAAAGACTACTGGGGTCAAGAGCTAGGTCAAACTGGTTTGTTTTTACTGGCTTGAGGTTAAAAAATTTTATAATTAATAAGAATAATAAAATCAAATATATTAAAATTCATGAGTTTAAAGCACTATTTCTTTATTTTTAATATGTTTTGATTATGCTATTATGGTTGTCTCATTTTTCTCCCTTTTATTCCCCTCTGCCCTGTACCCTCCCCCACCAGCATTCCCCCACCTTAGTTCATGTTCATGGGTCATACATATAAGTTCTTTGGCTTCTCTACTTCCCATACTATTGTTAGCTTCCCCCTGTCTATTTTGTGCCTATCATTTATGCTTTTTATTCCTTTAAAGCCTCCAATAAACTCAAAGATTGACTTTTAAGGACACAGGGCACCAACTCATTATCAATAATGTTACAGGGAAAGAAGCAAGCATTTATTGTGATTTTCTTCTAAGAAATATACCTCAGAGAAAGCAAGTGATAAAGAGAAGTTTCTACTTCTAAAAGTTTTTTAACTAATCAAGATGGAATGATAGAATTAGAAAATCATCATTGCACAACCCTTAGTGAATTATTGATCTATGAACCAACTCTCAGTGGTTCTTAACCTCACATGAAAGAAGGAAACCAGACACCATGTCTCCCAGTGGGAATACACAGAACCACTGACAGTGTGCCAGACTGTGAAAATCTCCATAAGACAAACAACTTAGTTTCTTCAGCAACAAAATTGCAAGGAAAACATAATTAGTTCTACCAAGAACCCGTAAATTATTAGAGACTTAGGAATCATATTAACAAGTTGTACTTGTGTTCTTTGGATCCAAATTACAAGAAAATACATTTAAAATATTTATAAGCCAGCTGTGGAAATACGAAAACAGAATGAATGTTTTATAGTATGAAAAAAATTATTGTTAAAAATTTTTATGTCTTATGATGGAATTGTAGTAATATTTCAAAAGGAAAGTCTGTATTTTGGAGATACGTGGTGAAAAATTTTTAAGCAAAACAGTCTGTTGCTTAAAATTTACCTCAAGATAAACCAGTGGGGTTGAGGAAGCAGGAAGAAGTTTAGAAGACACAAAAGTTGCGAGATAACTTTTGAGGCTGTGTGATGGTACACGGTGATCATGGCACATTCTGTCTACTTTAGGTTGTGTAATGAGGAATCTGCCTTCATATTTCTCTTTGCTAACACAGCTTTTAAACTCACCCCTCCTTCTTCCCTTTCCAAGCATGCGAGGCTCACCCTGTCCTCACCGCAAACCACAATAAAAACCCAGGCCAGTCTCCTTCCTTTGCTTTCTTAAGCCATTTTGAACCAGCCTGGGAGGCCTGTGCTGCTCTCTCACTAGAGAACTCAAGTGTGTAGCCAGCTGTTGGAAGTGTGGCTGGACTCCATTGAGGCTGGTGTCTGAAGGGGGGCGTTCTTGGTGGGGCAGTAGCTTTCTGCCGGAGGGGTCCGTGCTGACTCTGGGTGGTTAGAGCCACAGTGGTGTGGCAGCACACAGCGTACCCATGGGGGCCGAAGTGACCCCTCCTTCCCTTCTCCAGACACATCATGATACTCATCTTTTTCTTTTCTAAACTAGCCTCGTAAAGTGACTGAGATGGTTTCTTTATACAAGAAAACTATGAAAGTCTTGGTAGATCAGAAATCATAAAAGCAGTGAAATGATTCTTGAACGCAAGCCATATCTGGGAAAGGAGAGGCAGTTTCTCAAATGAGAGAACATGCCTTTCCATCCACTGAGCTCAGGCACTGATCACTACTTTTATGCACCAAAGATTTCAGTATTAAAAGTAGCTTCAAGCTAAAAGCAGAGGAAGGTAAATTAAGCTACCCATGCAACAGGTATTTATTAAATGTCTATACATTTCTAGGTACTGGGGATCCAGCCATGGCCAAGACTAGTCATAGCCTCTGCCCTTCTGAGCTTACAGTCTAACCAGAAGCTGAACAGGGGAAATAGACCCCCCCAAAATAAGCTAATTCATCAACTAGTCAATATCTAAAGTTGTGATACATGCTATCAGGAAAAAAAAGATCAGAAAGAGAATAGACAGACATGATGACCTCATTGATGATGAGCTGGCCATGTGAGGAGTGGAAGAAAAAGCAAGGCCAGCTTTTGTGGGTGTGAGACCTGTGCATTTGCTCAGCACCCTGTGCTTAAAAGGGCCCCAAGCTTGGTGTAAAGTTCTGCTATATCTGTCTTCGAATGCTTAATAAGTTTTTAATAAGGATGCTTGCATTTTATTTTGTTTTTACTTATTCTTTTATTTAACCTTTATCGTATTTTTTCCCATTACCATTCAGTACCCTTATATACCCCTCCCCCCAGCAATCACCACACTGTTGTTTGTGTCCACGAGTCTTTTTTCCTTTTTGTTCGATCCTTCCACGCCCTGCCATACCTCCCCATCAGCTCATCTGCTCTATTTGTCTGTCCCCATTTTCCTTGTTAGTTCAGTTTGTTCATTAGATTCCACATATGAGTGAAGTCATGTGATATTTGTCTTTCTCTGACTGGCTTATTTCACTTAGCAAAATGTTCTCCAGGTCCATCCATACTGTTGCAAAGGGTAAAATTCTCTTCTATATTATGGCTGAGTAGTATTCCATTGTGTAAATGTCCCATAGTTGTTTTATCCACTCACCTACTGATGGACACTTGGACTGCTTCCATATTTTGGTGATTGTAAATATGCTGCAATGAACACGGGGATGCTTGTGTTCTTTTGAATTAGTGTTTTGGGTTCCTTTGGATATACTTCCAGATGTGCGGTTGCTGGGTCAAAAGGCAGATCCATTTTTAATTTTTTGAGGTATCTGCATATTGCTTTCCACAATGGCTTCACCAGTCTGCATTCCCACCAAAGGTACAAAAGAGTTTCCTTTTCTCCACATCCTATCCAGCACTTGCTGTTTGTTGATTTATTGATGATAGCCAACCTGACAGGTATGAGATGATACCACATTGTGGTTTTAATGTGCATTTCTTTAATGATTAGTGACATTGAGCATCTTTCCATATGTTTATGGGTCATCTGTATGTCCTCTTTGGAGAAGTATCTATTCAGGTCCTCTGCTCATTTTTTAATTGTGTTGTTTGTTTTGTTGGTGCTGAGTTTTGTAAGTTCTTTATACATTTTGGATATTATCTCCTTATCAGTCTGTCAGAAAATATGTTCTCCCATTCTGTGGGTTGTCTTTTTATTTTGTTGATAATTTCCTTTGCTGTGCAAAAAGAATGCTTCCATTTTAATTTTGCACTAGACCCTGAAAATTATATGGCTGGTTCTGGGGCAAAGCATTCCAATTAGAAAAAACATCATGTTCCCAGACTTGAGAAATGGAAGAACAGGTTGTGTGAGAAGAATTGAAAAAAGGCTACAAAGGCTGAATAAGGGGCAGAGTGGTACAAGGTGAAGTCAGAGGGAGACAGAAGCTGAGAGAAGACTCTGTCATTGCCACATACTCATTTCCGGTGGCACAGGGATCACTCCCTTAAGAGGAATTCTCTTAAGAGGTTCTCTGGAGGAAGACTTTCCAGATAATCCATCTCTAAAACGGGGCTAAAGCCTTGGGACACAGGCCAAAAAGAGATCACCAGTGGTTGGAAAACAGCCAGTGCCTCTGGGCTTCCTGTTGATGTTCTCATCTCCAGGCAGAGGTAGCTGGATCTGCAGGCATTGCCCCCTGGGGCCAGGGCGGAGACCCAGCCTTTGGAATCCTGCTGTCAGGGGTCCAGTGTGCCAGCACCAAGTAGAGGGATCTTCAAAGTGACTAGGAATTGTTTCCGTCCAGGTTGTTTCTTAAAGTCATGTTTCAAGTCCTGTATTCTTTGTAGGTGATCTGACATTTTAACAGATCCTATTTTGATTTGAAGAAACAGAGTTGTTTATAAGCTGTTTGGCTGTTACTAAGTTACAAACACAAATTGTTATCAAGTGATGAGTATCTGAAATCATTTGTAAGTTTCAAGTGTTTTCTATTCTATCTGGGGTAAAATGTTTTAGAACTTTTATTGTGTGAGAAACAGCTATATTTTAAAATTTCTCTTAAACTTTGATATCTAAGAGACGGGGTTTAACAGAGCTATTGTAGAATTGGTGAGCAAAGGGGCATTATTATCAGCTGCTACTTTCTCCCACTTGAAATCCAGGAGACCTTTGGAGAGAAGGTACAGGGAAGCAAGAAGGTCATGTCAGAATCACCTTGCAAGGTATTTACCTAACATGTCTAAATTTCAGGTCCCTCATCAGTGGGGACCACTAGGTCAGTGGTCCTTCTGTGGTCCTTCTCCTTAGATAAGTGGGGACACGGTGGATGTAGCAATTGAACTGGTATAAGGTGGCCCTGGTAGGTTGGTGGACTTATATGTCCTTAAAACCCATGGTATTTCTATGAGGATGGAAAATTGCTTCAGGTTCCTCTGCTCACCTGAAGAATAAAATTTGTTACTAAGACTAAAAAAATAATACCTGCTATTGTTGAACATGTGGTATGTGCCACATACTTCTTACACATTTTTGCACTTAATTCTCACAACAAATCACATAAGTAGTGCTTATCATTCTACAGTGGCTACAAGTGAATCTTGGAGAAGTCAAGTAAGTTACCCGGGCATTGAGGTCTAAATACCAGTGAGTGCCAGCCTAGAATTTGCACTCAAGTCTCCGTAATGTCAGAGTTCATCCTCTTAATGATTACCCCATTCTTTGTCCAGGAAGCCTCTTCCCCCAGTTACTACAACAGAACAGGAGCAGAGCTGAGGCAGCAGTCCACACTTTATCTGATTCAAGTTGGCAGATTCACGATTGACCCAGTACTTACAGGAAGCAGATGGAGCAGACATTAGCATCCTGCTGAGCTCAAAAGAGGCATCCACGCCCTGCTTCTTTACTCTTTTTTATATGACATTCTGTTAAGAAGTTTGAAATGTTACTAAAACCAGGGCACTCAAAGGCAAAGATTAGCACAGCCTGCTACAATGGATGCATGCATTTAAACCTAGATTTGTTGTATTGTTTTTAAAATGCTGGCCAGTTCTGCACAATGGGTTTGTTTTAAATACCAGATGGTGACAAATACCTAGCCAGATTGTCTCAGGGTATATAGAATGACTTGGCAGTAAAGTAGGTGTTTGGGAGGTGTATTAACTCTTTCTGACCATTGGAGTGGTAGCTGCTTTCAAAACATTGACTCTCAGAAGCCTTCTCTAGTGTCCAAGACAGTCTCAATCACTGGGTAAGTCATTAATAAAGTCAAGCAGTAAGTTACTTTCTAGGAAATTAAGATGGTGTGTTAGGTATGAGAAAAAATGTTTCTAAAGTGGACTTCACAGTGATTGTGGAGATGAGTGAAAATGATGTAGCCACACTGACCTCCTTTCTATGCCCCAACTTTGGGGAACTTTTTCCAGCCACTAGACCTTTGCACAGGTATTCTCTCTGCCGGGAAGGTTATCACCACCCAGCTCCAAAGCCTGGTTGTCTTTTTCTCATCCCTGTGGTCTCAGAGAGCACTTCCTTAAGTGTTCTCCATCAGTCACTCTCTATCTCTTTACCCAGTTTTTTCTCACAACAAGGCGTTTTGTCTCGAGTGTCCATGTGTTCGTATCCTGCTGCCTCCTCCGGATCCAGTGTTCGGGTTAGTGCGGTGCCCTCCACTCCTAGACCGCCATGACTGGCAGGACCAGGGAATCAAAAAACATGGGTTAAAAGAATGAGTGATTGATTATTCCCTGATATTTGATGATACTTTAGAAATGTTGACTGTCTTTAGAAAAAACTCTAAATTTTATTTTTACATTCAATCATCATCTTAATAATCGTGAATACTTGATTTCCAAAACAGAGGTTGATCCCCATATTTTGATGGAGTGGAAATAGCAAGCAGTTGTGTAGGACATGGGGTTTTTTTTTCTTTTTTTTCTTTCTTAAGGGGGAACAATACAGTGTTACATGGTGATTCAGAACAGAGACGGTGAAGCAATAAAAACAAGAGTTAGCATTTATGTTTGCTTACGAGAGAAAAGAGAAAAGTATGGACAGAAAAGAACAGAAACAAATTTATTACTGTGTTAGGAACTTATATTGAAGTTCCTTATATTAGGAACTTAGGACTATTGACTGAATTGTGACAATAAATATGAAAAGAAAAATAGCCTGAAAAATACCAGCAACTGAAGAATAATATTGTACTTTTTATCTGAACTGGTTTGAAAAATTTTTGTTGCCCAATTATTTCTGGAAGATATACCCTGGGTTACATTATATGAGTCCAGGTTAGATGGTTGAAAAGTAGAAAATATATTTTGTATCCTGGCATAATTAGAATGACAGAAACCAAAATGATAGCACAGTCCTTTCAAAGGATTTGGAAAGATACTAAATTCTATAGGACTTGAACTGAAGGCCTGAAATTTCGTACTAAATTCAGATAAAGAAAAAGCACATTTAATTATACTAAGAAGCACCAAGTTAAGAAGAAAGGAAGGCAACAGATTTCAGGAGAGGAAACTGTTATGAGGCCTTGATAATACTAAGTGTTGGATGTCTTTATTTTGAATCTTTTCTTACAGATGGAATGATTCTAATAGCATATAAAATATTATGATAGATGGAGAAACTTTGTTTTTAACTATCCCAAATTCACCTCATTTGTTTTTATGCTCCTAAGTAAACACAAAGCTCACATTTAAATTAATAGGCCTTGTTAAGCCCAAGAATTTGGCATCTACATTTGTCTTGGTATAGCTAAAAACACATTTTATGTGAAATATATTGCCTGCTTGATTATTATTTATTTACCCTTTATATTCAAAGTGCTTCCCTGTAAGCCAGTTCTTCTCCGTTCTTGCTTTAAATCCCACTGAAAAGATGCACAAAATCTTTGTGTAAGGTCTTCTGTAGCATTATGGCATCCAACCATGAGGAACGCCATGAGGTTCTAAGACGTTCTCTCACTTCTTCAAGCCAGATTGCCCCAGTCACAAACAGGGTTTCAGACCTGGAAGGGCTGCAGTGCTTGGTTAGGGTAAGCACTAACCGACCCGGGGACTTTTCATGGAGGAACAGGAGGAAGGCTTTTCTTCCCCCAGAGCTACGCTCATGTTAGCCTGGAGATTGGAAGGAAGCCCATGAGAATAGAGCCTGGTGGGAATGAAGCAATACAGAGGATGGCCCATCAATGAGGCCGAGGGCGGCTGCTCCCTAACAACTTTGTTCAGCTTGTCACCTGAGTTCTGACTGAATGGACAGTCACCTATCCCAGAAGTTCAAAGTTGGTTCATGGACCAATAACTGTCTGTAATGAAGTTTTTATTTACTCATAGTGAAATAAGAAAAATCAGTTTCAAGACAATGAGTTTTTTCAGAGAACTAGCTTTGCAGTCTGAAAAACTGCTCTTCTAAAGACTATGTTTTCTACAATTTTGATGTTAAAATGTCCTTTATGATAGCAGATATCTTTTTAATGTCCTCACTTGGTATGAGGCCTGTCCAGAAAGTATCCAGACACATACCGTGAAAAATAGAGACATTTACTGAAGAAGATACAAGATATTAGAAACATGGTATATGGGACAATGATGCCTCAGTCTACTTCAAAGTAGGCACCTTGGGACCTCACATAGTTCTCCCAACTGCAGTACGATGTTGCTTCTGCTCTGGTAGCTTAAGCCACAGAATAGATATTGCCACAACACGTTTTGTGCCAAGATCCTGTATTAACATCTTGGACACAGTAGTTTTCGGAATCCCCAGATCAGCTTCTAGTTCTTGCATTGCCAATCTCCAATCTTTGTTGATTGCAGCCTGTACATGTTCAACATTCTCAGGTGTTTCCTTGTTGCAGGCCTTCCAGAATGGGGATCGCTTTCAACAGATTCTCGACCACCTTTGAAGCATTTGTGCCACACTTTTATTTGCACTGCACTCATTGCAACATCCCCAAAAGCCTCCGAATCATCTAAAGAGTTTCTGCAGAGAACATTTTTGCAAAATGTTCAAGCATAATGCAAAATTTTATGCAGATTTGTTGCTCTACTCACTAAGTCATTTTGAATGCAATAGCCACACAGTACACATGCTCATTCAATAGTGTCTACCACCCCCACTGACTAGTACACTAATACAGTGAAGTTGTCCTGGTTCATGCCTGAGCGTTCCAGTCTATTCTTGGCTGCCAGGTTACATGAATATCACACAAACTGTTCTCATTATATTAACAATTGCTGGACTTTTTCTGGACACACCTTGCAAGTTATGATAAGTAACGAAAGTTGTTGTGATTCCCAAATATCAATGGATTAACCCAATCAAGTTCATGTCTTCCTCAAGTAATATCTGAATATAGGGAGTTTTGCTTATGTTCACTTAGAGACCCAAGCTACTTTCCTCTTGTGGCTCTGCCCTCACCTAGGTCCCCAAAGTCTTTTCCATCCAACAGACAAATGTAGAAAGAGAAGGAAGATTTCATGAGGGAAGGTGTCATTGGCTATGGCTGGAAGTGGAGCACATCACTTCTATTTTCTCATTTCATTGGCCAGAATTCACCACGTAGCCAAACTTAAGTGCAAATGAGGCTGAGAAATACAGGTTAGCTGTGTGCTCAGGAGGAAAGAGAAGTGGGATTAATGATAAATTAGCCACCCCCTGCCACAGTTGGCAAAATTAAGTTTTAGGACTTTTATCATATCTTCCCTTCTTCTTTGAAAATTTAGCTACTGCATAACATCCAAAAAATTGGTAACTGCTGATCTAGCTCATTTTCCTGATTTTGTAAATAAGGAAACAAATTATAGAAATTTAAATGACTTGCCCAAGATAGCACAGCTGTAAAATGACAACATATAAACTTGCACAAACTAAAGCCAGGATGGACAGTTTTCACTAAGCCAGTCATTCAAATCATTCCCTTGTTATCTGTTTAGTTGTGCCTCCTCCTCTAAAAGATGTGTTGAAATCCCCCAATACTTAAGAATGTGACCTTGTTTGGAAATAAGATTATTAAGAGGGTAATTCAGTTAAGCTTATTAAGGTGGGCTCTAATCCAAAATAACTGGTGTCCTTATAAAAAGGAGGTATTTTCACACAAACACAGACACCAATAGAAGGAAAGTGATATTAAGATATACAGAGAATACCATCTACAAGCTGAAGAATGCCTGAGGCTACCAGAAGCCAGGAGAGAGTCGTGAGACAGATTCTCCCTGAGAACCCTCAGAAGAACCAACCTTGTGACAACTTGATTTTCGACTTCCAGAACTCAGAGGTCATAAATGTCTGTAGATTAAGCCACTTAGTGGTACTTTGTTATGGCTCTCCTAAGACAACTAATACATACGTCACAATTTTTGGCCATATGGGTGAACTTCCTGCAATTATAAAGTACTACTGACAGTTTTTTTTTACTGAGATGACTCCCTTTTAAAATTGAAATAAATTTACTGCCCTGAGTCTCTGGGCATATAGCAGAACCTGTCTGTCCATGTCTTCGGTCTGGGTGGAAGTTCCTACCCTAGGCAGAGTGCAGCAGAGGCTACGAGGCCTCTGGTACGGGGGAAACAAAGTACAGTGGCTGTTCTGGTCCTGAGATTCTTTTATTGCTGCACTCCATCAGAATTCCCTCAGTCCCTGAGTTCACCTGGCTGCTGAGGGCTCTGGGGGCCCTCCCGAGGAACCGGAAGTGCCAGAGGTAGTGCTGACTACAGGCGGGTGCTCCTGAACGGAATTCCTTACCCCTGCTTGTTTCAGATCATTCTAGTCTCTCTTTGCAAGTGGGGTTTTCAGCTATTAAAATATGAAATAATTTTTCTTGTATCAACTAACGTCATGCAGTGCTTCTCATGTTATATGGTCCACTCTTTGGGAAATAACTGCTTTAAGCTGATAGCTCCTGGACAGGTGTGGTTAGATTTTCCATTTTTCATACCCTCGTTATGGATATGGAGCTCCTTGGACCTCCCTTCTGGGACATCCTCACCTCTTCATTCCTTTATCCAAACACTTTAGGACCCAGAAGGGCCTTTTCCTTAACAAAATATTTCCAGTCCCATTAAGACCACAAGAGCTTTCTCCTTTTCTGGACCCACGACCCCTCCTCCTCTCCCCATGTGACTCTTAGGGCAAGATGGAGCTGCCTCACCTGTAGTACCCTTGTCTTGGGTTATTACTGACTTCTCATTGCCTCGTAGCATATAGTCTCTATATCCACACACCTGTTTTGTTGATTAGAAGATAGATGTGATAAATGCAGTCAAAAGGGAAAAATGCACCACTATCTCCATCTACCTTTTTTTGAAAGAACCAACACACATAAAGATGAAAGCAGATACCCTGAGAATTGAAATAAGAACCATCAAATGGGCTCAAACCTATTTAAGTACGTTAAGAATCCAAAGGGATTCTAAAAATGCCCCAGGAAACAAAGGTGAATGTTGTAGGTAAAGGGAGATCGCCTTAATCAAGTATAAAATTTTGAATAAAAATTGGAAATAAAGTAAAATCAAATTACTCTGTTCATACTTCCAACTGCTTGGATTATTGGATTTGTAGCATTGTTGGCCTCTTCCCATTTCTGGAACATTTTCTTGTTTGTTGGCTATTTAATCAGGGAATTTCTTTCTGCTGCTCAAAGGTGTCCATAAAGGTCAAGTGCAAAGGGATGTGGAATTCAAATGATGACTTGCCTTGGGTCTGCAGGCAGAATTCACCTTGCTCCCTTTGGGGAGGTTCAGAGGTGCCTCAAGCTTGTTCTCTCATTCCTAGTGTCACTTTGGATTGGAAATAGGCCTTTTTAAAAATAAAGAATTAGAATCAGTTGAAAGATACAGTATTCTATTTCATTTTTTTTGCAATTGATGCCATAGGGAAACATGGATTTTAAAAACCCGGCAAATTTACTGTTTATTTATTTAAACTAAGATATTGAATATTTGAAATTATTTGGGAAATTACTAGAGGGTTACAATGTATACATTTAGTTTTAAAATAATTTAGATGGTGGTGGCAAAGAATAAAAAGAGTTTTTGAACATTTATTTTATGCCAGATATTGTGACTTATCCATTGATTCATTCACCCATCCATTCATTCTTTCTTTATCAAATAGATATTTTGATGGTTCAAAATTTGAAAGGTACAGAAGAGTTCCCAGGAAGTCTCTTTCTGTCTTCGAGACTCTCACTTTCCTTCCTCAGAGGTCACCAAAGTTATACGGTCCTTGTGAGCCTTTACAGAAATATTTCATGCATATTAAAATACATATCTTTTTCTTAAAAAATTACTTTTCTTTTTGTAGTTTGCTTTTTCACTGAACAAGTTATCTTGAAGATCATTTCATATAATTATTCCACAAAGAATTTTCTCATTTTATATAACTTTGTAATTGTGTGTTGTATGAATGTGAATGTTTTGAAAGTTTTATTATTTTTGTGTATTTAGGTTCTTTTTTTAAAAAAAGATTTTATTTATTTACTTTTAGAGGGGGAAAGGAGGGGATAAAGAGAGGGAGAGAAACATGAATGTATGGTTGCCTCTTGAGCACCCCCTTCTGGGGAACCTGGCCCGAAACCCAGACATGTGCTCTGATTGGAGATTGAATTGGCTACCCTCTGGTTCATATGCTCAACCTACTGAGCCACACCAACCCGAGCTATTTAGGTTATTTCTAAACCTACACAATTAGGTTTAGGTTATTTCTAAATCCTGTAGTGAACAACCATGCATATAATGTCACTTCATAATTGTGTGAGTCTGTGTGAAAAATTTCTTCAAGTGGAATTGCTTGTTCAAAGGAGAAGGGCATTACATGAATAGATGTTGCTATATGTCCTCAGACGCTGTACCAGTTTTCATTCCTGCCAGCAGAGAGTAGTATAGAATTTACTATAATAATCTTTTACAAATTAGTGTACAATACTATGTTAGTTATATTAGTTTCAGGTGTACAGTATCATGATTTGAAATTTTTATACCTTACAACTTGATCAACTCACTAATTCTTGTAATCATTTGTCACCATGTAAGCCTATCACAGTATTATTGACTATATTCCCCTTCATCCTTTTCATCTACTTCCCTCCTCCTCTGGCAACCATCCTTTAACTTCTGTTTCTATGAACACACACACACACACATTCGATCTATCGATGGATACCTAGGTAGCTTCCATATCTTGACTTTTATAAATAATACTGAAATGTGTTTAGGAGTGCATATATCTGTGTGCATTAGCGTTTTTCTTTTACTTAATCTTTCCAACAATCCTATGAAGCTAGTATTATTACCCCACTTTACAGGTGAAGAAATAGTTTCAAAGGAATAAAGTTATTTGACAAAGATGACACAGTTAATAACAAACAAGCCAGACTTGTCTGGCTGTCCATCTGCCTTTTTTTCCATCACACTGTGCTCTTGTACCTTATTATTTGTATTGAATTATAGACAGAAATTTCTTTACAAATGTTTATTAAATTCATATGCTTGTAACAAAAATATTTAGGATAGTATCAAACTTTAGCACCTAACTTTTAAAAATGCTTTTATATTTTAATTATATTTTATACACTTGTGAAGATAGGCTACACATGTGAGCATTTTGACACTGATAAATAAAAAAGTAAAGTACAAAAAATGTCATTGGGATTTTGATTGAGAGTGCATTAAATCATATATTGATTTAGGTAATACAGACATTTTAACTATGTTGATTCTTCCCATTCATAAACACGGAATATCTTTCCATTTCATTGTTTTTTTAAATCTCTTTTCATAATCCTTGTAGTTTTCAGTATATATAGGTTCTTCATATCTTTGATTAAGTTTATTCCTAAGTATTTATCTCTTTTTATTGCAACTAATCAAAAAATTAGATGTATATAGCTTTTGTTTTTCCTAAAAAAAGTGGCAACACTCCTAAAAATTGAGGACTGAGTGGCTATAGTTACAGTGCAAAATATAAGAAATAGTCAAGTTTTGGAGACCAGACTACAACCTCCTTAAGGCATAAATTGATTGTTCTTTTTTGAAATAAATATTTGATACACAAAATAAATGTAAATAATGTGTATGTATATTATAAAACATAATAGAACCAATACCTGAGGACCTACCACCCAGCCCTGAAATCCAACACCACCCATACTGTAGCTGAGCAAACATGGGCCTGTTCACATGGTGCCTTGGTGCGTGACCCAACAATCAGTGTTGAGAGAAGCAGGTTTTTATTTACAAGATTCCAACCTTGGCGGGGCTGAGAGTACCTATGCTCCAAGCCCTGTTCTCTCATGAGACCCGGCACTTCCCTTGCTCTTCACCAGGCTATGAGCCAAAACCAAGTCCAATACCTCCCCATCTTTTTATCTTAAGCCAGCTGCAAAAGCAGATCTCTATCCTCTCACAGCTGCTCTCCCTTTTAGGGTCTGGGGTATGTTGTTCTCAGCCTCTGTGTAATCGTCCAGGAAAGCATGTGCTGTGTTGCGCTGGATCATGGTGAAGTCTGATAAAGGCACAAGTGCCAAGAGAATGGCCTCTCTGTATGTCCCAAGACCCAAGAGTTCACAGAGAGTCTGGGTCTGCGAGGTAGCTGGTCAGCATCTTGCAAGACAGGGTCTTTGGTGGTTCTGGAGTCAGCGAGAACAGGCACAATCAGAGCAGCAGCGTGCCATTCTACCCCTTACTGCAGCAGGCCACATGGCTGAATCCTGACTACAGATTGCCCAGCTGCTACATCATGGCTCTTTCTCCTCTACACTTATTCTGCCCACATGGCTCCTATTTCACTACAGGCAGCAAGGCTGAATCTCTCTCACAAGGCTGCCCTCTTCACTACAGACCAGCACAGCTGTTACCTGTTCTCTCAGCCCTCTTTACCCACCCTTACTTTAAATACTGACCCGGAACTTCCAACATGACCTCCTATCTGGCTCCGCCCACAATGAGCTACATTTGCCAGTGTCTTTTGCCTTCTCTCGGCTGCCATCTCCAGCCAGGGCAAGAATGACTCAGTGACCAGGGGCCTCTGCTTTTTGCTTTTTCACAGGCACTGTACAAAACCCTGGCTACATCATGAGTCACCATACATTCTGGAAGTCATGTACACACCTTGTACACCTTTTGCCCTGGGTGGCAGCATCGCTTCTCTTCAGGGAAGACACAGCTAGCCACTTGCCATTGTAATGCCAAGTATCTTAATTGTCCTATCATCTGCTCCTGCATCCCCCAACCAAGGGCTCTGGGGGTTTCCTGGGGATTTCCCCCTCACTCTATACCCTCTTTTCTTTTTTTAAAAGATTTTATTTGTTTATTTTTAGAGCGATGGGGAATGGAAGGAGAAAGAGAGGGAGTGAAACATCAATGTATGGTTGCTTCTAGCACACCCCATACTGGGGATATGGCTTGCAACCCAGGCATGTGCCCTGACTGGGAACCAAACTGGCAGCGCTTTGGTTTGCTTTGGTTCGCAGGCCAGTGCTCAATCCGCTGAGCTCCACCAGCCAGGGCTGCATCCTGTTTCTGTACCATTCAGCTACCTGCGTATTCCTCACCCATCCCATCTCTCTACTTTCCCCAGAGGCAGCACTATTCTGAATTTTGTGGGTGTTAAAATCAATTAGACCACATGTATATATCCTGTTCCTAAACAATACACGACTTAGCTTTGAGGGAGTTTCACAATTCCTGGGACATTACACAAGCTTAATAAACATTTGTTGAAAGAATGAATAGATGAATGAGTGACTGACAAACAAGAAAGCTCAGTTTATTCTCTTTTGCCCGCCATTGAAATTAGCAAAGATGTGGTACATTAGTAAAACCTCTTTTCTGAACAGTGCTCTTTCATACTTTCAAATGTATATTGCTGTGAACCACAATATAAGACATTTATATGATTAACAACCATTGAGTATAAAGGTGGGACTCTTCACACTTTGTAGTCATGAAGATGAACATTGCTTATAACTTGGATCTCTTAGAGGATTCCAGGATCTGTTAAAAATAAAATGACTTTATATTTTATGTCTAATAGAACTTTTCTGTTGTGAAAATATAAATATTTAAGTTAATCATATCATTACATTTCCCAAACAAAATGGCTAGATGTGCCGTAAACACACCAGATATATCAAATACAAAATTTTTCAAAAAGGAAAGTTCAGAAAAAGCCTAAATCTGTACTGAATATTAGGTCATTGGCAAGTGTGACTAATTTTATCCCATTGTCATGGTGTGCTCTCAAGCCAACAAGCTAATCAGGGAATGTACTTTCACTCTGTTGTATCAAGAACTGAGATGACTGTGTTTATTTCAAGGTCTTGGTTTAAAATGCAAACTCATCAACCAGCAGCACTGTAATTAAGTCCTCAAGAAGTAAAAAGTTCTTTTAAAAATGGTGTAGCACAGCTTGTTCTAACAAGTTAGAAATAAGCAAGATGAGTTATATGTTAAAGCTAAAATCAAAACATCCTAAGAAGGTGCCCCAAGCAATTCAGGACTTTAAGGCTATTAAACATTTAGCAGGCATCTTTCTTGTAGTGTTTAAATAATAACAAACCCCCAAACATTTGAAATATGGTTCTCAGGAAGCTCACATGATAAATATCAAAGAGGAAGGTAGATACAAAACAATAATAAAATCACAGTAACACCATTTAACATTTACTGAGCATTAATTACAAGCCTGTCATTATTTTAATTATTAATTCATTTTATTTTATCCTCAAGTAGGTAGTATTATTAATCTCACTTTACAGATAAATAAATAGGAATAGAAATGTCAAGCAGCCTACCCAAACTCCTACAGGTGCTAAACAATTGTCAAAAATTGAACCCTGTAATATTGCTGACAAAACCAATTGTCCCAAATTTAGCATCTTAACCAATACAAATTTATTATCTTATATTTCTAGAGGTCCGATAAGGGTCTCAATGTGTTACAATCAAGGTTGAGCAGGTCAGCATTCCTTTCTGGAAACTCTAGGGGGTGATTCCTTGCCTTGCCTTTTCCAGCTTCTAGGGACTGCCTGCTTTCTTGGCTCATGGCTCCCTTCCTACAACTTCAAGGCCAGCAAACGCAAGTTGTGTCCTTTTCATGTTGCATCACTCTCACCTCCTCACTTGCCTCCCTTATATGCTTTTAAGGGCCCTAGCAATAACATTGCTCCCTGTGTAATTCAAGATGCTCTCTCTATTGGAAGGTCAGCTGATGAGGAACATTAATTCCACCAGCAACTTCAATTTTCCTTTGCCAGGTAAGAGAATATAGTCACAGTTTCCAGCATCAAGACATGGATTTTTGTGGGGGCAGGAGTAGGGCACAATTCTGGATACTACAAAGTCTTATTCCAAAGATTATAACCTTAACAGTTTTACTCTACTAGTGGCATGCAGAAATGTTAGCATTTATAATTTTGGAAAACCCGGTTGGCAGCTTTTTGGTTATACATGGTCCAAAGTGAATATATCTTAAAAGAGAAACTGTTTGAAAAAATTAACTTGGTATTGTTAACTCAGTGTTAAGGGACTTAGTTAGAAATGTTACTTTACTTAGAAATGTTGGTTCGTTGTAGGCATCTAAGCATGAACTACTTTCAGAATGCAGACCATTAAATAGATGGATGCATCCCTCACGTGAGTAGAAAGCCTGGGGGAGCAGTCAGGTTCTAGTGGGACAGAATGGCCTGTCTGCTCACCTGAGCCAGAGAACTTGTGCATGATTAAGTTACAGAGGATCTGGCTCTGTACCTGAACTGAATCCTCTCCCTGGGGCTCTCGTGGGACTCTGACTCAACCTGTATAGTACATTTCTTCCCACAGGTTTGTTCTCTCCCTCTCTCTGCTATGACTTCATAACACATGCTTATCTTCATTTTTTTCCTGCTTCACTGTGGACGGGCAGGCCAGGCCAAGCGTAAAGAGTAAATAGTCTATTGGGCACAGTCCAGGAGTTCACGAGTCCTGAAGACCTTGTGTATTGGGAGGTTTTCTTCTCCATGTTCTTTTTGTTCTGTTCTCATAGCCTCAAGAGCTATTTTTTCTTCCAGTGATGGATCTTGGCTTTCTTCCTCTTCTCTTCTAGGGTGGCTGTCATCACCTGATACTTCCAGCCAACCTTGTGGCATCCCAGAGTGGCAAATTTTGCGTAGTCTGTAGGTAGTCAGCCTGGAGGGTGGCAGGAAGCACCACTGCTTCATTTCCGTCTTGGGGCAAAGGGGTCTCATCAAATGCCTTGAGGTGCTCCAGGGCAGCCCCTGGCTTCTCTGGGTCTTGTGGACCAGTGCACCTTGAAGGGTCTGCCCTTGTTTTTGTAGAAATTGCCAGAAATGTTGATGCCCTTAAAGCACATGACCACCACCTTCTGGCTCAGCAGTACGGGCTGGATCATCATAGCCACTGGGTGGCCAGGAGATGGCATCAGCCATTGAACAGTAGGACCGACCCCTCTGCCACTTTAAACGTTGGGAAAGCCACGTGTTTCCTCGGTTACGGTGCTGGAGGTCAGAAGTCTGAACTGAATCTTATGGGACTAGAATTGAGGAGTCTGCAGGGCTGTGTTTCTTCTGAAGCTCCAATTATTGCAAATTTTATGCAGCACATTGATCCAAGTGGTAAAAAGAATGTGTGTTTTCCCTTTTGATTGTATTTGTCATGAGTTGTTTGGGAAGAAAAACATTTTTATAGAAACTAACTGCTGTATTGAATTTGATATGCTGCACAATTTTTGTAGTTGTTTACCAGTTCCCCAAAAGTGGGAATTTACCAAGGCTGTCCTTACTTTTGGTTTGCCTAGATTGCAAAGTGTTCTTTATTCTTTATTTCTGTTTAATAGGTTAATAGGTAATTGGTGGCAATGGGTAGATGTCTGAAATATAACTAGTACTGGTGAGATTGGACCCAGGTTCACTGTCATGGAGTTTCTCAGGAATATAGATATAAAAATTAAAAAATCCTTTGGGTATTTCTCATGGATGATTATTGAATTGACTTGAATCCAGTATACCTTGACAGTTCAATACATTTCTCAAAATATTAATATTACCCAATTCTTTAAAATTTTTAAATTGTATTTCTTAACCATGTACTATGTCATACATTTTGCCTAGAGTTTTAATAACAAAAAAGAGGACCCAGTTCTTTCCCTTTAACATTAATTGAGGCTACTTTTTTGTCTTTATCAATTTCAAATCAATATTAGTTGCATTAAGGCTGGAGTCCATTTTTCCTCAAGGCAAGTATCTCTGGATAAATGAGTTACTATAAATGGAGCAGGTTGTATAAGTCAGTTCTGTAGACTTTAAAATTTTTTATTGTAATAAGTTACATATAACATATGATGTATTATTTTCACATTTCAGGGACACAGTTCGGTGGCATTTAGTACTTGCAGTGTTGTGTGACCATCAGCACTAGCTAGTTTCAGAACTGCTTTGTCACCCCAAAAGGAAACTCCATACCCATTAAGCAGTCACTCCCCGGATCCCAGACCCTGGCAACCACTAATCTGATATCTGTCTCTACAGATTTTTTATACTGGCTATTTCATATAAATTAAATCATATAATATGTAATGTTTCATGTCTAGCTTACTTCACTCAGTGTGATGTTTTTAAAGTACATCCATGTTGAAGTCTATATCCATATTTCAGTCTTTCTATGGTGGAATAATGTTCCATTGTTTGTATGTACCACATTTTGTTTATCCATTCATTTATTGATGGACATTTGGTTGTTTCCACCTTTTGGCTATCATGAGTAATTCTGCTATGAACATTGGTGTACCGATATTTGTTCAAGTCCCTCCTTTTAATTCTTTTGTATATATATGTAGGGGTGAAATTGATGAATCACATGGTAGTTCTATGCTTAACCATTGGACAAACCACCACACTGTTTCCTCAGTGAATATACCACTTTACATTCCCACTAGCAATGCACGGAGGCTCCAGGTTTTCTATATCCTTGCCAACCCTTGTTGTTTAGCACGTTTTTGATTATAGCCATCCTAGTAGGTATAAAGTGGTAAGTTTCTGTGGCTTTTTATGGAAGATGAATTTACTTTCCCTCCCACCCTGAACTAGAGCATTGTAAATGGGAAGGCAAAGGCTCAGTCATGTGAGTGGCTTCACATGACTGAAAAGCTCTGTAGGTGACAGGGCCAGTGAAGATAAAGCTGAAAGATTGCATTGGGACCAGATTGTCCAGAGCCTTGAATATTAAGCAGAGGCCCTTCAGGAGGTGATAGGTAGTTTTTAAAAGAAGAAATACATAATGAAAGTTTGGGAATTAGAACAGTAAAAGACACCGTGATGTAGGCTGAACTGAGAAGTACAGAGGCTGGGAATGTTTACTCCATTGTTGAGGCAGTTCCTAGGGCTCTAAATATATTAATCACCCATGTACTACCAGATAGCACTCACTAATTTATCAAATTAGCCTCAAACGGTGCATTATTCCTGCATTCCACAAGAATGCCACACTATCCCCATTTTGGTAGAGGAAAACAGTTTAGAAGTATTTTAGACTGTGAACACTTTTAAGAAGTATGGAATTCTTTAATTCTAAGTCGGAATCTCCTTTGAGCTGATGTACCTGGTGTTCTGACGGATGTGGTAAAAGACATGAGACTCAACCTAAACCATGATCAAGCACTTACCTTCTTGAGTATGTTTTCTGCCTTTAAAATGGGTACACTACCCATATTTCATTGTGTTGCTGGGAAAATAATTGAGATTATGCATGTGAAGCACACAGCAGAGCACCTGCCACAGAGCTGGTGCCCAGGACTTGTACTACAAAGCCGAAGGTACTTGGACCACCCCCTTTGTTAAGAGACTGCCTAGATTATGGTTCAGGGCAAGTTCTGTAAGAGTAGAAATCATCCCAGAAGGCATGAGAAAGATATAAGAGAGAGGGAGGTAAAGAAGGAAAAGGAGAAGAGAAGAAAGGGGAGGGAGGAGGAACAGAGCCACATCTTGGTCTAGAGAAAACCTGGGAACAAGGAGTAGGCTGATGGGACCTGATTCAAGTCCCTGGTATTCGCCTTACATTTGGCTCCTTTTTCATTGACATTAACTGACATTAAGTAATCTGTCAGCTGAAATGATTTGCAGATTATCTATAGTCTGATTCTTGTTTCACTGGGAAGTTAAATCCTTGCCTGACTGGGACTGCGGTTTTATTCTCAGAGCAGCTATGCAGTGGTAGGCAGTGGGCTGCAGAAGCGTGTAGCACTTAGCTGGGCCTCTGTCCAGCTCGGATCTCCTCTCCCAGGGAAAGAAGTAAACAACATAAGCAAGAGAGAACACCATCCCTTGCTGCTGGGAGGTGGTGGGGATATTTTTAACTCTTGGAAGTGATGATTTGCCTAATATTTCTAACTATATATTTGCCAGAAAACAAGGTATCCAGGGGATCTGGAAATGCAGCCCCTCATGCCAGAGTGTGGCACTCTCAGCTCCAGCCTGGCACGCCAGCTACTGGCTGGGGGTGGTGGCCAATACTATTCAAGTGATGCTGTTATTAGTTACCCTTTCCAAGGGAAACTCCCTATGATTAATAATATTAGCAGCTATCATTGGGCAAGTGTTAGGCTTGGCTTTTACATTTAATATTCATAGCAACTAAATGAAGTAGGCAAATAAACTGGGACTGAGAAAAATTGATTGGCTTGAACACATCCATGTAGCTACAGTCATGGAAAGGGAAAAGTGCTATTGGAAAAGATGACTACCATCATGCACTAGCATTCCAAGATAGCAATATAGTTCCTTCAAGGGGAAGAGAGTTCGTTTTTGGTTATGTAAAGGAGCCAACAACAAGTCTAAGGCAAATTTCGAGAAATGGAGTGGCTCTGCATAGTAAAGTAACATGAATTTCTAGATTGATCACTAGTGACTGGAGAGGACAGAATTTCTGGAAGGGAGAGGAGTGAACAGAAAGGAGAGACTGTTTTTATGCCAGTACTGCATAAAAACAGGCATATAGACCAATGGAACAGAACAGAGAGCCCAGAAATAAACCCAAGTCCCTAAGGTCAATTAATTTTCGACAAAGCGGGCAGCAACATAAAATGGACTAAAAATAGCCTCTTCAACAAATGGTGTTGGGAGAACTGGACAGCTATGTGCAAAAAAATGAAATTTGAGCACCAATTTACAACATACACCAAAATAAGTTCAAGGTGGATAAAAGACTTAAATATAAGCCATAAAACCATTAAAGTCCTAGAGGAGAACATTGGCAGAAAAATCTCAGGTATTTCATGCAACAACATTTTTGTTGTTTTGCCCCTCTAGGAGCAAGGGACATAAAGGAAAGAATAATCAAATGGGATCTCATCAAAATAAAAAGCTTCTGCACGGCTAAAGAAAACTGTATTAAAATAAAAAGACAACCAACTGTATGGGAAAACATATTTGCTAATGATACCTCAGACAAGGGTTTAATCTCCAACATATATAAAGAACTTACATGACTCCACTCTAAGAAGACAAGCAACCCAATTAAAAAGTGGGCAAAGGACTTGAACAGACATTTCTCCAAGGAGGACATACAGAAGATCCAGAGACACATGAAAAGATGCTCAATATTGCTAACTATCAGAGAGATACAAATTAAAACCATAGTGAGATACCACTTTACACTGGTCAGAATGGCCATCATAAACAAAGCAACAAACACCAAGTGTTGGAGAGGTTGTGGAGAAAAGGGGACCCTAATCCATTGTTAGTGGGATTGCAGACTGGTACAACCACTATGGAAAACAGTATGGAATTTTCTCAGAAAAATAAAAATGGATCTTCCTTTTGTCTCAGCAATTTCACTGCTGGGATTATATCCTAAGAACCCTGAAACGCCAATCCAAAAGAACCTATGCATCTCAATGTTTATAGCAGCACAATTTACTATAGCCAAGAGTTGGAAGCAACCTAGGTGCCCATCATGGATAAATGGATAATGAATGGATCGATAAATGAATGGATCAAAAAACTATGGTACACTTACACAGTGGAATTCTATGCAGCAGAAAGAAAGAAGGAGCTCCTACCCTTTGCAACAGCATGGATGGAACTGGAAAGCATTATGCTGGGTGAAATAAGCCAGGTGTTGAAAGACAAATACCATATGATCTCACCTTTAACAGGAACCTAAACAACAAACCAAACAAGCAAGCAAAATATAACCAAAGAAACTGAAATAGAGAACAGGCAGACAGTGACCAAAGGGGAGAGGGGAGGGAATTTCAGGGGAAAAGGGGAAGGATTTATAGGAACTAGTATAAAGGACACATGGACAACAACTAAGGGGAATGGAAATGGGAGGGAGGTGGGGAGCATTGGGGGGGGTGGGCTGGGATGAAAGTAAAAGACAGAAAACTGTACTTGAACAACAATTAAATAAATTTTTTAAAAAAGAAAGGAGAGACTGCATGGAGGTTCAGTGTGGCCAATCACCCAGTAGCAAATCAGAATCTGAGGAAGAAAAGACCATCTGGTTGGAAGTTAAAACATTTTAAGGGACAGTGAGATCTGCTTTGAATTTAAAGCTGTATTTTGCACTGCATTGGCTTGTTCTTGGTTGCAGTCAAAACTTAGTAAAACCTTGTTACACTTAAGAGTCTTGTGTTGATAGCACTTCGGTCGTGTGGCCCATGTTTAGGGTGAAGTGAGGGAGAGAAAGGAGAGCAGTTACAGGAGAGGAGATATGAGTGGAGCCTGAGAAGCAAACTCAGAGCAAGAATGTAGAGAAAGAAAGAACAGGAATGTGAAGGTCCCTTCTCTTACAATCCTCAGAAATATTGGGGAGGTACAAGACCTCTCTCAGGGTACATAATTTTATTTAAATAATTAAAGAAAGTCTAATCTCAGAAAGGGAGAGTCTTGGAGATTTTTGCCATAGTAGTGTGACAGAAGAATCTTGAGGCCAGCTCTGCCCCAAAGCCCAGTTCCTTGCTGGTCACTCACTGCACTGCCCTGTGCCGACAGGATGAAAGGCAGGTGATTCATCTGAACGGTCTCATACTCTGTACTGATACCTTAGGCTGGAGTGGACCCCACCCTGGGGGATTGAAATGTTGAGCCACTGTGTTATCAGTACTCTGCTGAGTGATGTTTACACAGTGGTGGACAAAATGGATATGGTCCCTGACCTCCTGGTCCCTGCCTCCTGGAATTTAAAGTCTAAGAAAAAAATTTTAATTGTAATGTTTGGAGCAACAATAATGAATTCAACCTGATCTTTAAGATGGAGCTAGAAATTAAACCATGGATTTCTCACAAGCATTTTTCATGCTAAGTATAGTGAAACTTTATATTTGAGTTTTCATGGGAAAGATGGGTGTTAATCCTGACATCAAAAGAAAAAAAATAAAGCAAAACCCTTCAAAAGACAAGAGAAAAAGGGGGGAAAGGGGGGGAAAAGGTATAGTCCACAACTGAAGAAGTCCAGGGAACTCAAGCAGATATCCACGTTAACATGCCGGCGTTCGGGGAGATGGCGAGATGGTGTCGGTGGGTTAATTCTCCCCTGCTGTTTGTGACTCAGAAACGAACTGCCAAGGATGCTGGTTGGGGATTGATTACACGTCAGCAGGCAGGCTGGACCATCCTACATGAGGGCCAGTTGACCTCTTGCTGAGCTGGGCCGTACCTGCCCTCATTCCTGCTGGGTTCGCTCTCTAAAGTCCTTGTTGGAGCCCCAGCCACTGCTCCTTTTTTTCCTTTGTCGCTTCCTGGGCATCAGAAGATGCCGAACTTTCTTGCTGGCCTTTGTCCTCTCCTCAGGCCTCTCGGAAGCCAAACTGGCTTCTCCAAAGGAAAACGATGCTAATTTATTAAAGGCAAGTAACAAACCCGAGGGGACTCAGTGATCTTGTAGACAGCTAAATGTATTAGAAGCTCTGAGTCATTTTCTTCTTGTACTTAATTTGACTAAAATGCAATTAGTATAGAATATACACCAAGATCGTAGTGACATATTTTAGCCTCACTTCTCTGGAACCATTTCATTGGGGTAAAATACTTTGCTGAGGTATTGAGAATTCTAGCTCTTAAGAGCTAGAAACATTTATTTTCTGGTAATTGTTTTGGATTATTCAGATAAATTTAGCACTTAATGTGATTTACTCAGGCAATGGTAATTTACCTCTAAATGTGCTGTGCTTTGTTAGAATCAGGAAAAGCTTGTTTCAGCAAAGGGGGAATAATTATCTGTAAAGTATGAAGCAGACGCTAGTGATTATTGAAGGCATTTTTTTTTAAAGGTAGGGAGATGGAATAGTGTCTTATATGTGTTGGCTTCTCATGTTTGTTGATTTAGATTGACTGAATTTACATTCCAGAAGAAGAGACCAACACCCAAAGAATTATGTTTATAACACTGTCTTTAGTCTTTTCATGTTCAAATAATATACTCCAGAAACAATAGTCCTCTGGGCTCAGAACACATCTTCTGTCTCAGAGGAACAACTTCCCCATAAATCTATTTTGGGCATTTTCTATGAACTGTGACTAAAAAATATTTGATTATGCACTTGACTTTATAGAAACAACAACTCGGGGAACATAACACTTTATTTCACTAAATTAACTTCTGACCACATTAGCTTAGATATTAATGTTTTTCATAGTTATACTTTATTTCCTTTCACTTTTAAATTTTCTTCTAGTTTGTATTATCATCTTTTGTTTTATAAACCATTCAAAGCGATGGAGTATTTTTCTTGAAAGTGGACTTTAAGTAAACAGTAGTGATTTTAAACAGCATATAAATTATATATTTTGCAGTTACTTTGAAAACAAACACCATTTTGTTACATATGTCCATTTACAGTATTAGCATAGCTTACAGATTTGTGATTTGAATGGAAATACTGCATTTCACCGTTGATGTATCATCATTTGTTAACCATCTCCCTCCCCCTCACAGTAAAGCACAACTGTGGTACACGGTTGGGGAAAAGAGTGGTGGTCATCCCCATTGAAGGTATTATCAGGCACATCTAATCTTCAGTATGTGCCTGAACATCTTTTCATGATGTCCTCAGAAGTAGAGTCAGCATGTGTACATCTTCAGCAAAAGAAAGTAAAATGCTCCTGCACGCTCCCCTGGATGGAAAAAAAATCCTGTTCTATATGATAAAACATGGACAAGAAGTGGTATAATATCAATCCAGGAAAAATCTGAAGGATGAAAGTACAGTAAAACTCTTGGGATTATTTGTTAAGGAAAAACTATCACACACTTATAAGTGAATTGGGGCACTTGATCTTAGAGTGAAAGTTTGTTGAATTTGTAATATTCTTGAGAGAAAATATGGCTTATTTTTCTTCCCTGGAATATATTTAAATTTCTTGATCATCTATGCTAAATAAACATAGGAAAGTTTTTAAATGAGATGAAAACTATTTGGGAATTTTTATCATTGAGAAATCTTCAAAGCAAGGAAGTATGGACTCAATTTTTAACTCTACATAGGTTTGCTTCATTTATTGTTTTTATTGTAACAACCATTGACCTTGTCTTTGTGTTGCTATGCAGAACTACTGCATGGTTTCAAATTAAATATGGGAAAAGTGCTGTCATGCACTTGAAAACATGATACGCTTTAAGGGTAGGAAGGGGATTTTTGCAGGCAAAAAGAGCACTTATTTCAAGGTCAAGTGGCAGCTCTGTGAAATCAATCAGTGAAAGACTAGGACGGCCATCTCCTTTTAAACTGAGGTGTCTGGCACTCATAAAGCAAAAGTCTGAGACAGCCAAAGGGACGCCTGGGGGAGAGATCACCTCTGTGCCCAGCAGGAAAGAGTTCTGTGCTTGTTTCCATAATGATCATCCCTTTTCAAAGTAATTTTGGCATAGGGGACTGGGAAAGGCTAACACTGTGATAGAAAAGCATTCCATATCTCATTATATTAATTTTTTCATCAATGTTCAAGTGACTATTCCAATTTTGAACTTATAAAATGGTCAGTGGTATTTGTAGTCTACTTTCTGACCAAATGCCTACAGTTAGAAAAAAGCTTCTAGAGCTTTCTAGACTGTGGACAGAAAGACCATTCCTCCCCAGTAGAGGTCATGAAGGAGACCCAAGGTCTCAGAATAAGGCGACTCTTTCCCAACCTCTAGGTCTCCACCAGCAGGAATGGAGAAAGGGCCTTCTTTCTTTCTGTCCCCCTTTGTACCCAATGCTTTCATACCTCCTCAACACTCCCTGTCTTGCTACTCTGCCATTTACCTGTGTGAAACAGAATCACTTTGGGAGCTTGTTCCAAAAGTAGATGCCTACTTCTCTCTGAGATCACTGACTGGGAATTTTGGCAGGGGGGTGGGGGGGGGCAGGTGGTGGCCTCTGGAATCTGCAGGTTTATCCAGATCCCCAGGTGATTCTTAGACACACTCAAGTTTGAGAACCACTGTTCCCAGACTCTGTGTTTAACACAGAGAATCTGTAGTTATTTCCTTACCAATGCATAGTGCTTTAAAGTTTGCAAAGCACTTTTATATAGCAGTGCATTAGATGCCTTAGAGGGGTCAAATGGGATAAACAAGGCAGGTGTTATATTTTTATGTTACAGATGAGACAGTGGGTATCTGCAATGCCTAAGGTCCTGGTCAAGCCATCGTCAAGCTAAAGAACTAGGTTCTCTTAACACAACGTGCTGCCTATGGAAAACTTTGTCCCTGGAATGATGATTTTATAATTTATTCATTCTTTTACATTTATTTTCCCCATTAATCCTGTGCTGCAGATGAGGCAAATAAAATTAAATCTGTTTGACAGAGGAGAAAACTAAGACTCACAGAGGTGAAGTGAAGTACCCAGAGTCATAAGCTAAAAAGTGGCAAAAACCTGGACTTGACTCAGTTTTTTCAAGTCCAAGTGCTACCTGCTGTCTATGTTTTACCACTACCCAAGTGACCAACAAATGAAGAAGTTGAAATGAAGTATAAATATTTTAAGATTTTGGATCGTTTCATATTTAATAAATATTGCTCATACTATGAAGTGTTTCTTATGTGTATTTGGCTTTCTCATTAGTGTAGCAAATAAAATCTTTTTTTGATTTCATTGCCTTCTTTTTATAACTTGGTGTCATCTAAGTTTTGTGGGGGGGGATATAAATTAGTTTGTTACAACAATCACAGAAACAAAAGACTAGCAGAGATTGGTTTACCACACCCATATAACTTTTTATGAATAATTGCTTTAATAACTGTTCTTTTTAAGGTCATAGTAACTTTGAAATATAAACACCAAATCTGATACCAGTTTGTAGTCCTGTTTGTCTTCTACTGAACTTGACACTGTCAACATTCCCTTTCTTCATGAACCCTTCCTTATGTAGTTGTGTGCTCGTGATTCTGAGCTTGCCTTCTATCCTTTGCTGGCATCTGTTTGTCCTTCTACACCCAAGACTCATCTGTAGTTGCTTTCCTTTGCCTCCATGAATTTTCCCCCCTGGCAATACATACATTTCCACATTTCAGAGTTTAAAATTATTCTGATGACTTTCAAATATGTCTTTAACATTTTCCTGTGCTCCAGATCTATTCAGAATCTTGAGCAAACTAAATACTTACTAAAGATTTTTTGAATTAAATTTCTGTTTGCAGAAAATCTCATTTATTCAATGGATGTTGACTAGGTACCTACTAAGTACCAATGTTGTGGGTGCTGGGGATGCATCAGTGAATAAAACAAAGTTACCAGCCCTCATGGACCTTACTGTTTAGTGACAAAAGACAGACAAGAAACCATAAACAAACAAACAAACAGCAAAATACAGAAATTATATCATATTTGAGAAGCTCTATGAAAAAGAAGAGAAAAGATGGAACAGGATGAAGGGAATAAAGACTGCAGTCAGGAGGGGTGGGGACGGGAGCACTGGCTGTACTCTTCCAGATGATAACCTGGGTTGACCTTGCCAAGAAGAAAATACTTGTACAGGTCTTCAAGAATGCAAAAGCGTTTGCCCTGCAAAAATCTGGGCAGAGGAATAGCCATTGCAAAGATCTTAAGGCACAAGTGTGCCTGGTTTATTTAGGCAATAGTGGTAGGAGAGAATGTCAGAAAGAAAATGAGAAATCAGATTGTGTTGGATCTTGTCAGCCCTTATAAGGACTTTGACCTTTATCCTTAGTGAAATGGGTGAGCTATTGGAGAGTTTGGAGCAGAGGATGACATAAAGTATTTTACATTTTTAAAGGATCATTCTGGTTACTGTGCTGAGAATAGGCTATGGGGTGGTAGGGGTAGCACTGAGAGACCAATTACAAAGCTGTTGTAGCAATCCAGGGCAGGCATAACAGTGGCTGGGACCAGACTTGTAGAAGTAGAGCCGATGAGAAGTGAGCAGCTTGTGGATATTTTGAAGACAGAGCCATCAGAATTTACTGATGTATTAGATATGCTTAGTCTGAACAACTAACTAGAAACATGGAGTTGCCATCAATTGAGTTTGGGAAGGCTGTAGGTAAAACATGTTTGGTGGAGAAGATCAGGAGTTTAAATTTGGACACATTACATTTGAAGCATCTATTAGACATTCAAGTGGAAATGTTTGATTATAGGGGTCTGGGATATAGGGGTGATATTGGACTGGAAAAAAACAAGACCATTGGTGGCGTATGGATGGTATTTAAAGCCGTGACTCCAGATGAGCTCACCAAGAGGATGAGCGTGAATAGAAAGGACAAAGTGACTGAGGAGTGAGCCCTGGCACACTCCAAGTTTGGGGAGGAGAGGAAGGCCCAGCAAAGGAGACGAAGAAGTTTATCTGTGAGGTAGGAGGAAAAGTGAGAGAGCATGAGACCTTAGAAAACAAAACAAAAAAATTATCAGGGAGGAGAGAGAGCACCTTTGCATCAAATACTGCTGATAATCGAAGAATTCAAGTACAGAATGAGCCATCAGATTTAACAATGAGGCTGTCATTGGTGACTTTCACATCAACAGTCTTGGTGGAGTAGTAGGGACGAAAGCCTGATGTGAGTGAGTGAATAAGAAATAGTGGGTAACAGAAATTAGATACAATGAATATGGAAAAAACTTTTGAACTGATGCAAACTCAAAGTGTCTAAAACTGCACTATCCTCCTCCTCCTAAATCTATATTTTCTCTAGAATTTTATTTTTATTGGTGGAATCTCCATTTTCTCCATTACGCGTAGTCAAATCCAGAGAGTCATCCTTTACTCATGTCCCTCTTTTATTCCCTAACATTAATCCATGAGCAAGTCCTGTCAGTTTTACTCAAGAAGGTAGAAAGGCACATTAGAAAAAATATGCATTTTCAAATCAGACACACTTTAGCAAATTATTTAATCTCTCTTAGCCTTAGTTAAGGGGGATAATATTACCTTCTAGGATTCTTGTGAGAATTACAAAGGCTTATATATAAAAGATCTAGGGTGAAGTAAGATCTCAATATGTATTAGTTTCACTTTCCTCTGGGTTTCTAGACTATTCCTTTTTGCCACAACCTGAGCCCAAGGCACTAAGGCTCTTATTACTTATCTTCTTGCCATTATAATTCTTAACTGTTCTCTCACCTTCCAGTTTTGCCCTTGTCTATTAAGTGGAAGCTCTCTAAAGTACAGCTCTAACCATGTCATTTCTCTGCTTAAAAAAAATTTCATGGCCCTCCATTACTTAGCATAAAATTCAAGATAAACATCTGGTATAAATAAAGTATGGTAATACCCTGCTTCTAATATGTGGCTCCCTCTCCAAATATTTGCTAAAGTAAGCTGGACAAACTGGATCATTTGATGATTCTTGCCCATGATCTTACTTTTCCACTACCAAGCTTTTACTTAAGCTTTCCCCTCCATTTTGCATTCCTGCACCTCATCTCCAATGGTCAAAGAGAATCTTATCAACTTTCTGAGGCTTAACTCCAGAGCTACATGGGTTATGGAAACTTGCTGACACATATCATCCATCCCATCTGCCAGCCAAAAATTCTTCCTCCACCTATCTCTCAAGCATCTTTTATTTCTCTTAAAGTAAAGGAATTATTTTTATTATTTAATTGTTATGTATGCATGTGTCATAGCTCCCTCCCTAAAATATACGCTCTGCAATGGTAGAGATCAAGCGTGACTCATCTTCTGTCTACTTAGCACTCAGGGTAGTCTCTGCACTTTGGAGTACTTAGGATGTGTCTGTTGAATTGATTTATTGGGTCCTTTTATTGAATTCTAAAAATTGGAGTTTCTTAAAAGTTGCTCATGTCTCTCAATCTTAGTCATTCGGTTTATTACCAGAGAGAATAAATCGCAAAAACAATCCAGAAACACTAAAAAAATGCCCTGGCCGATGAAAATGCAATTCTTCTTCACTATGTATACTACAGTAGAAATAGTTGAGTTATCTCTAATTCGAGTTGACTAAGTGATTCTCAAACTGAAATGCTTTTCTGTTCATTACACCTAAAAGTTGCATTGGTAGAAAAGCAATTTCTTTATAGTTCTCAATAGGTTCAACATAATTATTATTTATTCTCTCTTCTCCCTTATCTTATTGATTTCATCTTTCTTTAGCAGGGGGAGGTTCAACTGTTTGGTGTCTCTAGGCCACACTGGAAGAAGAAAAGTTGTCTCAGGCCACACATCAGATATACAAACACTAGTGAAAATTGATGACCAAAAAATGTAAGTAAATTTACAATTTTGCATTGGGCTAGATTCATACCCATCCTGGGCTGCATGTAGCTTGTGGGCCGTGGCTTAGACACCCAAACTTAATTTAGTTGAGTAAAGCAGTGCAAAATAGTTGCTTTAAAATCATTTGCACAGTATTATAGACAAACATTGTTAAAGTATATATAAAATAAGTATTTTGAAAAAAATATTTTGAAACCAAAGTCATGTTAGTCAATATCTGACAGAATTATGTAATACCAATTGTGTCATCTCTTACTTATGTATTTAAGCTGGGAATTCCCAGATATGAGCCTGACCATAACAGCAAATCCAAACTTATCCCAAAAGCCCTGTGTATGTATGTATGTGATCAGCAATGTTTTGGTGACCTTATGTGAATGTAGTCATCTATTCCTTTCTTTTTGTATACTGCACAGAATTTTGTATTATGGATAAATTACAATTTATATAATCATGTTAAAGGGCATTCAAATTTCCCTCCTTTTTCTTGGCTATTACTAACCTTTATTGCTATTTCTAACAATGCTACAATACAATCTTTAAACATGTCTCCTAGACTATGTGCAGTCTGGAGGTGCGGGGTGGGGAAGTTGCCTAGGAGTAGAATTTCCAGAGTCATATATTATGTTCATTTAAATAGGTATTGCCACATTGATCTCTTAAAGTGACTTTAAAAATTCACATTGCCATACCCATAACAAAGATGACATCTTACTAATCTCTGTAATAAATTTTTTAAAACATATCATAATGAAGTTTAAATATGGGTTTTTTCTTTATTGCTATAGATATTTTTCTTTTGTGAATTTCTTGTATACGTCCTTTGCTTATTTTTCTATTGTTTTTTCTTTTCTTATCAATTGAGATGTTCTTTATAATTTCTTCATTTTAATCTCTTTCTGTTGTGTATTTCACAAATATCCCCCCATTATTTTGACTTTTACTTTGTTCATGATGCCCTTTGTTGTAAATATTACATGTTATGGAGCTACTGAAAAACTCCACTGTACACTTGTGAAAGATTAAGAATAAAGTCACACAACATCTTAAAATTATTGGAAAACATCTTTGGTCTGAAATAATTTCAGGTACCTGGCCCACATTCTGAGAGTCATATATTTAAAGGTAGTTAAATTTATTAAATTTACATAAAAGTTTTTTTATTTGAATGTGCCATCTATTTCCTGCTATAACTGTAACGAATAGACATTGTCTAGTTACCTAGGACTGTCCAAGGGGAAGGAAAAAAGGCAAGAGAGATAGAGGTGGGGATAGGGTTAGGGATGGGGGTTTGGTTGTGGACAGGGATACAGATAGGAATAGGGAGACAGAGGTTAAAGAGAAGGAATTCCACCTATCTACTCCCTATGGACAGAGCTGTGTCAAACCAATTTAGGATGCAGCTGCTTTAAAAAGTAGGTGGTGTTCTATGGCTGGCAGGAGGAGGCCCCAAGAATCAGCCTTTCTGAGCCTGTCTCAGCCCTTGTGTTGTGGGTATTGAGTTGAGAGCCACTGGGCTAGATGAGGGAAATGGCAGATAGATGTCACGGACTCTGCCAGTGGCAGCCAAGAGGAGGTTGAATCCATCTGGAAGCTTCTTTGGGCTCTGATTTGGGTGGGGGAGACCAGATTGTGTGAATAGCTTGTGAATGTTAGCAGGCAACCAGGTCACAAGGGACATCTTCCTCAGAGCGGAAGTAGCAGATGGAACCACTCCCATACCCTGACACGTTTCAACTTTCATGAAGACGTAAGAATGGTGTCCTCTTCCCATTCACCCATGCCTTCTCAGGAAGAGTAACAAGGGCAGAGAAGGCCATCTGAGGGATGAGCATGTCCCAAGAAGACTTGCAGGCGTTTTATAAAGGGATTGTTTAAATAATTAAATCTTGATGATTGTTTAAAAAATCATTATTTTTCTGTTCATTAACCTCTGACTGACTGACATTACTTTGAGGGAAACCAGATTAGTTACATAAAACATAAAGGAGCTATATTTTCCTGCACATCTGCACAAAAATAGGCAGCACTGATTCTTGATACCAACACACTATTTGTGAAGCAAAACTGCCTCTACAGGTCCCTGGTCCTCTCGCCTTGTATCCATTCTCTTCAATGCCTGGAGGTCCTATATAAAGATGAGAGCCCCTATAAATGTTGAGTGACACTGTGTTTATTTGCAGCAGACATTTTTGAACCTCAGCTTAGTTTTTAACCCAATGCTGGAGGTAACGTGCAGAGCTCCTAGGTGTTGCTGTCCAGCCCCAGCCAAAGCTGTTCAATGTTGGGCCAGCTGTCTTTAGTTCAGGCTATTGTCAGATGCATCCTGACAGAGACGAATGATACTTGATCTTGGGGTGGTTAAATTGTGCTTACATCCAATCTGCTGAATGGTGGAGTTGAGTGAGAAATACATTTGCTAACTCTGGGCATAATAGGGAATAAGGATGGCGCAGACCTCAGGCCCCCTAAAAGATGTTACTGCTTGGAATTACCTCATTGGTCCCACCACTGACTTTATATGAGATCTGGGCCAAGTTCCCTTATATCTTGGTTTCTTAGGTATTCTAGCACAGGGAGACTACAATTCCTGAACTATCTATACAATTAAATGGCTAGAATTTAGAGGTTTACATGTGGATGATGGCAGAAGTCAAGATTAAGACAAACTCGTGGGGTGGATTTATAGGCTTGAAATCAGGGTCTGAAAAGCTGCTTCAGCCACTGTGGTTTCACTGAAGGTAATTTTCTTCAGAAAGATGTACTGGATTTTATTTTTCCAAGGATGCTAATACACATTTAGCTACTTCATCTTTCCTTCCATTTTCTATTTTTCCCATGGAATTCTGAAAGAGGTTCATCTCAGAATAAAACTGCAAGTTACTTCTAACTAGTTCTTGCTTGTGTATTTTCTAGGCAGGCATTTAAAAAACAGAGCTTGCCAGAAAAGCAGCTAAAGTTTCAGGCACTGGTTTGAAATCAATAATGTATATTTCCTAAATAACCATTTTTTCTCACTCAGAGAAAAATGTGTGAATTAGGGGATTGGATTTGAAATAACCCCCAAACTGATCGCCACCTGGAAAGCATCATGTTAGGAGAAAAGTGAGGAGCAGTATGATTGTAATGAGCAAAATGGCCAAATTCAAAATAACACAGCAAAGAGGCTGCCCTGTTTAGCCAGTCTCTCAATGTTCTTATCATTAATGAACATTGGCCTGTTTTCACTCTGTTACTTTGCAGCACTGACCAGTTCCTCTGGGTTTAACACTGTGAATGAGGCAGGTTGGGGGAGATGTATCCTTTCTTCTGGTCTACAAAAGGGACGTGTCAACCAGGATGCTTTGGGCTATAGGAAACTTGTGGTAAGCAGAATTCTAAAGATGTGCCCCCCAAGACTCCTATCCCTTAGTTATTCAATCAAATACTAATATAGTTACAGGTGTGAAGGGACATTGTAGGTGTGGTTATGTTTAGTAATCAACTGACCTTGCTGGGTTATCCAGGTTATCCAGGTGGGCCCAATGTGATTACATGGGCCCTTAAAGTCAGGAGAAGGCAGATGAATCAGTAAGAGAGATGAGGCAGAGAGGAAGGCCTGGGAAACCTGAAGCGTGAGAAGAACTCAATCTGCCTTTGTTGGCTTCGAAGATGAGAAAGAGTTGGCCATAAGCCAAGGAATGCAGGCAGCCTCTAGAGGCGAAGTGTGACTCCCTAGTAAGGGGACAGGGATCTCAGTCCCGCAAGAGCACAGAAATTAATCTGGCCAACAACCTGAGTGACCTTAGAAGCAGATTCTTCTTCTGCAGAGCCTCTGGGAAGGAGCACAGCTCTTTGATTTTGTCCTGGGACATGGGAACCGGTAAAGTCACACTGTGTCCAGACTTCTGACTCACAGACACCGAGTTAATAAATGGGTGTTGTTTTAAGCAGTTAAATTTGTGGTAATTTCTTTGACAACAAAAAAAGGACTAATAAAATGCTAAAAATGGCAAAAAAAAAAACCCCTAGATAAATTAACTAGATAAATTTATTTATCTAAAAACTAGATAAAAAACTAGATAAATTCATTTTCTAATTAATAGTTAATAGATAACTACATAATAGTAGGACCAGAGTTAAGGAAGGCCTTAGGTTGATTGATTCTGTAGCACAATGACATCATTAAGAACTGGGTTTTTTTCCACTTCTCTTTTCTGCCAACTTTAGTGTTCAATTCATCCTCAGACTTGTAATGAGTGAGAAGGCTGCAGCAGTTCTGTGCATTGCACCAAACACCAAAACATGTAGATTAAGAAAAGAGATCCTTGCTTTTGTGCTTTTCCTTTATGAGTGAAGAAGCCCATCGCACGAATACTGGTCTGTGCCAGAGTCTCCTTGTTGTTCCCTTACACCCACCTTCCCCTTCTTCCTCAGTAGCAACACCCAGATTTTTAGCTGGACACTGACTGCCCTGAATAAAGATTTTTATGACTAGGCATGGTCATGTGCCTGAGTTCTAACCTCTGGAATGTAAGAACTCAGTTCTTCCCAGTTGGGAAGTAACTTTAAAGGCAGGGACATGATCTCTTCCACCCTTTCCTCCTGTCTGCTGGTTGGCTGGAAGTTTCCTATAAATGGCTGGAGTTCCACTGATGATCTTGGAGCATATGGTGACTTTGGGAATGGTAGGCATGCATAGTGGAGCAATAAGATAGAAGAAATGTCATACTAGGTCTAGGTGATGACCTTCAGACTCCTAGAACATGTGTAAGGTTTGTGTTCATTGTAGTTGAATTCAGTCCCAAGTAATGTGCCTTTCTAGTGTCTGTGATTGGTTATAGGTCTGTCAAAGGGGTAGAATGACCACAATCAGTTGATACTACTTTTCCAGGCTGTAATGGGTGCTGGGTGTCCACCTGTTCTCTGCTCTAGGAGGTCAGTGGACTATATCAAGAAGGTAAATCATAGGTGAATACTCTTGTTCTTAAGGTGTCTCTCTTTCAAGGGATGATAGATTGTGGGCTCTAGGATAAATTGTCTTTATTTTCCCATATAAAGGGGTTGTATAACCCAAAGGAATCTTGCTGGAGAACATTACTCTTTCTTATTGAATGGTCAAGTTGGGAACCTCATTAGCTAGACATTAAAATGTGCCTTAGCTTGAGTTTTCTCAGAAGCTGGCTTAGTGATAGAATTCACATGCAAGCAGTATGTTTGTGAGGTGCAGGGCCCAGCCTTAGGGGAAGGGGATACATGGGACTGGAAGGAAAGGAAGCTGAGAAAGAGTGTGTTGTCAAGCCAATTAACATCAAGGGCACTAGCACTGGAAAATAGCAAGTCCCTGCCTGAGTTATTCCACCTGAGTGCCCTCTCAGGGCATCAGCGAGTTAAGAATATATCTATTGCCAGAACTCATTGGTTGAGAGCTGCTCCAGGCATTTGGATTGGGGAGTGTGGTTTGGAAAAAAGCTCTCAGGTGGAGAGATCAGATGCCTGCACAACAGAGTTTATGGCTCTAATAGCTTCTGTGACATGGTATGTACATTCAAAGGGGGTTATTTACATGCCCATCCAGCAGTACCTACCTTTGTATGTACCACTGACAGTGGGGAATCAAACCAGGAATGAAAAGATGAACTATATCCTACCTTGGAGAACTGTTTCAGAAGCTTGCATAATTTTAAAGCAGAAAGGGACCTTAGAGGGAAACTATTTCTATTTTTTCATGTTACTAATGAAAAACTGAGGCCCCAAGGTCTGCCTTGGGGCAACTCCAGGCCACCTCCCATGTCTTCTGTCTTTGTGCAGCTGAGAATCGACGTGAGGGATGGGCATGGGGCAATTTCTGCTCTCTCCAAACCTCCAGTAAATTGTTTCTTCTCTTCTTTTATACAGACAATTAAAAAAAATTAGTGTAACTACAGCTTCAAATCCCACTTTGCTCCAATTTAAGCTACCCGGACACTCCTATCCCCTTTTGACTTGGAAATGCCAGCGTATTTCTTGGTCTAGAATTCCTATATTGTGTTCCAGTCTGGTTAAGAAGAAAATAGGAAGTGGCTTAGATTAAACGAATAAACAGAAATAACTCCTTTGAATTTACTTAGACGTTAAATGGCATTTGAGAACTGATGAGAAAACTTTCAAGGAAGAAAAAGGCAAAACCTAGTTTACACCTGAAGAATTTATTCTGTTGAGTTGACAGTATGTTGGCAGGCATCTCAACACATGGAAGTGTTGTCTGGGTTCCCGGTTTCAAAAAGTTCAAAATCCTCTCCACACAGGCAGGGTTTTTCCACATGTGGTATTACAACTCGGTCTGGTAGTACTTTCTTGTTTTTGATAACAAAGTGATGATAATATCTCACTTGAGGACAAGCTTAACTCATCATCAAGAATGCTGCCTATGTTTGACTTTCAGTTGGGACCTTGTGAGGTGGGTCAGGCCAATTGATATTACTATCCCCATTTCAGAGACTGAGAGGAAATGAGGGCCTGAAGATACCTGGCCCAGTAGTGGGAGCTGGTGTGGCAGCCAGATCTCCACTTACAAGAGAGCGCCGGAAGTGCCAGGTAGTTGGCACTTTAACACAGATAGTCCCAGAGATTCTGTTTTTGTGCTTGCATGCACAGCCTTCTTCTCTTCAAGGGGAAGTTGCGATTCTGTCTAAGGCATCTTGTTGCTTACCCAAGGCAAGGACATGGGTCAGTGTGTCTTTTGAGGACGCTTTTGATTATTCCATTCTATTTACTTATGAATTTTAAAATTAAGAAATTGGAATCCTGTAGATCTGGGATCTGCTAGTTACTCAAGAAGTGATTTGCAAGATCTATAAAATGAGATCTCTATGAAAATAACATGTGTCCAATGATGCAAACCATTTAGCGTCATGCTTGAGTACCGCATGTCCTAACCATGGCATGTCCTGTCATTTCTGTCTTCAAAACACTATATCTAGAATTTAACCACTTTTACCACCTCCACCTACTACCTCACTCAAAGGCATCATGTTCCTCACTTGTACTGATAGCTCCTCTCTAAACTATGTTCCCACCTATTCCTTCCCTCTACTTTATCGTCAACATAGAGGCCAGAATGAATCCCTAAAAATTTGAGTTGAATTATGAAGAAACTCAAAGCCCTCCAGTGGCTTCCCATCCCACCCAAGTCCAAAATTCTCACTGTTGCCTGCAGAGTCCTAAGTGATCTATCTGTCCCTTAGCTATCTCTGCCATATCTTCTCTCCCCAGCCCCTTTTTCTCTGTTCCAGATGCTGTCTTCTTTGCCATTTGTCAAGCTGAGCAAGTTCCTGACTCAGCCTATCTGCATTCAATATTCTTTCTTCTTGAGAAAAGTTTTCTTTAGATTGACTACTTTGTTTCCTCCCCCATTTCCTTTAGGTTTCTGCTTGGATATTACATTACCTATCACCTCCCCAACCTCATATATATTATATTATATATTATGTATATTATAAATATATATACATTTAATATTAATTCAGTCAATAGGTGTTCTATATATATAAAATATATTACATACACTATATATTACATACACAATATATTACATATATAATATATATTATATATTATATTAATATATATTATATATTTATTAAATATATAAATATAATATATTTATTAATATATTTATATATTTTATATATTATATATGTAATATATATATTTTTTACTTGTTTGGGAGAGATGCAGACACTCAGTCCATTGCACTTAAAAAAATGATTTGAGAGAGAGGAACAGAAGGAGGGAGGGAGAGAGACAGAGAGAAACATTGATGCGAGAAAGAAACATGTATTGGCTGCTTCCCACACGTGCCCTGGCCATGGATCAAACCCACGATCCAGGTATGTGCCCTGACTGGGAATCAAACCTGCAACTTTTTGGTGCATGGATGATTTTGCAACCAATGGAGCCACCTGGGCAGGGCTGTTCTGTCAATATTTAAGATGGATAGTAAATTGCAATAAAACGAATAGGTAACACTTCACTGAAGTCTTGCTATGGGCCATGAATTTTGCTTTCTTTTGCAGGTGGCCATCTATCTTCTTATTGTACCCCATCACCTGCAATAGAGGTTAACTTGGGTGATGCCTCCAGCAAGAAACCTTTTATTAGTTAAGCCAGAAGTGATTCTTCACTCCTCTGTATTCCCTCAGTGATCAAAAGTGATTTGTACCATTCACTTTTCCCTTGTATTGTAGAGCTTTTAATAAATATCCTCTCTTGCCCTGACTGGTGTGGTTCAGTAGGTTGGGCATGGTCCCACAAACCAAAAGGTCACCAGTTTGATTCATGGTCAGGGCATGTGGCTGTGTTCCTGGCCTGGACCCCCACACACATCAATGTTTCTCTCCCACTCTTTCTCCCTTTCCCTCTCTCCAAAAGTAAATAAATAAAATATTTTAAAAATAAGTATCTTCTCTTAAATATACCAAGACATTTGATGACAGAGACCACATCCAATACAACTTTATATAATGTACAATTTATAGGGCAGCCTCACATTTTATAATCCACTTCAGATGTTCAGAAAAAGTTATGTATGCTCTTTCAAGTTGTATAAATGAACTCACATGCATAAATAATTGTGATTTGGGATCATAGATTTCAGACCCCGAAATCTCTGAGATAGTATCTGAGAGATAGTACATTCAAGACAAAATTAGGTAAAGAGAAAAATGAAAACATTAAGATATGAAAGTCAACGAAATACATCATTATGAGACTATATGACTTTAAGGTTGAATTGTGTAGAGTTTTCTTTATGGATCCATGGGTCCATATCATATAAATATTATAAACTTAAATATTTATGAAGAATTCTGGAGAAACAGGGGTCATTTCTTCTAAATTCTCTACAGTAATCCTACATTTCTCTACTTATCTTCTCCATACTTTGCTTACCATGTTCTAGAAAAACTAGTAACAAAATATTTTTTCTAGTTATGTTACTTTCCAAAATATGTTATAGAGAAGAACACTCCTAGGTATTGCAGTTTCCTTTTGGGCTATTAGAGTAGCTCTATATTCAGGTAATTTTTGTGGTCAAAAAAGCCTCAGGCACTGAGCTGAGTCCTCAGGGAGACCCTCCCTGCATACACAATGTAAAAAATAAACAAACCAAAAAATCAAAACCTCTCAAACTCTTTTGGGTTGCTAGGTTAAGCAAATAAACATACAAACCACTAAATTAAATTTGAATTTTAGATAGACAACAAATAGCACTTTAGTATGTCTCATGCAATATTTGGGGCATACATAGCTATCAAATTATTCATTCCTTATTTGAAATTTGAATTTAATTGGGCATCCTGCAATTTATCTGGCAACCCAACCTCCACAGACACTGTTGCGGTAGCCTGTTTTACTGTCTCCTTGGGACTGTTAAGTACCAGAAACTGTGTCTGTTCTGACTCTCCCCCTGGGGTATGAGCTCCAGGAGGGGAAGGGCCCTCTTTCCTTTGTTCAGCAGCTGCATCCCCGTAGCCTATTGGTGGTGCCTGCATAGTAGGTGCTCTCAATAAATATTTAAGTATTCGTTATTTAAAGGTAAGAAAAACAGACAAATTAAAGGCTTAGACAGTTTGGTAAAACGTCGATGGCATGCTGCTAGCTAAATGACATTGGAATCAGCGTGGTGCTAAAAAGCTCAGGGACCTCTTCCATGTTTTCCACCTTTAGGGGTGCAAAGGCAGTGGAAGAGGGAAGAGGCTCTCTTAGAATCAGAAGACCCTGGGATGAGTAGATCTGGGGAGAAGCAACGTCTGAATGAACTAAAAAGCCTTTTCCATTTGCAATGAAGTAAATGAAGTAACCACAGAAAAATGCAACTGAGTGAAAAGAGCAAGATTCTCTTCCTTTGGAATGGGGTCAGAGGCAGTGCGCATCCTCCACATCCCCGTCTACTGTAAACTCCCGCAACTTTAGGGTTGGCCCTGTAGCCAGAATTCGGAAATCTCTAGACCCTGACTGTAAGAGAAACTACCGGTCCATACATAAATAAATAAAGAGAGGGGCGAGCTGGACTGAGATGAAGTCAATACAGAACTCTCGTTTTGGACTCGGGGCGCGCTACGGGGAGGGGGCAGCGGTGTTCAGTCCCAGAACTGAATCGGGTTCATTTCTCCGTGAGGACGTCCCACAGGACCCACCACCGAAGGCGCGTGATCTCCGCTCCAGTCACTTCATCAGACCCAGGCGATCGCTGGCGGGCGTGTCTAGTGGCGGCCCGAGCGAGCTGCCTGGGGAACTGTGGCCGGATTCTAGGAAGCGAGCTGGCTCCGATCCCTACCCAGCTCCACCCGGCTCTGGTCCGCCTGTCCTCCCACCCCGGAGCTGGAGGATGGTCCAGGGGAGCTTCTGCGGGGCTGCTGGTCGGGGGTGTCTTCAGCTCGACCTTCCCAGTTGTGTGAGCCGCGAGTGCGTCCAGTTTAGAGGCAGCCTCCCCGGCCGCTGACAGGTGCGGACCTTGGTGCAGCTGGACGCGTGCGCCCGGGTGAGCGTAGCTTCTGAGCCCGGAACCAGCGAGGAGAGGGAGGCAGGGCGCGGCCCGGGGGACTCCGGTGGACTGGAGCCGTGGAGGTCGAAGCTAGAAACTTTGCAGGCTCGGCTGCAGGAATTCAGCGCCAGCGCCAGCCCACACCGGCGGGCGCGGGAAGGAGAGGCGGCGCCGGCGTCCCGCGGCCGGAGAACCGCGGCAGGAGCGCCCGTGCCCGGGGCTGGCCTGAAGCCGCCGGGCACTCCCTGCCTCTGCTGCTGCGCCCCCCGCCGCCGCCGCCGCCGCGGGGCTCCGGGAGGGGGCGCAGCCAGGGAGGGCGGTGAGGGAGGAGGAGGAGGAGGAGGAGAGAAGAGGAGGAGCAGGGGGTGGAGGATGGAGCCCCGGGCAGCCGCCGCGGGCTCGCCGGAGCCGGCAGCGTCCTCCTCTTTCCAGGCCCGGCTCTGGAAGAACTTGCAGCTGGGGGTGGTCAAGAGTAAGGGCAGTGGCAGCAGCGGGCGTGCCGGGGGCCAGGAGCGACGCCCTGCGGCCACCCCGTCACCCTCCCCGCCGCCCCCAGGAGGCAGGCGGGAAGCACTGGCCGGCGTTGGGGGCACTGGCAGTAGATGGATTGGCTTCAAGAAACGGAAGCAAGTGCTGGACCGCGTCTTCTCCTCCTCCCAGCCCAACCTGTGCTGCTCCTCGACAGAGGCTCTTGAGCCGGGCGGTCCCGGCAAAGCGGAGCAGGGTTCCACGCTGCGCCGCCGGATCCGTGAGCATTTGCTCCCCGCGGGAAAGGGGCCCGCTGCGGCTGGAGCAGGCGGAGGGACGCCTCCTGGCGGACGCTCCCCAGACTCAGCTCCCTCGTCGTCCTCCGCTTCATCTTCTCTGTCCTCATCTCCCCAGCCACCCCCGAGGGGCGATCGTGCCCGAGATGAGGGTGCACGGCGTCGGGGCACCGCGGCACTCTTATGCCATCAGAAGAGTTCCTCCCTGCCGGGCACCACCAACCTGGAGCAGTTTCTGGAGCCGCCTCCGCCTCCTGCAGAGGCAGCGCAGAGCCCGGAGAAGCGAGTGCAGGAGAAGGACGGGGAACCGGGTGGCAGCCAGGTGAGTTTCTGGTGCCCGGGGCCACGCCCCCAGCTTTGGACAAACTGGAAGCGGTGCCTGGGTAGGGGGAGCCGGCGCGGGCTGGGGCGGTGTGCGGGGAGAGGGTGCCACCGAGTGAATCAAACGGTGGAAAGAAAAAAACATCCAGCTCCTGCTTAGTAAAGATAAGACTTGTACCCTGACTTGACTGTTGACATAAATAGCTTTATGAGTTGCCAGTGAAACTGGAAGTATTCATGGTAGCCACATAGGAGAGGAATGAAGTTAGATATAATTTAGGGTAGTTTTTGGAGGTGACCTAGGACTCTTTACTATGCTTCAACCTTTTCCAAAGAAAAACAAACCCAACAGCGTAAAAAGATTACAACGCTGTATGTTGGTGTTGTGGAGAGGCTAGCATTTGAAAAAATGGTTTACAGGAAGGAATAGAAATGCGGAGAGGTGACTTACTTAGTGGTAAACCCGAGGCAATCGCTTGGGGGGAAAGCCTTGAAGCAGAAGTCTGCGGATTTACCCACGCGCTCTTCAAACTTCCCGCAGCAAGGGGATTTGCGCCCAACAAGCGCGCAGCTTGAACGTGTCATCTGAGTTAGTCAAATGTGTTCCTATGGCCTTTTCTAAGATTTAATAGTCATCCGAAGCGTTTGCGCTTCATCTGTGCTGCTTTCTACATGATGTTGCCTCTGATCGCGCACGTTTGGTCAGACAAGAATCAGGTAAAAATGTACCCGTAGGGTCCCGAAGGCGCTCCACCGAGCGGCTGCTTCTACTCCCTGGATGTTGTAGAGGGAGGCTCGCCTCTTGTAAACGTTTATCAGCTCGAGTTAGTGTTAGCAAATATTTTCAAAGTTCCGTTCTGCCAGGGACCTACGGAACTCTTTCCTTTCAATATATCTTACTTTATTTAAACTCATTATTTTTACTCTGAGTTATTTTTAGATTAATGACATATACATTCAGGCTTTATTTAGATTAGCGCTGCAATAAACGTAGGCCATGTTTTGAAGAATAAGGTATGAGAATAGATGTGCTTTCAGTTGAAAATTTTTATAGCTTGTCAGTATAGTTTCAGAAAATAAAGCGGAATATGTGTTTTATTGTTTAATAAAAACATTTGATTGCAGCAACCTGATGTTACTGATGTTCGAGGAACCGCCTGATGTCGTTTTAGTTCTTCTCAGAAAAGTAGGTAGAGATATTACTGACAGAAAAGGCTAAATAAACTTACCTTTCCCTTCACCTTGCAAGAGAATTTAATAGACTGTTTCTGGTTCCAAAAGTAAAGTAAAAAGTCATTTAAAAAGGATGTTTTAAATTCAGTATAGATGAATACTACGTATTTAAAGTGTATTTTTTGAGTGTATACATAATCCTAATTATAAGAATTTTAGAGTGGGGTACTGTTTACATTTCTTTTTATGGACTTTTGCAATAAAGAATAATAAAAATAAATAATAGATTATTTTGGAGGGTAGATATATTACTGCAAATGTTAACTTACTAAATTACTTTGCAGTTCACTGAAGCAAAACATTTTCAAAGCAAAAGCAGAGAATTCTGAATTGATCTTTATGTTTATTTTTTACTAAAAAGCTTTCAGACACCATCAGTTTTTATTTAAAAATGTTGCTGTGTAAATATGAATTTTGTATTGAAAGGACCTAAATCAATTTTGGACAAGACACCAAAATAACATTATTTTGTATACCTTCACTGTATACTGGGCACTTTGAGCCTTGCAGGCTTTAATCCTCAGAGCAAACCTACCTGACAGAAATTCTTGGTGCCATTGTTATGGATTGGGAAACCAATGCCCAAAGAATTAAAATAACCTTTTCAGGGTCACATGGTTAATAAATGCCAGGGGGTTTGTAGTTAAGTCCTTCTCTAGCATCTTTTTCCATGACAACTTTTAGAACTTACTATGTTTCTCAGATGACTCCTGTCAGTCTTACTGACTAATACTTGCAAGTTTACGTACATTCTGGACTTTCTTACTTTCTTCTCCATCCCTAGAATCAGTTCTATGATGGATTAGCTACATTAATCTGGTTTTTGTTCTCTGTGATTGATTGTTGTATATCTATTATATCACATTTACAAATGATATAATTAATCATTCCATCTATAGTTTTAAAGAAGCTTTTCATTATAAAGAACTAGCATTTCAGTGAAGACATAGGAGGAATAAAAAGCTAAAATATCTCTCCAAGAATAAGTGAAAGATGGGTGGGGTGTAGGCAGAACAGTAAACCCTGAGGGGCTTGTCCTGTGCTGGACACAGTCCCAGGATGAGGCACCATGGTTGCTTCCCAACATCTCCTGCTAATGGAGCCTTGTTCCCTAAGAAACAGTTTTCTCTGCTATGAGCTGGAAATCCAAGTTTCTGTAGAACTTTCTCACCAATTCAGAAGAGAAGATTCCTCAGTCCTCTCTAAATGTTTCTTTGCCCTTACTCAAAAGAGCCCATGTACCTCTCCAAATGGGGAAGAGGAGGAAATGGAGTTGGAGAGCTCGGTAAGGTGTCCAGGAATAAGCTTACCTCTGCAGCACCCTTCCAAGTACCCTACATATCTCAGAGGTCTTTCCTGGCTCTCCCAACACCTCATCTGCAGAAATGCTTGGGCATGGGGATAGAGTGTGTAGCACATGTAGATTTCACTTTTATTCACAGTTCACAGGGACAGATGGGAACACGTGAAAGAAAATACAATAAAAGCATTAAATTCATCTCCAGATTGCCCAGATAAAAAGGACTTTGTTTCAAGGAAGAAAGAAAATTCGTTGCAAAAAAACAAGTCAAATTGCTCAATTTTTCTTGTGTTCTCTGGGTGATCCTGGCACCAGCCACCTTCTCCCAAACACTCCCCACATCTCCATCCCCCAGCCCATCATGAGGCCCCAACAACATATGTGCACATGCTCTGACACTGGGTAGAGATGTTAAGCAAAAGCCAAAAATCAAATTGGGTTGCTGGGGAAAGAGATTAGGAAGTCACGATGAATGGTGATTAAAACTGAACAAACTACCTCCCCTGCCCCTGCTAGCCCTCTGAAATGATGTTTTTTTTTTAGCCAAATATACCTTCGAAACACAATAACACACTTGAGAATGTCTTGCACATTAAGTAATGTGCACTATTTAAAATAATTTGCTCTGAAAAAAACAAGAAAGACATCCCACTGATTCTTGTTCACGTGCTGGGCCATATTGTCACACCAGATGCATTTCATTTTCTGCTGCACAGTTGGGAAAGATGCTGTCTCAATTTGTGTGCGTATCAAAAATATGCCAATTTTATGTGTTCTGTCTTGATGAGTTACTAAAATTATATTATGCTAGAATCAGAAAGTCAGTATTTTAGGATGAAGAGTGCGGGATGAACATATTGCATTCTTCAGTGTCTTAACAAAAAAGCTTGTAGTGTTCGTGAATGTTAAACTTTTACCGTTTTTCTTTTAGATTCATTTTGTTAAAATTGTCTTCATAGAGAAGCAAGAATTTTTAAGTGGGTAAATTGCCCCTGCCAGTGTGGTTCAGTTCGTTGGGCATCATCCCGCAAACCAAAAGGTCATGGGTGGAATTTCTGGTCGGGGCACAGGCCTGGGTTGCATGTTCTGTGTGCTGGGCACACACTGAAGGCAACCAATCAGCATTTCTCCCTCACATCGATGTTTCTTGTCCTCTCTTTCTCTTTCCCTTCCCCTCTCTCCAAAATAAAAAATAAAAATATTTTTTTAAGTGGGTAAATTATTTAAGGTATGATAGAAATGTTTCAAAACATAGTAACAGGAATATTCATTCATTGGGACGAAATTCCTGAAACATATCTGTATGCTCTGACAAAAAGTGGACAAATCTTTTCTAAAATTAAGTCTATATGTGAAATTCATCTTGCTTTGTTAATTGTCTCACCCTTTAAAGAAAGTATTTTCAAAACCTATTTAAAAAGGTGACTTGAGTTAATTTTTGCTGTCTAGTTTTCAAGTATCTTCAATATTACTTCAAGGAACATAACTTCATCTTGGGGAGGCACAGATTTAAAAAGTATACCTAAGGGAAATGACTAAAACCATTAAAAACTCTTAATCACAAAAATGCCTAAAAGTAACATGAGTAGCTTTTTCAAAGTGCATGCGTGCTGGGGGTGGGGTAGGACTTTGTAGAGCAGGGTGTGGAGTAAGTTTGATGTGTGATAGCGTTTTCTTGAAGAACAGGGTCATCTTCAGGTCATTCCGGGAGTGAGAGGTTTACTTTGGAGTGGAATCACTCCCTGTAACCTTTGGTTTCTATCCTGTGGATCCGGCAGATCTGAGTAGAGCTGTAAATTTTGTATAAATGGAAGTGTTGTAACACAGATCTTGTATGAGACTGACTTGAAATGAAGGTCAGTAAACATTAGCAGTTGCTGTTGTTTCACTGAAGGGTATAGTAAAGTTTTGCCACTGTCGCCGTCACAGATGACGGGTGGTGAAAAAAAATGATAGGGAGCTTTGATGGTCCTTTTCATTTGATTTAAGGTATAAATTATTTTACTTGCTGTGGTGGCAAAAGTAGCTCCAAATCAGCCAAGGCAGTACTGGTGACTCACAACTTCACATATTAAAAAAAAAGTCATATTACTTTGGCATGTTATCATGGAAAAGTGAATAAATACTCTGAGGGGTAAACCAGGATTAATAGATTTATAAAGAAAATAGAACAAACATTTCTACCTTGTTTTCTTTTCCCCATTGTTTGGAAATAAGAGGTGACTTTACAAAATTAAAGGTGACTAATATATCTTTGGTACTTCAGGAAACATATAGTGTAATTTCTTTGCTCACGATCATTACCACAATGTCTGCCAGCTCTAGCTGATGAGGAGTGTGTGGTTTTCCTGGAGAGCAGGGTCAGCATCGACAAGACCTGCAGTTCAGAAATTAGGGTAATGCATTTTTGTTGTTGTAGATTCACAGCTGTTTACATTACCATAGCAGACACCTGTGTTGGATAAGCAGACATCAATTTTTTGAAATCTGAAATGTTTTGTTCTTTGTTTCTGGAAAACTTACTATACATTACACATTTCTGTGCCTCAGTAAGCCTAGCAACCTAAATAAAATCTTTTCTTAATAAACAAGGATCATGGTTTGAGTCCTATGGACTTTTGGGGGGTTATTTAATGTGAATGAAATAGGTATTTTCTGCAAGTATTGTCCTGGAACTTTCTTTAGATAAGCTTGCTTGTTTTCCTAAAATTACAGTATAAAGCATACCTATATTGGACATGTTTATTTCTCTATAATTATTGAAAGGTGTGAGGCACCCTTCCTCAAGTCATTTTTTTCACTTGTCAAATAATCTTTACAGTATTTGTGAATTTTGACTTGTCAGCACCATTAAAAGTACCTATTTTTTTCCCCTGCATGATTAACTCTATGCGCCGTTTGGATTTCCTTGTCACTATCAACCTTTTCTTCACATAGTTTTTATAAATCAGGTGGAGAAAGCGAAAACTGTCCTTCAGCAACTCAGGGCTTTATGCGAACAGATTTTCCCCTCCACTGTAACCAGCTTTTTATTAGAATTTCTTTTTATCAGTAGAATTTCAGGCCATGATTTTCCTAATGTCTCTAAATGTTTGTATTTAGCATTCATCCGAATGTAAGCAATGTGAAAAACTGTATTTTTCATATAATGAGATTTGGAAGTTCTCCATACTGCCTTCTTAAGAGAATGATTTTCCTGTAAAGTCTCTTTTGTGATATTTTACACCAGCCTATTTCCCATTCTCTCGGGTCCTAGCCAATATGGAAAATTACAACATATAATAGATAAGTGGACCTCTGGACATTTTAGGATTGTTGCTTCCTAATCCCACTGGTTTTATTCAGAGAGGCCCCTTCAGCATTACTAATAGCACCCTATTTTGGTTAAGCCTGAGCTAGCTACACCAGCACTGCCAGAGTAGAATTTGGCAAGGCCTGGTACAATTGACCTATTTAATCAGCATTGTAAACGGTTCAGGGAAGACCACTCAGTGAATGGTTGCTGAATGAATGATGGTGTGAATGGATGGGCCAGAGCTGTTCAGAGATAAGGTCTCTGGAAAAGTTTCAAAATCACTTTGCAGCTGTGTAATGATGTTAATACCTCCTTTTTTCTGCGTCTTTTTAAGCCTGGCAGATGTGCTTGACCTCCCCCTCTTCTCCCAGCTGGTAGCTTGCCTTTTCTCAGCTTGTCCTTTAATTCTGGATCATGTCTGCAGGCACGGAGGGAGGACCTGACACCAGCTAAAGGCTGCATTCTGTGCTCACGTGAAAGATGGAGCAGTGGTTTCTGTTCCTGAGGTCTCTGGCTCAGGGGTGCATTTCTCGCAGCTGGTCTCCGACTGCCGGCATCTGCTTTTGCACCCAGGTTTCCTTGCCTGGCCTCTGACATTGTGCCCTCACATCCAGACAACCTGCTGCTGTATCCTCAGTCACTTCTGAACTCTGAGTCTTAAACTCTGCTCTGGAATCTTAGCTCAAGATACTGTACTTTCCTGCCAGCTTCATGGCCACTTTTCTTCAAACTTGTCTCCTTGCAATAAGTTAAAATCCTAATCTTGATCAAGAATCCTGCCCTCACTAGCCTGGTCCATTCTGCCACCTCTTGAGTGCCAAGGGTGTGCACTGGGGTTTAGAGACTTGGCCAGTTGCTTTTCATGGTGAGGCAGATCTCCTGTCTCATACAGAGACCATTTATAAAACACCAAAGCCTCTCTCCAGAAAATCTACTTTGCTGGCTTATTACATTCCGTTGGGGCGTTTCTTCCCCTGGGGCACTGGACCAGAGCTGGTCTTCTCACTGAGCACCATTCACTTTCTCTGTGTCCACACTCCCTTCTCTCCTGTTTTTAAAGCTCTCACTACACCCGCTCTTTAAGATCACCACCCTTTTCCTCAGTAAGTACCACTTGCTTTTGTCTTTTTCCCTAATGTCTGTCTCTCCACTTGCAAGACTATTTTTGCATCTGGAACTGTGCTGTCCCTCAGGGCAGCCACTGGCCACACAAGGCTATTGGCAGTGGAAATTGGGCCGTGAGAGTAAAAAACACACTAAGTTTTGAGGCCTTAGCATAAAGAAAAGGAAGTAAAATATCTAATTAATTACTATTTTTAGATAATACTTGCATGTTGAAATACTCCTTTGGATACAATGTATTAAAATATTATTAAAGCTAATTTCATCTATTTCTTTTCATTTTTTAAAAATGTGGCTACTAGACAATTTAAAATTATGTATGTGGCTCACATTTTTATTTTTATTGAACAGCATGGACTTAAAGCCAGTGTTCAAACTCCATTGCTCAGTCGTCAGGGTAAAGAAAATGAGCAAGGAGGGTTGGGCGGGGCCCACGGTGACGCAAGGAGCCCTCCGCCCTTGGAAGGGGCGGCTGCTTCTCAGCTCCAGGGGTCACCGCCACACAGTGAGGAAGCAGCATTGCCAGAGTGTCTGCATTCTTTGGTAGAAGCCAGAAATCTGGGATTTTGTGGGAAGTCTCCAGAATCTTGACTTTTTGACATAATTTGTATTTTTAAAAACACCGCAAGGGCTAAATACAATGTATGTCTGGACTGAATCTAGTTCTCGGTTCCACCTTCTGACTCAGAGACCTCATGTCTGATTTCTCCTCTCCTCCCACTGCCAAGAATATGTCGTGTGTGATGCGATGCTGTTACAAAGTAACTGAACCAGGAGTGGCGGGAGGGAATCGGGAATGCAGTGGGTTGGGGGGGGTGGTGGGAAGAGGAGGTGGGGACGGAGAGAGGGCCAGGCTGTCTGGCTCTCTCCAGAGGATAAAAAAGTGGTAGTAGGAGAGTGAGAAGAACAATGTTGAGGTGGAATCGGGAAGACTTTTAGTTTAATTTTTTTTTAATGTCTAACGCTTGAGTGGGTTGATGAGCAGAGTGTGTAGAGAAGTAGTTGAAGTTAAGGGCGGAAATGGGAGTACTCAATGGAATGAGGTCCCTGGGATGTGTATGGGGGTGGGTAAGGATGTGTGAAAGGATGCTGACCCTAGAGACCAGGGGAAGTGGTAGCCTCGGCCGGAAGGTGGATGCAGGTGAGCCGCAGGTTTGGTGGCAGTGATTCGAGGGTGTTTCCACCTGATGGCTTCTGCACTGTTTCAAAGTGTGGTCAGGATTTAGGTACAGGGGGAAGGGGGAAAGAATCTGTCCATGGGCACAGAGATGAGTAAGTGCCCTGTGTATTCAAGAAGCGGAGAGTGAGCATTGGGATGAGGCCTGTGGTGTGGACATGGGGAGAGTGGGAAAGAAAGGTGGGAATGACAGCATGCTAGACTGAGCCGTCTATGTAGGCTATCTCCAGGGCAGCAGCAGGGACCCCTGGTGGCTTTTGAGCAGGGTCAAGTGAGCCTTAGGAGGGTCAAGTTGGCAGCACAGGCAGGAGGCCAAGCTGAGCCCACAACAGGCCCTGGGAGCTGGGCGTTGACCTGGCCTGTGGCCTGGGAAGATGGAAAAGATGGGAAAGACCAGCCTGTGGCTGAACCTTCAGGGAAGGAAAAGTGGAAGGAATCGGTCAAAGCACGCTTTTCCTTTTCCCTTTGATCTGTTTTGGTTCTGTTCAGAAGTTCTTTTATTGCAAAGTCCTTTTCTTGGAGAGGGTGAGGGAGGGTTGAGTTTTGAGTTTGCACGCAATGCAGAATGGTTGAAGGCACCAGGTGCCTGAGTGGCAGGTTGTCCTTTATTTACTTTAAAAAGCTCACATGTGTTGTAGTTATTTTGTATTCTTCCTGAATAAAATAGTTCTTTTTCTGTGCAGCATTAGGCCCTGAAAGTAGAGTGTTACTATAGTGCCAAAGAAAAGCAAAACATGTTTGTCAGTTAAAAAATCAGGTAAAACAAGAAAACCTGCTACATATCTCTATGACAGACACTTAAGGTTCCTGATATCAGAGTGGCTACATACTTGAAGAAATAGTTATAATAAAAGGATTTAGAATCCATTGGCTCTGCTGGAAATTCCTCTTCTTCAGGCAGTGTGCTTCAAATGTGTTAAGTATGCATTCTCTCTGAGATGGAAGGTCGGTTTGTGCATGGCAAGTGGTCAAGTTTTGAAGATTGCAGATAGATATTCTCAAAATAGAAACCATATTCTACCTGTGCCTTAAAGCCATAGTTGACTCCTGTACTTTTATTGAAATGTAAAATAGCTTCTGATCAAAGAAAAGGCCAGCATTTGCAGTTGCCTTTGAATAGTATTTTCAGCACACAAGATTAGAAGTCTGAGTGTTTTCCAAAATATCTTTTGAGATCGAAATAGGTTTTGCAGACAAGTTCTGTGTCGCTCCAGAGCTGTCGCCAATCCTCGTGCTCCTTAGAGGTCAGAACAGCCTGAATCAGCACGGCCTGCTGACCCCGGCCCAGAGCAGATGGGGCTGCTCCTTCCCTTTCTACTTTCTTTGTGTCCCTCCATCTTTACAAGGAAGCAGGAGGTAAGGGACAGGGATCAGGCCCAGCTGAGATTATGACCTTGCCTGGTTCTCTCTGGCTTTCCTTACATATATGTCCATTCAACCCAACAGTTCCAAGTGAAAAGACATTTACTTAACCATTTTGGTCATCAGCCCTCAGCTCCTCTCTACTCCTTCTGTTACCGAACAAGAGGTGGTCTGAGGGAGGGGCAATACAATATTTGGCCCACCTAGGGATGCCCTGCTATACAACAGGGGCCCCTCCCAAAAACAAAATACTAAAATCTACTGGGCCCTTCTGTCCGCCGCCAATTGGAAAGACATCTCTTAATGTCAGAGATTTGTGAAAAGGAAACAAAATGTTTATTTAATGCCATTCAGGCCTAAAGCCTCTACTAAAATATCAAAGTCCTTTAGGGTATACACCTACACCCACACAGCGCTCCCTTCTCCCACTGTCCCAACTCCGGGTACCGTAAATCAGGAAAAGAGCACACGTCTGTGTTGCAGGCCGCTGGCACCGTCAGCGGTGTCACTGTGCAGGAGGATCTCGAGTTAATCCAAAGTACTGTGGTACCCTCTCATGGTCCACTGGCAAGAGTCCTTTGTACCCAGTTCCAGTCAAAGTCTCTGTTGCTTTTCAGGCCCCGCGGCCAAAGGGGGCACCCCAAAGCCGCGTGGGCCTCTTCTACCAAAGCTGCAGGAGTCCGCACTCCACCAAAAGCATGTGGCTTTCTTCTTCACCTGGCTGCAGGGATCTCCATTCTGGCAAAGCTGCGTGGTTCTTCCCTTTCACCTGGGAAAGAGGGGGTCCGCACCCTGCCAAAACCACGTGGCTCCCTCTTTCACCTCACCTAGAGGGGGTCCTCACTCTGCTGAAACCGCGTGGCTCTCTCCCCATCTGGCCAAGGGGGGACCCTTCATGTCTTGGAGCCAGTCTTTTCCAAGCTCTCACACAGGCCTTCTCACTCCGGAGCGCAGCCCCTAGTTCCCGTCTTGAGTCCCTGCCACAACCTTCTCCCTCTGGAGCGCTGACCCTAGTTACCTCCTCCTGAGTCCCAGCCCTTCTCACTTCTGCTCCAAACTTGGCCACACCTATTTAACATATCTATGAAACTAGTTAAAGGTTATAGATATGTTAAATAATCATTCCAGAGGTTAGCTGCAAAACTGTTGCTATGCAAAACAGCTCTCAATGGCCCTGCTCCATTCGTTCCTTCCCCCTTGGGTGAGGACATCTTATTATGTCTCTCCAATATTCCTATACACTTTGAATTCTGGACACCATTCCAAATCTTTTTTTGGGGGGGCCCCCCCTGGCTGCACCCTGTATCACTTCTGGCTCCTCAGGCAGCGTCCACTTACTCTCACTTCTGGCTGGTGCTTTTGTGACTTTCTAGCCTGCTCTGTGGCGGCCAGCTGAGCGAGACTGAGGGGAACAGGCAGATGGGAAGGAGACCTCCACTTTGCAGTTTCCCAGACCCCCATCCCACGGCCTCTTTTCAAGGAAGAGAGAACTTTGAAAAGTGTTCTTACAGCTGTTCCTCTCCACCTGGCATTTTCACTTTCTCTGTCTTCAACTTTTTTCTTCCCGAGTGTATGCCAGAATGTGAGGTAGGGCTGTATGGAACTGCCCGTGAAGGGATCTTGGTGCATCCTGGGTGGTCAGCCGCAGTCAGTGTATCTAACTCTGTCACAGGACCACCCAGGTGGTGTGTTACTTGGGTGGCTCTTCACTCTCTGCCCTCCTGCTACCTGCCTTTCAGCTATTTCACTTCTCTTTCATTCTGGGAACAGGGGCAGAGAAAATAAAAAATAAAACAGGAAAGTTAGGCACTTTTTTACTAGAGGCTTTTATATGTGTATTTTTTGACATTGAAGTTGAAATAATTGACTTCTGATGGTTGACATTTTGTGTTGCTTTGGCATATGCTGGTCACACACACACACACGCACACACACACACACACAGCAGGACTGCACTGGGAGTGGCTCATACACATGCCTATTTTTTTACACACTTCGTAGAGTCAAAAATAACCAGAATATCTGCAATATTTCTCCACTTCTAAATTTAATCTGATAGTTCTAAATGTCATTGATAGCATAATATTTGCAGGTGGTTTACATTTATCCAGTTTGGGTGGCTGTACCAGAGCTGTAACCCGCTCTGCCAAAGAGAAAAAAAAACAATCAGACGGCTTTTGCGGTTTACAGTGGGGTGTGTTCTACAAAAGGGGATGAATAACCTGGCTTTGAATATAAACCGATGTATAAGGAGAGCCTTTTCTTCAGTAGAATAATCCTTCTTCTTCAAGTGTCCATCTTATAGCTATCACTGAAAAGAGGTCATTGAATTATTCCTTCATCTTTTAAAGTCTAGTTGTCAGAATAACTAATATCTATCATTAGTATTTTCAAGGCTGGCCTGGCTTTACCATCACAAAATGATCCTTACAAAGAATAAGAAGGCCTTTTGGTAAGCTCTTTATTGATATAGTTCAGCTTTTTATTAGAGAAAAAGTGATGCCTTTGGGATAATAAAGATGTATTCTTGTAATCACAGGAAGCTTGGAAAGAGAGTAGGGAGCCACAGGCTTTTAGGGGCAAATGGATCTGGGCAGCGGGGCTTTGGTGTTGGCTGCTTAAAGAATGTGCTATTTCTGTTAATGAGTATTAGTGGCTTTTTTATTTTTGAAAATAATTTCTTATACCATTTCATTTCTTTATTCATCCTCTTAATTGTATCTTGATTGCATCCCGAGTGGTTTATTCACAAGTGCCCATTTCATATTAATTTTTTTCTAGAAGTATCACTCCAATGAGTTTCAAGTGCTACACAAATTTTGTTTGCATTTGGTGTCAGAAATTGGTTATATGAATTAGTTTGCATAAGTATCCATGAACTTCTTCATAACGGTACTTATAATGGTGGGGCTTGGCCTTTATTACCTAGTCTTTGAATGAAGTTTTGTTAAATCACAATACACATGCCACCTTCTGACCTTGTATCACATGTGGTAGGACATGCTTATGTGGTCCTCCCCAGCCCACTCTGTGCTGGGTTCTTTCTCTTTGCTCAATTGTATCATTTCACCCTGAACCTAAATAAAATTAACCAGCAGGTGGGGCCATTTTAAAATGACATGTTAAAACTACTATTAACTGTAGCCAAACCACACAGCACATTCGTTGTATTGACACTGTTCTGTTTTCTGTGTCTTAACTCACTAATTTATTACAACACTTTCTGAAGTAGGTTTATTACTTCCTGCATTTTCTAGATGACTACACCGAGCCACAGGAGATTCGGTGACTTGCCCAAAGTCACACATCAGTCTAGTTTGGATCCAGGTCGTCTGGCCCTCAAGCACGACAAAGGAAGGCTGTCTGAAGTAGGTCGTGCCCGAGAAGCCCAGATGAGGGAACCAGAACCACAAGGGGAAGTTTGGAACGCAGTTCAAAAGCCCCATCTCTTTCCCCCTCTCAGGAGTGACATTATAGCTCTTCTTTGCCTCTGCCATTTCCATCCCCTATTCCTTATTTCTGGAGGTTTCCTCATAACAAGTAAATTTAATAAAAGCCGATTTAGTGTAACAGCAGATTTTGGTTTCAGGCTTAATCCTGGCTCTATCCCTTACTTCTCACTTGTGCAAAGCCCTCTAACCTTCCTTTGAGAGCAACTTTTACTTCTCAGTCCTGCTTAAAAAAATTCTTTCTCATCAAGTACCCACTAGACCATCACCAGTATTTCATTTACTGGTTTTTTATTAGGGACATGATATAAGTTACAACACCCTTGTAATTGTGTATTTTCTGTTTTCTATAGCTTCCTCTCATTTCTGTCATTAATGCTTTCTTATTCCATGAAGGGCATGGTATTGGGGGAAGAAACAAAGTAGATCTCTCTTCGAGGTATTTTTTATACAGTGTCTTAAATAAGCATTGTATAGTATATGCATTAACTCGCTTAACACCTCACAGATATTTTGACAGAGTGGTATTGTTCATTGCATCTTGTATCTGGAAAATTTGGGGGGAGATTAAGTAATTTACTGTAGTCCTGTTTCTGTCCATAGTTAGTAAGTGGCAGAGCTCAGGTGAAAGGTGTCTGCTTTCTGCCAGGGCCATAATTTCTGGGTACCCACTACCCCACCGATGAGTGCGGCCACACCGGTGCACGAGTGCCTGGTGTGTGACTGTTGCCCAGACTAGAGATTCGTGGTTGAGTCTGGCATTTCTTCCACACCAGCCTTGCTGGTGGGTCTGAGAATCACCATGGTTTTGGAGAGACATCTAGAGAAATGTGCTATTATTAGTTGGAGAAAAGTATCTAGGAAGATATAATGAAATGGGAATGCATGAATTTTTATTTGGGGGCTCAGTTCTGAGAGCTTATAATTGAATATTTTTCAGATCATTCTCCTTATGAATTCTATATGTATGTCTTGACTTTCAATCACATTGTTAAATGCCTGTAAAAATTTGGATGGCAGTCTAGGTCTGTGATTTTGACCTTTTATATCTCATGGTATGTATGAACTAATTATTAAAATTCTGCAGCACAGCAAAAAATATATGTTTTTCCATGGGTTATGCATATAAGTTCTTTGGCTTCTCCATTTTCTCTACTATTCCTAATCTTCCCCTGTCTATTTTATACCTACTAGTTATGCTTCTTATTCCCTGTACCTTTCCCTCCCTGCTGATAACCTTCCATGTGATCTCCATTTCTGAGATTCTGTTCTTGTTCTGGTTGTTTGCTTAGTTTGTTTTTGTTTTTGTTTTAAGTTCAGTTGTTGATAGTTGTGAGTTCGTTGTCATTTTACTATTCATAGTTTTGATATATTTTTTAGAAAAGTCCCTTTAACATTTCATATAATAAGGTCTTGGTGATGATGAACTCCCTTCACTTTAACTTATCTGGGAAGCACTTTATCTGTCCTTCTATTCTAAATGATAGCTTTGCTTATAGAATCATCTTGGATGTAGGTCCTTGCCTTTCATGACTTTGAATACTTCTTTCCAGTTCCTTCTTGCCTATAAGGTTTCTTTTGAGAAAGCAGCTGATAGTCTTATGGGAACTCCTTTTGTCTTCTATTCTCTTGCTGATTTTAAGATTTTCTCCTCTTTAAACTTGGCTAATGTAATTATGATGTGTCTTGGTGTGTTCCTCCTTGGGTCCAATTTCTTTGGAACTCTCTGAGCTTCCTGGACTTGCATGTCTATTTCCTTGGCCAGATTGGGGAAGTTTTCTTTCATTATTTTTTCAAGTAAGTTTTCAATTTCTTGCTCTTTCTCTTCTCCTGCTAGCACCCCTATGACTTGAATGTTGGAACATTTAAAGTTGTTCATAGGTTACTAAGCCTCTCCTCATTTTTTAAAATTCTTGTTTCTTCATTCTGTTCTGGTTGAATGTTTATTTCTTTCTTCTGCTCTGGATCATTGATTTGAGTCCCCATTTCCTTCTCTTCACTGTTGATTCCCTGTATATTTTTCTTTATTTCACTTTGCTTAGCCTTCACTTCTTCCTCTATTTGGTGTCTGCACTCAGTCATTTCTGTGAGCATCCTGATTACGAGTGTTTTGAACTGTGCATCTGATAGGTTGGCTATCTCCTTGTTGCCTAGTTGTTTTCCTAGAGTTTTGATCTGTTCTTTTATTTGCGCCATATATTTTTTGTCTCAGTGCAGCTGTTATGCAGTTGGAGGGAGCCTTAGGTATTTGCCAGGGCAGGGCAGCTCATGTGGCTGCCTCGTGGTGACGTATGTGGGGCAGAGGTCTGAGAGGGAACAATGCCTCTTGCTCAGCTCTTAGTTGGCTTTCATTAACTTCCCCCACTATCCACAAGCAGATTGGGCCCTTCTGGTGTTGGTTCCCGGGTGGGTGGATTTGTGTATGTTCTAGAGACCTGTGAGTCTCTCTAACAAACTCTCCTGTGAGTTGAGAGTTTCTCCCACTGCTGCAATCCCCACAGGATTTTACAGCCAGAGGCTTTTAGGCTTTTGTTTCCCATGCTGGAACCCTGGGTTGTGCAGTCAGCCTTGCTCCCCAGTGGTTCCTCCCTGCTTATCTGCATGTGAACGTGGGACTGCCTGGTCTGCCAGCTGCCACCTCACCTGCTGGTCTGCCTCCTTGCTTCCCATCCTCTTGCCCTGGCTGCCCATCTCTTCTCCTCCTACCAGTCTGGATGAATGTTTCTTTAACTCCTGGTTGTCAGACTTCTATATAGTTCAATTTTCTGGCAGTTCTGGTTGTTTTTTGTATTTAAACTTGTCCTTGACTTTCTTTTGGTTCTGTGAGGAAGCAAAGCATATGCCTACATCTTGGCTGGAAGTTCTCCAGCTGAAAAGTCAACACCTTCAGTACTTCCCAGGTATTCATTTAATCTTTGAGACGACTTTAAAGGAGCAAGAATTCTTTGTCCCATTTTATTGATAAATCAGTGGAGACTCAGAAAGGGTGAGAAAATTCCTCAAGGCCACACAGCTGGCACATGGCAGAGCTGGGACTTGGTTCCTACATGGCTGGCTCTAAAACTCAGGAGTCTAACTGCCATGTTACGCAGCTTTCCCCTGCACCAAAGAGCTGCTGCGTCTGCTCAGGAGCACTGTCATGTAGCTCTTTTCCAGGTGTTTTGGAATGGGCAAAAGATTTGGTTAAATATTCTGTATAACAAACCAGCCCCAGATATATACCTGCACCTGGAAGATCTCCTTACACTGCAATACCAATAATTCCTTTCTCTCTCGTCCTCACATATTTATTAAGTACCTACCTTGTGGTAGGCATGGTGCCTTGTGATACCTTGATAAAAAACACTAATTCCTGATATAGTAGAGGAAACATCCATTGAATTTTTAGACATACACAAATCATGATCAATAATAAGCATGATAACACTCAGAGAAGCACAGAGAACTATAGGAGTGAATTGTTAGAAGTCCCACCCTGATCCTGAAGGAAGGGGAGGAGCCTGGAAGGCATTCCTAAAGAAGATACATTTAGGATGAAACAAAACAAGGAACAGGAGTTGGCCAGGTCTGGGGAGAGGCCGGAACTGCGGGTTGTGGCCGAGTGTTCTGGGCAGAGGAACCCAGAGCAGACGGCACTTAGAGAATTACCGAGGCAGCAGAATTTGGTGAATAAGAGGTAAATAGAGGAGGGGAGGGTCTGGAATGGCTGGCAGGGGCCAGACTGCATAGGACCTTGAGGGCTGTGGGTAGATGTTGGACTTCGACAAGTACTAAAGCAGTTTTGAGAGCTCGTGTGCTTGGCCATGAATCAGAGAACCCTTTTCGGGAAAGTCCATGACCTTTGGGAGTAGCTTTGCTTTGCTGCTATGCGTGGAACCACTTTGCACCCATAGAGAGGGGGGTTTTGTAAGGAGATTCAGAAGCATGTTGGGGCTGTCATTCTCTAAGATAACGGCATTTTTAAATATCTATAAGAATTAGAAATGCCTGTTGAAAGAAAATATGTTTCCTTATAGAAAAACATGACATTTCATTCTTCCTATTGCTTGTTTTCCTGAGCACTATTGGAAGGTAACTGATGGCAGCAAAGACAGCTTGATCTTCCATCGTCAGTGCTCAGGGGAGAGACTCTCAGCGCATTGCCAAGCCCAGGTAGGGATGAAAATGAGATGAAGCCCGTGATCCAACATTACTACTGCAAATTGTAGAGAGCATATTTTTTGTGAGCTTCCAATTTCTTTCCTGAAGTGAGGATTTTAAAAAAAGAGAAAAGGTTTGGAAAGGGAGTCTGTTAGGAGGTGTGCACTTAAAAGTCTATATTGTTTATTATAATTGTGGGGTGATTAGAAAGACTACTTCTTGAACAAATCTAAAGCACAATAATGGAGATTTGATTTAAATTTTGTATTTTTCTATATTTTTAGATGTAAAGCCTAAGTTTGATATTTTCATGTACGGCCAACATTCACAGTTATGAAACAGATTTGCAACCGTGCACTGAAGCCAGAAGGAAAACTTAAAGTGTGTCAGAGCTCACCGTTACAATTGTTAACACTATGGTATAGGATGAAAAAGAGGAAACGTCAACATTTCTTACTGAGACTGTAAGCCCCTCAAACAATCGAACTTGAAGTGGCAGCCGAAAGCCAGCCCACCTTTTACTCTGTGAAAGCTCAGGATATAGATTCTAATATGTTTGGTAGGCAAGTGTAAATGCTCAGAAATTGTACCAAGCCCTTAACCAAAACAAGTCCGCCAATCTGTGCTTGACCTCCCCAGCCGATTGCTCTGATGAACAACCACCCGGGCGATGTGGGCTGCCCCGAGCACCCAAGCATTACTGCCATCTGGAGTGGAAAAGAACATCTCGTAAAAAATCAAATGGCATAAGCCATGTTCAAGTCAAAAGAGTAGCTAGAACAAACATATTTTTAATCTGCTAACATGGAAACATGTGATGTCTCTTTATTTGTCTTTTTGTAGCATTTTGCCAGAGTCATAACCAAGTAAACACCATAAAAACAGCAAAGAAATGTAACATTAATTCTCATTCTGTTTGGGGATCATGGACCCTTTTCAGAAGCTAAGGAAAGTTGTGCCATTTCCCTCACAAAGAAACACAAATGTACATGAAATCAATATTATGCCTTCTCCTTCAAGCAAGGGAGTTCTTCACTGTCCGCCCGTGGACTCCAGAATCCCCCATTAGTACCCTTGGGAGAAAAGAAGAATTCAGTCATAATTCTCATGAAATAGGATGGCCTCATTAGCACTAGAAAAAAATGAAAACCTGAGTCCTTGAATTTTCAACTATGATCTTGTATGTTTATTTATCCCAGAATCTGGCACGATACATGATTTATTCTCAGGAAAGCTCTGTGGACTGGCTTCCTAGGAAGAAGTGCAATTTTTCCCAGAAATAAAAAGCTTGTCATATCTTGCAGCTGATCTACTAAGGAGACCAGCATACAACTGGAACCCTAATTTGGTCACAATTGGAGTTTCCTGTTAATATTAAGAAATTAATTTGTGTTCCCTTCTTATTAGATCTTGTATAAAGATTCTGCTTTGGGACTAAACCACTGGGAAGTCAGATTCCTATACTAGAGCACTGGAGTATTGTACTGTTAAGGAAATAGTACCACGGGAATTCTGGATCTCAGGGGATACAGAGGCTTAATTACCACTCTGTAACTGCTGTGGGGAGAATTGGTCTGGTTTACACCAGTGTTAGTGTGAATAGGCTTTTGTTCTCTCAACTCTCTATACTCATTTCCTCTCCATGATAACATGGCCATTTTTTTTAAAGAAATAAGTGTGCTATAAAATACAGAAGCCCACAATCTGGAGTTGACTTGGAAATCTTGGACATTGCTTGTAACAATTTTTTTATCAGACATATCTCCCCAGGCAAGGAAAACAAAAGAAAAAATAAACACATGAGACTACATCAGAATAAAAGTTTTTGCACAGCAAAGGAAATCAACAATATAAAAAGACAACCCACAGAACGGGAGAACATGTGTTAAGATGATCTGTATCTGATACATCTGATAAGAGGTTAATATCCAAAATTTATAAAGAACTTAACAAAACTCAATACCAAAAAACAAGCAACTCAATTAAAAAATAGGCAAAGGACCTCAATAGACACTTCTCCAAAGAGGACATACAGATGGCCAATGGACATATGAAAAGATGCTCAATGTCACTAATCATCAGAGAAATGCAAATTAATCACAATGAGATACCATTGCACACCTGTCAGAATGGCCATTATCAACAAATCAACAAACAACAAGTGCTGGTGAAGATGTGGAGAAAGGGGAACACTTTTGCACTGTTGGTGAGAATGCAGACTGGTGCAGCCTCTATGGAAAGCAGTATGGAGATACCTCAAAAAATTAAAAATGGATCTGCCTTTGACCCAGTGATTCCACTTCTGGGAATATATCTAAGGGACCCCAAACACTAATTTGAAAGAACATAACCACCCCTGCATTCATTTCAGCATTATTTACAGTTGTCAAGATATGGAAGCAACCCAAGTGTCCATCAGTAGATGAGTGGATAAAACAAGTATAGGACATTCACACAACTGAATACTACTCGGCCATAAAAAAGAAGAAAAATTTTACCCTTTACAAAAGCATGGATGAACCTGGAGAACATTATTCTAAATGAAATAAGTCATTTAGAGAAAGACAAATACCATACGATTTTGCTCATATGTGGAATATAATGAGCAAACTGAACTAACAAGGAAAATAGGTACAGACTCATAGATAGAGAGCAGGATGACAGCTAGTGGTAGGGTGAAGTGAGGGGTTGGAGGGATTGAGCAAACATGAAAAAGGACTCATGGAAATGGACAGCAGTGTGGTGATTCCCGGGGGAGAGGGGCATAAAGGAACTAAAAGATGATGGAAAAAATACAATAAAGATTAAATAAGAAATAAATACACATTACCAAAAAAATAAAAATTAAATTTAAAAAACCAACACAGGCCTACCTAACTCAGAGCTCCTTGCCTGGAAACCTGATTCTCCGCTTGGGGCATTGGCCTTTGAGAAGGAAGATGGGTAGAGCTGGGGGTGGAATGTCGAGAGCTTTTGGAGAATTGATGCTTAGTGTCCCAGGGATGAGAAGAGAGATCTGCTTCCAGGGTTGGTTCCACAAGGTCCTGCCAAGCATGCTGGGCTTGGGAGCAGGAGGGGCACACATCATAATTTGAGGAGAGGTGGGTAGGGAATAGTGATGCCCAATGAGACAGATGGAGCCCAGGCGTCCGGGATGTCTTATTCAGCACTCTTTCCTTGTAAGTGACAGGAGCTCAGTTCTCCCTGGATCTGGTTCTAGATCTGTCTGCCTGCCCCTCGCCTCCTTCTTTCCTTCCTTCCCCCCAAATTTCTTGGCTTTGGGCATCTTCTCAGGTAAGGTTTCTGTACATGGTGGCCCCAGAAGCTCTTGGCATACATCTTCCTTATAGTTATTTGGAGGGAGTCTCACTGGGATGATTTGGATCCACACTCTGCCCACTGTGGCCGAGGGATGAGGAGAGTGGCAGGTCAGGTATGTGTCCTTTGTGTCTAGGAGTGAGGAATATGCCATGTAGATGGTGTGGATTGAGAGTGGGAGGGAGGCAGGTCCTTAAAGGCAAATCAGATTGCTGTTGACAGGCAACAGTCTCCAGTGTCCACTTGGGTTTTGGTCAATAATCAGCAATTGGGAAGATGAATGATCAGCCATTCGAAAAATCTCTCTGTGAGCTGCTGGACCCAGCTACTGGACTGGGACACAGGCTCATTCCAGCCCAGCAGAGGGAGACTGCTTTTTCCTGTGTTTTTAATATAAAATGAGCATAAAGTATAGGGTTAAAAAATATGTCCACTAGAGTCTTTTATGCCTTTCTTTTTGAATGGGTTATACTATTTGTAAAGTTAGAGTGATGAAATAACTAGTTTTCAAATCTACTGTGGTACAAATGATAGTATCCCAGTTAACCTACAGCTTAACTTATTTGTTGAGTCCTAGAATGTTGGAAAATAACCTATAAAATGAACTTTACATTAGGGAGATACTGATCCCCAGGAGTTACATACACTGAAGAAGTTGAGATATTCTCTCCTCTCTTTCTCAGAGCCTAGAATACAATCAATTCCTGACCTACACCTTACTTAGAAGCTATTTTATTTTTACAAATGTGCTTTAGTGGTATCTACCCCTTACTGCCTTAGTTTTTCCTTGACAATAGGAAAAAAGTGACACCTTTAGAGGATCTGTGGTTTCAGTACAAAGGAAGAGAAAAATAATGCAAAAAACCAAACCAAAACAAAAAACCCCAACCTAGGTGAGTTGTCTTCCAGAGCATACAGTAAGGTCCTTACCTTCTCCAAACCTCACATTCCTCTTCTCTGAAATTGGGAGGATAAGATACCTACCTAAGGGTGTTAAGAGAGTCCAGCAAAGAGTATAAATTCTTGGTACACAAAGAGTATAAATTTTTGACACACAAAGAGTATAAAGTCTTGGTAAGGGCTCAATAAATCTCATTATTCTCCCATTGCCTTCCCTCACCCATCATTGCTAATGACCTGTTGATTTCCACATTTGGCTTAAGTATTTTCTTTAAAATGACAATGGTGTCTTTTAGAGCCTTAAGGGATGGTCATTCACACTCTAGCATAAATTATTTCAATTGTATTCTTTCCTCCTAATTCTTGGATTGAATAGGGGGCAGAGTGGATGGGATGGACGGGAATTAGCTCAATCTGTAGAACTCATGGCAGTGACATGGTCTGGGGTGGGTGCTATAGGACTTAGTGTGGGAGAGAAGGCACTAAGAGACTGGAGAATAGTAGAGCTTTGAGTGGAGTGGTATGGGGAGGGAGACTTTCTCTGATGCAGATATTTGCCATAGAATGGCTCTGGGTCTGCCAAGGGAATGAGAAACTGCCATCTTCTCCTCCTGTCACTCATAACTTCTTGTTCCCAGAACTTGGGCTGCAACTGCTAGCATTGAATTATAGGCAGTCTCATCTGGAAACCAGACCTCTTCAATGACATTGCTTCTTTGGGCAAACAAAGCCAGTAAACAGTTTTCTAATGAACTTCTGGAACCTTAGCAGTTCAGGAAGCCAGGGGCTGCCTGCACTTTATAGATAATGTTTTCATAACACTTAGCCTTCCTACACTTGGCGACTTTCTTTGTACCACATCCTAAAGTGGAGAGTCTCAGAGGGGTCACTTTTAGTTACTTCCTTTGCTTACATATGCCTTGTACTTAGTAGATACCCCACAAATGTGAAATCCAATGGAATAATTAATATATATGGTGTTTCTCTTAATTGAAGAAAAACTTTTAATTTTTCAAGTACTAAGAGGATTATTAGGGATAGATGATATGGTATCACATAAATGGACTTTAATTCTCTGATATTTATTGAATGGTTTTGGCTATTATATTAAAATATCTCAAGGAACTGATTAGCCATCAGGTTTAAAAATATTTAATATTTCTTTATTAATTTCCTAATACCTGTACAATGGTGAACTTTTTCAAATAAAACATTTTATGCATCCTAAACTCTTTTCAAAGAAAGGATTTAACATGTTTGAAATTGTCTACTGAGAACTTCCCACATTGCTACAACTATGTTTACAGGGATTTTATTTCTCAAATATAGATGCTGTAATGTGATTCCAAATCTTTCTAAGCAGACAGACATCTGAAGGGTTCTCCCTCAGATTTTTGTGCTGGGAACTGACTTAGATGCCTTTATCTCACGATTGGTCCTTTTATATTATTTATATAATTTTAGTTTTTATGTTGTTTTATTTCACTTCCAAAAAATGATTGTAATGCTTAAGAATAATGATGCTTTGGGTATCGTTACAGAGTGCTTATAGTCTCCATGCTGGGCACTGTGCTAGGAGCTACCCATAGGAATGCCTTCCTTCCTTAACCAGTTCACATGTTCGATATGAAATACGTGCTCTTAGAAGTCTGTGCAGGCAACTTTGCCCGAAAGTCCCCCCATCTGACACGGATGAAAGTGAAACCACCAAGGCATGATCTCTCAGAGGAGAAGGACCAAGAACCTCTTCTTCAACGGCTTTTGTTAGGTTGTAATACACAGGAATACAGGTAAAAGCTCATCAGTCAAAGTCAGGTGGCAAAGATCAAACAATAGATAACATTTCAAAGAAATCTGAGGTGAGGGCTTAATCTGAGTCAGTGTCTGTCAGGTAAGGGTTTTGGGAGAAAAAAACTTTGGGAGACATACTCATTTCCTGCTCGAACCCTTAGATGAATGAAAGCACTCTTTACAATTTTTTTCTTATGCCCAGTCACCCTGGAACCTACTCTAGCTGGCAAAGGGCTGCACTGCCTTCCCAGTCATAGGTTTTTAGACTTATGTGGATTAGAGCTGGGAAGCAGTTCTCCCAGATGGAAATGGGAACTCAGGCTATGTCAGAATAGCCTAGGGGGCGAGGGTCCAATCACTCCCTCTTTGCTGCAGCCCCCCGAGTCCTTCCTTGATGGCCTCCCAGGTGATCGTGTCTGGCTTAGGTTCCCCCCAGCCCCCGGAGGGGTCTTACCCATCACTGACTAACCGACCAAGCACTGGGGGCCAGAGATGGATGAAGCAGAAGCAGTGTTGCTGCCAGAGACAAGCTTTGTCTCCTTATTGGCTCACAGTCCAGAGGTTGCTCACTCAGCCTTATCCATGGGAGGCAGTTACAACTCCTGAAACCAGGCAGAGTGGTTCCCAACAGAAGTCTTTTTGACTAAAAATTGTGTTTGATTATAGATTTCATCATTAATAGCTTGATCCTTTTAATTTGAGATCCACTGGTGAGAGTGAACGAGCAGGCAAAAATTCAGAAAGGACAGACCCATAGAGGAAACTCCGGTGCTCCGCCCTGTACCTTCATCTGGTGGTGTGGCCACACCTCCAAACCACCGCTCCCTTGACTGCTGGGGTGATAGACTGTATTGGTTTCACAGTTGGGCATTGCCTTTGGCCACAGAAAAATGCCTCTCCCAAGGTTGCCCTGCACCAAGGGCATGCTTAATGAAGGGATTTAAAGGCCTAGTCCTCTTGCCTTGATTTGGGGCACCTCGCAGTGCCCCAGTTCCAGGGTGCCCTGTAGGACCGTGCAGGCCTCCACTGGAACTGCCTTGTGGGTCACCTTCCTCTCTGCCGTCTTGCCTCCCTCACTTCCTTACAGATTTATCTCCTGGGGAACCTGTCACCCCAATAAATCAACTGCATGCAGCTCTCCATCGCAGAGAACCTTTCCAAGGAATTCAGTCTGATAGGCATCATTATTACACTTCTCGAAGTGATTTCCACGTTTTAGGAAGAAACAATTAAACGTCATGGAAATAGTGGCAACAGTTTTGAAGAGCTCAGTGACACATGGGCAGTCTGAAGACAATGAAGGGAAGTTTTGCTGCTGGGGTTACACCCGGGCTCAAAATAATGTCGATGGGAAGATGAAGCAGTGCAGAAGTGCGGGATGAGACTGGCATTAGGTGGCACCAGAGGGCAGTGAACTTGGAGGAAGTGAAGAATACTACAAAAAATATCGTGAATTATAGATTCAAAATTTTAAGTTTTTAAGTATTTTCGAAAGTCACCAAATGCTAATGTGGGAAGAATCTTTTTTAGCTACAAAATCACACTGTGGCCTGGAGTACCAAGTGCTGCAAAAATTTGTATAATAACGCTTAGCAGTAACCATTTGGACACACTGTCATTGCAAGGATCCGGAGATGGTCTTCAGCTGTCAAAAGAAAGGGTTCTGTGAGGGGTCCCTGTGTTGTGTGTCTGGGTGTGTCAGCTTTTATGGTGGTTGAATGATTTTCCTAATAGTATATTTGCCTAGTATACAGCAGTTACTCAGATGTTTATTGAATGAGTATGCATAAATCAGTGAATAATGCTGGAAGTCAAATCCAAATTCTGGATATCTTCCTTACTGCTTAGAGGAATAGAACTTATTTCAGAAAAGTTTTACAGTTTAATGAGACTTAGCAATGCTTTTGGTTATTATTGCAGTTAGAGCTAATGAAGGTAAATGTGTTATTTTGACTTTTTTAAAAAGTAGAGAGAACGTCTAGAAATCTATTGTTAGGACATAATCAAAGTTCTGACCCAGATAAGTATGTAGCATTACTCATCACACCATTACTTTTAATAGGGACAAATTGGCAATGGCTCAAGTTTTCATCAATAAGGAAATTCTATTTTTTTTAGTGTTGTTGAGTTCCGGTTGTCCCCATTTTTCCTCCATTACTCTCCCCTGCTCTACTCATCCCCACCTTCCACCCTCAATCCTTCCCCCACCTGTCGTCTTTGTTCATGGGTCCTTTATACATGTTCCTTGAAGACCCTTCCCCTGCTTTCCTCTGTTATAACCTTCCCCCCTTCCCTATGGTTTCTATCAGTTTGTTCTTTATTTCCATGTTTCTGGTTCTATTTTGCTCACTTGGAAATTCTTAGATAATTATAATAAACTCTCTGGATTATGATGTAGTAATTTAAAATGTTTTCAAAATATTTTTGATATGCATTTTTAAATAAACTTTATTTTTAGAACAATTTTGGATATGAGGAAAATCAGAGAGTTCCCACGTAATCAGCACCCCGTGCTTAACCAGGGCACATTTGTCACAGTCAATGAAGTGACATAGGTATGTTATCATTAACTTAAAGTCAGTACTTTATTCAGATCTCCTTAGTTTTTACCTAATATCAATGTTCTGTTCCAGGATACCATTCAGGACAACAAATCACGTTTTGTCATGTCTCTTTAGGCTCCCGTTGTCTATGACAGTTTCTCAGACTCTCTTCATTTTGGATGACTTTGACAGGTTTGAGGAGTACTGGGCAGATGTTTTACAGAATGTTTCTTAATTGGGATTTTTTGTTTTTCTCAGAATTAGACTGGAGTTATGGATTTTGGGGAGATGGATTACAAAGATAAAGTGTGATTTTGCATCACATCTTATCAAGGGTACACACTATAATGTGTTAACATATCATAATTAATCTTAACCTTGACCACTTGGCTGAGGTGATCTTTGCCAGACTTCTCTGTAAAGTTGTCCCCCCTCCCACCCCACAGGCTGTGTCTTTGGAAGGAAGTTGCTACGCACAGTTTACACTGAAGGAGTGGGAAGGAAGTTACATTTCACTTCTTTGAGAATGGACTGTTTACATAAATGTTTGATATTCATCACAAGAAATTTGCCCAGCTCCCCCATTATTTATTTATTGTTATTTATTTATATTAGTATGAACTCGGATATTATGTACTTTGAGTTATAGCTTAGTACTAATTTATTTACCTTTTTGCTCAGATTGCTCCAGTTTTGGCCGTCAGGGGCTCTTGCAGTTGGCCCCCTGGTGCCCCTTTGACCTACTCCCGTGTTGGCGCGTGTGCTGCTTGGGCACTTCCTTACTTTCTCACTGTGAAATGCCCCAGCTGCATCTTGTGTATTTCCTGCCATTTGTCTACGAATCCCTGGTTCCTTTCATTGGAGAATGGAATTAGAAGCCAAGCGCTGGGCACTAGGTGCACTTATTACTATTGGGGAGCACTTTTAATGGCCTAGAACACTGTCTATTATAATCCAAAATGTTAAAAACACAAACTTTTGATAAACAGTGATATGGATTGTGTACATGTATCAGATAAAAATATACATTCATAGAAAATAAAGAGAAATATTAATATGTCAACAGTTCATTTATCAAAGAGTTGTGAGATTTTGTTTTTTTATATTCCCCTATAAGTTCTGAATCATGAATCATACACCTTGCAATTAGAAAAAAAGGAGCTAGTGTTTTTAACATTAAAATTTTTTTAAAAAATTGAAATGTGGCAGGCTTTGTCAATATTACCCATCTCCTTGAACTGTATATTTAGTAACCATTAAGCTCTAATATTCCGCATGTTCTCCCTCTCTATGCTAGGAATTGAGCCAGAAGCTGTTATCAACATCTGTTTTGAGGAGAATTTGAGGGCAGTTAAAAAGTCATGATGGAAATTTTCCAGCAAACCACAATGTTGTAAAATTTCCTTATCGGTATTGAAATCACTCAAGAACAATTTTATTTCTTATGTCAGGCTGTCTTAAACTTCATTAATTCATAGTTCCTGCCACATTTACCTACTACACATACAATATTTATTTAATAGTTTTCTCTAAATTGGTTTTTAAAAAATTATAGATAACTTTACAAAACCCTTTTTCAAGACCCTAAATAAAAAATGTCAAGAATAGAGCATAAATATAAAACAAAGACAATGGAACAAAGCAGTGTTATGAAAGCTAAAAAATAAAGTGAAGGGTATGATGATAATAATGTCAGCGTGTAAATATGACCTAAAAATTCCTGCCTGGTTGGGGCCACTTCACCACCTCGTCTCGATTTTTCTTGCTCCCTCCAACTACCCCATACTGCTCTTACTTTAGAGCCTTTTATTGGTCATAGCCTTCCGTGCCCTGCTGTTCCTTCTGTCAGGAGTATTTAGTTAGTATCTACTCATTTGCCGGCTATCGGCTCATCTTCAGGGAAGCCATTCCTGGCCTCCCAGACGCGGTCGCATCCCCAGTTGTCATACTCTCCTTTTCAGACCCTGCCCTGTGTGCTGCTCCCCACAGCAATGCTATAGTACTGAGGTTATTTGATTGCCTATTGCTTTCTTACTTTTCCTTGACGAGGGTATGGATTTGGACTCACTGTTTTTTCCAAGCAGGTCAGATAGTGCCTGCCTTATGGTAGGAACTCACTGAGTACTGAAATGAATAGACAGCTCCTCAAGGTTTTGCAATTATAGATTCCAAACATACCTTTTGAGTGTGATTTTTATCTATATTCAATTTGTTTCTCTCCCAGGTTATGTCCATTTTGACTTAGCGATAACGAAGGATAGGGAATAAAACCCAGTTGGCTTTCTGCGCCCTTCAGAAGGATTTTGATGTTCGGGCCCCCTGGATTCTCCTTAGCTAATGGTATTCCAGTTATTCCCCAAGTCACTGGCCTACTTTCACATAAAATACCTGTAATAAGACAAAGCTGTAGCTTTAACACATTTAAATATGTGCATGACTGTTAAATTAGGGGGAAAAAGAGATTATCTTTGTACCTCCTGAGGTCATTTTGTATAGCCAAATCAGGCCGCAGACCACACTGACTAAAGATTTGAGTAGTGAAGGCAGGGTGGAAAAGACTGTTTTTAAAGAAGTTATTTATTTTACCAAAGAAAAGACCTTGTTCCAATCATATTTAATGGTACACAGGATTTTTTCTTCTCTCTCTTTTTAGCACTGTTTCTGAAGAGTCATGTTAGTCAGGCCCCATAAAGAAAGCACATACCACTCTGAGTATGTGAAGCAGAGGGACTATAACGCGGGGGACTGGCTACACAGATGGTGGGAAAGCTGAGAAATGCAACCGGGACGAGCGAGGCAAGCGGTTTGGCAAGAGCAGGCAGTCTCTGTTACCCTTAGGCTGGACAAACAAAGGGAAGAGGTGACTGGAGTGATTGGAGCCTAGTGGTTGGGGTCATCCAGTGAAGTGGGTACCACATTGGACTTATTAGTGAGGGGAATGGAGCCAAAAGAGACTTACAGCCCGGGTTAGAGCGTCCTTCAGAGGCACATAGGAGAGGAAATACTCTTGCTTCTCCCTGCCAACTCCTCTCTAGCGGCTGAACCCAGTCAGAGGCCAGTGGACAGGCTCATCAGGAGCCGGCGGTGAGTAAGAGTAGGGCCAGCACAGCCGTGCCCTGTTCCTCTCATGACGGAGGGGTAAAAGTTTTACTTGGCCAGAGCCACTCCAAGATAATTTCTTAATACCTTCCCGGAAAGAAGCCCTTGTTTATTTTCCTTTCTTCTTTCTTTCTTTCTTTCTTTTTTTTTTTTTCTTTCTTTCTTCTTTTTTTTTCTTTCTTTTTTCTTTCTTCTTTCTTTCTTTCTTTCTTCCTTCCTTCCTTCCTTCCTTCCTTCCTTCCTTCCTTCCTTCCTTCCTTCCTTCCTTCCTTCCTTCCTTCCTTCCTTTCCTCTCTTCTTTCCTCCTTCCCTCTCTCTTTTCCTTCTTTTGTTTTTTTTGAAAACTATCAAAGAATAAATCAAAGGTGGAAAGATGTAAGATGATTTAAGTGCCATATGGCAGGACTTGGTGTGGATTTTGAGCAAAAGAATTCCCTGAAATACAGTATGTAGCCCTTTAAGTGCCCCTCATGTTTCTGTTTAGGCATCCGTGCCCTGAGCTACAGATGAACCACCTTCCTTTGTGCTGGTTTGTGGCAGAACTCCTGCCTGTTCAATGCTGGGATGTACAGATTGCTTTGGGGGAGCGGTGACTCACTGATTTCTCTGGAAAAGTGGTCAAGAAGTTCTGGGGCACAATCCGGCAGGTTGTAGTTCTATGCTAAGGGAATTGGCCTGAATCTTCATTTCCCAGTTCTCTGATGCTCTGCTTTTTGGGTAAAGATCTAACCTTTGTTCTCTGTACTCCTGTTTAAAATAGGAAACATGAATCACCACCCTCTAATTTTATCTTTTTGTGAAAAGGGTTAACATTGGCCCCTGTCAGTGTTCTGAGTGCATTTTTCCAGCCTCAGGTCCCAGGACCTGTAACCTTCTCACTATTCCCAGGGCTGGGGGTGGGTCAGTGGACTCCGGGGGTGGAGGGGTGGCAATCCTGACAGCGGTGTCATTATGTTTATTTTCTCCCCACTCAGAGCAGAACCCTTTTTGTTCTGTTTCCTTCCCAGCTCTACTATAAGGTCAGGAAGTGAAAGAATGAATTCTAAAAATGCCCACTACTCTTTTCTTTAAATTATCACAATCTTATCAATTCTCTAAAATCAAGGTAAGTTCTAAATTCCTAAAATATCTCTGGCTCTTCCTGTGTATCCATCCATCTCTCCATCATTTACCGAAGACTGGCTCTGTGTCAGGCGCTGTTTAGCGCTAGGAGTACAAATGTTAGTAAGACATGGTAGTCACTCCCAAGGAGTTTGCACTGTAGAGAATGCTATTCATTCACCTTTGGGAAGCTCTTTATAGGGAAAAGAACGTCTCACTTAAATAGTCTCCTGCAGTTCCTATCAATTTGAAATATGACAGTGGCTTTCACAGTTTCATGACTGTGTCCATATTAAGAAACATATTTTACATGACATTCTCTACACATGCACATAAACAAATATATGTTCAAATTCAAGAAACTTACTAAGATAATATTGATATTTTCCATTCTACTTACCATTCCATTTTAAAAATAAAGTTGCAGGTTTTTACCTATTTTATTGATTTCATGACTCACTAATGACTTGTAACCTATAATTTGAAAAAAGCTGATGTCAATATACTTCGGAATTATTATATAAACTAGTATAACTGTTCCCAGAAGTTGGATAAATCACAGAACTGGTGAGTGGAAGTGTCAGCACTGCATCCCACGTCATGGAGTTCCCTCTCCTGCCTCTGATTTCTACAGCACCTACACAGATGATTAACTGGGCAATTAACATACACAGTGGTTTTTGAAAGGTATTTTTTACTGTCTTAAACTTTAAATTTTGACTTTCATTAATTAATATAATTAATTTGTTACTTTGTCTCATTATGTTTTAAGCATCCTGTCACAGTATCCACATCTGCATTTCTTTATGGCCTCCCGTGGCTCAGCATAATAACTTCTATGGAGGAGTCAATGCTAATTTCTGCTGAGATTAAATACTGAAAGGCATTATTTGTAGACGACTGCAAAGGACAAAATGTTTTCTCAATAGTTAAACTTGTAGTTAAGATAAGAGCTCTGGAGCTAGTCTTCATGAGTTGGAAGTCTGGCTCTGCCATTAAGCAGCTGTGTGACATTATGTGGGTTATTCTACCACTCTGTTTCTTCATTTTGTCGTCTAGCAATTGGGTAAATTGTACTGTTTATCTCATAGGGTTTCTCTGAGGACAAAATGCACATAAAGCACTTAGATACTGCTTGGCATGTAGTGAGCCCTCAACAAATGTTAGCTGCTATAATTGTCGTCATCGTCATCATTATCATTGTCATTTGTGGTTGATTATAGGTAGCTTGTAGAGGTATATTATCATTGGGAAGTTTGGGATCTTGAACACAAAGTTGATTTTTAGAAATTCAACAGGGAAAGGAATTATTTGAACCTTCATTTGCCTATTATAAATGAAATGGTTCAGTAGATTGTGGGTTGGAAGACTAAGTTAATTGATATTTTTATTGACTGAATTTTTAGCAGGAGTAGTAAAATTGTCTGACTTGAGTTTAAAAGATTGGAATTTATTGCTGTTTCAATATAAAGTTAACATGCTAATAGGTATTCTGTGGCCCAGACTGCAAGAATATTCGGCAATCACAAAAATTGCAAATTGAACAATAAACTGTCTGATGTTAATATTGGATTAGGCTTTCAAATGAGCAGTTTTACAATACACTCCTCTCCCATTGTTCCCGCCACAATGTTTCCTATGCAATGAAATGAGAAGTCTTCTTTTCAGGACCTCTAATAGTCTTGTCTTTGTATATTACTTTGGATTTACATGTTTATTATTTTGTGAGTACTTAGACCTTTATTTTTTTCTAATGATGTGTCCTGTGGTTATAAATGAATTTATGTCAGTTCGGTCCTTTGTACAGTAACTCCTTTTATGCATTTTCATTGGGAAAAAACAAAGACAATGATTCATTATGGAAGGTTAATACAAGGGGATACTTAATACAACATCTGTCTTTGCTGTATATTGTTTAACTTCATCCTGGTTGATTTCTATTAAAGTTGAACTAGTACATGTCATACATTTTATCTTTTTCTTGTTTTGAATGGATTTACTAAACTTATTTTGGTCAGAAGAACTCAAATTATACCGGGAAGGTGGTTATCCCATCCCCTGGAAATGTTCTTGTACAGTACACAGATAAAAATTCTAATAGAGTATATAAATGGAGACAACTCTACTTGAATAACAATAAAAAAGAAAAGGAGATAGATCTTCTAAAAAAAGAGCTAGTTTAAAAATAAAGTTTTATTGCTAAAAATAGTGATTTTATTACACAGATTTAAAATGTGTCTTAGGTGTACTCACTGTCATTTTGGTCTCTTGTATATTCTGCTAGTTGCCTTCTAATCTGCCTGTTTATTGCAATTACTGCTGATTTTCATTTCCCAAGTATTTTTTTAACCTTCTGATCCCCAAGTATTTTTTCCTTGAATGATTTATATGTTGGTCAACATAGCTACGTGGTAAACAACTACTTGTACAAATAATCATTTGGAATGTATATAAAATCACTTTATATTTCTGACCTTCTAGGGTTGTTAATGTATCATTAGGTGGTCAGATTGCTAATTTTTTAGGATTAGATTGCTAATCTGATAGGATTGAGCTGTATTTGCTACAATGTTTCATCTTTGGGAGTTAAGTCAATCCTATTGACAGTATGAGGCACAATACTTGTGATTTTTAGGTTGATCCTCATATCTATTATTTGTCAAACTGAAGACGAAGAAGGTGAGAATTAGAAATGTAATTATATATGGGAAGAAATAGAAATGAAACTCCTGAGAAATAGAAGTGTAAAAGTGGGGATGGTAGACCAGACTGTGTTGGTTCAGATCCCAGTTCCACTACTTATGTAAGTAAGGGCAAATCCAAATGAAGAATTAGTGGTTTAATTCTCCTTAAAAATAAGAGACTTCTACCTCCTCCGTTTTCTTGGAGCGTTTACTTTAGAAAACTTGTAACTGCAAGTTCTTCCTCTGACTCTGAGATGTGTGTAAATCTTTGTGAACTCCACACAGGCTCTTGTCAAGTTTAAGTCCCAGGAATGTCTCTCTCCAGATCCTTGAGAACCATCTCTTGGAAATGTACTTATTGAGGAAGACTGGACCCCTATCTTCCAGTTTCTGTGGGAGGGGAGGAGCATAACTTAGGTGGGTGCCTGGCCCTGAAACTATCTTTTGTCAAAAAATTTGAGATATTTATTTTTCCTCTGGACAAAGTCAGTGAGCTAAACACAGATGATCACCCAAATTACCAGATGGATTTAGGATGCCCTGTGTGTGGCAAAATGGTGCACCCAGGCTTCTCACTTGAGGGCTAGTAACTGGCTTTCTTATAAACATTTTCATAATGGGTTGCATTTGTTTGACTATATAAAAAGGCTAACATTTTTTTCTGTATTTCAATCGCTGAGTGGGTTGCCTGTGATGCACATTGCCTTCTGGTTTGATGCTTATTCAATAATGAAACTTTTTTTCTCTTCTAACTTTGTAAAGGAGAGGTTTTTTATATTGGGAATACATTTTGTTTTTAATTATATTTTCCCAATATTTATTAGATAATGTGATTTGGGGCAAGCTTCTGAATTTTTTTGCACCTCAGGTTCCTTACCTGTTAATTGCAGATAATAGCAGCATTTAGTGCTGTTGTTGTTACTAGGATTATTATGGAGACTAAGTGGTTAAATACATGGAAAGTGCTGCCCCAGCAAGTCCAATCCTGGACTTGAGTTTCCCTTTCCCTTCTTCCCAGACCAGAGATCTAAGCCACATGTTGCTGCGGGTTTGAAAACAGTGGCTGCTCATATTTTTTCCCATTGTATAGTTTCTCCTTTCTCTATTTTCAACCAGTCTCATCTTTTCTTATCATTGGGAATTTTATTACTTTCCCAGTCCTTCATTACTGCATCATCAAGAGGTAAATATCTAACAACACCACATTCCCTTATTCTCACAATTCATGGCCATATTGTGTCCCAGCCCCTTCTACCCTTTTCATTGTGGGCCTTCTCTCATTCGCCTAGTGTGTAGGAGTCACTCAGCCAGTGTTTAGGTGTTTTGTTTCTATTTTCCCCGAGAAGTTGTTCCACCTGTAGCTGTAGATCTGGTGTGTTTGTGGGAGGAGGTGAGTGCAGGATTCTCTTATACTGTAGTCTTGAATTAGAGCCGCTGGAAGATTGAATTTTGACAGGAACTTGAATGATTTCCTTGTGGGAGTGGCATTTTATAAGGACGTTTTATTTGCTTTTTTTAAAGCCTTATTTATTGTACAATAATTACCATGTAATAAATTTCACATGTAAACAGTGTACAGTTTGATGAATTTCAAAATTTGTAGATCCCTGTAAAATCTGCATTATAATCTAGATGAAAAAATATATACTATGATGGATCAAGAAAGTTTTCTTGTGCTACTTTTTAATCCCTCCCTCCTTTCATTCCCCTTTCCCAAGTGGCCACTGATCTACGCTTTTTAGTTTGCATTTTCTAGAGTTGTATGTAAGTGAAATACATAGTATGTATATTTGGGATGGCTAGGTTTTTTATTCAGTATAAAGATTTTGAGACTTATTCATGTTTCAGTTATTAATAGTTCATTCCTTTTCACTGATGACTATATCCATTGTGTGGATACGCTTCCATTTGTCTTTCTATTCACCTGTTAAGGGATATTTGGGTTATGTCCACTTCTGTGCTATGACACATAAGACCAGAATTATGAGATATTACTGCTTCCAGGAGAGTATTTTCTTACTGCTTCTCACATTCAATTATTTAGGGACTGATTAAACAAACTGGCTTTTAGATGATTCCAGCCATTAGAAAATTTTCAGAATGTCAATTAAGTTTCCAAATGACTGAGTTTGCATATACTTTTACGTTTCCTTTATTTTTTAAAATTAATACTTCACAGGAAATAGAAACGGGAAAAAAGGGGAAGAGTAACATAACAAATTAGAAAAATATAGTTTATGTTGGTTAGAGATGAACTTAGTTGAAAGTTGTGTTTCAACTTTCAGAGTTTAACACACAGAGTTGTGTTTTAAATGAGTAAGTAAGGGCTTTTTCATTTGAATAGAGTGTAGGGTGGGGCAAAAGTAGGATTACAGTTGTATGCAAAGTGTAGAGTTTATTCTTGTATTATTATTTATTAATGTATTGTATTATTTTCAATACATACAACTGTAAACCTACTTTTGCCTCACCCTGTATTATAAGCATTTTTCTGTGGATTTTTTTTTTAAAGATTTTATTTATTTATCTTTAGAGGGGAAGGGAAGGAGAGAGAGAAAGAAATATCAATGTATGGTTGCCTTTCTTGTGTCCCCTGCTGTGAACTGGCCTGCAACCCCGGCATGTGCCCTGACTGGGAATCGAACCACGATACTCTGGTTTGAAGGCCCACGCTCAATCCACTGAGCTACACCAGCCAGGGCTTCTGTGGATTTTTAAACACTAAGTCTTTTGCCTAGGCATTTTGATCCACAAAGATATTAATGTTCATTAAACCTTATATTTAGTTTATGCTCTTATATTCTTTGACTATATTCACTAAGTAAGAGGCTGTGGTTCATTGTTTTTGTTTTTTGCTCTTTTGGTAAGTATGTCACTTTCTACCTACCCCAGACTATTTTGCTTCAGAGAGTTGTGCTTTAAATCCCCTCCAGAAGATATACAGAGGCCCAGAGACATATGAAAAGATGCTTGGCATCACTAGTCATCAGAGAGATGCAAATTAAAACCACAGTGAGATACCACTTCTCACCAGTCACAATGGCCATCATAAACAAATCAACCAACCGCAAGTGTCTGTGAGGGTGTGGAGAAAAGAGAACCCTAGTACAGACTGGGGAATGCAGATTGGTGCAGCCACTGTGGAAACAGTATGGAATTTCCTAGAAAAATAAAAATGGAACTGCCTTTTGACCGGACAATTCCACTGCTGGGATTATAGCCTAAGAACCCTGAAGCACCCATTCAAAAGAACCTATGCACCCCAATGTTCATAGCAGCACAATTTACAATAGCCAAGTGCTGGAAGCAACCTAAGGGCCCATCAGTAAATGAGTGGATCCGAAAACTGTGATGCATTTACACAGTAGAATTCTTTGCAGCAGAGAGAAAGAAGGAGCTCCTACACTTTGCAACAGCATGGACGGAACTGGAAAGCATTATGCTGAGTCAAATAAGCCAGGTGGTGAAAGACAAATACCACATGATCTCACCTACCAGTGGAACCTAATCAGCAAAACAAACAAGCAAGCAAAATACAACCAGAGACATGGAAATAAAGAACAAACTGACAGTAAATGGAGGAGAGGAAGGAGGGAATAACGGGGAAGCGGGGGAAGGGTTGTTAAGGAACCTGTATAAAGGACACACGAACAAAGCCAAAGCGGGGTAGGATCAAGGGTGGGAGGTAGGAATGGCTGGGGTGGGCAGGAGTGGTGGGGAGAAAATGGAGACAATTGTACTTGAACAACAACAAAAAGAAAAAGGAGAGGGAAAAAAATCTCCAGAAGAGGAAATGACTCAGTTCTATACAGTAGCATGTAGGTGTTTGATGAATGCTCCTGCTAGGTAGAAATAGACTCTAATGCCTGTATAAATGGAGTTTTACAGCTACTAAAATAGGAAGGATTTAAATTTCCTCAGGAATTTAAATTGGAAAATAAGTTCAGAAGTTGGTAAGGGTTCTGTGTTGTGAGGAAGAACTTTGGGCAAATTAAAAAGTAGTGTGTTATAAAATGTTATAAAACTGCTGATGTATCCTTTGAGATGCTTTCTTCTCTCCAAAATATTGATTCCTGGCTGTGCACGCCCGAGCAGGGTGATGCCCCAGGGGTAATGGAGGCCCGATGCACCAGATCATCTAGATCTATTTTTAAGACTTCTGACTGTTGTGAATTCATAGAAGTCAGCCAGGATACATGTGCTTTAGAGGACTGTGGTGTAGAGAAACGAGGAAGTGGGTTGTACAGTTACCTTCCTCTGCAGACTTAGTATTCTAAAAGCAATGGCATTGCCCTTATTTTGGAGACCACGAAAAGATGAGTTGCAAATATCACTGTCCTGCAAAGCTGCTGCTGTACTGAGACATGAGAATGAGCTTTGTGTGGGAAGGCTGGTGTTAGTATTTCTAAGCACAGTCCTCACATGGATAGGGCTTATGAAATATGAGAGACAATGATACACACTACCTATCTGACTAATTAAAATATGTTCTGGCTTTATGGCAGTGCCCAGAGATGCACCCTACATGTAGTTTGTACTTAATAAAGTTTCATAAAAATGGATAGATTAAGAACTGAAAGGTAGTGCTGAAAAATTTAAAATTCTTTCTTGAGGTGTGATTGGGAAACTACTTTGTAATTCATGGAAATACATGTAATCCTTTTGATTTTTTACAACTGTTACACTTTTATCATTTAAAAAGTGTACGTATTACCTGGTAGGATCTCCTTGGTTTTGTGAAACCTGCTGAAGAATCTGTACTTAAGAACAAAATGCAAAGAAATTCATGTTGGCTTAGAATCAATTATAATAACTAATATTTTTGGTATAAAACATCCTACTAAAATATTTTCAAATATGTGTTCTTCATTAACATGAAGAAAGTTGTGTGTGAGTCTGTGTGTGTTTGTAGACAGCAAGGAAGGAAATATTAGGATTTAACTGGTCAGAATATAAACTGTAAGTATGAAAAGAAGTATGAACAGAAGAGAATGATGAGAGATTCCAAAGCTAGAGAGGGGTTTTGTTAAATTCTGAGTGGAATGCTGCTAAGACCTCACCATGCATGACCAAGTTTGGATCTGCCCAAGTATATGCAACTACCAAAGATCTAGGGCCTGAACCCGCTCTCAGGTCTTAGCCTCTGGAGAGCTCACGAGCACATGGCCACCTTGCCATTGTTTCTGTCACTCCCGAACTTGTGTGGGAATACCAGGTTCACATAATGTCCAATCTGTACAGCATTTCTTACATTTGCAAGGTTGATGCCTGATTGATGACTTTTAGATATAGGTAAGAATTGTACATATAACTTTAAATGATGATGGATAAGGCTATGTGCTTTTTGTGTTAATTGTTGAATTCCAAATAATTAAGTAAATAGAGAAATAGATGGGCAAATAGCACAAAAGTAAGAGATGAATTAGCTAGATAAATTTATGAAAAATATTATGTACTTTTGAAAGTGACCAGAAAGGTGGGGGAGGGGGATAATGGTGGAAAGGAGAGGAAGGAAGTAGACAAAGAACACGTATGAATGACCATGGACATGGCCAACAGTGTGGGGATTGACTGTGGGACTGAGGGTGGGCTGGGCTGGGCTGGCAGAGGAGGGCAAAGGGGGAAAATTGGGACAACTGTAACAGAATAACAATAAAAATGATTTAAAGGTAAATGTTTATAAAGATATTCAATTTATATATACATTATAAACATTTAATGACATGAAACAAGAATATAGATGAGATCATATTATATTTCTAATCTTTATAGAATTCTAATCTTTGTAAAAAACTTTAGGACTCAGAATCTCATGAAGAAGAAAATTGCAGTATTGTGTAACAACATCCATGAGAAACCTTTTAAAATCAGACATAATAAATAACAAAAAGTGTGAAGAAAGTGGTAGCAAAATTGATGTACCTCAAAATCGCAACCAAGCTCTGTTGAAGCATTTGCTTTATAAAGCAAATGTGGCATAGTAACGGTAGGAGCGATCTAGTGGCTGTCAGAGCTGGGGAGATATGTAAAACAATTTTAACATAAAATTATAAGTAGTCAAACATCAAGACATTGATAAAGTTCCTTAAATTATTCTTACAGTTCATAAATTAATCATATTTCGACCTGCAATGGTGAAGTCGACTTCACTCTTTTGGCTAAATATGCAGGGCAGAGGGGACAGGCGGAGCAAAGGCCCCGACCTGGGAGCTAGTCTGGGGCAAACACAGAGCGCGGAGAAGGCCAGAGTGGCTGGGATGGGTGAGTGAGGGGGGGGAGTGAAAGGAGGGGGACCACAGAGACAACACGGGGCCACATCGTGCGGGGCTTTACAGTTCTTCATGAGCACTTTGCCTTTTTTCTGTATCAGATGTGAAGTGTTGAAGGGTCTGAGCAAAGTAGTGATGTGACTAAGTAATGACTTAGATTTTCAAGAAATCACTATGGCTGTTGGGTTGGGAATAGACTGGGGATAAAGACAACAATGTGAGCAAAGACCGTAAGCAAGTTGGTGCAGCAATCCAGGGAGATATTCCAGCTTCACCTGCTGCGGACGCTGGGCTGGTGGCATAGTGACCCTCTCTCACCTCGTCTCTGCACACGTGGATCTTCTCGTGAAATTCCCTTCCCCTTACCGTTCATCTTTAACTAACTCTGCCTGCTCTTTCAGATCTCTTTTAAACATCACTTTCTTAAAAAAGAGGTCTTCCCTGACCACCTCTCAGACTACATTAAGTTCGTGTTGTTATATAATCTCAAGGCTCATAGTGATTTTCCTTTTTGTAGCTTGTTTGTAAATATATGATTAATGAGTCTACACCCCTTGAAGTCTACTTCATGAAGACTCTACATTTCATGAGGACAGACACTTATGGCACCCAATAAATATTTGCTGGGTGACTTGTGAATCAGTTAATGCATGATTGAATGGATGACATAATGAAGTGGAAGGAAGACTCTAAGCCTCTGACCAAACTGTTCAATACATTGCGCTTCTCACTTGGTAACTGCATTGAGGAGGGAGACAGGGTTTAATCAAATGTCAGAAACCTGGTTGGAGGTCATCTGTCTTCACCAGCCATTGAAATCAAGTGCCCTTTGCCTTTTTCTATTGTTTTAGTCATTCAGAAGTTAGAGAAGAAAAAAAGAGAGTTGTACGTGTACCCACATCTCTAACTAAATGCAGGAAAATGCCTATGGCAAGAGAAAATAATTAGAAAATTCACAGAACATCTTTAACCTGAGGCAAACAGTCTCCAAATTAAGACATTCAATCTTTGATTACAGATCTATTAGAGTGAATACTGTTTGCATTTGATGTTTTATTTTCACATCTTATAATTCAAACCCAGAAATAGATTTGCCAGGTATATCTTGTGACAATAGTTTTAATTAAACTGTTTACTAAAACCTACAGATTTAAAATGAACCTCAAGACCCAGTAAATAAATTTAACAGAACATTCTTTTCTATTACAAGAATTACCTATAAAAGATTTTTTCTAAAAATTGAATGCTTGGACAGTGGTCATTATTGCACATTAGGCTGATTGTACTTAACAGTCTGTGGACCTGAAAACTCCAGTCCCCTGACCCGACTTAATTTTATCTACGCAGTTTCAACGTGTCAGGAGAGTTCTCCAGGGTGCTTGAATGTGCATCATACTGTTTTCATAATGTTGCCACTGGAGGGCTCAATGGCATTTTTAATGTTCCTTTTAGGAGACCAAATTCATGTTTGCGTAACAGTGAGACTTGGAACCAAATTTTTCCTCTTCTTTTGGGGAAACCTGTGTTTTGGGGGATGGGTGGTACATTTAGGTGCCACCTATCCCCCAAGTGTATGTATCATTACAGCCCTAACTGCCTTCAAGGATGGAGAGTCTTTTCATCGCTTCATGTAGATTTGAATCGGATAGGCTGCACTAATATCTCTCTCAGAGAATACAGGTTACTGAGGTTGTGCTGGGCAAAACTTTCAGTGTGTGCTTGTGCATCTGTGATGTGCTTGCATGTGTGTGCTGGTGTGTGTGTGCTAGTGGCAGCAGGGAGGAGAGGTGGAATAGGGAGGCTGAGAGGCCTGCAGTAAACCAGGGGCTATGTGATTAATGCACTTGGGGGTATGAGATGGGACTATTCTTAAGGACTAATCAAAAGGCTATAGGAGTGTGTGTTAAGGCAATAGTGGTCATGGACAGTTCCAGGATTCCTTGTTGCATATTCTCTCTCTCTTTTTAAGTGTATCTTTATGGTATTTTTCCCATTACCCTTTAGTCCCCTTGTGGTCCCCTACCCCCCAGCAATCACCATGCTGTGGTCCATGTTCATGAGTCCTTTTTTCTTTTTGCTCAATCCTTCTACCCCCTAACCTCCACTCCACACTGCGACTAGCTGTCAGCCTGCTTTCTATCTATGAGACTGTGCCCATCTTCCTTGTTAGTTCAGTTTGTTCATTAGATCCCACATATGAATGAGACCATATGGTATTTCTTTCTCTGACTGGCTTATTTCGCTTAGCATGATGTTCTCCAAGTCCATCCATACTGTTGCAAAGGGTGTAATTTTCTTCTGTTTTACAGCCAAGTAGAATTCCCTTGTGTAAATGTCCCACAGTTGTCTTATGCACTCATCTATTGATGGACGCTTGGGCTGCTTTCATGTCTTGACGATTGTAAATAATGCCACAATGAACATAGGGGTGCTTATTTCTTTCAAATTAGTGTTTTGGGTTTCTTCAGATATGTTCCCAGAAGTGGGATTGCTGGATCAAAGGGATTGTGATTGCTGTTCTTTACCTGAGTGTGTTATATGTATGTGTGGTCCAACTTCTAGAACATGAATTAACCAAAGGAATTTTGGCATGAATGCCACATTAGTTTGGCATGCACATAATTTTTATATTTAAAAGGCATCCATGGGGTTACAATGAGGCATTGTGCAAAAACTCAGAGACAGTGTTGGCCCCCAAGGGAAGTATAAAATCAACATAAAGCAGAGATGGAAATATCAGAATGGCTCTCTGAGATTTGCTAAGAGTTAACCATAAACTACCTGAAGAATTAACATATTTAAAGATAAATAATATGCCAATTATAAGGGAAGTACATATGCCAGACTGAAACCTACATAAGGGTAGGAGAGGGTCTAGAAAGAAATTTTGGAGGGACCTGGCTAAAAACGAGTTAAGAAGGCTTGCTGGAAATGTCATGTCTAGTTATTCCTCTAAAGTTCTGAATCATCAATGAATTCTCCTTGTTTTGATTTCATGCCTATTCAGCTGCATTTGGTGCACAGCGTGGCCCATCATATACTTGCCTGTTGCAGAGAATGTACCAGGCATGTCAGTGTGAGTACTCAGACCCATGTGCCAGTTATGCTTTTCATATCCACTCAGCATCTGCAAGCACAGTGTGTGGAAAAAAACAGGTTTGAGCTGGCAGAGTGGAGGAACATTAGAGGGCAAATATCATGAGGGACGTCTTCGAATTCTGCCTACCACAGTATGTCTGGAGTGGGACTTGCATATCTGCATGTTTAACAAACTCATAAGGTTCTGTGCAGCTCCAGATTGAGGGGAGAGCTCTGGCTGAAACATGGCCCCAGCTACGCTTGTGGATTAAGTAAAACCTCTTGTAATTGAAAGTTTTAGAAAGGGAGGCAAAAATGTATTTAAACAAAAAGTTAACTTGTTGATCCAATTTTGGATCAAATTGCATATCAGTGACAAGTGCTCACTTGCGTTTCTAGGGTTCGGAGAATGTAAAAGTGGGTCAGTCAAGCAGTAAGAAGTGTGTCTAACCCTGGGCTGCTTTACAGCTATGAGGAATCTAATCTTTCCTTTTTCCTTCAGGGCCGGAGGCTGTTGTTAGAAAACTGACCAGTTTATTTGACATGGTTATATAAAGGAAACACAGGGTGTCTGGGAGAAGTGTTTGAATTTGTCGCAAATTCAAACACTCTGGGATTTTACTTACTAGTTGTTTACACATTTCTTGGCTGCTAAGAAGACACATCTTTGCTTTTGTTGTTCTAGGTTCTTTCACTCAGTATGATTATTTGAGATTCATCCATGTTGCATCATCAATTATTTATTTCTTTTTATTGCAGTGGTATGCTGCTGTATGGATATGCAACACCTTGTTTACTCATTCGCTCATTGGTGGACACTTGTACTGTGCCTACACTTCGGCTGTTGTAAATAATGCTACTGTGGATACTCCAGTGCACATCTTTGTATGGACATGCTTTCACTGCTCTTGGTTAAATACCTAGGAGTGGAATGGCTGAATTATATAGTTAAGTGTATGTTTCACTTTTTAAGATACCACCAAACTGTTTTCCAAAGTTTTTAACATTGTACCTTCCCACCAGCAGTGGGTGTGTGCTCCAGTTCGTCCTCATTCTCGACAGAACCGTTGACATTTGTCACGATGCTAAAGTGTCCTTTATTTGCATTGTATTTCTCAAAGTTTATACATAATTGCCTGCTATTTAGGTGTTTCTTAGCAATGTTTTCATTGTATACTATGAAAAGAGCCTGGAAAAACAGAAAAAAGTTTCTCTACAAGCTGATCATAACTGATATGATCTTTAAGAACACACAGATAAATGGTTTTTAGGCAAAATACAGGTCATGACTTAGAGACCCGACTATTGAATTTTAGGGGTAGGCCCAAGTTACCTTTGAAGAGGAATGGAATTGTATCCTGTGACACCTGAAAAAAATCTTTTTGAATTTTGCAGTATTTGATATTCCTTTCACGTAATGCCCTTAGTTAACTTTTTTGAATTTGGCTTTCTATTAATGCAGTAATTTTTATTTTCTAGAAATACACAAGAAAGAATTGTGGAAGCATTATTAATCATTAAACAATAACTAATACAATTATTAATGCCTCTGGTTAACTGTTATAACCAATAATGAGCCCCTTGCTACACAAAAAACTACCTTGTTCACCCCCCTTTAAAGGGGGGGGGCTAAATGAATATTTGTTCATATCATGGGACTGCTATAAAAAACCTCAATAATGTATATTAATTACAGATTTTTTAAATATGAAGAGATATACAGAAAATTGTGGATAAAATGGGGGAAATGGTTCTTACTAAAGTGACAATTTTACCTAGTCCAGAAATCTAATTTAAAACAGTAGAAGCCTTTGTAGGGAAAACTTAAAAGTTTTACCTTTTATTATTTAATAAACTTTTTCATTTTGGCTTATCTTTTGTAATAGTGTAAACAAAGAAATCCCTCTGGTACAACAAACTATAAAACCATGAAGCAGAATTCTTAAAGTTGAGAAAAATAGGAAATTTTATTCAGATTCTAAGCTCAAGGAAACTGTGTTGAATAAAGAGTTGAGGGTGAATACTGATTTTATTAACCAAAGACTAGTGTTGAAAGAATCTTTAAAATTACCAAGCTTTGAATACTAAAATATGATTCTTAATTGAAACTAGTTGTTCTCCAGAGTCTAGTCTCTCTTTTTTACTCGGTAATGGACTAGAACCCCTAATTTTTACCTGTCACAGGGGTTACTGGAATAAAGACTTTATTCTCCTGCTGGCCTGCCACCGGACATGGCCGTGGGGGGCCGTAGGTGGACACGATGTTTGGGCTGTGGGCAGCCACCTGGGCCTGTGAGGTGGCAGGTGCACGCCGACGATGGCGACGCGCCCGAGCGGCTAGCAGCTGGGCTCCTGCCGTGGAGGCTCGCCGTTCCAGATCTGGCTCAACGGCCTCCAGGCTTTTTCTTTCGTGGATGGAGAGAAACAAACGATTTTGTTCCATCAACTTATTTTTCGCTACTGGATATACATCCCCTGTTAGGGTTCAGGGTTACTGAAGTTAACCCTGACAAGTGCATCAAATTATTTTTCTTTTTCATCACTCGTAAGATGATTTCCTGTGTAAATAAATTCTTTGGGATAATAAAGCTGAATGATATGTTCTCGGATCAACAACATTGAAGGCCTGTTGGACATGAAGACCTCATGTGTGAGACCTCATCGATCACAGAACTCAGGTAGGCAGAACAGGCGAATGTGCCTGGCTTTGGCCAAAAAAGAGAACCTATACTGAGTTCTTCAAGACCTTATATTCAGCGACCATTGACTGTCACCAAAACAAAGAAAATAACCAGCAGCTATATTGGGGGCCAAGAGGAAATAAATATATTTTGATTTGAAAATGTTTTGATATTAAAAATAGATATAAGTTTCTCCAAAGGTGCATATTAGGATGCAGAAGATGAAGGTGTGGCAGTGGTCGTCATGGTAATGTCAACATGTACCTTATTTTGTTGCCACTATTACAGAGGGTATTAGCAACCACAGAAATGTCTCACTGTTCCCTATTTGTCACCATGGGAAGTAGAGGACACACTTGAAGTCACCTGCAGCCCGTAGCCCAACCTTCTAAGACACATTATTTCTCTTTTGGTCCATATGTGAAATCTGCCCAGACAGATGGCTCTGCCTAACTGGGAGACAGATTTAGCCTTACAAACATGCTGGATGGAGCAGGTTTACTTGGAATAAGCTTCCTTAAAGGAACTTTATATTCTTTTGAAGTTGTAAAAGTATAAATCTGAGCTTCTCATTGGCACTGTCTACTGCAATTATAGGTTTTCCCCTCCTATGTATCACAAGTTTCATGTATATGTAATGGCCAGTCCCTCTTCAAGGCATGTTGACATGTTCGCTGATTTTGAAGGGTTGGACATGATTCTGGCTTTCACGTTTTTACGTGCTGGTTGTAGCATTTCTGCTGGACAGCATATTTGGGTCCTCTAAAAAATGTCACTTTCTTCTGTAGAGTTAAACATGTTTTGCTTTTATTTAAAGCATGTTAAAGGTTTTTTCTGCATAATTTTTCTTTCCTTTACTGATGTTTGCAACACTTTTCAATTTAGTACCATCTGTGAATCCATCAGCTTGCTATTTACTGCCTCTTCTAGATCATTAAGGGAGATGTTATGGCAATAATGCCTTATTTACATGTCACTTTTCCACAAAACTCCAAAGTATATTTATAAAGATATTGTATTAAACAATAGCACCCATCTGAGGTAAAGAAGTTACAGTTGCACTTCAACATTATTATGACTTACTTAAATAGAAAGAAGTATTTCAGTGATTCTAGAGTTCAGGCATTGCCTGCTCTTAGGTGCTCTTGTTGCTCTGAGCCATTTAGGGTGGTGTTACGGTAACTTCTGCTGGTTGTATACTGACAAAAGAGGAGGGAGTGATGGGGTTAGATTGATGAATAAGTTACTTCTTTTCCCCAGTCCCCTCTTAGCCCCAGTACTAAGTCTTAATTATTGTGAAGTGGCAAAAAGCAAATAAAGTTAGAAGAAAAAGGAGAAACAAAATAATCAGGTAAAATATCAACCAGTTCTGTGAGCATCCTGCTCACCAGTGTTTTGAACTGTGCCTCTGATAGGTTGGAAATTTCTTGTTCGCTTAGATTTATCGGCTCTGGGGCTCTGAATTCTTCTTGAGCCATGTTTTGATCTGTTCCGGCTTGTTACGTATGAGGAAAGGAGCCTTAGTTGTTCACCAGGGCGGGGCCACCCAGGTTGCTGGTTTGTGACGCTGTATGTGGGGCAGGGTCAGAGAGGCAGCAATATTGGTCCCCTCTGCTCCTTATCTTCGCTGGGGCCTGCACGGTCTGTCTCACTGCTTGCTCCTTCACTGGTTTATCTGCGCGTAAATGTGTGACTGTGGTCAGCCTGCCGCCTTGCACCTTCACTGGAAAGCAATAGTGATAGAAAGGAAACTGGGACTCAAATCGAGGGAGTGGACCAGAAGGAAGGAAAAAATGACCAAACAGAAAAATATGAAGAAACAAGAATTAAAAAAAATGAGGAGAGGCTAAGGAACCTCCAGGACATCTTTAAATGCTCCAACATCTGAATTATAGGGGTACCAGAAGGGGAAGAGGAACAGCAAGTGGAAATCTTATTTGAACAAATAATAAAGGAGAACTCCCCCAATCTGGCAAAGGCAATAGACTTCCAGGAAATCCAGGAAGCTCAGAGAGTCCCAAAGAAGTTGGACCCAAGAAGGGACATACCAAGGCACATCATCATTATATTAGCCAAGATTAAAATGAAGGAGAGAATCCTAGAAGCAGCAAGAGATAAGGGGACAGTCACCTACAAAGGAGTTCCCATCAGACTGTCAGCTGATTTCTCAAAAGAGACCTTCCAGGATAGAAGGGGCTGGAAGGAAGTATTCCAAGTCACGAAATCCAAAAACCTACAACCAAGAGTGCTCTATCCAGCAAAGCTTTCATTTACAATGGAAGGGCAGATAAAGTGCTCCTCAGATAAGATCAAATTCAAGGAGTTCATCATCACCAAGCCCTTATTATATGAAATGTTAAAGGGACTTACCTAAGAAAAAGAAGATAAAAAAGATGAACAGTGAAAGGACAGCAAACTCACAGTTATTAACAACCACACCTAAAACAAAAGCAAACTAAGAGGACAGCTAGATCAGGAGCAGAACCATAGAAATGAAGATCACATGGAGGGTTAGCAACAGGGGAGTGGGAGAAGGAGAAGGGGGAGAAGGTACAGAAAATAAGTAGCATAGATGGTAGGTAAAAAATAGATAGGGGGGAGGGCAAGAATAGTGTGGGAAATGTAGAAGCTAAAGAACTTGAGACACGTGTTCATGGACTAAAGGGAGGGATGGTGTGGGAGGGGGTGTGCAGGGTGGAGGGGAATGAAGGGGGGAAATAGAACAACAACTGTAATGGCATAATCAATAAAATATATTTAAAAAATAATAATCAGGTAAAATAAATTATTAAGGATGATAAAAATGTGCCATATTGTTTCTCTTCCTTTTAAACTGCAGTAGTTTTAACATATAATACTTCTAAAGACTGTAGATGAAGAAGTCCTTTATAAAATGGGGAAAATGAAAATTCATTTTGATTACTGAATGTGTTTATTGTATTTTATTTTTAATAACTTACTGTGGGAATCAGATTATACTTGGTTAGACATTTAAAATCATTAATTTCTTCTGTCATTAAGCAATATTTTTAATTGACTCTCCAATGGTATAGGCCATTAACAGGTGTATTAGGAACCTCAGCTCTCATTTACCTCTTTTTTATCTCTAGTTTTGAATGTCAGGTATTAAATGTCATCTTTTAGCAACTCATACCAGCTTTGCAAGTTAGTTCAAGAACTTTGGTCTCCCAGTTTAGATAACGCAGGCTGATGCTGAATTTAGTTTGAGATCTTTCAGTTGCTTCTTATGAAATTAAAGTTAAGCTCATCTAAAAAATATCATGTGGTGTTTAACAGGATTTCTAGTTGATATTTGACTTCTTTTTTTTTCTTTTTAAAAAATTTTATTGATTTTGCCATTACTAAATTTGTATTTTTTTCTTACTTCTTAAGGTTAATAGTTAATTATCCTAGTATGTATTTATTAACTCGCTTAACTGTAAAGAGTCAAATGAGTAATTGTGAGGGAGCAATTAATGGGTATCTCTCTCAGTATGAATATAAAATATATGGCAAGTTTTGAGAAGTGGAGTTTCTGTATTTGCATTTTAGTTGTTCACCAGGAGGCTGCAGAATTGAAGTGGATTTGTCTGGTGAACATTTGACTGGTTGCTGCATCCAGTGGGCCCACTGCAGCTTCTGGTCCTGCGCCTTGTTCCACACACTGACAGGGCTCTTTGAGTGCCCTTTAAAGCTGACTTCAAGTCACTGTGGTTAGAACGGCAATGTAAGATGTAAGGCTGCATGTGAGGCCCAAGGCAAGTGAAACAGAGCCTCCCAAATTTTATTCATTTGAGTATCAAATCCTGACTTTTGCCATATGTACATATCAGCTTTATTATTCACCTAATATTGTTCTTTTCAATCAGCTCAATTTTGTGACTTAAATAAATTATTTTAAAAGGAAACTTTATATTACTGTCATAAATCAGAAAAATCAGTATCCTTTCCTAAAATAAGTGATAACTAGAAAAATAAATAGGATCGAAGTATACACTTCTAGCCAGATGGAGTTACTGGGAGACTTAGTGCCTGATGACACCTTTGTTCCATTAAAACAAGAAGGGAGAGATGTTAAAGACCTCTAGCACAAAACTGAGATTTTTCATGATGTTAGAAAATCGAAAAGGGAAAACACTGTCAATCCCTGATTTAGAGTTTTTAATGTACCATTACCACCTACAGGTATATCCAGGACCTCTCTTTGGGAATATTGGATTAAAGAAACAAACAACAGCCTTGGCCGGGTGGGTGGCTCAGTTGGTTGGAGCATTCTCCCATAAACCAAAAGGTTGCAGGTTCGAACTCTATTTAGGTCACATACTTAAGTTGTGGGTTCAGTCCCCAGTTGGGGCGTGTACAGGAGACAACTGATCGATGTGTCTTACATTGATGTTTCTCTTTCCTCCCTCCCTCCCTTCTAAAAATCAGTAAACATATCCCTGGGTGAGGACTTTAAAAAGTTTTAAAAAAGAAACAAAAAAACAGATCCAATAGCCTAGTCCATTCATTCATTTATTTGTTGAACTTACTGTGTGCCCCCACTTTGGGTATGTAATTGCCGCGGTCCAGCCGCAGCAGGGTCCAGGGATTCCCAAAGGTGGGTGAGGCGTCGGCGATGGATAACAGACGACAACACGCCTCAAAGGACAGTGAAGCTCTGTTCCGTTTATTGCAAGTACAACCAGGTTTTTATATTTTCATTTTAGGTAGTGATTAACATTTGCAGTATAGCATGATCAGTTAAGCAGAAAAAATCAATACAAAGGTAACCAGGAAAAGTACAAGAATTTCCATAGTTTCAGTTATATTAAACAAAAGTTGTTTTGACCAGGAGAACCATTACTCAGACAATTTGAAATAGCTCTATGTACAGAGTTTGAATGTCTTATTGTTTATTAAAGGTCTGGAATTTGGCATGGGGCAAAAGGTACGCTAGACCAAGCAGAGGTTAGGGAATTTATTATAAGGCCTTTGTGATGTCTAACTTAGCTATCTATCTTTCTGTCCAAAATGTTTCTCTATGTACTATGGACTCTAACTCCTTGGTAATTGTATCTATGTGCTTAGTTTATAGTATCTAACAAATTTCTCCTGTTTCTTTGCCTACTAAATTCTAATTAATATATATTCCTGTTCAAGGTAAAGGAGGGGCTGTTACTCCAATAACTTTTAGATATTCAGGGGCTATTTCATTAGAGGGGATTAACTTGGGGGAGCACTCTGGGTAATTCTGGCTCCCTGCTACCTAATATTAACTTGTCCTGCATCTGCTTACCTGGGTCAGGGAAGGAAATATTCTTCCCGTTGGACTCACTGGACATTGTGGGCCTTTTCTCCTCTGGGCTCCCAGAGAGGGTATTATTTTTGGGAAAGGCCAAGGTGGCATTTTTCTCAGTCTGACCTAGTTGTTGATCAGCTCTGAGAATGGCCATCACTTCTAGAAGATTCCAAATTATCAGAAAAATAAATGTCAGAATACCAAGCGTCAGCATGAATAGAATCAACACCATATATCCACTTATGCCACGTCCACCTGGCCGGAACACTCTTCTGTGAAGTCGTAGTCCCCATGCTGTGACTTTGTCAGACAACATGGTTAGCGTTGGACATGGCATGTAATGTTGAACAGAACACACAAATCTCTGTCCCCATGGACTAATCATCAAGTACAAATATTTCCTTTCAACTGGCTCTCTGCAATGCTACCTTCTCTAGTTCTTTTTGTCCCAGCTTTTCTCTCACTGCTACCCCAACCCAGTGTAACTTACTGGAAGCATTTTAGGGCCCTTGTTCTCTTCTGACATCAAGTTAGTTCATTTGTCAAGTCTTGGCTTTGGAATGTACCTTGATTTGCTTAGAGATAGGACTTCTCTGAACTAGCAAACATAAATATTTCAAGTATCTTATGCAGTTTCTGCCAATCTTGCAAGGTCAGAGAAATGAGAAAGCCAGGAGGTATATGTAATGTTAGGAGGTCCAGGGTCCTAGTTATTCTTCCCATTTGTGCTACTATTTGGTAGTGAGTTAGGTTTTAATTCCAACATGTGCTCCAGGGTCTTGATTGTACAACCAGGCCACATCAATCAGTCTAAACATAGCCTGGTAAAAATTCTTCTCCAAAGGCAGTTAATACAAAAGATATTTATTTTACTAATATTTAGTATGCTAGTAAGTGCTTTTCTAACTTTGTATGTCAAATCTTGCCTCCAGTGTTATTACCAACCTTTAAAATTTCTTCAGGGTCAATACCAATGAAATCACAGTGTTTGTTATTTGATGTCATGAGAGTTTAATAACAAAGACATGGACTCATGTTCCATTTGCCAGAGGAAAGCAGTTGTGGCCAAGACCAGCTGTGGTAATAGCAGCCCCTCCCATCTTTATTGGAACAAATAGACTGTAGTTAGAATGTAAAATCCCCAAATTCCCATTGTGTTCTCTCTGAATCTCAGTGTAATTATTTCAAGTGCTTTGAGAAGAGGGTATACCTATTCAGTTATCTTGCTAAATTTAGATATGATAAATTTTGACATCCTTTAAGGGAAGAAAAATCTTCAGAACTCTAATGAAACCAAACCCATGAACAAATTTAAAAAGTAGTGTCAAAGGTAAATTCCAGGAAAGAAAAGCTATTTACAGTGTATGGTAGGAATTTGAAAACAATACTAGGAAATATGAATATGCTAGATTGCATGAGTAATAACTATTTTCTGAAGTTTGCAGTGGCATCAGTGATCATACATATGGGCCTTATTTGAAAGCAAATCTGTCTTGTTGCTTTATGAAAGCTTTACTGTGCATGCTTTTGATTGTGGATTCCTCTAGTGCTGTATAACCTTATGCATCTGCTCGAGTCACGTAGCCCTGGGATAGTCACTAAAAATTTGAACTGAAAAAGAGCTGACTTCCTCTCTTTTTATTTCATCTTTTTCTTCCAGAAATAGCTTCAGGAGAGATGATACTGGCTGCACTCTTGTGCTTTGCTAATGATAGTAATTTGGAGATGAAGTTTTGAAACACTTGATGTGCAAGACGGGGAGAACAGTTGCACAGCTTAGATTGAAAGGACAATAAGTACAAGTTTGCTGCCAGATTATCCATCAGTTTAATGCAGCTCTGTAATCTCTCACTTTGGTATGACAGCATGTTCATAACCAGAAGTTATAATTCTGCCATCTCACTACCCAGTGTGTGTGACCTGGGTCTCTTATGGATGGCTGCTTCTGAGGCTGCTGTGATGGTGGAAGGGGCTTTGGCATCTGCTGGAATTTCCTTGGAACGCTTTAGGAGGAACACAGGGACAGTTCTGTGGGGCCATCCCAGCAGGAACCTGTCAGGCCTATAGCCTGACTCTTCTCCAAGCTGGAGAAATGCCAGTAGAACACAGTATCAGAGAAAAATTGCCAAGAAAATATTCTTGCTAAGGGTAGCTGTGGAAAAAGGACTACTTTCAGGATGGAGGGGTTTTTTAGTAATTCTCTGGGAAGACAGGGAATGACTTTCCCAGCTCCAGTTCCCCGGGCCAAAGCCCTGGCTTCCTATGGACGTATTATAGCCAGAATTCCTATCAACGGAGCGGTGTCTCCGATTGCATTACATACACTCGGAGAGACATCTATGAATAGGAAAGACATTGAGACAAAGGAATGTACATAGTCAGGACTATGTTTCAGATAATATTTATGTATATTTTTCTTCATTGGAAAAGGAATTTATCATAAAGTACCATGAAAAATGTTCATAATAAATGCCAAACAATGATCTAAGAAGGTAAAGTCTTGGTTTATTACATTGAGAAATATATTAATTTGTGTTCATAAACACTAAGAAAATATGAAATTGTTTCAAAACTGTTATCTTTTTTGATAGTATAAAGGTTTTTGTTTGTGGTTTTTAGTTCTTTAGGTAAAACTGTGCCAGGCTAATACTAGTTAGCATGCTATGAAATTCTCAGTGTATAACTTCCTTTATTTAAAAATAAGTATCATGAACAGGTGAGAATTTAAATTTGGGGTGTTGAAGATGGTAGTTCTTTTTTATGTATTGTTTCCATTAGCATTTAGTCCAGTTTATACTTCCCTCCTCCCCTCCCCTGCAACCACCACACTGTCGTCCATGTCCACGAGGCCTTTTTCCTTTTTGCTCAATCCCTCCACCCCCATCCGCCCTCCCCTTAGCTGTCATCCTGCTCTCTCTCTATGAGTCTGTCTGCATTTTGCTTGTTAGTTCAGTTTGTTCATTACATTCCATATGTGAGTGAAATCATATGGTATTTGTCTTTCTCTAACTGGCTTACTTCACTTAGCAAAATGTTTTCCAGGTTCATCCATACTGTTGCAAAAGGTAAAATTTTCTTCCTTTTTATGGTAGAGTAGTATTCCATTGTGTAAATGCCCCATAGTTGTTTTATTCACTCATCTACTGATGGACACCCGGGCTCCATCCATACCTTGATGATTGTAAATAATGCTGCAATGAACATAGAGGTGCTTTTGTTCTTTCGAATTAGTGTTTTGGGTTTTTTCAGATATATTCCCAGAAGTGGTTCACTAGGTCCAAAGGCAGATCCCTTTTTACCTTTTTGAGGTATCTGCATACTGCTTTTCACAGTGGCTGCACCAGTCTGCATTCCCACCAACAGTGTGAAAGGGTTCCCCTTTCTCCACATCTTCACCAGCACTTGTTGTTTGTTGACTCATTGATGATGGCCATTGTGATGGGTGTGCAAAATTTCACTGTGCTTTTAAATTGCTGTTCTCTGATGATTAGTGACATTGAGCATCTTTTCATATGTCTATGGGCTATATGTATGTCCTCTTTGGAGAAGTGTCTATTCAGGTCCTTTGCCAATTTTTAATTGGGTTGTTTGGGTGGTTTTTTTTTGGTGTTGAGTCTTCTAAGTTCTTTATAAATATTGGAGAGTAATCCCTTATCAGATGTATTGGTGAATATGTTTTCCTATTCTGTGGGTTGTCTTTTTATTTTGTTGATGTTTTCCTTTGCTATGCAAAAACTTTTTAGTTTTATATAGTCCTATTTGCTTATTTTTTCTTTTGTTTCCCTTGCCTCGGAGATATATCTGATAAAATATTGCTATGAGCAATATCCAAGATTTTGCTATTTGTATTTTCTGCTATGATTTTTATGGTTTTGGGTCTAACATTTAAATTTTTGATTCATTTTGAATTTATTCTCATTTGTGATGTAAGAAGGTGGTCTAGTTTCTTTTTCTTTTTGCTTGTATTGTCCAATTTTTCTCAACCTCATTTATTGAATAAACAATCTTTAGCCCATTGTATGTGCTTGCTTCCTCTGTCAAATATTAATTAACTGTCAAGGTCTGGGTTTATTTCTGGGCAGTCTATTCTGTTCCTTTGATGTATGCATCTATTTATATGCTAGTACTTGTTGGGAACCCCTCTGCCTGGTTTCAGGAGTTGTAACTGCCCCTCATGGCTAAGGCTGAATAAGTGACCTCTGGACTGTGGGCCACTAAGGAGACAAAGCTTGTCTCTGGCAGCAGTGCTGCTTCTGCTTCATCCCCTTCCCCTGATGCTTGGCTGGTTAGTCAGAGACGGGTACGACCCCTCGAAGGAGGGGCAGCCTAAGCTAGATATGATCACTTGACAGACCATCATGGAAGGACTCAGGGGGCTGCAACAAAGAGGGAGTGATGGACCCTCGCTCCCCGCAACCCCCCCCCCCAAGCTATTCTGACACAGCTCGAGTCCTCATTTCCAGCTAGGAGAAGCGCTTCCTGGCTCTAATCCACTTAAGCATAAAACCTATGACTGGGAAGGTGGTGCAGCCCTTTGCCAGCTAGAGAGGATTCTGGGGTGATCGGGCATAAGAAAGAATTCACAAAGTTCTGTGAGGCCTGCCTTGCTAAGAGTGCTTTCATTCATATGATAGGGTCCGAGCAGGAAATGAGTATGTCTTCCAAAGTTTTTGCAACCCCCTTACCTGACAGACACTGACTCAGATTAAGCCCTCAGATTTCTTTGAAATGTCATCTACTGTTTGATCCTTGCTGCCTGACATTGGTTGATGAGTTTTACCTGTATTCCTCTGTATTACAACCCAATAAAAGCCCTTGAGGAAGGGGCTCTTGGCCTTTCTCCTCTGAGAGATTGGCCACCTCTCCTCCCCAAGCAGATCATGTCTTGGTAGTTTCACTTTCATCCGTGGTGGACGGGGGTACTTTGCAGGCAAAGTTGCCCCCACAAGACCCATGCTGTTTTGATTACTATGGTCTTAAAGTATAGTTGCATATTAGGTAGCTTGATTCCTACAACTTTGTTCTTCTTTCTTGGGATCACTGTTGCTATGCAGGGTCTTTTGTGGTTCCATATAAATTTTTGAAATATTTGTTCCAGTTCTGTGAAATATGTCATTGGAATCTTGATAGGAATTGCATTGAATCTGTAGATTACTTTGGTTAATATGTACATTCTAATGGTGTTAATTCTTCCTATCCATGAACATGATATGTGCTTCTACTTATTTGTATCTTCTTCAGTGTCTTATAATTTTCTGAGTACAGGTCTTTTACATCCTTGGTTAGGTTTATTCTTAGGTATTTTATTTTTTTCCTGAAGTAATTGGAAATGTGATTATTTTCTTTTTTTAAAAGATTTTATTTATTTGTCTTTAGAGGGGAAGGGAAGGAGAGAGGGAGAGAAATATCAATGTATGGTTGCCTCACATGTGTCCCCTGCAGGGAACTGGCCTGCAACCCAGGCATGTGCCCTGACTGGGAATTGAACCACGATACTCTGGTTCGCAGGCCCGCGCTCAATCCACTGAGCTACACCAGCCAGGGCTATTTTCTTAATTTCTATTTTTTTTTAGTTCCTATTTGGTATATAAAATGCAACTGATTTCTGGATATGAATTTTGTATTCTGCTATTTTGCTGATTAATTTATTAGTTCTAATAGTTACTTGGTGGAATCTTTGGGGTTCTCTATTTACAGTATCATGTCATCTGCAAATAAAAACAGTTTTACTTCTTCCTTTCCAATTTGGATACCTTTTATTTCTTCTTTTTGTCTGATTGCTATGGCTAGGACATCCAATATTATCTTGAATAAGAGAGGTGAAAGCAGACATCTCTGTCTTGTTCCCAGTCTTAAGGGGAATGCTTGTACTTTTTGTCCATTGACTGCATTGCTGGCAGTGCATTTGTCATATATGGCCTTTATTATATTAGGTATGTTCCCTCCCTTCTCACTTTGCTGAGAGATTTTGTTATCATAAATGGGTGCTGTAATTTATCAAGGAACTTGAAAAAGGCAACAAACGAAGCCAAAAGTAGTTGAAGGAAATAAATAATAAATATCAGAGCAGAAGAACAAAATAGAGTCTAAAAAATGATACAAGAGTCAGTGAATCCAAAAGCTGGTTCTTTAAAAAGATAAACAAGGTTGACATACCTTTAACCTGACTCATCATGTAAAACAGGAGAGTATCCAAATAAATAAAATCAGAAGTGAAAGAGAAGAAATAACAACTGACACCAAAGAAATACAAAGGATTGTAAGAAACTGTTATGAACAACTGTTTGTTGGTTATATACCAACAAACTGGAACAGCTAGATGAACAGATAAAGTCTTAGAAACTTAAAGTCTTCCAAAAATAAATCGGAGAATCTGAACAGACAGAATTATACCTAGTGAAATTGAAACAATAATCAAAAACTCCCTACAAACAAAAGCCCTGGACTGGGTGGCCTCACAGCTAATTTTACCAAGCATTCTGAGAAGAACTAAGTCTTTTCCTTTTCAAACTATTTCAAAAAATTCAAGAGGTGGTAAGGCTCCCAAGTTCATTTTATGAGGCCAACATTATCCTAATTCCAAAACCAAGTAGAGACACTACAAAAAAGAAAAGTATAAGCTAACATTCCTGATTAACATAGATGCTAAAATCCTCAACAAAATATTAGCAAACCTAATACATCAATGCATCAGAAAGATCATACACCATGATCAAGTGGGATTTATTCTGAGAATGCAAGATGGTACAACATTTGGAAATCAATAAATGTGATTTACCACATAAACAAAAAAAGGATAAAAACCACATGATTATATCAATATATACAGAAGAAGCATTTGACAAAGAGAGAATCTTAAAGCAGTAAGAGAAAAGCAGTTAGTTACCTACAAGGGCTCTTTCATAAGACTGTCAGCTGATTTCTCAGAAGATCCTTTGTAGACCAGAAGGGGTTGACATGAAATATTCAAAACGAAGAAAAAATCAAGGTCCTACAACTAAGAATACTCTACCCAGCCAAACTATCACTTAAAATTGAAAGAGAGTTGAAGAGATTCCCAGACAAGGAAAAGCTGAAGGAGTTTATTATCACCAAATGAGTATTACATGAAATGTGAAAGGGTCTTCTTTAGTAATAAAAAGAAAAAAAAGATAAAAATCGGAATAATAAATGGTCATAAAAATGAAATCTTACTATTTGCAACAGCATGGATGGACCTAGATGGTATTATGCTAAGTGAAATAAGTCAGTCAGAGAGACAAATGCCATATGATTTTGCTTATACATGGATTCTAATGAACAAAATAAACTAACAAGCAAAACAAAAACAGACTCATAGGTGCTGAGAACAGACTGATGTTTGGCAGAGTGGAGGGGGCTGGGGAGACTGGGCAAAAAGATAAAGGGATTGAGAAGTACAGATTGGTAGTTACAAGCTCATCATGGGGATTAAAGTACAGTATAAGGAATATAGTTAGTATCATTGTAATAACTATGTATGGTGCCAGTTGGGTACTGGAAATATCAGGTAAACAATTTGTAAAGTATATGATTACTATTATTTTTCATATATTTTATTGATTATGCTATTACAGTTATCCAATTTCCCCACTTCACTCCCTTCCACCCTGCATACCTTCTCCCACCCATATTCCCCGCCTTTAGTTTATGTCCATGTGTCACAAGTTCTTCAGCTTCTACATTTCCCATACTATTCTTGCCCTCCCACTGTCTATTTTCTACCTGCCATCTATGCTACTTTTTCGCTGTACTTTTCCCCCTCTTGCCTCCTCCCACTTCCCTGTTGCTAACCTTGCCTGTAATCTCCATTTCTGTGGTTCTGTTCCTGTTCTAGTTGTTTGCTTAGTTTGTTTTTGCTTTTGTTTTAGGTATGGTTGTTAATAACTGTGAGTTTGCTGTCTTGTTACTGTATACGTTTTTATCTTGCTTGTCTTAGATAAGTCCCTTTAACATTTTCTATAATGAGGGCTTGGTGATGATGAACTGCTTTAACTTGACCTTATCTGAGAAGCACTTTATCTGCCCTTCCATTCTCAATGAAAGCGTTGCTGGGTAGAGCAATCTTGGATGTAGGTCCTTGCCTTTCATGACTTGGAATACTTCTTTCCAGCCCCTTCTTGCCTGTAAGGTTCCTTTTGAGAAATCAGCTGATAGCCTTATGGGAACTCCTTTGAAAGTAACTGTCTCCTTTTCTCTCTCTGCTTCTAAGATTCTCTCCTTATCTTCAGTCTTGGATAATGAAATTATGATGTGTCTTGGTGTGTTCCTCCTGGGGTCCAACTTCGTTGGGACTCTCTGAGCCTCCTGGACTTCCTGGAAGTCTATTTTCTTTGTGAGATTGGGAAAGTTCTCCTTCGTTATTTGTTCAAATAAGTTTTCAGTTTCTTGGTCTTCCTCTTCTCCTTCTGGCACTCCTATGATTTGGATGCTCGAACATTTAAAGATGTCCTGGAGGTTCCTAAGCCTCTCCTCATGTTTTTGAATTCTTGTTTCTTCATTCTTTTCTGTTCGGTTGTTTCTTTCTTCCTTTTAGTCCATTCCATTGATTTGAGTCCCAGTTTTCTTCCCATCACTATTGGTTCCCTGTACATTTTCCTTTATTTCACTTAATGTAGCCTTCATTTTTTTCATCTAATTTGCAACCAAATTCAACCAATTCTGTGAGCATTCTGATAACCAGTGGTTTGAACTGTGCATCTGATAGGTTGGCTATCTCTTAGTTGCGTGGTTGTATTTGTTCCGGAGCTTTGATTTGTTCTTCCAATTGGGCCATTTTTTTTGTCTTGTTGCACATGTTACGTAGTGAGGGGCAGAGCCTTAGGTGTTCACCAGGGCAGGGCAACCCATTTGCTGAGTTGTGACTCTGGTTGTGGGGGCGGGGTCAGAGAGGGAACAACTGTGCTTGCTCCACTCTCTCTCCCATTTTAGTCTCTTCCATTACTTCTACCAAGCAATCTGGGCCCTTCTGGTGCTAATTTCCACTTGGGTGGGCTTGTGTACATTCTAAGATTTTTGTGGGTCTCTCCAACAAACTTTCTTGTGAGGCTGGGGGTCTCTCCCACAGCCTCAACCCCCACAGGTGTTTTCAATTGGTGTTTCAAGGCTTTATTTCCCAGCGCAGGGGCCCTGGGTCACATGGTCTGTATTGCTCCGCAGTTTCACCTGGTTTATCTGCACGCAAATGTGGGACTGCCCAGTCCGCCAGCCGCCTTGCTCACCTCGCTGGGTCCGCCTGCTTCCGTCTTGCACAAGTGGGGTCCATAAGTTGTTGCCTTTCGCACCGGGGTCCACAAGGCGCCACTTTTACTTTTGCCTCCACCCCTCTCTGCCCGGCTGCTGGACTCTGCACCTCTTACCGGTCTGGATGTATGTATCTATTTTAACTCCTTGGTTGTTGGACTTCCATACAGTTCGATTTTGTGTCAGTTCTGGTTGTTTTTTTGTTTCTAAATTTTTGTTGTCCTTATTTTGGTTGTGCGAGGAGGCACAGTGTGTCTACATACACTTCCATCTTGGCCATAAGTACGGTATATGATTATCTAACCACTATGCTGTACACTTGAAACTAATATACAATAATATTCGATGTAAACTGTAATTTTTCAAAAATGAAAAATAATTCCTAGTTCTGGCTAGCATGGTTCAGTGGACTGAGTGCCAACCTGTGAACCAAAGGGTCACTGGTTCAATTCCAGGGCACATGCCTGGATCGTGGGCCAGGTCCCTGGTGGGGGGCATGTGAGAGGCAACCACACATTGATGTTTCTCTCCCTTTCTTTCTCCCTCTCATCCCCTCTGTCTAAAAATAGATGAATAAAATCTTTTTAAAAAGAATTCCTTGGAGAGAAAAGGATGGGAAGGGAAAAGGGCTAATGCAAAGTTAGAGTAAAGTTACTTCATTTTTTTAGAAACTTCCCAATGTACTTATATCCCATTCTTTAGAACCATACTGCACGGCACCCTCTCTGACAGAGCAGCTTGTTATTGTTTCCTGATGAGACTGTTACTGTCCTCGACTCCCCAGCTTGATATTCTCTTAGAAGAAAGACAGAAAATACGGAGAATTCATGTGTTACAAAAATCTGTCATTAACGTTATCTCAAATAATTCTCAAATTAATTCATATTCATGCATTTCCTTTTACACCATATTTAACAATTGAGAAATAAGAAGATACCAGTTAATTAGAATAATCAGGGAGGGTCTCATGGAGGAAGTGAGAGTTGAAGTTAAGTTTTGAAGTTTAGCTATAATTTGGAGAAGTAAGTAGGGGAGGAATTACAAACAGAAGGAAATAAAGGAAAAAAAACCCAAGATGAAACGATTGTGGTATATGTAAGTGTGATTATGGTTATGGGCAAAGAGACAATTTAGCAGGTCATACTTGCTTGAGTTATTTGGAAAATCTTATAGCTATTTTTTGAAAAAAGTAAAATGAATGGAGAGAACTATGTCAGATACTCAGATCTGATTGTTATGTAGTATTATGGAAAAGCATGGAGCAATGCAAATTATAAGGTTTCAAAAAGAAAAAATACATCTCTAAATGTAGTCTTCATCCATAGCTAATTAATATGCCTTCTTTATTTTTATAGCCCATCTCCTTCAAGACTATCTTGAATTTTCCAAGTTTTTAGGATAATTTACTTTTCATCACCTTCCCAGAATGTAGAAAGTACTCATATTTTCAGAATAACCCTCCCTTACCAACCAGCAGTCTAGGAATGGCCATAGAGCCTGTTCAAAGGCCAGTCACAACTGCCATGTTGGTATTTTAGACATGTCTTATGAGTCAGAGGAGGCTCATTCCTAGCAGATGATTTGAGCCAAATATATGTTTATGTGTGTCTATGTGTACACACATATATATGTATACTTAAGAATTTCAGTTAGTGGTTTCTAACAGTCTTAAAAATTTGTCTCAGGAAACAAACCAGTCTATGTAGAAATTGGTTCACTGACAAGCAGATCCAAGTAATGAGGGGGAGGGGAGGCTATAAATCAGGAATAAGCAGAAGAAGCTGCTCTGCATAGAGAAAAAGTGCAGGGAGATGCAAATGGTAAGGTGTCAATTTCAAAGAAAAGAAAAAATTGAGAACAGGCCACTAGTGACCAGAGGGCCGGGATTATAGGGGGAAAGGGTGAAGGGTCTGCAGGAACAACTATAAAGGACACGTGGACAATAACAAGGGGGGGTGGAAACAGGGGAGGTAGGTAGGGAGGGCTGGGGTGGTGGGGAGGGGAAGGGGGAAAAGGCAGAAAACTGTACTTGAGCAACAATAAAAAATGTTAAAAAAAAAACTAAAACAAAAACAGAATATGTACTAAAAGTGAAAAAAATAGAGGAAATTTCCAGGTCCAGAGGTTTGGCTAGACTTCACCTTTCCTTCCATGAAAATCTACAGCGTCATTTCAGTCAATTTTCTTACACTGGTATCTTTGGCATTCTCTTCCTTGCTATCAGTCATGCCTAACAAAGATAGCAGTATATTTGAGTACTATTGCCATATATCCCTACTGGAGGGTGAGATTACATTTAAAAATGGAGGCAGTGTTGTTGTCTTTTTAAATGACAATGTAGCATTCCAACCATCTTATCCTTCATGGTAAGCATCATCATTCATGTTTGAAAATCGTGGGATTGAAAATGAAGTCTCTTTAAAAATAAAAGTCCGTGTCATCTCTGATTAAATGTAGGTTGTCTTAATCTGCTATTATTTACTTGTTAATGTAATTAATTACCCCAATGTACCCAATCATGGAAGCTCTAATAACGTGAGGTAGGAGGGATATAAGTATATTTCGCACATTTTTATTGGGAAAATCAGAAAGTGCTATAGGGGCCAATCAGAAGTGTGTTTAGTAAAAAGACCAGAAAACCATGATTATGAACCACTTTCCCTACTGTAAGACTGTTGGTCTTACCACAGATATTACAATCACCACTTTGATCAGTCAGATGAGAATTACCTGGTGCAAACCTGACCTTCACTGGTTCATTAGAGTGACTCCAGGAATGCTGCAAAGCAAGTCCTGATCACAGGAGAAGGCTTTGCCATCGCCGCCTGAGGAAAAGAATGAAGATGGTAGACCTCAGCAAATTTCATAAGAAATGCCATCATCAGGGTCATATTTTGTTTGATTCAGTTTTGTATTATGAGAGTCCTTTCTGTAAGAAATAAAGATGGTTAGAAAGAAAGGACTTATTTTGAATTCTGGCTAATTTAGGAGATTCTCCATAAGTGGGTTGGAATATTGTCTGTATTAATGCATACCTGTGTGTGTGTCAGAGGCCCCTGGAAAGGTGAGGTCATAAGGATTAGGGTGAGTGGATGCAAACCTTCAGTGTTTTATCGCTTAACAATTAGTGGAGCTCTACTTGGGGGTAGAAATGCAGCAGGATGATGTAAGGAGCCAGCATTACCCTGGGGGAGGTGGGAAAAAGGGGGAATGCGTGAGGGCGTGGGATGTCCTGAGGACACGGGGATTCAAGGGGCCAGAAGAAATCCTTCTTTCTCATAAAACCCTTTCATGCCTTCCTCCTCCCTCTGTCTTCCGCTTGATTCACTGAAGAGAGATGAAGAATCATTGTGTATTGAATGCCTGCTGCAGCCCAGACTTTGCTTTAGGCACTTTCATGTCCAACTTCTGACCAATCCACAAACAGTTCTGGGGAAACTTAGATGACTCTGCGTAGCAAGGGGGTCTGTGGTGGTCTAATTAGTGTGCGCTTTCAACTGGTCAGTGAAAATTAACCCAGGTGATTGTGAAATCCGAAAAGGAATATTCATTAGAAGGATTTATAAATAGCGTGTAGAGAGGTTGTTATTTCCTGTGGCTAGGTACATGATAGTTTATACTGAATTTGTTTTTTCTTTTCCAAGTGTTTTTTCAGAACAGAGGCAGAGAGATTAAATTTCTGAAAACCCAATTACTTGAAAATTATTTCACTAGTCCACACTTAGCAGGCATCAAATTTGGGGCTTTACAAGAATCATCAGTTACAAGTGGGTCTCAGGTTGCAGTTCCAGTAGTTCCAGCATTTTCTACGTGAATGCAGTCTGTCTTCTGCATCCCCGAGGGCTGAACTGTTGATAATTAGTTTTATGCAATAAGGGTCTAACTTTGCATGAAAAGATATGCGTGGTGGTCCTCTGCATATAGTACAAAGGGGTTATTTGAGTATAGAAGTTAGCAGTTCAGTCTGTTTGCTTCAAGAAGAGACAGTTATCTTCTCTTGGGTTAGATCAGCTTTCACCTTTGTGTTATTATAAATCATTTCTTGTAGAGTGATCTGGTGTAGCACGGTACCCAGTCTGTATTGTGTGGTGCTTTTAGAACGTGAAAGAACTTTATTGGAGAGTTTCAGGTTATGGATTATAATTAAATTTATCGTAATTTTCTAGGCATACAGTATTGGGATAATTATCTCCCTTAGAAGCAATATATAAAATAAAATATTACTACTCATAGTTCATTGTTTAAACTCTGTTTTATGGTTTTCATTTTATTAGTTTCTGAAGTGTTCTGAAATAATCCTGAAAAAAATTGATGTGTTTTGTTGAGAGAATTAAGCTCCCAAGAAAATCCGTTTTTCGTATTAGAGAACAGATATCCTAGTTTTGTAAGTTATATTGGGAGAAACTTGTGGATGCTAAGGTTATGTATATTTAGATTTATTCATAATAGGAAAATAAGCTTTGTTTCCCACATGAAGGTTAAAAATGAAACATAGAAAAATTGTCGTATAATAATGCATTTATAACTTTAAAGACTATGTTATTTCAAAAGTGGACAAGTAGATATTATAAGAAATAAAATATTATATCTCTGACAAAGACACTAAAAATAAAGGTATTTCCAAACCAACAAACTCCATATAATTAAAAGAAAAATCTGTTGTAAGATTTTCAATATATACCCTAACATGACTTACTTTACTGAAGAGTGAGTTTATCTCTGCTGGTGAGTTATTAGTAGGGATAATTCAAGTGTCCATCGATTCAAAGAAAGTTAATGAAATTAATAACTCTTAGAAATTTATAAATTCTATTTCTTGATGATACAATTAACACATGAGAGTTTTTTTTTTTACTTTTATGTGGTTCTACTTTATAATATCACTTGTTATACAGCAGAGGGCTTTGACTCTCCAAATGACCTCAGACTAGTGGCAATTAATACTTGCAGTTAGTCTTTCCCTTTTTCACACTGTTATGAACTGATTTCTTTTTTACATTTGAAAGTCAAGCATTTACAGAACAGTATGTTACTGTTTAATATTTTGTGCTCTCTTTTTTTTATCCAACTGCTAAGATATTTTCTTCTGCTCTTTTGGCAAAGGGAGAAGTTAGCCTAGTACAGTTTCTTTTTTCTCACCTTATTCAATTCCTTTAAAAAAAGCCTTAGTTTTTTTGCAGCATCAAAGTAGCCAACATGGAAGGATTTGAATTCACATTTATGGGTCTGGTGCAGGGCTAGAAAACGTTCCTCAGCACACAAGTCAGAAGCTGCAAGTCAGTGAGGAGAGTGGAGTGGAGGGCGTCAAGCTTCTAGGTCATACTGCTGATCGCATCTGAGGGTTATGACTAGGAGCTTTGAGTACAAACAGCATTATACTTAGTCTTCTTTTACCGCTCAAACTTGTGAATTCCTTCCAAAGCTCATTCTGTTTGTACAAGGATCTGCAAGTAGAACAAAGATGGCTACGTATTGTTGGCACTATAATAAAAAACAAAAGATTCTCAGCTGGTATAACTCGGTTAAGCATTGTTCTGCAAACCAAAATGTCACCAGTTTGATTCCATATCAGGGCACTTGCCTGGGTTGCAGGTTTGGTTCCCAGTGGGGGCAGTACAGAAGGCAACTGATCCATGTTTCTCTCTCACATCAATGTTTCTCTCTCTCTACTTCTCTCTCCCTACTTCTTTCTCTAAAATAAAAATTAAAAATTAAAAAATTTAAAAATGATAAATGAAATAATTTTGTTTGTTTTATTAACTGTAATTAACTTTAAAATTTTTCATTAAATTGTGTTTACTTTCTTGTAACTTCTATTACAAATACACTATGCATTTTATCTGGCAATAAAAGTAGAAAATATACCTTTTGGAGGGGCAGATATCCAATTAATTTTATAAAATATCATATGCTTCTTATTGGTATAATGCTTTATATTTTAATTTAAATGTTTTTTACTTGATGATGCCACAATTCAATAAACATTTGTGCAGCATTTATATGCTAAGAGTTTTATAGAATAACAAATAGAAAATTGTATACTGCTGGGGAAGGAGATACCTATATGAATAAGTATGAATACGATGGTTGAGAGGTAAAACAAAACATAACTATTAAGAAAAATAGCGTTAATTTTGACTGAGACTTTGGAGTGGAGGTATAATTAAAAGGCACTTCCTGGAGGGAATAATGATGAGACAGGGCCTTGGAAGAAGGTGTAGACAGCCACCGGTGGTTTCCAGGTGTGGGCTGGTGGTGAGGTGGCCTGACACGTGTTTGCTGGGAACCGCCCTGCATGGTTTCAGGAGCTTAACCCCCACATCCCCTCCATGGCTAAAGCTGAGTGAGTGACCTTCGGACCATAAGCCACTAAGGAGACAAAGCTTATCTCCCTGGCAGGGGTGCTGCTTCTGCTCCTTTTTTCCATAACTGGCCTCCAAGGCTTGATCAGTTAGCCAATGACAGGTAAGATTCCCCAAGGGGGGAACCACCTAAGACAGGCATGATCATGTGGAGGCCCCAGGGAAGGACTTGGGGGGCTATGGAGAAAGGGGGTGATGGACTCTCGCCCCTCAGGTTTGATGAAGCCTGACTCCCCTGAGTCTGGGAGAAGTCTCCTAGAATTCCTTGGCTATCTTGCTTCCTCTGCCTGACTTAAGCCTGAAACAACGACAGAGGGTGATACAGCTCTGTGCTGGAAAGGGCGGGCTCCCTGGGTGATGAGGCCTGAGAAAGTATATGTAAAATCCTGTGAAGCCTGCTTTGCTAAGAATGCTCTTAGTTAAATGATAAAGGTCTGAGCAGGAGATGAGTTCGTTTCCCAAAGTCTTGTAGCCCTTTAGCTAATAGACCCTGATTCAGAAGGAGCCCTAATAGTTCTTTGTTTGCTGTCTACTGTTTGATCCTTACTGCCTGACAATGATTAATGAGCTGTACCTGTATTCCTGCACAAATTAAACCCAATAAAAGCCTGTCTAGGCAAGAGTGCAGGCAAGCCTGTCTAGGCCTTTCTCCTTGAGAGGGTGGCCCGGCCGCTCTGATGCGCTACCCCCTTGAGGGAGTAGCTGTGCTGTCCCTTTTCTTCCACAGGACTCGGTAGTCCGTGTGAATTTGTCTCATGTCTCATCCATGATGCTGCGGGCACTGCGAGCCGGTGTCCATGTCACGTGTTAAAGTGTAGTCTTAGGTATGTTTGGAAACATCAAAAAATTAATTTCTTAGGGGGAGCCTAAAAGGGTAAATTGAAACTAGACCACGGAAGAGGTTGAGATTGTGTTGAGGAATCTTAACATTCTCTGAATTGTGGGGATTCTGAAGGGTTTTGAGTGGAGGAATTGTAAGGCAGTGACACTGCTGTGGTAGGAAAGATGTAGGTGAGAAAGAAAAAGAGAGGGACGGAGGGCCAGGCATTCGGAGATATTTATTTGGAGGCTGCCAGCAGTTTGACACAGTGGACTAAATTGAGAAGCTCATAGTGAGAATGGATTTCTGAGTAATATAGTGGGGGTCTAATTCATGATTAGCCTGGGAAGGGAAAACACAGGAGTCAAAACTTTTCACCTCAATATTTTGACTTAGTGATGGAGAATGGTGATGCTGTTAGCTAGAGTTGGTAATGCTGGAAGACAATTAGGGGAAATAAAAAATTTCCTTTGGTCATTGTTATTCATGAGGATTAGTGCGATGTTCCTGTGGGGCAATCAGACCCCTGAGTTATATGATACAAGTAATGGTGATAAAGGTCTAGGTATTTGAAGTGTCCTCCTGAGATTGAAGAAAACAATGTATAGGTGGAGCAATGACAGGAAAAGAAAGGTAATGAGGAAGTGACAGAGAACAGGGTCATTAAAAGAAGCAGATTAAAGGAGGAAGATATGGTCAACAGTGAAAAATACTATAGATTGGAAAACTGGACTTAAAATGGAAAATTCATTGAATTTAATGATTAGTGGATCATCAGTGATATCCAAAAAAGTCACTTTAAGATAAGTAAGAACATTCAAATTAAAGACAATAAGCACTTTTTAAAAGCCCTCTCACCCCCCTCTCACTCAAGAAAGGTTCAGATGAACATAGAGGTCTCGTACCTCTTTCACATTTCACTCTGTGCTTCTACTCCTGACAGCCATGATAGACATGCACACATGGGTTCAGGACTGACTGAAGTTCCAGTGCCTCTACTAATATGCTTCTGTTCATGTTACTTAAACTCTGATAGACTTGGTTTTTTCATCTGCTGGAAGAAATAATATATTATCTACCTCAGAGAATGTTGGGAATGAGCTAATGCACGTGAAAGCATTTTATAGTCTGTAAAGCACTATACAAATGTTGCTATTAAAACATCTGTATTGACTTTCGATAACATGGTGAATAATACAGAATTACAAAATATTCATTTGTTTCTTGCTATTGCTTCCCTGAGTGATCCTTCTTTTTCTTTATTTTGGACGTGTTAGAAAGTGGTTCCGTGTCTTATTTTCTGTAGGAAAGCCCTGGCGTTGTGTTTTCTGTCTCCTCCATCTCCCCAGTCTCATCACCGTGACATTTCGTTCTTCGTCTTTTCTTATTTTGTTCTTATTTTTCTCCCGTATCCTTTTTCTCTCCCTCAATTATATATTGTATTAATGTGTCCAGCAAATATTTATTGAGCATCTATTATACACTGGGAACTCTCGGGGGATCTGGACACACACTAGTCTGCAGTCTTTGTGATCAAGTGTGTCTACCAGGGTATTTTTATAAGAATTGGCATTTAGCTCTCCCAATTACTATACCTCACTCTCACAAATCTTATTATTCATATTCTGAACCTGTATTTCAGGTTTACTATTTTTGATCTACTTCATTTTGTCTAAACTCTGATAATTTTAATCAGAATCAGAACAATTAATTCAGAAACTTTGGAATATTGCCTCCACAGTGACTGTCATTAGATCCAGGAAAGGCAGCTCCCTATATGTGTTTGTCAGAATTTGAGGACACAAAATATGTATCTCACCTGGGCAGCTGCCAAACACTCTTCCCTTCCCTCATTCCAGAGACATGCTACCTACTCCCCACTCCTAATGTCCTTTATTGAGGAACGTCCCTGATGGAAATTTGCCCAGTTCTGCAGGTGCATTAGAATTAGTTAAAAAATAAAAGACTAAGAATCATTGGTATATTGGATAGAGATAATATGAGGCATATATATCAGTGGGTATAAATATGTAATTTTACTTACAGAATAAACGAAATCCTGAAATCACATTTATTAATATTTAATAATATTTAATAAATGTCATAATTAAATTATAAGTTAGATACAAGAGGGGACCCCCCTAAAAACAGAATTATCTTCTGGAGGGTGGGTCCCTAGCAATACAGGCTTCCCCCACTAGGATGAGTGTTCTAGGAGCCCATCTGCGTCAGTGTGCCAGCTGGCATTGTTGTGAGAGGCTGCATTTGGCTTCAGTGATCTTTTTTTAATACTCTTCCAACACGTTTGCCCATTTCATGGTGGGTGATTTATGAGCACAGCTGACCACACTGCACTGAGTGTTCAGCAGTTTTTGACCAACACCAGCATGACCCCCATGCTTTGCCTTCCCTGATGAAAAAGTCCTCACAGGGAAACGTTTTGCCAGTGGGGAGGATGTGGAAGAGGTGAAACAAAAAAGGCAGAAGCACTAAGAGGCATCAAAATTGACAAGCTCAAAAACTGTCTTGAACGGTGGAGAAAACATCTCCATCAGTGTGTTGTATCAAATGGAGAGTGCTTTGAAGGTGACCAGAGTTAAACATGTAAGAATAAACACATTTTTTTGTAAATCAGCTCCGAGTTTTGTGGTTTTTCTTGGATCCCCCAGTACTCTTCAAGTCTGTGATGTAATATAAACTGCTCCAATTGTCTTTTTAAAAATGATCTATAAAATGAAGGATATAAATGTGCTTTTATCTCTTTTGTTCCCTAATTCTGATTGGTTAGGGTTCAAAATAAGTTTTCTTTTTTACTTAGCATGATGTTTTGAAATTTTATTCATGTCATAACATCTATCAATACTTCATTTATTTTTATTGTCAGATAATATTACCTTGTGCCGATATACCGTATTTTATTTATCCATTCATTAATTGACGAGTGTCTGGTCTGGGTGATTTCCACTTTTTGACTATTACTAATAATTTCACTATGAACATTTGTGTTCATTTGTACATATGCTTTCACTTCTCTAAGGTAAATAACTAACAGTAGAACTCCTGGGTCATATGGTAACTTTGTGTTTGACCTTTTGAGTAATTCCCAGACTGTTTCCCAAAGTGGAGCCACTATTTTACATTCCCACCAGTAAGTAGTGTGTGAAGATTCCAATTTCTACTTATCATTGCTAGCGTTTGTTATTACTCATCTTCTTGATTATGGCAATCTTAGAGGGTGTGAAATGGCATTTCATTATCATTTTGATTTGAATTTCCCTGATAATAATGTGGAGCATCTTTTTACATGCTATTTTCCACTTACATATCTTTAGAGAAATATCTGTTCATATCCTTTGCCCATATTTTAATTGGCTCATTTGTCTTTCTATTATGGAATTGGAAAAAATTTTAATATATTTCTAGATATATATATATTTAAAATTTTATTTAGTTATTTTTCAAGTACAGTTTTTTTTGTCTATTTCTCCCATCCCAGCCTCCCCCACCCCTTGCTCCCCACCTCCCTCCCATTTCTACCCCCCTTAGTTCTTGTCCCTGTGTCCTTCCTATTTGTTTCTCCAAATCCCTCCCCCTTTTTCCCCTTAACTTCCCTTCCCTCTCCCCTCTGGTCACTGTCCCCTTGTTCTCTATTTCAGTGTCTTGGTTGTTTTTTTTTTTTCTGCTTGCTTGTTTGTTTTGTTGTTTAGCTTCCTGTTAAAGGTGAGATCATATGGTATTTGTCTTTCAGCACCTGGCCTATTTCACTCAGCATAATGCTTTCCAGTTCCATCCATGTTGTTGCAAAGGGTAGTAGCTCCTTCTTTCTCTCTGCTGCATAGAATTCCATTGTGTATATGTACCACAATTTTTTGATCCATTCATTTACTGATGGGCACCTAGGTTGCTTCCAACTCTTGGCTATTGTAAATTGTGCTGCTATGAACATTGTGGTGCATAGGTTCTTTGAAATTGATGTTTTAGGATTCTTAGGATATAATCCTAGCAGTGGAATTGCTGGGTCAAAAGGCAGGTTGATTTTTAGTTTTCTGAGAAAATTCCATACTGTTGTTTTCCATAATGGTTGTACCAGTCTGCAATCCCACCAACAGTGAACTAAGGACCCCTTTTCCCCACAACCTCTCCAATATTTGTTGTTTGTTGCTTTATGATAGCCATCCTGACAGGTGTAAAGTGGTATCTCATTGTGGTTTTAATTTGCATCTCTCTGATAGCTAACGATATTGAGCATTTCTTCATGTGTCTCTGGATATTCTGTATGTCCTCCTTGGAGAAGTGTCTGTTCAAGTCCTTTTCCCATTTTTTAATTGGGTTGGGTGTCTTCTTAGAGTGGAGTCGTGTAAGTTCTTTGTATATTTTGGAGATTAGACCTTTGTCTGAGGTATCATTGGCAAATATGTTTTCCCATACAGTTGGTTGTCTTGCTAATTTAATAGTGTTTTCTTTAGCCACACAGAAGCTTTTTATTTTGATGAGATTCCATTTGTTTATTCTTTCCTTTATATTCCTTGCTCTAGGGGACATATCAGTAAAAAAGTTGCTGTGTGAAATATCTGAGATTTTCTTGTCGATGTTCTCCTCTGGGACTTTAATGGTTTCATGGCTTATATTTAAGTCTTTTATCCATCTTGAATTTATTTTGGTATATGGTGTAAGTTAGTGCTCGAGTTTCATTTTTTTTGCACGTAGCTATCCATTTCTCCCAACACCATTTGTTGAAGAGGCTATTTTTAGTCCATTTTATGTTGCTGCCTGCTTTGTCGAAAATTAATTGACCTTAGGGACTTGGGTTTATTTCTGGGCTCTCTGTTCTGTTCCATTGGTCTATGTGCCTGTTTTTATACCAGTACCAGGCTGTTTTGATTACAGTGGCCTTGTAATACAGTTTGATATCAGGTATTGTGATCCCTCCTACTTTGTTCTTCTTTCTCAAAAGTGCAGCTGCTATTCTGGATCGTTTATGGTCTCATATAAATTTTTGAAGTGTTTGTTCTATGTCTGTGAAATATGCCATTGGTACTTTAATAGGTATTGCATTGAATCTGTATATTGCTTTGGGTAGTATGGACATTTTGATGATGTTAATTCTTCCAATCCATGAACACGGTATATGTTTCCATTTGTTTGAGCCTTCCTTGATTTCTTTCTTCAGGGCTGTGTAGTTTTCTGCATACAGGTGTTTTACCTCCTTGGTTAGGTTTATTCCCAGATATTTTATTTTTGTTTTTGCTATATCGAATGGGATTTTTTCCTTGATTTCTGCTTCTGCTGATTCATTGTTGGTATACAAAAATGCCTTTGATTTCTGGATATTGACTTTGTAACCAGCTGTTTTGCCAAATTCATTAATTAGTTCCAACTGTTTTTGGGTAGAGTCTATAGGATTTTCCATGTACACTATCATGTCATCTGCAAACAGTGACAGTTTTGCTTCCTCCTTTCCTATTTGGATGCCTTTTATTTCCTTTTCTATCAAACATATGATTATAAATGTTTTTCTACTCTGTGGGTTATCTTTTCACTTTACTCATGGTATCTTTTAAAACACAAAAGATTTTTAATTTTATAAGGTTCATTTACATTTTTTTGTTTCTTATCTTTTGATGTCCTGAGGAGCCATTGCCTAAACTTGAAAAGGTCTAGTTTGCTTGACATTTTGCTCCTCCATAAAGGAGCAAATTTTGATTTCTTCTAAGCGCTTTATGGTTTCAGTTCTTACTTTTAGGCCTTTGATCCATTTGGGGTTAATTTTTATATATGGTGTCAGATGGGAGTATAATTTCATTATTTTTAATGCAGCCAGCCAGTTGTTTCAGCACCATTTGTTGAAGAATATTTTTACCTATTTAATTTCTTGGCAACCTGTCAAAATTAATTGACCATGAGTGTGAGGGTTTACTTCTAAACTGTAAATTCTATTCCATTTATCTATATTTCTAGCCTCATGATAGTACCATACTATCTTGAGTACTGTATCTTTGTAGGAATTTTTAAAATTAGGAAGTATACTTCAAATTTTTTCTTTTTCTAAATTGTTTGGGGTATTCTGATCTTGGAATTTCTACATGAATTTTAGGATTAGCTTATCAGTTTTTACAAAGAAGCTAACAGGGATTGTGATAGAAATGGTGTTGAATCTATAGATCAATTTGGGGAATATTGCCGTCTTAACAATGTTAAGTCATCTTCTGATCCATGAAAATAGGATGTCTTTCCATTTATTTAAGTCTTACTTTCTTTCAACAATGTTATATAGTTCCAGAGTATAAATTTTGTACTTATTTTGTTAAATGTATTCCTATTTTATTTCTTGATGCTATTGTAAATGGAATTGTTTTCTTTATTTTCAGTTGCTCATTGCTACTCTATAGACGTATAATTAATTTTTATATATTAATCTTGTATCCTGAAATCTTGCTGAACTCATTTATTAGATGTAATATAGTTTTTTAATGGGTTCCAGGATGTTCTGTATTTAAGATTTTGTCATCTGCAAATGAGATAATCTTATTTCTTCCTTTCCACTCTGGATGCTTTTTTATTTTCTTGCTAATTGTTCTGATTAAAATTGCCAGTGCAATATTGAATAGAGTGAAAAAGAAGACATCTTTCTTGTTACTAATCTTATGGAAAATACTGTCTTTCACCAGCAAGTATGATGCTAGCTGTGGGTTTTTCGTGAATGCTCTTTATAATGGTGAGGACATTTCCTTTTAATCCTAGTTTGTTGAGGGTTTCTATGCTTGGAATACCCTTTCCTCTCTCTTCCACCTGGTACATCCCCTCTTATTCTCTAAGACTTGCTTAAATATACCCACGCAACAATGATCTTCTCTCTTTTCCACTACCAATTTGTAGGAATATAAGCCAAACAGACTGGAAGAAATTGAGTCACTGGAAGAAAGTGACTTTGAGTCACTTTTAAAAAGGCTTTTCAAATTGAAAAATGTCCAAACTTGGAAAATTATGAATTCAAGACACTAAAATCACAGATTCCTACACATAATTCTATTTAACCTGTCTTGGTGTTGATTTTGAAGTGCTAAACTCAGACATGAGTTTTACATAAGCAGGAATACATTTATAAACTACAAATCGTTCCATATCAGTTTGCATTGTTAGTAATCTATGCACTTGCAAAAAATCTATTAAAAATATGGATGGAAAAATACAGATCTAAAATGATAACTCTTGAATAACCTGTAATAGAAAAGAGACTGTGAGCTATCTGATCCAGTAAAATGAATTTAAGGTGATATATTAATTGAGAGCTGAGGATTAATGATTTTTCCTTATGTGTATATTAAGTGATAATTCACCTCTGCCAGGTTTCTCAGATAGTGAAAGTGTTGTGTTTGCCCATCCCTTGGGCAGATTAGCTTTCAACTTTGATTTACTGGCTTTCTTTCACTCACTCACTCACTTAATAGCTCACCAATTTACTTATTTTATTCAATTAATTTAAAAAAATCTGGATTTATGATAATTTCTATGTGAGATGTAAATAAAACAGAAATCCCTACATTGCAGGAATTTATAATTTATTAGGGAAATTAAAATAAAATAATATGCAGTGGTTGATACAGACTTCTAGTTCAAGATGGAAGCCTAAGTATGTGGGTCAGCTTCCCTTTACCCCAACATATGTAGACACATATGCCAAGGGGAGGCAAGCTGGGAAACAGACTTACATGGCATTGTAGGATATTTAATCCTGATATTTATGCTAACCAGTGTAGCCTGTAATTCACAAACATAAATGGACACAAAATATTACTATGTACCTGAGAAAAAAACAGCAAATGATAGAACAAATAAAATGACTTTGACCAAAAACCATGATTTAGGCAACAAGATAGAAATTAAAAAATTTAAATTAACATCTTCAGGGAGATTCTAATGCTTTTTGCATTCAGAAAATAAGACAAATATGAGAAAATGAGCAGTCAAAATTAAGAAAATAATATGGGAAGTTAAATATATAGTGATAAATTGCAATCATTTTTTGAATTGGCTAAATCACATGATGCTTATAGATGAAAGTAAAGACTCTGAAAGGCAAAGCCATAGAAACTACATTAATGTCTTAAGACTGCCATAACAAATAACCTCAAATTTGGTGTGAAACAATAAAATTTTACCCCCTTGCAGTTCTGGAGGCCAGAACTATGAAATCATGTGTCAGCAGAGTTGGTTCCTTCTGCAGGGTTTGATGAAGAATCTGTTTCATGGAGCTCTCGTGTAGCTAACTACATATCTGACCATCGCACATTTCAAAGCCATTTTCCCAAGTTCTCTGGTGAAAGAAATTATGTAATTCAAATCCAAAGCTTCACTTCAAATGTACTGCAAACGAGGCTGTATTCTTTTCCTGGTGTTTCTTGGCTTATGGACCCATCACTCCAGCCTCTGCCTCTGTGTTCACTGTCTTCATTGTCTTCCAAATCTAACAAAGAAAATTAACAAACTAATTTTTAGGGCTAGTGAAGAAAGAAAGTCTCAGGTATAATCCTTAATATGCTTTGTGGTTTAATGGGTAGCACTGTTAACAAAAGCACTATAGTATGTGGCCAAGAATAAAAGGTATTTAAGCTTTTTCTTGATATTCTCTTAATGCCTCTCTGCCAATTGCCAGACTTTCAATCCCAACCAAAGTCGAGAAACAGGTGTATAACATTTCCTGATGTTGTCGTGTATTTGTCGGCTGGTTTGTTCCTTCATTCTTTCATATTTATCAGACCCTATTTTGCGGTGCTCAGTTAGAAAAGAGAGTGTGTCTTGCTCCCACTTAGGTCCTAGATGGATTGAGAAACCCGTAAAGTTGAATTTCCATCAGGAAATGAGCCTGGGACATAGAAGTTTGCAAATGCAAGTTTGATTTTTCTTTCAAAGGGGGAGGAAACTAAAAATTACAGGCTAGTTAACTTTAATAAGTTGATTAAAAAGGGAATGCAACAGATTAATTTATGATTTATATGAAATTAAAAACATACTGTTTAGTTTTCATTGTACAAGTAATATATTGATAGATATTTGTTGTTGTTATAGCAATAAAGTAAATAAATAGGGACAGAAAAATCTCCTTCGACTACTTTCCTGAACCCTAATCTCTATGCATTATATGTGAATTATGTGTATGTATATATATGTATGTATATATACACATATGGATAAAGAGAGATCCTTATATAAATACATATGTGATGGGGTGTGAGGGGGTGCTCTTTCTACATAATATGTATCTTACCATACATGTTTTGCAACTTGAGTTTTTCATTAATATATCTTGGAGAGCTTACTGCGGTAGTCCATGTAGACTGGCCTCACCGTCTGTGATTGTTGCACGGATCCCTATTTCAGTGTCACCTTTTGGGTGATCATTTATGCAGCTTCCAGCTTTTGCTCGTACAATAGCACTGCACTGACCCCTCTCATGCAGGCTCCCTTGTGCACCCCCATGTGGGCGTTTCTGTGAGGTAATAACCATTGAATGGTCAGATTGCTCTATCATAGGTTATATACCTTTTATGTTTTGTTAGATACTTCTAAATTGCTAAATAAATTGGGGTAGATCTAATCTTATTGATATTACAAAGTATTAAATTTTAAAAGTGAGCTTTGTGAATAACAACTTGTCCCTTCTCAGCTTAATTTCCTGAGTAATAAATTATGGCCTTGTAGATAAAGGGGAAGAAAGAAAATAATATATTTGAACTGAAGCTTTGGATTTGAATTACATAGTTTTCTTACTGGTGAACCTTGGAAAACTGCTTTGAAATATACAGTGGTCAGGTACTCAAATAACTATAGTTCCAAAACAGAAAGCCAGTGGTCTATGACTCAGCATCAATCTGAGGGGCTTTATTGAAGTTCCTCTGATTTGATACTCTTGATTTTTTTAAATTTATGGAATAAAAAGCAGACAAAAAGCTTGAACATAGCTTAGAATATTGGGGACCTTGGGCTGTTTTGGAAAAGTGAGCATAAAAACTAGAATCTTCCTCATTGGTGACTCAATCTAATACTTCATTCCAGGGATGTTTAGCACGCATTCAGTCAGCTGGTAATTGGCTCTCATCCTGGCTGGAGATTTTCCACCTACTGCTCTCCACAGCTACTGCAGACATGCCTGCCCTCATTTTTCATGCTCAGGCTATTGGTGCTAAGCTTATGTATTCTTTTAGAACTCCTCATGTTCTTATAAATTATATCTATTATTTTTCCTTTCTCTCCTCACTACCCATATTGACTCCTTGAACACTGAACCATGACTTGTTCACCATTGTATTCCTGCCCGGCAGCCCTGAGCTTAGGAGCCTGGTGGTTAAGGATGCGGGTTTAGATAGATGTGTCTTCAAACTTCTGTTCTGCCACTTTCCAGCTCTGTGTATTCTTGGGGAAGTTCCCTAAGACACTTATGTCTCTGTGTCCTTTTTGGTAAATTGAAGCTATCGACCACAGAAGATTATTTGGGGAGGATTACCTAAGATTACTAACTGCATGCTTAGCACAGTATACACAGTGAAATGATAGCTGCTGTTGTTGAAATATAGTTCAAGAGGACAGAAATATGTAAGAAAAACTCCTAAGACTAAAGGAGGGATCATTTATTATAAAAATGTAACTCAAATTTCCCAGTCACTTTATTTTTCAATATTAGGAATAGATGTGAGTTACTTTTGTTTTCTTTCTTTCTTTCTTCCTGTATTTGCAAAGTTTCCTACTGTTTTTAAGTTCCCTTTTTTTTAATTGTCCAGTTACGGTTGTCCCCCCATTTTGCCCCACTATAAGCTGTGTCTCTTGCTGTTTATTCAGCACAGACTTAAGGAGCTCAATGCAAAATAGGGTGAGGTTTCCAAGATTTTTGTTTGATCAAGCACTAAAATTTTGGCAGAGAGCACAGCACTTAGTAGTGATAAAAATATCTAGGAGTGACTCAGAGCACTGAGGTTGGTGGTCTCCTATGAGGCCCAGTGCAGCGATTTCAGAAGGGAGTGGGTTCCAAGCACTGGACCCCATGACTGGCATTGCCGTCCTTGTAGATCTTTAATCCCCCTTGGGCGTCAGCTCACACGTCACTCTGGCTTTCATACACATAAAATATTTATTTTTTCCACCAAGAGCTATCTTTCACAATGTAATACTATTCAGCCATTAAAAAAACACTAAAAGGAATTCCTACCCTTTAGGACAGCATGATGGACCTGGAGAGTAATATAATATGATGCTAAGTGAAATAAGCCAGTCAGAGAAAGACAAGTACCTATGATTTGACTTGTACTTGGCATCTAATGAATAAAATAAACAGACAAAACAGAAAAAGACTCACAGATACAGAGAACAGCCTGCCAGTTGTAAGAGGGGAGGGAGTGGAGGAGGTAGAAGAGGGTAAAGTGAGGATAAATGGTGATGGAAGGAGACTTAGGGTGGTGAACACACAATACCATATACAGATGATGTGTTATAGAATTGTACACCTGAAACCTGTTTAGTTTTATTAACCAGTGTCACCCCAATAAATTTAATAAAATAAAAAAAAATCTGGGTCTAGGAATTTCCTCTCCACTGTCATTTTATGCCCAGTCTTCTTCGCGTTGTTCATTTCAGAGAATCTATTGACTGGGCTTTTGGATCCAAACCTATACCTTCTGTATTGCATATATTTCTTTTATAATTCTCTTTCCTTCTGGAAAAGTACAGCTCATCAACAGAACCCCTTTCTGTGATCCAACAGCCCAGGGAGCTCCTTTTTCTACCCTCCATGCTCCCCTCCACTGCTGAGCATCTTTGCTTTTTACTTTCTCTCTTCTTTTTCTGTCTTTCTCTCCTTTACTCTTTTAGACATAGATGTGAAATATTATCTCACTCTTTTTGAAGAGTGAATTTTTATTTTCACATCCCCTCTGAGCTTCTCTGGGAGGTGGTAAAAGGAAAGTAGATATTGTATCGAAATTGTCACCTCCTGTCAAGTTGCCTCTGGGGCAAAACTCGAGATTCTGGGAAGCTGCTGTGCCCCAAACCTTTCTTGGGAACAGCAAAAGCAAGGATCCCTTGTTCACCATCGATCATTCTGAGTCCCTGAACTGTATTCTAGGGTGTGCTGTGAACAAGGACACCATAGTCCTAGTGCCACTTCCTGCACTTAGGTTGCCTGCCGCCTCTCAGTCTCAAGGTTCAAGGTCTCTTAGGCCTGGCCAGACTCCTCATTGTCTGCTGGTGCCAATTTAACCAAACTGCCTTTCTATTCTGAACTTTGTGTGAAAGCTTTCCAGCAGTTTCTCATTGCCAAGGTCTCTGCTCCCATCATTAAAGCCTTAAAAGCTTGCCTTTTCCCTTCCATACCTCTGGCCTCATTTGATCAATGACCACCCCTGTGGTCTTTGTTTCTGTGGGTGCTCCCCTGTGTGTTTTGAGGGCTCCTCTTCACATCATCCACATTCTGCCATGGTCCCCAACCCAAACGTCAAGCAAGTATGTTGGTTGCCATTTCCTCTTGGAGTGTTCGAGTCTTGGCACAACCCTGAATGTGGGCTTTTATTTGTTTTTTTCATGTTGGTGTCATAAGTTAAGAGTCATTGTTATCTCTGTGATTATTTGTTGAAAACTAAGGTGTTGGATTATGATTGTGTATGTCCCAGAATGCCTGTATCACACTGGGGACTTTTGAAAACAGAACCTAAGAAAGGAACTCCTGAAGGTGCAGAGTCAGTGAAGTAAATATTCTAAAGAGGTGTCTTTTGTTCCCCTCAAATCATGCCTGTGGGTACCACCTGACCATGAGATAAGCCCCTCCCTGCTTTTTTCCTTCACAGGTTCAACTTCCTGTTCACAACAGCAGATTACCTCTCCAGGCAGCAGAGTGGGGTTGGTGAGCCTGGGTTGGAATCTCACGATGGCCATGTGTTAGGTATATAATCTCAAGTGACATTTCTTAATCCCTGTTCCCTAGTTTCCCTAGGCATAAAATGGGCAGGATACTCATAGTGTTCTGGTAGCGATTACATAAATTAAAAATCTATCTCATCTTGAACCAAGTAAGTAAGTGATGCAAGGGGTGTCCAGTCTGTGGCCCACAGGCCTCATGGGGCTATGAATGAGGCCCAACGCAAAATCATAAATTATGAATGGACCTTTTTTTTGCTCATTAGTTTATGTAAGTGTTTGTGTATTTAATGTGTGGCCCAAGACAACTCTTCTTCTTACAGTGTGGCCCAGAGACACCAAAAGGTTGGGCACCCTTGATACCTATCATTGGGGCTATGCATCTGGTCTTTGACTGATAAAAGACTAAATTATTTTCTTGCAATTATGTACATTTTTCATATCTTTGTCCTCTACTTGTCTGCTCCTTGTATGTTTGTCCATGTTAATGGTTTATAGTTTATCCTAAAGAATAGTGCTTCATACAAATATTACTTAACAAAAGCTTTTTAATGCACTTGATGATAAAGTACATTGTCTTAATTTGGGGTTTGCAAGGACTTCAAAATACCCGAATCTTATAGTCTTAATCAGACTGATTTAACTCTGTTTGCATATTTGATTTATTTTTTAACTCCATCTAATGCTTCTTTTCTCTTTTAATTCTCACCTGAGGACAAGCTTATTGATTTGTAGAGAGGGGAAGAAGGAGGGAAGGAGGGAGAGAGGAAGAAAGAGAGAGAAAGAGAAATATCATCAGTCAGTTGCCTCCCATATGCATCTTGACCAGGGATCAAACCTGCAACCTATGGATGTTCCCTGAGCAGGAATTGAACCTGCACGCTTTTGGTGTATGGGCCAATGCTCCAACCAACTGAGCCACACGAGCCAGGGTTCTTCTAATGCTTTTTATATAAATCTGTTCTCACAAAATGGTGAGACTTGACTGAGGTTATCCATGAATGAAAATCTTTTGTAAACAGGAAAATTCAATGCAAGTATAAAATAGATTAACATCAAATAGCCTATAAGGCTATTTTCAGCTGGAAATAAGGCAGTTATAGTTAAATTCATGTAGTCAAAAAAGCCTTGAAGATGGTAAAAAGTGCATGAATGTTTGATTCTGATTTGTTAATCAATGACAATAATTATTTATTTGCTTGTAAATATCTTTAAATACTTATTTAACTTTAACTATGCTTAACATGATTTTTAAAATATATGAAGTTTAGTGGAGCATAATGTTGTTTTGTTGCCCCCTAACATTTACTAGGGCACAGTTCTGAGGAAAAGCAATGACCTTCCTTTGCAGCCTCAAGTTAGGTAAATCCACTTACAAAACAGATAAAACATCATAGGCTTCACATTTTCTAGTTTACAGCTTCTCACCTAGGCTGTGTTCACTGTCAGAACACCTCACTAGCAAATAGCAGTCTATTCCCTCAAGGTTCTCCTGCTAACCTGGAAAAAGAGAAAGGGAATGTCACTGGAACCGTAATAGGCCTGTATAAATCCTGGCTTCAATATAACACCATTGTGTTTCTAAGTCTTCTGACATTCTTAATGAAAGTCCTCCCAGGCTCCCCAGAAGGCTTGGAAATGTCAAGGATGTAGGCTAAAAGAAAATCTACTTTGTTTTATGGAATGGGGCTTTAAATGCTTGTTAAAGACCATGTAATAGTATTTGTCAACTTCTGTTAATTTTTACTAAAATTAAAACTTATCTCCTTGGTCACATACATGGGTATGTGTAAACTTTTGTTGTATCCTACTAGTTCTTTGGAAGAGATTCCAAAAAGGTTATAATAAATAACATGTACACAACGAAACTAATGAATTTATAACACGCTCACAATAAAACTAATAAGTTTTACTAGACAGTACTCTAGAAATTGAGAAATGAAAAAAACCCCAATTTGTTTAAAAAAAGACTAATTAGTTATGAAATGAGAAGCTGATTTGACTCTCAACTTCCTGGTAGTCAGGGTAAAATGGAAATAGACTGAATTCTCAATATTGCAAAGAAAAAATACTCCAAAATCTTAATGTACTATATTATAAATGTGGTTATACACACATGACTTATCCACATTGGAAAATACGTACTGATCTAAAACATATATTTTACTAAGTCAATATTTTCAGTAAATATAAATTAGGTTCATGTGAAAGCTTTTCTCATTTCCCGAGCACACTCTTCCTGTGCATACAATTTTGGCAGGCTGTGGGTTATATGGAAAATTTTGCCATAGAGCAAAAAGTATAAATTTTGAGTGTATGTAATTTTTATATTGGGTATATAGTTAGGAGTCTGACTTGCTGCATGGTACTGAGATAATTAGCCGTCTCAACAGTTAGGAAGTAAGGTTGAACAAAAAGAGATTTAAAGTTTGTAATTTTTATAGAGAATGAAGGCATAGAGCCTGACTATAGCTACTTGGATTTTGATTCCTAATCAAAATCTTAAGTAAAATCTTAAGTAAAAGCATAAGTAAAATCTTCCAGGAAACATATTCTTATGCAATGGGAGAGAAAGACAAATGGATTACTTAAATATAATAATGCACTTGTAACAGGGGTGAGAGTCAGTTCAGGTAACATACTTTTTGGTTAAAATGCATTTGTTACCAATGCACTATTAACCATTTGAGAAAAAACAGTAGAAAAAATTTCAAGCAACTAATTAATAACTAAGAATATTAATACTTAGTTTTACTTTCCTAGAAATGTTTGAAAAAATTAAAGAAAAGCAACTCAGAGAGAGTCATAACTGACAGTCATGAGATGAACAGGAGTGCATAGTGGTAGAAGAAAAAGCAAATTTCTTACTTGGGTAAAATGATGAAGACTCCGGCTTCTTAGATTAATAGCAGCCTTTTCAGATTCACATATGTTCTTGCATGTATTTCAGGTTTTAATAGCTCTGCTTTTTCCTGGTGTCATATTGGAAGTCAACAGTATATTTGTTCTTACTTTTGCACGGAAGGAAAGAGATGAAAATCAGTATCTGCAGAATAGAAGTGTCTAAAAAGAAGAGATGTAGTAGAAAAAACCATTACAGAAAGAGATTGGTATATTGCTTTTAGTAGTGAAGAACTGATCCTCCACATTAGGTAACTGACTCCAGAATAATTGATTACTGCCTTTATATTCAGCACCTCAGACATATTTTCCTCATGTCTTATAATTTCTTTTTTTTAATTAAGAAGATGATGCAATTTCCTAGAATTGACTTATTTGCAGGCTAGTTGGAGGTTCCAAGTATCTGGGCATCAGAATTCAAGGTGAGGCAGTAAAATGTCAGATATCCCACGCAGCAGTATCTTTAGCAATGTATCTTCTAGACAAGAGATATAAAGGAAAGAATGAAGAAATGAGACTATATCAAATTAAAAAGATTCTGCACAGCTAAAGAAAACATTTGCAAAATGAAAAGGGAACCAACAGTGTGGGAAAACATATTGGTCAATGATACCTTGCAGAAGGGTTTGATCTCCAAAATACATAAAGAACTCACACGACTCAACACCAGGAAGACAAACAATCAATTAAAAAATGGACAAAGAACATGAACAGACACTTCTCCCAGGAGGATGTACAGACAGGGCCCAGAGACACATGACAGGATGCTCAGCATCACTAGACATCAGAGAGATGCAAATTAACACCACAATGAGATACCACTTCATATGAAATACCAGTCAGAATGGCCATCTTAATGAAATCAACAAACAAGCACTGGTGAGGTTGTGGATAAGAGGGAACCCTAATACATTGTTGGTGGGAACGCAGACTGGTGCAGCCACTGTGAAAACAGTATGGAATTTCCTCAAAAAACTGAAAGTGGAACTGCTTTTCGAGCCAGCAATTCTACTGTTGGGATTATACCCTAAGAAACACTTATTCAAAAGAGCCCATGCACCCCAATGTTCATAGCAGTGTTATTTACAATAGCCAAGTGCTGGAAGCAGCCTAGGTGCCCATCAGTAAATGAGTGGATCAAAAAACTGTGGTACATTTATACCAATGGAATACCATGAGCAGAAAGAAAGAAGGAGCTCCTACCCTTCCTGACAACATGGATGGAACTGGAGAGTATCTTGCTAAGTGACATAAGCCAGGCGGTGAAAGACAAATACCATTTGATCTCATCTATAAGTGGAACCTAATGAACAAAACAAACAAATAACCTAAATAGAACCAGAGACATGAAAATGAGGAACAAACTGACAGTGACCTGAGGGAAGAAGGGAGAGGGATAACAGGGTAAAGAAGGGGAAGGGTCTAGTCAAGTAATATATATAAAGGACCCATGGTAATGGGCAACAGGGTGGGGATTGACTGAGGGAGCGGAGGGGTAGGGGGGCAGGGCAGGGGAGAGTAATGGTGGGAAAATTGGGGCACCTGTAATTGAACAACAATTTTTTAAAAAGGAATTCAATGGTGATTCCAGAAGATGAGGGAGAACTGTTTGTATCTTTACCGATTTCCCTTTCTGGTTGCAGTGTGCTCCTGGTGTGTTTGTGTTAGAAATACATGCTGTTGCTTTAAAAACACAGCAAAACAGAGGCAGTTGAAGGCCATTAATAAGAGGCTGATAGTTTTCATATTCTAAGCTTCTTTTTCTTTGCAATATATTTCAGTCTGTTTGCCTATGTGTCTCTCCTGCCAAGTATGAATATTAAAACCACCAGTCAATACTTTCCATGTCATTTAATCTCCTAGTCTATTTGTTGATTCTCTGAAAGTGCTCAGTAATCAAAAGTGCACAGTTATGGGAAGACGTGATGAGTTGGGGTGTTCTCGAACCAACAAGTTTGTTTATTTACACCTTAAGCATAACACTAATTAGACATATGTGGAAAAAGACTGTAGTAATTGCAATTTTTCAGTCATCATGAACAGTCTCTGACTAAGTGTTCCCATTCCCCATGGACTCTATGGTATAGAGAGATATTATAACAGAAAAGAGGCTTTATCTTCCACAGATTTCTTGGCTTTCTTTTTTTTCCCCTTAGCTTCATTGAGATATAATTGACCTATTGTATAAGCTTAAGGTGAACATTGTGATCTTATTCATGAATATATTGCAAAATGTCACCACAATAAGTTTATTAATATGTCCTCTACCTCCCCTAATTACCATTTTTTGTTGTTGCCATGGTGAGAAGTTAAAGCTTTACTCTCATAGAAACTTCCAAGTCTACAGGGAGTATTGTTAGCTGCGGTCACCATGCAGTACGTGGGAGCCCCAGAACTTATGCACCTCTTCAACTGGAAGTTTGTTCCATGTGACCAACTATCTCCCCTGCCCCTTAGCTCCTGGTGCTCATCATTCTATTTTCTGTTTCTGTGAATTTGATCTTTTTAGATGCCACATATAGGTGAGATCACACAGTGTTTGTCTTTCTCTGACTTATTTCTCTTAATGCCCTCAAGATCCAACCATGTTGTCTCAAGAGGCAGGGTTTCTTTTTTATGGCTGAGTAACATTCCTCTGTGTGTGAGTGTGTGTGTGTGTGTGTGTGAGAGAGAGAGAGAGAGAGAGAGAGAGAGAGAGACATTTTCTTTACCGTTTACCCGTCAGTGAACACCTCAATTGCTTCCATGCCTTGGCTATCGTAAATGATGTGCATCCTCTACTTCCCTTGGTTGGTATTTCCTGCCCTTTCAGGTCACCTGACCTGCACAGACGATGCCTGCACCAGGACCTGCCCAAATACTTCCTCACCTTAATCAGTGTTCTAGCCTCCTTTTCTCTCTGCCCTATAACGATGTGGACCCATTATTTTAAATAACTCACTGAGATGTAGCTTACAACAAAGAGCACAGATTTTAAGAGTAAAATTTGTTGGGCTTTGACAGATGTGTATACCATGTGTATAACCGTTACCCTAATTAAGATAAAAAATCCTTCCATCATCCTAGAAATGTCCCCTCATGTCTCTTTGTAACCCCTCCCACTCACCTCTTTTATCCCTTTGTCCACTGACTTAATTTTTATCACCATAGATTAGTTCTGTTTGTCCTTGTACTTCCTCTAAAGGAAAGGCTTTTAAAATAGTGTCTGTGAGGTGTGGCATATATATAAGCAATTAGTTTATTTTCCTTTCTGAGTTGTCTTGACATAATACATGTTATTTCTCCATTTACCTGCTGAAGGACATTTGGATTATTCTCAGTTTGGGACTCATATGAAGAATGCCAGGTAAGACGATGTGTACAAATCTTTTTGTTTTAATAAAACTTTTTATTTTGACATAGTTATAGATTGTCATTTAGTTTTAAGAAGTAATATGGATTTTGTGTACCCTTTATTCAGTATTCTGCAGTGGTAATAACTTGCAAAATTATAGTATGTTATCACTTCCAGTATATTGCATCAATACAATCCATTGATCTCATTCAAATTGCAGCAGTTCAGGTGAGACAAAAATTATGGTTTAGACCAGGGTTTTAGCAATGGTGATAGGAGAAGATGTCAGCTCCAGAATGCATCCTGAAAACAGAACTGAGCAGAATTGTTACTAGATTGGGTGTGGGCTATGAGGAAAAGACCGTAATTAAAGATCATGTCTATGTTTTTGGCTAGGGCAACTGAGGGCATGATAGCATCATATACAAAGACGGAAGCAATAGATGGGAGCACATCCCATCTACATCCTCTGATGTAAAGTTTTCTTTTAGACATGATAAGTCTAAAATGCCTTTTATCGCCTATTTAGCACTTAGCGAAGAGATGAAGGCTAGAGATACAAATTTGGGTCTCATTGATGTATAGATGTGTAGATCAATTGGAATAAAAAGTTTCTGAGTCTTTTCACATCAATTAGCTCATTTTATTTTCTCAAGGATGCAGTAATGTATATAAATAGGAATCACCAGAACTGTACAGAGAAGAAATGTAGACCCAGTAAAATTAAGTCAGATTTTGGGGTAAGAACTGGTATTCTTGACTCTTAGCCTGTGTTTCGTCCATTGTAACCCTTATGTCCTGGTAGCACTCTTGGAAGGCAAAAGGGCAAGATCAATGTCCATTTTTCCTGTTTTTGGTTTGCTTTATTTTTGGGAAGAACCTCTTTTAGCTTTTGTTTCTTTTAGGCTGAGCAATTTGGCTGGCGCGTTGTGCGGTGGATGGGACAACTGCTGGTAGAGGCGAGCAGGTAGAAGCGGGTGGGCCTCCAAAGGCTCCTGAGGACGCCTTGTTTATGGAGAGGAAGTGTGGCTGCAGAAGGCGTTTCCTCTTACACTTAAGATGCAATTGTACTGAAACCGTGGACGTAGCCAGAAGCTATTTCCAGCCATATTTACCAAAAGTCATCCTTTAGAATGCTTTAATATTTGATTTGAAAGTGGATTTTTCTGTAATACAGGAGCCTTTTTTTTTTGGTATGGTGGGAGGAGGATGTTGCTTTGGAGATTGTTCTAGTTTCTTCCACATGACCCTAGTTCAAGATGTTCTTCTATTTTCTTCACAATGGAAAATATAACTTCATAAAGGAATAGAGTTGAAAGGCAGCAATGTTAGTTGAATAAGTATATTCAACAATACTAATCAGCCACAGTGAATGAAAAGAAAACTGAATCTAAGAATAGGAGACTGGTTTAAAGCTATTTCCTGCATGTTTGGAAATAGGCAGCAAGTGTTCAAAGCTACCCCTCTTGACTTAAAGCTCACTGGACAGTGTGAAGCAGGTCAGCCTAGAATGACATTAAGAGCTGGAGGAGTACCAGGTGCTTTCGTTCAACACTGATGATTGAATTGCAATTTCAAAAGGTAATTTTCACTTACAATTTTTAACTTAAATATGTTGGTTTTAGTGGACAATATGGGTTTACTTTGTTTTTTCCCTATGTGTCTGGAGGACAAGTGTTGTATTTTCATCAATGATATTAACATTATTAACTCATTTATTATTAAGTAATATTTACTTATGCTGATTTACTTCGGCATGGATCTTGACTTAAGCATAGCTATTTTCTCACTTGACAAAACCTTAACATTTTTATAACAGTGATATATAATAAAGTTGAAGTAAGGAAGACAGGGAGACAAAATGGAAAAAATAAAGGAGAATGCAATGTCTGGCTACTACTATGGAGAGAGAAAAGTACAAATGGCTTTATAATAACCAAATAACGTGTGTACATGAACTTAGTGACTATCCCAAAGTAACTTGCCTAAGGCCACATTGTGAGTAAGTGATGGTACTAAGGTCCCAATGCAGGTGGCGTCGCTCTGAATTGAACTTGGTTAGCCCCTGAACCGTGCCAAACTTTGACATGGTTTTTGTTGTTGTTGCTTATTACACTGGTGCTTTTTCAGATGGCTATATATGGAAATAAACAACTTTTTGAAATTGCTGTGCTAAATTATTTCTGACTAAATTTAATGAATCTTCTAGTGTCTGAATCCAATAGATAGCAAATTCAGTGATTTAATATGACTTTACAAAATTAATTGCCAGTTGGTTAATTACATCATTGCAGTTTCTAGAAATGCATTTATCAGCTTTAAACATTATAATCAAAGTAATCCATTTACATAGATTTAAAGGTCGAACCATGATCCATGGCCTAGACTTCAAAGCTGCTGAGCTGTCCCTATTTTGCGTGGCCCACAGCATTCCTTCTTTCCTCCAGTCCTCAAACGAGTATTGTAGTTCTTATTCCCTCTGCACCCTTTCTCCCAATATACCTTGGCTGAATTTTCATTAAATGCATTGTAGTGTCTTTAGCTTTATGACTCTGTAAATACATTTCAGGCTGAGCCATGATTAGCTTCTTTTCAGGTGTAACTCTTTTCCTGCTATTTTTTATTTGCCAAGTTTTCTTTGAATCCATGCTAATTCTTTCTGCTCTCTCTAGTAACTATAACTTTCCCCAAAGTCCAGCTCATCAAAATGGTGCTCCCAGTTGTTTTCTTGGAGATATTTCTGCTGAATGCTCTATCCTCTGGCTTCTGTCTGGACTGACTGCTCTGTGGGCTTACTGAGCCATTGTTGTCCAGGGCCTCCTTTCACTGCCATCCTGAAAGCCCTGTTGCATTTCTCAAGTTCAATCCCCTTTCCTAGACCCTGCATGGATCTCTTTCATGCTTTACTGTTTTGTTTTGGTGGAACATATTCTCCAGTAGTTTTCTGAGAAAAAAAGTGTTTAAGACAGAATTGTCTGCTACTTTTCATGTATAAAAATGTCTTTATCCTACAGTTTGATGAATAGTTCTGGGCTAAGAAATAATTTTCTTTGAAATTTTGAAGGCATCATTCTTTTGACTTCTGGACTGTAATGTTTGGGAGATTCAAGGCATTCTGATTTCCAAATCCTTTGTAATCAATCTGAGTTTGCTATTGGGTTTAGGGTCTTTATCTCTACTTTTGAAATTTCATGATAATGAACACTGATGTGAACTTTTTAATAGTTGTCCTGGATACTTGATGGGCCATTTCATATGATACAAGTTCTTGATTTTTTAAATGTTTTCTTTTTTTGTTCCCATCGCCATCTCTCCTTTTGGGGTCGTGCATTCATTCACTCGTCAGGTACAGTTATGTGCTGAATAACGAACTATAACTAGTGCCTTCTGTGTGCCAGGCATTGTGATTCTGTGCTAGACGAGTCGGCGGTGGAAGAAACACTGCCCTCATCAAACCCATTAGTCAGACATGGGCCTTCTCGATTGAGCAGTCAGTTTTCTTAATTTACTTTTCCTGCACTCCACCTATTCATCCACTACGTCCTTCTTTCTGAAAGATTTCGGTGATTTTTATCTTCCGAGTCATTGATTGGTTTATTTTTAGTTTTAGGTTTTTAATTTTTAATTTCCAGTTGCTCTGTTATTCCCTCACTGTTCCCTTTTTATTGTATATTGTCTTATTTTTTATCTTTCTCTGAGGAAATTAATTAATTTTTTAAAGAGTCTTCCTCTATTCTCTGCATGGTCTTCATTTATTCTAAATTCGTTTTGTGGTTTGCTTATGTGGGTCTCTTTCAGGTTGGTGGTTGTTCGTGAATGTCTGACGATTCTTTTCTCTGTGTTAATATTTAAAAGTTAAGCACTAAAGTGCTAGTTAGACATTCTGCCTGCATATGTGAGTTTATAGTTTGGTAAATTGCTCTGTAGGTCAATTATGTGGCAAAAGAGGGAAGACAGTGAAACTGAGATTGGACATTATTGCTGGAATCGGTGTACTGTGCCTTGTGTACCTGTACAGGCAATTTGTGCTTTATTTTGTAAATACTGAGAATCTAGATGATGCTCATACTTGAGGCAAGTCTTTTGCTATCATTCGCATTGTCCTAGGATACAAATTTCCTGTCTTTGTTTCATTCTGTCATAAATATTCTCCCTGGCTATCATGTTATATTTTATTTATTTTGATTTTTAAAAATATTTTATTTATTTATTTTTAGACAGAGGGGAAGGGAAGGAGAAAGAGTAGAAGAGAAACATCAGTGTATGGTTGCTTCTCATGTGTCCCCTACTGGAGACCTGACCTGCAACCTAGGCATGTGCCCTGACTGGGAATTGAACCGGCGACCCTTTGCTTTATAGGCCCATGCTCAATCCACTGAGCTACACCAGCTAGGGCTATTTTTTAAATTTTAATTGTTCTAGTACAGTTTTCTGCCTTTTACTCCCATCCCAGCCCACCTCCCCAGCCCTCCCCACCTCCTTCCTGTTTCCACCCCCCACTTTTTTTGTCCATGTGTCCTTTATACTTGTTTCTGAAAATCCTTCCCTTTTTCCCCTGAAATTCCCTTCCCCCTCCCCTCTGGTCACTGTCAGCCTGTTCTCTATTTCAGTGTCTTTGGTTATATTTTGCTTGTCTGTCTGTTCTGTTGATTAGGTTCCTGTTAAAGGTGAGATCATATGGTATTTGTCTTTCTCCACCTGGCTTATTTTGCTTAGCACAGTGCTTTCCAGTTTCATCCATGCTGTTGCAAAGGGTAGGAGCTCCTTCTTTCTTTCTACTGCATAGAATTTTATTGTATAAATGTACCATAGTTTTTTGATCCATTCATTTACTGATGGGCACCTAGGTTGCTTCCAATACTTGGCTGCAACCAAGTATTGGAAGTAACCTATACTTGGATGGCACAGTATTCACAAATCAATAAATGTAATCGAATAAACAAAATGTAATCACATAAACAAAATAAATGTAATCACATAAACAAAAGCGAAGACAAAAACCACATGATCATATCAATAGATGCTAAAAAGGCATTTGATAAGGCACAGCACCCATTTATGATAGAAACACTCAGGAAAGTTGGAATAGAGGGAACATTTCTCAACATAATAAAGGCAAAATATGAGAGCTACAGCCAACATCATACTCAATGGGCAAAAACTAAAAAGCTTTTCCACTAAGATCAGGAACAAGACAAGGCTGTCCACTTTCACCACTTCTATTCAATATAGTATTGGAAGTTTAAGCCACAGTGATCAGACAAAAAAAGGAAATAAAAGGCATCCAGATTGGAAAGGAAGAAACAAAACTGTCATTTTGTTTGCAGATGACATGATATTGTACATGGAAAATCCCATAGACTCTACCCCAAAACTGCTCAACCTAATAAATGAATTTGGCAAAACAGCAGATACAAAGTCAATATCCAGAAATCAGAGGTGGTTTTGTATACCAACAATGAATCAGCAGAAACAGAAATCAAGAAAAAATCCCATTCAATATAGTGAAAAGCAAAATAAAATACCTAGGAATAAACCTAACCAAGGATATAAAACACCTGTATGCAGAATACTACACAACACTGAAGAAAGAAATCCAGGAAGACACAAACAAATGGAAACATATACCGTGTTCATGGTTTAGAAGAATTAACATCATCAAAATGTCCATACTACCCAAAGCAATTTACAGATTCAATGCAATACCTATTAAAGTACCAATGGCATATTTCACAGACATAGAACAAACACTGTAAAAATTTGTATGGACCATAAACGACCCTGAATAGCGGTTGTAATTTTGAGAAAGAAGAGCAAAGTAGGAGGGATCACAATACCTAATACCAAACTGTATACAAGGCCACTGTAATCAAAACAGCCTGGTGCTGGTATAAAAACAGGCATATAGACCAATGGAAAAGAACAGAGAGCTCAGAAATAAACCCAAGCCTCTACGGTCAATCAATATTTTATTTTTTAAATTTAATTTTCTTCTTGCATAAATAAAACCTTACTATACAAATGATCCTGCAATATTTTTTTTTCATTTCCACCTCAGCCTCCTCCCCTTAGGCAGCCATCAACTTATTCTCTGTATCTATGAGTCTGTTTTGTTTATTCATTTATTTTATTTTTTTAGTTTCTACATATAATTGAAATAATTTTCCTCTGTCTGAGTTACTTCACTTAGCATAATAACCCCTAAGTTATTACAACTGGCAAGATTTATTTCTTTTTTATGGCTGAATAATATTGCATCATGTATCTACAATATCTTCTTTATCTATTCATCTGTTGGTAGATATCTGTGTTGCTTCCATATCTTGACTATTAGTAGTAATGCTGCAGTAGCAGTGAAGATAGGGGTGCATATTTCCTTTTCAAATTAGTGTTTTTGTTTTCTTCAGATAAGTGGCACTGATCATATGACATCTCTGTTTTGAATTTTTTGAGTAATTTTCATACTGTTTTCTACAATGGCTGTGCTACTTTACAGTCTCTTTAATAGTGTAATGAGGGTTCCCCTTTCTCCACATTCTCTCCAACACTTGTTTTTTATTGATTTATTGATCATAGCCATTTTGATAGGTGTAAGGTGATAGCTCACTGTGGTTTTAATTTGCATTTCCCTGATCATTAGTGACATTGGGCACCTTTTCATATGTCTGTTGACCATGTATATGTCTTCTTTGGAGAAATGTCTATTTGGGTTCTCTGCCCATTTTTTAAAATGGGATTGGGAAATTTTTTTGGTCTTAAATTGTGTGAGTTCCTTATATATTTTGAATATTAACCCCATATTGGATGTATCATTTGTGAATATCTTCTCCTATTCAGTATGTTCCTTTTCATTTTGTTGATGGTTTCCTTTGCTGTGCTAATAGTTTTTAGTTTAATGTAGTTCCATTTGTTTATTTCTTCTTTTGTTTTTCTTCTCCCAAGAGACATATCCAGAAAGATGTTTCTAAGAGTGAATCATAGAGTTTACTGCTGTGTTTTCTTCTAGGAGTTTTATGGTTTCAGGTCTAACATGTAAATCTTTAATCCATTTTGAGTTATTTTTGTGTATGGTGTAAGAAAGTGGTCTAATTTAATTTTTTTGCATGTATTGGTCCAGTTTTGCCAACACCACTTATTGTAGAGATGTTTTTACTCCATTGTATATTCTTATTTCCTTTGTCTAGAGTAATTGACCATATACCTAAGGATTTATTTCTGGGCTCTCTATTTTGTTTTATTGATCTATGTGTCTGTTTTTATGTGCCAGTGGGTCCTTTCGCCCTGGTGACCATCTGCACCTGGCTGTAAATTGCTTGGCTACTGTGTTCAGCTTTCTCTCTCAGTTTCCCTGCTCCACTTGCCAGGCAGTTTTCCTAGCTTCATACTATCCTGTCTCACTTTCATCAGGATTTAACTTGGGAAATTCAGCTTATCATTAGTGGCCACAGATTTAATATCAGAGCCCATAGGGACAGAAGCTAGCAAGTGAAATGGTAACAGTGGGATTATGGAAACTTTGACCAGGAGCCCAGTTCCAAGAAAAGGGGTGTTACTATGATCATTACAAGTCCTGAAAGTGAGACAGATCTAACAGCAGGTCAAATGGGAAATTCTGGGTTATTTGGGAAGGTCAAAGGCAGTGGGGGAGATCCAAGATGAACAAAGACACAGGAAGCAGTCAGACAGAATCAGAAAGTACAAAACTCTGTCTTTGTGTCAGGTCAGATGAGGCACGAGCCAGCAAGTAAGGAATTGACTCCCTCTCAGAGTTGGAAACATGGAGACTCACAGGTCAAGACCCATGGGTTGTAGTAGACCCTTGTGGTCCAGGTTCAAGCAGCCTTCAGGGCTGATGGTTAAGTACTACACACCAGAAGAAGTGGGGATTTGGCTACCGGTGGTCTTTGCAGAGGACAGCTAGATCTTCTGAAGAGTCTCCACTTGTAGCATGTAATTTGGTTTTATGTGTGAATGGCATTTGAATTCCTCAAAGCAATTCGTGTCTATTATTTGTTGATTCTCATGATAGATCTTTGACATACATTGGTATAGATTCACAATTTCAATTTTTCAGTCTCAGGAGAAACAATTCAACATAAAACCATGAACTAGGTCAACTTTGTTTTTACTATTTATTGTATTATATTTGGGAAGGTCTCAAATATGTTCAGTGTTTTATCTCTCCAAGGTATGGAGTGAGCTGGTATAGCGTGAGTACTGTGTTTATTTCCTTTGGTTCTAAGCTGAAGCACAGATGACTTTTTACCAAATGTCATCTCTCTTTTTCATTGCATAGAGTTGTCTCCGGAAAGTCTGTACCCAGCAAGGGATTCAATTTCTCAGCCTCTGTTTAATCTAGACGGGGTGATATGAATACTTTTTTTCCCAGTGATTATGAGTGAAAACTACTGTACCTTCTGGGCCAAAGCGGTTAAGAAGTGGATACTTCTTATCCATTCTTCTTCTTCCTTCTGTAAACTGGACACGAGGGACCCCCTGAAAGTCTCTAGGGGTGGCAGAAGCACAAAATGGGAGGAGCTTGGATTCTTGAATCACCACAGGAGAAAAGCTGTCTGCCAGCTGGGATCAGACAGTGGAATGGGAGAAGTAGACTCTTCTTGGAGTAGGCCACCAGGAGTTCACGTTCAGCAGCTATCATTACCCTAGTTCCTTTTACAGATAGGAATTAAGAAGGGTGGTCAGATTTAGCACAAAAAATGCAGTTAAATTGGAATTTTAGATAAATAGCAAATGAATTTTAATATAGTAATCATCTTAATAAAATTTAGTATAAGTATGTTCCAATATTGCATGCATAATTATACTAGAACTTATTCATTGTTCATCTGAAATCCAAATTTAACTGGACATCCTATATTTTATCTGATAACCCTAGACTTATGATTAAGCATATTGAAGAGCTGGTGAAATAATTGTATTTAGATAATTAATTTGTTGTGTGAAGCATTCTATTTTGGAAGAGATTTGTTTCGGAGCAAATGGTTTCTTTAATCCTGCTGTCGTTGGAGAATTGCAGCATTTAAAACCCCAAGACATTCATTGTTGCAGACAATCTAAAAGTGAGAATTTGCTAAGGGGCTGCTTGTAAACCTGTCCTGAAAATGGATAGGAAAGGAAGTGTTAAAAAAATTAAAAGTGAGTTAAATGTTCTACACAAATGGATAATATTTTAATGGAGACAAATAATTCTACCAGTTTAATTTTTCACTCTTTTGATTGTGGTAAAGGAAAAAAAGCTCGAAGTATTTTCAAAGAAAATTATGCAGAACTCAGGAATGCAGGCATTTTTTTACAGAGGCTGGTTCCTTTCCTGCCTGGTTCCGAAGTAATGGAAAATACGATATATGAATTCAGATGCAGAAGTAGTAAGTCATAGATATGAAGGATTTCAAAGGATTGCCATTTAGAGAAAATAGAAGTTGATTGACATTGAAGTATTTTAATTGAAACCGTTAATATAAACTAGAGCTATAAGAGAAATGCCTTTCTAAAATAAGATCATGAGATAATTAATGTCACAGATTCAGATTAAGAGAAAATCAGTGATTCTCTGCTACTGTATAATGAAATCCCCCCTTTTCAGAGAGATAATTGAGGCCCAAAAAAGTTATGCCTGTGCCCACGACTACACAGTTAATTAGTGCCACAAAATCCTAGTCATATGACTTTTCTTATGTCTATCTCTATCTCCTATGGAGAAATTCATATAATGGAAGCAAACTGAGAAAAAAAGATCAAATTCTGTTTCATCATTAAGAGAACAATACTTATGTTTAATTGACTTGAACAACAAAAGTAGAACTCAGTGATACAACACATCTCTCTAATGAGAGTAGCAAATCATAAAAATTTCAATACACTTACATGGTTTATATACTAATGAATATACACTATTGCAAGTACCTGTTAAATAGGGCTACTACTATCTATAAAATGATTATGGCTTACAGGTCAATATGGTATTTTTCTTCTTCCTTTGGAACAGTGAAGGAATTTTCTCAGAGAGAACAAAGAGAACATTTAAAATACTTTCATAATAAATGATGCATTTTTAACATCAAGCTAATGCCAGCCAAGAAACATCAATAGATGGTGTATATATATTGGGCCGACAATACACTTAACAAATGTTATCTGTCTGACCCCAAAGGTCACACTCTATCTATCACCTTGCCAAGTGAGACCATGTTCTTGAGTTGTTCTTGATCTTCATCCAGGTGACAAACAGGATTTTCTGACTCTCTGCTTCACTGTACTAAATGTTTAAACTCTTAAAAATAAATAAAAAGTTAAGGTATTTGGGGTGAAATAGTATTAGAAAAATGTACCTTTGACAGATTCATATACAGAAAGAAATTCTGATCTGTAATTTTTTTAAACTCTAAAATATATTCTAGCCCTGGCTGGTGTGACTCAGTGGTTGAGCGCCAGCCTGTGAATCAAAGGATTGTCGGTTCAAATTCCAATCTGGGCACATGCCTTGGTTGTGGGCCTGGTCCCCAGTAGCGGGTGTGTGAGAGGCAGACACACACTGATGTTTCTCTCCCTCTCATTCTCTCTCCCTTTCCCTCTTTAAAAAATAAAATAAAATCTTTTAAAAATAAGCTCTAAAATATATTTTAACAGTAAATAAAATGAAAATTCTGAAGGCCTGGATCATATGGACTTGTTCGAAGAGTAAGAATGATGTTTTTAATACTGATTTCCAACTTAGGCCATTGTTTTGCTATGACTTGGCATTTAATCCTAGTTCCTGACAATATTGTGCCTCTGCTGAGTAGAGCCAGAATGTAGTACCAAATGATGCTGTCAAGTTCATATGTAAATCCTCAGGGAAAAGCACAAGGTTAAGTAATGTTCATACTTGACAGATTAATGGCAGTGATGACATGGAACCTCATCGTTACAGAATGAAGTAGGCTATTACTGAAGCTGGGAGAAATGAAAGTAATCCAAAATTTTCCTTGCCAGCAAAATTATGTGTCTGCAGCTCTCAGTTTCACATTGGATCATCGCATTCCATTAATATTTTGGCTGAAATGTCTCAGAGCAATGTAATGAATCTTTTTGGAATAATCCTTTAGGACTAGATTATAAAATCTTGCTGATATAAGATAGTTGGTAGATTTCGCCACACATGTTGTAGCTTGACTGTTTCCCTCCTAGCCTATAAATAATCTGAACGAGGAAGTTGTATTGCTTTGTTTTCATGTAAGTCTTCTCTGGCTTTCCTGGCCTATCATTTTAGGGCAACATAAAAGTGTTGAAAATCCTGTCAAATGATTGTTACATTTCTTTTTCAAAAACAGTTTAAATTATCTTTTGATAAGTGGCAGCCTTCTCTTTTCAAAAATGAAATTTGGTTTATAATGGAATAGATATAGATAAATGGGTATAAATCTACATATATTTCTTCAGGACCTATTTTATGATGTGGACATGTCTTTACTACTCACCCCTCCCAACCTAGTGTATTTATTTTATCTGTCTTTCCCTTTTCCTCCTAATACCACTATTTTAGTTTATTTCCTCATTATTTCTCAGCCAGGATAATGTATTTCCCTGCATTCAACCTTTTCTCCCATATTACTGCCATTTGTCTAATTATATCACTTCATTGATTATAAAACTCCAGTAGCTCCACATGGTCCCCAAGATACAATAAAAAATAACAGCAGTGCATACAGGGTTCTTCATGGTCTGATTTCTTCTACTTATGTTTTCAACAACTTCTCCTGGACTTTCCCTTTGCATACATTCCATCCATACCTAGCTATTGGTAGTTCTCCAAACATACCATGCCGTTCTCATGCCTTCATTTATTTCTATATAGATTTACTTCTTTTGCAGGTACTTACCTCTGCCTGCTTATCCAGTTGGTGAATTTCTCATTTGTTAATACTAATCTTCTAGCCTGCCTCTTCAGAAAAGCTCTCTCTGCTCCAAGCCCTTATTATATGAAATGCTAAAGGGACTTATCTAAGAAAAAGAAGTTAAAGAAACATGAACAGTGAAAGGACAGCAAACTCACAGTTATTAACAACCACACCTAAAACAAAAGCAAACTAAAAGGACAGCTAGATCAGGAGTGGAAACATAGAAATGAAGATCTCAAGGAGGGTTAGCAACAGGGGAGTGGGAGGAGGAGAAGGGGGGAGAAGGTACAGAAAATAAGTAGCATAGACAGTAAATAGAAAATAGATGGGGGGGGGGCAAGAATAGCATGGGAAATATAGAATCTAAAGAACTTGAGACACAGGGACATAAACTAAAGGGGGGTAATGGTGGGGATGGTGGGGGTAGGGTGGAGGGGAATGAAGGGGGGAATAGAACAACTGTAACAGCATAATCAATAAAAAAATTTTAAAAAAAAGAAGAAAAGCTCTGTCTGATCTTTCTGTGCAGAATTTGATACTTCCTTCCTTATATTTCCATTTTATTCAGGCTACTTTCCTTATCTGTGTCTATATGGTACATATTCCAGACAAATGGCCCTCAAAATTCAATGTATCTAAGAATCATTAGCAGATTTTGCAAAACTCAAAGTTATGGGTCCCACCATCAGAAATTCTGATTCATTGGATCAGGATGAAACTGGAACATTTAATGCGGGGTTGTCAAATTCATTTTCATCAGGGGCCACATCAGCCTCGTGGTGCCTTCAAAGGGCCGAATGTAATTTTAGGACTGTATAAATGTAACTACTCCTTAAGAGTTAAGTGAGAGCTTGGTGCTGCCACTGGGGAGAAACAAGGTGCTGGGCCAGATAAAACAAGGTGGAGGGCGGGATTTGGCCCGCGGGCCTTGTGTTTGCCAACTTGTTTTAATGTGTTTATGAGATCTCCAAATGTATCTAGTGTACAACCAAGTTTTAGGACCCTTGTTCTGTTTTAGTCATCTCTTTATTTTTAGGACCTAGCACAGTATATAAAGTATATTGTGGGCATTTAACAACAGTTTGTTGGAAGAAAAATATGGCTTTTTTGGTGAGCTAACATACATACTGATAGAACAGCTAATATACCTGGCACATAGGTCATCAGAAAGTGTGTGATATTTGTGCATATGAATTAACAATTGAATGAATGAAGAATGAAAAGACCTCAGGGAAGATAGGTAAATTATTAACATAGCCCCTTGAATCTCTCAAATATTGGAAATGTCAGATATGAGACCTGAACTTCGGGTAACTGAGCCTTAAAGTCAATTTTAGAGATGATATTATAATTTAATTTCTTTTTACCATATGGACTGACACACACTTTTCTAAAGTTGACAACCTTAATAAAAATCAGGTATCCTGACTTGAGTTCTTCTGTAGACATGGTGTCTTTTTACTTCCACATGGTTGTAGACTGTAGGCAAAATCAAATATTTAAAAAATACTCTGCTCAGGGATATGAATAAATACTGATCAGACACTCAAAAATTCTGCCCCATAAAGAAAGAAATAAAATATATTTAAGTTTTAACCATTTGCTTTTGAGCTTGCATTTACCTAAAATTACATGGACTATTCAAATTATATGCCTTTTTGAAAATACTGGGAATGGGCTTGCGTTCCTTGGTGTTATTTTTTTATCTGGATCCTTAACAAGAATGTCCTTAGAATGTACTAGATTTAATATTTATTACAAAAACATATCCTATAATTTCAAAAGCTCTCATGGCCTTTTTTACTTCCATTTTTTACTTTCCATCTCAGCCAGGTTCTAGAATTAATTTGTAGATAGAGGGTTATAAAAATTCTTATAGAGTTGTATTACTCACGGGACTGTGAAGAAATGAAATCCATCAAAAATGTTTTGTGACTAAAATCTCAAGAGGAGATTTTGGAACAAAGGAAAGATTTGTAATGTTTACCATTTTAAGATGCTAACAGAGGCCCTGGCTGGTGTAGCTCAGTGGATTGATTGCTGGCCTGTGAACCAAAGGGTTACCAGTTTGATTCTCAGTCAGGACACATGGCTGGGTTGTGGGCCAGGTCCCCATGAGGGTGTGTGTGAGAGGCAACCACACGCTGATGTTTCTCTCTGTCTCTTTTTTCCTCCCTTCCCCTCTCTAAAAATAAAATTAAAAAAAATTTTTAAAGATGCTAACAAAAAAAGCAAGATGTTTTCACAATTCATATTGTGCAGATCTGTGTTTGGGGAATCAACATATACTCAATATATAAAATTTTGGTTGTGTATGTTTAATGTCAATTCCATGTATTTTACTTAACCAAGAATTTCTTCTAAATAGAGTCATATCTAATTCTTTTCTAGGTGTTATCAGTATAGTAGATACAGGCTTAAATGAAATGCTGACTTTTGATGCACTAGAACAGGAGTGGTCACAGGTTTTCAGTAAAGGGTCAGATATCTGAGGCCATGTGCTCTCTGTCACGACGACTGTGTTGTCAGTGTAGCCACATGCAGTTCATAAAGGAAAGGGTGTGGCTGTGTTTCAGTGAAAAAGTTATCCACCAAAACACGCAGCTGCCGAGTCAGCCGTGAGCTGCAGTTGGCTGATTCCTGCTGTACATCATCATTTTTACATCATTTTTATTAATACATGAATACAGTTGCCTCCATTTTCCCACCCAAAATCATATGTTTGATTCGAAGAATGACAAGTGAGAAGAGGCCTCCATTGCATGTGGCTTTGTTTGTGCATTTGTCTATTCACCTGTAACTAGAAATCTTAAACTTTCTTCCTAGTATTTCATTAATCATATAAATAAACAATGTATTTAGTAACTACTAAACTGCATTACATAGATTCTTAAAATACTAGGAAAAAATCCTTGATCAATTTCAAGTCAATTTAAAATAGAAATTCAAAAATCTCAGATTAGCCCTGGCTGGTGTAGCTCAGTGGATTGAGCACAGGCCTGTGAACCAGAGGATCGCAGTTTGATTCCCAGTCAGGGCACATGCCTGGGCTGCAGGCCAGTTGCCAGCAGGGGACACACGAGAGGCAGCCACACATTGATATTTCTCTCCCTCTCTGCTTCCCTCTTCCTCTAAAGATAAATAAATAAAATACTTTTTAAAAGTCTCAGATTAATTTTCTCATCTGAAAAATGGATTAAATGCAAATCAGTCCCATATCATAGGCAAGTTGCTACAGTTCTCTACTCCTTGGTTTTCTGCGTGGGCAATGGAATTTCTTTGATAGAAGTATATAAACTAGGAAATTAACTTTCAGTGTCTTATCTTTATCTAGAGTCAGTGCAAGTAAATCCATGAAGTGAATGCATCAGTTTTCTGTAAGGCACCTGAGGGTCCAGTGCCTCCCTCCTGTCACTGAGCTCTTTAGGGCATTTAGGGTACATCGTGTTATATCAGAACAGAATGTAGCCAATCAGTTAGTATATTCTGATACCTAACATCTACTTTATAGTGTATTTGGATTTCCATAGGCTTTCTTAAGATAATTTTAACCTGAGAAAGTTAACCTCCCATTTATTTATGTATGTGTTTATTCTTTGCTTATTTCAAATTTTCACATACATACTTCAGAAAGTATTTGAGGCACCACATAAATCTTAATGATAGTAATATTGTGAGGCACTTTATTAGAATTATATGAGAGCCTTGGGTTAAGCTTTTAGTCACTCTCAAATCATCTCAGTGAACTTGGCTGCTCTGGGAAGCCAGAATGCCTGAGAAAGTATGAATTAATAAAGGACCAGCTATGAATGCATGAAAAATGAATTAAAAAGTTTCATCAGTGTATCAACTAATCGGGAAATTATATTTTATTGTCAAATCAGTGCATGAAAAATATTTAGATTTAAAATTGTTTTGAGGCTTCAGCTGACCAGTGACAGGGATACAAAAACCTCCATATTTTTATACAACTATTTTATAGTCAATTATAGGAGGAGGGAATAATACTTATCAAAAAGTACAGATTTTTACAGAAGCCCAGGTTTCCCAAGTAGTAGTCCCATTAAGAATGTGTTCTTCAGTAAGTCATTTATTCTTCTTTGTTCTTTATCTTCAGAACCATTATCAGCATGGCTGTGAAAAAGTAGACAGATGAGAGTTTAAATAATATCGTACAACATAACATGCTGGTGAAGTGGTGTTTGTGAGCAGACTGGATTTGAGTTAAGGTATATAGAGAATGGTGATCATTGCTGAAACTTATCCACGTTAGTGAATAATGCATATGTAGTTTAATTAAAACTCACAAAAGAGGTTCCAAAGTAGTTGGGTGTTTGATTCAGGATGAGGTTCCAAAGTGGTTGGATGTTTGATTCAGGATATCTCTCACTCATTCTGCAGTTGAGATCCTGCATTTATGAGGTCCATTGGCCCTGAAATGTAGCACAGTCAGTCAAGTGTTGGTCATTAGCTTTCTATTGCTATGTAATAAACTCTTATCATCAACCTAGCAACTTAAAACCATACAAATTTATTAGTTTAGTTTCCACAGGTCTGGAGTCAGGCAGCCTTTTTTGGGGTACTCCACTCACAATTTCTCTGGGCTGCATCCAGGTGTGAGCCACATGTGGTTCTCAACCAGAGCTGGGAGACTCTTCCAGGTCTAGTAAGGTTATTGGTGGAATTTGGTTCCTTGTGGCTGTAGCACTGCGGTCCCTGTTGTCTTGATGGCTGTTGGCTACTGGGTGCTTAGCTCCTGGAGGCCATTTAGAACCCAGCCAGGTGGTGATCTCACAGTATGGCAGTTTAGGTCTTCAAAGCCAGCTGCAAGAACCTCTTTTCAGTCTCCTACTAGGAAGACTTATGTCATGCATTGTAAACAAGGGAGTCTCTAAACCATCACCTTTGTCACATAATGGAACCTAAGCAAAGGAAAGCCTACTCTATCATAGTTCCATGACCCCCATCCCCCCCTCCCCCTGCAAAAGAAAGGGATTATACTGGGCACCAACACCACGGGGCCGGAGTCTTGGGGGCCATCTTGGAATTCTGCCCACTACAGTTAATGTGCAGTTTAGGTCTCCTTCCATGACTTTGAGGTCTGTGCAGTTTAAGGGGTTCTAGCCATCTCATTTATAAGTTTTCTTAAAATATGATTAAAATTCTAAACTTGATTGATAGTCTTAATTTTTGTCTTTGTTATAGGCTCTATTTTAGGGCTCAAAGTTAAACAATTTTAAAGATTGAGGTGTCAGCAAAAAATAACTTCTTATTTCCACTCTAAGTTTCCCTTTTTAATTAGCCATTAAAAAGCCACATCATACACATACTGATTTCAAATATATAATGTACATTTGAGGGAATTATATGCAAAGAAATGAGGTGAACAGGAGTAACAATCTTGCCAAAACTTTTCCTGAGAATGTAGGATGTGTTGAGAACAATTTTCCACAAATTACATGCTCACCATTTCTGGCTTTCCCCTCCTTATGACATGTGCCTCTGCAACATACTTTTAATTTCATCTCAACATCTCCTTGCCTGTGTCTTTATGTTCTAACCATGCAGTCCTTCCTCCTTTTTCTAGTCACTCTTCTATATACACTGAATGGTATGAGTAGAACTCTAAGTAGCTAGTGTCTTCCTTAAGGGCTTAAAGGAAAATTTGATTTTATTAATAATTATTGGTGTGTTTATGTGATGCTATCTATTTTATTTCTACTCATAGGCTTTGGGTATACTAACTATAAAATTATGCAAGCTTATATTTTCTATTTATAAAACATAGCTACACAGCCTAGTACCTAATTATAATGACCCCTTTCTTCTCTATAAACCATATAACTCATTATATTTGTACTTTAACCATTTTTTTAATCTATTAAAAAAGAAAACTTCTCTCAGTAGGATATCTATCGAGGATAATCCTAATAGGTAAAGGGAAAGGCAAAATTATCACAAAATTTATCCACCATAGTCACATTTTCATTAAAAAGTTCTAGTATTTAATATTGTTATGAAAGATATAAAGTTATATTTTTGGTGCTCTAATTTTTATTTGCATTCTCTGTTATTTCACGCATTGTAAAAATCACTTCATGCAGGAATTTTGGGCAATAGTCACAAAATTTTCATTATAGGATTAAGTTATTTGCTATAGTTACACAAAACCGCAGTGTTTGGATCTTGGTTAGGATCCTGTATAATTTATTTTAAGGAGGTTAACTCATGTAAAGTAAAAATTTTTAATTAGTATGTGAATGTGGTCGATTATGTTGGATGTTAGAATTGTATAGCTAAAATGGGACTTAGAGTTCATCTAATTGATGAACTCTATTCCTTTATTTCACAGTTGAGGAAATGAATACCAAGGGAGCTAAGATCCAGTAGAAATGTGGTCAAAGGCTGAGAATGGTCCGCTGGCCTCAGGTTTTTCTTGGCAGAAAAACTTCCTTTTGCTATGTGAGCACTCAGCACTTTTGCTTGTATGACCCTAAACCTCACGAGCTTCTTTCTATTATGAAAGGTACATTATAAAGTTAATTTTTCCAGTATTCTAGGTGCTCTAATTTTCATTAGTTCTAATTTTTGTGATGTACTCTAATTCTTTTATTTCATGGAGAGGAATTCAGATAATAGCTGTTTGTTAGTAGGAAACAACTAGGCCCTGTGCATGCACCTAATTCACCACTGGGGAGGGACATGGGGGTGGGGGGTCAAATGCCTGTCTGTGTCTGAGTGGCGGAGTGTGAAAAGATGAGCGCAAACTTGACAAAGCAGAAACTCCAGCACCCCCACCCCTCAAAGCTTTCTGTCGGCCGCATCATTATTGTGATGGCAGATTCTAAGTGGGTAAAATGGCAAGTGTGTTTTATCAAAAAGAAACATTTCTTTCATCATTAAAATTATTTACCATTTGTTTCAGGCATGATTTTGAGAAAGGAGATAAAATATAGTTTCTTAATTCTTTAGAAGTATACTAAAAATCTTTGAGAAAAATGCACATCAACAAATCGAAGGCTTCTAATTGCTCATTCTCTTTTCTTAGAGGAAAAAGCGAGCTTTAAAACCAGAAAGTGCTCCTAATGAGGCTTCCGAGTCCTACAGAACTTCCTGGCTATGGAGAGTGGAGTTTCCTCATCAAGAGAAAGCCTTTTGCCTCACTACTTCTTGATCACTCTTCTGAGAAAGAAGCACAAAGCAGATTTAAGGATGTGTTTTTATTACTTTGAAAAGTTATCTATTGCCATTTGCACTGAGGTTTTCAAACTTCTATGCAAACATTCATGTTTGGGAGCCTTTTCTCTCATTTTCTACCTTTGTCAGCACAGGATGTCAGTACCTCCTGTCCTGGGCACAGTTTATTGTGTGTGTGGCTTGCTGAGCTGGTTACTTGAACTAGCCAGAGTTCGGTTTAGGTGAATTAATCTTCTCGTATGTGTACCATGATTAGTGTAATTGCATGTTGCTGGTTAAGAATGGTGGCCATTTTCTTTTGTTTCTTCTTAATGGAAATGATGAAGTTAAGAGACCACATGCCCATATCTGTAAAGATGTGTACTCATCTCCTCTTCATGAGATGAGTGGTTGGGAAAAGGGATGTCTGTACTCTTTCTGAAAAGAAGAGGCTGTTTGGGACCGAGTTCATGTCTTTGGTATCCACAGTGGGTGTATTGGGCAACTAAGCCAAGTAGCCACAAGTCGTCGTTCCTAGACCTGATTATTCTCTAATGAGAATTTTTTCCCTTTGGCAAACTCCACACAAACAGAGGAATGTAAGTAAATACTGAAGCCGAAAGATATCTCCCCCCCCCCCGCCACCTATCCTACAGGAATATTTGCCAAAAGAATAAAACAAAGGAATATAATTTAACTATAATTCTCACTAATGAAGATAAATAGATCTAGATTCACTTTCTGTGTCCAAATTAACCACTTGTAGAGTTAATATTTTTCTCCATATCTGGTAGCATCCTGTAGTTTGTAAGTGGAGAATTATCCTAGATATTAACCAGGTATCCTGTGATAAACCTCCAAAAATAGCTTGAGAATTTAGGTCCAGGATATAAGAGAGATCTTGTACCCTACATATCAAATGCATTTTCTGGCTTTTGTTTTTCAGTCTGCTGATCCTGAGTCTTCCTGCATGCCTAGTTTGAAGATGCAGAAATAGTGGAATACAATTTGGAATGATCTTGGAATTTAGATCAGATTTAAGTTAAGAATAAATTCAAACCATCTCTCATTTCCAAATATTAGTAGGGTGATGGAGAGCAAGTGACATTTTTACATTTAGTTCAGTTTGTCTTTAGTTACTATTTTTGTCTATATTAAATGATTTTAGATGATAAACTGCTGTTAATTGCATTCATAATCCAAAGCCTTTGTTTCATACCATTTAAAGAAAAGATAAATGGCAACATGATATCTTTTGCTATAACATGGAATATTCATCAGTGAAGATCTACAGAAGTGTTGTTGGCATTTGCAACTGCTGGTTGTCTATAGAGGGAGCCAAAGAGATGTTGTGTGTATGTGTGTGAGTGTGTGTGTGCATGTGTGTATGCACGTGTGTGTGTGCGCGCACGCACGTGTGAGAGAGAGAGAGAAGAGAGGAAGGGAGAGTTGAGACTGTTCTGGGAGTGCTGGCATCTGGTTGGCAGCATTGAGTCAAAGGATGGAGCAGAGAAGAAATGCCAGGTTAAGAGACCACCTTCAACTGTGTAGAGAAGGATTTTGCCTGAGAGTTAAAATGAGTGGCAGATGGTATGATCTCCTAATCCCCATAGTCAAGTCAGGGGCAGTGAGCTAAGTGGGGAAATGGGTTAGGATGGAGATAAGGCCTTGTGGAAAGTACAAGATGGTGTTGAGAGTGGACTGAATATGATGATTAAGATATCTGCTTGGTGGAGCTGTAAAGTAATGGCCCTTTCAGAAGTTATCACATGATAATAAGCTTAATGCAATAATATTATATTTTGAAATCTATATTGTCCCCAAAGCATCATTTTTAGAACAGAAATTCAGTTGAACTTGAGTGCTCTTTTAACTTTCTTAGAAGAAATGCTAAATATTTCTAATTCTTATACTTCTGTGGTATTAGAAAATATTATAACCACATTTTCTAGTAGAAAGACATTCAATTTACTAATAACTTTGATTTTTGTAATTGTTTTTGTTAGCTTTAAGTCTGTTTTAATCCAAAAATAGTTGAATAAGACTGTAAATGAGAAAGCCCCTCAGCTAAAGCCAAAGTTTTTACTCCTAGGCCTCACATATAATTCATTGTTTTTTTACTTAGGATGCCATATAAAATTCAGTTATTTCCTTTTCCAAAGCTGATCAGCAGCAGTTTATAAGAAAAGTTGTTGTACCAGAGGCTGGCTCCACGAGAGCAACAGTTATAATCTAATGTCAAGAGAAAAGAGAAAGAAATTAGAAGGCAGAGATATTATTACATTAGCAGTAAAGTAAAGATGCTTATAATGTTCCAGCCATCCATAAAAGTTTAATTTATTATCGTTAGGTTTTATATTTAAAACAAATTCAGAGAAGGGATACTATGTTTTAGAAGGCTTTCATCAAAAATGGTAGAAAATAAAAGCACTCCTTTTGTTACCTGATGTGTGCAGTTTCTCTTTCCTAAAACTTTTATTTATATAGAATAGCTTATTTTACAACTTTATAGCAAAATGTGTTGATTGTAAAGAATTGGGCCAATTAGAAACCTGTAAAATAAGGAAAAGTTTTTGTAAAACCCTTAAGCCTGTTGGTGAGGATGGAGCCTGTAAGGTTCGCATGAATTTTCTTTTTTTTTTTTAATTAAATAAATTTATTTATTTTTTTGAATTGTTTATGCTGTTACAGTTGTTCTATTCCCCCCTTCATTCCCCTCCACCCTGCCCCCCCAACCCCCCCATTACCCCCCCTTTAGCTTATGTCCATGTGTCTCAATTCCTTTAGGTTCTATATTTCCCATATTATTCTTGCCCCCCCCCATCTAATTTCTATCTACTGTCTATGCTACTTGTTTTCTGTACCTTCTCTCCCCGTCTTCTCCTCCCACTCCCCTGTTGCTAACCCTACTTGAGATCTTCATTTCTATGTTTCCACTCCTGATCTAGCTGTCCTTTTAGTTTGCTTTCGTTTTAGGTGTGGTTGTTAATAACTGTGAGCTTGTTGTCCTTTCACTGTTCATGTTTCTTTAACTTCTTTTTCTTAGATAAGTCCCTTTAACATTTCGTATAATAAGGGCTTGGTGATGATGAACTCCTTGAATTTGGTCTTATCTGAGAAGCACCTTATCTGTCCTTCCCTTCTAAATGAAAGTTTTGCTGGGTAGAGCAATCTTGGTTGTAGGTCTTTAGTTTTCATGACTTGGAATATTTCTTTCCAGCCCCTTCTTGCCTGTAAGGTCTCTTTTGAGAAATCTGCTGACAGCCTGATGGGGACTCCTTTGTAGGTGATTGTCCCCTTAGCTCTTGCTGCTTCCAGGATTCTCTCCTTCGTTTTAATTTTGGCTAATGTAATTATGATATGCCTTGGTGTGTTTCTTCTTGAGTCCAACTTTTTTGGTACTCTCTGGGCTTCTTGGATTTCTTGGAAGTCTGTTTCCTTTGCCAGATTGGGGAAATTTTCTTTTATTATTTGTTCAAATAGTTTTTCCACTGGTGGTTGTGTCTTTCCCCCTTCTGGTACCCCTATAATTCGGATATTGGAGCGTTTATAGATGTCCTGGAAGTTCCTAAGCTTCTCCTCATTTTTCTGAATTCTTATTTCTTCATTCCTTTCTGATTGATCATTTTTTTCTTCCTTCTGGTTCACTCCATTGAGTTGAGTCCCAGTTTTTTTTTTCATCTCTATGGGTTTCCTGTGGAATTCCATTCATTTCCCTTAATTTAGCCTTCATATGTTTCTCTAATTTGTGGCTATAGTCCACCAGATCTGTGAGGAAGCTGACGACCAGTGTTTTAAACTGTGCGTCTGAGAGATTTGCTATTTCTTCGTCACTTAGATTTATCTCCGGGACTTTGAGGTCCCCCTGTGACATTTTTGGTCTGTTCTGGCCCTTTAAGTGAAAGAAGCGGCGCCTTGGAGTCCCAGGTCGCTGGGTTGTGACGCTGTATATGGGGGCGTGGTCAGAGCGGGGAAAATGGCGCTGCCGCAGCCGGTCCCCCGCGCGTAACCGGGCACCCACAGTCAACTCGCTGCCACCGCCTCCCCACTGACTCCTCCGTAGTCGCTCACCCGGTGGGCTGCTCACTAGGTCCAATCCTGGGTTTGGAACCCTTGCGGCTGGATTCGCGCATCTGGATTCCGCGCCCGCGCCCGGGTCGATCGAGTTCTCCTTTGTAACTCCTCACCCGCCGCTGGTTTCGCCGGTTTCGCCCCTTACGGGTCGGGCCGAAGGATTTGTTGTTTGCGGACTTCTGAAAAGTTCAGTTTTCCGTGTTCTGGTTGTGTTTTCTGGTGCTAATATTTAGTTGTCCTTAAACTTGGTTGTGAGAGGAGGCAGGCACATCCACCTTAATCCTCCATCTTGGCGGAAGTCCTGAATTTTCAATGAAGAGCCACTGAGCTGCACCCTGTTCCTCTGTGTCCCTCTGCCAGAGGTGGGGGTGTCCTGGAGTGCTGGTACCCTGTGAAGTCAGGCTCTTCCACAGGATCGTGAGAAAAGCATGCAGTTTACAGACACATGCACAAGATTGTAGTCTTCTGCTAAGACTTATTTAGGTAGAACTCTGCCCCCAGGTTTCCAAGGTTTCATCTGTGTCTGTCCTGACACGGAAAAAGTCCAACTGTCTCCCCAGCAAGGCCAACCAAAGGCCAGTGTCCAGAGTATCTGTTCCATATTAGAGCTTAGTCCTTTAGAGCCTGTGTGCTCTCCTGCAGGCCCGATAGCTGCTAAACCCACATGGCTGTGTGCGTTCCTGAGTGAGAGCAAATGCACAAACAAAGGGGGCAAGAGCGAGTGTGGGTCACTGAGTGAGAGGGAGAGAGCCCTGTTTTCCCCTGGGGTTACAATCAGGACCTTTTTCAAACTAACCAATCAACTTTCCCAAACTTTTGTGGGCTTATGATGGGTCCACCCCCTACTTAGATTGACAGGCCTTTATGGTCAAGCACTTTCCCCTGCTTCCCCAACAACCTTGTGCCAGAGGGTGGACAGTTCTCCCGGGGAGATTTCCTGTGTTTCTAGGGTTAAGTGCCCTTGGCAGCAGTCCTCTAGAATGAGTCTTTAAATGATATGGCTCTCTGTCTTACGCTCTCTAGTTTATTAAACTCAGTGTTTAATTCCCTTTGCTCTCTTCTTATTAATAACTAGTTAACTACCTATAGTAACAGAAGAAGAGGCTGCCTGTAATACATGGTAATCTTCACTGGCAGAGGAAAGTGGATGATTCTTAGTAACCTTTGGTCTTGTAACTTTTTGGCATTGGCCCTTCTGTCTTTCCTGTTAAAATTTAATTTATTAGGGAATAACAGGGGGAAGAGGAGCAGAGTCATGAAGGCACATGTATAAAGGACAGTTGGACAAAGCCAAAAAGGGTAGGATTGAGGGTGGGAAGTAGGGATAGGTGAGGTGGGGGGAGTGATAGTGGGGGCAATGAAGACAATTAAAACAACAATAAAAATTTGTTTAATTTTTCTTGTTATGAGGAAATATAATACCTTTAGTTTACACAGTATTTTACAGTTTATGTTTCTCTTCTACATCAATCACACTGCTGAAGCAGCAGGTGCTTCTTCACTGGCTTGGGTCACCCGCCGACTTTAAGCAACATGGTTACTCTCACTTAGTATGACTGCTCTTTCCACTCTTTTAAATATCAGTTAACTTTTCTGGCTCTTTTAAGTATTAGTTAATGTTAGTGGATAATTAAAGCTTCATGCTGTACACACTAGGCCCACAGGGAAAGCTCAAAACAACTGGTGGACCATGCCCAATAAGCTCTGCTCATTCCTTTTGGTTCTATGCAAATAGACTCAATTCTGACTTTGAAACAGGTTTTTGTTAAGTTTTTTCATTAAACAGAACTTATATTTACAACTTTTCATGACTGTGTTCTTGGCCCACAGCCCCTGCCTATAGTATATTTATTTTACTTTGTTTTTTTTACCCTCAATGCCTGTAATAATGGAAAAAACAGTAATCATTTTCCGTCTTCTGGGAACTGAAGACTCTGACCACATGTGCCTGCAGGGAAATGTGACGTAGGGCCTGCACTGAATGAAACTTCTCAGCACGAGGGGTTGTTTCTGGTGTAGAAATCTCATGTTTGATTTCTAATTATAAGCACAAGTTCCATTTGTAAAAAGTTATTATTTTTCCTGTTAGCTTTATTTCTTGGCAGGGAATTCACATTAGCACTAACAATAGAGACAGGGTAAGCCAGGATTCTTGTTAACTGGAGACTTGGCAAGTAGGAGAATCACGTGGTCTTTCTGGAGACAATGACCAATCTCAAGTCTGTGTTTTAAAATTCCTAATGGCCCAAGTTAACTCTGTGTATAGCCTTAATGAGACCTGAATTAAAGGCTTTAGACAATTGTCTAATAAAAAATTGTGGGTGAAATTCTAATGGCAAATCAATGTGAGTCAACAATGAAGAATGTAATTTTGAATGTATTTATTTTATTCTTTATACCAGTAATTAGTGCTTTATTATCTACCCAATTGAGAAGGACAAAACCACAAATAATAGAAAACCACAAATAGACTATTAGTCGAGCTACAATTTTAAGAGCGGTACAGTAAGAATGGCAGCAGGTGGGAGCCCCCCTGCGAGCCTGCCACGCCCTGTGTTCCCTGCTCCTCACTGGAGATAGAGCGGTCCAAAGACAGTGCCGCAGGTGCAGGTTCGTCTCGCCCTCCGTGCAGATCTGTGGGTGGTCTCCTCACTTACAGCATTGGTGAGGAGCACCACCTGTTCACAAGGTAATCATAGAATAATTTTTTCTCAGTTTTAAAATTTCAATTTGGAAGAAACTTTAAAACCTACAGAAAAGTTGGAGAAACGGTACCATTAACACCCATATGCCCCTCACTTAAACTTACTAAATGGCAATTGCAAGCACCAGAATAATTCATCTCTAAATACTTCCCCATGCGTCTTCCAAGATTGAATATATTTTAAAAGGAACTGTGTTTTAGTCCCTTTAATTCATAGTAGCTCTTTTGTAAAAACATTTTTAAACATGCAGTAGATGAAATGTGGTCGTTATTGTTGAAATGGGAGGGGATAATGGGGGGAAGGGTTTTCAGAAACGACTGTAAAGGACACGTGGACAATAACAAGGGGGGTGGAAGCAGGGGAGGGAGGTGGGGATGGCTGGTGGGGGTAAATGCAGAAAACTATACTTGAACAATAAAATAATTAAAGAAAAATGGAAAACTATCAGTAAGTAAAGTCTTATGGTAGTTTTTCTTAAAGTCTTTTTCTAAAGCAAAACATTTTAGCAAGTGTCCACTAGGTTTCTAACATACTGTAATCAAAATTATGGTCTAAATAAAGGTAAAAATTATATTCTTCTGTGAAAATCAGCACTGATGTGCTTCACCTCCCTTCTTTTGCTACAGAGAGAGAGAGGGGGAGAGAAAGGCAGAGAGGGTGGGCAGGGGTAGAGCAAGGGAGACAGAGAGACAGAGAAGAAATAGAAAATAAGAAAGGAATCCAGAAGGCAATGTGGATGAGCAGAAGCAGTGGTGACCAGGTTCAGGGATGCAAAGACTCCTTCTTGACAGTTTGGTATCAGATGGCAAAAAGACATCTGGGACATTGCTTTAAAAAAACAAAAACAGCATGACTCTCAGATCCTCGCACACTAACAGCAGTGATTTAAACTGAGCCCGGTTCAGAAAGTCCCCCAACCACATGAGTGAGTGCAGGCCTGAGGGTGTGCTCTCCAGTGAAACAGATACCCCTTGATTCACTTTGCATAGTGACTGTAGGTACTTGAGAGGTTCTAAAGTATTTTTTTAAATACTGTTCTCTTCAGTAAACAGCATAATCCTCTTGGAATCTTTTCACACTTTTTATTTGTGTGATTAAGTCTTTTTAACATGTCATAATTAAATCAAAGGTTAACTTTATGATTATAAATTTCAAATTTGTAAGCACCAAACTAATGAGATTTTATTAAAATGTTAAAACTTAAGTATCTTATATACCAAGTATGAGTAGGTTGCAGTGAAAAAGTTTCAGCCTGGTCCAATCCCATCTTTGAGGTTTTGTAGGGAAGAGAAATAATGGGTAAGTCGCTCTGTCCTAATGTGAAGGGGATATCTGTGTCAGGTTATGTGTTAATTAACAAGACAGAAATTAATGACCATTTTCACTCTTGAAGAGCCCTCAGTTTAGTGGGGAGTGGGGCCAAGCCACTTGATTCTGCTCATGAGACAGCTTTGCATTACTTAGTTTTCAGCCTGTGTTCCTGGGTAAGTGGCTACAAATAGAAGCATTTGATCTAGAAATAGATCTTTTTTTCTGGGTAGCAAAGTTCTCAAAATATCTCTTTTATTAACTTTTTTATATTTTCATAAGGTTGATTTTGAGACTTTTAAAATTCCCTTGACTAAAATAGTTCTGCAAGAAAGAAAAAAAATGTAAAAACAAGCTCCCTTGTTCCCAGAGTAAGAGGCAAAGATGCTGCAACAGGCAAATTTTGCTCTCACCTGTACTCATTTTCATTTGACATGCTGCCATTTTTAGATCTTTATATTTCCTTAGGAAATTTGCATTTGCCAGAAAGAATACCATGCAAATATCTGTAAATTACTAACCCTGTTCCTTCATATTGGGTATACTCTCATAAAGCTTCCTAGACTACAAAGGCATTAGAATAGTATAATTTAGTTATATTTTCTTTTTTGAGCAGCATGTATTTCTAGCTGTTAGCATGCATGCATTAATTCTTCTATCCTTGGCATTTATATTTTGGGCTTTGACATGAAGATCTAACTTTTATGGTGAATGTATTAAATATCGGTTGTATTATATATTTTTTAAAATAGATTTTATTTGTTTATTTTTAGAGGGAGGGGAAGGGAAGGAGAGAGGGAGAGAAACATCAGTGCGTGGTTGCCTCTTGAGCGCTCCCTACTGGTAACATGGCCCACCACCTAGGCATGTGCCCTGACTGGGAATTGAACCAGCAACCCTTTGGTTTGCAGGCCCATGCTCAATCCATTGGGCTATACCAGCCAGGGCTAAATCTTGGTTATATTTCTTAATTGATATAAAACTAATATAAGTATTGAAAGAAAATATCTTAAATGTTTTTAACAAGTTCTAAACTTTTTGAAAATTTAAGCTAATTTTAAAATAGCATAGTAAACAATTAAAAAATATATATATATATATATGAGTAAATTCAAATGAAGATGCTGACAGTTTTAACACTTCAGGGAAGGGTTGAATTGAAAATAACTGGTAATGGATTGTCTAGCTATATGACAAGATACTAGTTAAAATATGTTACATAATTTTGTATACATAACATAATATAGTATATACTACTTTATCCAGAGACATTACAGATACTGGTTACAAATGGCCCATACAGCTAATGGGAAAGGTTTATTTCTTTCTATTTTGACAGGCAATGCCAGTCTAACCCACCCCACCCCCAAAGAACAGCAACAACAAAACAAAAACTAAAAACCCAAACAAAAAGAACAAACAAAACAAATAAAAAATAAAGATGATTATACATTGTGATAAGGTGATACACTAGGGGACAGCTAGTAGGGTGAGGGCCACAGGAGGGACAGCTGTTTAAATGCATTGTTTAAATGCAGGGAAGGTCTCTGTGAGGAGGTGACATTTGTTTTGGGAGCTGAGAGGTGAGAAGGCTGACTATTCATTTGTTAGTAGACCTTTTCAACTTTTCTAAGGCCCTGCCAGATCAATACATCAGTTCCACAGAATTTCTATTTAAAAAGTTTGTTGTTTGCCTAATACGGCATTTTAGAAAGGAAACCTGAACTAAAAGAACAGTTGATTCTTGCTTTCCTTTTTTTAATGTATGTAACTAATTTTAGTGTTCTGTCGTCGTGGTTCTTGCTCTTCTAGAAGGTTATAGGTGAGTGTAGTGAGAAGAACCTAAATGGAGATCGCTGGGCCTGTGTTCCAGTTCAGCTCTGTTGCCATGACCTTTGTATCATGTAAACTCTCTAAACCTTATTTTCTCGTGTGAAATGGGGCATAGTTGCTCTCTATATTCCCATCCAGAAACAGCTCCAAAAACCGTGATTGTTCTGTTGGGGGCCTAACAGGAAAGTCTGTGACTGCGTCCTGGTGTATGATCGCGGTGAGTTTACTCACAGACTCAGCACAGCAGTTCTCCTGGGAGACTGAGAAAGGACATTCATTGAAAGTATTGTGAAAGATGACCCCAAAATGGAAGAAAAAACCACTTCTCATTGAAAAATAAATTTGAAGTAACTTGAAAATATTTAAACTGGCATGATTGTTTATCTAGACCTGGAATTTTAATGTTTATGGTAAAACTTTCATTTAGTATCATATTCTCTGTAATTCAGTATTGATGTGCTAATTCAGTGAACATTTTCTAATAACATGCTGCACACAAATCGTCAAGTTCAATTGAGGGGAAACCAATATGTTCCTGACTTTCAGGGAACATTCTTGCCTGGTGGCTGAGCACACTTAAACAAAGAAAATTATTCATTCGTTTATTGTTTTTGCTGTAGCCCACAAATTTGAAGCAGCCTATAATAATGAGTATAGCAATACAAACAAACAGTCAGGGTGAGGGGAAATCCAGATGGAATGGAAAGCAGTGTTAGATGAGAGACAGCAAGCAACAGAGTTAAACAAAGCTGCTAAGGTTAAAGTGAAATTCTGGATCTCTTTTCAGGAGTGACCAAAAGTAAAAAAGAAGGTTTGAGTTCATAAAAAGAAGATACTATAGGGAAAGGGGGTGGGAGGCTGGGGAGAGTAGGGGGGTCAAATATATGGTGACAGAAGAGGATTTGATTTGGGGAAATGGGCATACAGTATAGTCTACAGACGAGGTATCATAGAAATGTATACTTGAACCCTATATAACCTTATTAACCAGTGTCCTCCAGTAAATTTAATTTTAAAAAAAGGAAAGAAAAAAATGTGAATTTAATGCAACAACAGGAAGAAAAAGAAAAATATGTCAACTCTTCAGGAGAGGCAAAACCTTTTCTAGAATGCACATTTTACAGAAATTGCATGGAACTTTTGTATTGAGAAATACCGCTTGATGGTGACATTTATTGAGTGCTTTCTATGTGTGAGGAATGGTTTTAAGTGTTTTACAAGATTTTCCTCATGTAATCTTCACAACTTTAGGACCCAGGGACTGTCATGTCATTGATGACAAAACTGAGCCTTGGGGAATCCAACAAACACTTTGCAAGGGAACAGTTGGAGACAGGCCTTCCACAACTGCTGAGCCCCCCCGCTGGCCTCTGGGTTACAGCTCCCCTGTGCAGTGCTCCCTGTCCCCTGTAGCAGGATTCGAGGTCACGGGCAACATGCCAGCAACAAATACAGCGTTAGATTTTATAAGGTTGTTGCTTATAACATCTCTGAAGGTAAGCTTGGGGTAACACATTGAAGGAATTCAGGAAAAGAATTTCTTCTAGGAAGTGAGAGTAAGTCACATACTTAGCTTAGTAACTGTTTTTGTTGATTGAGGTTTAAAATCTAAATCTTGTTGAATAGGGAGGAAGTACTTTATAAATAATCTTTGCAAAATACAGTTTGTGTCCTTGTGATCTTGATGAAATTGATCAGGAGGCAGTTCCGGATAAGAGTCCGGAGTTTTAAGGGCAGATCTCTGTTGATTTAAGGGCAGCTCACCGTGAGGCAGGAATGGTAATGGGTATTGCTCTGGGTGAGGATGTCTAGATCTAGACCCTTGTTAAATCTTTTGCCCACTTCTCAACTGTGAGATTCCGGACAAGGTACTCAATATCTCTATGTCTCTGTTTCTTCATCCATAAAATATAAATAATAATAGTATTTACCTTGTAAGGTAATTGTTATTAAAAATACAATGTTTATAAAGTCTAGAGCTGAGCACACTATAAGCTTTCTGTAGGCTAGTGCTGCTTTAGTTCCTCACCTCTTCTCCTCCCTGGATTCCTTCTTCCCAGACTTCCTTCTTTCCCCTCCTTGATTCTTTTCATCCTAACTTCCCTCATTTCCTTCTCCTTTCCTCTCATCAACTTCTTGTTTTTCATCTCCTCTGCTCTCTCCTCCACCTCACCACCAGCCATCACCCCAGTTCATCCTCTTGTCTTCAATTAAGCAGAGAGCTTGACCTGACACCTTGTCATGAATTTGCTCCCTAACTCAGTTCTTCTAGTGGACAAAGCCGTCCACCCAGGGAACCATGCCAAGGGGGGGATAAGATCTGTGGGGAAGACAAAGGCCCTACAGTGCTCTGCTCTGAGTGTGGGGCCTCCAGGAGTAAGTGAGCAGTCATTTCTGCTCGACGGCACTCACACAGCAAGTGACATGTTGCTGCATTTTCATAAAGAAGAAGAATGGGTGAGATTGAAAGGAGAGGGAGGTTATCATGATTGTCAAGTTGTGCATTGTGAAGGAGCAGAGGGCTTATGCAATGTGGGAGATGAGGAAAATGAAGTAGTTTAGGTTCAGATTTGTGAAGCCTACTCTAATTACACTGAACCCTAATTGCAGACTTCTGAGTGTATGTTAGTGGTAAACTGAGGATAGCAATGATAATTATGACTAAACATTTATAATATAATCTGAATTTAGAAGGTCCTGTGAAATAAAGTTCTCAAATCAAATGAAATATTATTGGGTTTAGTGAATATTATAGTATTTTGGTTCAATAAAACTGAGAAAAAATAGCCTGGTTTACCTTTCAAACCAGTTCATTAGACATTTTCTATATCGAAAATGCCATTTGCCATTTGCCATTTTTGTTGTCTGTAACACATATACATATATACAGATATCACCTGAAAAGTGTGTGCAGGATAGGAGGATGTATTTATTGAGCATCTATTTGTGCCAGGCCCATCAGGAAGAACTGGAAGGACTATTGGTGGCCCTGCCTTGTGTTACTTAAATAATTGTGGAGATGGGTTTGAATCAAATAGCCACCCTTTTTATAACCATCGATTGTGACCAGTGCTACAAAGCCAAAATAGAAGGAACCTAACATACCTGGAAGTGACAAATAAGCAAATCTTAATACATTTGCTTATTTTTCGATATAGAAAATGCCTAATGAACTGGTTTGAAAGGTAAACCAGGCTATTTTTTCTCAGTTTTATTGAACCAAAATACTATAATATTCACTAAACCCAATAATATTTCATTTGATTTCAGAACTTAATTTTACAGGACCTTCTAAATTCAGATTATATTATAACTGTTTAGTCATAATTATCATTGCTATCCTCAGTTTACCAGCATAATATTTGTTTTTCTTTCTTTGTGATTTTTTTGTAATTCTGGTCCTTGACTGAAAAGTTGAGAATATTTATTGCTATTTAGTATATTTTTTCACTGTTATAGAAACTGTCTCCATATTTGTTCTGCGAGCATAATTTTTTTTCAGTTTTATTTCCCTGCATTGGTACGGGAACTGGGCTTGAGCTAGTGAAATATTGATTTTCATATACATCAGTGTCTGAGTCTGATCTTTTTTCTAATTTTGAAAAAATACATATTTCTTTTGCCATCAGACAAGTGAGTCAAGACCCTAGAAAAGCAGTGTAACACACAGGTTATAACACACGGTTGCTTTCCAGAGACTGCATACTATTTAGCCAAAGACAGTAATTGCAATGCTATTTTGAAAACAAAGAAAAAGATTATTTAAATTAATTTATTATATTCTGTAGTAAATTGTTAAAGTGATAGCCTTCCATTAATCATGCCTCTCTATATCAGAGTCCTACTCTGACATTGAGCTAGACCATATGTTTTGCTTTAACCAATAGGATATTACCAAAATGTTGCAAGCAGAGCCTTGAAAAGCACTTGAGCATTGGGACTGTGTTTCTCTTGCTGCTTTTGGAACCCAGGTGCTGTGTGTCTGAAGCAGCCCTGGCTAGCTTGCTAGAGACATGTGGCGTAGCCAACAGCCAGCACCAACATCTGAGTGAGGTCATCTTGGACCATCCAGTCTCAGCTGAAAATCCATCTGATTGCAGCCTCATGGATGAGGCCACCAAAGACCTGTCTGACTGAACCCAGCCCATATTGCCAACCCACTGAATTTTGGGCTAGTGAGGTGATTGTCATTTTAAACCACTGAGTTAGTGAGGCTTGTTACATAATACTGTTGTACCATTTGCCATTTTTGTTGTCTGTAACATATATACATATATACAAATATAAGAATTGAGGCTAGATCAAATATTCAAATGATTTTAGTGGAATAATATTTAAGAACTCAAGATATGAAAAATAAAATCTCAAAAAGCATAAACTTTCTAAAATAATTAAAACACCTGACCTTGTAACAAATAATTGCCTAATTAATATTTACTTATTATTTATACTTCTGGCTATTTACAGAATAGATTTGAAGAATTTTACAGTATTAAGACTTGAAGACCCAAAGCAATAGGAAGTACACAAATCCATTTGAATGACAAACCTTTTTTCTTCCATAGGAGAAATTTACAACTCAGATCTTAATTGTATTCCAATAGGTAATAGATATTTGACTACTGTTTTACAAAAATTATGGAAATATTTTTAATAGATTGTTTATATGATCTATTAAAAATCTTAATACATGTAAGAAAATCTTAAATCAGCTTAGGACTTCCTTAGAGGCACTAGGGTACCAGGTGTGATGATTTCCATATGAACGGAAGAGCTTGCTCAGAATCCAGATACAAACACCTCCAGTTTTCCTAGCACCTCACCTGGTTTCTGTCAGGCATTCATCACCTGAAAAGTGTGTGCAGAATAGAAGGATGTGTTTATTGAACATCTATTTGTGCCAGGCCCATCAGGAAAACTGAAAGGACTATTGGTAGCCCTGCCTTGTGTTCCTTAAATAATTGTGGAGACAGGTTGGAATCAAATACCCACCCTTTCTATAACCATCGATTGTGATCAGTGCTGCAAGCCAAAATAGAAGGATCTTCACATACCTGGAAGTGACAGAGGCTCCCCAGAGGGAGCAATGAGAGCACTAAGATCTGCTTGGTGAGGCAAGGCCACCAGATGAAGGGAGTGATCACTGGGGAACAGCACCCTGGTAGAGGAAAGAGTCACTAACGAAGATGCTGAGGCAGTTGGACCACAGGGGAAGCAGTCAGGGAATTGTAGTAAAATAAGGCCAGTGCGCCTGGTGCACAGAGAGCGAGAGAGTACAGGATGAGGTGAAGATGTGGCCATCAGGCCTCCCCCTCATTAATTTCCAGCACACAGGGAAAGTCCATCAAAACACTTTTATATGTCTTTTGAATTTTCTCCATGAAGCATGAAATATTTTTGTATTGGGAAAAAAGTTGTTTGTAAAAGGCAGCGCTGTGTACCTTTTGTCTTATAAAGATGTGCCACTTTGCTAATTTTTTATGCCTTTGCTTCTTATTGTACTCAACACCCAGCTCAGTACTTAATTTAAGATTTTAATTAAATTAGCTAGAGTTGGAAAAATACACAGTATAAAAGAACAAACTTGCTGTCAAATGTGATTACTCAAATAGTTCTTGAAAAATAAGAGCTATGTGTCCTACCCAAAATGTTATATGAGGTCTCTCCAGAAAAAGTCCAGCCATTGTTAACATAACGAGAATGCTTTGCATGACACTGATGTAGCCTAGCAGCCAGGGAGAGTAGGGTGGATTGCATGCATGAACAATGGCTAGTACTTCACTGTATTAGTGGGTGGGAGTGACAGATGCTGTTGAGTGAGAATATGTACTGTGTGGCCATCACATTCAAAATGACTGAGTGAGTAGAACAATGAATCTGCATCAGATTTTGCAGATTCATTTAATCTTAAACATTCTTCTGTGGAAACTATTGGGATGATTCAGAAGGCCACAGCTATGGGCAAATGGTGATTGGCAGCTTCATTGTGACAATGGACCTGCTCATGCATCATGTTTCATGTGGAGTTTTTTGGTGAAATATCAAATCACCCAGGTAACTCAGCCCCCTTACAGCCCAGATTTGCTACCCTGTGACTTCCGACTTTTCCTAAAACTAAAATCCCCTTTGAGCCCTGGCTGGTATAGCTCAGCGGATTGAGTTCGGGCCTGCGAATAAAAGGATTGTGGTTGATTCCCAGCCTGGGTGGCAGGCTAGTTCCCAGCAGGGGACCCACGAGAGGCAACCATCCATTGATATTTCTCTCCCTCTCTCCTTCCCTTCCCCTCTAAAGGTAAATAAATAAAATTTTAAAAATTCCTTTTGAAAGGAAAGAGATTTCAGACCATCAATGAGATTCAGGAAAACACAATGAGGCAGCTGATGGTGATTCCAACAAAGGATTTTGCAGAGTGTTTTGAACAGTGGAAGAGACACTGGGAGAACTGTGTGAGGTCCCAAGGTGCCTATTTTTAAGGGGACTGAGTTGTCATTGTCTTACGTACAATGTTTCTTATATTTTGTATCTTTTTCAACAAATGTCTCTTTCATAGTACATGGCTGGATACTCTCTTGACAGACTCATATGCAGTCCACACTAATATTGATAACATTGTAGGATATTACTGGGGTTCTCTTTCTTCAATTCTGGTCATTGTGCAATGAGAGATTTTTGTTGCTGTTAATTCTCTATGGAATCATTACAAACCTTTGCCTTTTCAGGTTGAATGTGACTTAGGGAAAGAGCTAAAATTCATTTAGAACAAGGTTTGAAAAAGAAAACAGATGATTGAACTGAAAATTTATAATTGTGTTGAAAATATATAACCATAAATTTGTGAGACTAATGTCTTATGTGACCCTTAAAGCAAAGATTAAGAAATTCTAAATATTTTTTGAGTAATGGCATAACTAGAATAAGAGCCCCTTAGGATGATTATTTTGAGAGAAAACACACTTACATAATTATGAAAACTGAAATACATGTTTAAAAAGATGATTTACTTCATTTAATGAAACTCTTTCATTTGTTCATTCATTCACTCAAACTTTATTGAATGTCTACGCTGGGAGCAGCTTTCCTCTAGGTGCTTGGCATACATCAAAGAGTAAAACAGGTGGAGATACCTGCCCTTGAGGAATTTACATTTTAGTGTGGTATAGAGAGATTAAAAAGTTAAAAAGTGGATGAAATTAAATAAGTCAATCATACAGTATATTACAAGTGGTAACTACTATGACAAAAAAGAAAAAGTAGAGTAGAATTAGGAGCCTGGAAATGTGCCCAGACTTAGGCATCTAATGTTATAAAACCAAAAGCGAGGCATAAAGCATAATAAATAATAAGCTTTACTTTAAAAATTTCTTCTTCATGTAAAAGCCTGACTCTCTTTGTCCTGACTTCCATTTCCTGAATGCAGTGTTGGCCACTAATTAGTCTAACTCTGAGGTCACACCAGCGCTTCTTGAAATGTTACGATGCAGTGAGTAAAGGAAAAGTACTTGGTATTGAAACCTAGCCCCATGGACAGAGCCACGTCTATTCAATCTAACACTGTCCCTTAAGTCATATTTCAGGGGTTCAGCCTGGCTTTATTAATAATTTTGTCACTCATATATGGTGCTTTGCCTCTTCCCTCTTGCTCCTGTGTGCAGTGTCTTAGATCTGAGAGTAGAGTGTGAGAAAGGCGGGGTTTCCTTCCTGTTTTTAGAGGCAACCCTCTGACAACACCAAGACGTGGAAAAGCAACTCTACTTGTTCCATGTTGTCCCCAAGGTTAATGAGATCATTCTCTACTGGGCAGCAGGAAATAATTGACGCCAACTTTAACCACCAGCAGGTCACCAGACTGGGTTGATTATAGAGTGAACCTCCCGATTTCTGAGTAGTGGATGGATACTTCTGATTAGAACAAAACGTAATAAAAGAAGACCCTGAAATTTCCTTCAAACAAATTTAAATACAATAATTTATTGTATGAATAATTCTTACCCTTTAATTCTACCTCCTTTGACCAAGTCAAAAAGTTTCTTTCTTCCCACTGGAAACGAAGTTCCCATGCTTTTCTTACGGACTTACTGTCAGCAGCCCATCCCCCCACTGTTTCAAAGTTTCTGGAAAAAAGACACATTTCCTTATGAAAATATTGGCCATTCCAGCCTGCTTTGTGCCCCTTATCTTGTGGATTTAGGTGACGACTGATAAAGGTTAGATGAAAGCCAGTTAGGGTAAGCCACTCAGCACATCACATGTCAGTCGGATGGCTTATTGTGACATTGATTGAAGCACTTGGTGAAAACTGTGAAACTTGCATCACATGAGGAAGTGCTGCAAATCGTGAGCTGCAAATACAAGGCCAATGACTTTTCTTGTGAGATGTTCATGAGCCAGTGCTTATTTAATCCTTCATCCCTCAGTAGAGTCTTTCTTCGGTCTTTTTAAGAAACTGGACACTTCTTTCCTGTAGGGCTCTTGTAAGTATGGACGTAATTTCATTCTCAATAGAATAAACTTGAACCAGAATTTTTAGGCCTCTTTTATTCATTTGACTTCCAATTCTTAAACAAACATTTCTGACTATTTATTTTTCTCTCTCTTTGGGGGAGTTTCCTTACTCTGCCTAGTGCCTATATGTTAGTGTTCTCCAGCTGGCCTCTGTCCAACCACTTTACAATGTTTACGTTGTTGGAGGGGCTCTCAGGCCCTGGTTCTTTTCCAACAGCTCTATCGATATGTAAGTCACATAGTATACAATGCTCCCCTTTAAAGTATACTGTGCAACAGCTTTTTTCTTTTTAATATATTTGATTGATTATGCCATTACAGTTGTCCCATTTTCTACCTACCCCTGTCTATTGCCCCCTGTCTATTTTCTACCTACCGTCTATGCTACTTATTCTCTGTACCTTCTCCCCCCTTCTCCTCCTCCCACTCCCCTGTTGCTAACCCTCCATGTATCTCCATTTCTATGGTTCCACTCCTGATCTAGCTGTCCTTTTAGTTTGCTTCTGTTTTAGGTGTGCTTGTTAATAACTGTGAGTTTGCTGTCCTTTCACTGTTCATCTTTTTTATCTTCTTTTTCTTAGGTAAGTCCCTTTAACATTTCATGTAATAAGGGCTTGGTGATGATGAACTCCTTGAATTTGACCTTATGTGAGAAGCACTTTATCTGCCTTTCCATTCTAAATGAAAGCTTTGCTGGATAGAGCAATCTTGGATGTAGGTCTTTGGATTTCATGACTTGGAATACTTCTTTCCAGCCCCTTCTTGCCTGTAAGGTCTCTTTTGAGAAATCAACTGACAGTCTGATGGGAACTCCTTTGTAGGTGACTGTCCCCTTATCTCTTGCTGCTTCTAAGATTCTCTCCTTCATTTTAATCTTGGCTAATGTAATGATGATGTGCCTTGGTGTGTTCCTTCTTGGGTCCACCATCTTTGGGACTCTCTGTGCTTCCTGGACTTCCTGGAAGTCTATGTGCAATGGCTTTAAATGTATTCACAGAGTTGTGTATCCATTACATGATCAATTTTAGAGCATTTTCATTATCCCAAAAAGAAATCCTGGGCCCCTTAGTTGACAACTGCCACTCTCCCCATCTTTCCTTCTGCCCACCCCGGGTTCTAGGCAACTGCTAACCTACTGTATGTCTCTGTAGATTTGCCTGCTCTGGAAAATTTATATAAATGGAATTGTATAATATATGGTTCTTTATTCCACTTACTCCATTTATTCCACTTGTAGAATAAGACATATGTGGCTTAAATCACTTAAGATAATGTTTTCATCAATAATGTAACATGTATAGTACTTCATTTTCTTCTTTTTTTTTTTTTTTTGCTAAATATTTCGTTGTATAGATATACCACATTTTACCCACTCTTCAGTTCATAGACATTTGGGTTGTTTCTTCTGTTTGGCTTTTATGAATAATGCTGCTGTGAACATTTATATATCAGTTTGTGTGTGGAGACATGTTTTCCTTTTTATTGGTCAGAATTCCTAGGCATTGAGTTGCTGGGTCTTTTGGTAACTCTACATTTAACCCTTTGAGGAGTGGGCTGAGGAGTTTTCTCATTCGCTCTGTGCTTTGAATCACCATAACTAGCTGTGGTGCTGGTCACAGACGGAGCTTTAGACAAAGGTGGGGCACTCACTGCTGACCATGCTTATTTCTCTCTGTCCTCCCTGCCTGCAGCCTTTTCCTCCTCAAACCAACCACTGTATGGAAACCAGAGTGAATTTTCTAAAAGACATATCTAAGAACGTAATTTTCCTTCTAAAATCCTCCCATGGCTTTCCATAATCACTGACATGAGTGCAACTGTTTGGTCACAAGGTGTACAAGAAGGCCTACCATCTTTCCACTACCCTGGTCACACCAACCTTGTCTTGCCCCGTTCCCTAACTCCCATTTTAGGTTCCAGCAGCACTTGGTGGCTCTGGCTCCCCTCAAACATCATGCTTCAACCTTTGGACTTAAATCATACACATCTAACTGCCTCTAAGCCCAGTCCGGGTTATTTCTGTCCTGGGGTTTGAGATATTTTATTTGACTTTGAAGATGAAGAATTGAAAGATACTTACAGTTTTAGAGTAACGTGGAGAGTAGTAGTTGAAGAAGATTTTATTGGGTGATTACATATTTGTTATGTATTGCTTACATTAACACAAAGTGGGTGAATCAAATGAGATTTTTCAGATCCGATAAGTTGTGAACATTAATTTCGAGGCAACTATGAATTATGTACATGGTTTCATTTTTTGTCACTGAGCATTGATTGAGCACCTGCTATGTGCCAAGAGCTATTTCAGACTCTGGGGATACACCAGCCAATAGCACAGAATCCCTGTCTTCATTGAGTTTACATTTTACTAAGAAAAACACAATAAAAAATTAAATAAAAAATGCTCAGTTGGTAATGAGTATTAGGAGTAAAATAGGACAGTCTGATTTTATAGTGTCCTTGCGTGGTGGTGGAGAAAAATCTTAGATGAGCAAAGAAACCCTCACTAATTCCTAAAAGACAAAGATACAACCAGGTGATACTATGGGGCTATCAATTTCCAGACACAGGGTTCATTGGGCCAAAGGCATGGGACTCAGGAAGCCACTGAGATTAATTAGCTATATGGCAGAGAGGTTATGATCACATTATTGCTTTGTCCTCAATATGAGTGTATAAGTTTAAAATGATTTAATCAAAACAAACCAGACAGTCGATCTATGTAGGTAAATAAATACATACTTCTATTAATTTGCTCAGGCTGCCATAACAAAAGGCCACAGACTAGGTAGCTTAAAGAACAGATATTTATTTCCTCATAGTTCTAGAGACTTGAAGTCCAAGATCAAGGTGTCAGCACATTCAGTTTCTGGCGAGAGCCTTCTTTCCTGGCTTGCAGATGGTTGCCTTCTTGCTTTGTTCTCACATGGTGTTTTCCCTGTAGATGTACAGAAAGAGAGAGACAGAGAGACAGAGAGAGAGAGAGAGATAAAAAGATAACACGCATTCTGGTGTCTATTTTTCTTCTCTTTTTCCCTTTCTTATGTAGCTTTATTTATATTATTTTTTAAAGTTCTATACAATCATTTCTTTATAGTTATATAGTTCATTATTTTAAAAAATTTTATTATTATTCTATTATAGTCATCACAGTCCCCCCACCCTGCTCTCCTCTGCCCAGCCCATCACTCCCACAGTTAATCCCCACACCATGGTCCATGTCCATGGGCCACTCATACATGCTCTTTCATCCCTTACCCTTTCCTCCAACATTACTCCCCTTTCCCCAGCACTCTGGTCACTGTCAGTCTGCTCCATATTTCCATGCCTGTGGTTCTAGTCCGTTAGTTTATTTTGTTCATTAGATTCCTCTTGTAGGTGAGATCATATGGCATTTCTCTTTCACCAAGTGGCGTATTTCACTTAGCATAATATTCTCCAGCTCCATTTTCCTCTTATAAGGACACCAATCTCCTTACATTAGGGTCCCACCCTTATTATTTCATTCATTGCTAATTACCTCCCTAAGGAGCCTATTTCTAAATATCATCACATTGGAGCTTAGGGCTTGAGCATGTGAATTTTTGGACTCAACTCATGTCCATAACAATACTTGAGTCATTTTAACATCCTAAAAAGATAACTACCATTAATTGAACAAGCAATTACATTGGGAGGTACAAACCCAAGAGTTGCACATTGGACTATTTCCTAATAATAAATGGACATTATTCCCCTCCCTTCCACATAAAATAATACATTCTAATGTTTAATGTGTGTGTAATTTTAGTGTTAATTTTTTTTACCTTTTAAAGTGTTGGCTTTTTAAGGATAAAAGTCCAGTGCACCCTAGTTTTTGATTGCTGATCATTACTGAAGTATTTTCAAAGAAAGATCTTATGGTTTAACTATAATCTGTTCTATGTGAAGTAATATCCTTGATGTACAGATAAAAGTACTTTTATATTCTAGTGCAACAAAATAAAATATATGCAAAAGATGAAGATCATTAGGTAACGCAAGAAGAGAAGGAAAAGACTGGGAGAAATATCTTTGAGGTCTCTAGCATCTTTTAGATTTTATTGAATAATTTGACTGAGTGGTTTAGTCATCACACAATCCAGGATAGTAGGATTATATATTTGTGGGAAATAATACAGTGTGTAAGTTCTACAAACATGGGAATTAGGCCTTTGCTTTTCTATAACAACTAATAATATCCTGTTTTCAACATGTGTCATAAATCATGGTGAGGGAATGAACCAGGATTGCATATGTTAAGGTCATTTTAAAGGGGATACATTTATCAGGGTACAATTCTGGAATCCTGGATTCAAACAAGAAAGTACTGCGTTTCAGAACCTAAAATCTAACAGACATCCAATCACTGGTATCCTGAAATACATACTCATGATGGATATAGCCCTAAGTTGATTTAGTTTAAAAATAATCATTATCTTTGGGAAATTTCATGTTCCAGTATGAAAATAAATGTTCTATTTGAATATTAAAATATTTATATGCATTATATAGCTCCCTGTGTAGTAAAGAAAAAAACGAATTCTTAAGTTAACTTAAATAATAAAATTTTAATATATTACATTAAAAGGCAACTAATGTGGAGAGAATACAGAAAAAAGGTTATATATTTTCTTTATATAAAGCACTGGAAGTGCTTTTAAAAGGATATTTTAAAATAATGCTGACTGGACTAGTTATAGATTTATGACTGCAAATTTGAAATAGATGCTTAGTGCTGCCAGGCGATCCTACCCATCTTATGTAATAAAGTCACCTCTTCTTAGACAATGTTTTTACTCTTCTTCTTCTCAAATTTCCAGAAACCTCTCCCAGTTGATTATTTCTCTACATACTTTCAGAGAAAGTAAATACACTCGGGCACACTCTACGTTGTCTTCCCACTTCCCACCAAAGTCCACTGACCATCTCTCACGATGGCAGGCGTATTCCTGCTCCATTCGAGGCTTTATGCTTTTCTCTATCTCATACTGTCTCAATCCAGGAAAGTAGGTTTTTATTCTTATAACTTCACTGAAATGGCTTCCATCAAGGTCCACATCTTTCCCAAGCCAAAGACGATGATGATGATAATGATGATAAATAATAATAACATCCTATCTATAATGCCTACTATATGTCAAGCACTATTCTAATTGCTTAATCTATATTAACTCACTTAATTTTTACAACAACCTTTGTAAGCTAGGGACCATGATAATACCCATTTTACAAATGAAAACACTGGAAGGTTAAATAATTTGACAGAGGTCTCACTGTGGGTAAGTGATACAGCCAGGGTTTGGACCTGCAGCAGTCGGGTTTAGGGTTTTCCCTCTGAACCACTGTACCATTCCTTATCACTACTCTGTTTCCCAGTTCAGCAGCACTTAATATGGTTGACAGTAGCCTACACGAATTACCTCATCTTTAGTCCTCTGTGAACCATAGAGTTTTAAATCTAATTTTAATTAACTAATTAGTTTTAATTTCTTGCTTTCCTGGTCATTCTCTCTGAGTCTTATTTGCTGGCTCCTCCTTCCCTTCAGCCCTTCAAAGGCTGTAGTTCCCTAGAGCTCTGTCCTCAGTCTTCTTTACTTGTACCTGGGCTCATAGCTGGAGATACCATCTCCACACTGCTCACTCTCAATGCTGTTCCCCCATGAGCTCCGGACTTTACAGAGTCAAAGCCCTACAAGACTTCTCTGCTCTGATTTCTGTTAGGCATCTCATACTTAACATTGGCCAAGACAAAACTATTGACACCCCCCTGTAGTCACTCCCACAAAAATCCCCTTCCACAAGTCTTTCAAGGCTCAGTTAATGAGATAAAGGTCATGGGAAATGCATTGCTATATCCAGTGGCAATTGAACCAGAGTCTCTTCGGAATGTTATATGTGTATTTTGGATTCCTGTGGTCAGTTTTGGAGGGGTGATGAAAGCCTGTGGAAGGTTCTGGTAGGAGAGCTAGTGCACACAGTTCAGGAACTGGTTTTGTGTGGCACGTGTTCTAGCCAGATGCCTTCTGTAGATACTTTGAAATGTGTACTTGGCCACAGCATCACAGCAAAGTGTTAGAAGGATTAGGAATGAGAAGCTGAGAGAAGCTTTTAAGGTGTTAGGAACACTTTAAAGCATTGTTTCAAGTCCTTTGTTTCATCCATACATTTTGAATCAGGTTCTCCCTTTTTATAAAGTGACTCTTCCCATTTTATAAAGACATCTGACAGGTAGCATGTGCTTTCCCACACAGATCTGTCAGTTCACTCATCTTTATCCACCACCCCCACCTGCGGTTTGGATTTGAAAACCTCCTGAAGCAGAGAATGCTAGTCATTCAGAGGCAGTTGGGTGAAAACTGAAAAGTAAAAATTTGTCTGATACCTTCATTTATCTGGCACCCTAACCTATACCTCAGTGGGCAACTTCGGGATGGATAAACACCAGGACCTTTGTGGCACCTCTCAGGCATGAGGTCAGGTTCAGGAACACTACTCGTAAATGTGTGTACATATTGCCCTTAAAATTCTGTTCTCCTTTATGCCTTTAGACATCAAAACGTGTCTTAGGAAACCCTTATTTGTACATTGCTACATGACTTTATCCCCCCAAATCAGATCTTGTTATAATCCAATTTGTTTCTGGAAGCCAAAAGTATAATCTCATTTTGAATGGTAAATTCTGCCTCTCCTGAAGAAGCCCAATAGTGTCTCCAATAAAAAGGGGTGACAATCATTTCACATGTGAAGGGGTGGGTGGTTTTCTTGAAAACCTCAGGATGGATGTCACCACTTAAAGGAACAGTATTTTTCTCTTCTGGAAGACACTTCAAGGACCCTCAGTGACCTCTGAACTGCCGGTGAAGCCTGCAGTGAGTCTGATGTCATAAATCTTGCTTAGAGTTCTTTCTTTTCTCCCTAAACCAGTGGATTAGAAGAATCAAATATTTTACACATTATATGTTATTTCCTCAATTATTTTTAAAAAGAGAGGCTATTTTAGTTTTACTTTAAAATTTGCATAGTTAATACATGCACATGGCACTTCGTTCAGAAATATTTAATGACACAGTGAAAATTCTTTTTCTGTGCTATGTTTTATTACCCAGTCCTCTCTAGAGGAAACCAGGGTTACCGATTTCTAGGTATATACACCACTGTACTCTTGACCCTTAAGGTGACACTAATGTAACAGTTCATGTACATCACTAAAAATCTGAATATACTTTATACCTTTAAAAGTGTACATACTATAATTAAACAAATAATTATATTAATAAAAGACAATCAGCAGACATCATAAAAGAAGTTTTTAGTTCTTACTATTTCTTTCATTCTTTTTATATTTCCATAATGTTTATTTCATCTTACATGTTCTCTGCTAAGTATCTCGTTTCATTGATTCCAAAATTAAAATGTTTCTTATAATTCTTGGTATCTTACAATTAGTTGGCAGTGTTTTTGTTTCTTAGTGACATAATAAATAAATAACTATGTGTCTTAGATTAGATGAAATATATTTTAACCTTATTATTTCTTGAAAAAATGACAAATTACAACTATGGTAAATACAATAAGTGAGGAGTGTTTGCTAGGCCTCTGTTAGACCCAAAAACAAAAATGAAAATTATTTAAAATTTTACTTCCAATCTTTAATTATTTTTAGACTTCAGACTATAGTACAATGTATATAACTAGAATTTAAAAATATAATATTCTGATTTTTAAAGTCGCCTAATGATGTAGATGAAGAAATACTGCAGACTAATGTTTAATAAGGTGATTAAGTCAATATATATTTTAAATACTACTGTTTGGACATTTATTGGAGATACAGATCTACTGAATTTAACTTGAGAACTGCTCTCTAGCATTATTCAGAACGAAGTTTAGTTCTTAGGAAAATATCTAGCAGCACCTCCTTGTTATACAAGGTGCAGAAGTGATATCCTCACCGGTATTGAAATGTAAAAGGAGATTTTTTTCTGTAAGACATTACAAATGGGGTCCACTTGATAGTGTTCTACAGTGTGTGTGCTTCCTTTAAAAACATTTGTTTTTAAAATGCTTGGCTTGGCACTGTGTGAGACACAGATGTACCAGGAGGACCAAGATAAATTAGACGTGTTGCTTCCTCAGGGCTTGGGTCTGTTGGTGTAGAGAAGCAGCGTGCAAATAGCCAGAAAAGAAATTGAAGAGGTAAACAGTGCCGTGAAAGGCACATCAGTGAAGAGAAAGACATGACATGCATCAGAAAAAGATAAGAAAATCTTCATGAAGGAAGTATTTCTAGAAAATTGATTACAAATTACCACAGGAAATTAATTGGTTACTCTCAATTATTGGAAACACCATTTTACTGATTTTTAATGTTCAATGTAGGTGAGCTAGCCCCCTTTCCAAGATAATAGTGACTTTTTGTCTGTATAGTTTTAAGTGAAATGTTCTGTCAAAACTCTGGGTAATCTCCCTTGTTATTTGACAAGCATGACACAAAGTTAAAATGGGCAAAGTTGCTTAGGGGTTTGAGAGCATGAGTGTGCATGCAACCCCTGATACTAACTCACTGTGAGCTAAGCTGAAAATAGACGTTGGGTTCGGTGGGAAGTAATGGGTCCCGGAATTAGTCATCCTGTCTGTGATAGAAACTTTGTGGGACTCTACACTTTCCCTTATTTCAGACCTGCGTTCTTCAGTGTGCCCCTGAGGGGAGGGCACTGCCGTGGTCTCGCTTCCCTAGTTTAGTCCAGAATCCACAATTAGCTCCTCTGTTTTCTCCCTATTTTCTTTTAAGGAGGCATTGCCATCACTACTTACTGTAAAAACAGGTGCAAAATAGAAAATAAACATTTCCATGGGTATTTAAGTCATCATTTGAACAGAGATTTATTGGCCAGAGGAGATTTATTATATCTTGCATATGTTTTCATTGAAAAGGAGGCACAACTTTAATTGTAGTCAGAACCTTGGATATCTGAACAGGTTTTAAAACCATATTTATTAAAGATTATAAAGTGTTTCCCCCAAAATCTTACATGTTAGCACCAGGAATTGATGCTTTTTTTTTTCTTCTTAAAAAATAATAACACTCTCACATCGATTTCAGCAACTTAGAGAGATGCAACTGGCAGCAGAAATTTGAACTCAGGTGTGGTTGCAGTAAATCTTACCACTCACTACAGTGACAGAATAGAAAGGATTTCAAATGTTCAGCTTGACTATAGGAACCTCTGTGTTTCAATTGAACTTCGTTTGGCCTCACCAGTGACTGTGATCTTGGGACCGGGCTAGACCAAGGAGAAATTCAATAATAAAACTGATGTATTCCAGTCCACATTTATTGGCAGCTACTAGCATCTGGATGTCTGCTTTGTAAGGCCAGTGTGTCACTTAGGGTTGTGCTAGTGGCTACAGAAAATAAACTAAAGAAAATTTCAGTGGCTTGAAACAATAGAAGTTGATTTCTCACTCATATAACATCTAGTATGTGTGTTTGAGCTTTCCTGCAATCTAGGCTACTTTCATATTTGGACCATGCTATTTGGTAGAGGTCTTGGAATCCTCTGTGTTCAGTCAAAAAGAGAAAGATAAAGGAGAGAGAAGAGGAGACACGGCCTTCTTCTCACCTTGGCTGTTAAGTGACACACATCTCTTGGACTTCTATTCCACTGGTAAGATATGGCCCCGTCTAGAATGCAAGGGTTGCTGGAAAATGTAACCAGCTGGGCAGCTGCTTTCTGGAAAGACACACAAAGAAAGAGTGGGTCAGTTTGCTGGCTGCACAGTATCTGTAGTGTGGTGGTAGTAGGGTGGGATGGCGTTGCAAGAGGGAGGTTGGTGACAGGGCCCATAAATTTTTTTTTGGATAGTAAGCTGTCTTTGAACAGTGCAAGTTGTTTACACCTGATTGAAGAAGATTCTTTGGAAAGCTCAGTGGTCATTTGTTTTGAAAAGCTGTGTTGCTTTGGGGAATATATTTCATACTCACTAACCTAGTGTTTGTGAGAATTTCAAATCCAGTAAACCCACCTGCTCTTTTTTTTTTAACTTTGCATGTTCCTTCTAAAAGGAAATGGGAATTTATGCAAAGATACTTCTAACTTGTTTTGCTTGTCTGAAAACATTTGAGCTGCTGAAGTAGTGATATAAGGAAATTGTTTTCTGACAAAGGTATTAACCTACAGTGGAATGTCATGACTAAGAACTTTTGGGCTCAGAGATGTAAGGTAGGTGCCTAAGAAATCACCCCCTCATTGAAGTCAGTACATTTGTCTTCTGACGTTATTTGCTGCTTCTCTGTGGGCCTAGGCAAGTTCTTAATCACCCTCAAGTGTAAAATTAAAATTGAACTTGATGATCCAGCTCTGACTCTTTCTATATTAAATTTGTTTTAATCTATAGTTTAAAGACTGAAATTTAAAGGGATAGCCTGAAGGGTGAAGAGTAAAAAGAATATGGCTGGCATATCAAGCACTTCCCTTGTTGAACAAAAAAGTTCCCGTCTTCTCAGAATTTGTATTCAGAGTAAAAGATATTTAAAATATAAATTAATCTGGTGATGATTTTATAATTGTCTGCCAGTTTAGGGGGCTTTTAGAATTTTATTGGGCCCCTCAGCCTTGTAAATGGACTGTAGTTTGTATCATTCTTAGCTTTTGCTTAGAGTACGTCCTCTATGCTGGGAAATGTAGGCATTAGTTTTGTTTGTTTTTTTGGTGTTAGGGGGACCCTGAGTGGTCAAGACTGAACTGTTGAATGTACCTCCCTGAATTCTAGGTCATCTGTGAGAGCAGCCTAGCTTTCTGATGGCAAATGTCATTGATCTCAGGGTGTGTGCTGATTGGGTTAGACTCTTGGTACATTGTAAGTATACTGAACAGGTCCTTATCAGGCAACCGTCAACTACTTTTATAATGAAAATAATTTTACTTCTATTGAATACCACTTTTGTCATTCCTTTGAATGCCATACTAAATATTGTTTTAATTTTTCAAAGAGGAGCATCTGTCATTTAGTAGATACTGAAACAATAGGTAACTACTTATTGTTTCTACTAAATAACTTTTTTCTGGATTTTCACCCTTTCAAGACTATGTTGATTCTTTTGGATTCTCTCAGCCCACACTGAGACCCCTTTACAGATGTTTAGTAGCATCCACTGGATGGGAGGACCTTATTATGTGTACTGGTGGATATTATGACACATGAGGAACCTCATGGAAGCTGCAGGGGGGAAGGTGGCTGGATATGGGTGATTCATAGGCTGTTAGCAAGGCCAGCTTTCCTTAATGACAGATGGGGTAACGTTTATGAAATTGATTTCATTCTAAGGCTGCTGGCATGCTTATTGGTCTAAAAATCTACAAGCTGCCTGGTCTTTGAGATTCCACTGTAATATTCCATCCTCTTTGCTTCACTCTTTTAAAGTCTATTGTTGGCTAGTGTTGGAGCTATAATACTTTAAACTTACTATTAATCATTAACACCTTGCTGTGAATATTTTTGTGAGGTTACTTTGGGCCAGTTAATAAAGTGTAGCAAGGCCTGGGACCTGAAAGGAGGGAACTGTCCTGACTTTTAGCAAAGGGTCTCAGTTTTTATCTCATCCTCCTCTTGGGGTCCAGAGTCAGCCTGGCTGCTTCCACAACTGTTCCTGAAACAAAGAGCACTTGGAGAGAGAGTGAAAAAAAATCCCTTTCCTTTGGGGCAGCTCAGGTAAGGCTCAGTCTTTTAAAGAAATTATTACTGGAATACTGAAGAAAAGAAAATAAACCCTTATGTATGGAAATAAAGAGAAATACAGAGTACCGATAGCTTATCTTTCTTAACTGTAGTGTGCAGGTTGGTTTGGTTGATTCCTTTAGCTGGATTTAACCATGCTGTTGGAAAGGGAAGCCCCAAATTCTCTTTGGTACAGCCATTCACAGTGCTTCTGAATGGCGAGACTAAATAGACTGAAAACTGACTGAAGCTTTCCCAGCCATATCTCATGTGAAGAAAATTGATTTTCAGGCTACATGGCAGCATATTCTTCCCTACATAAGAACTTCTCAATACTTGGGAAAAAGCTGAGAAATACCTTTAAAATTTGGAGATTTTTTCAAATCAATAGAAGTGAGGGACACATGGCACCTGAAGAATGGTATTAAAAAGCCGAGAGCTCAGAAAGTTTGGGCTAAAGCCAAACTTTATGTCTTAGTTTTACTTAGAGTTTGCTGTATGTGACAACCTCTGTATCACTACCAGATTTATTTCTGTAAAAGTTATCTGCTAGCTCTTATTTTATCTTTTTTATTTTGACCTACTTAAAAACTTTTGTAATAAAGTGTTACTATTTATTTATAAAAGGTGAATGATACTAATAGGAAATCATTGCAAAAGGTCTATTTTAACTCAGCTTGAATTTCTCTAGTTTTATGAAGGGTGTTGCTATGTTCTTAGGAGGAAAGGCTAGCTAGTCCTTGCTTGTCAAGAGCAAATTCCATGACACATCTCAATACTGTGCCCTGCAGAGTACCTAATCCACAGTAGGAACTAAGTAATGTCAGTTTAGAAAGGTAATTGGTTTCCTCATGCAGTTTTGGGTTAAAAATGAATATTAATTAATCTTATCAAAGTAAATTATTTTAAATACAGAACTTTCCAAATGAACCCCTCAATTATGTTGTACCCATGTTTCACATTTTCTCTGGCTTAATTTTTTTGTCCTTTTCACAATAACACTTAACTAAAGTTACTATTAATTTATTTTTCTACCTGGTTATTTTTGGTACAGTGAGTTTTAAATACAGTAATTACTATTGTGTTTTAGAATACTCTTTACAGATGGTAAATATTCTGCTTGTCATAGAATAGCTTCTCAAGGATAATTTAATTCTTTGTTTATTAGTCTTGCTTTATTTAGCTTTTAGTTATTTTAGTTTTAGTATATTAGTTTTGTTTTTTAGTCTTTGTTTATTAAAAACACACTGCCAGTTTTGTTTTCTAAAGTCTGCTTTCCAGCTCTGTGTCATTCCCTTTCCTTGCCCTTGTTCTGGTCCAGTGACATGGGGTCAGAACAGGCAACTAGGATCTGTGCTTCCCCACAGCATGTGGCCTGCTAACTTGGAGGGAACTTCGAAATCTCAGGTTTACAGCCAAGCACAAAACTCCCATGAGGTCAGCAAACTATGTTTCACTCATATTTGGAGTCCTAGCACCTCGCGCAGGTCCTGGTCCTTAGTGGGTTCTCAGTCAAAGCTGGTTGAATCGAAGTGAATGGAAATACAGGCAAGTAAGTCAGAATTCTCTGATTGTCAAGTGATAGAAAAGCCAGCTCAAATCGGCCTGAACGAAATGGGAATTTACTGGCTCAAGTAACAGAGATGTCCATAAATACACAGGACTTCAGATTTGACAGGATCCCAGGGTCTTCCTAGTGTCATTAGAATGCTGCGCTGCTCCCTTTTTCTTTCTGCCCTGGACTCTGCTGTCCTCTGTGTGGGCAGGCTCCCTGCATGTGGCGGCCAAGAGGACCACCCACAGCTTCAGCCTTACGTTGCCCTGACCAGCGCTAGCCTGCTCAGGAGAAGCGTCTCTGTAGACAGACATACCTTCAGCACGAGTCACGTTCTGATGCTCTGAGTCTCAGTGGCCCGCCGTCGAAGGTGGCTTCACCATTTCCGAACTCATCACTCTGTGCAGGGGAATAGTGTATTCTAGCCAGACCTGGGTCAGGATCCACCGAAACTGTATGTTCTCAGGAAGGGACATGGTGGTTCTCCAGAAAGATGCCTGCCGGTGACTACCACCCCAGGAAGATGCTACAAAGTCAGGAATGGTAGCAACTGGCAATAGATCACAAATGCAAAATATATTGTAAGTTTAAAACTGGATTAACCTCCTTCCAAGAGGCTGCACTTAGTGTTTTTAGGGACTCAGTAGTAGATTTAAACCTCTACTAGGGGTTTCCGAGCCTCTAAACCTGCAAGACATGGTGGGAAAAAACGTATTCTCCCTCCTTGGTGTGTAGACTGTTGAAAGATTAATCATCGTATTTGTCTGGATATTGTGCCCATTGCAGATTTAATTATTTTCCTCTTAAAGATGAATCATTATGAAACAAACACTGACTAGCACAAGTTTTGTTTAGTCTGACCTTTGTTTCTGCGACTCCTGATGGAATCTCTTATAAGGGACAATTACTGGATTTCCCTCTTAGCAGTGTGCCCAGGGCTTCACCCTAGTGGCAGAAACTCCCTCAATGTCCCATTCTTTTTAAAAAATATTTTATTTATTTATTTTTAGAGAGTGGGGAAGGGAGAGGGAAGGAAAGGAGAAGGAGAGGGAGAGAAACATCAATGTGTGGTTTCCTCTTGAGCGCCCCCTACTGGGGACCTGGTATGCAACTCAAGCATGTGCCCTGACTGGGACTCGAACAAGCAACCCTTTGGTTCACAGGTTTGTTCTCAATCCACTGAGCCACATCAGCCAGGGCTGAATGTCCCATTCTTAAGAGGGTCTCCTGGAGTATAAAGATGAGACACTGTCTTCCCTGAAACCTTAGCCTACGTTTCTTCGGGACTCTGCAAAATTCCCTAGGGTTCTTTTTAAATGTCCTTGTTTGGGTTACAAGTGCTCGCATGCAAATTGATTCCTGTGAAAAGTTTTGTGAATCCCAGCATTCCCCAGGACAGGACAGACAAAAGCCCTAATAATGAACCCAAGTTCCACGAGAAAGTGCATTGCTAAGTTAACCCTATGCTATAATCTCCTTACAAGGTACTGTCTTACCTTCATGAGGTCAGGCAGAGTAGAAGCTGAAACTTGCTATGACTCCTATCAAAAACCTTTGAACCTTAACAGCGTACCCTCCTCTTTCTCCCCTGGTTTGCAAATACAAGATGCACTTTCAAGTTGTCTGGGGCCCTCTGTTACTCTTGAGATATCACTTCCTGGTGACTTGGACTCATATTGTGTTTTTGTGAATGTCTATAGAAATTATACTAATTAAGAATATTGAAAAGTAAGGTTCTATAGCAGAACACAATAAAATATAGTAGTCAAGTAAACTTATTTTTATTATATTGAGATGCTGCATAAATGCATATATCACTATGCTTTTCCATACTATACATATTTTTACTTATTGTAAAAAGATTAATCGACTTTTAAAGAATTTCATATCAATTATTACTTGATAAAAAATAAATCTTTTGGTAACTGATGGAATATATAGTTATAATAAAATAGTACTATTTTATATTTTATTTAAAAATTAGTTTTCTTAATCTATCCAAATTAAAATAGCAATACATTGGAAACATTTTATTTTAGCAAGTTAATTCAAATGCTATACAAGAATGTTCTATTTTACATAGACCCTTTTTAATAAAACTTAAATGGTAAGTCTTTATATTATCACTTACATTCACTCATGGGTCATCAAGACCCACATGAAGATAGGGTTGTTAATGGGCAGGGCCCAGTGTGCCTTCTAAGAAATAAAGGATTCTCGCCATTCCTTAGTAGTTGTTGTTGCTACTAGTTGTTTTTAGTTTGTCTCCTAGATTCCCTAAGTTTTGAGCCTCCACAAAATTTTATCTTAATATTCAGCATGATATTCTTTTATTTCTTTGTGGAAGATCTGATATGTTACTGTCACTTTTGTGCTATTTTTGCAGTTATTATGGGCCAAAGCCATTTACCAAAACAAAATGAATGACTATAGTAGACCAAAGAAAACAATGGCACAAATACAGCTTATATATTATACAGGGTATATAGTATAATAATTATCTTATTCCTTTTATAATTGATGTCTAAGGCATTTGTATTGGGACTTGAAATCTTGTCATGAGATTTCAAGCTGCAGATGTGGAAATAGAAATGGTCCTCAGATGTGATGGAGAGCATAATGAGAAGGCATGGCTTCCCATTACAGGGGAGCTGGAGGTCGCAGGAATGGACGGAGACTGGGATCCTAGTTCACTCAGTACATCTCTCAAACCTTAGTTTTTAAAGCTTTGTCCTTAATATCCCTGAACCTCCCCATTTCCAACCCATTATACTCACTGAACTTGATCCATTTCCCTGTAACAACAGAGCATGTTGAATTGTGAGAATTTGCTTTCAAGGCTGTCTTACCTATCAGCCTGGAATCTCTCTATGAGCAGGACCAAGGTCTTATTACTTGGACTCCTTTACATTGGAGAAGTGCTGATCTATATAGAAGGCACTCAAAACTTGAATACAGTTGAATAAATGAGATGGTCTCACTTTTACTTAAATAGCAAGTGTGTATTTTGTTTATCTCCTAAGACTGCTACATACCTTAATTCCAAATAAAATGTAGCACTGGCTCCTCATTGCCTTTGAAATAAACTCTGAATTCTGCTTTACATATGAGGCCCTTTATGACCAGGCACTTGGTATTTTCTCTGCCTCATCAGTCAGAACTTGTCTTTTGCACATTGTATTTTAGTCATGTTTGACATTTGTAGTCTCACGTATTGCCAAACAATTCACTGTTTCCTTTCTGCATTCTTACTGGCCCTTCCATCTGGGAAACCTGTTCTCCACTTTTATTTTATTAGTTTGATTTATTACAGAAACATATCATAAAAAATTCAGGTAAAGAATTTGCTTCTTTTCAAAATTCACATTTATATTTGTAGTGTTCTGTAGTCTGTGTGATTAAGATATATTTTCTACTTTGTTGAGATACTTTTAAATCCAAAGAAATATGTACTTATGACCAATAGACAATAAAACAATAATAATAGACAGCCTTTTTTAAATTAATTTTATTTAGTTATATTTCAAGTACAGTTTTTTTGTCTATGTCTCCCATCCCAGCCTCCCCCGTCCCTTGCTCCCCACCTCCCTCCCATTTCCACCCCCCCTTAGTTCTCATCCCTGTGTCCTTCCTATTTGTTCCTCCAAATCCCTTCCCCTTTTCCCCCTTAACTTCCCTTCCCCCTCCCCTCTGGTCACTGTCCCCTTGTTCTCTATTTCAGTGTCTTTGTTTTTTTTTTTTTTTCTGCTTGCTTATTTGTTTTGTTGTTTAGCTTCCTGTTAAAGGTGAGATCATATGGTATTTGTCTTTCAGCACCTGGCCTATTTCACTCAGCATAATGCTTTCCAGTTCCATCCATGTTGTTGCAAAGGGTAGGAGCTCCTTCTTTCTCTCTGCTGCATAGAATTCCATTGTGTACATGTACCACAATTTTTTGATCCATTCATTTACTGACGGGCACCTAGGTTGCTTCCAACTCTTGGCTATTGTAAATTGTGCTGCTATGAACATTGTGGTGCATAGGTTCTTCGATATTGATGTTTTAAGATTCATATGATATAATCCTAGCAGTGGAATTGCTGGGTCAAAAGGCAGGACGATTTTTATTTTTCTGAGAAAATTCCATACTGTTTTCTATAATGGCTGTACCAGTCTGCAATCCCACCAACAGTGAACTAAGGACCCCTTTTCCCCACACCCTCTCCAACATTTGTTGTTTGTTGCTTTGTTTATGATAGCCATCCTGACCGGTGTAATAGACAGCCTTTTTTAATTATACATTATATGCTGGCATTATGTTAGCACTTCACCTAGAATGTCTTACTTATTGCTCAAAACAACTCAGTGCCAAGTCCAATTCATATCCTATTTTGCTGATGAGGAAATGAATGCTTAGCTGGAGTGATTTGTCGAGGTCCACGTAGCTGGTGATAGAGTGACCACGAACAGTTATTCATCTTCCCTCCCTACTTCAGTCCTGTTTCCCTGAGCAGTGTCATTTGTGGCCTTCTATACCTTTCTCTATGTTTGTACAGTATACACACACACACACACACACACACACACACAACCCCTACTACTTCAGCTAGTTACTTTAGCTAATTTTTTGACACTTATAGGAATCACACCCTAATGGAGCTTCCTCTGACTACTACCTCTAATCTGGGCCCTGGGACTCTCCCACATTATCCCGAACATACCATTATCATGGATTGCCACAGTGCCTTGTGCAAATATGTTCTAGTTGTCTCTTCTGCTGTACTGAAAGCTCCTTGATGACAGATACTATGTCTGTTTTCTGTGTATCTTCATGTTTAGCATGTGAGGGGCATTGTATTAGATGCATTAATTTATTCAACAACATATTTATACAGCTTGAGATGTGTGCCTTCTACATGTCTCCTATTGTGGTGGTCACTAAGGATTGCAGTGTATCGGTTAGCTTTTGCTGCATAGTAAACTACTTCTAAACTTTATGGCTTAAAACAATAGCCATTTATTTAGCTCATAATTCTGCAAATTGACATTTTGGCTGGGTTGAGCTGGGCTTTTCTTCTGGCCTTGGTTTGGCCCGCTGATACATCTGCAGTTAGCTGTAGGGTCAGCTGAGGCTGGCTAGTCTAGAATTGTCTCAGCTACTAGTGTCTAGCTGAAGTGGTCTCATGCCTGCCCCAGCCAGCTAGGCTGGGCTTGTTCACATTGTTAGGTTTGTTAAAGCATGAAAGGATCCTTTGAGATCTTTGCTTGGAGCTTAGCACAGCATTCATTATGATGCATCCTATCATTCAAAGCAAGTCACGCAAGGCTAGCCTCTATTTGAGAAGAGGGGGAAACTCCACCTCTTTATAGGACTAGCTTCGAAGTCCCATTGTCTCATATGAGGAGGAATAAAAGATCATTGACATGTTAGTAATTGACCACACATGGTGGAAAAAAAACCATAGTTCCTGGCCTAAATGAGCACATGATCTAGTGGATGAAATGTATTACATATGTCAAAAGGATGGCTATAGGTCAAAATAATAGATATGTTCTTATATACCATCTAAAATTAGAAGCCATTAAAGCCGTTTGTTTAGTCTTTGATGGGGGTTCTGTAGATCAACTAACTCTTTAGCTTGTCTGTATAGAGTGCGGGTTCTCTGTGCCCATCTTCTCCCTTGAAACATCTGGCCAGCAGAAGGCATTCCCCACTGAAGCCTGGGAACTGTAGGAACAGTGGGATCACTTCCCACTGGATCTTCCCACAGCTTAGATCTGCTTCTTTAGGGTATTTCTCTCTGCTGGGGGAACTTAGTCCTCCTTCCACCCTGCCTGGGCCACACAGACTGCCTACCACACACATTCAGGACTAAGCTGGTAGATGGACTAGGGTCTTGGTGGGTCTGGCAGTGAAATTACTCACTTCCGTGGCTCTAGCTCAGAATCCCCGCTAGGTTTGTTGGGCTGACAATAAAACATAAGTACAGGGAAAATGTTACTTTGACTAAGAGCAGAGGCTTTATACTATGATGTGCATTGCTCTTCACACAGTTGAACCCAAAGAAATAAGATGTTTTTCCCCTCTATGTGCTATTTTTTATCTTGACAGGAAAACTATCTATTTTTTTTTAAAGATTTTATTTGTTAAATTTAAGAGAGAAGGGAAGAGAGGGAGAAAGAGAGGGTGAGGAATATTGATGCAAGAAAGAAATATTGGTCAGAACCTCTTGTAGGCCCCCGACCAGGGCCCGAGTGCACAGCCCAGGTCTGTTCCTCGACAGGGAACCGACCAGCAGCCTTTCCCTCTGTGGGAGGGCCACGCCCAGCCAGAGCTGTGACAAGTATTTTTAATGTGGGAATCCAGGGTTAAAAATCCAGTGGAAAACTACCTATTTTGAAATAAGAGGGTTTTACTTCAGGATATAGAACTTTAAAAAAAAATTAACTAGGTGTGGGCTTTTTGTTTACATTTTTTAATTCTGATTTTATTATTCCTTCTGTGTTTTTTGTTATCTGTTTTTTGGTATTCTCTGAGCTTCCTGGGTCTGTAGTTTGCTGTCTGACACTATTTTGTGAAAATCCTCAGTCATCATTGCTTCCAGTATTTCTTCTGCTCCTTTTTCTCCCTTCCTCCTGGTATTGTGATTACACCGCCCACAGGTTACACTTTTTATAGTTGTCCCACAGTTCTTGAATATTCTGTTCTGTTCTGTTTGTTTGTTTTTCAGTCTTTTTCTCCTTGCTTTTCATTTGGGAAGTTTTTATTGACATAGCCTCAAGCTCAGAAATCTGTCAGCCATATCTTGTCTAGTAAAAAGCTTATCAAAGGCTTTTTAAAAAAAATTCTATTAGAGTGTTTGTGTTCTCTGGCTTTTTAAAAAATTCTTTTTTAGAACTTCTGTCTCTGCTTACACTGCTCATCTTTTCCTGTATGTTATCTACTTTCCCTTTATATCCCTTAGCACATTAATCACAGTTTTTTAAAATCCCCGATCTGATCATTCCAATACCCTTGCCGCTTCTGAATCTGGCTCTGATGCTTGCTCTGTCTCTTCAGGCTGTCGTTTTGGTTTTTTGTGGGTTTTTTTTTGCCTCTTAGATGCTTTTTAATTTTTGGTGAAAGGTAGACATAATGTTTTGGGTAAAAGGAGCTCCAGTAAATAAACAGCCAGTGAAGTGTTGGCAGGATGGGGACGACAGGGAAGGGTCCTACCGTCCCATCTCGCGGTTCCATCTGTTGCTGGGCCTGTGCTCCTGGGCTGTGAGCTTCCAGTGCTTCTCAGTTCTCCACCCCACTTTCCCCTTCAGGTGGGCCGGACGCTACAGCCGCTGGAGCTGAGTATTTATTTCCCTTCCTCCAGGTCAGTTAGGCTCTGGTCATAGCCCAGCAGGCTCTGATTACTGTGTTTTGCTCTGTAGGATGTGCAATTTTTTGCCCAAATTTCTGAGGGAAAAATAAGGATGCGCATAATGCGTGGGTAGTATTAATTCCATATCTATATAAATGTTTTTAATTCTTTTATTTATGCTTATGCATTTAAAGTGTTACTCTAGAAAGCAGTAAAGATATTCATATGAAAAATAATATCCCGGAAAATGATAATTTGTTTTGTTTCTAAACATAAATAAAAAATTGAATTAAAAATTAAAATGAAAGATTTTTTTTCTGAAAGTTTGGGCCAAAAACATAGGTGCCCATTATACATGGGAGCTCACTATACACAGCAAAATATGGCAACTAGTTTCTCTTGAGGGCAGGTCTCATTATGATCTTACCTTTAATTGGAATATAATCAACAAAAGAAAAAAGCAAGCAAAATATAACCAGAGACATTGAAATTAAGAACAATCTGACAGTAACCAGAGGGGAGGAGGGAGGGGATAATGGGGAGAAGGGTTTTCAGGAACAACTATAAAGGACACATGGACAAAACCAAGGGGGAAGGTGGAAGCAAGGGAGGAAGGTGGATTTGGCTGGGGTGGGAGGGAGTGGTGGGGAGAAAAGGCAGACAACTGGAATTGAACAACAATAAAATATATTTTTTAAAAGAACAGAAAAAAAAACCAACCCAGAGTGTCCTGCCTTATTTCAAAATGGTAGCCTCCTCCTTCTCCCGCCCCACTCCCTGCTGGAAGCACTGGGTATTTTTCTTTGATATCCTGTGAGAGTTCTTGGAGGTAAAACTCACAAAAGCATGGGGACCCCCTATGACTAGACCCTTGGAGTTTTTAACTCTCAGACTAGTTCACACTGGGCCTCCAGCCACTTGTCAATTGCACATAGGTTCTCCTATCCTGGCACTGGTTTCCAAAGTGATTTCCACCAATTGTTTTTTTTTGCTCCAGTAGGTTGTGATTCTCTCTCCCTGCCTGTCTGTCTAGTTTTTGAGGCAATGCTTTGTCCTGTGACTGCACTTCCCTGCCACATAAGAAGAGTTGGTTTTTCAGTGCGTTCAGCTTTTTTACTTGTTTTGACAGTGCGTTAACTTCCAAGCTTCTTCAGTGCTGGTCCAGAAACCAGAAATCCCCCTTCTGGGTCTATTAGCCGGAATACTTTACAAAGGAGCGTGTCCTTCTACCTCCCTTTTCACTCTCTCAGATAAATCCTATGGTCTTACAGTTTGAGGATCTTTTATTGTGTCTTTTTTTCCTTATGCCAAAACCTGTTTATTTTTAGTGCATTGTTGCTTTCTGGCATAAAATGTCCTGATTCACCTTGTACTTTCCTTACCTCAGACTTGGAGTCAGTCATTTATTTAAAAATCTCTGGTTCGTTTTGGTGGAAAAACTTTGAATTAGTGTTTGTTCTGTGTGTCTGTCTGATCTATTTGATAAACTGTTAATTTGCTTCTAACTGTGTTCAATTTTAGTTCCTGTTCTTTTTCATTCTTTGTTTGGGTTTGTTTTGCTTTCAGGCCTAATGAATTCACTTGGTGTTTTGAACTGATTTCATAATTTTATTACTGGGATATGTGGCGATGAAATGACAACATTACTACTTTTGTGAAATGTTAGGATCTACCAAGTAAATTCTGCCAAAGAGTGAAAATCCTGGGAGACAAAGCACTCAAAGTAGACCTGCCAGGAAAGATGCAGTTACTTTATGAAAGAAGGTCACAGCCCTTAGATCCAGGGCCCCCAAAAACCATTTTATGAATGATTTCTTTAGTTTCAAGTAGTTTGGAAAATAAGTGCAAAGAGTGAATAGTTAACTGGCATGCATTATAACCACAAGAAATCACAAAGGAATTATTGATAAATTTATGTGAAAATTACATATATTTATGTATAAGAAAATAAAAACAAGATAGGCAAATGACAAATTGAGATTGGAAGCAGATCAAGGGTTAATGTTCTTAATATTTTTAAAAATGTGTTTTTAAATTGATGGGGGGACACATACATATACCCCTAAAATAGGCAAAGAACCCAAGTCAGCCATAACAAAAGAATAAATAAAGGTGACCAGTACATCTAAATGTTCAATCTTGGGATATGGGTATGTCCTTAGTTAGAGACATACTTTTATTTTTAATAACCTTCCAGTATTAAAAAAGATAAACCTTCCATTGACCTATAAAATAGGATCTTAAATAAATAACAACAAAAACATCATAAATTATTTAGGTGAATTTTAAAAAGTTGACAGAAATCTCAGATGCCAATAATTGCAATTTAAAGCTAATTGAGTCTCTGAGTTCCTCTGAGCAGCTAACCAAAATGGGTGCAGTTTTGGTGATATATTTCTTATTGTGTGGTAAGAGGACTTTTACTTATTAAAGTTTGCTACTTCGTAAATAGAACCACTAAGCACCAAAATGCTTAGACTAAAATTCCAAGAATTATCCTTGATACCTTCTTTTTCTTTATACTCTGTTCTATTCTATTAGCAAGTTATATCACCTTTATCCAAAATCATCCTGAATCTTAATTCACTTTCTTCCAAGCCAACTGGTTGTCTGCAACCACCTCTTCACAGGTACACCCATGTTCACAATTTTGTTTTCTGTGATCCAACCTACACACAGCAGAGGGGACTTTTTATCTAAAAGAGACCACGTGATTCCTACAATGGAAATCGCCAAAACGAAATCCACATTTTCCCATCGTTTCCAAGACCCTATGCTTTCAGACCCCCTCCCAGCTCTTTTGCATCCTCTCCTTTGACTCTGCGCTCATTCACAGCATCCTGGCCACAGTGGCCTTCTTCTGTTTCTCCCACATTGGAAGCTCATTTTTCTCCCGGACCCTTTGCTTGTGCTGGGCTGTGTTCCCGAAACAGTCTTCCCTGGGATCTTGCCGCAGCTGGTTCCTTCTTGTCCGTCCACTCTTCACTCCAGGATTACCTTGTGAGAGTGACAGGCCTTTCTCTGCCAGTGCAAGCTCTCCTCCCCCTCTCTACAATATTACATTAGCCTTTCTATTTTCTTCATTTTTTAGGTGTTAGTATTTTTTTGTTTATAGATTTGTTTTCTATCTGCTCTTACTAGAAGGGTAGAAATTCTGTCGTATTTTTATTCTAAGACAAGGACCTGGTGCAAATTAGGTAATTAATAGGTATTTGTTAAAGACATAAATATTAATATTAATTACTTCTAAGAGCTGCTTTATAGGCAATTTTTACAAGCTACATTTTTTAAAAGTCTCTAATATGTGAGAATAAACACTGATTACCATTTTAGTCAGGGTGAGGGAAAGCTGTTAAAAATAATGATTCAATATAATGGTAGAAGCCCCTAAGTCACAAGCAGCAAACCCAAGGCCCATGGGCCAAACCGGCCCTGCACCTTGTTTTATCCGGCCCAGCACCTTGTTTCTACCTGGTGGCAGTGCCAAGCTCTTGCTTAACTGTGCAGGAGTAGTTATATGTATACAGTCCTGAAATTACCTGTATACAATCCTAAAAAGCAACTGCGAGGCTGATGTGGACCCCGATGAAAAAGAGTGTGACACCCCAGCCCTAAGTCCTGCTTGCATGTGTGTGAACAATTATAATGCCTGCTGTATTTAGACATCATGAAAAAGCAAAAACCTAATGGAATCACACAAAATTATATAGCAGCTGCTTGGTTAAGAGTGTTGTATATAATATATATTTTAGAATGGTATCATGTTCATTGATGAGTAGGGGAACTATTTTGAGAATTTAACAGATTCTTTCTCTGTTCCATTCAATATTCACAAAAAGAATTTGTAATTAAAATTCTGCCCATTCTAAGAAGGGTATGCTGGGCCTTTTACGGTGTGTAGCTTTTGTTCTTGACGTTCTGCTCCCATGCCTTTTACTTAGCTCTGTAAGATGCTAAAACTTCTGTGCTTTAGCATACTGCAAGAATTCGAGCTTCTACCATGTATGGAAAGCAGACCCACTTTTTCAAGCAAATTTGAGACAATTCTTTGCTTTTGCCTTTCTTGCATTACTTTCTTGCTTCAGACACGTTCATTTTCTTTCTTTTCCCTCACTACTCTTAAGGCTCTCAACAAAGCAGAAGCTGAGCAGCCTGTAATCACTCTTCTCAGAAGTTTCTGTTTTTACCAACTGAAGCTGTCTTGGTTGTTACGGGTTTATTTCTCTTGTAGATTTCTTACTATATCAATCTGCACATACTATTAAGGATTTCCTTTTTATCTGCCTGAGAATGAAAAAGTTCTTTAGTGTTTGTTCACTAACTATAATTGTGTCATTAATATCTCTTAAAGAAGTTGTTGAACGACTTCGCTCCCCCCCCCATCAAAAATATCTCTCAAGGAATCACAATCCCCACAATGGAAATGTGAATATTTTTGCGTGGCATGAAAGGGACACTGGTGCATGCTTTTCCCATCTTTCTTTGCTGAAGAAAGTGTGGCACTTTTGAATGAGTCTGCCCATGAAATCAGTGTGTGATAAAGATCACATTTCTTTACTGTCTTTAAATCAGCTTAGTTCTAACTCTGCTTTAAATCAGCTTAGTTCTAACTCTTAGTTCTAACTCTATACTCACCATTCAGAGTATCTAAGGTTCCACTTTGATAAGCATGACTTGCTAGCCTTACCCAAGAAGTCTTGTCACCTCTCAGGGAAAGGGACCCACAAAACCGTCTTCACTGTCCGGTGTATCTTCCATTATTTCAAATCCACTGTCAACATCCCCCTCCACTGCCAATATGGTATATCAATTAATTGCTTTAATGAGTTTAAATATAGAAGTTCACTAGAATCATTGACTTCAGGCTGCGTCTGCATTTAGCCTTCCTTAAATCCAGTGTAATGTGCAAAGAGCAGGGACTGCTATTGAACTTTTTTTTTCTTGACACCAATATAGAGACAGAAAAGAGCAAAGTAACCTGGAGACAGGGATCCTGGAGTCAACTTAAAAACGAGAGGTCAGAACATCTTCTTGTCCCAAGGGAAGCACTATAATGTTGAACATCATTTGGATATACTTATTATATTTTCACAATTCCCTGAATTCTTACTGTCTACCAATAAACAGACCCCTATTCACTTTTGACCTTGCCCTTGTTGCTCTGTCATTCACTTGTGATCTTTTCTTTCTAACTTTGTTGTTTTTTGCTATTGCAATGCTAGAAAGATGTTTGTTAAAATAAACAAACAAAACACACATGAAAACCCTCTGTATACCGAGCACCTAAAACCCCTGGGAAGAAATGTTTTATTTTTTAAAGATTTTATTTATCTATCTTTGAGAGAGGGAAAGGGAGGGAGAAAGGTAGGGAGAGAAACATCAATGTGTGGTTGCCTCTTGCACACCCCCTACAGGGGGGACCTGGCTCACAATCCGGGCATGTGCCCTGACTGGGAATTGAACCAGTGACTCTTTGGTTTGCAGGCCAGCACTCAATCAATCCACTGAGCCACACCAGCCAGGGCAAGAAATGGGTTTTATAAAAATCTAACATAATTAATAAAAGGGAAAGTAGTTTGCCTTGGGCAGAAATAATCATTAATAAGCAAAACAAAAAAGAATGTGCAAAAAATTAAGAATTTGTTACAGGGAGAATTTGGGAGTGGTTGTGTGTTATAAAAGGAATAATTAATATTTAGAAAAGTGTAGTATATTGAACTAACAAAAAATTGGCATTCTCAGAATGGTAATAGCAAATATACTTAAATACTGAGAAATGCTTATAAGCTGTGCTTTTATATGATAAAGCAGAACTGTGTTTGTACTCATGGTTCAGTATTTATCAAACTCAGATTATTAAGATTTAGGCAAAACAGCATATCATTTGCTTATGAAGAAATGTGTGATGATTTTTCCTACCGTATTTTTTTAGTCATGAGGTGTTTTCATCAAGGATACCTCTCAATTTATAAGTACAAACTATTTTAACATAGGCAAGTGGATTAATTTTTTTAATGTTTCTCTTAGATTCATTAAAGAGAAATTAGCAGTATTGTTAATTTGTTAGTCAGTTTCACAGAATTTCCATGTTATGAGTTAAGACTCCATTAGAGATCCTATTAAAGACTCAAGAACAAAAGATTGTGATGACTTACTCAGTAAATTTGTAATGCTATTATAATGCTAAGAAATCATTCATAGCCTCAAGGTGATTATAGTTTAGTGGCAGAAATCCAAATGGAAAGAAAAACGAGAAAGGCTTGGAACATGACTTGATCAGCTTTCTCTTCTGGAAAAGTGATGGGAAATAAGGAGAGAGGACAACAGACAAGGGAAAAAGGTACTCCAGTTATATATTGTTGCCTAACATGCTACCCCAAAGCTTAATGGCTTAAGACAGCACCCACCATTTATTTTGTTCATAAAGATACAATTTTGGCAGGGCTTGGCACGGGCCACTTGTCTCTGCTCCATGCCGCAGCATTCAGTTGGCATACAGGATCCACTCTCAAGGCCCATCAGGCACCCAGAAAGTTAGTGCTGGCCTTTGGCTGGAAGTTCAGCTGGGGCTATTGACTAGCTTTTTCTCCATGTTGGGTTTCCTTGTGATATGAGAACCGAATGCTAAGAGCAAGCCCCCAAGAAAACCAGATGGACACTGTACCAGCTTTCATGACCAAATCTTAGAAGTCATACAGCATCACTTCTGCTACAGGACAGGACAGGATTGTGCCTGTAGCACTTCTTGTTGGGAGGAGTGTCAAAGTCACATAGTGAGAAGAACATGTGGAATGGGAGAGATTTTTTTGTCTGGGTTTTTTGGAAGATGTATTCTTTTATAATCTACTGCACAGCTGTAACTCACATCACCTCCCAGGCAACATATACTCATCCCCAAGTCCCTCAAATCTAAATATCTGCTTGAATTCTAGTATTTTATCATCTAAGGTCCAGGTGAAGATTAGGCTCTTTATTGCGGTTCTTTGGTTATAGCTCCTAAATTGAGGAATCGTAAACTGAGAAGAAAAGTTATCTGCCCCCCTCAACTCCCACAAACAACTTTTTTGGTCCCAGCTTTATTAAAGGTATAACTGACAAATAGAAATTATATATATGCTATATAATATGCTATTTTGATATTTGTATACATTGTGAAGTGATTACCACAATCAAAATAATTAACATATCCATCAGTTCCCATAGTTCTCATTTTTTGTAGGTGATGACATCATTTAAGATTTAAAATCTTAGCATCCCTGGCTAGGTTGTTCAACTAGTTGGAGCTCATCTCAGACACAAAGAAGTTATAGGTTTGATTCCTGATGAGAGCGCATACCTAGGCTGCAGTTAGAACCCCAGTTGGAGCGTATATGGGAGGCATCTGATCAGTGATTCTCCCTGTCACTGCCATTTCCTCTCTCTAAACGTATCCTCGGCAGAGGATTAAAAAATAAAATAAAATAAAAATATATAAAATCTTAGCAAATTCTAAGTAAACAATGTCGTAGTATTAACTACGGTCATCATACTGCACATTAGATCTCTAGGCCTTATTCACAAGGTCTGTCCAGAAGGTATCCAGTCACATTGTATGAAAAATAGAGACATGTATCGAAGAAGATACAAGATATAAGACATAGGAGAATGACACCTCAGTCCCCTTCAAAGTAGCCACCTTGGGACCTCACACAGTTCTCCCAATCGCCATCAGCTGCTCCATCACATTTTCCTGAATCTCATAAAAGGTCTGAAATATCTTCTCTTTCAAAAGTGACTTTAGTTTGGGGAAAAGACAGAAGTTGCAGGCCACCAAATTTGGGCTATAACAGCACTGAGTCACTTGGGTGACTTGATGTTTCACCAAAAAACTCTACATGAAACATGATACATGAGCAAATGCGTTCCTGTGATGAAGCTGCCAATCTCCAGTTGCCCACAGCTGTGGCCTTCTGAATCAGCTGAATAGTTTCCATGGAGGAATATTCAAGCTTAACACAAAATTTGATGCAGAATCTTTGCTCTACTCTCTCAGTCATTTTGAATGCAATGGCCATAAGCACACATGTTCACTCAATACCATCTACCACCCCCACTGACTAGTACAGTGAAGTTGTCATTGTTCATGCATGTTCATTCCAGTCCACTCTTCTTGGCTACCAGATTACATCAATGTTGCAATCTTGTTACATTAACAACAGCTGGACTTTTTCCAGAAAGGCCTCATATACTGCATAACCGAAACTGTATGATTTGACCAACATTTCCCTATATCCCCAGCTCACCATGACACCCAACTTTCGGTGGCAAGGCAGCCATACGTAAACTACTATAGACTTACCCATTTTAAAGAACTGGGGATGCAGGAGACACACAGCAGTCACTGGCCCATAGTAGTCATGAAATCTAGCTGCCAGTTTTCTCATTAGGGTGTAGTGCTACTGCTGGGAATTATCACTTCCACCTCTTGATTCCTCCCTCTAGGCACTCAGTTCTGCCCTCTGAATCAGTTCTTGCATTTCATTTTTAAAAAATTCCATTGTGTGAATGTCCCATAGTTGTTTTACCAACTCATCTACTGATGGACACTTGGACTGCTTTCATTTCTTGGCAACTGTAAATAATGCTGCAGTGAACATAGAAGTACTTATGTTCTTTCAAAGTAATGTTTTGGGACAGCTGCGTCAAAAGGCAGATCCCTTTTTACCTTTTTGAGGTATCCGCATACTGCTTTTCACAGTGGCTGCACCAGTCTGCATTCCCAGCAACAGTGCGAAAGGGTTCCCCTTTCTCCACATCCGTTCCAGAACTGGTTGTTTCTCGATTTACTGATGATAGCCATTCTGACAGGTGTGGGGTGATATCTCAATGTGGTTTTAATTTGCTTTTTTCCTGATAATTAGTGACATTGAACATCTTTTCATGTCTGTTGGCCATCTGTATGTTGTCTTTGGATAAGGGTCTATTCAAGCGATTTGCCTATTTTTTAATTGGAATATTTGGTTTTTTGGTGTTGGGTTTTGCAAGTTCTTTATAAATTTTGGACATTGCTCTTGTCAGATGTATCACCAAATATGTTCTCCCATTCTGTGGGCTGTCTTTTTATTTTGTTGATGTTGTCCTTTGCTGTGCAAACACTTGTTAGTTTGATGTAGTCTCATTTGTTTATTTCTTCTTTTGTTTCCTTTGCCTGGGGAGGTATATCTGATAAAATATTGCTATAAGCAGTGTCTGAGATTTTGCTGCCTATGTTTTCTTCTAGAATATTTATATACAATGGAATAACATTTGGCCATAAAAAAGAAGAAAGTGTTGTCTATACAGATGGACCTAGAGCAGATTATGCTGAGTGAAATAAGCCAGTCAGAAAAAGACAAATACCATATGATTTCACTTATGTGTGGAATCTAATGGACAAACTGAGCTAACAAGCAAAATAGAGACAGACTCTTAGAGAGCAAGGTGACGGCTAAGGAATGAGGGGAGGGATCGAGCAAAAAAAGGAGAAAGGATTCATGGACATGGACAACTGTGGATGATTGTAGTGGGGAGGGAGTAAACTAAATGATGGTGGAAAAAATACAATAAAAATTTTATATAAAGGTATATTAAAAAGCCCTGGCCAGGTGGCTCAGGTGGTTGGAGCATCACTCCATACATCAAAAGGTTGTGGGTCCAATCCCAGTCAAGGCACATGGGAGTGGCAACTGATCAGTGTTTCTCTCTCACATGGATGTTCCTCTCTGTTAAAAGCTGCCTTTGCAACTAAGTAGCCTTCTCGGCCTATTTACTATCCTTAGATTGTCAATAATGTCCAAAGTCTTTTAGTTTTGTACTCTTCCTGTTTCTTCTAGGACAAACTGGTGGTTCCTATTCCAGGACAATTCTCTTAACACTTTGTGGGCTGTGTTGCTATGGGAAGTCTATGAAGTGTAAGGACTAGGAAGAAGTATTACTAGGGGAGTGAGCTACGTTTTGATGACCAAACTATGTTCAGCAAAGTGGCTGGACTGTTTTGGAGAACGGGGCTGAGAGAAAGGAGGCTCATCGGTGTGGTCCTCTTTGTTCTGTGCCACCTGACAGGCTGGCAGCCTCTGCCTCCCAAGGTGGGAGTTTCCTGGAAGAGTTTACAGACGAAGTCAAGAAGCAGAGACTGTAGGGGAACAACACAGACTCAGGTCTTAAAGAGACTTTTGAGTTCAGAATGGAGCTACCTTTTTAGACCCATCCAAGGGTCTAAATTGAATTAAGTGGTAGAGGAGCCAAGGAAGGCCTTTTCTTTCTATTTAAGTACAAACGTTTTTTTTACATTTACAATATGAGTCGGGTGTAATTTTCACTAAATCAATTCCAAAGTATTATTCTGAATAAATGTGGGTAATTTATGGATCTGAAAGTTCCATTTAAAGTTAACAGGAAGTTTGGCTTAAAGTAGGAGGTGGCCACATTGATTTTTTATGTTCAATGTACTTTTATTCCGAAATTACATTTTCTCAGTTCTAAGACAAATTGGCCTTTAAATTAAACTTTGGAATGTTTGCTTCATCCTAGATTTATCAAGAGTTTCCAGCCTTTATCTCCTAGGATTTACAAATGCAGAAATAAAAAGTATTTCTTCCATTTCCTCTGTAGTAGTGAAGAAAAAAATACAGACTTAAATTTGTCACCCTCCTTGGATATATCTCCTAAGAATGATTGTATACTGGGCTGTAGTATTTTATGGCAATTACTTGCTCCGTATTTCTCAAATACAGAAGAATTGCAGTTTCTCTAATTGATATATAAACAAAGAAAAATGATTTGACATAAGAGATTTCTTTCCCTTGTGTTTCTATTCATCCTCCTGAAAAATTGCACTTACAATGTGTACAACTTACAACTCACAGTACAACTTACAATAGTACTGAAGTTGAAATGGAACGATCGGGAGTGTCATCAGTCCTTCCTCTGTGAGAACAGCACAGAGTCCGAGAGCGGGGGCCTGGGAGCGGACCGCCGGGCTGTGAATCCCGGCCGCGCCGCCTGGTAGTGGTATCATCTGAGGCGAGTTCATTCACTTCTCTTTGCCTCAGTTTCCTTATTGGGAAAAGGCATATTTTCTTGTCCATTTTATATTATAAGGAAGAAATTACTTAATGTTTGTAAAGTATTTAGAACAGTGTCTGACATATAACAATTTATGTTTTTTTTTAAGTGAAATAAATTATACAAAAAACAGTGCAGTGTTTAATAGTGCATGTGCTTGTCCCGGCTCTACTACTTGTGAGCTGTGTAAATTAGGTCAAGTTAATCTCTTTAAGCCTCAGTTTCCCCCTTTTAAAAAAAGAATAATTGCCCAAAGTAGCAGCTGCTTTATTAAGTTTCCGAAGGATTACGTGGGTGGGGTGGTCTCCGGTGAGCACAGAGCACAGTGCCTGCTTTCTAGGGCCACTGACTACAAATATATATTTTAGTTTCTGTGAGCTTTCTGTGGCTATTAGTTGGGTTTTATCCTTAATTCTTTTTTAAATCTTTACTCGAGGATATGTTTTTATTGATTTGGGAGAGAAAGCGAGAGAGAGAGATCGATATAAGAGAGAAACATTGATCGGTTGCCTCCTGTACAAGCCCCAACCAGGGATGGAACCTACAACCTCGGTAGGTGCCCTGACTGGGGATTGAACTGGCAACCCCTTGGTACACAAGATGATGCTGCAAACAACTGAGCAACCCAGACAGAACTATGTTTAACTCTTCACTTCGTACTTCTAGGTCATTTTTGGATCTTCAGAGAACCAAGTAGAGATCCTTGGGAAGAGATGGTCATGGGGGCAGAGTGCAGATAAGTGAGGCTGTAAGAGAAATTACTTGAGCTCCCAAGAGGCCTCGCAGGGCAGACTCGTATTAGGGAATTTGCCATTATCCTGGGTTATCCACAGCCATGTGGGCCCAGAAACCTTTCTCATCAGCAGTTCCAGAGCCCATCTGTCCCCAAGAGCTGGGCTCAGATGAACAGCTTATAGGACTAATGCACAGGATGAGAATGCCAATGTTTCCATTTACAACAGGAAGTGAAGCTGCGGGGGCCTGGCAGCTAGGGTCCCCACCCAGCCCATTTTGTGCCTGTGAGCAGGCAACATCTCTAACCAGGCCGTCAGTTTATTAATTTACAATGACACATAGCTACTGAGTTTCTCCTCAGGTCTCTCAAGTTCTTCTGGTTTCCAGCAAGTTCTCCTTGAGAGCATTTAGACAAGATACCAAATTCTAATCAGAAATCTCCTTAGTGAGTGTGGAATCAGAAGGGCAGTTTGTTCTTAGAGCCACATGTGTAATGAAATTAGAGGCAGATGTACAATTAAAAGGGACATGCCACCAGCCCAGAGCACTAGTTCCCAGTGTTTGAATGGCCACTTCCTAGACTTGCTTCAGAGTGTTTTCAAACTCTTTCCTTGTCTGGACTATGTCTTTCTATCAGATTATTTCCATGCCAGAGGTTGTGTTCATTCAACCTAAGAATCCAAAACTAGCTGTCCCCAGGGTACATCTGGTCTTCAAAAGCTTTTTATTTTTTTAATCTCTTACACAGTAGAGAGGCTAAGATTTAAACATTTGGAGTAATTACATAACAAGCCAGATTTCTTGTCTTTCCTGAAAAATCCAGAGATCTGGCCTTCCTGGACCCTTCCCATATTAGGGCAGGTCTCTGGAGCCAAGCAGAGGCTGTCCCTTTTAGATGAGGCTTGAGTCCTGCCCATCATCCAGCTCACTTGTGCTCCCCACCACATCCCTGACTTTGATCTGCATTACCTCCCGGTAATGTGGATGTCTCTTGGCATTTGAGTTTCCATCATTCTGACAATCAAAGCTGCTTTCATTTATCCAGATGCTCTGACCTCCTATATTTTTATTTCAAAGTTTAATTCTCAGATAGTCTTATTTTCTCATTTCCAAGTTCATTTCATTGTGACCCCAAGTACTGACAAAGCACATTTAACTTCTATGTCATAGAGGGCTGCAGTGATAGGAAGACAAAATGGTAAAGCTCACAGCTTTAAGGAAATGGGATGCCCTTAATCTTTCCTCAGGGAACGGGTGTGGCTGCAGGCCACCCTTCTCTGTTTCTGGCCCGAGTCTTTCTTCCTCCTTGTGAAGAATATGAAGTCCTTCCTTGTTCTGTATTTTTTAAGGTGGTAGATATTGCCTACACTGAGAGAAATATAATGTGAACATCATATTTACCAAAAAGATGAATACGGATGCTTTGTTTACAAATGTTTTACCATTGAACTTCTTCAAGGAACAAGAGCTTATTTTTAACTCCAGGGTTAGAAATAATAATCTGATTAGGAAGGTATGTCATTTGTTGCAATTCCTAAGAACAGATGGCTTTTCCTTTAAAACTTTTTCTCTTATAAATACAGACAGTGTCATTATGTAATTGAATCACTGATTGTAAACATGAATGCTTCCCAAGGAAGCATTTTTTTCAAATGAATAATCAGCCAGCCCTTTAATTATTTTTTAAAATATTTTTATTTATTTATTTAAATTTAGAGAGAGGGGAAGGGAGAAAGAGAGGGAAAGAAACATCAATGTGTGGTTGCTTCTCACATGCCCCCTACCGGAGACCTGGCCCATAACCCAGGCCTGTGCCCTGCCTGGGAATAGAACCAGTGACCATTTGGTTCATAGGCCTGCATTCAATCCACTGAGCCACAGCAGCCAAGGGCCCTTAATTCATATTAATCTTCTAAGTAAATTAGGATTAATTTATGAGTGATCTATTTGGGAAGAGATCTGCTTGAGAAAATAGAAGTGCCAGTTCTAGTTCTTACTTTATCTCACAGGTCCATACTACCTCAAATTTGGCCATTTTATATATTTGAATGACCTTTAGGATGCAAGATAATAATATTTTCTCTTCTCTCTGCTCCCATAACATCTTGTATATATCTCATACGAACATTTACTCCATCTTATTAAACTACTGTTAAATACTGAATTAGCATAGCCTTTGGCACACAGTCACTTGTCCATTTACTTACAAGTTTTTTTCCCCTCAATTAGACTGTATATTTTCTGATTATATGCACTGGTTCATGTTTATAGTTTATGTTTATACCCTTCCACATAGTACAGGGCATAGCGCAGGTGCTCAGCAAATGATGAACTGAACTTTTTATTGGAAATAGGAATCTCTCTCAGTTGCCCTTTAGATATGCAGTCTGACATTAATATTGGGAATGTGTCAGGAATAATGACTGAGGGCCACTCAATTTTCATTGTATTTTTGACTCAAAAAATATAGTACCTTATTTTGTGATATATCATGTGTAGCCATGGTTTTGTGTGCATTATACATGGGATTGTTGTACCCATTATTATACCCATGGTATATAATCATTATAAACATATATAATGCTCATTCTTATTTTACCCTCAAAAATTGGGCAAATAAGTGCACATTATAATGACAAAATATATAAATAACTAAAAAGTGAAATGTTATTAAAAAACAATATATTTTAAGGTAATAAAGAACAAGATACATTCTTACAAATTCAACAGACACACCAAAGGATGATATCTATAACTTATAATTGACAAAAGCGTAGAACTATACTACATATAGTCCTCCCCAAAATAAGGGAAAGACAAACAACCCAATAGGGAAAGGGCCAATAATAATAATATGTCAACTTCAGTAGTCATCAGAGAAACCAAATTAAAACATTAAGATCTTATACCAATCATAAATAAGTGGCAAAAATGTTAAAGTCTGGAAGATCAGAACCATGGTGCTTTTTTGCTTGTTGAATTGTTAGTCTGTTAGTCTAATTATATTGAGATGTAGTTCAGCAATATTAGTAAAGACAAAGCCAGGCATACCCTATGACCTTATAATTTCATTCCTAGGTAAAAATTTTTCAAAATAAATTCTTGAACATTTATAAGAAAGAAAGTACTTCAACAGTAACAATAAATTAGAGACAGCCTGAATATCCACTAACAGAAGAATGGATGCATGGGTTAGAATGCTCTATAGCAGTTAAAAAAAGAACAAAATTGTATAGAACTGCATGCAAATCCCAAGAAAATGTGAAGCAAAAGTTAATTAATTAAAGGATCTATATACTATGATTTTTATTTTACAAAACTTAAAACATGCATCAACATTTTAGGGATACAAAGATATTTAACCAAAATATAAAAAGATGTATGGAATGATAAAAGACAGCCCTGAGTGTGTTTACCTTTGGGGAGAAGGGAAAGAGATAAAATAAGTAGAGGAATCTGGGGCCTTTCATTGTATCTATAATATTTTATTTCTTCCAGAAAATCTGAAGCATATCTGGTAGAATGTTAATGTTTTAAGTGGAGGCAAGGAGGATGAAAGGAGGAAGTCAACAGACTCTGGAAGTTTCAGATAGGAGCTTTAGGACATTAGGCTCAGTGGGCTTTGAGGATAAAATAGAGCAGTACTTGCTGCCTGACAAACTCATCGGTTTGCCAGCACTGAATAAATTCAAGTTCTGGTATCAAAAGGACCTGACCCCTGCCTCGGGCTCCAACATCTTTAGCTGTATAACTTTCAAAGAGAGAACACTGTAGAAATTGAAGGGAATATAAAAGCATGATATGCTATGCACATATCCAAGATAATGTGAAGATTTCGGAGGACTAGAGCAAGCCAAAACAGCAGTAAAGGGTTTCGGTTTTATGTTAATTAGGAAAGTAATTGTGCCCAATTCAGAGATGAGAAGTTTTTCAATGAATTGATAATATAAGCAAGTTTATTTACTCTGATCCAAGGCTAACAATTAATGTGAGGCACATTTTTATAAACAGTTGGTCGTTATGTTGACAGTTGAATAAATCCAGGCTGTACTTTACTGAAGTCAGTAAAAGGGCTTTCAAGGGGTCAAGATAAAAAATAAATGTGAAGACATTGGCCAAGGTTAGAAGGCTCATTGGAGATCTTAATGCAGCTTGCTGTCTGTTCCTGTCTCTCTCTCTTCTTTGCCTCCATCTCAGTGTGTTCTTTAGCCAGAAAACAGAGAATGCATACCTTTGGGCTGGTAAAGAGTGGAGACAGTGGGGGAGACAAGAACACTTTTCTTTCTACTAGGTTGTTTTTTTTAAATAAAAAAATAAAGAATAGTAGTCCACCTAGAGTGACAATAATGTAGTTCAATATGGAGATATAAAATATCAAATAATGATTTTAAATAGTAACATTCTTTTCAAGTTACCTAGATAATATATGAATTAATTTTAATTTTATCAGATTTATGCTGTAGGTAATAAGCTGAGCAAAATTGGTCCCCCATCACTTTTTTATTTCAAATCTCTTCCCCAGATGTAACCACTTGTCTCATAGTTGGTGTGCAGCCATCCAAGCACTTTTCCATGAATTTGCATGTAAAATTTATGTACCCATAACTACTGGGATAATGTATTTCTTGTAACATGTTATTTCCATTTAAACAGGTAAGGTTTTTTTTTTTAAAGGAGCTTTGCTTGTCAGTATGCCAAGATATTCTGATACTTTCTATACAATATTCCTTTGTATGGTTAATCCATTTTTTATTTAACTCTTCCACTGTTCATGGCCTATTGCACAGTTTTCAGTTTTTCACTATTAAATAAAATTCTGCAGTAAACAGTCTAGTACATCCATCATCATTGCTGAGGGCGGATGTGAACTGATGCATGGCCAGGCCTAGGAACTATGGTGCGGTTTGTTATCTGTCTTCACATCTTTGACTTTGTTTTTCTCGGGGATGACCTCTTTTCCAGACAGCCTGACTTCATAGATAGCAGATATGTCAACCAGCAGTTCCAGGCTTATGTTCTACCAACTGAACAACCTCTTTCCCAGTATCAGCAAAAGTGGAGGGGTTGGCTTTTACCGAATTAGCTTGGGCCACATGCCCATTCTTGACCCTGTTACTGTAGCTCTGTGGCTAGTATACACTGATTGATCATGGGTCTCATGCCCACTTCTGGGGCCAGCTCATCATGGCTCTAAACATGTGGATCGAGGAGGAAAGAGTGGGCGGCTTGCCAGATAAAAATTAGGATGATGATACCAAAGGAGGAGGCATGTGCTGGTCAAACCAATATATCAATGTTCTCTATAAATGTCTTCTAGGTATCCAGATTTATTACATAAGGACCAAATCATTCTTATAAGTACCTTTTCAAATCTTTGCTAGAATATGAAATAAGTATGTTTATGTATAATATTGTGTATGAAAATAGAGCATGTTACAGGTTGAAGATCATTAACATTATAAAAAAGAGAATTTTTCAATGCAGAAAAGTGTTATCCAATATATTTCCTAAAAAATTGGATATATGATAGATCATTTAGCAAACTATGGCACAAATTTTATATTTTATTTATTCATTTATAAAGCAACGCTTATCATATTTTGCTATGGATGGGTTACCATGCCAGAGGCTGAGGACAAAATATTGAGTATACCAAGATCTCTGCCCTCAGGTTTCCTACATTATTGTTAGGGCCCACATATTATGACGAAATAAACAAATGCATAAAGGAGAAAATTCCAGGCTGTGATGCACTAGCATGGAAATTAAAAGGATCATGAGATAGAAAGGAACTGGGCAGGTCATTGCAGGCAAGGTGGTAAGGGGAGACCCATCTGAAACTGCAACCTGAGAATTAAGAACGAACCTCAGACTCTAGATTTCTGCTGTCTAATGTGGCAGCTGCTAGCCATGTATGGCTGCTGAGCAGCTGAATGTAGCCAGTTCCAGTTAAAATGTACTATAAATGTCAAATACACATCAGATCTCTAAGACTAGTACAAAAATTGTAAAATATTTAATTTTATACTGATTAAATGTTGACATTGTAATATTTTAGTATATTGAGGTAAACATTAAAATTAATTTTAGATTTCCTTTTTCTTTTAAAAAAATGATGAGGCTATCACAGTTGTCCCAATTTTTCCCCCTTTGCCTCCTCCATGCAGTACCCAAATACCTCCAGTGATCACCCCTTCCTTTTTCATGTCTGGCGGTCATGCATATAAGTTCTTTGGCAACTCCATTTCCTACACTTGCTCTGTTGTGACCACTAAAATGTTTAAAATTACATATGTGGTTACTTTATATTGAATAGTCCTTGTCTAGATAATTCCAGTCTATTTGGTATTATTGACATGTGGTTTTTGTACATCTTTTTGTCCTTGATGATGTTGCTGGCAGTGAAATTTATGTAGTAGATTTTTCTCCAAGGGTGTAAGTCTATCCCATTTATTGACTCAGGTATCCATATATTATGATTCAACATGTGATCAAGCTTCATAAGGCTTAAGAGGGGAGAGAAAGCACAGAAAATTGCTACATTTCCTAGAGGAGTTGTGGCATCAGTTATGTTTCTTCAGAAATGCTCACAACCCAGGTGAAGGAGAGCTCAGAGTTGGAGAGGTAGGCAGAGCGAGCATCACAAGGTAATGACAGTGTAGGATGAGATTTCTGTGGGAATCAGCAACGGCAAACCATGAAAATATGCTTCTAATTCTCTACTTAGTGAAGGAGATGCTACTATGTTGTATGGAATTGTTACCTCTTTCCTGTTAAGGTAGAGCTTTACTCTACACATTGTTTTTGCACTGTTAATTACTTTAGGGTGCCTCTTTTCTTTTTATATCTCTGTCAAGATGCCAATAAGTTCACATATATTTAATAACATTAAATTAATTCACTGCAGAGAGCAAGCAGAAGCATTTTTCTTTGTGCCATGTTATTATTCTCCTTTCTGTTTGTGGCGTGTGCCACAGGGAAAAGGTTAATTACTAAAAAGATATGTTTCACAGGTGAACAATTTACGTGTTAGTTTGTAAACACTTGAGGACCCCCAGTGTGACGTTTGTTATGTAATCTAACAGTTTTGCAAAGGGAAACTCTACCCCTACTGGTCTGAGAAAGAGTTGAGTCATATCCTGTGAATGTGAAGCAATGGTATTTAAACATCACGGGTTCCTTTTAATTTCATTCTAAGTCACGGCAGTTCAGAGCAGCAAGTGCTCTCTGCAAAGAAGCTGTTACTAGTCCTGGGAGGCGGACAGCATCCCTTGCTGGGATTCGGTAAGGAAAGCCTTAGTGTGCTGCTCTCTCACTGGAGTGAAAGATGTTTTGTTTCTTTCTAATCAACTATGCTAGATAGCTGCAAGCTGAGAAGTGCCTGCAGTTTGCCACTTATTTATAATAAGGTAAGTTTCATATTTTGGTTTACTCACTGTATTGTGGCAGCCTTGAATTAACGTGGCAGTTTTAGAACATGATTATGTTTCAGAAAATGCCTTCTCACAGGATATTGAAGGTGGCATTGGAAATTCAGATGCAATTTTAAACTTAAAGTATAAATTCATTTGTAAGATATTTAATTTAATAGATTGCTATTACTTTTAAATTTTTTTTATGAAAACGTGTGCCTGAGACATAGAAACATTGTAGTAGTAATGTATATATATATTATACATATTATATATATAAATTTTTTTGAGGATTAAGTAGTGCCAGGCCAGGATGTTTTTATTTAATTTTTTCTTCTCTGTGATCTCATAATCCTGCTTAAAAGGTAAAACATGCAAAAAATTTATATGATTATGCTTAGATTTTATTCTAAAGAATCATAGCTCTACAGCTATATACCTCCACTGAAATAAAAAGTAGTCTTAATAATCATTAGAGAGCTAGAAGTTGAAAAGTAGTGAAAGTCTGTCAACCTTCATATTTGGCTTTCTATTTAAATGAAAAGCCACCATAGTTATAAACTTCTAATTGCTCTGCTTATTCTAAAATGTGCATGACTTTGTCAGAAGACCTCTTTCTTGGTGGCTGTCAGAGACACTCATATATAGATTGTCAGGATAGAGAAGTCTGTGGATGGAGAAGTGAATGAGAGGTTTTAAAAAATTCCTTAAGCTTGCTGCCAAGAGGTTGATGTGAAAGACAGGAATGCTGTTTTGGTTTTTTAATTGATTAAGGAAATAACATTAAGTTAGAGTTAAAGATGGTATTTGGTGTTACGTGGCTTTGAATGTTTATATTTAAGGCCTTTGAATTCTTTTGAAGTAGAAAATGTTAATTTGATTTTGAGAGCTCCGGCGGTAAATTTGAAAGATATTAATGAACTGAGGAGTTCTGTATGCTTAAAGACAGTTGGCTTTAGTATACTTTCTATTTTTTTCAGTTGCCTCACTGTCATGCTTAAAGACTGTTTTATTCTGTTCAAAATGATACCCTTCACAAAATTGCTAGATTCAAACACAGCATGGAAATTTCTTTTTATTAGATACATATTCATTAGCTCATGTTTTTGCAAAGGTGAAAAGGTAAATGAACTGATGGAAACCATCTAGTTTTCTTCTTTTTTGAAGGGAAAGGTAAAACTAGTTCAACTTCCAAACATCTTTGAAGATAGTATTCCAAATTGGAGGAGAAAAACTTTAAAGGAAATGACTTAGTACCACGAAAGCCCTTGGGATGTTGCATGGTGAAAAGTCAAAGATCCCAAAAGATTAGGACACCACATGTTATAAGTAGAACATCCTGATGTGAGAGATCTATCAACCTCCACTTTTCTGCTAGGACAGGGAGGAAGCTATTCTGGTTAAGGATCCTGCTTGAGAATTTTTTCTTATGTTACAAGTGAACAAATGCCAATAAAAAGAACACCATGTAATATATCTGCATCATGACAAAAGCAAGTCTTATTGCACTTTGCATTGTTTCAGATTAATTATGGTTTACACAAACCGTTGCTATGAATGCCAACTTAGACTGATAAAATGTTGTAAAACCAAGTTTTTCATAATATGCTCTTTCAAATATGCACTCAAGTATTTATGGCATTGTACAGCCAACTGCTAATCAGAAATTATGGAGGCATCTTATTTCTCCTCCATCTTTTCTGTTTCCTGCCTCCTTTGGCTGTTTTCCTCCCTGTTTGCAGGAAAGTGGAGATGGGCAGAAGGGGCGAATGGGTAGTGGGCAGGGAAAGAGAAGGGAAGTGGTGAGCAAACACAAATAGTGGAGTGTTGCAATTCTTGCCTTTCATAATGGTTTTGATGAGAAAAGAAATCAGAAAGAGGTTAGATATAATGGCAAAAATGAATCTTTTAGATAACCTGTGATTAAGAATAATTGGGTAACTTGGGGGGGGGCAACCTTACCCACCTTGTAGGGTTGTTGCAAAGATGAAATAATATCACAATTGTTATTTTGTTTTATTAACTGTAAATTATTAGACATATTTCTGAGGAATTGCTTTTTGTCTTCCTGAAGTAAGGCAGCTAGCTGACAAGACATCAAAGATACTCAGAATTTCACCCTGGATTCAGAGTATTTCTTTTAGTAATGAGGGCCTTCTTTTTTCCCCTTTGAAAGCTATTTTACCTGTTAATTTCCAGCTCATAGAGATATATTTTACAAAGATAAGCTCCAAAAATAAAAACCCAATTTTACCTAAGCCCCAGTGCTCTCTTAAAATTTTCAGTAGCTCAGGGAAACTCATCTTCATGCAAATGATATTTATCAAGTGGCAATTAAATTTTCTTTTCAACCTAAAATTGACATGGTTGTCCCCCATTAGGGACTGCATTGGCAGAGGCATACAGTGTGATATTTTCTCTTTCTCTTTAAATATTTTTTTCTTTTAAGTAAGACTTTGAATGATTCATGATGAGGAACCAGTGAGTAGGAGGAAATTTGTTAAGGGAGTATTTGTTCTGACTCCCAAAAATGAAATCTTTCTGGATGGTGCTTTAAACCTTACTGTCTCCAGTGCATCCTGCTGGATAACAAAGCAGAACACTTGCTAGGAAAGAATTAAATAGTGATAACACCCCTACCCACCTCTGAAAATCAGTTATGCAGATCAGTTGAGAGGACTGGAGAGAAATGTTTTTGAACTCTACAGAGTTTACAAATATCACTATCACAAAGTAAGATATACAAAATTATGTATTTGGAAGGGAACTTAGATGTCATATATTTTCTCATTTCACAAAGAAGGGAACTAAGGCATAAAAGGATTAAAAAAGGGAGCCCTGCTCTGGCTGTTTGTGGCTCAGTTGGTTGGAGCATTGTCCTGTAAACCAAAATGTCATGGGTTTGATTCCAAGTCAGGGCACATGGCTAGGCTGTGGGTTTGGGTCCCAGTTGGGGTGCATACAAGAGGTGCCCAATCAATTTTTCTCTCTCACATCAATGTTTCTCTCTTTCTCTCCCTCTCTTTCCCTCTCTCTGCCTCTCTCTGAATTGATAAGCCTGTCTCTGGGTGAGGACTAAAAAAAGAAAAAGAAAGAAAGGTGCTTAGCTTCACTCAGGCAGTCTGAGTCAAGACCTAAATCTAGGTCTTTCTCTCTGCCCACTTGCTAGAAGTTAATCAGAAGACTAGCTGTTTCTTGAGTCCTACTGCTAAGGGTTTAAAAAATACACACGTACACACACATTATACACACAGATGTATGTGTATATGTACAAGTGTGTGTACACATACACACATGCGTAAATACACATATTGATGAACATCCTTATAGGAAGATATATCCTTGAATAATATTTCACAGAAGACATCCATGTCTACATATTTTTATGGGCTGAGGATTTTCATTTGGATCTAGTTCAGTGGAGCATGGATTGGTGGAATGATAATCTAACTCTAACATCTGACTTGTAGCTATTGCCACAGTAAAAGAATCCAAGGCCTTACTCTTGGGAACTGAATTATAAAATCAGTTTTTTAGTTTTTAAAATTGCAGGTAGTATGGTGGATTGTTTTGATATGTTTGTTGAAAGTGGTCAGCAAAAAGGGATTTCCCCAAGAGCTTGTCCTTAGAAGAGATTAGGCAGTTCCATTTTCAATTTTCTGAGGAAATTCCATACTGTTTTCCACAGTGGCTGCACCAGTCTGCATTCCCACAAACAGTGCACTAGGGTCCCCTTTTCTCCACCACCTCTCCAACACTTGTTGTTTGTTGCTTTGTTTATGATGGTTATTCTGACCGGTGTAAAGTGGTATCTCATTGTGTTTTTAATTTGCATCTCTCTGATGGCTAACAATGCTGAGCATCTTTTCAAATGCCTCTGGGCCCTCTGTGTGTCCTCCTTGGAGAAGCATCTATTCAAAATCTTTTGCCCATTTTTTAATTGGGTTGTTTGTCTTCCTAGAGTGGAGTCATGTGAGTTCTTTATATGTTTTGGAGATCAAACCCTTGTCTGAGGTGTCACTGACAAATATGTTCTCCCATATAGTTGGTTCTCTTTTTATTTTAATGCTGTTTTCTTTAGCCATGTAGGAGCTTTTCAATTTGATGAGGTCCCATTTATTTATTCTTTCCTTTATGTCCTTTGCTTTAGGGAACATATCAGTGAAGATATTGCTGCATGGAATGTCTTGAGATTTTCCTGCCTATGTTCTCCTGAAGGACTTTTATGGTGTCATGACTTATATTTAAGTCTTTTATTCACCTTGAATTTATTTTTGTGTATGGTGTAAGTTGGTGATCGAGTTTCATTTTTTTGCATGTAGCTGTCCAGTTCTCCCAACACCATTTGCTGAAGAGGCTATCTTTACTCCATTTTATGCTTCTTCTCCCTTTGTTGAATATTAATTTACCCTTATACCCTAAGAACACTGAAACGCCAATCCAAAAAAACCTATGCACCGCAATGTTCATAGCAGTACAATTTACAATAGCCAAGTACTGGAAGCAACCTAAGTGCCCATCAGTAAATGAGTGGATCAAAAAACTATGGTACACTTACACAATGGAATACTACACAGCAGAGAGAGAGAGAGAAAGAAGGAGCTCCTACCCTTTGCAACAGCATGGATGGAACTGGAGAGCATTATGCTAAATGAAATAAGCAAGACAGTAAGGGACAAATACCATATGATCTCACCTTTAACAGGAACCTAATCGACAAAAGAAAAAAGCAAGTAAAATATAACCAGAGACATTGAAATTAAGAACAATCTGACAGTAACCTGAAGGCAGGTGGGAGGGGATGATGGGAAGAGTTTTCAGGAACAACTATAAAGGACACATGGACAAAACCAAGGGTGGGGAGGAAGAAAGGGAGGGAGATGGATTTGGCTGGAGTTGCAGGGGAGTGGTGGGGCGAGAGTGGTGAGGGGTAAATGCAGACAACTGTAACTGAACAACAATAAATAATTTTTAAAAATTAGCTAATGATCCACAGACAAAGCTGAACACTCTGCAAGTGCCTTACATTTTTCATCAGGACATGATAACTATTAGAATTTTCAAGCTCTGCCAGAGGGAGTAAATGCTATTATAAATGCAGAATAGCCGCTTTGATTAAAAAGAGGAAGAGATTAGGAAAATCTAAACAACCAATGAGTTTTCAACCATTTCTGTTAAAACTTATCTGACTGTTTTATATTTGTGGGACACTACTCTTTCTAGGGACATGAAATGAGAAAAAGATGACTTTTCATTATTATGGAAGTTAATGACATATCCTACTATATGAATAAACACAATATATTTATAAGTCAATTTTTTCCTTTAAAACCTATTAACTCTAAGATTAGAAGACAGGTTAATTAAAAGGTTTGTTTCTGTATTGGTGGTATTACCAAGAGTTATTTCTTACTCCTAAGAATTCAATCAATGGTCACTATTGACTTTAATTAAAATGTAAGTCTTATGAAAGGTATATGCTATTTTCATAGCCTAGTTGTGGACCAACTTGTATCTTTAAGAAATAAGTGAAATTCTATCATCATCATGCTAGCTTATGAACAAATTCTAGTTTTTTTTGCAATAAAGTTTATGTTTACTTTATTCCAAGAACTATACAAATCTGCTATGTAACCATTAAGAGATAAAGAAAAATAAATGTGATAAATAGGTAAGGGTCTTAAAAACTTTGTTAAATATAGATGCAGTGGGGTAGTGTGTGGTAAGGCACAGAATCCTGGGTTCTGTGGTAGAAGGAATCAGTGTTTTTTAAATAATATTGACCCCTCCTATGGTTTTGGAGGTGAAAATGAAGCTCTTGCCTTTTTTTGATTTTGTTTTTTTTTATCCACAAAGTTGAGAAAACACTTTAATGCCAGACCATAGTCCCACACATTGCATAGGTGCTTGGTAAATATTGAGCAGTGATCCTGTGAATGTCAAGTTGGGTGAAGCACCTTGAAATCCAAGTCCATGGATGTACCATTGTTGTAAGTGCTAAGGTTTATAATGGGAATCCCTTTGGGCAAAGCCTAAGGAAGAAAGCTTCAGAGGTGGTTTGTGGGTTTTTAATTCCATCTTAATTTAGTAGAGATACTCAAATTAGTCACTTAGTCTCCCTTGAGTCATTTTACTAGTGGGATGGGATTAATATTTATTCACGGCAGTTTACAGCATACCTAAATATAACAAAGCAAGTCCCAGATCATTCACTCTGCAAGTGTTTCTCTCGAAGATGAAAATAATAATAATGGCTAACATTTCAGTGTGGTTACATAATAGCTTTTTATGAACTATGTTATTTATTTCTTAATACCACCTTCTGAGATTTGGGCACCATGATTATTGTCATCCCCTTTGTACAGATGGACACATTGGAGTAAAGAGAAATTAAGTGACTTATCCCTGACATTGCACAAATGGCAGTGGAAGGACCAGAACTGCAGCTATGCAGCCAGGCTTCAGAGGCGGGGTTTTTAACTATATTCTGTGCTGCTTCCTGTTAGCACCCCTGCATCCCAGTAACACGAAATGACTGCTGTCAAGTGCTGCACACAGAAAAAGAAATATTTTCAATGCTACTATATTTAATCATTTCCGATGACTTCAACATTCTTGTTCTTAGTGAAACCCGGACCTTTATGAATTAGAAATAAACTAATTTATTTGGAAATTCATGTAAGATGAGGCTAGTAATAATGCAAAATGTGTCTGGAATGAGCAGATATAACTGAGTTCTCCTAGCTGATCATACTCTTTGGCAACGTGAAAAGATTACTTATTTATTTATTTTATCTGAGAGAGGGAAAGAGAAACAGCTTTCAATGTACATCCCCAACAGTCCCAGGAAAGCTAGTGGAAATTTTTGTGTTTAGAGAGGGGAGTAATGCCATGTCTCCTTTCCTATGCACACTCCCTAAATAGTTCCTGCTGGAAGTCTACCTGGGTGGGGGAGTGCCTTGAAGAATGGTAGCAGGAGTTCAGGTCCATTATATAACTAGGTTCATTTTGATCTGCTTCCCCCAAAGACCCTACAAATTATGCTTGAAATTCTTGGGTAGTTTTCAAACCTCATGCATACTCAGGTCTTACAAATAAAAACCTGCTTTACAGTGTTGTGTACCGTTAGTGCTAGCAGAGTGCCTAATACGCAACTAGGCCATCCATTTGTCTTTGTGGCAGCTTGGCTGGCTGGCTGGGTGGGTGGGTGGATGGATGGAGGGATGGATGGAGAGATGGGATAAATTGGCTTATATTCTGATCTGCTCCGAGTCATGGCTCATGTACCTGAGACTGGACTGGGACCAAGGTGTCACTCGGGGAGCATGTGGGCACAAGGGAATGATGTGAAAGTTTACCTCAGTTCATCTCATACTTTATCATCTGATGGTTTTCAGTGTAGAACTGATGTGGCTGTAAATCATTTCTAGCCACAAGCCTTTCCCACTGTTTTATATTAGGGTTTCTGTAATACACATCGGTGCCATAACTGCCTTACCCCCTTGAGTCAAAAGCTAAAACAGAGATATACATATGTAATTTATGTATATATGTGCCGAGATATACATATATAACTTATATGGATTATATACATGCAGAGAGAGGTTAGATAATAAAGCTAAAAAGTCAAAATAAATTTGAGTGTCTAGTTTAGTGGGGTGGTTAAAGTTTAACTGTTTTTTAATTTCCTGTGAAAAAAAATCAAAATGTGGAAGAAACAACTGAGGCAGAGGATGGAAGAAAACGATGGTATTTTTAATGCTTGTTTATTAACAATGTATTTTTCAATCTTTGAACAGAAGTTTTTTTCGTAAAATTTCATTAAAGAGTTCAAACAAAGAAGTCTGGGGACCAAGATTTATTTGGCATAATCTGTCCGTTGTGAGGGGTGATCTCCCAAATGTCCTCATGACTAGGGACCAAGGACCTAGGCTAGGAAATGCCACAGATTTCAAGGGAGAGTATTTATGAGGTTATCGTTTCATGTTTTCCAATGCGGGGAAACACAGAAAACCTTCCTGTAAAGAGACTCGGTCAAACACAAAATATATCCAAATTTTAGAAAATGGAAGAAGAATTATCTGTTGGAAAAATTATGCATTTGGTCTTGACCCAAAGCAATCATTAAAAACAAGACACACATGTGCAAAAGAGAAAAAAAATCTAATTAGCAAAAAATCATTTGATAGTTTTCTTTTCCCTGGTCCTAAACACAACGGCACATGTTGGGTATTCGAGGATGTTCTGTTCCTTGTTGTACAGGTGCCTTTGTTATTTGAAATGTATTTCATTCCTATGGCCCACTGTTTTCTGGTGGCAATTTTTGTACCTTAGAAATGGCGTGATCTAAGTCAGCAATTAGAGAAAGGTTACTGCCTCTGGCCAGCAGCACACCTGGACACTGCATTGTGCAGTGTGGGCCTCGTTTCCAACATCCCTCAAGTGCAAGATCATCCTCTAGCCCCTCTCACATTTTTCGAAGACTGGGAACTATTTTAAGATAGGATTATTTTATACTTTTTTTTTTCACTTCCAGTTCAGTGGTTGCTGTAAATCTTGAAACCTATTCTGGAACAATTACTTCCAAGTTTAGCCAAAGTGGCTGAAAAGTTTTGCTAAGCCCATACCTGGAGTTTGAAAAATGGTCATGTGGTAGATAGATAAATAGACAGACGTACAGACACACAGGCAGATTCCTCTTTGCAAATGTGCCCTCTAAATGTGTAAATAGTTGTGAAGAATCATTAATACACCAAACATAAGAAGACTTTGTAGCCTTATTACCTGTTTAACATAATTGATTAACTATATAGTATGTTAATATTCAAGACTTTTTGACAAGCACATTGTAATTCCAAAGGTATCCAGATAACTACCAGGAAGCCACTGATACTGATGAATATGACTTCTTATACTCATCACTTTCAAGGGAGGGTGTTAAGGTGGTTATTGTTTCGGGTTTTTTAGGGGAAAGAAGAAAGAGGAAACATTTTTGTAAAAATACCTGATCAAACACAACTAAATAGGATCAACATATATGCAAGTTTTAGATAATGGAAACAAGTCTATTGGAAAAATAGTACTATTTTTGGATTCTACTTGGCCCGATCTTTGCAACAAAGAACAGAGTCCCCATTTGGATGATTTTTATATATCAGACACTAATAATTTTATTCAGAAAGCAACTAAGGTCTGAAAACTATATTTGCTGCATTAGAATACTTTTCAGCCCTGGCTGGTGTGGCTCAGTGGATTGAGTGCTAGACTGTGAAGTAGAGGGTTGCTGCTTCAATTCCCAGTCAGGGCACATGCCTGGGTTGTGGGCCAGGTTCCCCGGTGTGGGAAACACAAGGGGTAACCACACATTGATGTTTCTCTTTCTGTCTTTCTCCCCCCCTGCACCTCTGTCTAAAAAATAAATAAATAAAATCTTTAAAAAATAATTTTTATACTGTGATCTCTTTATTATTTTTATATTTCCATGAAAAATTCCTATTACATTCTACTATTTTAATTGATGTTTTTAAACAAAAATTAAAGAGAAGTTAACTAACAACTGAACATAATTTTTATTTGAAAAGTGTAGTTCAGTAATTCAAATTAGTGCAGAGTATTGAACCGGCTATAAAATTTCCATCATTCCTTCCTTTACCTAAGTAGTATGTTATTCAGAGTCACAAAATTTTGGATTTAAAAGGTGACTTAGAGACCAACTAACTCAAATCTCAGATTTTGCAAATGAAAAATATTCTGTTACAGGCAAATTAAATGACTCTTCCAAGGTTATATGTACCCAGTTCCCAACAGAGCCAAGCTGGACATGGGGCTCCTAACATGCAGCTCTGCAAACTTTCAGTACACGAGTCAGTGAGACCATCATTATCTGAATTTAGTATTCAGATGGTGCACTTCTTATTAAAATGCTAATTATGTGCAGCATAAATCAATTTAAGGTTGGCCTAATTTTCTTTTGGACACTAAACATTTTTAACCATATTTGTAGAAGGGTGTGGTTAACCACAGATTCTACATAGAAGCTTTTCCTAGCACTTGAACATGTACCTGTAGTCTACTGACTTGGCCCTGCAGATGCATGCACATTCACACAGAAGAGTTTACTTCTAACCACTCGCGAGCATTGAAGACCAGTTATTGTTTCCCACCCCCTCCGAATTTCCAGATCCTCAAAATAAATGCTTGTATCCAACTGACAAAAAACTCCAGAAATGCAAATTATTGTATTAGTAGATAATATATACACCTATTTGAATCACTTAATCAAATAAATGGAAATGATTAGTAAAACAATGCTCTATTCTAATAACTATACTTCATTATCAAAGTAGTAATGTACTGGAAGTCCTCAGCCCCATTGCCTCGCTCGGTGGCTCCTTCAGAAGTGGGTGGCCACACTGGGGATGTAGCTCCCGGTAGCAGGTCCCCTTAGGAGATGGCCCAGTTGCAGACCACCACAGTTAATAGGGTCTGACCTCTTTTCTTTTAGATAGAACCACCAAAGACTATGTCTCACTTGGCTTCTCACTTGCAATGCTATGGGGAATGAGGGAGGCAGATCTTTTCCAGAGTATTCTTTGGAATGTTAGTTGTATGAAAATGGCATTCTGTAATCAAATAACTTTGGGAAACATGGCATATGGATTCCCCCTTTGAATATTCACACTGAAGGCAAGAGGCAAACACTTTAAAAGAGAGGTTTGTTTAATATTCTTTAACCCAATATTTTTCAAATGAACCCATTTTCAAAATATTACTATTCACATTGTAGAACACACTTGGGAAATACAGGTTAAGCATTCCCTTCAGTGACTGTACTTCTTGGAAAAGGGTGGGTTAGGACACGGGAATACGCTGTTTCCTCACGGTTTCTATCCCTGTAAGCCTCTCATAATGTGAGATCAGCACTGAGTAGGTGAATATTTTTCTCTTTTTTAACATATATTTTATTGATTATGCTATTATATTTGTCCCATTTGTCCCCCCATTTGTCCAGACTCCTAAGCGCTCCTCATTTTTTTCAAATTCTTATTTCTTCATTCTCTTCTGGTTAAATGTTTCTTTCTTCCTTCTGGTCTACACCATTGATTTGAAAATCCGTTTCCTTCCTGTCACTGTTGGTTCCCTGTACATTTTCCTTTATTTCACTTAGCATAGTCTTCATTTTTTCATCTAATTTGTGACTGTATTCAACCAATTCTGTGAGCGTCCTGATCACCGGCGTTTTGAACTGTGCACCTGTTAGGTTGGCTATCTATTCATCACTTAGTTGTATTTCTTCTGGAGCTTTGATCTGTTCTTTCATTTGGGCTTTTTTTTTTTGTCTTGGCATACCTGTTATGTAGTAAGAGGCAGAGCCTTAGGTCCTCAGCAGGGCGGGGCAACCCATGTGGCTGGGTTGTGACACTGTAAGTGGGGAAGGGGTCAGAGAGGGAACAGTGCTGCTGTTTTCATTCACTTCCCCTGCTACCCACAAGCAAAGTGGCCCCTTCTGGTGCTGATTCCTGAGTGGGTGGGCTTGTGTACATTTTAGGACCCTGTGGGTGTCTCCAACAAACTCTCCTGTGAGGCTGGGAGTTTTTCCCACTGCTGCCTCAACCCCCACTAGTGTTTTCAATCAGAGGTTGGAGGCTTTATTTCCCCATGTTGGAGGCCTGGGTTTTGCAGTTGTCTTGCTCCCCAATTGTTCCTCCCAGTTTATCTGCACATGAATGTGGGACTGCCTGCTCCACCAGGTCCCCCAGCCGCTGCCTTGCCAGGAGTCCTCTCTGCCTGTCTCTCTGCCCTGCTGCCCTACTCCGCCCCTCCTACTGGTCTGGGTGAATGTTTCTTCTTTAACTCCTTGCTTGTTGTACTTCCAGACAGTTCAATGTTCTGTCAGCTCTGGTTGTTTTTTGTTATTAAATTGTTGTTTTCCTTTTGGTTGTGTGAGGAGGCACAGTGTGTCTACCTATGCCTCGATCTTGGCAGGGAGTCTTAGAATAATTTTGACTTTGAGATTTCACCTCATTCAGTAATGTCAGAAGCACCTAAGATACTATTTTTCTGAACTGTTTTGATCACAAAGCAAAGGAGGAAGCTCGGGGCAGGCAGTGATAAACCTCTGACGTGGGAGGCAGGGATTTCACAGAAATGTTCCTTAGGCTTGACCTAGAGGGATGTATTGTTGGCATTTTCCAGGCGGTTAAGAGCATGGGCACAGAGGCATGGCTTAGCATGACAGTTCAGGAACCTGGTTTGGAAAGCACAGCAGTGTCTTTGGAGTCTAAGGAGGAAAAAGGAGGTCAGCCCAGTCTTTCAATGTTGTGCTAACTATCTTGGCCTTTGTCTCACAGAGCAGTGATTTTTCAACAGGATGGTGCATCAGATTCACCAGGAATTTTTTTCAGACTATCGGTACCCAGTTCTTATGCTGATTCATTAGGTTAAATGTAAATTTTGGGAAAAACACCAAGGTGATTCTAATGTGCACATTGAATGAAAACTTGGAGCATGAAAAAAGGGTTACAAGGAGGGGTTGTCGTAATTGGAATTTTGAAGGCTTTGAGGAGGAAGATTTGAGAGGAATAATTCCAAAGGCAGGGACACCTACTTGGAGGTACCCACAGCTGTCTGGGTGAAAGGCAACGAGGGGAACAAAGGCAGGATGTGAGAGTGAGAGGGGTGGATGCCACGGGTCTGTAATATTTGGTGGCCGAGCAAATGCATGTGTGAGCGAGGCATGTCCGGGTTTCTGGCTTGATGATGCTCACAAGCAGGGCAGGAAGCACTGAAGGGGATGCCACTGAGCTTCTGCTCATTCTTCACCCTTCCCTTCCTGCCTCCCGCTTTGCCACCCTGGCACACGTAGCGTGGCCCCACCTGAGAGCACTGTCAGCTTCTTCTGTAACTGCGGCCATCAGGCCTCTGTGCAGCCGAGCACCTCCTTGTTGAAAAGACACTAGAGAAAACCTGGCCTACTGGTAGAGTTGTCCTAGCACCAGCAGGGCGCGTGAAGTATGGGAGTGACCATTTGGGAAAACAGGAGAATGAAGGATCTTTGAAGGGGAAACTCACAGAAGATCCTGTGCACTGTGGATCTAGTCAGGGCTGTGACCAGTCACTTGCCCGTTTCTTACTCAGTGAGGCTGAGGAGGTAGCGCTGGAGTGGAAGAGAATAGTCACAAAATGCTTCGGAAATAGGTGCTCTCAGTCCTCTCCCAGCCAAGTCTCAGCAACAGAGAGAAGGTGAGCCATGAGTCTGGATGAAGAGAAAACTAATGAGGGCAGGAAGCTGAGACTCTGCTGAACAGCCAAGGAAAAGCTTTGGCAAGTGTCGTAATGTGGGCTTGACCCCTTCTCTTCCCAAGGCTAAAAGATAATTAAGACCAACTCTGGTGTGGGGCTTGTTGAACTCCCTGAAAAGCAGGATGGCTTATCTGCCCAGGGTAGCAGGGATGGTGAAAGAAGGCCCTGTGGGCTGCACTGTGACCATAATATGATGAGCTGTATAACAAGGTGACAGAACACTTGAGAAGGGATCTCTCAATACATCCCATGAAAATGGGTGATGAGTGGAGTCCAGATTTGAAACCAGAGGAGCTGGGTTCAAATCCAGATCCCACTACTTACTGCAGGACTTTGACAACATTATTTCACATCACCAGGCTTTAATTTCCCCCTCCTAAAATGATCATAAAAATACCTTCTTTGGAAGTAACTAGCGTGTGTTGAATGTGGAGTATAATGTGGGCTCTCTCACGCTCTCGGTGTTTCCACCTGATCGTTGCCTGAGCCTTTCCGCATTGTTACGATTTGAGCATACACTGTGGTCAGTGGAGCAGTCTATTCAAGTGAGACAGTCTTGGGCGATAATTGAAACAGCCTATACTGTACTGAACAAATTTGACAGTGGAGTGATTGATTAAGATCTTGCTTTCAAGCTCTTGTTTATATTTCCTTAGCCTTACGTAATTTGTTTTGTTCAGAATTTATACAAGTAGGGTCAGGGAGGTAGGCTTTCATGTACTGCAGAATTGACAGAATGCTTCCTAATTCTGATTTTACTGGAATTCAAGAGCAACTAGTCAGACTCTATTCTAGAGAGGGAAGGGGAATGGGGCTCATTGGTGCCTCCAAACCAAAGCCAAATATGCTTAGTGTCACTGTGCCAACTGACTGCCAGTCACAGCCCACACACACACACACACACACACACACACACACACACACACATACACACCCCAGAGTTACAATAGATAGTCTTGTATTGAAGTCTGAGAAGTCCCGTAGTTAGGAAACCTGTGTATCAGTTAGACTTGCTCACTCTAAAAGACTTATTTTTCTCATGGACCTATTATAATTGTGCCAGCAGTTTCATATTTTCTATATGAAAATGCTGGAAAAGAGTACAAATAGATGGGCTTTCATGTGTATTATATACTTTTACCTGTTTTGTTTTCTTGGGACTCTAGCAGAGCAGTAAAATATAAAACTCACCTCTTGTGTGACTGACATATTTTAATAAAAATGTAGTCAATGTTAAATTTTATTTAAGACAATTTTTTATGTGATCGTGGATGTCATTCTGATTTTTAGATACACTAATTAGTCTGCAGTGGCCACAGCCCCACAGAGTGAAACATTGAATGTACGAGGGCCTCTGTAGCTCGCATGCAATTCACTGATTATTTCTGTCTATTTTGTCCATGCATGCAAGGGGGCAGAATTATTTTTTGAAAGCTTTCGTGTCAGATACTTTGAGTGCACATTTAGCAGATAAAATGAACACAGCGTATGTTAGCAAGGAGCTTTGGTCACTCTCATGAATGTCAAATTATCAGTTACCGTAAGCGACAGAGGAAGGAGAAGGTTATACAGAGTATAACAGTGGAAATGGATTCAGATTATTGGCTCAAGGAAGTCTGCTCTAAGAAAGTGACTTTTAAACTGGATCCAGAGATGTATGGATTTAATTTCTGAAAGATTTTGAGGATTAGAGAAAACGTAAGTAAAGTACCCAGCACAGTATTTGGTAAAAAGGTATCCAGGAGATTCAGGTCCACTCTACCTCTTAATCTATGCTCTAGAGCCCCGCTGCTGCCACCTTCGGTTCTGCATTTGGGGCCTTGTAGGTAAGCCCTGGCTTTGTCGTGGACCCAGCTAGCCCACAGCTTTTCTGGTAGGCCTCACCGCTGAGCATGCTCTGTGTGTAATTTCTGTACATATTTGCTTTGTTCAGTGTTTCTCTGCAGAGATGAGCACCCTTCCCCTTCCTTACCTGCATTTTCTAGTCCATTCAGCCTGGCTCTGGTTCTCTGCCTCCTCTCCTGGGGAACAGGTTCATCTCCTGGAACCCCACTGCCACAGAAGTTACCTTGAACCAAGACATTGCCATCTCCCCAGTGAGAGGTGTCAGCATGTTCCCCATCCACCCTGCAAACCACCTTCACCAGTTCATACCCCTCCAGTGCCATTCATAGTTAAGATCAGAAGAGCTTTATCTGCCCCTTAGACTTTGTGGTTCCTACTTCTTCATTTACTCCTAAGGGGATGGGACTAATGCTGCATGAATTCAGCAAGCCACAGCTCAGGTCTGCCTAGTCCTCCCTCCCACAGCTAGCCTGCCTTTGATGGCCCTGCCTTCACCATGGCCGAAGTCTCGTGGGTAGCTGGTGAGGTCCCAGCACATTGCTCCCTGGACATGGCAGTGCAGGACACTTCCCAAGGCAGAGGGAATAGCAGACCTTGTATTAGGATCAGACCACACTGGGCTTTGCTGAGGAGAGTAAGGCCATCATTGAGAGTAGGAAGAAATGGACTGGGGATCAGTTGTCAGAGGATCCAAGAGGAATTATGAAGGAACCAGCATTACTGTGGATGCTGGGAGGTTTGGAGCTCCCTGAAGGTATTCCCCAGTCTGTACTGTAGGAACGGAGTGCCACTAACAGAGGATGAGAGAACTAGAGGAGATGGAGTGGGCCTCATCCGCAGGAATCATTAAAGGGTTCTGGATGCTGTAGGTAGCAGGAAGCAGGTACACCTGTAGCCTCATGGCTCCAGCACCTTTCCCCCTCTTAGGGTGAGAAGCAAAGCTGAGATTCAGAGAATCACAAGAGCAGAACTGGCTGTGGCTACAGCCTAGTGGGCCTTTCGTGGGTCTGGTGTGGGCAGATGTGTAAGAAGAGAAGTTAGGTGCCAGAGAGTGTGTTAACATAGGTGTCAAAGTGACAAATGCCACCACAGAGAGCAGGAAGACAGCTTTCTTCTCCTTTGTGGCTTCTAAGGTTTGTGGTTTCAAGGCTGCTGAAACCATTATGGGAAGGGACAGTCATTTGTTTTTCCACCCGAAGCTCCCACAGTAGAGGAGAGCTAAAGAGCGTGCTTTGGGAAAGGATGCTTCTGTGGCTTCTTGCACGTGCTTCCTATTTCCAGATCCTTGCACATACAAGCACATCAGATTCTGCCCTTCAGGGAAGTTATCCGGCCTATGCCATCAAAATATAGTGTATTTTTACATGTTACTCTGTCAGGCTTTTTTTAAGGACCTATGATTTCAGAGGCTGGGTTGAGTAAGGGACAGTCCTTGTTAGCAGTTCCTTTATTGTTTAAGGTGATCAGCTTAACTTCTTCCTTGGAAAACTCTACACAGCCAGTGAAAACTAAAATCTGCGAAGTTAGGAGTGCGTCCAATTACTTATACTGTGTGGACTTTAAAATGATTTTATGGTCAATTTCTGTTATACCTATTAGTAAAAAATCTACTTTAGTTTATTTTTGCATAGTTATTTTTAGCAAATTGTTAATTTTAATATATAATTTATAAATCTTTTTGAATTTCTACAGAGAAAATAGAGGTAGTAAATATATAGATGAGGCAGTTTATGAATACTGTCAATTTTATTTCTTGCCTAAATTATATATTTTATATTTCATTTTCATCTTTAACCAATGTGGTCAAGAACCTCTAATAAAATGTTGAAATGAGTTGATTACCCTGGGGGCATCCTGTCTTTTTTTACATTTCAAGATGAAAGATTTAATATTTTACCACAAGGTAGGCTGCTATTTGTTAATCACTTGTACTGGATTTAGAGAGTTGTATCACTGGCTTGCTAGAATTGTTAAAAGTTGAAAGATACTAAATTTTATCAGATGCTTTTCCTATCTCTTGAGAGACACATCTGGGTTGAGTATTAGTGGCAGTGCACAATTAGTGTCATTTTCACGTGGTCGTGTTCATTCACGGCAGCTGTTCTCAGATAAAATGCCGTCAGTTGACTTCATTATCACCTGCATTTGGAGTGGATTTTCTGGTCGACTCTATAGTGCGTATATGAATAAACAGTTGTTGGGACCCTATAACTGTCCAATAATTAGATCTTGAGATGCGTTGTACTTTGAATATAAGTGCAGATTTAGTGCAGATATTACATAGTTTGATACACCCTGATGTTTCATTGTTATCACAGTTTTTTTTGTACCTCCATCTCCCTGATTCCTACTGAAAGGTGGAATAAGTGGGGTAGGTTGGCTGTGGAGTTATTTGCCTTACTACAGTTGGGTTAAGTTAACAACCTTCGGTGGCTCACACTTCACAGGACTGTAGGGGTAAACATTCTTTGATAAAAACTGAGGCTTCGTGATTTTCAGTGACTGACCCAAAGGAATACAGTAGTATGTGGTAGAGACAAAATTTGAATCTACATCAGTCAGACTCCAAAGCTGGTGCCTTTAACATCACGCCACATTGGTTCTTAGGAACATGCAAAAGGCTTGAAGATTAATATTGGCTCTGAGATATACTCTCAGTCAACTTGTCTGGGCTTAATTGCTAACTTACTGGTTGTGTGAGCTTGCGCATATTGCCTAACCTCTCCTCATCTCAGTCATGGAGAGTTGTTCATAAAGATTAAATTAGTCAATATTTGTAAAATGCTTAGAAAAGTTCCTTATACATAGTAAATATTCAACAAATTCTAATTACTCTTACTAATATAACTATTTCGCTTGGTCCTCAGTATTCCTGGAATTGTCAGAAAGTTTTTATGCTGTTGAATCTGAAAATGAATAAATAAATATCTGTGTATATTCTATAGAAAATATTGATAATAATCTTGATAAGACTAGAAGGAACTTCAAAAAAGGAGGGGCCAATAAGTAATGATATTACAAAATAGGAAGATCCCACTGGAAATCCGAGTTTTCCAAACCAACACAAAAGAATTCCACTGAGCCCTTATGGGTTGCTTTACCAGTAGTGAACTACCTAAAAAGATGTGCTAAAAGAAATAAATACCATAGCTCCAGAGTGTGTATTAAATGATGACAATAAAAATATACTGTAGCTTCAGGTTTTTTCCTTATCTCAGGGTCTATGTCTCTTCTTATTTGTTCCCATTAATACCCAATAATTGTCTTTCATACAGTGGGGATTCGACAGCTTTGATAGAGCATATCACATCACAAATCAGTCTGATCCAGGAATCATGCTATAAGTGGGAAGGCGTAAACCCTGGGGCATGGTATTGTGGGGACCAGGTCTTGATTACATCTGTCAAATGAGTAATACCTTGTCCTCAGAGATCTATGTAAGAACTGGAGGAATTTTCCTTTTGTCCATTTTCATGTCTTCTGCAGGATCTAATACCATGTCTTATACAGAATGATGATTGTTAATTTGAACCATGATTTATTCTTTTTAAAGGATCCCAAAAAGATACCCTCCTGACTTGTGTTCTATGTTTTCAAATGATTCAACTTAGTTTTAACACTACACTTAGGTGGAATCTGAAAATTCCTGCTGAGTGTAGTGTTAATGTACAGGGTGAGCTGAGACACCACTTACTGAAGATAGCAGAGCAGTTGTTGACTCTGATCTGTGAATAAAAAGGGGCTGAATCCTTCCCTGGACTGTTAAATGAGAAATATATTACCTTCTTAATCACTGAGCATCTGAAATTTTGGAGTTATTTGTTACTGCCCATTGGCCGAAAGTAACTAATGCACTGTGAAAGGCTACAGAGACAAATGAATGGTTGAGCACCTGGGCTTTAAGAGGGATGTAAGACCTCACTAACTTGCTCAAAATCAACTTCTCATAAGTATTGACTTTGGCCTCTGGAGACATGGAAACAAGTCTTGGCCCCACTAAAGCCGCCAGGGTGATGGCGGACAGGCCCTGGAGCTGTGGGCGCTTTCCTCCCTCATCCATTCTATTCTGTAGTATCTCATTTTGTGAGCATGTTAGAGCAGGATAAGATCACTTGAAGCTTTAAATATTCAAAATTCTTGAGAGCAAAACAAAACAAAAACCCAATGTTTTCTGCACTCAGATTAGAACAATGACCAGAATCCACCCAGGCTGATCCAGCAGGTCAGTGTGGATTTGGAGCATGACCGGATGAGTCTTATGATAGGGCAAGTTTGGAACTTTCAGTCATAGAAGACAACTGATTTCTATCAATTGCCGAATATCTTTTAGTCAAAAGTGCAATCTTATTATTACATAATACATTCCCTTAATGTTCCCTTCAGGGTTCTGCGTTTCAGCTTCAAACATTTTGTGAATGTTTGCCTGCCTCCCTGAATTCTCCTTTGTGTTTTGAGTTGTGGAGGCCACTCCTGGGCACCATACCAGGCAGAGGGATTGTGTTGCTATTTGTGAGTCAAAGTCCCTCACCATCTGCTTGGGATCTAGGATGTATTCAATAATGTTGCTTTCCTCCTTTTTGTGTTCCTTTAGTTTCTCCTCTTCTCCTTTTCTGTCCAGTGCGAAGACAAATGGTGAGATAGAGCCTTCCTTGTCAAAGTGTGGTCTGTGCACATCCTGGGAGCCGAGGCTTCTCCCCAGACCACGGTGTCCAGTCTGTGTTTTGACAAGGTTGCTTGGTGCTTCCACAGCACGTTGAGATTGGAGAAGTAGGAATCAGAGACTGTGGTTGGGGTTCTCACACTCCTCCTTGCTACCCCCAAAAGGACCCTGAAGGTCGTGACCTATGTTCAGTCATAATTTTACATTTATATGTGAATAGCATATTCATAAGCATGAATAGGATGTCTGAGTTGATTGAATTGTTGTCTTCTTTGGAGTGCATGAATTTACAGACACTGAAATCAGCTTATTGTTCTGATTTAAGGTGGTGAAAATACACTTATTTAAACCCATGAAAAGAGCTCATGCTTCATATGTTCTTGTTAAAACCTGGAGTGAATTCTATCACTTCGAATTTTGGCCTGCAGTTCTCCACACATTGTTTTATTTCTCTGATGTAAATGTAAGAATATGAACACACACAAGAGAGTGGATATCATGGCAGGGAGAGGGGTGGGTGGATGTGGAAGAGGGTGTGGGGGGATAAATGGTAATGGAAAAAATACAGTAAAATATATTTAAAAAAATAAATAAATGTAAGAATATGGAACATTCGCGAGTATATTGTTTTGTGCCTAAAAATATGTCTATGATTTTTTTGAAAAAGAATTATTTTAGTATTGTAAGGAATTTTGTCACATTTTATTTGCTGTAGTGACTTTCTGAGGTAAAGAAACTTGTAAAATGTTTCCCCCTGTTGAGATATTAGTTTCTTTTCATTTAACTGGGTAGTGTGGTTCAGTGAGTTGAGCTCCAACCTGTGAACCATGGATCTCTGGTTCAATTCCCAGTCAGGGCACATGCCTGGGTTGTGGGCCAGGCCTCCAGTAGGAGGCGTGCAAGAAGCAACTACAGACTGATGTTTCTCCCTCTCTCTTCTTCCTTTTCCCTCTTTCTAAAACTAAGGGGTGAAGGATTGCTGGAAGAAAGGGAGGTACTAGGCTGAGGGAGGCAAAGAGGGAGAAAGTGAGACAACTGTAATAACATAATCGATAAAATATACTTTAAAAATTTGAAAAAAATAAACAAAATCTTTAAAAAAGCCACAAACTGTTGCATGGCTAGAATTAAGTGAAAACTCCAGGATTTTTTTTCTTCATATTAAAACTTGGGTTGAACTGGACAGCCCCTTCAGTCTTCTTTTATAAAACAAGCTTAATGAAATTTTACATGTTTAGAAACTACACCTTAAAAGTCCTGTAGCCCATTATCATAAATTTAACCTGGGGCTCCTAAGTACACATGTCAAATAGTGCTTCCTCTGTTTATTACTCATTCGATCCCTGCACACCACCACCTACAAGAGCCACAGTCTGGGGTTCCCTCAGCCCACTCTGCACCTGTAGTCAGAAGGCCTTTAGAGGGGCTTTAGGATGGTAGCATTAGATCTAAGATCTTGTAGCCATTTGATTTGGGGCTGGAAAACAAGAATCTAATTTGTACACAAGTAGGAAAAAAATGTCAGGAAGAAGTCCAAAGTTTTAGCTAACCACCAAAACACTTTAAATAATTTCAAATCTCAAACTTTTATATGCATAGAGATTTTTCAGGGCAGATCCCTGGGTCCCATCCAGCAATGTCTGAATGATTCAGTACCTCTAAGCTAGAACCCAGGACATTGCCAAGCTAACATGTTGATAAAGGTTTAGTGGACCACATTTTGAAAAATATTAGTACTAGTTAAAATGTTTGGAATTCGTCTAACTCGATATGAAGGCTTACCCAGAAAGTGCTGAATCTTATTTCAAAACTTTTCATAGGACTGACTTAGAAGATAATATACTTACTATCCCAAAATTTCTGTAATACTGAATCAGATAAAACTTATTCAGTATTACAAATGCCTTGCAGTTAGGTTACTTTCTTGCAGTTTGTTTCTTTATATGTTAATCTGTACTTTTTTTTAATATGTAGAGATGTATTTCTCAAATATATATTTTATCATATTTATACTGAAAGCATAATAAGCTACTTGGTCAAGGACAGGAGATGGCTTAGACCAACAGCTCACAGACCAACCTTCAGAGATAGGACAGAAAGCTGGAGAAGCCACACTGCCCACAACCTAAGGAGGAAGTCCTGCTGGTTAATGGAATGCTGGCAGGGAGGTACCGAGCTAAGCAGTAGGTGATCATTTCGGCAGGTAGATGGAATTACTGTGATCGTAGTGGTTGACCAATGGGGATCCATTGTGGGCATTGGGGTTTATGCGTTGGTCTGTGGTTCCTTAGTTATTGGGGATTCTACAGTCTTTGAGGGTCTGGAGTACTGAATAGTTGCAGAGCCTCAGGCCTGGGATAGGACTGGATAAGATGGGAATACAAGGCTGGCTTTGGCTAAAGCAATTCCTATAATCAGAGTAAATTTAAAAAATATATACAATAGAGTGACTTTGGGTCATATGGAGGCATAAGTACACACACTTTGCCTTCTCATGAAAACATAAAAAAGAATTATAACTAAATCTCAAAACAACACCAAGAACTGTCAGAAGATTAAATTGTATGATAGTCCAACAACCAAAGATTTAAAGAAGCCACATTCATCCAGATGGGTACCTTTTACAGGGCGTCAAAGCAGCTCTACGTAATACACAGAAACAAACATGGGGAGGCTGCCCAGTTGAGGAGACAAAGAAATATGGCCAAAATGGAAGAACACAGCAAAACCCCAGAAAAAGGACTAAATGAAACAGAGATAGCCAACCTATCAAATGGCAGAGTTCAAAATACTGGTGATCAGGATGCTCAAAAAAAATTGAGTATGGCAACAGCACACAAAAAATGGTTACACTAAGTGAACTAAAGAAAAACATACATACAAAGAACCAACAGTAAAGAGAAGGAAGCCAGGATTCAGATAAATGATTTGTAACATAAAGAGGAAATAAGCATTCAATCAGGACAGAAAGAAGAAACAAGAATTTAAAAAAAATTCTTGAGGATTGTATAAGATGACTCTGGCACATCTCCAAATGTACCAATATCTGAATCATAGGGATTCCAGAAGGAGAAGAGGAAGAGCAACAAATTGAAAACTTATTTGGAAAAATAATGAAAGAAAAGTTCCCTAACTTGGTAAAGGAAATAGATATGCAAGTCCAAGAAGCACAGAGAGTCTCAAACAAGTTGTATCCAAAGAGGGTCATACAAAGATACACCATAATTAAAATGCCAAAGGTCAAAGATAAAGAAAGAATCTAAAAAGCAGAGAGTTACCTACAAAGGAGTTCCCATAAGACCATCAGTTGATTTCTCAAAAGAAACTTTGCAGGCAAGAAGGGACTGTCAAGAAGTATTCAAAGCCCTGGCTAGTATAGCTCAGTGAATTGAGTGTGGGCCTGCGAACCAGAGTATTGCGGTTTGATTCCCAGTCAGGGCACATGCCTGGGTTGCAGGCCAGTTCCCAGCAGGAGACACACAAGAGGCAACCATACATTGATGTTTCTCTTCCTATCTCCTTCCCTTCCCCTCTAAAAATAAATAAATAAAATCTTTAAAAAAAGTATTCAAAATGATGAAAAGCAAGGACCTACAAGCTAGATTACTCTATCCAGCAAAGCTATCATTTAGAATGGAAGGACAGATAAAGTGCTTCTCAGACAAGGTAAAGCTAAAGGAGTTCATCATCACTAAGCCATTATTACATGAAAAGTTAAAAGGATTTATTTAATAAAAAGAAGATCACCAAACTATGAACATTAAAAAAGAAACAAATTCACAACTATCAACAGCTGAATCCAAACAAAACAATAACAAAACAAGCAAACAACTAGAACAGAAACAGAATCACAGAAATGGAGATCATATGGAGCATTATCAGCTGGGAGGTGGAGGGGAGACAATGGGGGAAAAGGGTCAGGGAATAAGAAGCATAAATGGTAGGTACAAAATAGGGGCATATTAAGAATACTATAGGAAATGGAGAAGCCAAAGAACTTATATGCATGATCCATGAACATAAACTAAGGGGGAGGATTGCTGGAGGGAATGGAAGTGCTGAGTAGAGAGAGGGGCAAAGGGGAAAAATTGGGACAACTGTAATGACATAATCAATGAAATATACTTTAAAAAAGACAATAGAGTGCTGATTTGGTACACAATAGTTTCCTAGGGCTGCATAAACTGAGTGGTTTAAACAACAAAAATTTACTGTCTCACAGTTTTTTTAAAGATTTTATTTATTTATCTTTAGAGGGGAAGGGAAGGAGAAAGAGAAACATCAGTGTATGGTTGCCTCGCATGCATTCCCTGCTGGGAACTGGCCTGCAACCCAGGCATGTACCCTGACTGGGAATTGAACCGCGATCCTTTGGTTTGCAGGCCCACGCTCAATCCACTGAACTACACCAGCCAGGTACTGTCTCATGGTTTTGATGCTGGAATTCTGAGATCAAGGTGTCAGCAGAGCCATGTGCCTTATGAAGACACAGGGAGGGATCTGTTGAGCCATTTCTCCTAGGCCCTGGGAGTGTCTTTGCTGTGGCAGCATGGCCCTCATCTTCACATCACCTCCTGGTATGTGTCCACATTTCCCCTTTTTAATAAGGACACCAGTGATTGGGGACCCACCCTACTCCAAAACATGTGACTGCCTGATAAAATATAGGAATCCCAGTTAAGCTAGAATTTCAGATAAACATCAAATATTCTCTTTAAGTATTTCCTAAATATTGCACAGGAAATGCTTATACCAGAAAATTTTGCACAGGAAATGCTTACACCAGAAAATTCAGATTATTTATCTGAAATTCCAGTTTAGCTGGTCACTCTGTATTGTTTTTTCTAAATCTGGTACCTGCCTTGATATCATGTTGCTTATGACCCTGGTGCTGTGGTACACGTCTCACAGATATTTTTTTGGTGGCATGAGACTGCCACTTTGTCTGGGTGGCTGGCTGCCTTGCAATGCTCGAGAGGTAGGGAGCCTCGGCTGGGGCTGTGCCTTTATTCTGTCTCCCTGAAAGCTTAATGAGTTAACAGCGAAGATGCTTTTCAAAGGTTTGCTTTGAGCTTGAATATTTGTTTTTTTATTTTAATACTATATGTAACTGGACCTGTGACCCAAGGGATTTAAGAGAGAAGATAGGATGACATGGGGGTTTCTTTAACCCGGGAACCATGGCTAAACTGCTTCCTCCAGATTTGGGTGGGAAAGAGTAAAGGGAGGTTTATTTTATTGTATCTTAGATTTGGTTCTTTTGTTCTAGGGGTGGTAGTTAAATGTTGGTTTGATGAATTTGAAAATAGCATATTTGTGCATTAGGATAAAGAACATCATCATTAGATAATTATTAATGAAGTGTTGAAAATCAGATAAAGGGTTGATAAACGAGATAATTATTTTTTTTTTCTACTGGGGAGCTATTTAAATATGTAATAGATTAGCACTTTCCTGGGAGAACTGTCCTTTCGTAACTACTTTTCTTCATTTTAACCTTTTCAGTTTTTGAGTTTTTAGTCTTCCTCATTTGATATTATTTTATTTATTTAGCCTATTTTGGAATAATTTTTTAGCTTTTATGATAGTCCAGATTTTGATGTGTTCTTCTGAGGTCTCCGCTCCAACAAACTTTGCTCTTATTAGTGGTCAGTAGTTCAAACCTCCTCAAAAGTGTTTTGGCACTCGACTGAGGTTGTGTTCCTTGAATGAGAGTGCTATTCCTTCAGAGGCAAATGTTATGAAACCTAATGGAAAAGCTAGACCCAGAAGTGCCTTGCTGGCATTCTTCTTCATTTTGCCAAGAAATGAGCTAATGTGTGTACTCAGCACTGTGAGCTCCTCACACCTGTTTGGTGAAGAAAGTAAGACTGCATTATTCTTTAATTAAAGATGATGCCATTAAAGAAATTAGATGTTGAGCATGCTCAACATCTAATTTCTAAAGAAGTAAGAGCTCAACAGCTGATGCCAACACTTAAGAAGCTTTGCTACCAATGCATTTTAGAATTCAGTTTGTCCCAGTACACACAGATTTTTCATTTGTGCAGCTTCCCGGCTATACATATCTCTTTTCCAACGTCTAGAATGAAGTTCTTTGAAAGTAGACTCCAACAATCATGCATCAAGAGCTCTTTGATTTAACATTTGACTTCCTCTTTCTGTTCTGCAAGGAGAAAGATGGTAGCTTTGATCCCTTGTTACTCTCTTCCTCTCTCCAAATATGCCCTTTGCTGATAGTGAGCCAAATTGCAGAAGTCTCTTAGTGTTGTAGTTTGCTGTAAAGAACACATTTCTCCATTGAGGAAAGTGAGTTGGGCCCTCTAGTCACTCAGCAAGCAGCATGAGATACCCGTAGCTTCAAGTCTTCACTGTAGCAGATCTAGTAGTTGGACATCTTATTCCTGAACATTTCTGTGGTGTCAGTTTAGTTACTTAGTAAGTCAGAAATTAACATGTGTTCTGGCCAATGATTAACTCTTACTTCTGACAATGATTTATCTATTTTAGTAATATCTCATCATCCCTCAGGATAGAGAAATGGCATATTTGATTGGATTCTGTAACCACATTTATCATGATTATTGGGTATTCTCAGCATAACAACAGTGGGCATATGTTCTATATGAAATTAACCCCAGTGGAAAAAACTTGTCATTATATTGATCTGTGTCTTTTCTTCTATGGGGTGCAAATTCTAGTAAACATTAAACCAGTCAAAATAATATTTTTTGGTAAAAAACATTATGTAGCCATGTGTTACAGTTTTTTTCCATCTTTAGTTTATGACAGCAATTACAATTAATGGCAGAAAAAATTAAAAGTACATCAGGAAATTACTCGTACTCTGACTCCTAGATAATCTATTTTTAAAGCAACAAATTCTATTCTTTTGATATGTTGAAAAGAGAGGAAAAGCAATTATGCTTTAATTACCTTAGTAGATTTTTGTTATTTCAACACAAGTATGATAATTTAATTATTATACACAATGTATTTTAAATGCAGTCAGTACCAGAAAACTTACTTTGAATATATATCATATTTAATAACTTTTCTGCTTAATCACAATACATGAGACACCAAATATATGAGTTTCAAATGGGAGGAAGCCCTATCTTAATCCATGTTTGTGTATCCATTCCCTAATGAATGGACAGATGGAAAAAAGAGGGGATGAGATAAAGAGGAAAAGAGGGTGGGCAGGCTGTTAGGTACTCATAATTTATAATCCTCAGAAATAATAATGTAAATATCTCGACTGGGGTCAGATTACTAACACGCCACCATGGTTAATTTCATAGGAGGTACGGTGTTTTCACAGGAGAACAGGAAACACAATGGTGATGGCCTCATATTTATTCTTTAAAACTTACATCAAATTATTATTGTGTGAAAAGGAACTTCAAGCATGTCTCAGACATAGTGCAGGCTTGGTTCCAGATCACTGCAATAAAGCTGGTACTGCAGTAAATTAAGTTGTAGTCTTTTGTTTGTAGAGGGTCTTGTGTTTAATTTGTAAAAACAAAAAAAAATGCGCCATCTGTGAAGCACAATAAAGCAAAGAGCAACATTGCTGAATTTCCTCATTTTTATTAATGCAATGACATAATGTTTCAGTAGTGCTCACCCAGTCATGACCCCGCCATATGCTACCAGTTAGGAGTGTAGGGAACCAAAACCTCCTCCCAGGAGGTGACTTTGAGAGGATAAACTGTCCGTGCCAAGGAGGAATATTCTCTGGGAGCAGTGTGAGTCTGTGCCACGGTGCCTACCTAGTGGTCATTTAGCCAGGGCTGTGTGGGGCGCTGGGCAGAGCAGATGTCGCAGGAGCCATGGTGGTACATGCTTGGGGTCACTTTGCAGCACATTAGGCATATTTCCTGAAGAATGAAAATATCTGTCTAGTTAGTTCTAATTAATACTGGTTTTTAAGTTCTCTTTATTTACACAGTTAATCTGAACGTAAAAATGGTAAAGCGATCTCCAGCAAAAGGGACATGATGCACAGTTAATCTATGCTCTTAACAAGCTAATCCTCAGTTCCTGGTGAGGAGAACTTCATGCAACTGGTACCTCCTGGTACCACCTGTACAAATGCAAAGACGGTGTTATACAGCCTGATGCCAAGCAGGTGCTTAGCTGTTTCTAAGGCCTTGGAAATCCAATCCAATCTTTGGAACTATAATAAACCAGGCACTATGTAAATTAAACCACAATATGAATATTAAATGAAACACCTTTGCAAATTTGAATTTTCCTAATTTATGTATATCAGGGTGGGACTGTATGCAAGTTCATACACTATCTACAAAGTGAAATGGAAACTGGTACACAGGAGAAATAAATGGTCTTATTCTATTTCCCTAGTTGTTGCAACCTCTGGTTAATTCTTAGCCTTCAATACAGGAACCATGAGTAGTACTTAGGTTATAGGTACCTCCTCTGTTCACTGCTTTAGTACATACTGAGTGCCCATCATATCGGACTGTTGTTGGTACATACCAGAGTGAACCAAATAGATAAACATCACTGCTCTCAAAGAGCTTACCTTCCAGCAGAATGCTGTTCGAAGCACTGTAATTAACGTCAAATACTAAACATGAATATCGTCTTTCATGAACTTCAAATCAGTTGATAAACCCTCATCAGGGTACCTTGGAAGGTAAGTCAGTCCCGGCCCTGCTACCTAGGAATTTAGAGTCCAGCAGGGTAAGTGGTGCAGTGTGGTCAACAGTTAAAACACAGTGTGACAGTAACGGAGTGGAGGGTGACTAACCACAAGGAGAGGGGGCATCAGGGAGGGGCTGGCTAGGGTGGGGATGGTCAGGGAGGCTTCGGTGGGGGTGTCTGCTGTCTGGCAAGCTCCTAATTATCCTTTAAAACACTCGTAACTTGACATTTTAAGGTAAAAGTGGTGAGATAATATTTATACTCGTTCTCATATTCATTTATTTTTGGTCTTTGAATATTTTAGCATTTCTTTCTGGGGGCTGAAAAAATGAAGAATTGAATTGATCAGTAGGGAGACTACTAGCATAATGAAGTAACATCCAAGATAAAAGTTAATATAATACCTACCTTTATTCCTAACAGCTCCGTCTCTAGAGGGGTAGAAGCACAGTGAAATTGTGAAATTAGCTGGTACAGCTGATACATATTTCACAATTATTTAGGTGACCATCACAGAACCTTTGTTCAAGGTTTCTATGCATCTTCTAAAGAAGTGCACACATGGCTAATTAGCCTTTCATGTGAATTATTTTCAAAGTAATGAGAGCAGTGGAATTACAGCATCTCTATCTGTGGAGACTTTTGTGAGTGCTGCATGTGCTTGGGTCCATGGAATGCTGTGTGCTGGGGGACGTCAGTGTTCATCCTCTCCCACTGCAGCCTTTCCTGCTGTCTGGAAATATAATAGGTAACATTTCTATAGTGTCTACTATGTCCCTGACACAATTACAAGCACTTTACTATTATTAATGCCCCAAATTCTCAAAACCCAGTGAGGCATGACCTGTTATTATCTGCATTTCAAAGAAAAACTGGAGTATAAAGAGGTTAAGCCACTTGCCCAAGACAAAATGTTAGCCCCAGGATTTAAACTCAGGCCACAGAGCTGTGTTCTTAACCACTATATTATATTGTTCCTAAAATACAGAATGAGGACTCTTACCATGTGATTATTCTAAGAACTCAAAATATGAGAAATTGCCATGTAACCACATGTCAGATATTTGGGTTGCATACGAGGCTTCCAAGTAGAAAAGTCAAATCAGTGGTTGACTGTGTGGGCCTGAGACTCAGGCGAATTTGAGCCCCATGGAATGGGTATCAGCTAAAGCCTGGGGATTTGACAGACTCACCCAGGGACAGGGTGTGAAGACAAATGTGAAGAAGGCTAAAGATCATACCCTGGAACATGCCAACATTCAGAGAAAGAAGATCAGTGCTCTCTGTTCTCTCGAGCAAAACTGCTTTTCCTCTGCTGCCTGACCTATCCTGCTTTTTTCCCCCTATGACTACACATAGCAGAACACCAGTTGAATTCTACCAGTGGGAGGAAATTTGTTCCATCCCTTCCATTCGTCTCTCCTGGAGTCCCTTCTCTCTCACCTGGACCTAATTTTTGAGCAGCTCCTTCCAGAACTTCACTTCGTGATATGGCCTCACACCATGGATAACAACAAAGTTCTTGGATGGCTGCCGCCTTCTCTGTAGGACACAGAATCATCCCGCCTGTGTGCAGAGAAAAATAGGGAGTCCACACTCCTCCACCAGATTGTTTTCCCTAAGAACTCTAGATTCTGTTGCACTGCTCAGGGAAGAGCTAGCAAATGGCTTCTGGCAGATGTTCTGTTGGAAGGCCAGGAGCATCCAGCATTCAGCAGAGGCAAAGCTAGAATTGTGGGAATACTGTCAGACTCACTCTGAAGGTGGACTTCCTGGTTCCTGATTCCACCCACGCAAGCAATGTCCTTTAGAATGCAGCCTCTCTAATGTTCTTAATTTATAAAGATCACGTACTAACCAATTAAAAAGAGCTCAACATAAAAATAAGTCGATATATGCACAGGCAGTTCACAAAAAATAAATGTAAATGGCTAGTAGACAGGAAAGAGTCTCACTGGTAATTAAAGCTATGCAAAACCAAACACGGAGGCGCCTGTTTTTCCCTGTCATCAGAGTGGCAGGCATTTGGAAATTTGTATAATGCTCAGTGTTGAAGGTACGAGTGTTCAGGACTCCCCACCCAGCACTCACGGCATTTTCATGCTCAATTTCTCTCTTCCCCACAACTGCAGAGGAAAACAGAATGAAAAGTGCTGAGTGGAATAATATACTTAGGCAGTTGGAAGTCAGGGTAGGAAGCAAAAAGGGACACACAGGTTTCAAAAGCCTTGTGGGCTGGGCGGGGGTGGGGGGATGAATTGGTATTAGCAGGAAGTACCCCTTAGGGCTGGTGTGTGAGAGAAGATCTGGAGGGTCAAGCACTTTTGAGAAGTGTTAAAATAAATTATAAGTTAGATTAAATTTTAAAATTTTTGATAAATGCAAGTAAGGAAGGAAATATGTTGTATAGCTTTGGAACTGTGCATCTTTAAAGGTGACTCTGCAGAAGATTGGCTTATTGGAAATATCTGATAACACTTATTTTTGATGTGAATATAGGGGAAACTCTCAATCACTGTTAGAGAAAAGGTAAATTCTGGGGTATTTTTGGGGGGTTGATGATTTGCCCAGATGTCCCAAGTTGAAAACACAGCCCTTGACCTAGAAATTCCATTGGTTAGAATTTACAGGTTAGATACAAAACTGTGCACCATGAACTGCATAAGATGAGACTTTTTGCAGCCTTGTTGTGGTAGTGTAAAAAGGGGGCCAGTGTCCACCAGTGAAAGGCTGAGTAAATAGTTTGTGGTACATGCATTTAATAGGACCCTGAGGGCCTCTTAGAAAGAATGAGGTAGATCTGAATGTGCTGACCACCCAAAGAATTTTAAGATGTTACTAGGTGAAGAAGTAAAGTGTATAACAGCACACACAGTATATTCATTTCTATATATGTACATCTTTTAAAAAGATATGTGCCAAATTTTTTTTCTGGAGGATACTCAAGAAAATGTTCATGGTGTTCGCCGCTGTGGAGAATCACTGGAATTTAGGCAGGCGAGGGAAAATTTTACTTCTCACCATTACATTTGCGGACTGTTTGAAGTTTGCAGTCAATGCATATGGTTTAAAGAAATGACACCTTTAGACAGACATTATCAGGAATTCTATGTGTGGTGCTCCCCAGTATACACAGCCTGTCTAGAGGGTATCCAGCCACACAATATGAAAAATAGAGACATTTATTGAAGAATACACAATATAAGAAATATCATATATAGGACAATGAAGCCTCAGTTCCCTTCAGAGTAGGCACCTTGGGACCTCACATAGTTCTTCCAAAAGCCATCAGCTGCCCCATAGTATTTTCCTGAATCTTATCAACAGTCCAAAATCTATTCCATTTCAAAGGTGATTTCAATTATAGGAAAAGCTTGAAGTCACAGTGTGCTAAATCTGGGCTGTAGGGGAGCTGAGTCACCTGCGTGATTTGATGTTTCACCAAAAAACTCCGCGTGAGACACGATGCGTGGGTGGACAGGTTGTCGTGATGAAGCTGCCGATCACCAGCTGCCCATAGTTTCAGCCTTCTCACTCATCTAAATAATTTTTGTGGAGGAATGTTCAAGCTTAATGCAAAATTTGATGATTCGTTGCTCTACTTGCTCAGTCATTTTTAATGCAATGGCCACACAGTACACATACTCATTCAATGGAGCCTACCACTCCTATGGACTAATATAGTGAAGTTGTTATTGTTCACATATGCACATTCCAGTCCACTCTTCCTGGCTGCCAGGTTACATTGGTGTCATGCAAACCATTCTCCTTATATTATCAATGGCTGGACTTTTTCCAGACAGACCTTGTATATGTAAGTTCTGGTTTGTCTTTAATAAGAGGATGGTATATCAGGCTATTATTTTTTACTGTCTTTTTTTTGCTCACCTATCACCATCTATAAACCATGACACTAAGTGGACAGCAAATTTCTGTATTTCCCACTGTTTTCTTGTAATGTTATATCATTTACATGTGTTTGCCACTCAGTCCTGGGAGTTTCCTATGGAGCCATTTGAATTGCCAAAAGTTTAAACCATTTGTACAGTGCCTCCCTGATACAGTAACTCAGTGCAATTCTTAGCCCTGTAAATAGGTGTAATACCTATTTTATTTGGTTGTGTAAACACACTCTTCCTGACTGGCATTGGAAAATAGGCCACTGGCTGTGAAAGTGTTTGTGGGTATGCCAATTATCAGTAACTGGGAACTTCCCAAAGAACTGCACCGAACCAACAGAAAAGCAGCTGGTTTAATATCTCAGTGAATGAGACAGTGATATTGGGAAACTGAGAGAAGATTTCGGGTCTTCAGACCTTTGCAAGTTGAACTAGAACTTCTGTAGAAAGTAAGATGCAAGCCCACAGGGAGAGAATTCTATATTTTCAATAGAAACAGGACAGATTCAGCTGTAGGTGTGAATATGTAAAAGAGCTTTGACAAAAGAAATAAATGACAGTTTCCTGCGATTTTGAAACCCTTGATATTAGAAATTTAAAATACTTTTTCCTTCACCATGAGCAACCCTTTCCTTTTGATGTGAACTTTTAGCTAAAGAGAATTATGTAATTAGAGTCTGAGAAGTTAAAATTGCCGTGTAGTTTCAAATGTCTAATTCACATTCTGATTTTCTTTTAATCTGGGAGAAAAGTGTTAGCATAGTGGTTAAAAGCATGAGCTCTTGGTATTACAACTGTTTGAATCTTACTTCACCTGCTTCCTAGCTGAAGCAAATTATTCATCTTCTCTAATCCTCAGTTTCTTCATCTGTGTTACTAGAATTAGAATAATTATTCCTTAGGTTATGTGCAAAATAAATGAGACAATGTTTGTGCTCTATCAATGTTAGTTGTTTAATCAGTTGGGATGCTTTTGGTTGCAAGTAACAACACAACTCAAACTGACTAAAATTGTAAAGGGAAATTATTGATCCATATAACTGGAAAATCTAGCGGTTAACTCAGTGGTTTAATCAAGTCACCAGAATTTAATGTATTTCTGTCTCTCTATCCAGCCTTCCTTGTTGTTAGCTTTATCCCATTTTTATTCCCCTCATGAAACCAAGAAGGCTACCAGCACTCCCATAGCTGGCTACATGCTTCCTCATCTCCTCCAGGGAGAATGATTGAGCCTATTTGTTCCAGAATTCTCAACTAGGTCCAAAAAGTTTGAAGGAGTTTAGTTCACATTCCAGACCCTAAACCAGTCATTGGAATTAGAGGGTTGAATTGGCCTAATCTTTGTGATATTCTCTACCTTTGAGCTAAGGATCAAGTCAGTTTCCCACAAGCACACTGATTATCCAGAGGAAATAAAGGGCTATGAGGAAGCAGAAAGGTAGAAACCCCTGCTTGGAAAGCAATCAATACTTGTCATCCAGGCACCGCAGAGAGGGCTGTTCCCTGCTCAGCCAGAATGTTATCTGTGTCTCTAATTGGGCTTAGTGATTTCTCAGAAAGAAAACACACAACTTGCTTTGCCAACTATGCATTTCTGTAATAAGTCAAAGCTTCTCTTTGCTGAATACCCATTAGTGAGAAACATTTGTCCATTTCAGAATGTCGGTTTAATGCTAAACTCTGAGAACATTAGAAAAAATTAGAAGTGACACCTAACATTATCTACTCATAGTAGCACTCAAGTCTTGGCAGTTTAAAAAGTCTCTTTTTTTGCAAGGAGTACTGAGAAAGCTTAAGCAGTTGATAACTTTGCTTTAGCAAGGTGCTTGGAACCCTTAAAGAGTATCATCAGTTAATTGAGTAATTTAAGGCAAGCATTTATTTTTATTGTATTTACTTAGCTGCATTCAACTCTGGATAATTTCCAGGATCTATAATTTATCTGTGGTAGATTCTGCTTTAACATGTATTAGCTCACAGATTTTTTTTATGTATAGAAAACCCTTACAAAATACCTTTCTCCCTGATAAACTTGTGTACCAGGTAACTACATTGAACACTCCTCTTGTGATATGTATGACATTTTTGAACTCTGAATCTCACAAACAAGTGTAAAGTTTCTTTCCAACAGAAATATAAATGTATTTTTTATTTCTTGCCATTGTTATTAGTCACGCCCCAGCCCACAGTCCTTTCACCCACTGTAAGTTAAGAATAATTGTGAATGGCACACTTCCTCTCAACCTCTCTCAGGTGAGAGCATTTCCATTTATGGGAGAAGGGTTCGGAGGCTCTTTGAAAAGAGGGAAATCTCAATATTTATCCCTGACAAGTGACTTCCTACAACTGCTCAGACTTTTCTCCTTCAAAGCACTTCCTTTGTGAATGTGTCTTGAAGTCTCAACTAGATACTAATCTATCTTTCACACTATCGAGTTTATATCCTTATCTATAATTAGACTGTCATTTTAGGAGTACAAAGGGAGGGCCCAAATATTACATGTTTAACATAGGATACTAAGTGTTTTACATATATTATTTTACTTCTTCACAACAATACTATCAGGTGGGTACCATTTTTATCCTTATTTTTTTAAAGGTGAGGACCTAAACTACTGAGGGGTAGAGCCAAAATTTAAAGAAAGAAATATGGATAGAATCTCTTTTTTTAAAAGAGCAAATTTGTAAGTAATGTAGATCTATCTCTTCTTTCTACAAATGCGGAATTGAGAGTCAAAAAGAGTAAGTTATTTGCCTGAGGTAATAAAGTTTGTTTTATGGAGGAGTAGGAAGTAATACCTAAATCTTGTGACTTATAGCTTAATGCATGATTATTGCTATAATTTTTCTCAGTCACTGCAGTTAAAAGCCTTACAGCAGCAGCACTAGCAAATTATTCTTATGAAGTGTAATTAATGTGTAACTGTGTCCCTTAGATACACCATTCCCAGTTTCTCACCTGTTAAATAGTGGAGGGGAAAGGGGGTGATGAGGTGGATTAGGTTAATTTATCACTAACATGCCTTCTATGAACTTTATCATTATATTGATCAAGCAAAGACCAAATTAGAATAGCCATGCCCTTCCAAACACTAGGTTATTTTTAAAATATATTTTATTGATTATGCCATTTCAGTTGTCCTGTTTCCCCTTTCATTCCCCTCTACCCTGCACACTCCTCCCCCACCATGGCCCCCTTTCGTTCATGTCCATGTGTAACAAGTTCTTTAGATTCTATATTTCCCATACTATTCTTGCCCTCCCCCTTGTGTATTTTCTACCTACCATCTATTCTACTTATTCTCTGCACCTTCTCCCCCATTCTCCTCCTCCCACTACCCTGTTGCTAAACCTCCATGTGATCTCCATTTCTATGGTTCACTCCTGATCTAGCTGTCCATTTAGTTTTCTTTTGTTTTAGGTGTGGTTGTTAATAACTGAGTTTGCTGTTGTTTCACTGTTCATCTTTTTTATCTTCTTTTTCTTAGGTAAGTCCCTTTAAAATTTCATATAATAAGGGCTTGATGATGATGAACTCCTGGAATTTGATCTTATCTGAGAAGCACTTTATCTGCCCTTCCATTCTAAATGAAAGCTTTTCTGGATAGAGCAATCTCGGTTGTAGGTCTTTGGTTTTCATGACTTGGAATACTTCTTTCCAGCCCCTTCTTGCCTATAAGGTCTCTTTTGAGAAATCAGCTGACAATCTGATGGGCACTCCTTTGTAGGTGACTGTCCCCTTATCTCTTGCTGCTTCTAGGATTCTCTCCTTCATTTTAATCTTGGATAATATAATGATGATGTGCCTTGGTGTGTGCCTTGTTGGGTCCAACTTCTTTGGGACTCTCTGAGCTTCCTGGATTTCCTGGAAGTCTCTTTCCTTTGCCAGATTGGGGAATTTCTCCTTTATTATTTGTTCAAATAAGTTTTCCACTTGTTGCTCTTCCTCTTCCCCCTTCTGGTACCCCTATAATTTTGATGTTGGAATGTTTAAAGATGTCCTGGAGGTTCCAAAGCCTCTCCTCATTGTTTTGAATTCTTGTTTTTTCATTCTTCTCTGTTTGGTCATTATTTTCTTCCTTCTGGTCCACTCGATTGATTTGAGTCCCAGTTTCCTTCCCATCACTATTGGTTTTCTGTGCATTTCCCTTCATTTCAATTAGTTTAGCCTTCATATATTCCTCTTATTTGTGATTAAATCAACCAGTTCCATGAGCATCCTGATCACCAGTGTTTTGAACTGTGCCATCTGATAGGTTGGCTATTTCTTGGTTGCTTAGAATTATTGCCTCTGGAGCTTTGAGCTGTTCTTGAGCCATAATGTTTTGGTCTGTTCCCACCTGCTATGTATAAAGGGTGGAGCCTTACGTGTTCACCAGGGCGGGGCAACACAAGTCACTGGTTTGTGATGCTGTATGTGGGGGCAGGGTCAGAGAGGGGTAATAGCGGTCCCCTGTGCTGCTTCCTGTAAGCCGCTGGGGCCTATGCAGTCTGTCTCACTGCTCACTCCTTCGCTTGGTTTATCTGAGTGTGAATGTGTGACCATGGTCAGCCAGCTTCCCCACGTCCTCACTGGGTCCGCCCGTTGCCACCCTACACCTGGGATCTGCCAACCTCCGCCCGCGTGCCTGGGTTGGTCTGGCCAGTTTTTCCTGAGCGACCCGACTCCACCAGCCACTGGCACCACCCCTCTTAGCGGTCTGGCTGAATGGTTCGTTGTTGTTGGACTTCCGTACAGTTCAATTTTCTGTGTTTTGGTTGCATTTTTGTTACTAAAACTTTGTTGTCTTTAAACTTGGTTGTGCAAGGAGGCACAGTGTTTCCACCTATGCCTCCATCTTGGCCAGAAGTCACTAAACACTAGGTTATTTACTCAAAAGAATTAGCTGTACAGAAACTTTGGAAAATTAAACTTTTCATTTGAGTATTTTTAGAGTTACAGAGAAGTCGTGAAGATAGAACGGAGAATTTCCACATATCCCACACCCAGTTTCCTCTATTAAGCATCTTACATACATACAGTACATTTGTCATATCTAGTGAATCCATATTGAATAGATTAATATTAACTAAATTCCTACTCTATTCAGATCTTCAGTTTTCACTTAAGGTCCTTTTGTTGTTCTAGGATCCCATCCAGGACATAACATTTTGGTTAGTCTTCATGTCTCCTTAGGTTCCTCATGGCTGTGAGGGCATTTTACACTTTCAATGTTTATGATGGCCTTGACAGTTTTGAGTAGTGCTGGTCAGACATTTCAGAGGATGTCCTTCAATTTGGATTTTTCTGGTGTTTTTCTCATGGTTAAGTAGAGGTTATGTGTTTTGGAAGGACAATCACAGCGATAAAGTGCCATGCTCATCAGAAACTGTCCAGGGAGCATGCTGTCAAGATGGCTTCTCAGTGTTGTTTTCAACCTTGATCACCTGTGTGAGGAGGTGTTTGTGCCTGGCTTCCCCATGCTGTCGTCTTCGGAAGGAAGTCACTAGGTACAGCCCCCACTTAAAAGGTAGAAAGTTATGCTCGACTTCCTTGAGGAGCTATTTTGAATCCTCTGCATCATAGACTTGTCTATCCCCCTCTCATTGTATTTATTTAATTATTCAAATCATTTATATCAATATGGAATTGTGCATATTTATTTTATGCTTTGAGTTATAATCCAAAACTATGTTATTTATCTTGTTGCCAAAACTCTTAAATTTTTTATTCCAGGGTTTGTAAAGACAGTATAGTAAACTTTGTTCTGACAAGTCTTTTCTTCTCAAGTTTTGTCTTTTTTTTTTTTTTTTTTTTTGCAGGGGAGTGAGGGGAGAAAGAGTATGCTTGGGTACTCACTGAAAAACAAATGTTCAGAAGAGTTAATGCAAACAAAATTTATCATGCTCTTAGTTCTGACAAATGTTGTGGTAAAAATAGTAAGGATAACGGTCATTAAGCATTATACTACTGAAAGTAGAAGACAATGTGAGCTTAATATATTTTCTAATCTCTGATTAACCAAAGGCGAACACTAGCAGCAGTGTACACAAAATACAAGACCCACCAGTGAGTGTGGCTGGTAGGGTACAGCAGTGTCTCCCCCAAGATGGAGAGCAATTCGAACAGTTCACCTAAAACATCATATAGTAGGCTGGAGTGTGATATCATTACACAATTACATGCTTATGATCATTGCACAATCATGCTTGTGATTTTGTAAGAGAAGATTTGGTATAGAACACGAGCTCATTAAAAAGGGGTAGTATTTGGGCCAGACCCCTGTTTAAGTTATGATTTGCAAAGCAGGAAGAATCTACTTTGCATTTATAAATCACTTGACTCTTTACAAAACAGTATAAATTACATTATTTATTTTAATTTTGACAAGTCTATTTTTTAAAGAAGAGGAAAGCAAGGCCCTTAGAACTCAAAAAACTTTCCCTCTGCATTAAAGCAATTTAATATCCAACTAGGCCTGTTTACAGGTCTTTGTGTTTTAACTCCTATAATCTTTCCTTTATTTTATAATGGCTCTCTTCCTTCCCCAAATATCTTCTTATATTTAAATAATTTCTTACACTTACAAAGCAGTTTTATATATTTTATATGATAATTAAAACAGTCCTTTGTAAGGTATCACTCCATTTTAAAGACTAAAAAACAAAGATGCAGAGGGAATAAGTATTTTTGGCTGAAGTTAAATAGTTGATATCATGCCTGCCCTTTCTCATCAGAATTTGCCTCTTGTGATACAAATGCTGGTTGCAGGTCTAATTCCAGAAAGGGGTGGTCTGTATGTTGGAATAGAGAAAAGAGAATTTTGTTTGCTTTCCTTTGGCACAGGTTATTTTACCTGTAGGTGTAGGTGGCAAGGTTACCAGCTGTAATGAAGCTGCACAGAACAGTCGATTTAGTGGACAAGCCCAGGGTGAGTAATCATGTGTGGGAGTCCCATGAAAGGATGCTCTGGTTGTTCTGAACTTCATACTTTTTCCAGCAGTAGTTAATATTGTCATTGGGTGGGCCTGAGGATTTATAGGCCCATTTTGTTTTGTTTGGGCTATTGCAAAATCAAAATCCCAGAATTCAACCCAGGGTTGTAGTTTGGTTCCAAAACAAACTATCATAAAGCTTGATATGACCAGAAGATCTGTCTTTTCTGCATAGTTTATCTTTCGGGTGAACAGAAGGCTAACTTATTAAATAATATAACCATGCATCCCAGTTTACTTGAGATTATTTTGTTTATGCCTGTTTATGCCATGTCATTATTAATAGCACTTCCTTTCACGCTCCAAAGTATGCCAGCTTGAGTTATAAATTATATGGGTACCCCAATCATAAGCCTTTTTCTCAGTTCTTGTTGAAAATATTCATAAGTACACAAAGGTTTCTTCAGTAACTGCAGAGCACTGACCTTCTTTGACCTCTGGGTGATGAGCTAGCACCACAGAGGCATCTGTATGTGAACATCAGTGATCACTGCACAGTACCTTGGAGGTCCAGAAGGGTTAGACATGAGGACATGAGACATTACCACACACAGGAACCGTTGTAGTTTAAAGAAGAGCTTCTGCAAAAACGGTGGCTTAGTGGAGTAGCTGATGTGGGTGCTCTGGTCGTACTCCTTCCAAATTCTCAGGCTCTGTCTCTTCCACAGCTTTTTTTCCCAATTTTCCCATAGGTGACCTATAAGGTTGTGTATTTTCATTTATGTTATAATTTACAGCTGCAAACATTACATCTGCTTTTTAGCATCAACAGCCCCAAAGCTCCAAGTGTTGTCATAGAAACTTCCCTAATTCTCTAACTATGCCTAGAACTCTGAATTTAAAATTTTGAGCCTATCTTTTCTTTACATTCCCACCAGAGATGTACAAAGATTCCCTCTTTTCTATATCCTCACTAGTATCTATCTTTTATTATTTAATTAATAGCCATCCTGACATACATGAGGTGATATTGTGGATTTGACTGGCATTTCCTTGCTGATTAGTGATGTCGAGCACCTTCTCATGTTATACCTGTTGAACTTTTGTATATTTGTATGTCTTCTTTGTAAAAATGTGTGTTCAGGTCCTTTGCCCATATTTTAAGTTGTTTGTTTGTTATTTTTGCTATTGAATTGTATTGAATTGTGTTCCTTATATAATTTGGATATTAACATTTATTATGTATATAGTTTACAAATCTCCTGTTTCATAGGTTGTCTTTTCATTTTGTTGATTATTTTCTTTGCTGTGCAGAAGCTTTTTAATTTGCCGTAGACATTCTTCTATGTTTCTGCTTTTTCTACCTATACTTTTTGGTGTCCAAAAATTTGTTAATAAGGTCAATGTTAAGGAGTTTTCCCCTGTTTTCTTCTGTCCATTTTATGATCTCAGGTCTTATGTTTAAGTCTTTATTTCATGTTGAGTTGATTTTTGCATATGGTGTAAGAGAAGGGTTTAATTTTATTCCTTTGCATGTGGATATTCAGTTTTAGTGCATTTTTGTTAAAGAGGCTTGTATTTGTATTGTATTTGTGGTGTCCTCAGAGAAGGTCAGTTAACCTTTTATGTTAGGTTTAATTCCAGGCTCTTTATGCTGTTCCTTTGGTCTATGTGTCTGTTTTTATGCCAGTATCATAACTGTTTTGATACAGCTTTGTAGTATACAACTTTGTAGTATAGATTGAAATTAGGAAGTGTGATGCCTTCAGTATTGTTCTTCTTTCTAAAGATTGCTTTGGCTATTCAAAGGCTTTCGTGGTTCTGTATAATCTGCCGATTCCACTTCTGGGTATTTATGCAAAGGGATTTGCATCAGGATCTTGACACCTGCACCCCCATGTTCATTGCAGCATTATTCAGAATAGCCCAGATATGGAAACAACCTACAAGCCCATTGATGGATGAATGGATAAAGAAAATTTGGTACATGCATACAACGGAATGTTATGAAGCCTTAAAAAAAAACAAGAAGGAAAATCTATCATTTGTAACAACACAGATGGACTTGGAAAACATCAGGTCAGGGGAAATACACAGTTAGACAAATATCATATGATCTCAGTTGTATGTTGAATCTAAAATTGGCAGAGTCTGGGGGAAGGAGAAAATGGGAGGTCATGGTCAAAGGGTATAAAGTTTTAGTTATATAGGATGAATAAGTTCTGGATATATACTATACAGTATTGTGCCTATAGTTAACAGTGCCATATTATATACTTAAATTTTTCTAAGAGGGTAAATCTCATGCTAAATGTTCTTACCACACACACATAGATAATAATAGTAATAGCAATAAGAACTTTGGCAGGAAGAAACTTTGGGAAGTGCTGGATATGTCTGTAGTCCTGATGGTAGTGATGGCTTCACAGGGGTGTACTTACCCCAAAGTCGTCAAGTTATACACACAACTTTTTACAAATCAATCATACCTCAATAAAGTGGATGAAAAATAGCAACACATATGTAAATGTGGAGCACGGCAATTAAGGGAGAGGAGAGGTATATTTGAAGTTCTGATAATAGTCACTAAATAAATGCTAAATTTGAAAAAAATAGAAGATTTAAAATGATAAAGTTTGTATGACAGCTGTATGAGTGCCTAGCATTTCAGATACATCTTTCCTAATATATCCTTACATTTGGTAACTAAATAAATGTTTATAAAAACATACTTTATAATTTAAAAAATTGTATTTCTAGTATCTTTCCATAATTGGCCTACCAGTTTTCCTCTTGGAACCAGTTCAGTGGACCTGAGGAGCAGTGTCTCTCTAGATCTATTTAAGTTCTGTACTTCCTTCTTTTACAAAGTTGGAGATATCCTTGGAACTGGACACAGTGGTGGCCGGGAACTTGTTTCTCCACCCATTTCTGCGTTCTACTACTGACATTGCTGTCCACCCAGGAGCTCAGCTCGCACTTCTGAGTGACTCACCCATCCATTTCCCGTATCTCCCACATCTTGTCAGTTGACAGATGCGGCTGATTGAGTCCCCTCAATATCTCTCAAATTCATCCTTTATTTCCATCACTATGGACCAGATGAGGCCCATATGATTCAAACTGCACTATTATAAAACCTTTTAAATAAGTGCAACATCCACGGGATTTCTCTATTCTTTTTCTCATTCTACAGAGAGAAAAGGCCCAGTTTTGTTCATCTCTGTAATCTAAGCACTTAACCCAGAACAGGAAAGATGAAAGATGGGCAATAAATATTTGTCAAATGAGGCCTGGTTATATGGTTTCTCCCTTCAAAGCCTGTGATAGTCTCCTGTTGCCCATGGGTTGAACTCTCCTCAGCCTGGCGTGAAGGTGCACCAGCCATGCTTTCTACCTCGGAGCTCACACATGCACACAATGTACCCTCTGAGGACTGCTTACCATTGGAATCATGTAAATATTCCCACTCTTTCTTATCCATGTTCACATATTCACACCCTTCTTTGTTGTCATCTCTATGAGGACTCCTCAGAATCTTCTCCCATAATTGTTGGCCTTTCCTGCTCTTCTGTGGACAAAACTCCATTACAGCACAGTCTGTCCTTAGAGCTTTTGAGTGGACAGTTTCTTTTTTAGTGCTACTTTTGATCAATTGGTAATGGCAGCCTAGAACACTGTATTGAGAAAGATTCTAAGGTTATACTTAGGTTCCTCATGAAAGAAAGTGCTAAACCACATTAGATACCATAGCTGGGAACAGAAGAAAAAAGAACAAACTCCCCGTGGAGTATGTGTCCACTCCACAAGATCACGGGTCCTTAGAGACGTATTTCCCTCCTCATAGCCTCTATCACAGTTTGTGCTTAGTTGATCCTTAGATACTCTGTTCCTTGATTTTTAAAGTTTGCAATGTAACATGGCAAATATGATATTTGTAATAGAATGTGATAATGGAGAAAAGAATATAAGAAATTGAGATAATGGAGAAAAGAATATAATGAAATGATCCTTGAAGAATAGATAGGAAGACATGGGGAACAAGACGGTGAAGGCAGCATACAAGGTCTGTCTGGAAAAAGTCCAGTCATTGTGAATATAATGAGAACAGCTTGCAAGACATCAGTGTAACCTGGAAGCCAAGAAGAGTGACCTAGAATGTGCGTGTGTGAACAGTGATGACTTCACTGTACTAGTCAGTGGGGGTGGTAGATGCCATTGAGTATGTGTACTGTGTGACTATCATACTCAAAGTGAGTGAGTAGAGCAGTGAATCTGCATCACATTTTGTGTTAAACTTGAACATTCCTCTATGTAAATTATTCAGATGATTCAGATAATTTATAAGGCTGCAGCTATGGGCAAATGGTGATTGGCAGCTTCATCACAACAATGCACCTGCTCATGCATCACACATTGTGCAGAGATTTTGGCAAAACATCAACTCCTCCAGGCCCTCCTACAGCTTAGATTTGGTGCCCTGTGACTTCTGGCTTCAACTAAAATCACCTTTGAAAGGGAAGAGATTTCAGACCATTGAGGAGATTCAGGAAAATACAGCAAGGCAGCTGATGGCAATTGGGAAAACTGTGTGAGGTCCCAAGGTGCCTACTTTGAAGGGGACTGAGGTGTCATTGACCTATGTACAATGTTTCTTGTATCTTGTGTATTCTTCAATAAATGTCTCTATTTTCCATATTACATGACCAGATACCTTCTGGACAGACCTCGTATACCCAAAGGAAATGAAATCAGTACGTTGGTGAGATATCTGCACTGCCATTCATTACGGCATTATTCACAACAGCCAAGATATGGAAACAGTCTAAATGGCTGTCATCAGATGAATGGACAAATAAAATGTGATACACACATCCATATACACACAGAAAATGGAGTTATTACTTAGGCTTTAAAAAGCCAATTTATGAAGTCCAGTCAAGTAATCTCTTAACAAAGTGTTAAATTTTAAAACAGCAAAAGTGAAAAATCTACTGTAGTTAAAATTATTTTTGAAAAGTCCTTAACTAGCCCATAAAGAGGAGAGGTAGGGAACAGTAAAAGAGGCCATTATATGGTGATGGAAGGAGGCTTGACTTGGGGTGGTGAACACACAATGCGATATACAGATGATGTGTTGTAGAATTGTACACTTGAAACCTGTGTAATTTTATTAACCACTGCCACCCAGTAAATGTAATAATATTAAACCAGGTATTGTATGAATTATTCACTCAAGACTTTAAGAAGCACTGAACAGAGCAATGAAAGCTATAAAAATATAAATATCTGAACTTTCAAACTTTTTTACTTTTAAGATACCTATCAAAACACTAAAGAAACATTTCCCTTCCTATAGATTTTATTCCATATTTTTGAACAAGAAATCTATGTACATTTAATATTTATTAATGGTTTTATTTTGAAATAATGTATATAAAAGAACCTAATGAAAGGCTTGGAGCATACTTGTAGCTAAACAAATGTTTGCTGGATTTGAATTTAAATTTGCACATTAATTAGACCCACTTACAAATGGTTCTTTGAAAAGTGGTTTAGAAGACCTTGGTTGCTTTCTCTTTCTCCACCATATATTTTCTGGGTGGCCCGGTGAACAGCTGTTACTCTCTTGCTCTTTACACTTGTTTTAAGACAACTTATCATAGTTCAAAAAATATATATGAAGGGAGATGATATTTTTTGCCCATCAAACGAGAAAATTAATAAAAACTTATCTTGCCTAGGATATGGGAAATAGGCACTCTTGTACATTTCAATAGGAGCATGAACTATTTAAGCCTTTGGGGAAAAAATTATGTCCTAAGAGAATTAGAAGCACAGGTCCCTGTAGTGGCAAATACTGAAACCAACTCCTATGTTCATCAGTGGGGAGATAGTTAAAGAAGTCATGGTGTTCACACACTGGAAAACAATGTACATAAAATGGAACCAGATAAATCTATGTGCTGTTAGAAAAGTGTCCATGACTGAACTTAAATAAGCTATGAAATAATGAACAAAATATAATACTATCTTTGTTAGCAACAAACAAAAACTGAAAACTCAACCACAAAAAATAAACCTAAGTGTATGTGTTTTTGTTTGTATAAGAATACAAACAAAAGTGTGGGATGGTGTCCTAAATTTTTACACTTGGTAACCCCAAGAAGGTGGGGCAATTAGGTGTTTTCAGGAAGAGTGAGGCGATCATTGTAGCTTTTGCTCCTTGATTGTTTGAAGGCCTGATCAAAATTAGTAGTAATGATAATTAAAGACAAAGACGACTGGGGTTGTAATATGGAAATGGAGTGGATGGAATTTGGTAACTATTTGAATTTGGTGGAGAGGGAAGTGAAGAAATCAAAGCTGGCTCATCAAGTCCCAGCCTGCGTGACTGGGGGATGATGCTGTCATTCACAGCGACAGGAATGTCATTAGAAGAGAGAATTCTATTTTACTATTACCAGAGGAGAAAGGATGAGTTTGGGTTATCAGTCAAAGTTGTGCTGTTTGTTATCTTAAATGATAATTGCTTCTATAGGAAAGATTCTTATCATGGTCTTGAAACCTTCAGCAAAATGACGCCTGATAGTTGAATTTCAGGTAAACTTTGGAACTGAAAGAGCAAGATTGGTGTCTAATATTTTATCTTATTTGTGCATACTATTCCAAAACAAAAGACCATTGATTTTTGAATTGGAAAAGAATTATAATAATTTAGAATCATCTCAAACATGAAAAAAGTAAATTTTCCTGTTATATCAAAGTGGCAGAAAGTATAAACTATGACCTATATAATTTTTACTATATGTTTCTACTGTGTTATTTTAATATAGTTATTCCTCTTCAAGTGGGTTTGTAATTCAATGCCTAATAAACAGTATATTGTTGCTAAAGATATTCTATAGAGGTAGCCTTGCAAAGATATTTAATTCTAAAAATAGCTTGTATACTTTTACTCCATAGAAGGCCGCATTATATATTGCCTTTATATTTGTATTATTTACTTTCAAAAAGTATATGCTGTGTGAATTTATTTCTGCATAATTATGTTGTATTTTATGTTGGGGCTGAGATAGAAGGGTGTAATTCACCAGTTTGAACCCTTTTGCATAAAGGAGTTAACAAAGTCACCTGCATAAATCATTTTAATTTTCAGCTCAGTTTTATGGCAACCAACTGCTCTTGGATACCTTTATTTTTTCTGTTCATCTTGATTGTATTTTTACCTCAAAAACTATTCCTGTGCTGGTCCTTCTCAGTTGAATTATGTGGAGCTTTCCATGGATAGTGTTTTTAATGTTCCATTTGTTATTTCTAATTTGAATTAAAACAAGAATTTTCTGAGAACAGGCTGACAGTGACCAGAGGGGAGAGGGGAGGGAATTTCAGGGGAGAAGGGGAAGGATTCACAGGAACAAGTACAAAGAACACATGGACAAAAACTAAGGGGGGTGGAAATGGGAGCGAGGTGGGGAGGGCTGGGGGGTGGACTGGGATGGGAGTAAAAAAAAAACTGTACGTGAAGAACAATAACAATAAAAATAAAATAAGAATTTTTGTTACTGCCATGATTTTATTGAGTTTAATGAATTTCAAGCCTTCAGAGAATTATGATATATGAATTTAAAATGGTTTATTTTATTGAATAGTTTGAGTTAAACTTTAGATAAACTATAGTTATCTTATGGTTTGAGTTAAACTATATATGCCCCAATTGGAGAAAATAGAACAAAGATAATATTTTGCATATTTCTCATTTCCTAGAAAATAAATACTTCTGGAACCAGTAATGCAGATGTCCCTTTGGCTGATCCCGGAATGTACCAACTGGACATTACATTAAGAAGGGGTCAGAGTTTAGCTGCCCGAGACCGGGGAGGTAAGGCCATAAGAACATCACTTGGAAGCTTATTCTGTGTGTTTCTGAAAAAACTGTTTTTTTTTTTATGGTTGCTTAAATTTAAAAAATTAACTATAGCATTATAATTTTTAGAAGGTTAGATTCAGTGATGTTGTTAGAAACATTATCTGACTCCTGTGACCGTGGAGGAAGAGGTTGTGGTGCAAGTTCAAACACTTTGAACTGGTCCCAACTCAGACAGCAAGGTCCCTGCAAAACTGCTGACAAACTAGACTGTGCATATACATAATTAGTGACACAACTGGTGAGCAGGTGAGACACGTATTTGAAGCCTTATCAGAAGTCACCTTTTGACAGACTTGACATTTGTTTTTCTGAATTGATTTGCCCAGTTGAATCGGATAAAATTACAGAAACCAGGACTTTGGAGATTCCCAGGAAGTGATTTTCTGAAGCTTTGTTGGACCTAACAAGTAGATTAAACAAGTCTTTGTAGGCCATAATGAAGGAAAAGACAAAGCAAATATTCCTTAGGTCCTGGATTCCATACCCCAAGAAAATCTGATGAACTAGCCTGGGATGCTTTAAGGACTCCTTGAACCCAGGTAAAGGGCAGGACCAGAGACAAACCCTAAACAGACTGTGTAGAGTCATTTGCACGTTTCAAAATAGCAGCTACTGAGCATGTGAAGAGAACTGAGGGCTCTGGGGGCCCACATTCCCAAAGGAAGCTGAATTTGGTGTAATTCCTCTCACGACAAAGGAGGAGAGACCCTAAACCTCTAACTCACTGTCTGAGGATGTGGAGAGTGTTCCTGGCATTACACAATCTGGTTTACCTCCTCCAGTCTTATGACATCCATACGTAGGGAGTGGAAAGAACCAACTCAGAACTCTAGTTTAGAATTTTTATCTCCTGTCCCTATAAGAACAAAGTGGAGGCAATGATATAAGAGTGTTTTTAGACTAGTAATTATACAAATAATGGGTTTAGTTTTTAAGTAAAAACTAGTCAATATCAGAACATTCTTCATAAATGAATGTGTGATTAGAATATAGAATTTAAACACGTGGGGAAAGTTTTTAAAATTAAACATCAGATTTAGTAACTGAGGACAAATATTTATTGAATTGAACCATTTAACTTTAAATGAAGTTAAAGTTAGATCAGAAAAAGAAAATAATGCTAGTAACATAGTTTTATTTTGCTATATCAATAGGACTTTTTTCTAGTTTTTAGAGTACTCTTAATTCCATTACATAAGCTAGATATCGGGGCATCAAACTTCATCCTAGATGTGCCCCCCAACATCAGTAAATGCACATGCACACAGTGATTTCTCACAGCGTTGTTGGTGATTATGAACTACCCATCGATGCAAGAGGTGGCTGAATGAACCTGGTACACTGATATGGTGAAGTACCATGAAGCTGTAAAACAAGGAATAAGGAAAATCTCCAGTAATTGATATGGGAGGAGTTACAAGATATAATTAAATGAAAAGGTAAAGTGCAAAAGAGTGTTGACAATATGGAATGTTTCATGTAAGAAAAAACGGAGTATAAAAACTTATGAATTATCTGCTCATTTGTTCAAAAAGCTGTATCAGAGGTCAACTCCAGAAACTAATGAGATTAGTAACATAATATAGGTGAGTATACATATCAGGAATAGGGGATGGAATAGGGTAAAATGAGGAAGTGACATTTCTCTGAGTAAATCTTCTTGTATAGTTCTAACTCTTTAATCATGGCAATATTTCAGCACTGAATGAATGAATGAATGAATGAATGAATTAGTGAAATGAACTAGGATGTGAGAGGAACTCAAAATGGAATCACTTCAGGGGATAGGGAATAAAATAATTTAACTGGTTATGTAAAACAGTATTTGTATTAAACACTATATAACTCAAGACAAAATGGCTGTACATAAATAATGTACTTTAGAGCATGAGTGTCAGTTCTGAAACTACTTATTGTATATACTAAGAATGAGCAAATTAGTAAATGTATTGTAGATGAGTGCTTTATCGTTGGAGAGAGAAGTTACAATATACAATAGAGGAGAGCTGGGATGAAATTTGTGTCATTTAACAGGTATTAGTATGAATTGATAGATTTATATATAAAAATTAAAATGAATAGAGGTGTGTGGGAGTGTGTGTATGATTTCTAGATCTGTCTGCTGAGAGACCCAGGAAGCAACCTCAAAAGGTATGATGATAAAGTAGTAATCAACACATCTCCGTCTCAGATCTTGGTTTCTAAATGCAATTTCCCCAAGAAAAGGAAGCAGGGCTCCTGGAGAAATGGTTGATTGCAAACTTGGAGCAATGAAAGTACAAGATGATCCTGGAACATTCTTCAGTGCCGGAAAGTAAGGAAGTCTCCAAAAATTAATGATAGAATGTCAAAATAGGAGCCAACTTAAAGGAGCATCTTTTGACTTACAGCCGGAACAAGTTCAGCAACAAAATAAATAATAGCAATGGTAGATTATAAGCCATACGGTAATATAAGTGTCTATGACTTATTACTAGTAAATAAACAAATAAATAAATGGGAGAGAAGGCATAGCTCTTCTTCCTAGTAGAATTCCAATGAATAAATGTAGAAGGAAAAATAGAAATAGAGAACTACCCTTTAACAAACAATACAGTAATAGTTGTTGCAGGCAAAAATCATCAATTGACTCTAAATTTGTAGGTACAGAATTATGATAAAAACAGGGTATTTTCATCATTTCAAAGTATTTCCCCACAAAATGCACATATGAAGTACAAAGAGGAAACCAGTACTTTACAGTGGAGAAACTAGGCAAATACCACCTTGACCAAGTGATCGAAGTTAACCAGCAGTAGTGAGGCAGGTAGACACCGTGGACCTGCTGATACTAGGTTCTGAGACAGGCACATCATGTCCGTGGGATTCTCGTCGTAACGTGTACAGTCAATGTAATCTTGAGAAAATACCACACAAAGTCTGGCAAGACATGATGGCAGTTGTCTGAACTGACCAGCAGCTGCCCTTTGGACGGGGTGGGCACGATCATGTTCCCCAATTTTAGGTCTGGATGGCACTGTGCATGCACCACTCTCTGTCTTAAAGGAGCAAATTGTTCTCTGTATAGATATCTCTGCTCAAAATAGGAATTGTGTTAAGATAGAATGAGAGGGCCAAGGTCTTAAGATAAGTATTACTTTGTGGAAGTGAGAACATCCCAAAGTGTTTAAAATGTAAACTTGGATTCAGCTTCACTATTTTACTTACTTGCCTGGATTCATGACATTTTTGTTGGATGGATACGAGAAGAGAAATTTAAACAGAGGAAACCTGGGTGAAGTCTGAGATAGATTAAAATTTATCTTAGATCCACCTGTGAATCACAAATATGTTAAGCATATGATTATGTAGATAATATTGGAGCACTTTAGATTTGTGAATTTATGTATATGTAATTATATGCATATAAGATAATTAGATGGAGATAGGTAGATAGATTAAAGTGATAAATCCAGTCGGGAAATACTGCAGTTACGTAGGAGTATAGTTTTGAGGATCTGAGCCATAATTATGAATGTGGAAATGGAGAAGGAAAGGAAACTATGAGAGAAGGTTCAGGAGAGCATCCAGTAGCACCTGAGATCAGTTGGATGAGATGGTTCAAAAAAAACTGTTGAGATTTTAAGGCTGATGGTGCCTAGGAGCCATGTGGATTTTGGAAGAAGATGAATGTAAGAAAAAATATTTGTATTACATTATAATTAGAAGCTATTATACTCTTTTACATTCATTACAATAATGCCCTTACCTATTGCTCAGCAAAACCAAATTCCTATGACACCTATATCTCGAATTACCCTTGTACAGAATAGTGGAAGAGAAAACCTCATTTACTTTTTGCTAGACTGTTGCTTGAATTTTGCATCTCCAGCATCTTCCTTCATATGTAATAGGCACTGAGCTGGACTCAGCAGTGAAAACTGGCCATGGTTCTTCCATATTTATTATAACCTGTTTTGCAGAAAAATAACCAGATGGCTTCTTGGAATGATACTGCCTTTTCCCAAGTTTTATTATGTCAGCTTAATGGACTAGAAAGCAAATGGTCTTGGGAAGTCGGACCACATAATTTCAAAGCCAAGTTCAACATCATATTAACTGTGTGACTTTGAGACCTGCAGTTTCTCTGCTGAAATCATAGGGTTCTAGATTTACCAAATAAAAATACAAGATGCCTAATTAAATTTTAATTTCAGATAAACAGCACATTCTCCTTTTAACTGAATTCCTTGTTTCATTTGGCAGCTCTATTACAATTGTCATGTGTAGTTAGTATCAGAAAAATGTCATTTATATTTTAATTGGTTTGGGCCTTTCAGGACTGTATTATCAATTATCACATGTTCAATATAATGTCTTCACATGATTTTTTTGTATTGCTAGAAAGATATGAGCAATCTGTGTAGCTACATTTAGTGATAGCAATTCTCTACAATTTGATTTCTTGAAATTTGTGTCTTGGAGGATGTTTTAATTTTCTAGGGCTGCCTTAACAAATAACAATAAACTCAGTGGCTTGAAACAACAGAAATGTAATATTTCATGGTTCTGGAGCGCAGGAGTCCAAAAAAATGAAAGTGCAGCAGGGAAACACTCCCTGTAAAGGCCCTTGGGAACCACCCCTCCTCGCCCCTCCTGCTCCTGGCAGCCCCGGGCATTCCTTGGCCGTGGCAGCATCACTCCCATCCAGCTTCCCGTGGCACTCCCTCTGTGTCACCCTGTCTCAAACCTTTCTCTCCTTTCTCTCCGAAGGACATCAGCCATTGGATTTAGGCCCACCGTAAATCCAGGATGATCTCACCCAAAGGCTCTCAATTACATCTACAAAAGCCCTATTTCCAAATAAGGTCACATTCACAGGTACTAGGGTTCAGAACTTGAACATGTCTTTAGGAAAACCCATGTCAACCCACTACAGAGGACAGCTGATTCTCTTCACATGCTCAGAACAAATTTAAATCTTCAAAAAAGTGATCCATGTGAATGAACTAATTGTGATGCTGTTGTTAGAAGTCCCTGCCTTGAGTAGAATTAGAGTATCTCAGTCAGTCCTCTCTGAAACTGCTAATGTCCACTCTGGGTTTTGATGTGACAAGTGCTAAAGGAAAGTTTCCGGTGGTCTGAGAACAGTTTTTTCAAGTTGGTTAAGAATTATAGACGTCAGGGCCTGGTTTTAGAAGGCTCTCCCCTGCCAGCTTTCACTTTTCTCCTGGTTTAGTGAAACCTTACCAATTGAGAAATTACACTAATCAGAATATAGTCAGATTGGAGAATACGAATTGGAAAGCTTTTTTTCCAAAAATAAATCAACTTGATAAAACTGAAATATATTCAGTATTCTAAGTGTAAACAAAGCCCATTTCAAGTCAGGAGCCTTGCCAGCAATTTTGTCACTAGAATGTAATTTAGGAAAGCTCTTAGAGAGTTATTCTCTGAGTGGGTAAGGCACAGTGAGGTGTCTAGTGCATATTAGGCATCAGGCATGCTATTTGGAGTTTACATACATTCCCTCTCCTCTAAACGGGGTTGGGCCTAAGAGCAGCTGCCACCTCAGCACATTCACTCACTGTTTGATGTGCAGGGTGTCTTGGTTTTGGCCCTTGTGGATTTCCTTTATGGTACAACGGCCATGTGTCCTGGTTGGCCTGGGGGCAGTTGTCTTTTATTTTATCCTGTTGACTGGCGTAATTTTTGCTCGTGTTCCATATCACTCTCACAAGGTCCCAATTCTGAGACATAGTACATACCGATGCTTCCTAAAAAACAACTTTAATTCTGTTAGAGATGATCAGAAAATTAAGCATTATGAATGTTCCTTTTTTCTTCTCTCAGAAGGAGATGCAGCTTACATCATCAGAGAGAACTTCATTTCTGAGCAGGTTTGAGAGACTTTTGACAGCTACTTTGTGTTGCACTTTTGTGTTAAGATCGTGAATTGGAGGAGTTGCTCGTCAGTCATTTTGGACATTTCTTACAGATGGTAGAATCAAGTGTAGGGTTGTTTTATCCCATACAGACACAATTATTTATGTACATGTAATGTGATTCCTTTCAGCAGTCTCCTACCACTGGGAAATTTTAGAAAAAATCATAGTGACTCAGTTTTCATGATAGCTATTTCCTATGGTCTATGACCTTATATATATAAGCTTCTGCAGAATACCAATATTCTGTTCTGTTTTTCCTGTATTGTTTTCACAGATGCAAAAAACACCACTCATTGACACACGAAGATTCCCTTGTTGCACTTTAAGTTAGAGCCATACGATTTCTAAAACCTGAGGATGACCTCTCACTGAAGATTTCGTAAAAGTCCCTGTGACTGAACTATGGTCCTAGAAAGCTTTCTGTACTGGTCTTTCCACTCGATTTATTCTGATCCAGAAGCAGGGGTGCAGGAGCCCTTCTCCAGGCTGGCTGCAGCACTGCACCCGTGGGGGCGTTCCTACCTTCGAAATCCCCAGGGCTGGCCCAGGGCTGCCATTCTGCACCAAATGTGAATCTGGAACTTCTTAAGCCTTAGAGCAGGTGCTACACCAGTTTCCTGAAGAGACTCTGAAGGTGATGTTCCCACATTTGAAATGCAGTCATATCACACCTAATTAAATAAAACTTTTGTATGCTGTTTCTTATACTCTTACGGTGACGTAGTTGCTTCGCTTAATTATATTTAGATAGGACGAAGGACCAATTTTTATTGAGCCTTTGCAAATAGCTACGTTGAAAAGCAAAGGGACCCAGGAAAGGCACCGTGTACACTGACACTGTTCTCAGCAGTGTGTAGATAAGCCCCATCAGCATGCATCGTATTGCTTTAAGAATCTGCATAGGCTTTGCTAATGGTGGTTTTTTCGGAAATATGATTTGATTATTTATAGATGAATTTGATTTAGAATAAGTATAATTCAATTCAACATCTCTGTTAACAAAGGATGGCTTTAAGTTTAATTCATTTTAAAAGTTGATCTGAGTTCATTTATTAAGCGTTGTCCTTAAATTCACCTGAGGTTAATTAGCTTGTATTCATGGTTTGACATATTTAGATTTCTTAAAGGATATGTCCCTTACTTGTATATGCATACAGGAAGTTTTACAAGTGTATTTTCCTGGCTTTGGATGTATTGTGCCCAAAGGAAAAACTATCCTCAGGAATTTAGTTATGTGTTCCCTAAAATCAGATCACGAGACATATACAAAATTCCCCTTTTTATACTTTCTGGAAGGTCAGTTGGTATAGTATGCCAGTTCAGAATAGGTTCATGTGTCCGGTATGATTCTTTGATACAACAAAACTTACATAAGGATATAGGCCCATTGATTAAGATTATTTGAAGATAGGGCATTCATTCTAACTAGCACTAATGCTAGTTAGTTGTCTTTTAAGTTTGAGGTCAGAGAGAGGATGAAGGACTGAAGGGGTTTGTCATGACTTATCATATAATAAACCACTAACATAATACCAACAATGTTCTGAAATAAATAACTACAATTGGACGTGTTAACTTTCACGAAGTCCTATTTCTTTTTATGCTGATACTGGGTTAACAGTCTACATTAAAAAACTCATCTGTCTTTGGACCAAAATAATTCTAGAAATTCTAATTTTTAAGTCCCCTCATGCAGTCTATCAGGTATTTACTTGAGGTGGTAATGTTGACTTACATTTGGAAACTGACCCATCAGTTTATTCTTAGCACCTCAATAGTCTTTTGCACTAAGGTCTGGAACTGACTTTTCCTCATAATTTTATCAGAACACACAGTGTCTGATCTGTAGCTAATCGTGGGGACCTTTAGGCCTCAAGAGGGGAGAACATAAGCCGCTGGTTGATGCTAGTCTGGATGCATCTGGTTAATTTGTTTTGGAAACGAATATCAGAATGGAAGACAGTAGAATCTCCTGCTCTACTCTGAGTAGAGCATGTAAACAATTGGAAGTGAGTACATAAACAATCGGGCATAACTGTAATAGGTGATGATGGCCCCGAGGGGAGCCATCTATTTTATTTTTCATTTTTTAAATTTTAATTGTTGTTCAAGTACAGTTTTTTGCCTTTTACTCCCATCCCTACCCACCTCCCTCCCATTTCCAACCCCCCCTCATTGTTTTTGTCCTTCTGTCCTTTATACTTGTTCCTGCAAATCCTTCTTCCCATTCCCCTGAAATTCCCTCCCCTCTCCCCTCTGGGCATTGTCAACCTGTTCTCAATTTCAGTGTCTTTGGCTACATTTTGCTTGTTTGTTTTGTTAATTAGGTGCCTGTTAAAGGTGAGATCATATGGTATTTGTCTTTTACCACCTGTCTTATTTCGCTTAGCATAATGGTTTCCAGTTCCATCCACACTGTTGCAAAGGGTAGGAGCTCCTTCTTTCTTTCTGCTGCATAGAATTCCATTGTGTAAATGTACCATAGTTCTTTGACCCATTCATTTACTGATGGGCACCTAGGTTGCTTCCAGCACTTGGCTATTGTAAATTGTGCTGCTATGAACATATAGGGAGCCATCTATTTTAGATAGTGGAGACATTTGCAAATCTCCAAAACCTCCCAATTGTCTCTGATTGATAAAAGAATTTTAAAACTAGAAAATAAAATCTTCCTGGAAGTAAATTTACAGACAGACACTGTGTCAACCCTTTTTACTCTATAGGGCATGTAACAGCATATCAAAGAATATTTTCCCAAAGAAGAATAATATAATCCTTGTTAAAGTAAATTATTAAGGTAAGTTGGGCTTGTCTTTTTATTTTGCAAACTTTTTGTTATCCCATAAAACAACATTCCATGCAGTTGTGACCATTAGTTTAATTAAACGTCAAACTCACAAGGCTCTCCAAGGCCACCCTGATTCCTCTTCAGGAGGCCAGAGGGCAGGAAACACAGCTCAACAGCAGGACAGTGACAGGTGCCCATTGCAACATCAGCTATCCCTTCCTGCAGTCGAGGCAGCAGCCCCACAGCCACCCGGGAGTTATCTTCCTTGGCTCTCCAGGTAACACAGGGCAGATAGAGACAGTATCCACACAGAGAAGGAGTGGAAGCCACTCGGGTATATAAAGGCCTCATTTTCACAGGAGCCAGTATCTTGTAACTATTCCATAGACATAGTTTCCAGGGACATGCCCAGGCATGAGAATCTTTTCACTCAGGGAAACCCGAAGACGTGGCTCCTGTCACGATTCTACTTCTCCCAGTCCAAATGGAATTTACCACCTGGGGTCATTTTTACTATATATCACTTAGCAATACAGTTGGCATATTATCGAGTCAGATTGCCAGGGAAATTGAGAGTTAACCAGAGGTCATATTCTCATGAAGAAGGAAAAAAAAGGTTTCTCCACAGGGGTTGGTGTTGGGAAAATTAAGAAAAATAGGGCATTGCAGTTGTGCCCAATTGTGCCAGGATGCCCCCAAGAGCCACAAGAAGGGTTTCAAGGTGAGGAGCAAGCCCTTGGCGCTGTTGAGAAAGGATCAAAGTTGGTGCAGGTATAAAAACACCCTGTCAGTTTTATTGGTCCAAATTTAGGGCCTGGTCTTGGAAAACAGCAACATCAAAAGTTTCCAGACAAGCACACAAGGGCTCAAGGACGGAGAGTAGCTACAACTTTGCCTGTGTTATTAACCAAAGTTATAAAATAAAGTGTTATTAACCAACACTTTATAGTATAGTAACCCTAACAAAAAGATAAAACAGCAAATAGTTTAGTGACTTCAGGTTTGTCTAGGTATAACTAGCCCTCTGTACTCTTGTTTGTTTATTTTTTAAAATAACTTACCACAGTCATAAAATACTCAAAATCAGCATAAAAGCAGAGCATTGAACAGTTTATATGTTCAGTTTGGGTGAGACAAATCCTCCGCCTCTGCAGAAAGCAAATAAATTTTTACTACCTTGTGTTGAGAACAGCCTCCAAATCCAATGACCATTTTTCTTTCTGAATTACCAGTCATCTACTATACATAAGAATCTTTAAAAATAATTTAATTAAATTTTTTTCAACTTAAATTTATTGAGGTATAATTTATACACAGTAAAACTTGTAGTTTGGTGAGTTTGACAGATATATACACTCAAAAAGCTTCTTTATGATCCTTTGTGATTAATTTTCTCTATAATTCCTAGCTCCTGGCAACAATTAATCTGATATTTGTAAAACATAATTTTAAATTACCTCAATATATATGTATTTTAAATATACATATATGTATGAAATGGTAGATGATAAACTTTAGAAGTTAAATATAATTAATTTTATAAAGCATAAGGTACTGTTTTCCTGCACTGATTTTTTTTCTTGTAACATGAATGCTGTTTACATCACAAATGCTTTTACATATTGACAAAATATGTAACTAAGAACTATTGCTTGACCCCTAGTGTAACATGTGGACTTTGAATGATAATAGCGTGTCAGTGTAGGTTCATTGGTACAGTGTACTGCTTTGGTGGGGAATGTTGGTTATTGGGAGAGGTTTGGGAGGGGTGCGGGGCATATAGAAATCTCTGCACTTTCAGTTTTGCTATGAACCTAACACTGCTCAAAAGATAAAGTTTATTAAAAAACACAACAAAACACTACTCTGTGGTCATCAAGTATGTTTACTCTGTCTCCAAATTTAAATACACAAAATAATAAGTGGTTAATATTAAAATTTTTACTCAATGGATCCATATGAAATAGCACGTGTCATTGTCTGAAGTTTAAAACGACTATATTTTTTAAAAATAAAGATACTCTTATTCTGCCCTGGTTGGTGCAGCTCAGTGAATTGAGCACAGGCTGTGAACTAAAGGGTCGCTGGTTCAATTCCCAGTCAGGGCACATGCCTGGGTTGCAGGCCAGGTCCCCAGGGGGAGCCACATGGGAGGCAACCACACACTGATGTTTCTCTCCCTCTCTTTCTCCCTCCCTTCCCCTCTGCCTAAAAATAAATAAATTAAAAATATTTTTTAAATAACATTTATTTATCTTTAGAAGGGAAGGGAAGGAGAGAAGGAGAGAAATATCAATGTGTGGTTGCTTCTGGTGCATCTCCTGCTGGGAGCTGGTCCCTGCTAGGAACTGGCCTGCAACCCAGGCATGTGACTTGATGGGGAATCGAACCTCAATCTTTTGGTTCACAGGCCCGTGCTCAATCCACTGAACTACACCAGCCAGGGCTTAAATAAATAAAATATTTTAAAAGTAGATACTTTTATTCTAATCCAGTGTATTTCCACATATTTATATCCATGCAATGTTAAATTTTTCATCTAATTTTTACTGTAATTAAATCCTCCAACTCTTCTATAAGATAACATTACAGATTTACAGTTAATTAGGACTCCTATCATAAAATAAAACCCATTCAGATGAACTAAACTTTATGCCTGCATTATTATCTCACTCCAGGTAGCAAAAGGTATACACTGAGCTGTCTTTTAAGCCAAACTTCACAAATAATTTAAATTGTTTAAGTGTTTTCTGTGATCCGGAATACTAACAGTATTTAATTGTCAATTCAAAGAACTCTTTTACATAATTTAACATTTCTTTACCAAATAATACTAACAATCATTAACTCACAGTTTAAAGTTTTAAGACAAAAAAGTTCCCTTACAGGCAGGCTATTAGCAGATCTTTTGTTTTACACTTTATTTTAGTAACCAAGGCACCTATTTTTAACTAAAACTACCATTCCTTCTGAGCACTTCTTTCATTTATGTGGGAAGAGGAGGTTTGAGACTCCTTATTCTAAATTTATATGCACCTATTAAACTCAAGACCAATGAGAATATGAGCTCCATAAAATTTGCGGGACTGTACAATCTTGTTGATTCCCCAGTCTTGTTGATTTCCCTCTCCGGAGGCAGGCAAAGGTCCTTTGCCAAAAAGAAAAATTCTGTCTTAATATGGTTCAGGGATAGAAGGTTCCCTTGTTCAGTTGTTTGTTCTTTTAAAAGTAATCCTAAAACATCAATTTCAAAGAACCTATGCACCACAATGTTCATTGCAGCACAATTTACAATAGCCAAGAGTTGGAAGCAACCTAGGTGCCCATCAGTAAATGAATGGATCAAAAAATTGTGGTACATATACACAATGGAATTCTATGCAGCAGAAGGAAAGAAGGAGCTACTACCATTTGCAACAACATGGATGGAACTGGAAAGCATTATGCTGAGTGAAATAGGCCAGGCATTGAAGGACAAATACCATATGATCTCACCTTTAACAGGAAGCTAAACAACAAAACAAACAAGCAAGCAGAAAAAAAAACAACAAAAAACAAAGACACTGAAATAGAGAACAGGGGGACAGTGACCAGAGGGGAGAGGGAAGGGAATTTAAGGGAAAAAAGGGGAGGGATTTGGAGGAACAAATAGGAAGGACACAGGAATGAGAACTAAAGGGGGTGGAAATAGGAAATAGGAGGGAGGTGGGGAGCATGGGGTGGGGGGCGGGGGGCTGGGATGGGAGAAATAGACAAAAAAACTGTACTTGAAAAATAACTAAATAAAATTTAAAAATAAAACAATTATGTTAGATTGTATCGTAAAAAAATAAATAAAACAAGATCTTAAGTCAAAAAAAAATAAAAGTAGGGCTATATCTTCAGTTCCCTTTCTGCAGGAAAGAGTCTCTGTTTCAAGTTCTCATGAAATTAACAATTAGATTCTTTCTTCTTCTATTTTTAATGTGTATTTATTCATTTAACTAGATGTTCTTATAACATGCACAGTCGCTCTTAAATTTTAAAGATGCTCTTAAAATATAGGCAGGCATAGCAACGATTCTCAGAGTTTGGTCCCCAGACCAGTGGTATCGGAATCACTGTAGAGCTTGCAGATTCTTGGACCCCACTCCAAACCCTCTGAGTCATAAGCTCTGGATGCGCATTCATCAGTCTGTGTTTTAAAAAAGCTTCTAGGTGATTCTGATGCATGCTCAAGTTTGAGAACCACAACCGTAAGTGTCTAAAGGATCTCACTGGCCATATTCACACATACATACAAATAGACAATCCGAAAATCACCCCACTGATTACTGTATATAATTTTAACAAATAAGAAACTATGGTCACAAACTATGGAAGAGAAAAAGAACACACCTCCTAGGGCAAATCACTCCAGTGATGAATACATGCTCACCCTACACTTTCTGTCTGGGAGTTTCGATCACTCTTTTTGACACAGCGCACAGGCACATGGAACTCCTCAAGCACAAAACAGGGACCACAGAAATCCTCAGATCTAAAATATCCTTAGAGTCCTGTGAAGCCATCCTGGGCTCCCCCTCCTGGCACCCCTGATTTCTTGCAGATACCACACTGTCCTTCCCATCTCACTCAGGCCCTTCAGGCCCATTTCACTTCTCCCAGGCCAAAGGTTAGATGGCAAGATGCCGTAAAACAACAGTCATTTCAAAGGGCCATTAGAGTTTGGCATAAGGGAGCTCTGAATGTGCGCTCCTATTGCTGTGTCTTTGAGAAATCTAGTACTTTGTTGGTCGGAACTGCTCTTTAAGGGAAAAGTCAGGAAAACACAAGAAATATTGAGTGTTCCTTCTTGTGTTGTTCTTTGATAAAGAGGTTGACATCTGCTTGACTTTGATGTTCCTATTGTTAATCTAAAAATAAAGGGCCAAAGTGAAACAGCAAGTGTGTATCTGAGATCCAAAAGGACAGCCATTCTGGAAGCACTGATTTAGGCAGAAACCTGAACAGTGTTTGAATTAGGAGGTGAAGGTAAGGGGTTTTTATGGGAAAGGGGAATGATTACATGAAGAGAAGGAAGGTATTTCTGTGGTGTTGCTAAGCTAAAGAAGGAACTTCTGTAGATGCGCAGATAAGCTAACACAGAGATGCTAAATGTACAGAATGTCTTTAATTTTCAGTCTCCTTGTAGTCATAACTTCTGCTTTCCTGTTAGCTTTGCAAGTAGTTGTTTGGAATCCAGAGCTGCTTTAGCCCCAGTCCAAAGGTAACCTTGCCCAGTTTTAACTTGCTAAAGGTTTGAGGAGTTAGAGTGCAAGGTAGTTCCTGTGGGTGGCAGCTCTGACTCCGTTTTGAAGTGGCTCCATTTTCATTGTTTTTTATACTGTGAAGCAGGCTGCCTGTGGGTCCTCCAATAATTGTGGAAACAACATGGATTAGTCACGTCAGGTGTGGGCGCATGTGAGAAATTTACTGCAATCTTTCTGCACGTGGAAAGGCCCCTTGTATGCCAATGTAAAGGTTCACTCCTATGAATATTTTATTGACAAGTGTTTAGTATCTGTATTTATTTATTTTATCCTAATAGTAAGCATGATATTTCCAGATCAAAGATCAGACATTATTAATAGCATTGGTTCCCCATGCCCCACCCTCCCTCTTCGGGGAGGTGCAGCAAGAGCAAATGTCGGCTGCACATACAGGGGGTCTGTGCTGCAGGAGAGGAACCCAGAAAGGATGCAGTTTGTAGTTTCTGTAGGAACTGCTGCAGAGCTGCCACACCTCCACTCTCGAAAGAGAAGAAGGGCTATTTTTCTGGTGTAAACAAATCCTCTCTTGAGAAAAGAGAAGTTGCTTAGATCTTGACAGTAGTTTGCTGTGTAAACTCATCTCTAAGCCTGTCAGCCTTAGAATGTGAAAAGAAAATGGTTCTAGAGAAAACAAGACATTCTCTATCATTCTAGCGTATTGTACATCATTTATTACGCCCAGTGATTTGTCTTACCTTTCTATTCAGCATGGGTTTTGTCCATTGTGGATATGTGTAGATGTTCTATAATTATGGTCTGAAGTGCAATTCCCTTTATAGTTGGAGAATGACCAATTTGTCATACACAGACATTTTAAAAATGTAGACTGCTGAGTTATTTAGAATATTAAAAGATTGTAGTTTTGCACCAACATATATTCATAGGCAACAAATTCCAAAATTGTATATTTAAGCTTTTTTTGAGATTTCATTACCTATTGAAAGAAGTTATAAGAGAATAATTCCTCATTATATTTTGAAATGAATAAACAAGACTTTGTTCTTTATTATGTAAAATCTGTGACTATAAATTATAAGAAGAATGAAAATAAATTGCTTTTCTAAAAAAGTGCATTTAAGTTTAAAAACCCTCAAATGTCAGTCAGTTTTTAAAAAGTGATGTTTTATTGAAATGAAAAAAGTCAGCGTGCATGCTGCCTGTCACTACCCAAACTGATAGGTACAGACAAGGATCAAATCCTTATGGGCATTCTATTCAGATGCCCATGGTCTGCGAAGATGGCAGGTTATATAGTCTCAAAAACCATCTTAACACCTCATCTCAAGCTGACCTTTTGATAGGGAGAGGAAAGGGTAGGTAAGTGGTTTAGGAAAAAGGTAAATTGGATAAGAGTGGTGATTTTCCTAGTCCTTCTTTATCTGTTGGTCAACAATTCTTTATCTGCCTTACAGATGTTCCCTCCCTGGAACACAATGGCTCAGATACCATCTTGCTTGCTGACCCTCTGGGGCACCAGGTTGACTTGTTTATGACCTTGTGGAGTCACGCATTCCAGTTCCTGGAATGACAGCTTTCCGCATGCATTAGTTACTTAAGTCTGTCAACTAAGGCTAAAATGTTTAACTCTTGAGTTCCCCTATCATTATTAGCAGTCAGTCATAGAAAACAAGACCATGTTTTTTTTAGGTTGGTTCTTCCAGAGCAGAGCCTGAGACAGGAATTGGAATTTCTTTGGGGGATAATTCCAGAAGGCAGAGATAAGGGCGAGGGTAAGACAGGGAAGGCAGGAGGCCATTATAGAGGTGTGAAGAAGCAAGTTACTTCTGGAACTTCTTGGACAGGGTGTAGAGTGGCCCCAGCAATTCTCAATAAGGAAGCAAAAAGATGAGTTATTTATTTAGCAGTTCACATTTGCCATTTCCTAAGGCCAGCTCTTAAAGGTGTGGTACCTGTGGCCTGGCCCAGGCATGAACTTTGCAGGCTCCTGTGACTGCAGAAAGTCTTAGGTACTTGAGATATGAATGGAGATATAAAGCCCTTGCTGTTTATGGAAACTGAGAGTGCAGACAGGATATGGCTAGATACCAACAGCATTTGCTACAGCATAGGCTGGGCATGAGAGGGACCAGAAGCCAGTCACTGGATAACTAAGTGAATCCTCATCTGTAAAATGGGGATAACAAGGTGCATCTGCCTCTCAGGCTTGTTCTAAAGATTAAGTGAGATTCTACACATGACATTTTAGGGCACAAGGCAAACCCTCTGGTCATCTAGTTTCATAATCAATACCAGTATTATTATCAGTATGACATTAACTAAAATGATGAAATCAGTGAATATTCTGGCAAGGACTCTTAGTCATTATTTTTAATGTGTATTAGATATTCTAATGGGTTCTGGTATTCAGCTTTAGAGGTTTAGTCTTTTAAGAGTTTCTATGGTCTTATGCCACAGTAACTCAACACAGCCTTTGCCCCAGTGACAAGCCGATATTGTGAACAGCCAACTCGCTTTTTGTCTTTGTACCACCTGACCCAGGGCAGCAGCCCGTTTGCCTCCCAGGGAAATAAAAGTAGGATTCTCGTTGAGAATTGAAAAAAGCAATTATTGTTGTGATGTTAAGGACATTTCTCATGCTTTCTTCCCTAAGTCATATTTTGTACTTTGTCTTTAAATAGCATACTTACATTTTCTTAATTATGTCAGAATTGTACTCTGAGATGATCCTTATTCATTTTCCAGGTAGCAAGAAAAATAAAGCTATAAAAAGCAATTGGTATCTCAGAGTATTTAAAGTTATTCAGAGTTCACTTTTTACTGATTTCAGTTTCAATATTGTTACTCAATAATGTTGAGAAATTAAATTATTCTTCACTGTTATGAATAATAGATATCATAAAGGAAGCCAATAAATTTTTCTTTGTACTGTAGCATACACACCAAAAAAATCAATGGAGTGAAAGTACGAAACATCTTAAATGGATAATTATTGCTCTTGAAATACATTAATGTAGAGTATCAATAATAGAGAAAATGGAAGAAAATTACAGTTTAACTTTTTACAAGAAAATAAAGAATTTGCCCTTAAAATTTCGTTAGCAAAGACAAGAACATTTTAGATTACCAGTGCTTAATGGTACATGTACTACCACTTTATGGATTTTGAACTTTTATAGCCTTGTGAAAGCAAAGCATTGCACACCCTACTTTTAAGAAGTCCAGCCTAGCAATGGGAGAAATGGTAGGAAAAGTAATATGGGAATCGCTAGGGAGACAGGCCTGCCAAGGAGGACCTCGGAGTTGGTGGTCCTGTGATTTTTCTAAGCTTTGGGCCTCTTCCTCAGGAGCTTGGGGGGGGGGGTCTGTAAAATAGGATGAAAAAAACTGGTGAAATAAAATTGGACCCAGGACCTGTGGTATAGGCAGAATTCTAAATCGACCTCTATGATCTCTGTCCTTATTTATGAGTCCCCTCCCTTTTAGAATGGGGGGAACCTGTGAATACGAGGGCATGTGGCTTTTATAATTATGCTGTCTTATGTTAGATGACAGAAGTGGGGGGTTGCAAATGTAGTTAATGCCTCTAATCATTGACTTTGAGTTGAAAGGCAAATGGTTTCTTGTAGGCCTAACATAAGCAGGTGAGTCTGTGGAAAGGGCTGTTGCCCTTTGAGACAGTTTCTCTTGCTGGCCTTGAAGAAGTGCACGGCCATGTTGCGGACTGAAAATGGAGAGGAATGTCCTCTAGGAGCTCAGTGCTTCCATCTCACAGCTGCAAGGGTCTGAGCTCTGCCAACCACCCAAATGAGCTTGGAAAATGACCCCAAGGCCCAGGTGAGGACTCAGCGCGGCTGACACCTTGATTTCAGCCTTTGCAACTGTGAGCAGAGCTCTCAGTTATGTCAAGTGTGAAATCTTGAGATAAGAAATGTGTGTTGGCCCTTGCCAGGTAGCTCGGTGGGAGCGTCATCCTGAACAACAAAAAGGTTGAGGTTCGATCGCCAGTCAGGGAGTGTGTGGGAGCCACTGATCAATATTTCTCTCTCTCTCTTTTCTTTTCTCTCTAAAATCAATAAGCATATCCATAAGTGGGGAAATAAAAAAATGAAATATCGATTGTTTTAAGGCACTTAAAATTCCTGGTAATTTGTCACGCTAATAGAAAACTAATGCAGAGCCTAAGTTAAGGAGACAAAAGGGACCATCGTTGTCTTTCCTTCTAGATGGCCCAGCCTGTTTCAATTCTTCTAGAAGATACTCTTAAAAAATAATCTTTGAACCACTGGAGTTAACCACATCTTAAGTAGTTTCCTTTAATAAGGCTAGAGGTGGAGAACCAAATAAATTAACATGTGGTATTATCACATGCCAAGTTGTTTTAAAATCCTACTTCCAAAAATTGTTTTTATGACCGCCAATAAACAGAATTGTTAAAGAGCACTTTCATTTCACTAAAAGATTAGCATTTGGAAAATATATTCATTATTTTTTGAGGCAGCAGTCTTTTACTTGAATACAATAGAAATCAATTGTCATGTTTCTAAGTGGAAATGTGGATGTTAGGGAAATGACTCAGCCTCCACACTCCCCGCCCCCCCCAAAAACCCTCAGTGCTATTAAGGAAAGATATCTCTATCTCAAGAATAGATAGTAATAGAAACCTTCAGAGCTTTCAGTGTTAATGGAAAGTAGATTTTCCTTAAGTTGGGAAAAACTGGTTTAATAAAATTATAGTGAAACAACTGTAAAGAAGACAAGTAAATCAAAATATAAAAATAAACATATATCCTAGGCTAGGAGGACGAAATTGCTGAAATTTAAGTGCCGTTCTTCCTTGTCATAATTTATGGAGTATCTGTAGCAAACAGGATTAATATCTCTGACAAAAGCAAAGAAAAAAATCAATTATTTGGACTTCCTGATTTTTATATTGTTTCATAGTGAGAATGTGATTAAATGTGGAAGGCCAAAGCATACGAATAAAGGCCGTGAACCTGTACTCAGCATTAAGAAACTTGCCAAGTGGTTTTACCTGTAACAGTGAAAGCGTTGGGCCTTTCATGGAATCATGCATTTGACTTATCAAAAATAGTGTACCGCCTCCTACACACAAGTCATGGAATGTAGCTATTACTTCCCATGCACACACATTAAGTTACATGCTCTGGTTTTGTAGATTGGGCTGGCGACTGACTGGAGGGAGTCCCAAGATGTGGCCTAAATTAACTCATTATTAAAAGACTTCTGTTGTGCTCTTTTGCCCCTGAAATATTATTCTGTGTGCCAGTCTTAGACAGATTCTACTTTCCACTTGTACTGCCTCCTAGAATTCTATAAACATTGCTTTTTTCAGGGTTTATCTTCAACACAGGTCATAAGAACACCTCAGACACCATGGATGAGAAGAAGGCCATGACAGAGCACAGATATTTTTGCACATTATTTCGTACCCTGCCACTTCACTGTAGGCACACAATGCAATGTACAGCTCATGTGTCATAGAAACGTACACCCAAAACCTATGCGACCATGTGAACAAACAGCACCCCCAAAATGTAATTTTTAAAAAAGCACGGAGTAAAAAAGTCTTACAGAACGAATTTCCGAGAGCAGCCTGTGTGTTCGATGCCTGCCATTTTGCCCTCAGATCTGGAGTTCCGCAACATGCTGCCCTGAGAAGTCCCGTGCTGATAGTGCCACAGACGACAAGGATGTTAATAGTAATTACACCCACCAATAAGAGATTGCATACTGTGAAATCATAAAGTGATGTAGTATAAAATTATTTTGAAGATTTGGTGACTGAGACATTTGAAGTGATAAGAATAGTGCCTGGCAAATAGTATGCATGTGATATATGTTAACTATTTTTATCAAAGTAACAACCATGAATGGACATAGCAGAGGGCTTGGGTGTTTTGAAGTTTGAACTACTAATCTTTAGGGAAGAAAACAACAAACCTGTATTACATTCCCAGTAAAGCATTATGATCGGTGGACTGGAGTTTAGCATAGGTTCATGATAACACAATCTGGGATACTTTGCTAAAGAATATGGAAAACAAAAAAAGTAATTAGGTAAAGGTTGAGGAAATAAATAAGAGCGGCTGTTTTTCCAGCTCTGCACACACACACACACACACACACACACACACAGAGTCACATTCTCCATTTCTATAGCACTTTAGAATTTTTCACACTTTAAAAACTTCATTCTGACCACAGAGCCAGATAGAAGTCAAACATATACTACATGAGTTTTAAGAGTGAAGTAAACGGACTTTACGAACTGTCATAATCACAAACTGGTGAAAAGTTAGAGTGTAGGACTTGGGTTTGGAGGTGTTTTTTTTTTTTTTTTAAGTAAAAAGCTTCAGAACTGGGGGAATTTGCGAATCTGAGGTATTTTGATGCTGGCAGCATTGTGACTAGTCTCTGGGGAAAGGCCTTTGATCTCTTTGTGTTCAAATAGACATTGTGGGTGTGCAAATCTAAAGAGAATAAAAAATATGTCTTATTTCACGCAATACAAAAATTAAAACCATTAATGACTGGGGCTTCAGTCATTGTTCCATGTACTATAGCTCCCAGAATCAATTATTGATACTGCTGAATGATGTGAACAGCACATCTCCACATTCAATGCTCCTTTTTACTGACCTGTGTTATTAGGGAAAGGTGAGCTATTATTCAGTCTCAAAAGAAGTGCATGGTTGCACTTAACCACTCATGCACTTTTTTTTCCCAAATTTTTTTGCTGGATCAGATTAATTTATTGGGCTAGCCTTTAAAGATCACTATGATTTCTTTGTTTTCCATAAAATACTATTTTTCCCAGCATCAGTGAAGTGTAATTGATAAAAAATTATATATTTAAGGTATGCAATGTGATCTTTCAATATATGTGTACACTGTCAAATGATTACTCCAATCAAGCTAATCAGCATAGTTATCACATCACATAGTTACCTTTTTTCCTGAGGAGAACACTTAAGATCTACTCTTCTAGCAAATTCGAGTGTACAATACATTATTAATGAATTATTATGTATTACTTAGAGTATAATATATTAATACATCATTAATATATTATGGCCAGGATGTATGTTAGGTCTCTGGAACTTATTTACAACTGAAAGTTTGTACCCTTTGACCTCCATCTCCCCATTTGCCCTGTCCCCGAGCACCTGGTAGCCAACATTCTACTCCCCATGAGTTTGACTTTTTTAGATTCCACATAGAAATGAGATTATATAATTTCGTCTTTGTTTCTAGTTTATTTAGCTTAATGACTTCCAGATTCAACCACTGGGTCACAGATGTCACAGTATCCTTTTTTAAGGTTGAATGACATTTCATTGCATATGTATAACCCATTTTCTTTGTCCATTCATTCAATAACAGGCACTTAAGTTATTTCCTTATCTTGGCTACTGTGAATAATGCCGTGATGAATGTGGGCATGTAGCTACCTCTTCGAATTAGTTACTTCATTTCCTTTGGATGTATACCCATAAGCAGGATCACTAGATCAATGGTAATTCCATTCTTAAATTTTGAGAAAACCATTGTTTTCTATAGTGGCTGTACTATTTTGCATTCCCTCCAACAGTGCACAAGGATTCCAATTTCTATGCATCCTCACAACACTTTATTTTTAGTAGTAGCCATCCTAATAGACATGAGATGGTGTCTTACTGTAGTTTTGATTTTCATTTCCTATCACTCATGTACTTTTCTGGTACCTGGTATCACTGATTCTTACCAACTCTGAAGGTGATGGTTTTTATAACATCACCATGGTCAAAATCTTTTCTCAACAGCTTGCTTCCTGATGCTGGAAAAATTTGAAGACTTATAATCAATGAGTAATGCTCCCACTGATAAATTTTAATTGGTTTCATCACATAGTCACATAAATCTTTTGTATAATACTTAAAATGTCATGGATATTTTAGTTACATCAGAATGTGTTAAATGAGATGTAAAAGAATATTGATGTATGATTTAACCATGCCTATTATAAAATTTATTAGCAAATGCTCTCTTCTAGATTATAGAAAATGTCAGGGTTAGGTCAGCATTTAATTCTCAAAAGTATCTCATACTTAATATTTATAAATATTATGTCTTTAATACATATATAATTTGTTTTAGGTAATTTATTTTTATATTAAATGCAAAGTGAATTTATATTTAAAGTAAATTTTATGTATCATGAAAAATTATTTGTATTTCAGACTTTAAATTAATGAAAAAATTAAATAATGTCACCCATAAGCGTTAAAAGATGATTGTTTTCTATGGCTCTGTGGAGCCATTGTTTTACTTTTTTGACGTCCACACTTAAAAGCAGGCATTTGTAACTTAGATTATAGATTTCAACTTTCTACCTCTGTTGCTTCCTTTATGTTAATATGATTATATCAGAATTATTTAATCTGACATTCAAGACTCTTCATTTACTGACCCCACCTGCAGTATCGAACAGTTTATCTCACATTAGTCCCCCCATTTTTTTATTTCAGCCAGTGTGATTTTCATAGATTTCCTAAAAGTTCACCTGCAAACATAAGCTGATTTGGTTTTTTGCTTTACAGTATCCCTTTCCTCTTTTTCCCCCCTTCAAATGCCCACTCAAGTTCCTGACCAAAAAACTTTCTCCGAGGACTAGGTTCTGTGCTGAGGGCCTGATTTTAAAGGATCCTCGACAGGCAAAAATGAGTTCAGAGCATTTAAGAAAGTGACTAATGGTAAATAAAGATGAACAGGAAAGGCATTGAAAGGTAGTAATACTGGGGATTTATGAAGTTACTGACAACTTGATTCAAATATTTGGAAGACTGTTACATAAAAAAGGGATTATTCATATTTTGCTCTAGGTCTAGAGTCTACGAAATAAATGTAGGGCTAATTGGGGAAAGTTTTGATAAAGCAGTTGTGTGACTCACTTCCATGGAAAAACACATAACAATTTGAATAACTCAGTATTCACAGTGCAGCGCTGGGCTCATCTGTAGGGCTGGGAAAACAACTGCGAGTTGCCCACCAATATCCTTTCTCCCATCTTTCATCATAAGAGCTCCCACATGTTAGACAGGCATAAGGTTTCTCAGCTGGAGCTGGCGTTCACCAGCCTTCTTTGCAGGGAAGTTCTAAGTTCTGAGCAATGAGAGGTAAGCAGAGCAGTATGGGCTATTTTGGGTAATGCAAGTTCTGGGTCAGACCCTTAAGACAAATGTGCAAGTGTTACACCAGCTTTCTTCCACCTTCCTTCCAGGGAGAGATGGTGAAAAGAAGACTAGCTTTCTTGAATACTGTATGATCTCACTGATATGTGGGACCTAAAAAAATGAACTTAGAGTGGATTTGTGGTTGCCAGGGACTGGGGGATGGGAAAAATGTGTAATGGTGATGAAAGCGTTAAGACTTCGAGTTACAGGATGAATTAGTTCCTGTGATCTAATGTATATCGTGGTGACTGTAACTGATAATGCATTGTATACTTTGTATTGTATACTTGAAATTTGCTAAGAGAATTGAACTTAAATGTACTCACCACAAAAAAGGTGACTATTGGAGGTAATAGATGTATTAACTGACCTTATAGTGATAATTATTTCACAATATATATCAAATCATTACATTGTATACCTTAAGATTATGCAGTGCCATATGTCACTTATATCTCAATAAAGCTGGATAAAAAGAGTAACTGTTTTGGACCAAAGGTGAGAAGCCACCCACTGAGAATGATGGAATTGTTGTATTGAGTTAGGATTGCCTCGCCATCTGTGGTTTTGAAGGAAGGGAATGAATTTCTCTCTAGTTTAACCCATTATGTATTTGTTAATCTCTTTGTTATGGCAACTTAGGCAGCCCTGTAGCTAATAACACTGATACCCTTTACAAGAAAGTCTTTTATTAATTTCAGCAATTTTCCTTAAGCTTTTTAAAATTTCTTCATCTATACTGTAAATATGTAGTTCAAGGTGAACACATTCATTTTCTTTTGCTTTATAATAATTTACATTAAGTTTAGCAGCTTGAAACAATACCCATGCAATAGTTCATAGGGTCTGTGGGTCTGGAATCTGGACAGAGCATAAGCGAGTTCTCTGCTCAGAGTCTCACGAGGCCAAAATCAAGGTGTCAACTGGGCTGAAGTTTTGTCTGGACCTCTTCCAAGTTCATTCTTGCTATTGTTATTGGACTAAAGGGGCTCACTTGCCTGCTCACATCAAAGCATAATGAGACACAAACAGGAGTCTGCAGCCAAGAAAGTAGGATTTATTAAGGAGATGGCGCCATGCCCAGAGTCACAGGTAGCTATGCTCCAAGGTCAGCCTCCCCAGTGGCTTGCAGGGGCTGGATTACGTAGGGAAGAAAGCACTAATCATGGTGACTAGCAGGGTTAGGATTGTGGTTTCCGCTGACTGGTCGGCACTAGGGTATCGGTAGTGGATTGTTGCATCTGGGCCTGATGTCAGCCACGGGGCTGCTCTGTCCAGTTTCTTTGGGGTCGTTCTGCTTTCCTGGCTTCAAAGCTGAAACACCACTGACGCCAACATATTATGTTTAGTTGAAAACTCTGTCTTAATAGTCAATAGACCCAGGACATTGTCAAAGACAACTGATCCTGATCAGAACCTTGTTTTCCTGAGAGCTTAATGATCAAGCAAGGGAGAGGGAGGTGGGTGAGTCAGGGCACTAGGTGAGGCCAGTTTGAGTCAAAGGGGAAAAAAACAACAAAATAAAAGGCAGATTAAAGGAAATAAAGTTTCTGCACATAGTTTTGGAAGCATTCAATTGTTTGTGGCTCAAAGTCTGAGGTTCCTGTTTTCTCGCTGTCTGCCACTAGAGGTTTCACCATCATCCTTCCCTGGTGACCACTTCCATTTTCTTTGTTGTTGTTGTTGTTGTTAAAGATTTTATTTATCTATTTTTAGACGGAGGCGAAGGGTGGGAGAAAGGGAGAGAAACGTCAATATGTTGTTGCTTTTGGCACGCCCCCAACTAAGAACCTGGCCCACAACCCAGGCCTGTGCCCTGACTGGAATCAGACCGGCAACCTGTTGGCTCACAGGTCGGCTCTCAATCCACTGAGCCGCGGCAGCCAGGGCTCCCCTTCCATTTTCAAAGTAGCAACAGCCTGTCACATCCTCCTCATTCTTCAAATTTCACTCTCTTTTCTGTTATCAGAAAGAGGAAATTTAGGTCTACTCTGACGGTCTCCCCTTTGCCAAACTCAAAGTCAACTCGTTAGTAACCTTAATTACATTTGCCAAATCCCCTTTGTCATTCAAGTAGCATAACCACGGGCATGACAGCTCATCACTCACAGGCCAGGGATTAGAACAAGAAATAATCTTGGGGGTACATTTTCAAATGCACAGTGGGAAAGATGTTTACCACCAGCTCCCAGTAATAGCTCTCTCATTATGTTCGTGGCAACCCATCAACATTAATAAATTCTCATTGCCTTAAATATGATACTTTAATGGCAAATGTTGGGTGTCAAATGTCATTGGATGATAATATAGACAACAACAGGAGTCATAACAGATTCTGAAAATAATTTATATTTGATTGTATTATATAGAACATTGAACACTAAGTTTTGAAAGATGTGGTGTAGGCATAAAGATAAGAAGTGTAAAAATTCACATTTATTTTACATGCACTATTAACCTTTAGGTTGGCTTTGTCCAAATATTTTAGAGCAACTAGTCTTAAATTTATAAATTACTTTGAATAATTTAAGAAAACAATAGACCTGCCCTTTTATAGTTGGCCTGTTGAGTACATTCTATTTTTTAGGCTTTGGTATACTCTCTATTCAAAGACTGATCATTTAACATCAGACAATGCAATCTTAAACTATTTTTACCCATTTCATCATGTACTGTTCTACTTTAACTCACTCGGAGAAAAATCCCAAATCCTTCCCCAGGATCTGTAGATTCCCACGTGACCTATTGTCCCACCAAGCTCTGACTTTGTCTCCTGCCACTCACTTTGTGGGTCACTCACTGCATCCACACTTGCACTCTTTGGGGTCTCTGCACTCCTGCTCCTTCTGCCCGAAATTTGCTTTAGGCCCCTTTCTGTCTCTGTGGGTGAGGCTTCCCCTCCGAACCCTATCCCAAATAGCAGGCCCTCTGACCTTTACCTGGGGTTTTATGTTTCTTCATGCACCTACCACCACGGGGCAAGTCATCTAGCTCTTTATTGGCTCCTTGCCTGTTTTCCTGTCCTAGAACGAAAGCTCCTTGAGAGCAGGGGTTTTGTTTTATGCTCTGCTGAATCCCCAGTCTAGCACATACTAGATATCTGCTAAATGTGGTTGAACATGTGAAATGTATTTCAGAAAAGGAAAGTATATCAGTTAGAGAATTCACTCACTCTGTAAACTAGCACAAATCTTGTGTTAAGAAGGAGCCTCATTTTCTTTTGAAAAGTAGCAGCACATTAATGGGAAAGGAAAAGTAGTGAGTTGGCAGGAAGGCAGAAGGCAAGAAAGAGTGAGTCACTGGGAGATGTAGGCCTTAGCTTGACCCTGCAGTTTTTCTTAACCTACTAATGCCGGCCACTGGCTTTTCCACAGCCCACTAGAGAGTTGAAGGGGGAATGCTGTGCTGAAGACAGGAACAAGAACTCACAAACACCTACCACTATTCCACATGCTGTCTTTTCTTCTATCAGTGACGACATGCTTTAGCAGGATAATTGCAAGTTTTGAAGTCACTTGTCACATTAAACACTTATTAACTGTTTTTAGCATAAGGGGCAAAGGTTTTTTTTCATTGTTCCTCAAGTATTTTAGTTACATTGTAGGTGTTAACATTTCCCTTTGCTTATCTTTTTCCCTTGCTTATAAAACTTATATAACTATTGAATATATCAAATAATACTGTAATTGAATAAGAGCCTTCAATTACTACTCCAGGGACATGGAGGTAACTCTAATCATTCTCTTGAAGCTTATATTTTGGAGAGAAAAAAACATTGTTAATTGCTTACTTGTAGAAGCATATTCTTTAAAAATTCTCTCATTGAAACACAATGGATATGATTGTCAGCTTATTGTACCTTTCTTCTAATGACCTCAGACGTACCATGCGTCAGTGACTGAATACCTGAAGGACCACACATGCGTGGAAGGGGTGCCTGTGAAACAAAGACTAGCTGTTTTCTTCTAGCTCTAAAGATCCAGAAGAGGCAGGTTAGCTCAGTAATGCACACGCGTGACAGACCCGTCCAAGATAAAGTGCTGTACCGTGCAGTGCGTATTCAACAAATATTGAATTTAATTCTGAAGTGCCAGCTTGGAGGTATTTGAACTGCCTCTGCATTCCATCTACATGACCCCCTGTCTTCTGTCCCTTTTGTAGCTGAGATTTTTGTATTTAGTGAGAGACTCATGATGTTTCTTCTCATTCTAAGACTTTATGTTTTTTACAAAACTATCAGTCATCACTCTGTTTTAAAGAGAAAATATTGCTGAATGGGAAGATGAGTAACATGTATAATGTGACTTTAAAAAATTTTTGTTGCTGTTGTTAAAATAAGTAAAATTAAAAAAATAGAAACTTTTAAATGTCACTAAATTCTAATAACATGCTAAGATAACATATAACTATTATAAATCCTTAGAATTACATTTTTTAGTATTAGCTCTTTGTAAAGAATCACTAGTTGAATAAGTTATGAATCACTTGATGGGATATTTTATAAATTGGATTTTTAAAGCATTTTTAAAGACTAAATATCAATGAAGTTTTTTTCTTTAAGGCCTTCAATCATGCATTTTAAAAATGATTTGTACCAAATAATGTAATCATAGTATGATTTGCATTAATTTTTGTATTAGTTAAGGTACCTAATTCTAAACAGATAAACGCCATCTATCAATGATTTGATAACTGATGACTCTTCCATCTTGGTTTCCTCATAGTCTAATGTGGACCAGTGATGGGGGGTAGGGCCCCAGCTCTGCTTCTCACGGTCATTGAGACCCAACTTATTTTGCCCTCCTAGTGATACAACCTCCTGTTTAGTGCTCAAAGTGTTTTCTCTTTGGCCTGCGGATGATAAAATAAGAGTCACACGTGGGAGGTTTTTCATGCACCAGGCTTAGAATCGACACAGATCCCCCTCTGGGTTCATGTTCAGTTGACCAGAATGCAGCCACATGGCCACTCCTAATTTTAAAGGGGTCTGGGAGATGTAGACCAGCTGTGTGCCTGGGAAGAAAAAGGCATGGTTATTGCCAAGAAATAGCAGTCCTGGCTACAGTCTACCTTTCTAGTCACCAAATACCTGGTTCACTCTTCTTCCTGAACATAGAACATATTCGCCCTTCCCAAGGGAAGCAGCCCAGAGTCCCATCCGGTCGTTGTATCCAGCTCTGAGTCCAAGATCTCTGAACAGAAGGAAATCCTTTATCAGGTCCAAGTGTGGTCCCTGTCCCCCAGGGAATTGTGAATCTGCCTGCCACTTTGCCATACACATTCAATATGTGATGACCACAAGGAACTCATGGGAGACTTAGAGCAGCTGCTTGTCCATAGCAATTCTGAAATCCCCACTAACTTAGACCACTTACCTGAAAGGCAGGGAAATTCCTGGGTTAGAACTCCACTATTCGGGGAGAATCCCCTTGTCCATTGTTCTCTGAGGCAACTGGCTGCATCATCTGAGAAGTACTTATCTCTTGTCACCCTCTGTAGCCATATCTGAAATGGGTCGGGGGAGCTGCCCTCCTTGGGCATGTATGGCTTTCATATTCTGCTTCCTGCTGGCACACGATCAAAGACCTCAACCAGCTAAGTTCCTTCTCTCAAAACACTCAGTAGGCCTCCATGTGCCAATAGCCTCACCCAATGTTCGTTCTTAGACGTACTCCTCAAACATGATTTATTCTGTTGCTCCTTCTTTTCAGCATAATGGCAGATACATTGAGACCAACATGCTTCAGTGGGAAGGTTGATCTGACCTTGGCCTCTAGGCTGTTTTAATGATCTATCTATTGTTGTCCAAAGACTTTTTAAACCGTATTTTCTATTATTTGGGATCTAAAACCAGCTTTTCCAATTGTTCACTCCATTTTGGTTTTCACATGGAAATTATCCTATTTTCACCTAGACTCATTGCTTTCTTATGATTACTTACTGAAGGCAACCAATTTTAGAAATAGCACATTTTTCCAACCATCCCCTAAAGCCTGGGTTCAACAGCAGGTAGTCTGCTTTCAGGTTATCCTGGGAACACTTTTACAAAATATTCACTATGGCCTAACAAGGCTGCCCAGACTCCCAGTGTTACCTGGCTTTGGTTCCATTCAGGGACTCTGGACTTCTGGCCCTCAGTGTTGGGGAAAAGGAGAGAGGATTGTTTCTGGAAAGGTGTCATGGGCTAGGCCTGAAAGTGGGAACCAGCTCTGCTCACGTTCCATTGGCAGAACCATGCCCTCGGTCACACGGCCACACCTCAGTAAAAGGTCTTGGAAGTGTGGTTTGTCTCCTTGCCTGTGAAGAAGAGGAAAACACAGATGTCAGTGAAGGTAGCAGTTTCAGCCATAATTTTCCTGTACACATAAAAAATAGCCTTCCTTCTATCCATTTTGTGCAAAAATAGGACAGTTTTTACTGTATATTTAGTATATCTATGTATTAGGCATACAACATAATAATAGAAGAGATGTCCCAAGTATATTCACTCATCTTTATCCTAGTATGGTTTCTAGTTGTTTGTTCTGAATAAATCCAATCAACCAATTAAGTAAAACAATAAGCAAATTGCTACTTAAAATGAGATTTTTTAAAAAGCACTTTGTAAAACTAGGGCAGATTGGCCATTTTTAGGAATTACAATGAATATCAATTTCCAGTTTGGGAAAGTAGCAATGGCAAAATTCTTACTATTCTAGAAGGTATAGCATAATACTTTTGTGATATTAAGCTTTATGTATTTCAGATTCAGTATTTGAGAATAAAATTCAAATGAGATTCTTAGAATCATAGTGAATAAGAGTGAGGGAGAAAGAGTTGGAAATAAAGAGGGTGCAATTCAAGTACTAGTGACTACAAGTTTCTGTTACTTGGAGACCATACATGCATTCATGTAGTCAGCCAACATGAGTTGACCGTGCATGATAATCCAGGGGTTGTTGCCAGACACTAGGGACCAGAAGTAAACAAGGCTTGAATGTGACAGGTGCTACTTACAGTGGAGAATGTTGGGGAGCATAAGAGAAGAACTTAGTAACGTACATGGGATGACTCAGGAAAGCCATCGAAGCAGTGAGGTGGCCTGGGTTTAGCGGTGAAGGACTGGGGGTGGTGAAGGAAGGTCAAAGCAGAGGGAGCGGGACCAAGAGGGGCACGGCCTTGGGGAGAAGCCCTGCGCGTGAGGTGCTGCATCGTATAGATGAGGGGTCTGGTGAAAGGTGAGTCTGAAGAACTAGTAGCAGACCTCAGTTTGTGTGAAATCCTCAGGGTTTGAACTTGATTCTGAAATCTGTGAAAAAGCAATAAGGGATTTTCAAGCAAGAAAGTAACATCAGATTTCTGTCATAAAATTATCTAAGCATAGATTTTGGAGAATAAATTGAGGTGGAGAGGACTAAAAGCAGGGAAGCAAGTAGTTTTTTTTTCCTCACAAATTGAGCATGTGAATTTGCTAAAGAATGTGTTATTCAGTTACCATGCATTTGTGATGCATTTTAATCATATTGTAATATAATTGTCTTAAGATTCTTCCAGTTAATGATGGTAATCCATCAATGAGTCATAAAATGATTTTCATTGTTATTAGTTATAGTTTTGATTGACAAAAAGGATTTTCATTTTAGGGTTGAGATAACATTTTTTAGTGGATATATTCTATGGGACTTGTTCATTTCACATGCATTGTATGATACTTCCTTGTACTAATGTTTATAATTATTTATAGGCTATTTTTCTTAATTTAACAAATATAATAGATTTGCTATCTCTATATAACTAGGAATGAGAAATTTGAAAATAGTCATTATTTTTCTTCTATATATTAATATATTCTTAAATGATTAGTGAAAGTAGCTAAATAATAAATGTTACCTCAACTGAAATTAATTATGCAGCATATACATATGACATATATATAATTTTTTCTTGTGTATCCTGAACTTTGCATTTAAAAATATGCCAAAATATTGCTCAAAAACAATAGTCTCTGTCATACACACCTTTGTTTTGTGTGTCTGGAAGTGCCTTCTCAAAGAGAGAAACTTAGTTCCATTCTGCATTTTACCACATTATTTTTAATTCATCTATGTGCTATATGATGGTAAAGTAACATCATTAACTAGAAATTTTGAACATTATTATTTTTACAAGCCTCTTTCTAATATGAAGGACTGCATTACACAAAATTGCCTTCCTCAATGCATTTGGATAATAAAGGTTATTTGCAATATATGTAGGAAAATTGGGTACCTTCAGGAAGATCCAGCTTACATTTGAGTTCTTTTTAACTGGCCACACTTATTATTTAGGGTCACTTCTCTTCTTTCTTTTGTTGTTTTTTTTCCCTTCTCTTTCTTTCCTCTGTCTGAGTGTGGAGCAGAGGTAAAGTGATCACCAAACCTTAAAGGTGTCTTAAGACCAAAAATGAAGCGGGAAAACTCCATAGAATATAACAGAATTTACTACGGGGCAATTTACTCCCAGGGATGGAGGGTGGGAGTGGACAAACAGCACTGGCAGTCCTGCACGGGTTATTCTCTGCTGAAAGGCAGTTGCTACAATAAATATTTTATAGCACTACTGTAGCTGAACTACTACTGATTGACGAGACAAAGGGACAAAGAATGCAGCAGAGCCAGGAGCATACCGCCTGGTGGTAGTATTGTGGCAGATAATTGCTTAGTGCTGATGCTAACACCAGTGTGATATTGACCTTGGCTGTTATGTATTCCTGGCTGTTAACTGAGAGGAATCTTTATGGTTGCCCTGTGTAGGCTTATGGAACACAGGTACAGAGCCTGTGTATACTGGCCAGGACCAGTGAGGCCAAAGTTAAATGGAGAACAGAGAAAATGTGGGGCCTATAAAGATGGAGTCAGTTTGTTCACATCAACATCTGTACATCTTCTGTCTCCTTCTTCTTCTCCTTCTTTACAGAAGCTGAGTTTTCAAATTCACATTGTTTTTTATTAGAATTTAGCATTATTAAAGATTAGAGGTATCTGAAATAGCAGTAGCTACTTATTTTCATTGCAGAATAGATTTGGAAGAAGAGTGATATAAACTTGTTAACCAGGAGGCTTATTTATTCTGAGAACGAAAACCAAGAGACTCAGTATTAGATGGCTGTTTACGTTTTAAATATCTGATACAATTTGAAGGGGAGAGAGGCTGCCATCTGGTGTTTGCTGGTCTCACTGATGCCAGAAGGGGACCCCTTCAAAGTTTGGTTCTGTTGGACTTTAATTACAGGCTGACCAATGACGTGAAATGTTGAACTGCACACTGGTGGTGTGACTCTGAAAAAGATTGAACATGGCAGTGGGGACATGTAATCCTTTACTACACAAGAAGACATTATACAAACAATGACCATTTTTTAAAAACCAATTTGATCTTAGGGTACAGAAATAAACAATGGATAATCTAAAATTGTTGAAGCACAGAATTAACAATTATAAAATAATAAATAATGTTTACAAATAAATTCTGAAGTTAATGCAATATGATAAAATGAATGTGGAAAGATTGCTCTTAATATGATATTGATAGCAAAGTGAACTTTATTTTAGGGCTAACACTTCCTACTTTCCTTGCCTGTATTTATTTACCCTGTTTTCACTTTATTATCACCATAAAAAATGTTTTAATGATGGTCATGACCCAGCTAATGATAATAAAGCACAAGAAAATGCCTGAGAACACCTGTGCAGCAGAAAGGCCTTAACTTTAAATTGCAGAATTTAGTAAGTGTTAGTGCCATCTTGTGGTTGAATGAAATATTGCAACAAAACAGAACAGGCACATGAATTACAGTTTTTTAATTTTTTTGAACCAACTAAACCTTTTTTTGGTATAATATATTTAATAAAGGTTAATCACATGTTAATGGATTATATTTGTGTGGGGTTTTCATTATAATAAAATTCCCTGATTTCACTGGAAAGTCTGTTGTAATGAAAGACTCTCCGAAACATGTGAGATTTTCTTACTTGTGAAATATAAGAAGGTAGCACTTTTCAAAGTAATATTGGGGAATATTTTTAGAAATATGAACTTGAAAAAAGTAGGCCCTATGGTCAAAGAAGTCTCATATCTTCTTGGAGAGTCCATTCTCTTATTTAAAGGCTATAGAAAAGGAAATCTATTTTATTTGCTTTAAACCAGCATTTTTCAAATATGCTTGACCAAAGAACACTTAAAAAAATAAATAATACCTATTAATATTATCATATAGGAAATAGCTGAAATAAGGTTGGAAAAACACTTTCAAACATAAAAGATTAGATACAAATTTTTTACTGACTCTAAATTAAAACAATGTCTCCAGTTCTCTGTGTTGGAATCACAAGCTAAAAGTTTTGAACTGTTAAGGAGTCTAAGTCACCGAAGGTCGCCTAAATTAATAAATTGAAAACAATTTGAATTTTCTTAAAGAAACTGGGCTATTAATGTATTATTAAATTTTAATGGTAGTACCCAGAGGGCTAATCAATGCTTGCAAAGAGAGAAGTGTAGCAAATTTTACCCTGTGAACTCAGAATGAAGTGAGGAAAGCCAGGTGGCTCACTCCCAATGAGTGGGCATGTGACTCTGCTGTCCCTGTGGTGGTCTGGATGAAATTTGCTAACATGTTTGCTCTCTCTAAACCAGGTCACCCCATGGCCAAATCTACACATCTAAAAAATATTTTTACCATCAAAACGTGTTTTCAAAGTCCCTAAAAACAGCCTTTCTCTTTTCCTTATACCAATTCGTGAGATCTTTGTGCCTGTCACAGACTAAAAATTCTGTCTCTGGTTCCTACCTTCACCCTTAGACTGACCCTCGTTAGCTGGATTATTTCTCCAGCCCACTGGGTATTTACTGCCTCAGATGGCATCATGGGTATGACAGAATGTTGATTCTGTACTAAGCACTAAAGATTTTTTAAAATAGTGACAAAAAAGGCTCTGGTATCATGGAGCTTATTATATTTTCACAGGTGGTAGCAGTTACATAAATGATTTTCAAAGTGAAAGGCAATAACTTGATCTAAGGCTTGACTGGGAAAATACAAATGAGCACATGGATTCTAATATCCCTCAATGTGTGTGTTACACTGTTCAGTTTCCAGGGTCTGCAGTCCTCGCTAGAAACCACTGAGCTAAAAATAGCCATTTTAAATATTAAACATTTTGGTTGCATTGAGCCCCCTAGAGAACGCATTGTAACAGGCGACTATGTACTAGTCTGCATTTGTATTTATAAATTTTTTAAAGAGTTGGTACCATTATGATAAAATTACACTATGCCAAGTGGGAATTTTACAATGAGAAATTGGGATCATTATTTAATTATACATGGGTCTACACACACAAATACAAGGTATTACATTTATTTGAGGAATGTGGGGAGTTTTGAGAGAGCCCCCAAGTGATTAAATAAGAAAAGCCAAAACCTCGAAGGTACCTTATGTTTGGCAGAGGTGTTTATGTGCCTTTGAGGTGAGTGGTGAGGAGGGATACAGAGTGTGCATCTAGGAGCAGTTTCATGGTCGTAATGCCTAATATTTATCTGGTGCTTTTCAGTTTTCATAGCCCCACTCACATTTTTAAATCGTATATATATAGTTATCAACTATAACTTCAGTGGAAAAATGGAAACAAATTGAACACAATTTTATTATAAGGGTCTTATATAAAGAACTATTTTCTGAGGATGACGGTTGTCACGCATTGGAACGATTTACCCGGAACGTCACTGATACCCCTTCTCTAGGGATTCTTAGTAACAACATCGACTCATTAGATCGAGACCGCTCTCCTTCGTCAGTCAGAATGGCAGAAATTGTGTAATATACAGGGTCTGGCACAAGTAACACCCCTTTTTTAATAAAAAATCTTTTATCACAAAATCATAAGCATGTAATTCTGTAGTAAAACAATATTATACTCTAGCACACCATATGCCATTTTAGGTGAAATGTTCACATTAAAACTATAAGTTATTACACCCATATTATTACCCTAGCAACCACACTCAGGCAGGTGTTACTTGCCAGACCCTGTGTGTGGAGGTGTGTAAAGCCCTCCCTCTTGCAGGTGTAGTAGAAGCAGCACAGGCATTAGACTCAAACATCCTTGATAGAGTCCTAACTCCACCTCTTGCTAACTGTTGTCCATGAGCAACTTACCTGACAGCTCTGACTTTTTATCCTCTTTGGGAGCTTGGACAGTATTAAAGGGTAACGTGAGGTATCCAGATTATTTCTTAAACATTGGTCACCTTCCCCTGATTCCTTCCTCTGAGACCTTCATTTCTTCCTAACATTCAAAACTGAAGCTTCTGAGAAAGAGAGAATATGGGACCAAGAATGAAATTGAAGCCTAGTTTGAGACTCATCTGTGCCTAACAAAACCTGTTAGACTAGTATAAAATTTTAGCAGCTTATCTAAGTCTAAAACTAGTTAAATCAGCCAAGATCATGGATCATCCTTTTTATAGTTAACCAGATGGTACCAAGAGAAATATCAGGTTAATCCCTACCATTTATAACATTAATTAAATGTACATATGCAGCATACAATAGAGTTTTGAAAATACCGGGACAGGGTAACAGTATTAAGTATGGAAGGTGAATAATAATGATTATTATTATTATACTAACATAATTTATTGTCACTTCAATGTTTCAGGAAAAATTTAGGAAAATACTCTTAACCCTATTTTCCATGTGATCAGCTTTGTTGAACTTTTATTCCTTGAATACTTTCTGGTATGTTGATGAGTTATTCTCTTCCCTCCACAGAAAGGCCTAATTAACATGGACCAATCTGCATTTCTCTAACAGGCACAAGTGATCCTTACGTGAAGTTTAAAGTCGGAGGAAAAGAAGTTTTTAGAAGCAAAATAATATATAAGAACCTCAACCCGGTGTGGGAGGAGACAGCTTCCATTCTTGTCGACCACCTCAGGGAGCCGCTGTATGTCAAGGTGAGCCATTGCTTGGTTTTCCCCAATGCAACGTAACATAAAAATCCCTGTTTGGTGGTTTTCTGTCATGTCTCTCTGACAAGATTTTTCACCAGAGATACATTCTGCTGTGCACAATTCTCATCCGTGGATGATGTGATCGAACACGAGATAGAGGGGGGAGAGTCAGGGGGAGCAGGCTTCTTCAGGACAGATCTGGTGCCAGTCATTTAGGAGGGTCATGAAGTTCATTGCCTTCTGCTTCGCTCAGTCAACCGATTTGTGCACTTTAAGGACGTATGAGAACACGTCTCCATAGGAGCTAGCAACAAGCAAAGCTTACACAGCACCCAGCCTTTCTGATTAATAATCCTATCAGGGGACCTACCAGTCCCGATGGCAAACAAAATGCCTTACCTGGAAAATGAGAAGAGTTAAGATAATAGTGGGAGAAATATCCCTGTCTCTGTTATAAATTCAAAGATGGAAAAAAGTATTTTCTCTCGTTTGATGTAGTTTTTTAAAGAAGAATTTAAGAAAAGGGTTACATCTCTAATTCCTTGCTTTGTTTTCATAATCGACTTTCCTTTAATTCATATCTTTAGGTTGTCTATTCTCTTTGGATCCTGTGTTCTGGGGACCCATTCAGTGACTAAACCTTATTCTCATTTTTACCACATCACACATCTCATCCTCTTCTCTAAATTATTGCGACTGGCACATAAACCAAAAATCTCACATCATTTTTTCAGAAGTCTCGGCACCCTCCTTCTCCTCGGCTTTTCAAATGTATCCCTTCCCACTGTTTCTCTTCTCCACAGAAAGGGAAAAATGACACGATTTTATTAAAATCATAGCACGACAGTTTATAAGATTGATGGAAAGAGAATTTCCTGTCTATAATTGATAAGTTTTTGGAATTCACTATGGGGAGAATAGGCCCCTTACTAGACCCCTTATGTCTTCCCATAAGATTTAGTCTCAGGTGTACTTTGGGTAAGGAAACCAGTTCAGTGCAATAGTGAACACAATGTGTGACTGCAGAAGAATTGTTAGCGTGAGCATGTTCATCAACCACCCACCTCTCTCCGAAGAGAAGACCTGCAGGGTCAGAGATGTTTCTCCTGCTCCTCACCTCTGGAAAGAAAGAAATATTTACATGAGAAAAAAGGACATACCTTCACAATAAAGAACTGAGTAGAGGACGAAAAAAGAATTTTGAAAAGACAAGTGGGATGTAAAGGAAATTTTTTCCTAGGGAATTTTAGAAGAGATCAATTAAGCAGCTGCAGTCATGAAAAAAATGGATGAGAAGGGAAAGAAGGTGTGAATAAAGACATTTGGGCCATTTGGATGTCATTTAATGTCCCTACAAGAACAATCAGGGAAGGAAAGGGAGTTACTTTTACATTCATTTGTTGTGGATCTGTTTCTGTAATGGGATATCTCTCTATGCCAGACGATGAGGAGAACCGGTCTTTTACAAGGGTTACAAATGAACTCCCCCAAAATACATTAGATATTGGTTGGGTTCTTTAGCTTTTCTCTTGTGTTCAAGAATGAGTATTAATCTATGTAAAAAATCTGAATGTCAAAATGCGTATTTCAAAAGGAATATCTTAACTGGCTGAAAACCAAACAAAGTGATGGGGAATTTTTTGGTTTGGTTTGAGAGAGAAAGGGTATGTGTAACAGATGTACTTGTACTGCACATGGAGACAGTGACACTGTGTGCAGGTGGGTGACGCCCTGCAAGTGAAGAAGGTGGCAGAGGGAGCCCATGGGTTGTTCGGGTCTGTCTGCCCACCACTCTGAGTGTTGAGGCCCAGCAGTGAGCAGCCACGGCTTCTCTCCTGCCACCCAGAAGATGCTTAGTGAGTTACAAAAGGTTTTATAGAAATCACACTGGCCTCTCAAAGACTAATACAATGCAAAAATGACAATATTTGACTTTGTGTATTACCTTATGCTTTTTAATATGCTTTTATATTTTCATTTGATATTAATTGCATAGGGCCTCTTTTGAAAAAAATCTCTAACTTTTTCCTTTTTTTGTGTGTTATCTACTTTTACCTAACCTTGCATACATGAAGCCCTAACTAAAATGCATTGGCAGAAATGATATTTTAAGTTACTAGAATTTCATGAAAATGCATTATTGTAATTGACTCTCCACAGCCCTGTGTGATTGACTGACTTAATTTTACTATGATGACCACAGCCTCCATGAGGAGAGATTAATCGTGTCTCAAAGATTTCTTAGGGCCCAACCAATTCTGTAGTGACAGGTAATATGAAAATGTACCCGTAAGCTAGATTGATAGTTAGAAGATATTAAGGACTACCCTGCCATCTCTAGTTAAAGGAAAGAGAAATCGATCTACAGAGACCCTGTTGTCCAATTTCTGTCCTTGTAAAGGTTACCAAGGGAAACAAAATCCCATTCTGAACAAGGTTTTAAAACCACAGCGAAGTTGCAGTCCTTCTACCATTTCTAGTAAAAACAGATACTTTTCAAAAACAATCCTGAAACAGCCATTTTTCAAGACTGTACAAAATAAATAAGAATTTGTTTTGCAGTTGGTTGGCATGCCTTCACAGGAAGGCAGGAGGGGAGACCAGGCTGGAGGAGTGGGCTGGGAAACGCTCGGAATAAGGTGGGAGAGGAGGGAGTTAGAGTGCGGTACTCGGTCGTGAGCCTCCAGCCGCTGGAGCGCCCTCTGGGTCCTCAGGGATGCTCTGACGCACGTCTGAAACAACAGGGTACCATCGGCACCCATTTCTACTGAATTGAATTAAAATGCTCCGTTATCATCTCATTGACAGTGATATCTAAGGTACACAGTGAAAACCCAGAGTTGCAGTGGAAGAGACTGAAATAATATAAAGGGGGAAATGTTCATATATATTGTTGCTTGTTTGGTCTTATCATGAGCTTGTAATCTGGGTATTAAATTGGAGTGCTTTTTGACAGAATAGAAAGATCTTGAGAATTAGCAAGGCAATTCAGTTAGGGGCCATATTACTTAGATTGCCACCTTAACAAAATGGATAGTTTCTTAAATAATGCATATCGATTCAAGCTTAAGATATAAAGTAAAAAAAGTACTTAAGCTTGGTTCAAGTTTTTTAAAAAAAAGACCACATAACTGTCTTAATCTAAAACTATTCCTCAGTAGGTTTTAAGGGCTCTAAAAGGATGTTATATACCCATTATTCTCAACCCTAGCTGTATTTTAGAATTATGCAGAAAGCTTTAAAGAACCTAGATGTCCAAGTCTCTCTCCTAAAGATTGTGATTCAGGACCTGGGAGGTAGAGTCCATGCTTCTGTATTTTCAAAACGCAATAGTTTATTCTGATGGACTGCTTGGGTAGACAGTTTTATTTCTAGTCATTTAAATGGAAACTGAATAGTTGGAATGGATATAGGTTCACAGCCATAACCCACAGAGCAACCTAATGAAATTACTCCAAAGTTAAATGTTTGTATTATCTTAGACATGTTTTCCTGCATGGTTCAAAAACAGTTTCTAAAGACATGAATCAAGAATCTCAGCTACTTTAGATTTTAAAAAATCAATAGGAACAAAACAAAGGGAAAAAAAGCATGACTGTACTTTAACTGTACTTGCTTTTGCTTTATTGGGAAAGAACCTGAGAGGCCGCATCAGTAGAATAATACCTACCACTCGCTGAGCGCTGTGCTGTGTGCTCTAGCTGCTTAACGCACAGGAGCCTGAGTCTGACCCTACAAGTAACTGCTGCCATCTCCTGTGTCATTATTTTTTAAATCTTATTAAATTTATTAGGGTGACATTGGTTAATAAAATTATATAGGTTTCAAGCGTGCAATTCTGTGATGCGCCATCTGTATATTGCATTTGTGTGTTCACCACCCCCAAGTCGAGTCTCCCCTGTCACCGTATATTCGACCCCCTTTGCCCTGTTCCTCCCTCCCACCCCTGCACTCTGTCTCTGGTAACCACTGTACTGTTGTCTGTACCTATCTCCTCTCCTTTGCATAGGCGAGTGAGACTCAGAGAGATTAAAATTGCTATGTCTGCTCAGCAATTCTGCAAAATAGTTTCTGTTTTGCACTAAAGGTGATCAATTGCAATGGCCACAGTTAGGTTTTGTGTTGTTTCTTTGCTTTATAATGTCAATTCTGTGATTTAGAGTTTAATGATTCTTTTATAATCAAATGGTTATTTTGAAGCTGCCTGGGTATGCAAATGGGTCATGGATATATTTTCTGAGTAGAATCTTATATTTTGGATCATATTGTTTGATCTGGGTACCTTTCCACTTCCTGTTCTCAGGCATCCTCACTTCATTCAAATGCCATCTTCTCTTACATCAGTAGTAGTTCCTGTTATCCCATACCCAGAGATATTTTTCTCCACAGCACTATGAGTACCTAACACACATTTGTTTATTATCTGCATCTTTCCCTTATATGTAAACCCGAAGAGATAAAGACTTTGTTTTGTTCACTGCTGTATTTCCAGTGCCTTGAACAGTACTTGGCAAGTTATAGGGACTCACCAAATATTTTTGCAATAAATTCATGAATAAAAATATGAATAGTTCAAACTGCCAAATTACAGCTCCCCTGAAGTCACCATTACATAGTTATATCTCAGCTGAGCTAACAAATCCCCATTTTTGCTGAAACCAGTGTGAGTTTTTTTCTGTTACTTGCATCCAAAATAATTTTAACTGATCCATTCTCTAATGCATTGATTAGGATAAAATATTTGTTGTTCTAAACTCATTTGACAATGAACAGAATTGTTTCTGAGTCCCCAAGCAACTTCTACCTGATGTGACCCTGTGTTTCCAGCACAGTGGAGTGGGGGTTCAAAATCAAGGATCACATGTAATTGTTTACATTTGACTCTTAAGAGCTTCACCAAGAGTGGGTACCCAGGTTATGGTTTTTACATTTCTGGTGCCCAGTACAACAAGAGTTTAGTCTGACCTCTTTCTATCCTGGGATTTAGAGGAAAGGAACAAACTTTTTAAACTTTGGGTTCCTTATCTGAAATATGGAAACAATACCTTCCATACCCTCCAATACCTTCCAATTCAGTTCACTGAATTGTGTAGGAATTAAATTAAAAATCTTTGTATTTACCACAGTGCCTAACATCATCATTAACATAGGCAACGACATTGACCAGAGTTAGCTGCGCGTGTCGTTATTGTCGTGGGTGTCTTCCCCTTTTGTGGCTTTTCTCTGCCATGTGTTCCTGAAGCTCTGCTGAGGCCAATGCTCCCTCTGACCAACAGTGTGTAGAGCTTGAAACCAAGTGGCGTATGTAGTAATTTCATTGACAAATGGATTTTGATGTTTCCATTCTGTTCCGTGTTGATGCCTTCACTGACAAATAGGAATTGAGAACTAAAATAAATGTCTAGCATCAGGCCAGTAGGAAGGACTCTCAACCACAAGAGTGAAGTGAGTTTAAAAGTTGAGCCGCTCGGTTGGGTGGTCTACACTGACACATGCACTGGGTTTACCGCTCTTCACTGTGCATGTGTGGATGTGCCCCAGGTGTTCTCCTTGATTATACATCACTATGGTCTCCTCGAAATTTTAAGCCTTAAGGTAGTATAGTTAGAAGAGATTGCACAGGAGACATTTCTCTCATCTGTGGTATAAATTTTATGTTATAAAATACACTACTGCAGCCACTTGCAAATACCGAGGTGTCAGTAGGAAAGATGAGCACAATGCTCATGTGATATGCCACCGAGCACAAGACTAAAGCTCTGGGATGTGACGGATCAGGGTGGCTATTTGTTGTAGGAATGCTGCGCTTTCTGCAACAAATGTGCTCCTGCAAGGTTGTATGTAAATCAAATGACTGGAGGTTGAATAATTTAAGAGACATTAGAGGAACTTATTACTTAAATAAATCCCCTTATGACTCTTCAAATCTAAGAATCCTTATATAATGAAAAGTATTTATCTTTTTGTTTTAACATTGACTTTTTTCCATGTTATATCTGTTTAAATTGAGGCACACCTGCACTAGAGAAAAACAGGAACTGTTTCGGGGCCGCCGTATATATTGTTCCCTCTGCTTCCAGCTTCCTAACAGTGTGCCGGGAACTGGGCGCAGGAGCACTGGGCTACGGGTTCTCTCAGGCTAATGGATTCCCGCATCCTGGAGATCTAAAGGCCTGGCTTGTCCTTTCAAGAGAAAACTTACCTATTTAGGCTCATATACTCCAGTGCATGAGTGTATGAGTTTCTGTTCGAAAGGGTGAAGAAACACAGCTCCAAACTTCATGTACTAGCATTTTTTCCATCTTGGAAATTTCTCTGACCTTCTCGGTTCTTTGTTTCTTTTCAGACCCTGTTGTTTTCTTTACAACAGTTATCGAAATGTGTAATTACACGTCACCTGTGCACCTCTTTGTTTAACATTTGCCTCCCGCATTGTACTGAAAACACAGACAATGTCAGTTTGCTCGCCACTGTTCACTCAGTGCCTCGCACATTGTCTGACACATGATAAGTCCTTGATCAATCCTGGCTGAGGGAATGAACAAGAAAAACTTAATAAATGGATGAAAGTTAACCAACCCCCATTTACTTAGAGATTTTTTTTAGGAACGATCCTAACTGATCTGGCTCTGAGCTGTCTCTTTAATTCCCTTCCACTCTCCATCTTTCTCAATCTGCTTTAACCACACTGGCTTCTTAATAATTATCCTTGAACATGCTAATTGCTTACTGTTTCCTTCACCTAGAGCACAGGTGGCAAACACATGGCCCACAGGCCGAATCTGGCTCTCCACCTTGTTTTATCTGGCCTGGCACCTTGTTTCTACCCAGTGACAGCACTGAGCTCCTTGCCCCTAGTTAAGGAGTAGTTACATTGATAAAGTGCTAGAGTTACATTCAGCCCTTTGAAGGTAACTGTGAGGCTGATGTGGACCCCGATGAATATGAATTTGACACCACTGACCTAGAGTGTTCTTTCCGTATTAACATGGCTTAATCTTTCTCATCACTGGGGTCTCCATATGAACACACTTCCTCCCGCAGGCCTTCCTGAACTCTCTGTCCAAAATAGCAGCTCCCACCACGCCCCCTTAGATATTTGCCTCCACAGTGTCCATCACTAAACTGTGCATGTCCATTTCAGTATTTATTGGCTGTCTCATCCTCTAAATGGAGATAAGTCAGGGCCATTGTCTGCCTTGTTCACTATAGTATGAATAAGAACAAGGAAAGGCACAGAGGAGATACTGGACGAATTGTTCTGACAGAAGGAAGAAACTCCTTCTTCTCTTTTCTTGTCCTTAGTTGTTGTTAATCACATTAACATTATCCCCTCATCATTGCTTGTGACAATAAACATGTAATTTAACTTAATCTTAATGTAACATCACAAAATGCTTTAATCGTAATATCTCAGTTTTCACTTATTTGTAGCTTTAAATGGCATTGTGCTATAATATCATAGAATTTGTCTTCTATGACCTGAGAAATGTGAAGAACTTGGAATGATACTCTCATTGTCTTTAGTTCGGGATGAAAGACACATTTGTTGAATTTCATACCAACTCATTTGCCTTCCAGTAATGCTAACGCCCTTGTATAGTATGGGGAAACGCTTCAGAGTCTGTGTCTCCCACATTTTTTATGATCTGCTATGTTTCATTTGATTTTATTCATCTTTCTTAAAGTTCTATTTCGTCTAAATAATTTCAAGTTGGATATTAAACACCATTTTCTTTTAATGTTTTCTGGCACATGTTTTATCACAGTTTACATAAACAAATATTTAAAAAAAATAAATGTTAGGAAACGTCATTGTTTTGGTGACATAGACAAGAACCAATATTGTATCATCAAGATATTTTTATTTAAAGCTTATTTTGAAATTGTTTATAATAATGTCTTTTTGGCTCCTTAGGTATTTGACTATGATTTTGGACTGCAGGATGACTTCATGGGCTCAGCCTTCCTGGACCTCACACAGTTGGAGTTAAAAAGGTGATTTCTGAGCTGTTGTAAAATCACTACACCTTGTTGGGAAGATGGTCAGCGGGTCTGGATTCCAGTTGCTGTTCTGTCGTGTGTGGTTGTGAGCCTTTGTGCAAGGCAGGCCTTCTTAAGAATAGTTTTTGTATTTTCCCAAAGGAAATAACAGCATCTCCCCTGACTATCTCATTCAACAACTGTTTAACAGAAAAATTCTTAGATGCCTGCTTTCCCCTGGTACAGTGCTAAGTAAAGGAATCTAGAGATAAAAGACATTCCTTGTTCTCACATTGCTTGTCTGGTTGTAGTGAAGCATCATGAAGATTATGCCTGTTAGTTATATTTATTAACTTAAGAGTCAGGCCACCATATGGGAAATAAAACATGTGCACTTTGCTTCAAAGACAGCAACTCTCTTATCACCTGAGTCAAAATAGAGTCCAATCATGCCATTACCAGTGATCCTGGCTTACCAAGGAATGTCCGTGGGATGGAGGCAGACCAGTCATATTTGCTCAGTTACAGTAGCTTACCGTTGCTTGGCTAGTTGTAAAATTATATTTTCTACTAATATTAATTATTTCTTGTACCTAATTATGGGCTGCTATTTTTTCAAGTGCATTTCAGCATAGGAGCTAGGAATTGATTAATACTACAAAAGAAGAAAATAGGCTTGAAAAGGGTCCAGTGCTGCTGGAATGGGTTGCACAGGGAGCTGTAATCTCCTTTGGTAGTTTGCGTTAGATGCTGCTGCTGCATCATGTGGCAGAAATAGTGGAAAGCAGTATAATGGGCTGGATTTCCCTACGAATACCAATGCGTAGGGAAATATAAATTCTAGAGCCCTGTCTGTGTTATAGTCAGACTAAGTTTGAGTCCACTTATTGGCCTTCCAAAGGTCATTTTTACCTCAAAATGGACAAAAGGGGGCCTTTTCTGTACTCCCTTCATGTCCTTCATTGCAACCATAGTGCAGGCTTGACCTGAAGATGGAACCAACTGACAGCTGGTTCCCCACCTCACTACGGTGGGAGGAAGTGCCCTAGATGGTGTTGCTTATAGTCTATTATCGTGAAACTAGCTCCAGCTGGAATGGGCTGTGCTGTTCTGCTACGAAGTCCATATTATATTTTCCATAGACTTGTGTGCAAGGCAATGCAAACTACTGGACATAATCAGAGTCCGTTGTACAGAGTACAATTTTTCTTCTTCTCTGTTAGATAAATTATTGCAAAAAATAACTAAATGGAAGAATGTGGGATAATTAAGAAAATATATACAAGCGTTTGGTGTTCGTGTTGCCACTTTACTTACTTTACATATTAACTAACCATTCCCTTTCCCTAAAACTACCTTTTAAAATCACATACTACTTTTAAAAATTACATATCTGTAATTATGCCATTAAATTCCATGTATAAATTACATAGCTATAATTATGCCATTAAATTCCATTTCTCAGGATGTAAGAAGAAGGATTATAATAATAGTCATATGAACACTTATGCTATTATATAATGCATTAAGGTATCTATCTCTTTGAAAGAAAATAATAGATATACTAAAGCAATTTCAAAGTCCTTAAATCTTTATCATGTAATCATTATAAAAATGTAATGAAGATTTTTCTATTAATTTTTATGTATAACATTACAGGAAAACAAATCAAGTTAGGATCCCCCTCCACACAAATACACATACAATATAATGCTTAATTTATTACATATTGTTAAAAGAAACAAGTGCTTATTATATGACCATAATGATTAGTTATAACTAAAATAACATGGAACAATTTGCTTCACAACTATTATAACACATATTTTATCTAACAGGTTACTTATTTTCAATGAAAGCTCCTGATATCAGAAAACTGTTTATATTTTTAATAACATCATTCCTTGACTTGGTAAATTAAGCATTATATGAATATTCTACTCTTATAATAACTTAGCATTAAAAGGAAACTTAGGCTCTCAACCCTGGTCATATGAGAAAATCATTTGGGAAGCCTTATAAATGTATAGGTTTCCAGACCCCACCCTGATGGATCTGCAGAGACAGCCAGAATCCTTATGGGCAGAATTCAGGACTGTGCACTTTTGTAAAAACTCCCCAGTTGATTCCGATGTGCAACCAGGAGCAAAAGTTCTCATTTGGACCAGCTTAGCCCACTCAACCTTCCTCCCAGTGTGAGACTCCAACTGGATCATTTCCTGAAAGTTAAGGTCAGCAAAGACAAGGATCTTATCTTTGGCTTTGACCTTTGGTTTCTACCCAGAAACTAGCCTAGTGTGTGGCATTTGATATGTGATTAATACATGTTTTGTGAATGAAATTAATGAACAAGTGACTAATCAAGCAAAAGAACATTACTAATTTGCTAACATTTCAAGCTTCAAGTTTAATGCCAAGCTTTTCACAGTCCCTTAGGTTTATGGAGGGCATGAACTCCTATTTGTTAAATATTAATTAAAATATGGAAACAAGCCATCACTATGCATTGTCTATGGAATATATCCTTTGCTTGCTTCCTGAAAGTGATTGTGGGTAATGAATAATTTATAATCTCTTCCTCAGAGAAACATAATTCCAAAATCTTCTAAGTATTGATCAAATTATTGATTTCCTCATGTTTCTGATTCTAAAAATTGTTCAGGCATAGGTTTAGACAACCCAAAAATAGGAGCACTCTTGTAAATATTGGAATTTCCTTTAAGGAATTATACATTTTTTTAAAGTATATCTGTAATATGGGAACAAATTATGTTTTTCATTTTTATCTTCCCCACTCTTTTTTTTTACTCTATGTCATACTCCTGATTAAAAAAAAAACTTAAATAACCAAAAGGAAGCTAGTGGGCAATGAGTACCCCTACTGAGTTGTTGGAGTCAAATTTGTAGAAAATAGCCACCATGCCTTCTGTGTGTTCAGAGACCAGAGAGCAGGTACATGTAGGTTTCTCTATGCTACTGTGGGCATTTGGCCTTTTGGGCAACCCTGTGGTATTCCTAGAGCCCCACACAGGACTGAAACTTATCTAGTGAATCCAAGTGTAGCCAGTTGGCCCATGACTATTGAATAACTTAATTCATTGATGAAACTTCAATAACAACAAAAATTGTAACAGGAGTGTATAAGAATACAAAAGTGTTCATATAAAATGCATTTTGGCTTATTCACTGAATAACTGTTCAAAATCTTAATATTTTTCTTCATAGGCCCACAGATGTGACTCTGACACTGAAAGATCCCCACTATCCTGACCATGACCTTGGAGCCATTTTCCTCTCAGTCGTCCTCACACCTAAGGAAGGAGAGCACAGGGATGTGGTAAGTCCCTGCACAGCCTTGTAGGGCTGCTTTCTGGCCCTCAGACTCACTGTCAGATGTGCACTCAGACACCGTTTGGGTGTTGTGAGCCTTCTCTGAGCCCGGAGGTCATAATAAAGAGAAGCAACCTATGGAAACCCGGCCCGTTCTTTGTTTCTGTGGGAATCCTGGGTATCACTAGTACCTATATGTTGTATCTTTTTAACTCACATTTCCTGTTCTGTGCTCCAGGTCAGAACCTCTTGTTGTAAAATAGGAAACACATTTGCATCTTTTGTTATCATTTTATTTCCCAATTTCTGACCTGTTATATTGTAGACAAAGAAGAGTATTCATTCAGGGAATACATTTATTAATTTATTGAGTATTTGGAATTTTATACCGAGGTACCCAGACCTTGGTGTTTGACTATATTGTCAGGTGCACCTTAACAAAGAAAATGAAGTGAATTATAACAGAGTTTGGGCTTTCCAGAATTTGCTGAGTAACTGAGTACCCTCCATCTTTCTGGCGGGCTGCCATCCCAGCGTTACCCACTTTCCAGCACTGGCTGGCTGTGCTGCTTTGCCCCTCATGCTGCACTGAGAAACTGACCAGGACACCGAGGAGCCGCTTACTCCAGCATTGCTGAAGGGACATTTTAAAAAATTAGCAGGTCTGACCCACACTGGTATGCTGTCCAGTGCACTTCTTGCCACAGTTTACCAGAGATTACTTATTAGACTCACTGTGCTTTTGTGCACTGGGAGCTACCCTCACTGGTTCTGATTTTAGCAGTAGAAAATTTTTCAGGCAAGTTCAAATACCCAATATAGCAATGTGTGTACTGCTGTCTTAAAATAACGCATGATTAAACTTGGTATGTATTGTCTACTGAAAAGGTATTATTGCTATTTTTCTCTAAATTGTAGATAAACATAGCTCCATCTTCAAATTAGGAAGTGTTTTAAACTCATTGAAGAATTCACCCTTTTCAATGAGCATTTTTCTCTGTCTTTTAAAAAATTAAACAGTGAGTGCACATATTCATATGTACTGTGTAAGCATGATTTAAGTGTCTGTAACTTTATTCAGTGAGGAAGAAATTTCTCTTTTCCAGCAAGTGTTGCCAATTAGTGCCTGCCGTGAGAACTGAGACTGGTGGGAGAGCTTGTACAGGTGCCTATGCAGAGGCTGGTGTGCAGACAGAAGGGTAGGTGAGGACCTGGTTCTCGGTAAGAACCCACTGTAGCCAGGTCCTGGGCTAGACCCTTAGGACACAGGAAACTCATATCCAGTGGAGAACTCAGGAGTCAAATAATCACTGAAGAAGATGTGTAGTGATGTGATGCCAACTGTTTTAAGTGCCATGGAAGGAGATGTACGTGTTGCTGTAACAGCAAACATAGGGGAATGTGTTCTAGTCAGGAGGATGGCAATTCTCTAAGGAAGTCAAATGGCAGCTGAGGTCTGAAGTACATAAGAGGTAATAAGGCTTTTCCCAGGAAAAGAGAAAGTATTTTCAGCAGAATACGGCATGTGCAAAGGCCCTGTAGCTAGAGAAACCATGCTGCTTTCTGAGAATTTAAAAAGTGCTGGAGCTTAGAGAAGGTGAAAGTGAAGAGAGTGCGGAAGATCAGGGTGGCAACTTGAGTGGAAAGGGCTGCGCGGTCAGCGCAGGGTTCATAGGCCACGTTGCAGTCTGCGGTCTTTCCTCAAAGAGCAGTGGCGAGCCATTGAAGAGTCTGTAACTGTGAAGGGCATAATCATGTTTGCTGTTTGAAAATAGCTCTGTAGCTGCATGGCAGAAGACAGATGTAAGATAAGAATGGATGCCTGGAAAACGATTAGGAGACTATTGCAAAAGTCCAGGTGGAAGGTGATAGAAGTTTGGACTAGAACTGTCAGAGATAGAAATGCAAGGAAATTGTCTGCTTTACCTATGGGAAGTAAAATAAACAAAACTTGGTGCTAGTACTTTTTTCCTTTGGGATTCTGTGTTATTTTTAATGAAGGGAAAGCACTTCATAAATGAAAATACCTAAGTGCCTGAGGTCTTGTATATCTCAAACCATGTAGTTATTTGGGTAACTTGATGATAGATAATAGTCTACTAAATTTTTACATTAAAGAAATATTTATTAAGTACTCTAACATCAAACTGAGGGTTAAAAGGGTCAAATAAGTATCAGGCGACCTTGTGATGGAGGTGCTACTTGTTCCAAATTTCATGGAAGGATATGTCAGCACAGGCAGAATAGTTCCTATTTATTTTCAACAATTCTTGCAAAACTTCTTCAATATTCATAGCTGTTAAAACTTATTATTTAGGTACAATGTCTTTCTAATTAGAAAAATTATTTAATAATATTTCAGTACCTGGTTTTTGATCATCGATGATTCATGAAACACAAGTAGAAAAAGTAACAGGTGGGTTACATGAAACAGTTACACACTAAAATTTAGCATTATTCATCTTTTCTTCCTTTTCCTGATATCTCTCCAGCTACACTCACTCTTAACACAAATAGTTCTTTCTGAAATCCTCATGCCATTTTCTTTACTTGAATTCCTTTGACTACCTCAGCTTTCTGGAAGAAATTTTTTACTGACAAGTACTTTTTATTCACCGTCTTACTTCATGTCCCCCCACTTCAAAGTCCTAAATAGCACAGGATTTATTCTGTGGCAATTGAAAAACAGTGTCTTCTTGCCTATTTCTAATGCGGATTCTCCTGTCTTCTTTCTTCGTCAGAGAAGCGAGTGGCTTAGCCAGGACTCAGTGCCTCAGAAAGGCATAACAGTTGCAGCTGTTACTAGGCTGGCCTCTGGCTGGGGAACCACCCTGACCTCAGCCATACCTGAGGAGCAAAGAGAAGGGTGACCAGTGTGGCTGTACTGGCTCCTCCTTGTGGGTGTGATCATGTGATTAATAGCCAGGTATATGGGGTTGGTTATAGAGAAATGAGGTGAGCCAGCAGGTGGGGAGGAAGGATAAAATACTCCTCATAGGAAATTCTGTTGAGTTCCCCAATGTCCTGGCTAGTCTGATGTCCTAGATTTGGATCTGTGTTTCTAAACATATGCTTTACATTATGGAAAATTTTAACAAATACATATAAGTGGGCCTTTTGCTCTTTGCTTTGGTCCATGGAGTGGTTCTTTAGCTATTTTATTCATGTCTCTAAAACTGTTAAGCAACACTAGTTATGAGATTTTAAGACTAGGAGTAAGGGCCATTTGTAGGCACCTATTTAGAAAAAACACTTACTAATTATCTACTGAGCATGTGCTAGATTCAATACCTCCCTCTTCGTTTTTCTTCTAAGTGTTCAGTGACCTGTTTTCTCTGATTAAAGAGAAACTCTTGATGGTGGGCTTTAAAGGTTCACCAGTGATCAACATATGTTCCCTCACTTGTAACCTCTGTTCCAGCCATGCACACTCCTGTAAAATGTACCTTCTCATAAGAGCAAGCTTTCTTCAATGTCACTTATACTAGCTAAAATAAATCTGAGGTGTAATTCTCCTCATCTGCATCCTATATACCATCAGCCTGGTAAAAAAAAATGTACATGTAACTTATTGCTCTTGATACCTTTCTTATGATGACTTCTCTCAAAATCTAGCCCAGCTTTCTGTACCTAATGGTTGTTCAGTGGTTGTAGATGAATATCTGTGAGGATTTGAAGGGATGCTTGAAATATGTAGGGAAAAATATTTTAAATCTCTTTTTTCCTTCAATATACAAATCCCTGAGGTTATCACAAACAGTATTAAATAATGATTTAATTTTCCTTTTGCATGTTTAAAATTAGTAGGTTAATGAGAATGGGCTTGAAATCTGTCTTTATTGCTTGTTGTCTGAAGATTTCTTTTTTTTTAAGATTTTAAAATTAATTTTTAGAGAAGGGAAAAGAATGGGAGAGAAATATAAATTTGTGGTTGCCTCTCACCTACCCCCAACTGGGGGTCCAGCTCACAACCCAGGCATGTGTCCTGACAGGGAATTGAATCAGTGACCCTTTGGTTCACAGATGGGAGCTCAAGCCACTGAGACGCACCAGCCAGGGCTAAGATTTCTAATGATAACAATGATTTAGAAGCAATGATCTAGAAAAATATTGTATATTCTTCATTTTGTAACATGTCTCATGTTTTCTAAACATATTTCTCTGGCATACATTCGAAGTTTCTTGGTTAAAAACAGTCAGAGATCTGAAAAGAAAAAAAATTAGGAAAAATAATAAAAAATAAAAAACAATCAGAGATCCAATATATCTTCAAATTAAATTCTTTTATGCCTGAAAATACATAACATATTGCTGTAGTAAAAATGACATACTGAACTTTCACAAATTATCAAGAAACGAATCTTAGAGAAACCCCAACTCAAATGCAGTAAATCAGAAATAAGTTACTACATGATCACAATTCCATTTAATATTTAGAATGATACAGAGGGAAGAAATAGAAGATGATTTTTCATTGACTTGCACTTGGAAAAATTATAGGAGCTCTGTTCTCTTTGATTATTAGCTCACAAATAATCTTTTTAAGCTTTAAGACTCTAGTTTAAAAACCACATGTTTACTCTTATGCCTATGTTTATAAGATTTTGCTAAATATTTTATATTTAGTGAAATGGAGAATGGTATATGAGTTTTAAGAGCCATTAACAAATAAATCCTAACAATCAAATAGAAAATGGAACATTAATGATAAGAAAATGCTATCAAAATAGGAAGAGATGACTAACTGGAAACAGAGTACTTAGCATTGAAAAATGCTAAGATTTCTAAATCAGCTTGCGAGTTTTTCAAACATTGTTAATACTGACAATACATACTGTGTATAATTCAGCTGGGATGATTTCTCCTTGCATGGATTGCCAGTTCTGGAAATTAATAACTGAAGAATGGGTAGAAAAACCTATCAGCCTACTAAATCTCTTAAGGCCTCTAAAACATGCAATGTGTAATCATAGCAATTTAAGACATATAGTATAATTAAGAGCCTAAGTATTTCATAGTTGCTTATATTAAAATCTTCTCCATTGAGTTCACAACTTGAGTCCTTTGAAAAAATCCCAGATATGAATATATACATATATGAGCCTAAGTATATGTATATGTATATGTGTGTGTATACATTTTTTAAGTTCCTGGCATAGTGTGTATGAGAGATTAGAATCTTCAAGGGGGACATGCTGCAGAGTCACATGACACAATGCTCATCTCTGTTTTTGATGCTTGTCCTGATCCTGATTCTGATGCATGTATGTCCTGTGTAGGACAGTTTGGTCCAATAGTGTGTCTGAGTTCTTTCTGACTCTTTTTCTAGCAGAGTCCAATCCACAACTTCCTTCACTGGAGAATGAAAGAAGTGAAATAAAAGGGAGTTAATTTGTGTTATACACTATCTTAGATAGTCCAGACCTACAAATTTCTTGGCTAAAACTAAAGCTAAAAAATAGAAAATTCTAAAAAATGTATGATTTGACCCTAGTTGGCTTTTAGTGAATTAAATTTTTTTCATGTTGGTTTATTTTTGAAATTTTTTCTGAACTATTTCATAGCTAGCATGCAGCAAAATATCCACTGCGAAAATGTGTTATGTTTTGTCATATGTATGTACTATAATTCTGTGATTATACCCTTTCTGTACATACCCATTCTGTGATTTTCCTTCTATAGAGAGACATTTAATTGCCTAAAAAAAATCACTACAACAAAAAATAAAAGCAAAAATTTGATTGAGATTTTGGAATCTTTTAAAAAAGTAATCAGTTTTGCAGGTTTATCACAGGCCACCTTTTTATGCTACTTACGTTTTATTGGCCTCAGATAAAGCTGAGCTCCTAATGAAGAATTTTAATTACACCATGATAATATTAGATAAGGACACTATCAAAAACAATTTCCTGTTTCTCAGCTGAAGCTCATAAAGCAAAAACATGAATCTTCTTTTTCTATAATTAGCTTCACCTCCTGTCTTTAACATTCTGTAAACAATCTTTTTTTTCTTCACATGTCTCACGAGAGAAAAGGTAACAATATCAGTAGTATGTCTGTTGAGTTCACTTAAAAAAACTTTTCTGTTGTTTTCACTTTTATTGAATATACCTTTAACCCAACCATCTGAAAAGAAAAAGGAACTTGGGAGCAAGACACTCAAAGCCATTGTTTAGCTTGTTTTGGCATAAGAAGCAGAACTTTTTAGATAAGATCAAGGGCCATTTTGAGAGTCACTGGGTCTAATAAAAGAACTGAAGGTACTGAATCAAGAAAATAATGGATTGGTTTTCATGCCTGTCAAATCTTTCATATTCATACTGAGGGGAAGGACTACTCACCTTTTTGTTTAAATCAGTGTCCCAGTCTGAAAAATAATGCCATGCAACCTGTTTGTAAAGCCCATTCTGAGAGACAGGAACAATGCCAGCCCTGCGGTTTGTCTTACATTGTGAAAGCTATTGCATGCAGTGGTCTGAGTCAGGGAGTGTGGCTTTCACCAGCAGTAGTGAGTCTGTGTACTATTGGGTAGCCTTACCCTGGAAAATTTAACTTTTCCTCATGTTCTTAGTTTCTTTTTCAGAGTATAACATTTCTTACAGAGTGAAATTTTATAAGATTCTTAGATGCTAGATGATGATGGTAAATGACCATGAGTTAAATGATTTTACTTTTTGATTTCTCTTAATTGTTCTGTCTATTTGACTCAAAGTATTGTCTCTAGGAATTACTATTCTTTGTCTATTGAAACTCTACTTTCTGAGAAAGTTGAATGTTTATCATCTGTCTCCTAACGGAACAGCTTTTGTGAACATGTCATGCTACAAAAGCGTTTCATTTCCAGTTGCCTTTTAGTGATGGTGGAGAAAGTGGTAGAGGTGGTGATGATGAGCTGATGCTGATTGCAATAACTCATTTTACATCAACAAGCATTTAGCACCTGTCCACTCCGAGTGCATCTCCACAATCCAATGGTGGGTTTTTTGCTTCAAAATGAATTGGACATTAGTACTTGGAAACATGTAAAATCCTCCTATAATGGTATTTAATAACAATGTTTTGCAGTTTCCTAGCTCCATTTGGGAAAAAAATGGTGAATTGTTATAATGTTAGGAAATCTGTTATTCCATATTTTTGTCAAAATTTTAACACAAAGCATCTATAAAGAAAATATAACCCATAAAGCCACTATCTATGGAAGAGAGGAAAGTATCTTTGATTATTTTATGCTTTTCTCATTCTCTACCCTAGAATGTCTACATTATTTCCTTGTCTTAGTTTAGGCTAAAGGTTGCCTTCTATATGACTTAGTCTGATATTAAAGTCTTTTCTTTTTTGTACTTTTGTAATTTGTGAGTGGTTTTTGAAATTGCCCTGCTTTATAGTGAACCCCGATGAGGGAGAAATAGTTCTTAAAAGCACAAGTGCACTTTCTTGATACACAAATAATAGCAAGCATTTCTATAAGCTGTAGTCTTTGCTTCAAATATTCCCTATTCTCCAATTCATCTACCTTAAAGACAGTGATAAAGTTAAGAGAGGGTAAAGAGGTTAATCAGAAAGTTAACACCTCAGTGTTCATTGAGAAATTTTTAAAACCAAAGAGGAAATTTAAAAATCTTTGGATTTTTATGACTTTATACCAATGACCAATGATCTTGGGCATTCTTCACAAATCTCCATAACCTTAATAAAGTTTGTAGCCATAAATACTTCTTACTAAGACACATATACACACACACACACACAACTAGTTTAAGGGATACATTATGGCTAAACATTTAGCAGGAAGATCTAATAGCCATCACAATATGCAACACTTTTCTCAACTGAAAGCATTCACAGATCCTGATGTAATCAAAGATTAACTGGAAGTGGAGGCAATTCTAAGCTGCCTTAAAAGCAACAGACTTTGAATGTGTCTGAAGAAAAAAATTATTACCAGTACATACCTGGTAAAGTCATGGCACATCCACCAAAAGGAACAATCACCAGTCATGAGACTTGATGTTTGTGTGTGTGTGTGTGTCAATAATTAAGATATTTAAAATCTGCCATTCTATTTACAATGTACTGTTTTTCTGTACAAAAAAAAAAGTCAAATAAATGAGCTCTCACCAGAAAGACTGCTTGGATGTTAAAGGTGCTGCTTCTAGCTGTGCGTGAAAAACAATTTTTTGTCTTTTATAGCTGTTGCTGGAAAATGTTTTCTTTTTAAATGTTAAGCTTCCTCTAGTAACCAGTTGGCTGCCCTATTCTCTACTTGAGTGGTAAGATAATGAAAATGCTTTATTTCATTTGCAGACAATGCTAATGAGGAAGAGTTGGAAAAGATCAAGTAAGGTAATGCTTAGCATGTGATCTTTCAGCTTTTCTCATTGAGAACTATCAATCAGCTACTTTCCAAAATCTCTTTCATACCTCTTCAATTTATACCATGGGATTTCATCACTCTTCAATTACTTATTGTTTCCCATAAGCTTTCAGCGAACCATGTGTTGCTTTTTAAATAAATAGAAGTCACACTGATCAGTCACACCCAAATCATCCTCTTGCTAATCTCTGGTCACTCTCAGCATCATTCTCAGCGTCTGTTTTCTGTTACCTGTACCACAGGGTCTAGAAAATGTCTGCTCTAGGTCAGGAATGAAATGATGAGGCAAGGGTAGGACCGACTTCAGAGAGAAGGAAAATTCATGTGACATACTGTTTCCGTTCACCGCAAATGGAGGCTAAGGTTTTCAAAACTCAGATATCCCTATATTGCTACATCTTTGGAGCATATACTGAGAACAGTTTTTCATCATTACTGCTTCTCACTTCAGCTCTTGGGCATGAGAAGAGTTTATGGTTCCTATAACTTACTAAGTCCTGGCTCTCATAACTTGTAAAATATATAAGATATAAACTAAACTTCTAATTTGTTCTAATTTATTCAATGGTGGTACCACTCTTGGACACAAATAAGTATCAAGATAAAATTGACTTTTATGTGAATACTCCTTAAAATCAAAGGGATTTTGTTTGTAAAAATCTTATTTGCTCAAATTTCTATTTAAGAAGTCAGTATTCTTTTTTAATAGTGACTAATTTTTTTAGACCCTGGAACATGACAGTCTTTTTTTCCCATTCTGATTGAATCATGCTATTAAATTTTTTTTATTTTTGTCATTTTTATTACTGTAAATGAAGAAAACACTTAAAATATTTTTGCATTTATGGTAATGTCTTCATCGCTTTAATAAGTCTTCTATACATTTTCTTCCCAATTTTTGTAGCATTATGACCAAAAGATAATTTGGCTCACAAAAAAGGTAAAAAAAATGCAAAGCATTTTAAGGAAACTTGCTGGGTATTTCTGATTTAGTGTTACTTGTAGTTTTTAATTGACTAAAGTAAAATTTCAAGAAGTCTTGAAGAAATGTTTGCACTGTTTATATTTTATATTATAGTTTTTCTTTGTAATTATACTTCAAAATTAGTGTTATATTAAAGTATATATTCTAAAAAATTCATGCAAGTTGGCTGTCCTCATTTGGTATCAATACTATGATATATCTGTATAAAAATTCATAATCTATTAATATGTGACAGTATTCTCTCTTCCAGATATAATTAAGATGTAATGCTAGAGCAGGATATTATGTAATATTTAGTATTAGTTAGTGGGTATAATCTATTTTATATTATGAAAAAGAATAACATAAAGATTCTTTAATTCATTTAATTTATATTTAAATTTAATTTTAATGATAAATTAACTGAACATAAATCCACTTGTTTTTCTTTGGTCTGCAAAAATAATTAAAATTTAATAATAAATATCAAACTCCACTGTTTTTATATCTAAAATTCTTTGATTTTATTTGTTATTAATAATTCACTTGTACATTCAAACTGGTACATTTTTCTATCTTGCTGTTAAAGATGCAGAGTTCCTTGTATCTAACTCTGCACTCATTGGGTTACTAGCAGATTATTTTTAGTGTATATGGTAATATGGCTTTTGGGTTTTTATCATAAGGGATTTCCAATTCTATAAAATTTAACCAAGGTATAGAATACTAAATAAAAGAAAATCAGTTCACTCATTTGATTTTTTTATGAGAACATAGTAAAAAATTGATAATTCATTCAAATTGTCCCTGCCCCCTAAAATACTTGCCATATTTGTCCATATTGGTGTCACAAGTACAGAGAGTTAAATCCAAAATCCAGGGAAAATTTGAAATTTCTATTACCACCAGTCTGCCATCCTTCTCACACATTGAAACTGCTCCCACAAGTCTATCATCCAGGGAATAAAGGAGCTAGAATGATGTTCAAGTTCAAGTCCTTTTTCATCCATAGTTTTGCTTTTCATATTTTCACTCACCTGTGGTGGATCATAATTGAAAAACACTAAATGGAAAATTCCAGAAATAAACAATTCTTAAATTTTAAATTGCATGCTGTTCTTAGTGTGATGAAATCTTGAACTGTCTCACTCCATCCAGCTTGGGATGCGAGTCACCCTTTGTCCAGAGAATCCATGCTGTACACTTCGCTCCTGTTACTCACCTCACAGCCACCTAGCTTATCAGATCAGGTATTGAAGAGACAGAAAGACCCCATTTACATAACTTTCATTACAGTATGTTGTTATAATTGCTCTATTTTATTATTAGTCATTGTTGTTAATCTCTCACTTGCCTAATTTACAAATTAATCTTTATCATAAATCTGTATGTATAAGAAAAAATAGTGTCTATAGGGTTTGGTACTATATGGATTCCAGCATCCCCTGAGGGTCTCAAAATTTATCCTTTGCAGATGGGGGGCAAAATTGTACTTCCTGAGAAACTAAGAGATCAGTGACTATACTATGTGGTTTTACATTACTGTTTATTATGTTACTGTTTCGTGGAAATGCATCTCTTCTTTAATTATTTAAACCTTCTCTGAAGATTCTTGTGTGGGTAAGAATTTTTCCTCTTTTATTGTTGGAAAGAGGATATAAATTTATTTGCATTGCATTAAAATATAGATTTTTTTATGTAACTATGCTTAAAATCAAATTCATACAAATAGGTCATGTCTTCTTTAGAATCTTAATTTCCAGAATGAGGTCTTTTGCTTTTTTTATATCAGGGCTGTGATATGCAGCCTATTTTTGAGCATCAATGTTGAATATAAAACCGGAGTAATATAAACTTTGTGACAAAAACTTACATAAAGTCAGACATTCTCTCCAGCATGGAGCTTTTTTCCCCATTTCCTTGTATTTTTTCAAAACCATGGAGAAAGGAAAAGCTAGACATACATAATGTTTTTAATATGCACATCTCCCCAGTACTAATGAATCAGCTCATGGAATTCCCCATCACTTAAATATCTGCTTGTCCTTTTCATCATGTTGCCAATAATGAATTCTTTCAATGGGAGTCTTATTATCTGTGGCACTCATATAACATGGGGTTGTACTTACTGTTGAAAAATATGAGATGAATAGCCAACGTGACAGCAAGGAAATTGTAATTGCTGCTCAGGGCTGACACATACTATTTGGAATAAATATGTTACTACCTAATAATTAGTAAAAAAAAGTATACCTAAACTTACTTCTGAAAAGCAAAAATGTGTAAAATATGTGCTGTGTTTGAATGGTATTTAAGCCAGTAAATAATTATGAATTCTGTAACATTGTCTCTTCTGAGTACAGTAACATCCTTTAAAACATGCTGTGTTTCTATCAGCACACTTTCCATCATATATATTTTTAATTCTCCCCAACATTCAGTAGTTATAGAAAAATGTCATTTTAAGAAGAAAGGGATCAATGTCTCTCTAAACTTGGGCAACTGGATAATTATCCTAGTCAAAGAGTTTTACTTCCATGATGAAATGCATTTGGCAGAGAAATGGTAATACTTTGAATTAGTACAATATTTTATTCTTTAGAAGAAGCTTATTATTGATAATTTATTTTAAGGTTAAATCATTCAACAATAAAGTTTCATGAACTCAGAAGAGAAGATATATATTTATTTTGTGAATAAATTTTGTGGGGTCAAACAAAAAATGGAAAAATAATGAAATAATTGTATCTATAGACAGTAAGCAGAAATTATTTTACACTACCTGTGTGTGTATTTATAAAGAAGAATGAGTTTATCAGTGGATGTTATAATGACACACATGCTTTCAACAAATCACTTTAATTGTATGAGAAATAACCATTGTGATAATATATACACATGTTGCAATTCATATTCTCAACAATAAGTTTAGAATTATTTTTTAGAAGTGTTCATTCTTTGAGTAATATAATATAGACTCTGTGGTCATGTCTCATTAGCATACCTTCTATTATTTAATGGCTTATTTTTTAAGTAATGTATTTTTATAAAGATTTCATCATAATGATTTAGCATAATTTTAATGAACTATAAAACACTCTACTCATTGGTTGCATGAAGTAATTTTTAATAAGACTTTTGGCAAGAATATTATTAATTGAAACTAGAGAACAACTTTCAACTCTGTAAGTATGCAGGGCATGGTTGAACCTCACATCTTGGATGACACATTGAAAATCATCTGTGAAAACTTCTAACTGCTTAAACTTAACAAATGGTGGAGACACAAGTGAACACACTTTTAAGTGTCTCATACGGTCAGTCAGAGATAGTAAAACAAAAAAAGGTCATTATTTTAACAATGATCAGGTCCTTTCTACAAAGACCTCATATCCTAATAATAAATAGGTAATTTTGTAAAAGCGGCAACAAGTGTAAACTTTCCTGGTCATTAACACTGTCAACTGTGAGTGACCAGAATGGTTTTTCTTTGGTGCCTCATTTCAAATTATTATGTGTATGTATCTGAAAAATGAGGTGCTTGCATGTTTTTGAAAGAAATATAAAACTCTGATTCAAACCCTCACTTTGCCTCTGTCTGTACTCCCAACACTGTTACTTGTAAATGCCATAAAGTCAACCCCATGGTTAAAGCCCCTGAATTCCAAACTGCAGCAATGCGCAAGGGGCAAATTGCATAAGCATCTCTTCCTACAGGACTGTATTTTTACCTCTGTTAACTATACTCCTCTATTAATTATAACTAAATTTTAAAAACCTTAATCACTGAAATCTCTCCCCACCCAAAATTGATCAATCCCATTTGCTCTTTGCATACTAGTTACATAATTAGGTCTTTACCCTCTGTGTTTATCTGAGGAAGAATGAAAAGTATGGAGTTGGCATGGTTTCAATATTAGTCACCTTAGAGCAAGCAATGTTTAAATGAATTTACAATACTTTTAAATTCTAAATGGTTGTCTTACTTGTGACTATCTTGAGTCTAGAGCCAAGACTTTCACACCTACTTATGTTGCCATAACACATTTTACATTAAGATAAATTTACTGTTAGTTGTACAGCTTATGGAATTGATTCTGGGGGGAAATATTTGTGGAATGAGACGTCAAACAATTATTTCTTTAATATAATACTTGAAATGTTTTCACATGTTGCTAAACATGCTGCTTAGTTAAAAAAAAGAACTGAGAATCAAAGTAAGAAAAGAATTGGCAATGGGAAAGGAAACATGCATCTTTTCTAAAAATTAGAACAAGGTTTTTGAGTTAAACAATAGTGTAGCATCGAGAAAAGACTGCAGGCATTCCGTCTCAGGTTTCTGCCCCAATGTGCATATACCAGTGTGTTCTTTAAGGATTTTTCTCAGAAACTGATGTGACAATGTGCTCAGTGTGACAGGTGAGAACTGTAACTGTAAATCAATTATGTAAATGAATTATAACTCTGTAGTGATGGAAAACAAATGACTTAAACCCAATACCTCTTTCCTGTGACCTCTGCCATTAGTCATGCTACCTAACCGAACCCCCATGCAGGTGACTTGGGAAAATGTAATTAGTTTCTTTAAGAAATAGAGTTCATGTAAAAAGCACAGGTAGATTGCATAAGTGATCTCTGATGTATTTCTACTTTTAAACTTAAATTATTCAAATTGCTGCATACCCTAAAGGACGTTAGTTTATTATTATTTTCAGATAGTGTTGCTATCCTACATGAAGGAATATGTATCCTCAACCAAATAAAACTTCAAGTGGCTAACAGTCAGTCAACAAATATTTATTGAACATCTACTGTGCATTAGGCATGATTTGAGAGGCTGGACCATGGCGATCTTAGTTGCTAACATAAAATCATGGTGTAATCAAAGAAGTTATAAAACTGCTTCCTCTTTATCACAATGTCAAAGGTTGATCCTTTCCCATAATTGTCATTCGTTTCTCTTAATTTTAGCATAAATGACACCCAGATACAGCAGGCAAATATTGAAATTTAAAGGATCCATGTAATTCAAATTTTCTGTTTAAAAGTATGTAACCATGTTTTTTATTTTCTAAAGTTGAACTGTTTTCATATTATAAAATCTGAGGATTAAGTAGCAAAATATCCAACATGAATTAGTTGCTTTGTTTCCAGCCCAACAGTCACCTTGCTCAGTGTTCATTTCTTTTAAATTATCTTAGAAAGCTCAAGTTAACTAAGTCATTTATATACATATATACACATATATATATATACACATATACGTATGTATATATATATGAGACATACATATATATATCATAAAACTGGGAAGATTTTAGTAAGAAATTAAACCAGGTATGTGCTTGACTAGGTATATATTTCTAAGTAATATTTCTGCTAATATTCTTTAAAAATACTCTGAAGGTCTATGGTGTTATATTGTTTTGTTAAAAGGAACAGGTATCATCTGACTTATTTCAAATGCATAAGATATGCATAAAGTATGTTTAAGCAGTTCTTTCTAAAATAAAATGTTAGACTTTCAGATATATTAACCAGCAGTTGAGAATTAAGAGGTAAGTAGACTGTTTAAAAAATTATAGAAATTATCCTGTCTACATTTGACTACTGCCAATATCAGATATGAATAAGATAAAAGCTTTAACTTACTCAAGGGAAGAAAATTTACAATTTATAAAGTCCCATAATATCTTTAGAATATATAATTTTGGCATTTTTGTTTGTTTTGAATTTGTTGGACTAATAAAGTATTCTAAAGAACACCTCAAAATTTAGCTAAATATTTGTTTGTTTTTAGGACCTCTCAAAAAATGAAGTGGTTGGATCTTATTTCTCTGTGAAGTCTTTCTTTTGGAGGGTAATGTCTAAATCCTTTTTATTAATAATCTTGCTTTTTGGTTTTGAATAGTCATTTTGAAATAAATATGAATTAAGAAATTTACTTTTAAAAATAGGCTCTTAGATGCATTCATTTGCCTACTTAGAGTTTGTCATTGACATGATTGACTCATTGTCCATCTGTAAAATCTGAGAACTTCATATATTTAATAGGTTTCTTTGAAGTCATTTTCTCATGGGACCAGGTTTATCCCAAATTCTTAGCCACTGAGAGGCCCACTGACCTCACAGGGATACAGTGGTGCTGTCTCGAGCATCCATTTGGCTGCTTTTTCCCTTCTTTTAAAATCTGCTCCATCTATTTGAGAAGATTTGTTCTCTATTGTAGTGATCTCACACTCTATACATACTAGATAGTTAGTGTGCTTTCTTTGAAAAAAATCTTATGAATTAGAAAACAGCAACTCTTTTCTATGAAAACTCCACAGAGAATTTGTTTTCAATGCCATTGCAATTTAATATTATTTACCTTCATGACTTAAACATAAAGAGCTATGTCTACTTTTTCCTCTGCTATAATTCTGCATTATGCACAGCATGAGGTATTACTAATGCACTTACTACTTTGCTTTCAAGAGTTTTGTTCTTTGAAAATTCACACTTGGTACATGATTACCTTAAAATAGATATTGTAATGAAAATGGTGCACTCAGAGGGCTTTATTTGTTTATTTATTTATTTGCTTGTAAACTGCTCATACAGAAAATGAATTTTCTCCTTTAAATTTTTAAGATTCATTGCATTGTCTCTTATGCCAACCACAGGTACTAGACTAAGTCATGCATTGACTTGACCAGTGACCAAGTATAAACCACATCTATTTATACTCTGTTCCCTCCACATACACTTTTTTTGGTAGTCTTTTATTCTTATAAGCTTCTTTTAATTATTATATTCTGTTCCTTTCCTTTCAGTCTGCTGATGGCTGCCTTCACTAATATTATTCTCTACCTTCGCTAAAAAATAATTCCTTTGATATGTTCTTGCATTTCCATGAACACACAGAGTGACTGTTTTTGAATTGTCTCATTATCCTAAATAGGAAATGGATTTCTTTTTTCAAAAAATTGTCTCTGTTTTCTTAAGACCCACAAATATGGTGAATTCATATGGCCCACTCCCTTGCCAAGTGAGCAGAATTCAGGGGCGTTCTGTGTTGAGTTTGTTCTGTGCGCAGCAAATGTGTGGACTCATCCTTATGAATGTAGGCTTGCTACCAGACTGATTCCATATGCAGTACTTTTTAAGGATTTCCCTTTCAAATGACTCTTTCAACATCTTCTTTCCATTTTGCTGTTCCAAATTAGTCTTTCACTTCTACAGTACTTTCCATTTGGTTGTATTCAACCTTAAGTATTCCCTACTAACCTTTCTCAATCTCTTGAACTGCCTTATTTTAGAATAGCAAACAGGCAAATTTAAAAGATAGCTCTTTTAAAAATTTAGGTGCAGTCATCTAATGTCTTTTTTCTTCTGAGAATATGTTGAGTGACAAAAAAATTGAATCATAAAGGCCAACCCTTTAGTGGTCATTTATTTTACCAATTGTAGGGGCAACTTTGCCCACAAGTCATCCCATCTGCCACAGATGAAAATAAAACTACCAAGACATGATTTGCTTGGGGAGGAGTGGTGGCCAATCTCTCACAGGAAAAAGACCAAGAGCCCCTTCCTCAAGGGCTTTTATTAGGTTCGTAATACACAGGAATACAGGTAAAGCTCATGAATCAATGTCAGGCGGCAAGGATCAAACACTAGATAACATTTCAAAGAAATCTGAGGGCTTAATCTGAGTTAGTGTGTGTCAGGTAAGGGGGTTGCAAAAACTTTGGGAGAAATACTCATTTCCTGCTCAGACCCTTATCATATGAATGAAAGCACTCTTAGCAAAGCAGGCTTCACAGGACTTTATGAATTTTTTCTTATGCCCGATCACCTCGGATCCTGCTCTAGCCAGCAAAGGGCTGCACCGCTTTCCCAGTCATAGCTTTTTAGACTTAAGTGGATTAGAGCCAGGAAGTGCTTCTCCCAGATGGAAATGGGAACTCAGGCTATGTCAGAATAGCCAGGGGGGTTGGGGGGAAAGGGTCTATTACCTTCTCTTTGCTGCAGCCCCCTGAGTTCTTCCTTGAGGGCCTCCCAAGTGATTGTCTCGCTTAGTTTGCCCCCCTCTGAGGGGCCTTAGCTGTCACTGACTAACAGACCAAGCATTGGGGGCCAGAGATGGATGAAGCAGAAGCAGCACTTCTGCCAGGGAGACAAGCTTTGTCGCCTTAGTGGCTCACAGTCCGGAGGTTGCTCACTCAGCCTTATTCATGGTGGGCAGTTACAACTCCCGAAACCAGGCAGAGTGGTTTCCAACAACCAATAAGGAAACTAAGGCCCAGAGATGTGAGTTCATTGGCCTGTAGTATCTAGATGGTATGATCAGGACCAATATTTTTCTCTCCAAATGTCATAGAAATAAATGTTTTGGTGAAGACTTAAAGCAGCAGAGTTACCTTTTGGGTTGATGATGAATAGAGATATGCTGTATAAATGGAGCTGTCTCTTGGTTTATCTTAGTGACACCCTTTCAAATTCTTCTTGCATTATGTGACTCCTCTCCATAGCTTCTTAAGCCACTGATGGATGGGTGTTTTTCTATGATGTAGCTGTGTTTGAGGTCCCATTTTACCAAATCAGTGATCAAGTCTACTTTCGATGAGCATGAGCTTTCACAGTCATATTCAAGAGTCATTCTGATAACTGAACCTCATTGCTGTTTGCCAGAATATGAAGCAATATTTGTATTCTGATAAACTTTTAGAAGAAAGGTATATAAATGGAAGTTTTTCATAGACATTTTCAGACATGCAGAAAACCTAAATAGATCAGATGACATTTTACATAAAAAGAGTACATGTGCTTTGTGCATTAAACAGGATGGGATTTGAAAGAAAAATTTATTCACTTGTTTATAAGGACCAATACATGTGTCTAAGGAGATAGCAACTGAGTTGCACTGAGTGAAGCTGAATCTTGGTGAGAACTCGCTCAAGTGACTATCAGTGCTATTTGCTGTATCTCAATTTTCTTGAGAGAAGAATAATGGGAAGTAAAGGCTGATGTGATATAGGGATATTCTAATCTTCCAAAAGCATACCATTTATAATTCAACAAAACAATTATCTTTGGACATAAAGCATTAAGCAATGGGTATGGTAATTAACATGTTTTTCATAAAATTTAATAAAAATCATGTAAAACCGTTTGGATTACACTAAGTCAGAAGTCATTAAAGACTTTTAACTTTCAATTAAATGATGGTAAGTTAGTATAATTTTTCAAATACTTAATACATTTAAGTTTTTTCCCCAGTTATCTCATTGATTAGACATTTAGATTCTGATGACTGAAAGTTAATGGAACAAACCATCTTAAGAGAGCATTGTAGTTAATTAAAATAAATTTTAATATTGTTTAAATGAAGAAGGCTGGGCTATGCTGCAATACATTATATAAAGAAATAGAAAAACAGATCATAATATGGAATGGGGAAAAAAGAATGCCTAGGTTCTAGAGCAGTTTTGAGGTACATCAGAGCCCATCTGATGGCAGGGTCGAAGATAAGTGTGGTCGAAGGAAGACCCTCCAGACCAAGGAGAAGAGGTATTGGCTTGATAAAACAGGAATATGATCCTCTGCTGAAGTACTTATGTTCTGAACAACTCAGCAGAATGTGACATATACACTCAAGAAAGTTCAGCTATTATTTCTGTCTTCAGGGATGAAAGTAAGAGTCTCAGGGAAAAAAATTGTAATTTTTAATTAAAAGTCGCAAAAAAAGCCTCTTTAAGTCAAACCCAGGACTTATTATTTTTTTTACCAGATTACTGGTAAAAATTGATAGATTACTTAGCAAACCAACAAGATTGCAGCATGTATGATGAATTTTTATTAGTATATATTTTGAGCAAATATAGTAAAGGATTAAGAACTTTGTTTGGCAACAATTAAGTTTAGGGAGGGCAGTTAAAACATTTGAAGCAAGCATAAATACCTTCCTGACACCAGGAAGCAGTAGAAATAGGAAAGAAACTTTAAGGATTACAGTGTTTGAATCATCCTGTAAGAGGAAGGGATCGAAGTGTTATTATTCGACAAGACACTTCAAACTAGGCTGCACAAAGCCCTGGACAGTTTTCTGTAAAGGCAATCATGCTTGAGAGGGTAGATGGCTGCAGAGCACATCTACTTGTTGGTCTTCATCATCCAGGTGCAATTCATGGGAATAAACTCAGCAGGAAAGGGAAGAGATAGAACATGTTTGTGCCTGGGGTTGAGCTAATAATTGTTCCATGCTCCAGGCTTTGCAGTACAAAACCGTCCTTCTAGGCTGTCATTACCTTTTCTTTGTAGTGTCTCAGTGAATCATTTGATTAAATGAAAGCATGTTCACCTCTGTGCTAAAAATAGAGGAAAGGGCTGACTCCACGCACAGCTATTGTAACGACACAAGCAATGCCTTTCATTCCAGGTTCACAGTGCCTGGGTCTCATTTGGAAGGATTAGGTTGTATACAGGTAATCAAATCCACACTAACAAAAGCCAAGGATTATTTGCACATATCAGGAGGTCAGTATGACTGAGTGTTCCTTTAGCTACATGGTAAGTCTAAATAGACCTTTATTATGGGGCAGTTTGATCTGTTTTTTTAATCAGGATATCTACTATTAATAGCGATTCGGTTTTTTCAATAAATGGAATTAATAAAATTTATTAACTAGGATTAGAATATATAAGTGGTGTCAGTTTACATGCAAAATTCTACAACTTCACCACCTTCTTAATAGACAGTATGCTGTCATTTCTTATGGGGTACAGCTACTGCTCAAATGCTTTTCTAAACAACATGTGCTAGAGTTATTACCACCTGCCAACATTTAGTTCCCCTCAGCCCCTGATTAGCCTCTCTCAATAATTAATACCCAAGCATATATTTTATCTAACTGTAAGTCAAAATATTTCAACAAATCCTGTACAAATTGACTTCTTTCTTTTGTATCATGAACTTCTCAGTCTCTGACCAACAAATGAGATATAGTGAGAAAGAGCATCAGTGAGGTCTCATCAATTCTAGATTCAAATTTCAACTTCGCTGATCTCGAGCCATATGGCTTTGAGTAGGGTGTTTATCTTCTCTGTGCCTCCGTTTCCTTACCTTAAAAATGCTTGTCGTGAAAAACACTGGACTATGAAAACTCCAGCACATAATAGCTGCTCAATACATGTTTATTTCTTTCTGTGTGATCCTATCTGTTTTTCAGACTGGTGTATCTTAATCTGCTCTGTTGATGGCATTAGACCGATGACTCTCATCTCACCATACAATTGTTAGGAAACTGTCTAGCTGCTCTAGAAGTCATGTGATAGAAACTTTTATCCCCACTGTCATTTCCCTCAGTATTGTTCAGCTGCATCTTTCTTAACCCATCTCTTCCTGCTTTGGGCTGTAGCACTAAAGGTACCTCTGGGTTGCTTTTTTAGAAGCAAGGGCAACAAAGGCAATTGTTATATGGGGCAAAGTTTCTCTGTTACTTTAGAGAGATCTGTGTAATCATTATAAGATATTAACATGTAGGATGCAGTTAACATGGTCATAGTTATTTTTTGTTCATGTGACATGTATTCTCCTGGAGTGTTATCACTGCTTTTGACATTGGAAACAAAACAAAATCTTACTGCAAACAGTCTCAAAAGCTTTTTGATACAGCAGACTTGGGAAAATGATTCTTTTCATGATTTCTCTCACTGTGTTTCTTTTTCCACTAAACCTATTAACAAAAACCAGAATCACTCAGGTGGGATCTAGGACCATATAATCTCTGACCTTTATTGTCTTGACCACTGCAGCATTATGCTGCTAAAGAAAACAGTGGCTGGAAACTATATCGTTGCACTGACATTTATCTTCATTGTGCTGGGAGATATTTTCTGACAGTGACTTAAGAAGCAAATACATATTTTTTTCCAATAATGTTTGCTGAAGAGTCATGCTAAACTCTGGTTGCAATGAGGTGTTGACAGGGGCACAAAGCTCTCCCGTACGATCACACAGCTCTGATCGTTCATTTCCATCCAGACGTGCGGCAGGCCTGCTTTTCCCGTGCTGGGCTTCTGCAGAGCAGAGCTTCACAGTGCTTATTACCAAAGTGTACAAGTAAGTTCCACTGTTCAGTTTATTTATTTATTTTTCTGAGCTTGCATGAGCTGTGATTCTCATGGCTGATTTACTTTTCTGAAAACCCATTCCCTATCCTGACTTCTTTTACTCGTATGATTAGAAACTGAAATCTTACATTTCTTTTCAAGGAATAATATACATAAACTAATATTATCTTTAAAATGCCAGCTCATTAATTCTAAAATCTTACTAAAGATAAATATTGTTGACTAATTGCCTCAGACTTTGATATATACATATATAGATATAGATATAGATATAGATATAGATATAGATATAGATATAGATATTCTCTATTAAATCTGATCCCAGATCAATATTACTTTTGAGAGAATGCGACACTGTTATGCATGAGTTGACTCAGGTCACGTATTGGAAATATACTTGTGGCCCTGCCTGGTGAGTTCAACAAATTGCCCACTAAGACCTGGGGGCTGTTGCTTCAAAAGTGTGAAGATTATTTCTTCCTTTTGCAAAGCTGCTTCTTTGCTCTGAAGCTAGGGTGGTTTTCTGTTTTTTTCTTTTCCTCCTCAGATTGAATTCTATTTCAACAGGGACAAAGTTGAAAACACTACCTTAGGGAACTAAGTACCAGCTGTACCATGTTCATTTTATTGAGCGATATCTCATATTTGTTTAATACGCCTTGCCTCAGTAAGTAATTTTTGGTTGACTGATCGAGATTTCAATTAACAAGTATTATTTGATATATTTGATGAGAAACAGTGTTAACCAAAGAAGAAATAATAAACAAGCTTCACCTAATTTTTCAGTAGGCTGCTACTTCTCTCTTTAAATCCTCCTCCATATATCCAGATCGATATGTTCTCCTAGTCAGTACATTGAGAAGCAGAACTAAAGAAGGACTTTAATTAGCATATATCACATCCATGCCAGACAATGCATAATGTTATAATTATAGTAATTCGTTGTAGTTGTTAGAACATGGGCAAAGCCAGTGTGCACACACCCCAGAACGTTTGAAGCAGGGCTGCTCACACTTGCATGCACATCAGAACCACCTCGAGAGAGGACTGGTGAAACCTGAGTGCTGGCTGCCACCCCTACCGCTTTAGATTGTTTGGTCTGGGATGGGGCTAAAGCATTTGAATTTCTAACACGTTCCCAAATGCCATTGGTGCCATTGGCCTGAGGACTACACTGTGAGAACCGTACTGTGCGGAGGAAAGAAACTTGAAGCAGAGTAGCACACGACTCAGAAGGTACCTTGGAGAGCATTAGAGCTAGTGGTTTTCAAAGGTTTTTCTTTTTTTAGTTTTGGGATTCCACTTGTCACCACTCCTTCAAAGGAGTTCTGTGTGGGCTCCCCAAAACTTTAATTAAAAAAATAAGTAAAAGTAATTAATTGCTATCCTAAGCAGGTTAAATCTTTGTTTATAGAATATACATTTTTCTATGCAGGCCCCCAATACACAGACACCCCTAACCACCCCCCCCCAGCACAAGCGACACAAGAGCACTCTCAGCACACTTGGGGTCCTGGCGTGCAGTCTAGACAGTCATGATGAAGAAAACACGCTCACATCACACAGTCATAAATTGCTAGAAAGATGTTTCTGGGTGTGTATGCTAAGCACTTATATTTTCAACTATTGCTAACCTAAGCTTCTCTCTTCCCCCTTTACCTTATCATTTTATTTTCAGTGCCTATTCTTCACATTTAGACTAAATATTTATCTGTTTCATGACTATGCAGTTAATCAAATCACAGGTAAATTAATGGACTTTCTTTTTAGAAGAGTATCAATTTAACAAAAAGTAATGAAGAAGGGAAAATCACTTTAAAAATGATATATGAATAATATGTCTTTGGGGACCCATCCCCTTTTTTTCCTTTAAACCTTTTATACCTTAATTTCACATTCATTAGCCCTGTTTTTATAAAAAAATATTTCCCCTCCCCCTCCCTCTTAGCTTCCCAGGTTGTTTTGGGAATGTTCTTCCCGGTCATAGAAGAGCACTTTGTAACAACTAGTGACACTAGGTAAAACTTTCATTTAGTTCATCTTATTTCTGTGAAAGCAGGAAGGATCCCATGGAAAGCATTCTTGTCCTTCCCACCTTGTAAGTCAAGTTCTTGTTCTCATGTGAAAAGTGGGAGGAGGAGCACCCAAGTTTCAGACATGGTGTCTATCATTCAAGAACCTAAGTTAGCCTTGCTGACTAAAGATCCTACATAACCTAGATTGTGCCCACTCTTATTCTACTGAGTGCTGTGTATGACTTCTACTTCTAGAGTGCATAGAAAATGTTACTAAATATGTATATCAGCAAGCTGGAATATTGTAAGTATGAATACATGTGCTCACATAATAATAAAGTAGAAGGTGATGTCATGTATTAGCTATATAGGAAAATCTAACATGGAATTTCAAATATATTCAACTCATTTAACAGGAGAGTACTCTTTCAGCAACATTATACTTAAATGATCACTTCTAAACCTAGGAGAGAGTCTCTGCCAAAGACCAATACTGGGAGAAGAGCAGGAATAAAGTTCAAAAATACTGGGTTCTAGTCACATATCCACTATTTATTAGACAAACCACTTATTTCTATGAAAGCATGAAGGATCCCATGGAAAGCATTATTTGTCCTTCCCACCCTGTAAGTCAAGATTTTGCACATTAAATTCTGCATCAGTAAAATGGGAATTAGCGGGCCTTGCTTTCTTGCTTCATTGGGTTTTAGTGAAAACCATGTGATATAATGTACACATACACACTTCTAAATTCTAAAGCTCTCTATAAAGGGGTAGTTACTAATTCCTTGATCTTCACTAATTATTTCTTCCTACTTGCAAAAAAGTGTTTTTCTTCTTCCCTTCCTCGCTACTCCTATTCCTTAACAAAAATTTCAGACCCAAAATTTAGAAGCCAGTCCCTAATGTCTGCTGTTAGAGGTAGTCTCCAGAGCAGGAGAAGTGGGTGTAATGCACCAACTGATTTCAGACAGACACACTGAAATCAGTTGCTTGCTGCATTATATAGTAACAATTAGCCTTGAAGATCACTTGGTGCAATAAATCCTAACAATGATTTTAATCTGGGAAATCCTTGGTTCAAAGCAAATCCACTGTGGAAACCCAATGTGTGAAGCAGATGGGGGCAGGGGGCTCTAGCTGAAGTGGGATAGTGGAGTCCTCAGAAGTCACAGGGGCCATGAGACCTCTGCTGCATTTTAGAATACACTTGTATGGCTGCCCTTGGAGCTCACAAAGGTGAGGGGTGTGGAGGCAGAGTCTCACATTGCTATTAGTAAGGCAGAACCACCAAGCCATGTTGTTCAAAATTTGTTGATCCCCAAGGTAGGGAAGTATGTAATGTGATTTGGAAAGATTTCCCTTTAAATGCTCAACTATTAAAAATATTATCTTTTGAAGAATATAGTTTTCATTTTTCTAATCAAAGCACCCTGAAATGCATGACTTTTGATGATGACAGATAAAAATGTCTGGCATTACCATGATTTGGAATAAAATAGGAATTCAAAGTGGGAGGGAAGTACACAAAATAGGTATAATGTTATAACATTAACATAGGAGGAACTAGGCTAAAAGTGGAATAATTCATAATTTAGAAGTAGAATAATTTGAAGTTGAAGAAGTGTTGAATTTTTTCATGAAATGACCATAAGTGAAGAATATGAAACACACAGCAGTTTCTATGTTATTGAACACAGATTGTAAAGATTTTAACAATTTATCCACTTTCTCTGGCTTGTTTTATGTGCTGTTTACTTCAAAAAGATTATATTCCCATTTTTAGTAGCATTACTAATTTTTAAAACTTCTGATTTGGTTCACTGACTTAAATATTGTGTTTTAAAACTGAGCATAATGAAAAATTATTTAAGAAAATGTTTAAATACCAGAGAGAGAAATAAATTCATAAACATACCTACCAATATAAATTGCATATGTAAATTTTAAGCCTTGTAATGTAAGTCTCAAACATAAGCAAGACATTTTGGGTGGACATACTGATTTTGTTTTCTGTTCTTTGGTACCTTAAATAGTTCTTTAGTGAGCTGAAACTATTTTAATATGACAATAAAGATGATTTTAAAGTGCTTAGAACTCGTAACTAAGAACTAAAAACCATCTGTAAAATCCATTTGTAATGCGAAAAAAATATTTTCTAAAACCCATAATTAAAAATTAAATATAACAGTGTGGATGAGGGCTTTCATATTTATATTTATTTTATTCTAATTTCAACACAGGCATGTTTGATATATGTAAATATTCTCTGATGTTCTTGAAGTGCCTATAGCTTGTAGTTTTAAGAATTGACAATATTCTTTATTTTGAGTATTCACCTCTTTAACACATTCTTAAATTTATCATGATTTGATAATTTCATATTTATTGATAACTATATAATTAATAAATGATTCATAAATCATTTTTATTTAAAAGCTTCATAACTGCCTAATTTTTATTTTTGAAAAATGGTAGCGATATTGGAAAAGGTAGTGCCCACGAGATACTTTGGTTTAAAACACAATAAGCTAACTCTGTGTTCTTTCACCAAAAGTTTCAGACCCAAAGTTTACGCCTATCAGATGCGCACAGAAAATCGCACCTTTGGCGAGGAATAGTCAGTATCACGTTGATCGAGGGGCGGGACCTCAAGGCGATGGATTCCAACGGGCTGAGTGACCCCTACGTGAAGTTCCGGCTTGGGCATCAGAAGTACAAAAGCAAGGTGACCGTGTCTCTTTTGTGTTCCTGTCAGCATTTGGAAAGCAGTGGTTAGTCAATAGACATGTTTTAGAAGATGAAAACCCTACTCTTTTTAAAATGCTTAACAGAACTTTTGAACATCATATCAAGAAACGAGCAATGATTGCACTGCGTCTCTTACTTTATGCGCTATGTGACCTCGGGTAAACTACTTAACTTCTGTGTCTCCATTTCTTCACTTGTAACACAGAAATAAAAGGAGGAACTATCTTGAACAACAACAACAAAAAGGCTGTAACAAACCTAAGTCAATGCCTGGCACATAAAGTGCTCAAAGCGTATTGGCTACTCTTATTATTACAACTAGTACTAGTATCAGTGCTACAGGTAGCATTATTTTACATGCCATAAAAATCTGCATCAGTTACTCTGAGCCATTTTTCGAACTGATGTTCCCCAGTACAGACTGGAGTTGTTTTAAAATTGATTTAGAAAACAAAAACTCCTGCTGCTTCTACCAGCAGTGAGCTAAGGGGCAAGTCAACTCACCTCTTCATCCCCTAATTTCTCATCTGTAAAAATGACAAAGTAGTGCTTACCTAGTAAAGTTACTGAGAAGACTGAATAAATATTTTATACACGTGAAGTGCTGGGAATTCTGCCTTGCCCATAATTAAATACTCAATGAATGATAATAGCAGAAAAAAGAGGAAGAATAGCAGCAGTAGTAATAAGTACGTCGTGTAATAGCTATTATATTAGTAACACAATATAGTAACACTATATTGAATAATCATATTGTCATATTATTGAGAGAAGGAATAATAATTAGCAGAGGCCACAGTAGTAATAGTTATATTTGGGACACATGTCATATCTTCGTTGTATTCAAATTCAGCCTCCTTAACAGTCAGCTTCTACAGCTGCTATTCATAGACAGCTTAGGGCAACTGATCATATCCATCTCATATTAAAAATCACCTTCTGCCTTGATGGGACTATCTTGGCCTTGACATTATTTTAGCGAATTGTTGATAAACAGCCTGCGTCCGTTCCTTCTGGCCCAGGGAGGTTTTATTAGCACCTGGTAGTTGGAAGTATCACAGATCGGACTTGTTCGCAGGCAATGAGCACTGCTGCCTGGCTCACCAGTTACCTCACTGAGTAACCACGCGGAGGGGGAGAGCAGCACTTCTGACCTGAAGGAAATCATGTAGGAAGGACAGTCCTAAAAAAGGAAACTGAAAAAGTTAGGTGCTTTATGGCCAAATAAGTAAGACAACCCCCCCCCAAAATACCATAGGAGTTCATATGAACTTAGTCAGAAGACATTTGAATTATCATAGCATCTATCCAGTGCCATCCTTTTTTCTGCCATGGGCTTAATAACATACTTTAAAGAAACTACTGATTCCAAAAATAGTTACTTATGACCACTTTGTCTTGTCCTTTATCAATTAATATCACTTCTATGTTCTGGTAGGCTTAAAACATTACTTATGTTTATAGTTCTGCTCTTTAGGTATGAAATATGAAACCCAGCTATGGACACGTGTCTCTCTTTGCTCTTTCTTTCCGTGATCTATTGCTGATTAATTTCAGATTATGAACTTTAAAAATTGTGATTCATTTGCATTACCTTTGCACATAACATACTTCATTGCTTTCAAAGTCTTTACATCTGAAGATCTGTCTCCCATACATTAAAAAGAGAAAAGGTCACTGCATGCCCTCCTGCTTAGAAAGATTAGGGAAACAAATACAAGTGTTGTAGAATCCAATGGGGAATGGAATTTTAAAGGAAATCGGTATGGATCACTTGATTGATTCCACCAGGTGTCTTATCAGAATACTTGAAGTTACAAAATTGCACTTCAGATAAAGTATCATTCTTGTATGTGCAGCATAGAGATTATACATACACACACATTCATACTAATTCACAAACATGTTCAGCATACTGTTTGGGTGAAAGAGATCTGAAGATTTAATCAAAGACTTTACTCAGAGTCTAGGCACCAAAACGTAATGAATGACCTTGTATGGGTCACTTAAACTCCATGTCTTATTTTTTCCATATATAAAATGGAGATGATACATCAAGGCTATAATTCTAGGACATGTTTACCTGACTACTCCAAAATTACTTGCTTTTTTCTCCTCCCACAGAATTTTTTTATTATGTATTCAGTGCAGAAATTCTCATGTGTGGGGAAGTAAGAAAAAAAGAAACTCAGGATCCTCAGCTTCTTTTGTTATGAGATGACAGACATCAAGTTATGTCTTTGTGCATATGCTGGTTATATAAAACAGTGCTAGTGTCTGAATGACCTATATTTCACTTATAGACTATGGTTTTGCCTTTTCTATATAATGCATTTCTCTTGTCTGTTATTCTGTTATTCAAGATGGTGAGGAGGTGACTTAGGTTTTCAGGACACATGCTTTAGGGTTCTTTCAGACAATATGTAGTGAATATGCTAGGGTCCTAATGACTCATTTTCATATTTCTGGAAGCTTTTGTTCATTCTCACCCTTACATGACTTTCTAAATAGTATCTAAAATTTGATTGAATGTCTCAAGTTAAATTTTTTTAAAGACTGATATTGATGAGATAATAATGACTTTTTGGTTTTGCAGATAATGCCAAAAACTTTGAATCCTCAGTGGAGAGAACAATTTGATTTTCATCTCTATGAAGAAAGGGGTGGAATTATTGATATCACTGCATGGGACAAAGATGCTGGGAAAAGAGATGATTTTATTGGCAGGTTTGTGCAATTTGATATTTTTGGTTCACCATAGGGAGGGGAATTTTGTTAAGAGAATATTTGCTTTAAGTCTGGTTATTATAAATGATCTTTATTGTTTAGAAGGAAGGGATCTTACCGTGGTAAGGCAGTGCTTGGGTGAACTGCACACTATGTTTGAACACTGACCAGTAGGTGGCAGCTTTGACCAGGCGATGGACAGGCCATTCAAATTTGATATCCAGAAATTTTCTCCAGATGTCAGAAACATTGCACATAAAAGTTGTAGGAGTTGAGAAAGAAGAATCTCACTTGATACAACATACTTAAAGGAACAAAGAGCATATTCATAGTCTGTAAAGTGATCGGAGATTATATTACTTTTCCTAAAGCATATTGGTACTGTAAAATGCAGTTTCCTAGAACTCCCCACAAGGTGAAGAGTCTTTATAATCTTCCAGCTGTAGGAGTTCATAAATTGGTAGAGTCCCCAAGTTTTAGTGAAGGAGCCATTAAGTGAGGCAGATCGTGCTAGTCTGATAATGCAGCAAAGGACCCTTCTGAGGCTCACGTGACATCCCCACACCAAGTTACTTTGAATGCCTGCTTGAGTATGTGAACCATTTTCTCACCTGAGGGCCTATTTTTATATTTCTTGATAGTTTTATATGTCTCTTTGTAGAAAAACATATCGAAACCTTCCAATACTGAAATAAAAGCATGCTGTACAGAAGAATTTGTTAGTGCAGAAAATTCTTTCTTCATTGTAGTTCACATTTCTAAGTCTCTAAAGATATAGCCTGAAGAACTGCATGCGTGCTAACAAGTGGACTTTTATGCTAGAAAATCAAGAACAGGAATTGAATCCAATGTATTTATCTCTTTTTTTGATTATTCTGATATATATGTTTCAAACAATGATTTTCTTCATGGGATTATAAAGCGAGAGGTCAAAGATTAGCTTTTGTTACCCTTTAATATTTTATTTATAAAGTGAAATGAGAAAAATGCCTCTGTAACCTAATAGTATTTACATTTTAATCCTTTTAAAAGGCTTTCACTGTATAGTCTTCCCAATAAACGAGTAACCTAGTTGGAAGTGTATCCTTCCTTCTTCTTTTTCCTGACTGTTGGAGGTGTTTACCACCCACATTTAGTGTCTGGATCCAGCTTCACCTGGATTGCGGGACACATTCTTCATGCTTGTGCCAATCAGGCAGAAAATCCGGACTGCAGAACCGGAGTCCTGGGCTCCATTGCCCTCGAGGGTACAACTGTCTACTCTGCTTCCCAATATCTTTGTTGGATTAAAACTGCCTTGTGCAGTGATTTCAAATGCAACCATTAAAGAATAATAAGGGTTTTTAAAAACTCTCATTCATTTTGAATGGCTTACTTTTATTTTCAGTTACATGTTTCTTCTAAATGTAATGAAAACTACAAGCAATAAAATTTTTAAAAATAAAAAATTAAAATAACTATAATGAAAACTTGCCTGGCATCAGTGTCACTATAAGCAAAAAACAAAAAAATCAATTTTTGGTCATGCCAAACATATCTGCCTATGAAAGCAATTTGAGCCAAAAAAAATTTTAGAATAAACAAGAGCACAGGTGTGGACACAGTGACTCCCAGGACACCATTTGATATCAGTTTAAACCACTTTACACAGTAAAGACAATTACTGTTGGATTTTGAAATAATAAAAACGGACAATAGACACTTGTTATACACTCTGCTAATTTAACAAAGATGCCTGCTGAAGAAAAAGGAAAACAACTATGGTATATCATCATTTCTAATCTACTTGATGTCCAGATAATGCTATTTGGACATTGAACTTTCTAACTTTGTGTTTTTTCAGTTGCACTTTAAATACATTCTGTCACCGAAAAACAACATATTACTATACCTAAGTGGAGGCAAGTAAAGTCACTTGTGTTTATGTAACGGTTGTGTGGTAACAGTGGAAATAATGCAGATTACAATAGAATTCCTTGGTTCCTAGAACAGTTGAGAAGAAAATTGACTTAATGCCCAGTTAAATTTTGGCTTTAAGGGTAAAATAATAGGAGCAAAACTGTAGTTGTGGTCTTCTGTCTTTTACAGGTTATCATTGCAACATTTTATGTATGAAGCTTTTTACTTATTTATTTGTTTATTTTTATTGAAATATATTTGACATATAACTGTGAATTTCAGGTGCACAACATATGGATTTGACATATACTGTAATATGATTGCCATTAGAGCTATAACTAGCACCTCTTTCACATCACATAATTGTAATTTTTGCTTTGTGGTGGGAATAATTAAGATATGTCTGTATTAACTTAAAAGTTAGAGGCTATTCAGAGAGTCAGCTGATAATCAATGACTAAATAAAAGTTGGCCATGAAGGGTAATACTACCCCTTCAATGCCTAATAACCTTTTTTTAAAGATACTGTCCAAAGTCACTCCCAAATTTGAGAACACTTTGTGTAAATTAGATTATCTACATATACCAATTTATTGTGTTAGTTTTGTTATTATCCTCTTTATTTTCTAGTTTTGGTCATATATGATGATTTTTGGAAAACTGTTTTTTAAATGCCTACTCAATAACAGGGCTTTCCCCCCATAATAAAGGTCTCTTGTGACTTCCAAGTTGTTGAATCCAATGGCCAGTTTTCAACCCTCATTTTAGCTGATCCAGCAGCAGAGGTGGACATGGCCGACCACTTCCTGACCTTAAAACATGTTTCCACCTGCTTCCAGGACAGCAGACTGTTTTCATCTTACCTCATTGCATGCTCTTTCTTGATCTTCTGTGCAAGTGTTTTCTCATCTTCCTCCTGTTTTAGTTATGGAGAGCTTTGGAACCTGCTCCTTCAGCATCTTCTGTGTCTATACTTGCTCCTGTGATGACTTCATTCACTCATGCTTTCGCTCCATCTCCAATTGACAGTGACAAAGGTATACAGCTCCAGTCCATAACTCATCTAAACTCCAGATTCCCACATCCAGCTTTCTACTCAATATCTTCTCTTTAGAATCTAATAGCCATCTCCAATATAGCAGGTTCAAAGCCAAAGTTCTCACTCTCCCTACCCCGCAAATCTTCCCTTCCTTCAGGATTCTCCCTAGTTTGTTGCTAACACCAAAAATCTTGGAGCTGTTTGTGAGTCATTTCTTCCTCTCACTCTCATTAAATCCATCAGCAACCTGCTAAGTTTTTCTTCCAAATATATTCAGAATTCACTCCTGTCATGATCGCGATCATTACGATTCTGTTTGAAGCCACCACCAGCTCTTGTGCAGACAATAGCAACAGCCTCCTGTTCTTCCTTCCACATGACATTAATAAGTAATTAAACTTCTCTTCGCAAAGAAAGCCCTTCAATTGTTTCCCGCAGTGATCTGGATAAAACCAAATTCCCTACGGTAGTTTATAATGCTCCTCAGGGTCTGGCCCTGTGATCCCTCCACCTTGAACTTCTGCTGTTCTATTCTTCCCTCTCTTTGTGCTACGGTAGCCCCTTCACCATTCCTCAAGCACGCCAAACCCTCTCTCACCCCCGGACCCTTCCTCCCTCAGTCTGTTGGACTCTTTTCTTCGGTGTTCATCTGCCTTGCTTCTTTACCTTTCTTGTGTCTGTGCACAAATGTCACATTAGAGAGGCATCCATACCAATCCTATTTAAAATTGAAACCCCTTTCTTTCCTAGACATTCCCTTTTCCCTATCCTGGTTTGTTTTCTCAGTTGAAGTAACCACCACTTGACATACTGGGTATTATCATTTATTTCTCGTCACTATAACATATGCTCCAGGTGGGTTTTGTTCCATGAGAATTTTCGAGTGTTTTGTATACTGCAGCATCCTTGATGCCCACAAAAGTATCAGACACATGATAGGTATTTCATAAATATTTGCAGGACTTTAATTTAAATATCTGAAGCTTGGTTTAATATTAGAAATTATGGCTCTTCCTTCTGTAAATAAATATATAATTTGATGCCAGGTGTTAATGAAAAGGCAATTACAACAACATGTCTTAGTGGAAGGTACAAAGTTTCAAGGTAATTGAGGAAACATATGTGTATATAACTCAACAGGGGAGAACTAATGAGTTAAAGTCTAAAAGTGTCTGAGTGACCTTTATACTTAAAAAAGTATGGAATTGTTGTTTGGAAGAAAAGCCTATACATTTATCAAGGTATCATAACTTTTTCATCATTGTAAAACTAAAGAGTTAATGCCATCTGGTTGTTAAATATTACACAAAAATAAATTTACCATGAGTAGAAGGAAACAATAATGATAATCTTTTACACCCTAAAGGGCACTATTACATTATTACATTCATTAGCACAACATTAGGGGATAATGAAAGTGGTTCATAAAACAATTTTGCAGACATGAAAAGTGGGACAGATGGAGGCTAGAGGTTGCCTCCCGGTGTTGGAACTGGGTGATCTGAGACTCGGATCCAGGACTCCTGACTTGAAAGCCCATGCTCTTTCACCTTCGTCTTCTATTCAGTATGTTCCGAAGTGATTAAGTGCTCAACAAGGTTCTGAGTAGTCAATAAACCAACTTGGGTGTTGTGCATCATACTGCAAGTTTAAACAACAAATTTTATCTGTCATTGAACTACAAATTCCAAGTGAAGGTGAAATAATGTTAATCTGCATGTAATTATTTAACTTTCTGATCACCTGCATTTTGGCAGGCAAGACAAACTGCCACCTTTACGATAATCAGCTAATAAATCCTCGTGATTGTTACACTTTTACGCGGAGCAGTAATCTGAACGTTGGCGGCTGACAGTGGTGGTAAATTGCCAAGAATGAGTGCTGTCAGACAAGTTGTTTTTATGAACATGCAGAATAAGTAAATCCTGTGTCAAGCAATTTTATTCAGTTGGAGTTATTTGCAATCCAATATAGCAAGATTTATAGCATTATTTATTAGTGTGCAAAACACTTGTTTATCTGTAAAGTGGCATTGATTTGGGGTACATATATTTTAGGTTGGTGAATTGCTACTGACTTTATTTGTTGCACTGTTATCAGGGCCGTGGCTGCCCCTGACAACAGACTTATAGATGTAAACTTGAATAGAGAGCTCGGTTTCAACAAAATTTTCATTAATGATATAGTATAAGGAAAACCTTCCAAATGGGCAAGTTGTAGGTGAGAAACAAATGCTTTGAATTCCACAATCATAAAAATAAATTGATACCTGTGCATTTAATGCCGAAAGGAAGAAAATGTGGGGTGTGTTGGTGATATAAACCAAATTAACATTTTCTGAAAGTTGAAGGTCAATGCATTTGAGCATTTGACATTCCATAGATTCTGATTTGCCAAGTTTTTCTCATAGTACCAGGGCTGCCATGATTCTTTTACCTCGTATGTAAGTAAGGGCAGGGGCGGTCCTGGTACATGATTAATCTGAAAGCACATAGATCATCAGACAGTTCAACACTTAAGAGCATTTTTTTATGAAATCCCTGTATTCCACCATTTTTCTTACTAAGAGTTGAATGGAATATTTCATTAGGAAGATGGACAACACTTAAGTAAAGAATGGACTATGTCACTGATCTTTTTCTGATTTTTCAAAAACTTGACCTACACCAAATGTATTAAGATTTGAATCTATTTGCTTTCATGGTTACTATTTTTTCTTCTGAAGATTTTCTCAGGAAGTTTGTACTCATTGCAATATTTCTTATACAATGGCCAGTTTATCTTTGAGTGAGTGAATGGGAAACTTCACAAGTTTACAGAAGTATGCTCTGATGAAGCAATGGCTCCAAAGATGGTTGAACAGTGAGAACCTCTGGCAGGAGAAAGGTAATGACCTCACTGGCGTTCTATGGTGGCTGGGATGGCCGACAGCTTCAGCACAGTTGTGAAACTTGCAAACACTTCACTGGTTATATGTTGAATCCCTTACAATGCAACATTCCAAGGAATTGGGTACTATATTGATTTATGATGTAAGACTTTATAATATATAATATATTATTAGTTTTACTAATGTAAAATAGTTCCCATATATTATAAAATCTCAAAAAGGCTTCATAGCTTTGTTGTTAAATTTGGACAAAATTACATAAAATATGGTTTTAAAAATTACCCCACCAAAGAAATTTTATAAAGTCTGCTGTTTTTATTCAGAAGGCTTTGTTTTTATTTTTTAAATATATCTTATTGATTATGCTATTACAGTTGTTCCATATTTTCTCCCCTTTATTCCCTCCCACCAGCATTCCCCCACCTTAGTTCATGTCCATGGGTTGTACATGTAAGTTCTTTGGCTTCTCCATTTTCTATACTATTCTTAACCTTCCTCTGTTTATTTTGCACCTACCATTTATGCTTCTTATTCCCTATACGTTTTTTTCCCATTCTGCTATCTCCATCCCCACTGATAACCCTCCATGTGATCTCCCTTTCTGTGATTCTGTTCCTGTTTTAGTTGTTTGCTTAATTTGTTTTTGTTTTTTATATTCAGTTGTTGATAGTTGTCTGTTGTCATTTTACTGTTCATAGTTTTGATCTTCTTTTTCTTAGATAAGTCCCCTTAACATTTCATAAAGTAAGGGCTTGGTGATGATGAACTCCTTTTACTTGACCTTATCTGAGAAGCACTTTATCTGCCCTCTAAATGAAAGCTCTGCTGGATAGAGCAATCTTGGATGTAGATCCTTGCCTCTCATGCCTTTGAATACTTCTTTCCAGCCTCTTCTTGCCTGCAAATTTTCTTTTGAGAAATCAGCTGATAGACTTATAGAAACTCCTTTGTAGATAACTGTCTCCTTTTCTCTTGCTGCTTTTAAGATTCTCTCTTTCTCATTAAAGTTGGGTAATGTAATTATGATGTACCTTGGTGTGTGCTTCCTTGGGTCCAACTTGCTGGGGACTCTCTGAGCCTCCTGAACTTCCTGAAAGTCTATTTCCTTTGCCAGACTTGGGGAAGTTTTCTTTCATTATTTTTTCACATAAGTTTTTAATTTCTTGCTCTTCTTCTTCTTCTTCTGGAATCCTTAGGATGTGGATGTTGGCACATTTGGAGATGTCCCAGAGTCTTCTTATACTATAATTTTTTTGAATTATAGTTTCTTCTTTCTCTTCTACTCGAATACTTATTTCTTCCTTATGTTGCAAATTGTTGATTTGAATCCTGGCTTCCTTCCCTTCACTGTTGGTTCCTTGTAGATTTCTCTTTATTTCACTTAGTGTAACCTTCATTTCTTTTTTTATGTTTTTACTATACTCATTGATTTCTTTGAACATCCTGATCACCAGTGTTTTGAACTCTACATCTGATAGGTTGGTTGTATCAGTTTCATTTAATTCTCTTTCTGGAGTTTTGTTCTGTTTACTCATTTGGGCCATATTTCTTTGTTTTCTCAATTTGACAGCCTCCCTGTGTTTGTTTCTATGTATTAGGTAAAGCTGCTTTGACTCCCTGTCTTAGTAGTATGGCCTATTGTACAAAAGCATACCTGTAAATTGTGTGGAGTGGATTCTTAAGTGATCGCCAGGGTAGGGCAACCAGTTTCACCGCTTTGTGGCTCTCGTTGGGGGGAAGGCTCTGAGAAGGGACAGTGCCACTTCCTGGCTTCTGGATGTTTGCCCAAAAGGAAGATGTCTCCCAGAACTTGCCCTGTTTCTAGTCACTTCACTTTCTCTCCGTATGCCACTTGTGTCCTTCCAGCTGTTGCCCTGATGCTGAATCCCAGAGGAATGGATATGCATAAGTCCTAAGTCCTTGTGGGCCTTTTAAGAGAAGTCTCTTGAGAATCTGGCACTTTCTTCTACTGCCTCAACTACCTCTGATTTTTAGAGCTAGAAGTTACCAGGATGTATCATCCTGGCACTGGAACTCTGGGCTGCTGGGTGGTCTGGTTTATGGCTGGGATCACTTGCTCACAAGGTATCCCTCCCAGTTTTTATCCACTTGTGAATGTGAGACTGCCTGTTCTGCTGCCTCTCTGCATTTCTCTGGGGCTCAGTGGCTCTGGCATCTCTCTACCTCTCTCACATCTCCACCCCTCCTACCCATTTGGATGAATGTTGCTTCCTCAAATCTTTGGTTGTCGGACTTCCATACAGCTCAATTTTCTGACATTTCTGGGTGATATTTGTTTTGTAGTCTAGTTTAATTTTTTCTGTAGTTTTGCGAGAAGGCAAAGTTTGTTTACCTATGTAAACTAGAATTCCTGAAAATTATCTTATTTTTAAATTATTTAAAAATCCAAATAGTCCTAATATTTACTTCCTGCACCTCAGTGTACTTACATATATAATCAGCATCCAGGGCATTATGCACAGAACTGTTTCATCTGATAGGAATGTCATTGGTCACCGACCAGTTCAGGCATGGCAGAGAAAAAGGCAGGGGAGGAAAAGGTTATGGAAACACTGAAATTTCTCTCCTTGAACTCTTAGTGGAAAATATCACCAAATAAATGTGACATATGCCTTTCCTGTGGCTAAATAAATGCATATAGTTTTTAGAAGTGTAAAGAATTTTAAGGTTTGATATGGAAGTCAGGAAATGTCATTTGAGTCCTTCCATCACTTAATCTCTCTAAGCCTCAATTACTCCATTTATGTATACAGATTACAGTAGCCCTAGAATCTTCAGTTTTGAGATTGGTTTGATTCTTCTATTGATTAATTGATAAGTTAGTCTCTGGTACAGATAGTAAGTTTTGTAATTTTCCAATATCAAACTAATAAAGCATATGTGAAAATAAAACTACAACACACTGAATCTATGGTAGTTCTGAAGATAAAGATGTGAGACTCTAGAAGGCTTACAAAGTGTTGAACCTCCCACACCTAACAGAGATCTGACGTGGATGGTACTTAGTAAATACTGAATGTGTGAATGAATGAATGAATGAATGAATGAGTGAATGAATGAAATGAGTGTTGGAAAGATATCAAACTGCTTTCTAAGAAGACAATATAGACGTGATAGAGTGAAAGCACTACATGCTAGTTCTGCACTAGCGCCATCACCATGGGTAATTTGGGGATCTCTGACCTTTTACCTCCTTGCCCATGAGTCCTTTAAAACTTACAGAGCACCAACTATGTTCCAGGTGCTATGCTAGGTGCCTGTCCTTGAGGTGTCTCAGGATGCTGACATTGAAAGATGACTGCAGGTTAATACAATGAGAATTAGTAAAAATTAGCAAAGCAAAGATAGGTAAAGAGGTTGCCTTGTTCAAACACAGAGACACAGTTGAGCCCTAGCATGGACGGTGAAAGAATTATAAGTGGTCTCGAATGACTTAAGTAGTGAGTCAGCAAGTGACACGCAAGCTGAGGGTAGGCTGTGGAGGGCACTGTTACCTTGCTAAGGATATTTCATAGGTGGTGGGAAGCCAGGGGAGGGACATGGTCAGGTTTGTGTTTTAGACGTCTGTAACTAAGGGGGTTGAATTTTATCAATGGCCTTTGCTTTATCCCAGGTTCCTTAGAAGATAGAACTTGGGGCAATGGTTAAGTGCTGGTGCTTTATTAGGAGGTACCATCCCAGGCACTGAGAGGGAAAGAGAAAACATGAGGCAGGGAAGACCAGGAAGCAATGCAAGGTGATGTGTTACTGGGCTGGCCACCGTTTCCTGTGTTTCAGAGATACAGCTGATTGCTCAGCAGGTGTACCTACTTAGCCACCCATGGACAGGCAATATGGAGAATTTCATTTAAAATGGCTTCAGAGGATTACTCCTGAGCAGAGTTTTTAGATGAATAGGAGATATTCAACCTCAACTAGCAAAAAGAACCTTGAAACCATTAATTTTCTCTTGTCCAATACAGTTGTATAAATAGACATTTTCTACATTAGAATGATTGAAGTCAAAATTCTGAAACATTACATATAGGATAGGAGCTGAGACTATTTCTGTAAGTACAGTGATATTGGAAATTTAGTTTCAGTAGAAAAGCATAACTCCCTATAAGTTGAGAGGTTAATTTAAATTTTATTTAGTTTCAGGGTTTTTTTAATTCAATTTTTAAATTTTTCTTAGTTTATTATCTTACCAGTGTGATAACTTACATCCTTCTTCCCTAGTTCATATATATTCAAAGCATAAAAATTACACGATTCCATACTTTAAAACTGAGATAATTTTTTTCTGTTTAGAATGAATCCAGATATACCCAGTTTAAGAACCACACTGCAAACAGCACACACTTCCTCCTGGCATGCAATTACTTAATGACAGACTGGTCAAGAAGAAAAGCCTAGATCTTGGATTCTACAGCCCTAAGTTCAGATCCTGGCTCTGCTAATAATGAACAATATTTCCATTTAGTCATGTAACTTCTCTCCCCCTCAGTTTTCTCACTGGTAAATGAAGGAGGTTTCAAGGATCACAAATCCTTATGCCTATTAGAACCAGGTACAGAATTAAGTGAAGTAGGCTAGCTATAAATAATAGACAGTATTCGGGACAGTAAATCACAGGACATTTACTATACTTTTAAAATTATTTGACTTGAAGACTTAAACAATACAAGGAAAATCAACAAATCCATGGAAGAGATTTGATCTGAAAGTTGCCAGTTTGCAGTACCCGGACCAGATTATCTTTAGAGCATCTTCCCCAGCTCTAAAGCATTTGATGAAAAACTCTCATGTGAATGAGAAGTATCCCAGAATCTATATGACCAATGTGAAATGGTAATTGGCCTGGAAGGAAACCCTCTGGAAAGATTCAACATGTTTTAGTGTTTTAAGAGTGATTCAGTGTCACACCAGAGGATGAGGCAAGGACTGGACTGGAAAATGCGTGACTGAAGTGAGTGACAGACCCTTCTTGTTCCCAACTTTATCCAACCAAAAGTGTTATCTGAATTGTAACTTGTGTTCAATTCCCTGGTATCAGACTCCTAATCTAGTCTAAAGGTTCATTCACATTCAGCCAACTACAGACTAGGCACTGTGCCGGATGCTGTAGAAAATGATATGGATGTTTTTCTTTTTATTAGAAAATGATTGGTTGTTTTTTTTGCCATTGTATGTATTTTACCCTCATCATGTTCCAGGTGTTATTGACAGTAACTTTATTTCAATTAAAATTAGAATATTAGATAAGCAGTTTAATGAGAGAGCATGAGAGTATTTTGAAATGGATGTTGTGTTCAGAAACAATGAGGTCATTTGATGTACCTTCTAACTTTAAGAAGATATTTTTCAGGCTTGCCACAGACTTTAATTTCCTTCTTTCCCAATAGTTAGCATTTCGCAAACATACATTTTTCTGTCAGTGACCAGGGCATTTCTTTTCTCTTTTGTTTCTTGCATCTGTATTCCTCTTCCTCCCAATCGTTTCTGGTACTGGCCATCTCTGATGTCATTTTTGATGGGCAAAAATAAAAGGTAAATGTCAGACACTGGTTCAGTTCCTAAAATCACTCATGCTTGAAGAGGTGTTTGAGCACAACTAGAAGCTTTGAAGCCTTATTCATAGGCGTTTAATTTAAAAGCAAAACAATAGCCCTGGCTGGTGTGGCTCAGTGGATTGAGTGCCAGCCTGAAAATCAAAGGGTCACTGGTTAGATTCCCCATCAAGGCACATGCCTGGATTGTGGGCCAGGTCCCCAACAGGGGGCACTCGAGAGGCAACTGCAGATTGATGTTTCTCTCTCTTTCTCCTTCCCTTCTCTAAAAATAAACAAATAAAATATTTAAAAGCAAAACAATAAACAGTAGATAAGGTAAAGAAGGAGCAACAATTTAATCTGTCCCTGACAGCCGACCACCCTGTTTATGTGTTACAACATGTAGTCATGTAATTGGCTATTTCCTGTTTTAAATACCTTTTATTCCTATCTGCACCCTTTCTCTCCCTGCGTTGGCCTTGTGGTCACCGCAGTATCTTTCTCTTCCAAATCAACCGAAATGTCTTTGAACAGAGCTTGCAAGGTGTTTAGCCCCGAGACAGTGGCTGTTGTCCACAGGCTGCCGCATCGTGAAGCCTCTCAGGACAGTGCTGGTACATGACATTTGAGCTATAGTGTTTTCAGAGGATTTGTTTGTTTGTTTATTTAGATCCGTGAGTGTTCTATGAATAGATTAACATGGTTTTAAAAGTGTAAAACTTATGGAACCAGCAGAGTGCATATTGTAATCACTGCTTTATATACAACATTTATGAATGCGGGGGAACCACTGGGTTAAAAGCGGCACAGAAATTCAGACTCTTGCCTCTGTAGGTGGCTCATGATCATTTCTGTAAGCAAAGCCCCAGTGACCTAGGCCATCCAGGGATCGAAGTCCCTGCTGATATATGAATATGGTGACAGTAGATAGTAATTGAATCAGATATGCACTTTTTCTTTCATATCTTACAGGAAATCAGCAATTAGACACATAATCAGGAGCTGAATTTTATGAAGAAAGTCAGCTAATGTGAAAGAATATTCATCCAATGGTCCAAATAGTATTTCTATTGATTTACTTTCCATGTAGCCCTGAGCGGCCTGCACTTCCACTGTTTGATGTCGGGGGAAAAAAGCCACTTGCTAATTCAAAACATTTGTTTGTAGGTGCCAGGTCGACCTGTCAGCCCTCAGTAGGGAACAGACGCACAAGCTGGAATTGCAGCTGGAAGAGGGTGAGGGCCACCTGGTGCTGCTGGTCACCCTGACGGCTTCGGCCACAGTCAGTATCTCTGAGCTCTCTGTCAACTCCCTGGAGGAGCAGAAAGAGCGGGAGGAAATATTAAAGAGATATGTACGTATGTAACCCTCCCCTCTCGGGGTCATCGGTACCAAGATGAGGTTGTAAATAATTTACCTGGAGTGACAAAAGTCCACCTGAAAAGCTGTCTCACAGATCAGTCAGCACAAAATGGGGCACCTGCGGTGTCCCACGTGTCTCTGCAGCCTCGCTTTCACCCCCCACTGATGTCCATACGCCAGGACTCTTCCAGGGCCTCCCCCAGAGCAAGTTCTAGATTCTGAGATTCTCCTCAGTGATTTTATTGTGCAGCATAAATATGCAGGTAACCTTCCCATAAAGGAAAGTCAAGGTTATGCAATCTTACTTTAAAATGAATTCATCAGCTCTTTGTAATTCCATATTTCTTGTCTCTCCAAGTTTCAAATGGAGTTAATGGCACTTGCATTAATTAACAGCTTGGTAACTAGAGGGTATTCACAGAAATTACTTTTATTTTCAACTACTTAAGAAGCCTTAGTTTATCCTTTTATTTTTATTTTTTTTTAGTGAATGTGAAATATAATTAAAAGGAAGCTTCCATACCTTTTGATCAAATGTAGAGAGATAGGGTAGAACAGTGAGTCCCTAAAATAAATACCTTCTCTATTTTTACCAAACCAAAATATTCACAACCAAATCTACCTATTTTCCAGCGTCCTACACTATGTATTTCCCACCATGTAGTTTTCTTGAAGCAACAGAGAGGGGAGCTCTTACTCCACTGTTCTCTCTCAGTGGAGGCTTGAAAAAGTGAATACCTCAGTACCCGTGAAACTGGGGAGAAAAGCTTTTCCACTTAAAATCACAAAGCTGGTATTGTGTGATGCTGCCAGGTGTTTAGAAGGCTCCTCTAGACTCTCGGCTATGAAACCAAGCTCCGACTAACAAAGAACCGCTTAATTTTTTTCTAGATTTTAAAATATTCCTATTTGCTGACTGACATCCTTTCAATAACTGAATTTAATAAAGATGTACCTTATCAGGCTGTGCAGATAACATGAAGTGCTGGTACTAATGCTCTACAATATTCTTCAAACAGATTAGCAGGATGTGCGCCTCAGCAAATTTATTCTGGCTATCTCCACTGAATCAGCTGTCTGCTAATGCTTGTACAACTCACCCACCAATGGTGTTATCATAAACAGTTTAATGGAGGTGACTTAGCAAGGCAAAATAGTATATATTTTTAAACTAGCTAAGAGCCTAAAGTATTGTGTGGCATCTTCTAATGTCTAATTGCAATTATGAAAATTATTTCACATTTTGGTACCTACCAAAATGTAGTCTCCTATTACCAGAAGTGAGCTTCATGAATTAAAGCAATTTAAAGGAATGAATTAGTATATGTATTAATATAAAAATTATTCTAGATATTATAATACTGCATTTCATGGATTAATCCCTTATATTAGAATGATACTGCAGGCTAGGTAATTAGAAATAATCCAACTCTTAAGGATTTTTTTTCCTGGATGGGCTTCTTTATTTCAGCCATTGCCATTCAGAATTTCAGTATTTGTTTCCATGCTTCTTTCAGATGTTAGTTATTATTTCAGTAAAATATAAAATATTATGTGGATGTCCCAGCTAATTCTCAGGTTATGTTCTGCTCATTATATTAAAAAGTGGGCCACATTTAAATATACTTGTTTTTAGCCCCAAACTTCAAGCACAGGCCTGCATCTCCCTCTACAGACGTACTTGCCAGGAAGCTACTGTATGTAATAGCACGTGCGTCCTAATTAACCATAGCAAAGCCAGGACAAAGGCCTACATAGAGGTTTCAGTAGGTTTCCTTTTTACTAGATAGATTATGAAATGAATGAGTGCTGTATCATCTCTGAAATATCACTTGTTTTAGTGAAATGTAGAAAGAAGGTTAATTGGAAAATTTTTTATGCGTTTTCATGTGAGAACATGTATATTTTTTGAAATTTAGGTTTGACTTAACAATTTGGTTGTGGCGAGGAAAGTTGATGGGTTTCCCTGCTCTCTCGTGAAAGAGCCCCGAGAAGGCTTTCCAGTGCTGTCATTCAGTGGTTCATTGCCAAGCACTGAAGCCCCACAAATTAAACAGACATTACTGTGTGAGCCCTTATTTGATCACCACATTCTGAAAAGATGGCTAATTCCATTTTTCTTTTTTTCTCTCCTTTTGGGGGGAGGAAAGCAGGGAAGGTCAATAGGGGGCGGGTAGTAATGGGTAGTAGACCAAGAGCGATTGTATGACCTTTTCAGAACGGGTATGCTGAACCCTTGCTCCCCCTTGTCACAGTTTAAAAACCAGAGGAGCTAGTTTAGAGAAGAAGTTGTTAGCATTCCATTTTTATTATGACATTTCACAGTCATCTGATTTAATGTCCCTTGACCGGATTGTCCACCGTGAGACGATGGGCTTGAAATGTTATTTAGAGCATTGATAAAAGGTGAGCAGTTCTAAGATGACAGCGAGTCATAAGGCTGGTGGTGTGACATTAATTTTCTCCATAACAGAGATGGAATAAGACGTCACGGTGACAAGCTGTCAATCAGCCCTGGCCCCTCAGAGCATCTCGATGCCATAGGATGGGGTATTGCCTCTCCTGTAATAGAGCTGAACTGAGATGCTCTCCCTGACAGCTGCTGCAGCCATAGAGAAAATATATTATACAGCCTTTCATTAAAAAAATAAAGAGGACTCCTCTCCAGAGCATTTCAATCTTTCCCCATCTATTGAGGGCTGAAAGGATTCACAGCAAATCATAGATTCCTCTGCTATGGAGATTTCTGGCTTCAGAAGCCGTCCAGGTTTTGGGGGCCTTCTACAATAACCATAAATAAGAGGGCAGGCATGCCTCTTGATGAGGCATGGCTTGAAGTTTTATTTCTTAACTGATATATGTAAGTCTTTGGCTATTCTGGAATTCTTATCATAATCGATATGTCACTGGCCTGAACAGTTGAAGTTCACAAGACATTACCGAGCGTCAGCTGATTCAAGGAAATGAAAGCTTCAAACAGTAATTACTCCTCCGAATGGGAAGCATAGCATTGGGGCTGAAGCACCAGAAGCTATAGGGCTGTGCAGGGAGGCTAGCAGTATGAAACGATTCTCAGACATGAGACTGATAATATTTGTTTCAGTCACAATGAAACTTAGTTAGAATTGCTTCTGAAAATGAAAGGACAGGAACCTTTTCAGAAAACTCTTCCCCATCATTAGGATAGACTTACCTGGTTTGCAGCACTCTGTAAGCTCTGAGATAAGAAGCTTCCCAAACCTGATCATTACCCCATTAGGCAGACAACTGCCTACAAACCTCTGAATGCTAATACTGCTGCCTAAACTTCCCACTGTTAAGCTAAGCCCTTCCTTTACAGGAATGTAAATGGAGAGAGACATACCTTTTTATTTAGCTCTATTATCTGGGTAGCTTAAACAGTTCTGGGAGATAAACAACTGTTTAAAAACAATAAAAGATTAAGAGCTAATCCCTGTGCTAAACATTTTTTTAAGCTAGGTCATGAGATTACACACATATCTGCATTTCCTCCTCTCAATATACCAAGGTCACAGCTTCAGCGTAAACAGTGGCTCATCATACGGGACTGATGAAGTTAATATCGCACTAAGCTTTTCCTCCTTAGTGTTCTCATGTGCTTAATACGGGGATGCAAGTGGTCTGTAGTAATATTTTAATAGCTAACTTTGTTAGGCAAAAGTATGTTATGCTCCCTGGTCAGAAAGCATTTTTAAAATTATGACAAAAAAATACCTTTGATTTACTGAGTAGAAATGCTGATCTTGTCATAAGAAAAATGCTATAATTTGTAAATAAACAAAGGCATATAAAGTTCTGTAGGTTCATTCTCTCAGTATTTGTGCTCATTAATTAGAGTTTTGAATTATTCTATTGGTATCCCTCTTTTAATCCCTTCCAGTACTGCACTTAGTAAAACACTACCATGATTAATTTATGAAATTAAAGAGGTTTTATCGTTTGGACCTAACTCTTCTATCACAATTTTTCTACTTCTACTTTTATACATACCACAATGGTAAATAAATTATAAATGTAAGAAAAAGTACTCATGACTTTTGAGTTTATTTTTAGTGATCAATTTGATTTTTCTGAAGATTATATGTCTTCTATCTAAAAGGTTTTTAGAATACCTAAGTCTTTTAAATTAAATATAGAGAATGGTCTTTCAACGATTTAACTTTCATGTAGCACCTGCAATTTCCAATGCTCATCAAGAAGAAAATAGTAGAAAAATAATTGATTGATTTAATGTTAACTTCCTTGCTGCCAAAGTCTGAAATATTACATAATGAACAACTTAAGATTCAAAATTAAGAAGCATGAATGTCCAAACCATCATACCCATAGAAGAAATCTTTCTTGGAGTGCTTTGGTAAAGGAGGTGAAAGGGAGAAAAAGCAGACATGTTCCAATTTTACAATTTATTGTTCATTATCTACTGATAATTATTTATGGGGAAGAAATGTTGTGGGCTTTTTTTTTATCCTTTGAAAAATGTACTTACATAGCAACTGGTATCTATATAAATGTGTGTGTGTGTGCACATTTGTGATGGTGGAAGTACAGCCTCCACTGAAGAAACACAAATATCCTTTGAATCACTTAAGCAACATCCTGAAATCAACCATAAAACTTAGTGTTTTCCTGGAACACCCTTTGAGACTGTTTAGGGCCTTTCTTTTCTAATACTGACGTTGGGGTCTTCCAGAGTCCATTGCGGATATTTCACAACCTGAAAGATGTGGGATTTCTCCAGGTGAAAGTAATCAGAGCAGAAGGATTAATGGCCGCCGACGTCACAGGTAAGAAACGATGCAATTACCCTATTTTGTGTGTGTATATAGATATACATCCAGGTATAGATATCAAGCAGCATGCAAGATCTGTACCATTTAGTGATGGAACTCCTCATTTGACCTTTTGGATTATTAAAGTACATGATATAAATATGAAGTTTCAGGGTTGATCTCACAAAGGTTTGCCAGCCACCAACTTTTATATTCTCACTGCTTTTTAAAAAGAAGGGTAATATAATAAAAAATAAACAATGTAAAATAAAATGACTTTTGAATTGTTGCCTCCTCCAAAGTTCAGTCAACGTAGTAGGGATTTTTCTTCCTGGTTTTGTCATTTTGGCATTCGGAGTAATACTGTATCTTCTCTCAGAGGGTATCAGCTTATGTAAGACACCATAGCTTTAACAATTTAATTCAAACATACATAATGCTCAGTTGTTTGGTATGAACTCTTAGTATTTGGGATGCTAATCCAATTTGTTAGTTGTCTAAATTTCTTAGGATATTCCAGAGATAATTTTGGATCTACACTAAGCATCCACGTTGTTCTAAATATTTTAAACCAAGAAACAGACCCATAAAAATGCCAAAATTACTCTTGTCTCTTAAATTTCTCATTTGGGTATTGCTGTTTCTATAACATATAATTGACTAACAGTAATTATTTTGTCGATTTTCAGAACTGAATCATTGGTTTGAATTTGCAACTATGGGACTGTTCATGTATTGTTTAATTCTATGGAATTTGGGGGTGTTTATACCAATTCTTAAATTGTCCATCTCAAAATAGATAATAAATAGGACTGATGACCAATTTTTGTGCATATTCACTGTTTCTGAAATAAAGTATCCACTTATTATTTGTGGAAATATGCTTACCACTATGTGTTTAACAAGTTGGCCCAACAAAGGTAGCTGACTTATTGGATGGGGAGAAATGTACTTCTCCTCCTATCTGAGGCAGTGATTTTTAATCTCTTTCATTTCATGGTACACAAACTAATTTACTAAAATTCTGCTGCACACTAAAAAAAATATATATATATATATGTTCTTGCCAATCTGATAAAAAATTGGTGTAATTTTAATTCATTCACATGAAATGGCTGTTGTTGTATTGACTTGTTGTTATTTCTCTTTATTTGACAATTCAAGGAAAAAGAGGTCAGTTGTCCCTGACTAAATAGTCAGATATTTAAAAATCCTTGTGGCCCGCCCTTTGAAAATCACTGCTCAGTGGGATTACAAATCTATCACATGGTCACTGGTACCTTCCTTTAATTCATCAAATCAAAACCAAATTAAAAGATCACATGCTTTAAAACTAAAGTAACAGATTACTTCTCCAAAATAGCAATATTTTAAAATTTTTAATTTTTGCATATTATTAAATGACTATTTATTGTGTGATAAAAATTAAAATGTTCAGCATTTACAGTTTCTTTAAAGAGGTAATTATCAACTCATTTGTAAGCTTAGAACATAACAGCTATCAAATATTCTTTCAAAATAGGTGTACCCGAAAACAGCTGGAGAGAAGGCAGTTTGTAATTGTTCTGGGTACATGCTAATTTGGCTCCTTGTACTAAGCAATTAGTGAATGTTAACTTTATTCATTTTCTTTTTTATTTCTGATGTGGTTGTAATCAAATTAATCTGGACACAGAGATTTTATTATTATTATTATTATGCTGCATTTATTATTAAAGCCAACAGTCAACAATAAATGATCCGACTACTCTTTTCATTCACTTTGGACATGAACTTGAAGACTGTAATAGGAATATAGTATTGCTTTTACACTGTGGAGGTTACGCCTAGCCTGTGATTCCCAGCAGCAGGTAGATTAAGAAATTTAGGGCAATGACATTGTCTCTTAGGAAACACCTTCACTTTTCTTCATGATTTTCTGTAGGGGAGCACACAGTGTTTTGCTGAAAATATCTGAAATAGGTAGAAAAACCTAAACAAATCAGTATCTCAGAGGGCACCTAAGTGCTCAGAACTATGGTTGAACATTTATAATGGGCACAATAATTTGTTATAGAAAAATTCAACTGCCATTTACTTTACAAGCTTAGAAACCTGCCCATTACAAAAGTTGAATGCAATTATATAGTTTGTTTCTCTTGGAGAGAAGCTGTCATTACTTTCAAAACTTCATGAATATGCAAGCCGTGTTAACCCTGTTGGCCTCTGTGCCACTGTGGAAGTTAAAGTACATGTTCCTTCAAAGCTGACAAAAACAGATATATCTCTTTCCAGTGGTTGTAATGTACTAATATGTAAATCAATGTGAATAACAATAGTCTTCTTCCCAGGGATTCAATGAGGCATAATTTTGATCTGATAAAATAAACTTTAATTTGGGAGATACTAAATAACAGATTCTTCATTTCTTCCCTCCAGTTCTGGGGATATAAATATAATGATTCCTCATTCTACCCTGGCCTTATCATCTAATGTGCGCTGAATTGAACAAGGAGACAGACATTTAACTATTGGGGGGCAGGGGGATAACCCAGCCTTTGACTTTGCTCACTCTCAGACATTGGGTCGTCTTTATGACATTTGTGATGGTGGCAGAGACTGAGGAGCATATATTTAAGTCCAAAATATCTGAGTACACTACCAATTTAAAAATACTTCTGAAAAGGATAGATATTTACATATGTACAGATCCTTCCTGGTCTTTACCATCAGATGTGGGGCACAAACAAGCTTTGTGCACATTTCAACTCTTACTTGTTAAAAGAAGTGCTTTAAAAATATGTCATATATCAGTGGATAATCATTGTCTGGCTCTACAAGATACTCAACAACAGTTTAGAAAAAAAGGGAATAGAGTCAGTGGTGCTATCTTCAAATCCTCCAATCAGCATCCATTTAGGGCCATTGCGTATGGAGGGGGAGATTTTAAATCACTGATAACTGTCTGTGCTAAGTGAAGAATATTTTATGATCTGATGTAAATGAAGCTATTACTGTAAGGTGTTCAACTGGCTTTGGAACATTTTTTTCTGGACACATCTAACAAGACCAACTTGGCTCTATTTTAAAAATATTTTTAATGATTCAAACATAAACCTAAACTTCTATAATTTAAGCCAACAATTTTAAATTACAGTATTTCATCACTTAACGTGAGCACAGGAAAACGAAAGTCTGTAATCTTTTAAGTAGCCATCCATCTTACCACACTTTCAAAGAATTTTTTTTCTTTCAAAATGTAAAATTTTTCTTTTGTGACAACACATTCATTGAGAAACATTGTGATACTGTATTAACTCTGTGTGAATAAAGAGCAATTGAGACTCTTTGAATGAGTGAGTATAAAGCACAAATTACTTTTTAATGAAACCCTCAATTCTTTCCCTTTTCACAAAAAAGCCTACAGCCTTGTTCCGCTGAACGCTACTACAGTAGGTCACTTCAGTTAAGCCCCTAATAAACTGTTGATAGTTGAGGGTAGTTTTTTCTTCAGTCTCAATAGCCCAGTGTTGGACAGTGCACTCCAAATCATTAAGGTTAATACAGATTTAAAAGAGATTAAGCCTGGTGGTTAAGGCCTCAATTTACAACTCCCACACATACACATGCATTGAGCAAGGCATAGAGTGGATTGAAATTTCAGTCAAACTGTGGGCTGCCTTTCACAGTCTGAGAAAGTGGCACTCTGGTTTTCGAAGTTGGTCAGCTACATTCTTCGTGCGGGGAGAAAAAGTTTGGTTAACTGAAAAATACTGTGCAGTACAACTTACTTACCTTTCAACCAGCCAGTGAAAAGGTCAAAGTCTCTCTATGCCATCAAAGCAAAACGCAGAGACCGTCTGGCCCTGCGTGCATTGGGGAGGGTTCTCTCTACCACTGAATCAAGTATTCCTTAAAACTGGGGGGACGGTGAGAAGAGAAAGACCAGTGTGGGGGGAAGCTGATTTATTTTTTTGGTGGTGGGAAACAGTTCATGTTGGAATTTGCTGTTTCTGGCTTTTAATTATTCTTTTCCTTGGATGGATCCTAATTTCTGCCTTCAACAGAACATCTAAAGTCTATAGCAAGTGAGGCTTTCTTTGCAGAGTATTTAGACCTGGCCGATTGGTTCTTTCAAGTTCTAAAAGAAGTTAGAGAAAAGAATTCTCTCCTCGGCCCCTCCCTCTTCATTTTCCCCTGGGTTGTTTTTTTGAGCTCTAAGGAAGAGGTCACAGCCTCCCCAGGGATACCAGCCACTCAGTTTCAGAAACAGTGATATGGGAGCACTGTGAAACCCTTTCAAAAGATGCCCTACCTTTTCACTGTGTTAAAAGGTACACTAATATAAAACTTCTGCACCCCAGGTGAATTGAGATCTCAAATTAATGCGCCATCTCTTTCAGAAAAGAGTGGAGAGAGAGGGACAGGAAGAGGAAGAGAGAGAATTTTACAATTAACATAATCTGTCACTGAAATAGTCCCATTTAAATGAGCATATCTTTTTCTAAAGCAAGCCTCCAAATATAGACTTGCCTTTGACTTACCAGCCCCATACTCTGGAAACCTACTAGTTATTAAAGAAAGACGTTTACTACCCCTTTATTTGCATAGACTTTTCCCATGTTTTTTCTTTAGGAAAACCGTCTTCATTGTTGGAAAATATTTAAGTAGCAAAACAGCAGAAAAAGACATGCTACAGTTTTTTTTTCCAGCTTCCTGTGAGAGTCTTATTATCTTAAGAAATAACAGTTAGCAGCTCAGATTCATTAGCAGAGCTAAATTTAAGCCCCATTTGACAGGCTGCCTAGAAAACATTTTGTTTTGCTGTCTGTGGGCTTTAATTAAGATGTGTTCAATTTCAGTCCTCTCAGTCTAGCCCTCCCCCTTCCCCAACTTGCTGTGTCACAGACCGGCGATCAGACACTTTTAGATGGTCCAGCCCATGACTTTGACCTTCTGCACAGTCCAGCGTTCCCTGGGGAACCGTTCAACTCATGAGGTCTGATTTCACACTTCCAGGATGCCTCAGCTCTCTTAACAATGACAGGGAGACAAAGCCCTTTAGAGCAGGCCGCATGGGGACTTGTTTAAATTGGAAACCAGAGAGGAGTCAAGGAACAAGGTTATGGGCTACAGAATAGTGCTTTTAATAAAGAGCTCACAGCTCTGGCTCAGCTCAAAGAGGTCTACCTCTGTACAATTAATTGAGCCATTTATCTGGAGCATCTTAGGCCTCTACTTTCTCACAGAATTGTGTGGTAAATATCAGCAAAGAAGCAAATGAGATATGCATGAAATGAATTTTAACACTTTGATTACTGTGCCTCCAGTCTTCATTAAAAGTAAATTTATTTGTATTTCTGACCTCATTATCAGTAGGCTGCCTGCATTTTTATTGGTTCCTGTGATTTCCAGCTTGTGTGTGTCATGAAGGTGTATTTTATACAGAGATTTCGATTTATTATTCTTGGTGTTTTTCCCTGAACATTATGGGTCTTTTCAGAGAAAGAAAGTGAAAAGAAAAAGGCAAATCTGTTCTTTGAAAGTTTTATATACAGTTGGAGAAATGCCAACCACACACACACATATATATATAACATATACGTGATACTGTCCTTTAAAAATTATGCTTTTTTGTGGGTTGCTCGAGCAGATTGCATTAAGACATACGTGATTGTTGCTTGAGTGGCCCTCAGAATACAATGGGTTTCCTGGGAGAAGTAGTTGAGTTGCTTTTTTTATGGAATTGTAGCAGTTTGAATTTTTAACAGCTGGTTACTTGAATTGCCATTATCACATTCAATAACATTGATTATATCTGATAAATGCGGCCTTAAATTTTATGATCATTATTTAAAATCTGTGGTGGAAGAAGAGAAAATATATGTCCTTTAAACTCTATATAGTTCCATTAAAAGTATGATAATATATAAAATATAATGGAAGTTCTTCATATTTGTAAATTATCAAGGGTAAAATCAGTTACTAAATATAAGGGGTTATGTGTGGATTTCATTCTCAATTTTTGAACTTTTACCATCTAAAAATATTAAAATTTTATTGTTTGAAACAAAAAGACCTAAGTCTAACATGAAATATATAGAAAATTGTCCAAGCCAAGTATGCTTTATTTTCACTATATAACTTAATTTATCCCTGTTTACTTTTTGATAATTAAGCTTGTCAAGAAGACTATCAAGCAGATAGTTTACTTTGAGAAGACATTTTATCCAATTTATAATGTATCAAAAATATCCAGCACCTGACATTTTTATCATTATAATATACTTAGGTTAGAAAACAATATTACAAACATGTATGTTAAATATCTGAATACTATATAAGGCATCAAATTTGTAACATGAGGCTATACAAAAGCATCAGATGGAAAGAAAGCAAATCATTGATTCATTCTTTCATGTCAGCACATAGGTATAAAAGTGACTTTCTTTTAGTAATTGCATTTTTTAAGAGTCATATTCTAATTATGGAAATGCAAAAATATTCTAAAACCAAACAGTTGACACCAAATATTTGTGACAAGAGGAATTCGAATCATAATTTAACACAAAGACTGGTGAGGCCTGACTGTGAAGTAGTGTTTTACAGGGAATTGCAGGAATCCTGTGTGATTCGTATGCAAGTCACATGGTTAGAAGATACTGCTCTGGAAGAATAGGTGGGATAACAAAAGAGATTAATAATTAGGTTTGATATGCTGTAGAGGCGAAAGACTATGGGCTGAGAAAATGGTGGTCCCACTCTCACTGGGAAATAAGGGAGGGAGAAATACCATAAAATAATTAACTGAGTTCTGTGGAACTAAGATTACAAAACGATCCTTTGAGTAAAGAAACAGAGAATTGATGATTTGGTTTAGAGGGATAGCTCCAGAATTTCAGTCAGCACTTGAAGAAATGCTTTGAGATGTCAAACTCATTGTTTAAAATTAAACTATAATTTACATTTTGTTACATTATGATATAGTTGTGTAAATTTATGTCCTAGAAAGTTGGGTTTGGAAAATGCTGCCATAAGAGAGCCTGTGAAAAAAATCTTACTACAAGAATATTTGGGTTATATGATAATGTAGTTAGATACATAAATGGCTAAACAGTCAGGCCAGAAGAGTGATTATATTACAGGGTTGATCTCAGTGGGGAAGCCAAGCTGTGGAACATGGGGGTCTGTCCTTGTTCTGACCTGTTCTGCCCATTTACTAATGACTTTGGGGAGATAATTGACTGCTTCCTTATCAAACTTGCTTGGAGGGATAGTTAAATCATTTGATATGAGACCAATCTATATATATATGTATTATATATAGCATATTTATAATGTATAATTATATGATGGCTTAGTTCAGACTGAAATAAATAGGCTTGGTTCAGCACGATGAGCAATAAAAAGTACGAATGAACATAGTCAATAATATTGCAATAAGTTTATATGGTGACAGATGATTACTAGAATTAGTAGTGTGATCACTTTTTAAGTTATAAAAAAGTTGAATCACTATATTGTATACCTGAAACTAATATACCATAAACAATATAAGATTGTATACCACTATACTTAAATTAAAAAATGCATTTAAAAAAAAGTACAAATGAAAGCCTTACTGAGTACAAAACAGTGATGTCTTGCTTTAACAGTGGGAAGTACAGAAAATATTTTAGAATTTGAATTGAGTTTAAACTCCATGAGAGCGAATTACATATGCATCACTATTGTTCCATTGACAAAAAGGGAAATGTTGAGGATGATACTCTCTTCTGGGCCCATCAGACACACTGTGGTGTGAATTCAGTTTTGGAAACTATTCTTTTTGACAAGCAAACCAGAATATATTCTAGGTTGGAATAGCTGCTGGTTAAAGTCAAGTCTATTGAGAATAGCTCAAGGAAAACGGTAATAACAATAGTAATTATAGTAACAACTAACATTTATTGAACCCTTATCACATGTCAGACACTACCCAAACTTGGTAAAAGGATTATCACAATTAATCTCACAGCAACCTAATTAGGTACTGTTGTCCTCACTTTACAAATTAGAAAAGTGAGATGTGGAGAGGCTAAGTAACTTGTCTCCATTAGCATGCTGGGAAGACACTGTGGCAACTCTTTATGTGATTCCTACTTGCAGTCTGCAGCAGCAGAATAGACTCCACATGCTCAGTTAGCTGAGTTTGAATGTCACATCTTAGTGTATCTGATTGTGTGACCTAAATTACATCTGCAACCCCAGCTGCAAGAAAGTCTAGAAATGTCACTTTGGTCTTTTTGGCCTTTCTAGTTCTGGAAGTGATGCTAGAAGATAGTTAGAATAGATGCTCAGCAAGGCATCCACACTGTCTGGTACAGGAGGGCAGGTAATGAACATCAATCAGGTACTAAGTGACTTGCGGGGTATACCCATTAATGTATTTAAACTTGAAAGTTACTACAGTGGGCGCATCATGGAATAAACGAAAGCTGCAGAGACACATTGGGCTACAAGAGCACAATGTAAAGAAGCATTTCTCAAAAATTATAATTGCCGAAAAATAGATCAGCACATTCCTGTGGAAGTGTTGATTTCCCCATCACTGGAACTGTTGAAACAGAGCCTGTATGACCCCATGGTTGCAGAGATTCAAAACCTAGATGAACTTTTGAATGCGGCCTCTCTAAGGCTGTTCTCCCACCTCTCAGAACCTGAGATCTTGCAGTAGGTGCCAAGATGAAAAACAAACTCCTGAATGAATAGATCTATGTAGAAGAGAAATAAAAAGACAAAGATAACATTCTAATGACAAAGCCTTGACATATGACAATTTTCATTTGAATTACCTAAAAATATAAAAAGATGCAATCACTTAATACAGTACTTGATTTTTTAAGTCTAAAGAATTTTATTCCACTGCAAAAGAACTCTTCACCTAATCAATTTACTTATAGGGAAGATTATATGAAACCTCATGCCGTTCCATGGAGCATCTAATTGAATATATATTTACTGTGGGTCCTAAAATATCTATGAGAAAAGAGAAGTGACTTGTAAAGAGAAAGGAGCTTGTGATATAGTTTTATACTCATTTTAGACCAAACAGCTTTTGTGTTCCTAATCTTGTAACAAGTCATTGCATATAGTTTCTATATTAAATATTAATGGAAAATAAAGTAGTTAAACATTTTTAGCACAATTTATCTAGACTATTAAAAGCGTGGACATAATTTTTCAGAGCCTCTGCTAAGTTTTATAGATTCCATAGTCTTCTTTTTCTTTCTCTCCCAGTTTCTTATCTGTCTCATTTTATTTTCTATTCTCTTGTCATAAATTTTAAGCTTCTTAGAATATACCAAGATGATTCAATTTTAGGACTCCAGAATATAGATAGTTACATACAATACTATAAATATTCTTTTGCATCTACTTTCAGATCCCAGAGGAAATAAACTCATATTTACATGAAGCTTTATTCTGTTGCACTTTGTCATGGTTCTCAAAGTGTAGCCCCAAAACTTCTGGGGATCCCCAGCCCCCTTTCAAGGGTCTGTGAAGTCACAACTACTTTCATAATAATACTAAGATGTCTTTTGCACCCTCTCATGAGTACGCAATGGAATTTTTCAAAGGCTACATAATGTTTGATCGCTCTGATGTCAACATGTCATGAATTTATTATTGTTATTTGTGAATGAATAATTAATAGTTTTACATGTTCTCACTTTAAATTTCTAAAATGGTAAATTTTGATAGATCTAACCTGTATAAGCAAGATCCTTTTAAGATCCTCAATAACTTTTAAAAGTTCCTAAGGCCAAAATGATTACAAGCTATTGCTGAAGGATGATGATTTTCAGTTGGGGGAGGGCAGTATGGGCTCCTTGGGTATTTTTGAGATTTGTGGGGAAATTTAATTACAGTAATTACTGGGAGCCCTGCTGGTATTTATGGCAAGGAGCTGGGGACACTAAATGTCCTCGGAAGCATTTAATAATAAAACTGTCCCATGTCCTACATGACTAAATACGGACATTGATAATAGGTTTAAACTTTGTTCCATGATTATCTGGGCCTTGATTACATCCTGAAATACATATTATCCACACAGTCCTTGCAAATGGCTGGCATTTTACACCATAAACACCTAAAAACTTAGGGTGACCTCCCAGGCACTTCATGATGGTGGTTCGCCGATAACCACTTTGACCTCACCTTCTAATTGAGTCCAACGCCAACCACCCTAATTACATCTATAAACTGTGTCTCTTCTTCATACTTTTCAAACCCCTTACCCTGTTCTATATTTTTCTGTGTTGCATTAACACATATCACTCTCTAATATACAATAAAATATATTTCTCATTAATGCCCAATTCAGTTTTTCTTTCCTCACCACCGCAAGTAAAAAACTCCAAGGTACCAGAGACCTTTACTTTTTTTGTTCATATGGCCTTTACTGTTCATAGTAGACACTCAATAAATACTTGTTAAATAAATCAACATATGGTTTATTATAAACAACATTTTATTTGGTCTCCTTGATAATAGCATTAAGGCATTCTATTAAATTTCAAAATCATAGATAGGTTAGTTTTATTTTATTCACAATAGTAAGGAGGGCATCACAAAGTCTTCAATACGAAAAAAGATGTATTAGATCTAGAGGGCCAAGAGCCACAACTCAATTTTCCTGCCACATTTAAACCTGCTTTATGACTTAGTGAGAAAAGAGAAGCCCTGTTATTATTATTCAGTCTCTGAATCAGATCCAGTGGGAACCTAGGGAAGAGTGTCAGTTAATGTAGTTCTACCAATCAGATGTTTAAAATATGTTTAGGTCAGTCAGGGAAAAAGGCTAAGGTCAAAGTCCCCACACCAGTGACGGGGGGTGGGGATCGGAAGATGTCTCCAACATGCGTTGCTTTTTGTTCTGGTCGATCCTATTGAATTCCCCCTCTATAACATTGTTATATGTTATGATTGGAATTTCAGTTTGCAGAAAGGACAGATGGAAACCTTGATTACAATTTTTAAAAAAAGATGAAAGTATAGCTATTTCGAACTGTGGCAACTGAGGAAATTAAACCAAAGAGCTTAATTTGTGCAAGGTAGGCCCAAAATAAAAGGCCCCCACGAGTATGAATTGCTATCTGTGCTGTTCAAAGCCTTCTGTGTTTACAGAGTCATGGCAACAAAGAGGTGGTCACTGGGTTCCCCTCCCCCACCCCATCCCACACACATTTTTATAACACATCTCATCCAGCAGACTGAGCTACTTGTCAACAGCAAAATGACCCTGGACAAAGCCCACCACTGATGGATCAGGATTAACTTTCTATTCTGGGAGTAAGAATATCATTGAGTATCTTTTGAGTGACTTTAATGCTCAAACCAGTAGTTTGCAAAAACTGAAGTCATTCACTTGCCCATAAAACAGGTAGCGAGCAAGCAGGGGTGGTGCAGACTTTCCCACAGTTCTTTGTAAATATGTCAGTGTTGTGACCTCAGAGATCAAGGGCTAAACAGTGAGAGAGAATTAGCCAGTCCATGCACCTCATTTAATCCTCAGTGCCGTTTTGAAGGTTGCCAGAAAGGATGCCCACTGGAGACAATTCTGACATTTGTTTTTTTTGTTGTAGAAATGGCTTTTCACCATAAGAAGAATTGAAGTAATCGAGTATATGCTTTAAAATCTGTTATTGATTTAGTTTTATGAGTTAGGGTAAAAAAGTCTCTTTCCAATTTTAATTCCCTTAGGAGATTTTTTTTCCTATAAAAATCTGTAGGAAAAAAATAGCCCTTAGTATTTAACTAGGTTATGTATAAATGCAGCAGCCCTCATATAATGTTTTTAGTATATTTTGAATGATTTAATTTTATTTTGTAATCCATTTTATAGGAGATACATTAACATATATCTCGATTTTTGTATTATAGAGAACATATTAAAAGGATACACAAATAGATTAAAGCTAAGTATTCCTGATCGTAAATTGTTAGTCTCTTTTTTATATAATTGTCTTTCACTTCTAAAACTGCTAGTGATAAAGAGATATAATCACCACAGATCACCAGGGGCACCTCCTTTGGGGGAAGTCTTCCCTTCCTTTTCCCCTTCCTGTTCCAGAGTTAGAGCATGATATGCTTTCTTTTCATTGCTGCTATTAAACCCTTCACTTACCTTTATTACAGTGCTTACCACCCTGCACTGTAATTGTTATTTACATGTCTGTCATGCCCTCTAAATTGCGTGTGCCTTGAGAGCTGGACTATGTCTTAATCATACTTATAATTCTGGGGTGAGAAGAGCAGACACTCCACAAGTAATTAATGCTTCAGAAGGTATCCTTATTTCTTCCTAGAAAATTGTCAACATGGAAAATTACCATGTTCTCAAGGAAAGCTAAGATTCTCTTCTAGCTGTCATGGTGCTTAATGCAATCAACCCCACTGCCCTCACCCTCCCTCAGCACTGCTGCAATTCCTGTCTTGCATCCAAACCAAAGTCCCCAGTTTTACATACTGCGAAGGGCAGGAAGAAGCACCCTTTTTTTTGGCTGAAATGGTGGACACTGAGGAAAAACCAGTTGTTACTCACAGGTCTGCTTTAGTCTTAGGACAGGAATGAGTAAGAGGGAGATGAAATTATATAATCTGTGTTCCTATACATTTAGGCTCTTTAAATAGCCAAAAAATGATCAGAAACAAAATGCACTTCAATTATGAATACTGCCTGTATTCTTTTACTCACCTAGCCCTACTGTGTGGAGTAAAAGCATCCCAGGTATGGCCCTGCACCGCTCTCTAAGCTTTGCAGAGTATAATGCACTTTGGAGATACGGACTCAGTCCTTAGTCAGCCTCACTCCTCAGATACTATCAGCAGGCAAGGCCACACAGCACAGCATCTAACTGGAATGATGAAAAGGATGAAAGAAAGGAATAATTAAGGAGATAATTAATGGTTAAGTCCATCACTGGTATTTCTGTGATTGTTTTCATTTGTTTAAGTGGCACATAATCGGGGCTGCAAAATTTAGGAACTGAAAAGCAAGTCATTTAAAGCATCATTTAGCAACCCAGATAAGCACATTAACTGCGTGTAACCACTTCTTTAAAATAAAACTACACTGTATGCTTTTTAGTAGTAAGTTTATAGAATTCAATATTGTATATTTACTATTAGTTTGGTTGAAATCACCGTTAATTTTTAATTGCCCTTGAATCATGCTGTGGAAGAAGGACGCTTTCTGAATTAGTCAAAAATCACACACTGTATAATGACCTGATCTTGGTATCCATCCCTGGTACCTGTAAAAATATAACTCTTTATAAAGAAAAGGTAAATAGAAGTTAACATAAAATAGCCTACTCTTTTCTTACCTAAATTTTCTTCTGCTAGATTGTAGATATCCAGTCTGTGCAGTTTATTGAATGCTTCTTGGGCTTAGAAAAACACACAGGTTTGGCTAAGCTGAATGAATTTTTTTTAATCTCCAAATAACAGTATCAGGCATAATAGATTGTTCAATATTGACATCTTCAAATCCTTTCAGTTTTACCTTCAAAATATATCCAGAATCTAACTTCTTTTTATCACCTGGATTATTGCAATAGCCTCCTAATACTTCTCCCTGCCTCCTCCAGTGCCCTCTCTCTACCTGTTTTCCAGACAGGAGTCATCAGATCATGTCACGAGTCAGCCCAGATCCCTCCAAACCCATCCCCCTCCATGTAGAGGGATAGCCAGATCCAAAAGAGGCCTGCTGCCCTCCCTGCACCTCTCTGATTATGCCGTCTGTGGCTTTCCCTGCCACGGTCCATTCCTCCAGTCACAGTGACTTCCTGGGTATTCCTGGAAACATCAGACGCAGTCACGCCCCTGACCTTCCCATGACCTGTCCCTCCAGGTAGCTCAGGGCTCGCTCCCTGCCTCCTTCATTCCTTTGCCCATGTCCTTTTATCAATGAGACCTTCTCTGGCAGTCCCTTTAAAAATTGCACTGACATACCAGCACCCCTCATCACTCTCCCCATTTTAATTTTTCTTCATAGTATTTATCGCCTTCTAAAATACGCTCAAATGTTATTCACTATCTATCTTCTTTCTCATTATACGGTCTATGAATTCAAGGTTGCTGTTTTTTCATTGTTTTATGCACTTATATCTCTCAACACATAGAACGCTGCCTGGTACCTGATAAGTATCAATTATTTGTTGAATGAGTGAATTTGTGGTAAAAACATTAGCCAGTTCTTCCTGTGTGTGGCCTACTAACTACTAAGAAATGACATAGTTATTAGGAAAGGTCTTGCCTAGTGGTTTGCATTGAAATATATTTCATTGAAGGGAACTTGGACCCTAGGGGTAGAGCAAGGACTCTGAAGCTCAGATAGACCCAGGTTTAAATGATAGCTCTACTACTTACAACCTGTGACCTGGTGAGTTATAGAATCCCCCAGTGTCAGTTTTCTCATCTGTAAAACGGGAATAGTAAAAGTTCCTTTCTCACAGAGTGATCATAAAATCTTCAAGCAAATGAACATAAAACATAATATCGGATTTATAATGATATAAAACTCAGTAAATGTTTACAATGATTATAATATGATAATTGCCCTTTATTTGCTAATTTTTTAAATAAAATATTTTACAAATCTTTATTCTTTTCATTAGGAGATTTAACTTAAGGTATGACTCATTTTTTGTTATTTTTGTACTTTAAAGCCCATTTTGAAGTTTTATGTATTTCTGCTTGAAAAGACATTATTAAAGCTATTACTTATTGATGCCCTACTTGTGTGTGCCAGACCCTCTGCGAGTTATATTCTAAGTATTATCTCTGCAAGGGGCCATTACAGTCACTGTGTTGTTTTGAAGGGAATGGGCCCAGGGCCATGGAGCGAGTGTTCAATCGCAGTTTGCTCAGCCTCCGAAATCTAGCCCTCTTCCCCCCAGACCACAGTCCTCTCACTTTAACTCCAGTGCCTTACCCAGTGCTCTTGGAAGTCCATGGAGTCGTTGAGCATGTGAAATGTGTGGTGTAGCTCAAGCAAGGTGCTGAAAAGCTCTTGAGGGAGGAGATGAAGCTGAGACTATATCCCATGCCGTACAATGTGGATTTTAACCTATAGGCCCTGGGAAGACATCAAAGGTGTTCTACTTGAGAGGAAGGTTTCAGAGATGCACAGTTTCCAAGGATTGGTTCATGTCACTGAATACAGTCCAGTCTTTTAATGTGACTCTAAGCACATTAAGAATAATGGATTTTAGACTGGGAAAAAATCAAGTATAAATAAAGCCACGTTAAATAGGAGTTGGGTCTATCTTAGACAAAGGCTCTTTTTTTAAAAAAACATAAGTACCATTACATTTTACACAGTGTCTTATAACATTGTCTCTTAAAAATTGTATTGCCTACTGACTTCAAGTTATAAAAAAAGTGCAGATAGGATAATATTTTTTGCTGATGATAATAATGATAGTATGGCACTGGAATTAAAAATAGCAAAATGACTGACAAGTGGCTTCAGAAGGTGCTCAAACTGTTATTTTGGTCTCTGGGGCTTTAATACCTTTATCCCAATAGTAAAGAGTGACTGGGAGAGAAGTAATGTAATGATAGGTGACTGATACTGGTTTTCCCTGGGAATGGCTTTATGAAAAATAATCAACTAAGAAAATCTGAATAGCTACTGCCTCCTGGGCATTGCTAAATGTATTAGTTTCTTAACAAGACATGGAAAGTGTTCAACATTAAGAACAGATTTTGTTTCTTTAAGATCTTTCAGCCAATCACTGACTCAAGATTTGCTTTTTGTCAGCAAATAAAGACACACTAACCAAGAAGGTGTTGATTTAAGAGATTTTCCATGGGGTTAATTTTTTTTAATGAAAATTTTCACACAATTGAATATAATTCCTGTGAAAAAATCAAATAAATATTCTCATCCTCTGCTTGTGGATGTTTGAAGTCCCTTCCCTGCCCCTCCAGATGTTGGTCTCCCGAGTTAGTTCCTACGCTTTGGCTGTGGGAGGGGCAGTGCAGTTCTGACTGAATCTCTGAATCTTGTGCACATTGTCAGCCACTTGAGGGCAAGCAAAACCAACTCAACTGAGATGGACTAGTGATTGAAGTAGAGCAAGTGAAAATGGGGGAACAAAAAGTACCAAAAGTACTACCTTTACATAGTCCTTTTTTACTGAATTAAGATTAAGATGAATGTGTGAGAAAAATGAAAAAGAGGTCCAAGAAAGAGTGTGAGAGTTACACATGTCTTCCAAGTATGTGCTTCCAAAGCTAATCATTTAATCTAAAGTCTTGTCTAAAATGACATAGTTACTTGTTCGACAAGGAATCATAAATAGGGCTTCAATTTTCTCTGTCATTATTATAGTAGATATTTTTATTTATCCAGCACTTTTATAAACTATCTGAGGTTGTAGCAGTTTATATTCTCTGTTCTTTTGTTTATGTCCCAGCACAAAGCTAGGTGGAAAGAGGATACTTAATTCTAGCTGTAAGAACAAGCAAGGTTTTAAGAACTGTTTGCATGGAATTTTTATGCTTGTAGGTGACTTATATGGGAGAAAAAGTATTGTTTATGTGGCAAATAAAACTTATTACAATGTGTCTAATAAACAAAATATTTTTGAACATTATTTTCCATGGCATGTGAGTTGTGAGGATAGTAGCAGGTAGGACAAAGAGGAATGAAGGTGGGAAAAAAGATAACACACGTCCAAAGTCACAGGTGAATTTGCACCAGACCTAGAAGATTTTCTAGCCCTCTACTGTTTATTGAAAATTGTTCCCAAGACCAAAACTTGAGAAGACTACCGTAATGTTATCCTGAGGTATATAAGGCCACTGAACTAACACATACATATTAAATCTTTTTTTAATATAAAATTAATAAATTACATTAAAGGTGAGCTAAAGTTTGTACAACTCATTTTAAGAAGTAAGTGCACTGCTGTGTGAGAATGCATAGCTTATCTGTCACTGATAGCTAATGAATTCTTTCCCTATTAAAATTTAATTGAAAATCCTCAATGATATTTAAGCTTTCACAGAAGTGTAAACTACTGTGACTATAATTCACAATGCATTTAAAACAATTATTCTTTATCATTAAAGTTAATAATATGCACATTAACCTCTTATGTAGTCTAAATCAATATTGTAGTTTAAAAGATATGACCTCTGGACAGCTTTGTCTAAATATTGATTTCATTGTCATTTGTATAAGGTATCAAACAAATTACATGCTGCACTAATATCATTAATGCTGCCCCCATAGAGCCTCTGACTTTATGGGTTCTTATAATACAGGACATGACATTACAGAATATTGAGGACATCACAAAATACACTTGCTGAATGGATGAGATTAGACTACGGAAGGACCGAGTTGCTGTAAACAGATAACTTCCAGCCCCTTAGCTATCCGTAGACAAAAGTGAAAGGCTGCTCTTTAACATGCAGGTTGTTTGTTGAGGTTAAGTCTCAAAAGGCAGATTTTTCTTTCTGCCTCAGAGGTTTTAATTTAGCTTCTTGTGATGTCTTAGATATTTCAGAAGACAGTCTTAAGTCAGATTAAAACGTTGTAATTCTGCAATATAGCAGTTTTCTCCAAATCATCTTGTTTAGAAATTTCTGTTACAAGTGACTAGTCCGATGAATTAGAAAATGTATGTATAAAAGTAACGAGCCTGAAACTTTCAAATGATCACTATGGAATTAAATAAAAACTGACTTAGGGATGGACGTGCATCACATTTTCCCCTTGTAGTTAGCCGTTAAATTATTTTTTGTAAAAAATTAGAAATTGAAATATCAGCTGCATAATCTGCATTCTTTTACTTTTTTCCTGGTTCTATATTTCAATGAATAACAGTAATTAACATCATCCTGTTACAGCTAACTCTATTTTGATGTTGTTTAAGAAATGTTTTTAATTGTACTCCATTTTTTAAATAAAAATTTTTTAACAAGAGATGTGGTTATAATTATGATACTCTGAGCTGTGGGTGCTATTTATTCTAAAAACATTCCCCCAAAATCTCTTGTAGGTAAAAGTGACCCATTTTGTGTAGTTGAACTGAACAATGATAGGCTGCTAACACATACTGTCTACAAAAATCTCAATCCTGAGTGGAACAAAGTCTTCACATTGTAAGTAGTAATTACCTGGAGCTCATTTCAAAAATGGTGCTAAATGACATTTACTTTTGAGATTTTGTGTGTGCATTTATTCTTAACTGATTAACAACTCAGTGCATCTGGGCTGCCTTTGCTAGCAACAATGAATATCATAATTGCAATACCTTCCTATAGGGAAACCTGGGGGAAGGCCAAGTCATTTTTCTTTGTTTTCACAGATATTTTTTTAAACTGTACTTTCCATATGGTTTGTCTAAGGATTTTGCTCCCATTAACTGAATTGCCATACTGCTGCTTCTTTTTATACTTTCTATTGAAACTCTCCTCAATTGCATTGACACCAAGCAAGACAAAGCTCTATTTGTTCCATTGCTCAAATCAGCAAACAATCCGGTCTCCGATTCGGCAGATGCTTTAGTTTTCATTTGTTGCATTTCAGCACAATAAGAATATTAAGTATTGTCCTAGGTACCTAAACACCCTATCAGTTAATTTTTCTTTTGTTTTAAAAAGTTTATAAACCATTTTGATCATGCACTGTAAAAGCTTCCAATGCTATGTACTACAGTATCCTCTAAGGTCATTTAATTTGTTGTTGTTTTTCAAACTGGGCTTTGGTAACAAACTCTAAATAAGGGAAAACTCCAAACAGAATTACTTCTTAAAAGTTTTTTAATATAGTTTTTTTTGTATTTTAAAATCTTCTGAATTTCTTATTTCTTATAATGTCTCTGCTTCAGAGGCAGTAACTAATCAAATTTAATTATCTGACCAATTTATCTTTAAGGAATTCCACATTTTTATAAGAGATGAAAGCCCTGGTCAGGAGACTTGCCTTCTTGAGACAGTTGTAGAGAGTGTTTTTCTCTGGAATGCATAATTGAATGAATAGGGTTGATTATTATCAAAGGCATTAATTGATTGTGCCCTGATAAAGCCTCTTCTCACATGTGGTTGCAGTCTCTTAGTAATGAATATATTCATTTTTTGTCTTCTCTTAATTTCTGTTTTCTTGGTAAACAGTTTGATCAAAGAAAAAATGCTGTCAACAATTGGGGCTTATTTTTCCAGAAACAAAAATATGAGGAACTTGTATAGTTGTTTATTAACATATGTTGTCTTCGGAACATAATGGAATGCTACCTAATTTCTAAATCCTAGGGTGGTACAGTTGCTATCAATGTTACATTTTCCTTGTTCCGTTTTCTGTTTCAGTTAAGTTTTACTATAAACCTGACAGAAATAAGTCAATGTTTTCATGAGAGCTATAAACAAAAAGATGTCCTATTATATTAAAAAAACAAAATTATATTAAATAAACTGTGACTCTTGCTAATATCAAACCTGGTGATGTTTTCTGGGGGGTAATATGAAGACAGGAATTATTGTGAGAGGGAGAAGAAGGAAAAGTCTAAAAAATATCAGGGCTAGTTATTAGTGGTTTGTTTTTATACAATAATTTATTCTGTACCCATCCAGATGGGAAATTACATTTCATTAAAAAATTATAATTTGAAATATTGATGGCGTTCACAGTTCCAGATAATAGAACCATCACTGTGGTCTAACTAAGGTGCATTGTGGGAAATTCTGTCAGATACTAACCTACCTTGTGTATGTGTGTATGCAAATAGCATTCATAAACACACACACACACAATCAGCTGGAGCTATCTAAATTTTCAAAAGCATTTTTATTCTTGTTCTCTGCTGATGAGGTCTTCTATTTTCTTACATATGTTTATTATGCAGCAACATTAAAGATATCCATTCAGTTCTTGAAGTGACAGTTTATGATGAAGATCGAGATCGAAGTGCTGACTTTCTGGGCAAAGTTGCTATACCATTGCTGTCTGTAAGTTTTATTCACCTGACACACTGCTCTGTGTTGCTTTTGCTCAAGGAAAAAAAAACCCTTAGCTCTGTATCTGTCATTTTTCAACGAAGGTCTGTAATAAGAACACTAAAAATTTTAACATACTCAATTCACGGCCATGTTGAATCCCATGATAGTTAATTTTTCCTGACAGACTTGATCCTGGTAATGAACAGGTACTTGTCAGAATTGCCACAGTTGTTTTGGGTTCTCTGTCAGTTTCAGCAGCTGGGGGTCAAAGGTCACTGAGGGAGTGTATTCAGTGGAGACCGTGAGACAGACGGCTGTCATGTCCTTTTCCCGCAGATTCAAAATGGTGAACAGAAAGCCTACGTCTTGAAAAACAAGCAGCTGACAGGGCCAACAAAGGGGGTCATCTATCTTGAAATAGATGTGATTTTTAATGCTGTAAGTCTTAACTTTGGCTTTTTTGTACTGCTAAAGAGTTCAGTTTCATGAAAGCTTTTGTTCCTGATTTGTAGAGAATTTCTGTCATTCCTCATTTTCTCTAAACCTTGATGTATCTTGGAGAATACGCTTCTGCCACTGCCTGGCACACCCACACTTTCTGTTCTAGTTGGCGGCTGCCGCAGCAGCTGAACTCCAGCCGCTGCCTGCCTGCGTAAGAAATGGAAGTGCATGCATGTGCCACTGTATACATTTATATTTTATGAGCACAGCAGCCAGGACTTTGAAAGTTTAGAAATTATTGCAAATTGAACTGCATGAAAAACTTGTAAACATTTGTAATATATTAATCCATAACAGACACATATGTTGATGTATAGGTGAAAGCCAGCTTACGAACATTAATACCCAAAGAACAGAAGTACATTGAAGAGGAAAACAGACTCTCTAAACAGGTAAAAAGCAAGGAAAGATTAATCCCTCTGGGAAGACCTGATTATATCTGTAAAACATCTAACTAAATTCAAATACACTTTGGAGGTGTGGAGGGGGGGGAAGACTATGAAATTTTTGATCATCTACTCATGTGAAATGGCTCTTTCTTTTTTTCTTTCTTTTTCTCTCTTCCCTTCCTTTCCTTAAGTGATCAAGCAAGGACAATACCAAACTAATAAATTGAAGGGGGTGGTCAAAAAGGAAAGGGGATACTGTAGATGTTGCATAGAATGGATATGTATTCATGCAGTAGCAGAAGAATGATCATTTTGAACATAAAATACAATGTGATTGCCATGGAATGTGTAAATGAGAACACCAAAAGCTGAGGTTCAAATATTTGTCCAGACCACCCACAGGTATGGTGCAGGTGTGTGTAAAGCGAGCCCAGCACAAAGCTCTTCCCTCTAATCCACAAGAGAGGGGGCTCCATCTTTTAAGAGAAACCTTCTTAATGAGATTTTGACTATGATCTTTTCGAAGTGAACTTTTATTGACATTTTCAGCTAAGAAAATAGAAAATCAGGAACTCTGATTTTTCTGTCATGAAGAAGTTTTAAATTGGGCTTGATAGCTTGTAATTAGACTGATGGATTTAAATTAGGTTTGAATCAAGTTAGAAAGAGTACTAAGCGACCCCTTTTAAAATGTTTATTTCTAATTAACACAGCTAAAATAAAATGTATTTGATACACCTATAAAGTTTACCAAACTCATTTGTGTGTAAAAATGTTTAATAATTTTTGTAGCATTAGAAGACTGATTTTTATTTTTAATCCAATCAATTTACCATAAGCAGCAGGATCTTGGATTATTTAAGGACAGTGTGTGAGTTACAAATGCCATATGTATCTAAATAGAAACACTGATTACATTTTTCTACAATTAGAGATAAAATTAATAAAAGTAGCTCTTAAAGAAAATGATCAGGGGCCAAGAAGGAGAACAAGTAGGGAGACCCTTAAATTCGAATGAAAGGAATTTGAATTTGAGTAACTTGTTAGAACTAGTGTACTTGTATCTATATTTACACACATATAATTTTCCCTGTGACCTCAGTAAATTTTACATTGCCACTTCCTTAAAATACCAGATCAGCATTGAAGTATATTTGGAAGTAACAAAATATTAACCTACGGACGTGTTATCCTAATTATTAACACAGCTATAACTAATTTTTGAACATCATCTAGTTCTTTGTATAGTTATGCCTTAGTTTTAAATTTAAATTTTAAGTTATATAAATTCTCATATACCTTTTTTAGTAAAAGATTTCGTAAAGCACATGGTTACCATAATTTTTCTCTGACTCCAGAATTATAAGAAAATATAGGTTAAATTCATTCTGGGAAAGAGAAAGGTAGAGATAAAGAGAGAGAGGGAAAAATAGAAAACGAGATATAATAGTGAGAAAGGGAGAATCCTACTAAAATGATAGAAAAATGTTTGTTATAATAAAACAATACTTGGCAGATTTTTCTCTAAGACCCAAAATAAAAACATTCCAAGTTATCCATTTCACTTTGAAATAGCTTAAAATTAAAGCATTAAAGAATCTTAAGATCTCAATAAGATTTGAGAGTTAAAAGTATATTTAAGGTTTGTAGTATGTAAGTAGCAAAAAATGTTATTAATCCTTTGGAGATTTTTTTTTCCTTTTGAACAGAGGTAGTCTAATCTACCTGAAAATATTATTTAAAGAATGTATTTAGCTAAGAAATTGCTCTTATAATTCAGTGCTTCCGCTTCCTCCAGAGATACTTCTTTTCCTTTAACTCATGAGCCAAATTGCTTGGTATATTCTTATAACTTTATTAACTTTCTGAATCCTTTTTAAATCACAGTAAGGTTGAAGAATTTTGCAGTCTATCTGATGGTTTTTCGTCCTGCAAATTCTAATAATATTTCATCTTTATTACAGCTGCTACTCAGAAACTTTATCAGGACGAAGCGTTGTGTCGTGGTGCTTGTAAATGCTGCATACTACGTTAATAGTTGCTTTGATTGGGACTCACCCCCAAGGAGCCTTGCTGCTTTTGTGGTATGATCATACTGTTATACTTATATTGTTATTCATTAAATTCAGGGACCAGAGCTGTGTGTTTCTGTGGCTATAGTAACAGTTACGTTGATGTGGCCATTTAAAAACTCCTATTTTAAGACTTGACTGGACAGATTTGCTGTGGGCAGAACCTGATGGATTGTTCAAGGTCTGAGTCCAAGAATACACCCTCCCCCCCAGACTTCCGGAACATAAACATCTCCACCAATGTACAAATTTCCTCGTGACAGCTAAAAAGTAAAATTTTATATATTACATAATCCAAAATCCCAACAGCAGAGCCAAGAAAAGTCCTTAGTGTTTAAAAAAAAAGTTATAATCTTGACCCATCCTCATTTTACTTGTATTCATTCTATAGAGATATTTTTTTCAAAATATGGAAATCATTGACAGCAGAATGCTACCTGGTAATGCTTTAAGATGTGGATCAATTGGCAGTAGATGTGACCTATTTAAGCAGCATTTCATTATTTCTGGGATTTCCAGTTTTTAAAAGGCACAAGTGAGAATTTGATAGATCCAAACAGTCCTCTAACAATGTTCATCTTGTAGCCTTTTACTCCGGTTATTTAAAAACTGCTGATGAGACCAACTTGCAAAGCTAGAAAATCCGAAAGAATATTCTCCTCTGAGCTTTAGCTGGAATTTTCTGCTTTCACATTATTTTTGCTTATTCAGGATTTCAGTTTGAAGTTTAAGTGGAGTTCTTCTTTTGAAATCCTTTAATGTCACATTTGTTAGAATATGAGTACCTGATGCTTTCTTATAGTTACCAGTTTAGCCAAATATGACTTTATTATGGGCGCTTACACGAAGAGCCTTAATTCTAGTAACATATCAACGTTTTGGTATTCCTATTCAAATGAGTATGTGCACATCTGTTTAGTACTTTGAGCTCTGTCCTCCTCTCAGGCCTTGTATGGGGTTTTCATTAATGTCTGAGCACATGGAACAAAGAGTGTATATGTCCCTTTATGTTGTAAGTTACCAGAAAGTTAGGCAGCCTGCTTCCCATGGACACGTTGTTGTCTCCTTAAAGAAAGAGATTGTCATCATCATTAAGTTTTAGAAAGGAAACCCTGCCCCTTTCAAGACTCTTTTATTTAGTTCTTTCACATATCAAGTACTTTCAGCAGGGGTAGGGGAGCTGTTAAGCAAACTTTATTATGATTTTTCATGATCATAGAGGCACTTTGATGTTGATGAGGAAAAAATGATATTGAGGTGGGGTTTTTTTGGTCTATTTTATGCTATTATATCCAAGTTCCATGGTGCCTTGTCACAGATGCAATAATATTCTACCAAAAAGATTGTGCTGCCATCTTTGATTCACTCCTTCCAAAGTCATTCCCCACAGCTGTTTGTGAAATTGGAAAACAGAGAAACTACAAAATTATATAATTTGTTCAGGAACATTCATTTTTAAAACTTTAGCATTGCAATGTGTTTTGTAAGGCTTTATATAATTCATCTGGCTTCTAGATGTCACTCATGTAAAGTGAATTCAAGATGGCAGACTTTGTTTAAAATTTCTTTCTGATTAAAAAAAAAAATCACACACCAAAATTCTGAGAAACTTAAGCACATGTACATGATAATACTTGAGTGATTTTACTATAAGAGGATCAAAATTCAGCAGGTAAGAAATGCAGTGTCTCTGTTAGCTGGTGGTCAGTTTCCAACAGACTCAGTCCTGTGAGCCAAGCTGAATGCAAGGTGCTCGCCACAAAGGAAGGGGGCATGATAAAGGTGGGAAAAGGGACTGCTGGCACCAGTGGTAAAAACGAGACCACAAACTAATATGTGAACACACACGAATGGTACTTTTGAGAAGAAACAGTAACACTAAATGTTTGTTGGGGAAAAAAAGCACCAAATTACATTCTGTCGAATGTGATGAAAACAATGAATGATAAAACCAAGCCTCACTTAGCTAGACCTGCACCGAGAGTTCCACAAAAACGGGAACCCTGCCTCTCTCGCTGGTACTCCGGCACCATGTGTAGGGTGTCTGTCACCTGGTAGGATCCAAAATAAGTGGCCCTCTAAACCAAGTGACCAACCAATGAACCAATCTGGAAATTTTTCCTATGTGGAGAAACTTTTTATTCAATGATCCCAGATAAATAAAGTGTTTTTGCTAATAATGCTAGTTATTAAATGATGATAGACATAGCTTAGTGCTGTTGTGCCAGTTTTCCCTAGGCCTTCTTCCATTTACATGCTAAACTATTTTTTAATCTATTGATCATTTATTTTAACCTCAGATTAAATTCTGTTACAAAAAATTTTATGCAATAATAACTAGCATTTATTAAGCATCCATGTGCCAGGGAATTGTTTTGGGGAGCTCTGATGTCTTTCGTGCATTAATGAATTTAATATTTCCAACAACCTTATTATGGCATAGATACTACTATTTTCTAATATACAGAGGAAGAAACTGAGGCACAGAAAAGTTAAGTGCCTTGGCCAAAGTCACACAGCAGATATTTCCTTTCTAAAAGAAATTTTAAGTGTGCATTGTGTAATCATAAGAATCAGGAAAAAAAATCTGTTGTAGGCTCTTTATTTATTTTATAGATACTAAATGATGAGAGTACTTAAAAGTGAGATTTTTCAAATATATAATTGCATAGCCAGAACCTTTTTAGGCCAGTTTATTTTTAAAAAGCTGCTTTCCATTAGGGGAAGAGTATGAGCAGTACCCCATTGTTACAAACATATTGTTCCCATCATTCCCTGTGGCTGGATCATGGTCTATTATTATGATATTGGTTCCACTTGGCCCACTTTTTCATAAATGCAGCTGCCTCATGGAGCATGTGCATTTGTACCATTATGCAGCTTGGTTTTAGGTCCAGATCAGTAAACTTTATAATATGTAAGTGCCATTTTTTTCTATTCTGTTTTATTTTTCTTTTCTAATTTACTACTGCAAAATAACTGTAGAACAAAGAAATCAAAGTGGAAAAAGAGGAACTTTTTGTCCTAATGTCAGGTGAAGTGGAGAGAATGAGAAATGCTGGGTGGAGCTGCTCTGGCCTCTTCAGCACCAGGGCTCTGTGCTGTGGGGAAGAATCCAAGCCAGCTGCCGGTATGAGAAGCTGGAATCGGCCTAGGAAGTGATGGATGCAATATAAGTGAACATGTTCCTGGGGACGTCTGTGTTTTTGTGCTCCGAATTAGGCTTTTAAATTCTGCTATGAATATCGTATCGTATGGCTGAGAGCGAACACAGACGGATGTGGTACAGAAGGCACTGCTTGCCTATTGGAATCATCTATTTGTAGACCAGGAAATGTCTCATAAATTGGGCCTAATTTTCATCAGGCTCTTGACCAGACATTTGTGTTCTTATGGATGTCAGTGGGTACAACACGGGGAGGAAAAGAGTGCACATTCTCTCTTTCTCTTCAGTACTGTCATTTCTCACTGTAATGAGCACAAAAATAATTGGACAACTGAGCTATCAGTAAAAGGACACACTTCAGTGTGCGTCAAAGAATTATTTTACAGGACAAACTTTAATCTTTAAATGTGATTGTAGATAATTTGTGGTACCATCTGTCCATTTGGAATTGTTTTAGCCTTTTCTGTCGTTATACAGTAAGTGCCGCTGTGTTTAACATTAACATTTGATATTTTACACATTTAATTTCTGTTCTGCTGTGTGGTCCTTAGGGAACGGAGTGCTAGTGCTACATGAGAGAGACAAAGTATTGATCAGTTAACATTTCAGCTACATTTATGTATGTCGCAAAATTAATGAAAATGCCAGACAAAAATGTCAGAGTGCACAAAAAGGTAGAATTTAAATTTGGTAGTTTAATGGAAAGTTTAAGATGTGCATTATCAAAAATGTCCTCTTGCCTTTAAAGTACAATTCCTAACAGAGTAACTACAGAGAGGCACATATTTTACTTAGAGGAACAATGAACATGAATTATGAAGGGATGGCAACTTCTCGAAGTACTCCGTGCTCCAAAACGGCATGTTTAAAGGCTTAACTCTTACTCATAAAATACATTTGTTTCTGTTCATATCTGAGGGCTGCTGGCTTTGACCCTCTGTTCTGACCAACCTACGAGGCAGGCTTCCTACTGAGATTCTCTCCCTAGGTTTTCCTTGGTATCCGTGCATTCCTTTTGTGTCAAAACTGAGAATTCCCTCTACGGCAGTTCATCGAGGCCACTCCGATTCATTACTCGTTCCTTTTGAGTCCTTTTCAAATGCCTGGTTTTCCTTTGCTTCCAGATAATTTGTGCTCCACCTTCATTCAGTCCCCATTTTAGTAAAGGATCACACTTGGGACAGCAGCTACTCTCAGAAAAGCTGGACCATTATGCAGGAAAAGAAAAAAAACAGATGATGTATGCAGAGAAAGACATGGGGCAGCTCTGTGTAGCCAAATGATTAAAAAAAAAATGGAGGAAGGACAAGCAGAGGAGGAGGAACTGACTTGCAGAGCCAAAGGATATTAATACAATGTTCTGAAGACAATCGGCTCTGAAGGATTCTTTATCAAGTACTTCCTGAGTAGAAAGCCCACTGCTATTAAATAACATATGGATTTTTTTCTAAAAGTTATTGCAAACAGTGAAGACATTTTCAGTGGCCTTCTTGTTCAGGGGCTACACAGGGAGCGTTGCTTAAGGAGAAATATCAGAGTGAAAACAAAGGCATGTCTCTGTCACCAGTAGTTCTGGTTTAACATTCCTGCTCCTGAACAGTGTAGGGTGATTGTACTACATGTGAAAGGTGACTTTGGGTTTCCAACAGAAATTCCTATTTTAAAAACTTTCAGAGACATTGCCAACACTACACCAAGAACATTATGCTTCAAGTCCATGGCAATAGTCAAATGATTTTTGTAGAAATTTTTTGATGTTCTTATTGCCATGATTTTACTTTAGGGTTAGAAGAAAAATTGGAAATGTTACAGATGTAATTTTTGTTACTTCCCTGCAATAGCAAAACAGAAGGACCCCCCAAAATCAAAGAAACAAGTACTGAAGCAAAATTACCTGTAAGTGTTGGTCATACCCCTGTATCCTTGATATAAATCTCAACCTCCAGGTCCTTCTTCACTTATACTTTCCTCTGATATAAACACTAAGGTTAGTACACACTGTTTCCAATTTAATGTATAGAAATTTTAAAGGTACTTTAAACATTGCTTTCCCAAATGTATGAAGAAAGGAGAAAGCCTATATATTGAATATAATTTCACTGACTTAGAAGATGGTATACCTCCAAAGTTGCCTAAAATTTCTTTTTCAAAGTCAATGATTATTGACAGCTAGAAGATTCTACTACAGTTTTATTTTCAGTAAATGGATGATTGTGTGCCCGATTCATATGGACAGGCTGGCACTTTCAGGTGGTACTCAAAATACAATTTTCCCCAAATTTGTCTGAATTCTGAGAAAGAATAATTTTTTTTCAAAAATTGGCCTATGAAAAATTAGATTTTCTTAATTGGTGCCTTTTACAAAGCAGTGCATATAAATTTTTTACAATTGCATCAAAAACCACAAATTGGAAGCAAATTTAGTTTTAGGATTGATCACAATGAGCCAAAATCACCCCTGAATCAGGAAATTTAGCAAATTTCCAGATATTAATGGAACAGAGCGTTTTGACTAGATTTCTCTAATCCTTCTTGAGAAATGATGTTCTAATTCAGTTAGGAGGTCTATGTAAATGTATAGTCTTTTTGCTTTGTTTTCGTAGCTGTTATATATACAGATAAAGCACTTCCTCACATCACTGCTTAGTTCTCTTTAAATGAGGCCAATGCACTTCTTTGCGTTGTTTTAATGGGTGTCATCAAGAGGGCCTCCTCTTCGGAGTGAGATAATCACATAAACCACAGAGTGTGCTACTCTCTGAAAAGATTATTCCTCTTAAATTTTACTTCACATTTATGATAAGAAGAATTTAATTCTTCTAGCACATCACCCACATTCTATTGTCTCTACTCTCTCTCCTGCGTCCTCTAATGCAGGAAGTAGTAAGGTGCTATCATCTGGAGACATTTTCTTCTGGGGGCGATTTGGGGAAAATAACTTTATTTTGCTTTTTCTCAAGTACAGTGCTATTGTGCTATATTACAATCAAACACAAATCACAGATACCACCAAAATAACTATGATATGATATTGGATCTAGCAATTGGCCTTCTCACAAACTTTGCTGGCATCTGCAGTGATACCATCACTGCAAGGTTGGAGTGGGGGCAGTAATGCCTGACTGTAGCCCCTTCTTGCTGTACGGCTGCTGTCCCATTCACCTAAAGCAACCTCTTTGCATCACTTTATGAGGTAGCTTTAGTCTCAAAACTTTTATGAGACCCTGAAAATAATTGTGCCTGGTGTATTTTATAAGAATTGACTAAGATCAAAAATTATAAAATGATAAAATCAGAGCTGTCTGTCCCCAGATTCCTAAACCAAAGTTCTCATCCTCTGAAGAATTTTCTACCTTCCCGCTTTAATTTAAATTGTTAGGAACATGCATTCTGAACCAATTAGCAAGCCATCTTCCACTGAAAACTATTTTCATGTAAAGTATTTTGCAAAGAAAAATGTTTCAATGAATAAGATAATTACATATTTTATTTTAGTATAATTTTAGAAAATAAGAATAACTTTTCAAAGATTATAAATTATAATAGAAATACACTCATTAATATACTTTAGACAGTAAGTTCACTCTATACATATTTTAATACCCCTTTGTTTCAAGTAAATATTAAGAAACAGAATGCTTTCTGTTATCCCCTTTTTTCTACTTTGATCAGGTATGAAGATATACCTTAGAATTATGAATGTGTTAGAGTTAATTTACCAAGTGAGAAGCTACCCTGAAATGTTGTCATTGTTCCTGTTTCCATTGCCCCTTTTCTAGACATTTTACCACATTTTACCATGATAGTCAGAATTGGGTATAAAGACAGTAGTCAGTCTTGACACAGTAGAACTGGGCCTTATGACTGTGCTCTGGTTGCCCCTTCTACTCTGCTGTGAAGACAGAGGTCCAGTGCTCACCAAGTGGCAGCATTAGAGATCAGTAACACAATGAAGATGAGTGATCATTTCTTGTGTTCACAGCAGTTATCAGCGACTGGCTCAAAGGGAAGTAATGCAGAGAAATTAGAGAAAAGCTGAGATGCTAGGAAAGATGGAAATTATATCAGTTGTAAACAGGTAATTGGATAAAAACCAAAGTCAATCCTGACTTTTTAAGAATGGTATCATGCCCTGGCTGGCATAGCTTAGTGGATTGAACGTGGGCTGTGAACCAAAGAATGGTATCAAAAATTTTAGAGATAAAACTTGGCTTTTAAAAATCGTAAATCAGTCTCTTCATATTCACCATCTAAGGAGGTGACATGGGGAAAAATTCATTTAATTTAATGAGAGAAATTGAATACTAAGGAATATGATTTTGTCAGAGAGTGTTGATTTTCAGAGGGCCATGAATCATAGTGCTATCTTATGATTTTTTTCTCTCCTCAAAGAACCAATTTTTGCCCCCTTGGGTGCCATATAGTCTCCATTGAGAATGCATGCTCTAAAGGAAGTTTAATGTGAGTTTAACTATGTTTGCTTTCATAATGTTTGGATCTACTATAGTTTGCATACAATGCAAATTATCCCCATAGATATTCAGTCTGGAGAAAGAGAATTTGTAATCTCTATACAAAATCATTAACTACATTGGAGTCTGATGAAAAGAAAAATTGTGTTTGGCTTCATAGACATAGAAGAATTAAATCTTCCCCATATGAAAATCCTTATGAGAGTTTTCTTCTCTCCACCAATTCCAAGGGTGCATTGTTGTGCTTCACTGAAATCAAGAAGTGGGGTGAACACTAATTCTGGCCTAAGTAATCTAACAGCTCTTATTATGAGGATTTGATGGGTTTTGTCCATACTTTGTACTATATTTATGACTCATAGATAATCTTTATATTCTTAAATGAATATCATTATGTCGGAGATATAAAAGCATACTTCATCAGGCTCAATTACCTATTAGATCTTCATTGGAAGGGCAGGAATAAAGGTGGTAGAGCAGGGAAGTCATGTGAAACAGTAAAGATGCATGTTCTACTGGCCATTCTACATGACAAGTCCCCCAGTTCCCCATAGGAATAAAAAAACTTCTACTACTGCAATTTATCGATACTATATAAATATATGATGTTTTATACCCACTGTACTAAAATACAAATAATTCTACTGCATTTTCCATAGTTGGCATTCTATACAGTTCCTGCCAAGCAGACTTCAGGCAATGCTTACATGTTTCAAATAAGAATATAGCATTCACTTTTGTTGTAAATGTTGGTGAATTAAATATCATTTCCCATAGTCAATTAGATCTTTTGGATTTAATTTAAAATAATAGATCACTGAGGTTTAAAGCACTCTGTTAATTAACCACAAGTTAGTATACTGAGGTTATAAAAAAGAGATGTTATATGTTTGAAGTGATATTAGTAAAGTGATGGCTGCTACTCAGAAAAAATGAATTAATAAATATAGAAACTCAGAGAGCTGAGTTTACCTTTTCTACTTAGGCATCAGTACTGAAAACTTCCAGATTTTGTTTTAAATTCTTTTAAATAGAGTTGGGTTCTTCCATTGCAAAAACCTATTGTATCTCTAAACCAGGAAGGTGGTATTCATAAGAGATCTTTAAACCTGGGATCCACAAGTGTGTCTGGTTGTGCACTGTTGTTTACATATCTAAAATTCCCAGAATATGAGCCTCCTACCATGGTTTTATTTCTAACTCCTAAATATGTTTCATATGGGCTCCTACCCTCCAAATAAGATGTACAAGTCTGTTTTGTAAAGTAGTTGCTACCTTGAATCCCATTTCCTCATGGTAGCAATGTCACACAGAGCATGACACAGACACATTTGCAAAGCCTGTGGAGCCCTTCACAGAGTACTAGCAGTAGAATGGGAACATTACATGTAGGAAGTAGATTCACTGCAATCACAGCTGGGTGCTCAGGATCCTAGGAGCACATCTGTCCAACATCGGCTTCAGGATAGAGCATCTTCCCAGTGGCAAAGGCAGGGGGCCTGCAAAGATAGAGAGTGTATGGGCTTTGAAAGGTTCAGTAGTCATAGAAGATGACAGCTGGAAAGGGAGTTTAGAGATCACTTTACAATAGAGGAAATTAAAGTGCTAAAAGGTAAAGGGATTTACTGAAACACTAACTCTACTTCTCCCCCACTTGCTGGTAATGGGGGCTACAAAGACAGCAGCTCTGAGAAGGTAGATGGTCAGAAAGACACAGCAAGAGGGGCGAGGAGAGAGAAAGAGAGAGATTGAGCGATTATGAAGTTCATACCTTTTTAATTAAGAAAAACTAAGTGCCTGACATTATTCTGTAGAGTTCTAAGAGTGTAAAGTTGGACTACCAATCATTGGTATTTCCTGTTAAAAAATGTGTTGATTTTGGAGGGCTGGAATTGCCTATTTGAAATAGTAAGTCTGTGTTCACTTTGCTTAGTATTATTCCTGTGGTTTAAGCAGTAAGTGTATATCTTATGTTTTGATGAACTTTTCTATCAGTTGAGGTCGTACTGCACGATGGCTCCCCAAACCCTGCAGTTATATACATATGGTAATAAAGAACCCTTAAAGAGTTCACTGTGTGCTTAAATGAGGTACATCTTACACAAGTAAAGAAATGTCATTTGGCCTCCAAGTAGTATAAATTACATATTCCCAAAGGTAAATGTAGACTCATTAAGAATATATTTCCCCAGTTTCAAACATATATTATCACTGAGCTGCTTAAACAGTTTAAACCATCTATATTGACCCATATTGATTTAATTGTAGCTAAGATGAACCTGTACATGGGCTAAATTTCCATTAGACTAAATAAATGCCAGGGGGAAACAGTGTATGTATTCTGAATTATTAAGAAAGCTGGTTGGTGATCCAACATCATTGTATTGCTCTAATCCTAAATTAATAACTTGGACATATTTTGAGATACTATTAGAATTTGTAGGGTGTTGCCAACTTCATTACATCAATTATGTGAGGTACAGTTTGCTATAAACTCAGTGCACCAATTTATTGCAATTGGAGTTACTGGAGTGGAGACAGCTAAATTAAATCATCTGTGTGATGCTTTGAAGTCCTTAACTACAAGGGCCTGTGGACCATTTAGGCTTGAGGAATGTACAGGATCACAGCACCCCGAAGTTTTTGTTTCTCAGAGCTAGGTATTAATCTTGAAAAGTGATTTAGCTTAAAATTATTATTTGAAAATATTCTGTGTTGGACCTAAGAAAGAGAGATAAATCATGAGGAAAAATATTCCATCCATGTTTGCTGAAAATGCATGATTTTTCTTCCAAAAATATTCTGGAGACATATTTAATAATACCCAAGTCTATTTCTAATTGACTAGAATGCTTAACCTAAGTTTAAGGAACTAGGAAATAAAATAGATTGTAAACTTAAAAATGCCATTTGTCAGTATTTTTAATCCATTACTAGAAGCAGTGACAGGAAATAAATTCAGGCTGTTCTGCTCGAGATGCATTCTCGTTGCCATTAACAGATCTTCCCCGTTTTCCTGCACACTCCATAAAACTGTGTTGAATGACTGACTCAGATGACTTCCGCGGCAAAACTTGAAGTTAAAGCTGTAATATTGTAACAGAAACCCCCAACAGTAGTATCAGATGAAGCTGAGAATAAATGTAGTATATCAGGCATCATAAAAGGGTAAATGTGGGGTACATTTATGCTCTTCTCCATCTACTATGAGATTCATACATAAGATTCACACTCATTATTTCTGTCATCTTAATGAGATCAGTGTGGGAACATTTCTCTTCTCTCCCTCTTGACTGTCAGAAATGGGGCACTCCATTATTTCTCCTTCCTCTCTGTACTTTTAAGGGACTTGTAATATTTTCTTGGAAGGCCAGAAGTGTGAACTGTTTACAGCACTTGGCCCTAGGGTGTGGCATGAATAGGCTGACGGACTTGACCTGGAGACCACAGCATTGGTCTCTCTTGTTCTCACTTGCTTTCTCTCACATGTGCACTTTTATTTACCATTTTTTTCAGGTTTTCTCATCTGCTCTTCTTCCCAAAGGTTTTTTTTTTTTTTTTAAAGAAGGGAAAAGATGTTTTCTGCACGTGCAGAAAAATATGGTACCTGACCATTACCTCTAAAGCTCTCCTCTTTCTCATGGATCTGGTGCCCTAATGGATTTTGCAGTCTTCCTAAACCAAACCTGAGTGCGGGTGGTTCGTGTGTCCAAGCCAGATGCATGTCTGGCCTTGAACTGAAAGAGATAAAATGGGCAAGGGACCAACTTCTAATAAATCTGATCCTCAAATTTTCAGACCTGTAGTCGCTGTTTATAATTAAAGTTGCTAGGAGAGATTTTTTTGTCATGTTTTAAATCACAGATTCCCTTTGTCATTAAGGACAACAGGAACTTATGGAAATATTATTTAAACCATCTAGGCTATTATTAATTTACACCATACCCACACTGTTTTTGGTAATACTTTCCTTGAGAGGAACTCATGTGTTAGAGGCTTCCCTTTAACGTGATTGAAGAATTTTAAAGTAGGCATTTTTAATATTTGCTGCCCTCTTAATTATAACTTGCTTAATGCACCACTGTTAGCACAGGGATTATGAGTTAATAAAAGTGTCATAGTATTAGTGAATAAAACACTATATAATTTTCCCCAGGTAATGATTAACAGCATAAGGCTATATTAACAATATTCTTAGTGTTCAGTTCCTAAATGTATTTGATTCTCATCTTTTAGAATGTAATTTGGTACTGGAATTCAGTAATAAAATGTTTGAGGGTTTAGTAAGCTAGTTCATGTAAACTTCTTGGATTCATGAATTTTTTCAAAACATTTGTATTACAATGCTGTGCAAAATACTATTCTTTTAAAAAAGGAATCTTAAAGTTTTAAATGTTAGCTTACTTAGCATTTGCCAGAGTAACCTTATTGAAATTCGTAAAGAGCTTATTTATCTCATCACAGTATTTGTTAAAACAGTTGAAAAATAAAATTAATAAGCCATTAGGTCATTATTACATAATGGTTTTGCTCATATAGATAAATGAATTTCTTTCTCTCTCCCTCTTTTTGAATAATGTCTTTTTGGCTTTGTTCCGTGGCTGCAGCAGGCTGTTAGTATGTATCTTTATACCATCAGAATGAATGAGATATATCTGTATAAATTATTGATTCACTTGAGCCTACCTCTGTAATTCAGAGCTGAAAACTCTGGCAGCTTATCTAATAGAATGATATAACTAGGAGACTGAAGTTACCTACCACAGCAACAATTGCCAGTTGGGGGGTCAAATGCCCTTTTACCTTTATACCTGAACACCTGCAAATTGAGCTGTATCCCATTCAGAATTTTAAGAACAGGTCCATTGTCACAGGAAGTAGAGTTTGTTTCTTGGAGAAAATTATGCCAGTTCTAGTTCTGAATGAAAGACAAGGCTTTTATTACTCAAGGGATATTAGGGCTGACTGCTTTTTTGAGAAAACAAATTTGCTGTAACTTTATCTGTAATTTAGTCCTGAATGGGTGCAAATAGACTGCACATTGTATGGTGCAGAAAGAAGAAAATAGGGGTTTGTTAAAGCCGTACAAGGGCTATGTAACCATTATATTTCCGAGGGAAGTCTTATCAGAGTTGCGGGTTATAAGGGGAATAGTTTGGTTACAGCCTTAGCATCAAACACCTGTTTTGAATTTAGTTTAGAATGACATTGGAATAGAAAGTTTGTATAGAGTTGTGGATGATGGAATAGCCATCTCCCGATAGTTACCATATAGCTTGTGTTTGACTCCGAGACAGGCCCTGTCCAAGAAATTTCAGAAATTATTCTAATCACTCATTCCCTGTGAGGTTGAATGTTAGCTACAGAGCTGGTTGGGGTATGTTGACTTGTTTCCTTTGTATAAGAAGATTAGATTCATAGGATTATATGCCCTTTCTAATTAAAAAAATAATAATCCTATGCAATACTCTTTGCCTAAGAGTCTGAGTCAAGCTTTGCCAAGGCTGAGAGAAAGATGAATGTTTTGAGTATGGGACAAGAGAAAGCATACCTTAGCTGATGAGCTTGCAAGTCACACCACGTGGGGACTAATGGATTGTCTATTTGGAGAAAGTCATCCCTCAAGTTGGTCACCCACTGCTTAGTCAGCAAGCTCAGTAGTTGTCATAGAAACACTCATTTTACAGTGTTATAGTTGGTCACTGACATGGAACCAGACTAGGTAATCAAACATCTCAGCCATATGCTTGTTCTGAGCTCCAGCATAGTCAATTAGCACATTTTCTATTAAAAACTTAGTTGTAATAGGTCTTCATTAGCTAGCAGTTGCCATAATTGAATAGTTACTCAATTACGTTCATCCCCCACCTCATTTTCACTTCTTTTCAGAGTCCAAGTAGGAATATGTCCAAGAACACTCATGAGCCATACCTCAAACAGGCGGTTTGAAGTTAACTCGGGGTTTAATACTTATATTTTTCTTGCCGTGCTTTGGTATGGATAACTAGGCCCTTGGACTTGCCCTTTTCTGTTTATTTTGGGATTTCTAGTGTTTCTTCACTGAGTCGGGAGAGGAAAGAAGTGTTAAATGGTAAAATCCCATGGTCGGTAATGTCTCTAGGAGGTGACCACCTTTATTTTCACTGTTCTTTAGTCTCCCCAGCAGATACCCATCTGGGCACATCATTTTGGGGAAATTACTCCCCACTATGTGCATTATGATCCCTGCTACCTTTCACCTTTGTCTTCCATGTTATAATTCCTGCTACTGTCATTGAAATTCACCTATGCCCTGTATCATCTGATGATCAAATCTGTTTGTTATCTAGGAATAGGAATGGGGCCACCCCTAGATGACATGCTCACATTTTATCACTGGCCTTGTGGACGAAGTATTTCTAATTTTCCTTGCCATTCCAGTCCTGTTTACAAGCAGGTGTAAAAAGGCTCTAGCTGAGATATCAGAGATCCTGTAGAGCATTACAATGGACCCAGTCACTTGCACAGATGCTCTTCTTGGTTTATAAGAATTGTACCTCTTCCTTCTATGAAACAATCTGGAAGAGAATTGGCCATAAAGGTTTTCTGAGCTTGGCAGCCTCATCAGACTTTTCTCTGTGTAACACAAAATAAGCAAAAGCAGACATCCACATACGAAGTGTAACAAGCCACAATTAGCTTTAAAAAACACACACACAGGGTTTAAATTTCACTGCATTATGAAGTGTGATGGCTGCAAATTTCCAGCCATCGTGTGGCCTATCGGAAGGAAAGATACAATCAGAGTCGTGTTAACGTTCCTGCTCCTCTCCATTCTCTGGAACGTGGACACGGTTTGGTCCTTTTCTCATGTATCTCTGCTTGCTGACTAGGTCTTTGCAACTTGGGCTTGTAGGCCGGATTCAATGTAAGAATATAAATTGTTTCATGGATGACAGATTATACATCTGGTTTCTTCTCCCCCCAACCCCCATGTTCACCTTTATAGTGATTTTTTTTGCAAAAAGTAATGTGGTTTAAAAATCATTTTAAGTTGCCCAACATAAATGATAAAATCAAATATTGGATTCACAAACAATAGCCTTTATTGGTTTGTGACAAGTGATCCATCTTTTTACATTACTGCAGCTTTCTGAACCAGATTATTTTTCATAATTGATAATTTGTGAGTCATATATTTGTTATCTGTTCTTTTATGGCTTTGAAAATAGTGAGTGATGCCAAAGATCACTGTGCTTTTATAAAGAAAATTATTTTAGTGCAGTTTATTGGCTGGCATTTTCTGGAAGTGTGTTACCGGTAAGGTTTGCAGAGCGTGTAACAAAGATAAAAGTAACATACCTTGCTAGCGAGAGACCTGACGGGTTCAGAATTCATAGTGATAATGTGAATTTAGTTTTAGAATCCATTCATGTTTAGCATGAGAACAGTGAAAATACACAAATGAGAAGAAAAATGTCAAGTACAGCTTTGCAAGCTAAGAAAAAAATAGTTGTTATGGGCAAATTCCCAATACACAATTCACATTAAAACAACATATAAACACAGTGGGCTCCTTTCCATGAGCATTACGGTTGTGCCACGGAATAATAACACTGTTTATTGTGACCAGTCATTGTAGGTGACTCTGATAGACATGGCCTTAGGATAGGTATCTACCAATCTACCAGTTTTTATTACTCAGCTGTATATTTTCCTTCTAAAACCTTCTTAAATGCAAATATAAAAAGTCTTACCCTTTATTATGATTTATAATTATGGTAGAATTAGGACTACACATGAATTTATTTGCCCTGGTAAATAATAATAATGCCTTTACAGTCTGTTTTACCTAAGAGGGCAATATTAAAAAAAATTTAACCCTTAAATAATAATTCTCTCACACATCCTGAACATTTTTGCTAATTCTCTTCACAGTTATACTGACTGACAAAGTATAAATCAGTTGGCAAATAGCAACACAATTTACTGAGAACTATATAAGAAGGAAAATATTGTTAGATGAATTAAATATTAATTCACAGAAGATCTGTTTTGAATTTGCTTTTAGAAATTATATGGTTCATTCTAAATCTTTATTAAAATTTTTCCTTAACATTTTAATTATAGAAAACTGTTTCTAATAAAATAGATCATCTACTTAATTAAAATAAAATTGAAATCATTTAATCATTACATGATTATATTATCATTAAATACAATTAAACATCATATATAAAACATTTGCTCTTCATGAGACTCTGAGAATTGGGAAAAACACCTGTCGGTTGATGCCTTCAGCACTTCCACGGTTAAAGTCACAGATTCTATGACACTCATCTATTACATCACCTAACTGCTCAAAATGCACACTTTAGTTGGGAAAAAATACTGAACTGTATACAGTTGGCTCTACATCAAAATAAACTATCATCTGGATTATTAGTACAATGCCCTCTTGTTGATGATTTTGTTATATTTGAACTCTTTATAATTGAATTTCAGTGAAGATTGTAATGCCTAAATATTTTAAACATACATCATAAATAAAATTATACTATTCACAACCAAACTCCAATTATGAAGAATACCAGTCTTCCCTTATTCAACCTGCATATGTTCTAAATTATGTTTAAAATTAAGGATGTGTGAAACATCTTCATCAGATGGGCAAACAGAATGTTTGAACTATAAAAATAGCAGCGTTAGAGAGTGATTAACTTCCCTTTCTGCATATCTTAGAATACGTTGACAATGTTCCTTAGCGTCTGTAACAGTATGAGAAAGATTTTGCTCTACCTTTTCAGATGTTGCATCGGCCTCATGTACAGCATGTGCAGTAATGGTGGGATATGTTTATTTGTACATATGGTGTGACAGATTGTTGATGTGTTTAAGCCATAATATATTATTCAGTTTTGAAACCTACTCTCTTTAGAGTTGGAATTTTTTTATAATTGAAGGAAAAAATGCATTTCTAATGATCTGCCTTATCAATGTGAAGATCTGCATTTTTAAAGTCACTCTCTGTACTTTAGAGTATGTGGGCTTTTATATAAATTTCTGAGAATTCAGTACAAATTTTATATTTTGGGGCAAGTAAAAATCATATTCCTTTATTGTAAGATGAACTAATATCTGAGCTTCATAACTAAAGTATTTAATATTTTCTTAAAGAAGGAATATAGGTTAAAATATATATAATCTGTAAGTTACTCTAAAAATGAAAATAGCTATTGAACAAATTAATTTTAAAAGTTATACAGAGACAGGGAATATATAGTAGAAACAGTCCCTTCCCCTATCACTGCCTCCTGATGAGATTTATTCAGACCATGGTAACTAATTCCAAATTTTATGAATGATCACTCTACCAAAAACAATCAAAATCATCAGTATAGATTCCGTGTAAAACCTATATATGGAATCAGTCTACATTCATAGCTATTAGAATATATTATTTAAAGAGAACATTTTCCCCATCGGAAAAGCAATTTATATTTTTCAGAATATAAAGAAACATCCAAAAGGAAAAAAGTGAAAATAATAGAAAACTAAAACTGGATTGTAGTTTTAAAACCACAACTGTCAGTACACATCCTAATGTTTATTATGGAATCTTACAAGCTCCTGGGCTTTTCTGCTTGTCAGCAAATAACTTTTGTGCCGTGATAAAAATTGTTTACCTCTTTCTCTCCTCCACCCCAATCGCCTTGCATTGAATATGTCATTCTGCAGTTTGGCCTGTAGGTAGCAATCTTGCACCATAAAAAGCTCTCCATTTGCTCATTTATTTAGGCTAGAAAAGCTTACACCATTACAGATCTGTTAAATGTGAGCAGTGTTATTTGCATAAATTCCAGACTTTGATGATGGTCTGTGGCCTACAGATTATTTATGCAGTTTTTTGGCCTCGAAGTTCACAGTTTTGCTCAGAGGTGACTTTACTTTGCATCGTGACCCCATGTAGGTAGGAGACAGCCGAATGCTTGGGTGCATAACCTGGAATCTTGATAATCATAAGGCCTCTTGTCTGAAACATAATGTTTTGTTTCCTATACAACCCTTTATATAAAAAGAGAAATCCACAAGTCTTCTAAAATAAAGAATAATATTTTAGTATTTATGTAGCAAAGATTATGGAAAAGTGCTTCTGAAGTCAGGGACTCTCACATGCAATGAGGCAATTGCTGTTAGCATTTCAGAACCTTTACTAGTTTAGACCCGTTTAATTGTATTTCTTTGTTGTTGTTATTGTTTAATTGTATTTCTATGAAGAACAGTTAAAGGCCAAAAGAATCAACATCATTATTGTAATTTGCTATTTTTAAAAAAATACCGCAAAGTGCCATTGCATGCACACACACACACAGCAAAGAGGATCATTTTCTTTCTTCTCAGCTGTTTTTTTTGAGTAACTGATAAGTGTATTAATTCAAACAGTTGCCAAGCAGGTACAAAAATATTTCTTTATTTCTAATTAACAGGTTGAAAATAGTACGCGATGTTTTCAAACTTGAAATATTGAAAATATCAAAAGTATAAATTTTTCTTTTAGAAAGATAAATTCTCTTTTGTCAACAGAGCTATTTGTCCACTTCTGATCTCTTGATCATCCCTTCCTCCCTCACATCAGCTGAGTGCCCACTGGGTGCCCAGGTTCTGTTCTGGATTGGGATTCAAATTGCTTAGGACCTGACTGTGAACATATTCATATTCTTATTAAAGCCACAGCTTACAGAGGAGGGAAATGGATTTTAATTGCACTGAAATTTCATCAATATATTTTACTCTCAGGTTAATATTTCATACCTATGAATGTCTGATTCTATGTTAATTTTGTGGAGTTCAAAAAATCACAAACCTTCATCCCTCTGTTTGCTACCAAGGAACTTACTGCATTTTAGAGAATGGAGCTTGGTCTATTTCAGGGGGCCTTTGAACAAATTGTTTCTGAATGATTGCATCTCTTAATGTGGAATATTATACTTAAATGAGAGAGAAACTAACCTTTGATTGTCACTGCAATGTCAACATATTTTGAACTATCAGTAATTTAAGTTTCAGCTGTTGACCAAATTGGAAGTGTGATGCATCTTATTTTGCAAAAATTGCCCCATAGTCCTAGAAATTGTATATTATCATTACCACCTTTGTTGACAAAACTTCAAATACTTTTCTAAAGTTTGAAATTAATGCAGTCATAAGAAACTTACGGCTGTGATTGCATTTTGGACCTGTCATGCCCGCTTTTTATAATACTTGCAAAGGTTACAGAGTGCAGTTTCAGGAACAAGAAGAGCTTATTGTTTGTGAGGAGTCTCCTTTGATTCCATGGATCAGTGGTTATTAGAGCTGCAGCTGGTTCACAACAAATATTCACATCTTAAGTGGTTAGATAGAGAAGTCATTTTCTCACAGGCTAACCCCCAGGGCTGCGGGTGGGGGAGAAGATCAGAAAGAAATAACTTGAGTGACTACGAAGTTTCAAACCTACTGCTGAAACGTGGATGAGAAAAATAACTTTTATATGGTAGGGAGGCTTCTTCATAATGTTACACATCTGATTTTGAACCCTTCTTTACTTTTCCAAAGTTTTCTGATTATAGGATTCAGTGACATATTTCTTTGTGAAATGTAGTTGGTTTACATGTTGGCTTTAATCAGATTTGGGCGTACTATTAAAACATTATTTTTTTAGTATGCTCTTTTGTATTCTGAGAAAGTTGTCTCTAAGAGCAAAAAAATGTAGATCATCCAATAGTCCTTCTCTCCACCTGCTTACTGCCCCTCCCAGATCAAGGCCTAGGCTAGGATACCAAACAGGTGAAGGACCTGCAGTGTCAAGGGATCAATTCTTATCTGAGCTAAATGAGGCTGAAGTTGCATATGAAAATAGAAGAGTGGAAAAACAGGTGCTTGAGCAGGTGGGTTGTGATCTTTTGCCATTGCACTGGGTCTCATTGCTTTAGAATAATCACAAGGACAACAGAGCTCCCTCTGTTACAGAGAAGTCTGGGGCATCCTCACGTCAGGGCTTGACCTTAAGGGGTGATGAACTTGGCTTGGGGGGAAGGACATTTCTCTCTCTCTCTTTCTCTATTTGCCCACCCCAATATGCATACAAATACACACATTGCTATCTCCTAATAAAGCCAATAAAGATTTTTTGTTTCACTCCCAGAGATCCCTTCCTGTGTGTGCGACAGGGCACAGAGCAAAGAAGCCGTCTTTGTTCTCTGTCAAACCTCAGAAATCCTGTTCTCAGGGGAATACAATGGATGTATCTCAGAACTAAGGAAAACATCAGGAATTGTCATCTTTTATGTCTTCATTTTCTCAGAAGATGTGAAAATACCTTTAGAACTGGAAATGAAGCATAGAAAAAGACTTAGACCTGCCCCCACATTGGAAAAACAACTTTGTTTCTGTTTTAATAGCTAAAGAATAAGTAGATCCTATTTTTAAGAGATGAATAATTATTACATTTATTAATAAGGTCATAATAGCCAGCTCCTTGGCAGAGTGCATGGAACTTTGAATAAGTTCTTAGAACAAAGTGCTTCTTAGCCTTCGATCTGTGTCACCTGGGGGTCTTCTTAGAAACCCAGATTATAAACCCCGGTTGGCCAAGAGCTTTTAGGTGATTCTGATGCTTCCAGTTGGGGACCATACTTTAAATAAGACCTTGCTAAAGATCTTAACTTAGACAAAAAAAATGCCAATGATCTGCACACGGTTTTTCAAATTTAGACATGTTTCATAATCATCTGGAAGGTTCTTAAAAACACAGAAATCTTGGCTTCTATCCGAGGTTTGCTATGTGGTAGGGTGGAGGTGGAGCTAAAGTATTTGCATTCTTAACAGGTTTCCAGGTGATGCTCATGCTAATGTTGCAGGGACTGCGCTTTGAGAACCCTGGTCTGCTACAGTCCACTCCACTGGATGCTCATTAGTGTCCCCAACGGTGCATTCGAAGAACTCACTCACACACACTCTCTCTCATGCACACACACATACACACACACCCCAGTATCTGCCCTTCAGTGATTCTGATTTCACTGGTACCGGACAGGGATCAGGTAAAATGAATAAAATCTAACTACCATCAGGTTATTCTAATGTGAAATCAGAATAGAAAACCCACCTGGGTTCCTTCCACAAAAGGGCATATAACACATTGTAAGAGGAAGGACTTAACCAAGAGAGGAGAGAAGGCAACATTTCAAAAGACTGAAGAAAAAAGCCAGAAATTTCCAAAGGAGGAGGTGAAAGACACGGTAAAGATCCTTTTTCTTTTTTTTACAACAACATAAAGTAAAACTCGTGAGTGAATAAGGTTCAGAAAAATGTTCTTACAATTGGTGGCTGGGGAGCTGCTGGGATTCCACAGACACTGGTGTCGGACACTGTTCCGTCCGTTTGTCTGCCCCAAAGCCTCCTGCCCCTTAGCCCCACAGGAGAAGCAACCCCTTGACGTGGCCTCCACAGTTTTACTTCTCTTGGAGCAGATAGATGAGTGTAGTTCTAGAAGTGAGTTAATGAGATGAATAAAAATAAAAGGTCCACACATTGCTCGAAATACAGAAAAAATTACCTTATCTCTCCAACTCCTTCTTTTAAAGATGAAGACCAAAAGCCTTGTCAGTTGCCAAGGTCACTCACTTGGCAGTGTTTGTAGGGGAACATCCAAGAAGCAGACTGGGGTGAAATATAGGACGGGGGTGATCTTTCATAGTCCTTTGTGGTACTTGGTGTCTGTCCTGTTTGCAGTAGACTGAGTAGCTGCTTCCAGCTAATCTTTTTTAATCTTTAGAAACATAGCAAAAAAATCTTTATTTTTGCAAAACACAACCTTTCTCTCCACTTAATAAGGTTACCTCATTCAGATATGCTGGTCCCATGTTGAACATTCCCAGAAGCCACAAATTCTTCTCTAGTATTGTGCCCAGTTCAAAGCGATGTCTCACTTGCATTTACGTAACACTTGGTCAAGTTTCATTCTTCAGATTTAGCATTGAACACTTTAGTCATGCTTTTATTTTCTACATAAACCACTCTAAAATTCATATAAGAATCAACAATGAATGGTTCCCAAACCATTGTTAAAAATTGTTTTTGTGAGAGAGATTGAAAATAAAACGTCAATAACTATACTAACCTTGTCTCTTACGAATAGTCCCGCTCTACCCTTACCTTGTATTTTCTAGGCCAGAGGTGGCAGTGGCATTGCCTGCCCCAGGGTCTATCCTTCTGATGCCCTTTCTCTCGGAAGACATTATAAGTGAATTCCAGCATGCGTGCTTGCATACAGGCAGTATCATATCTCAACCAAACACTCCACATTGCCACTGCCAGATATTTAGAGTTGGTTCTCAAGATGAACTTGTCTGCTGTTCCCAAATGCTTTGCAAATGTGTCTGGTTCCTCTCCTGGGTTTGCGCCTATAAAGAATGGAGAAGAGGTTGTATGTGGTTTTTTTGTATTCTCTACAGGATGTGGTACAGGGCTTTGTACATAACACATACTCAATGTCAATGCATTTTTGTTGAATTTTATTTTGTAAGCTAGTCTAGCCTGATGGGAAAATGTATATTATAGAACATTTTTCATGTAGGTTTTATTTTTAATAAACAATGTCTCAATTACTGGAAAGCAAAATATAGCCAGATAGAAGTACTCTGAATCAAGGATGATTTCTAGCTATTTTGGATACAAATGGTACAGCTAAAATAAAAATAAAAAAAAGTGGATTCTCAACTCCAAAGTAAACACTTTCTTCCTTGAAATACTTTTTATGTTATATAATTTTCTTTAGTAAACCCTTTTATCAGGGCAAAAGATCAATTGCAACTCTCTAAATTTTCACAAAGCCTGACTTAATGGGATCTACACTAATGGTCTTTTCTACATTATTTCCATCATGTTTCAGTCATAAAAAGCAGGTTGCTAAAGCCTCTCTACTTATTCAGTTGTGATATTTCACTATCATTAGTATTGAGGATATCATCTATTCATAAGATAGCATCCATAACATTCACTTTAAGGAAGAACATTTTTACGTATTTGGATGTGTTTTATCCTGATTATATCACAAAGTTTAATAAGAAAAAATGTATGTGGCCTTATACTCTTTGATGATTTTCCCCAAAACATGTTACTAATTAAAAACTTAGCTGAAAATTTACATAAATCAGAAAGATGAAGTAAAGGGAGATGTAGACATGGAGAGAGAAGATTGGGGTTTTTTTTTAGACGACACAATCCATATGTCAGCATTTAATGAAGAGCTTCTTTGCTTGTGAAGTAAAACATGCCCTTTTTCTTAGCCACAACCTATAGACTCTGCATCGAAGGGGGTGGAGAATGCCTGTATGGGTTTGTGTGTGTGTGTGTGTGTGTGTGTGTGTGTGTTACTTTGATGTGGAAGGAAACATAAAATCAAGTGAAAAGCTTTCTTTGCTAGAATACTAATAGTTTCTCAATAACTTTCCCTAATATCTTTTGGGGGGAGGGAGACCTTAACACCTTCTAGTCTTGCAGCTGTTTTTATACTTTTATTTCCTCTTCTTTCCTCACGCAAAAATCTCCTCTCGTCTCTTTAACACACTGCAACAACTAAATCAATCCTAAGTGGCAACCACTTCTAACAGCGTTGCGTATGACTGTGTATTAATTAGCTCCAGCAGATTATCCCCTGGTGTGCAGCAGGGTGTTGGTGGGAACTTCTCAATGCACACAGAGTGCTGCCGATTTCATGTTTATTTTCATGTATTGAGGCAAATTCTCAGTATGTCTTCAAATTATCTCCTTGGGGGTGTTTTTCCTGAGCTAATCCTGACAGAATCTTTCTGTCAGATATGCCCATCATCAAGAACAGGAGAACGGTGCACATGCAGGAACCTCTGTGCTCGGGGCTGTATGCAAATTTAATGCCCAGCTCATTTCTGTTTCTCTTACATGGATGACAGACATTTTAACAATGTGTTCCACATTTCCCTGTGGGAATTCAGTTGGATTCCTATATGTATATGAGTGCATATATACATCCATTTGGAATGTTTCTTTGAATATGGCATTGGGAACATATATGCATACAAATGTGTTTATATATGTACATATAAGCACATTTATTATAAGTAATGTGGGTATAAGATGCATGTGTAAGGATAGGAGAGTCAAGCAGCTCTTGATCAGAGATGTGTCTACATCCCAGGGAGACTAATCAGCTGCTGAAAAATGGATAGGGTAGAAGAACTGATAAACAAATCTATTCTGAATGCAATTCTGCAACATTTGGGGTGGGAGTTGAGCCACTATGAAATGGTGAGTAGCAACAGCATAGAGAATCAGCTTTGTTTTTCAGCTATTTTTAGTAGAAAATATCATATCCTAAGAGCTTTTCCAATATAAATGCCAATCTTTGTGGTTGACCATAGATTTGAGACCTGTTACTTTTTGCCAATCTATTAAGTGCTTTCTTTGTAATGCCATTATTTTATTTTTAGGTCAAAATTTCCACCCAGGGATGTGTCCTGCAATTTCTATCCTCATTCTCTAATGAACTTGGCTGGCAATTTTAGAGGGTCAAGGGATGGTTCCATCCTTTAAGCCTTGGATGCATGCTAGACAGCCATATGTATGCTCTTCTGCCTCCTGTAGAACTCCCGTGTCAAAGGTGCTTCCCCCATTGAGCACCTACTGTGTGCCAAGTACTTAGATGTTTTATCTGAAGTGGCCAAACCTAACCTAAGGGTGATACTCTCCATCACAACTTCCCACAAAAAAAAATAGTGAGAGAGAGAGAAAAGGCACCTCAAATGAACACAGATGCTAATTAAAACAGCTTGTTTAATATTCAAATGCAACTTCAAAGTCAGTCTAGTTATATTTCTGATGGTAACACCACTTTTCTAGAAATTAGGAAGTCTCACTGTCTAGATTATATTGCAAATATTAGACTATTTTGTTCTAATAAGAGTACTTGAGTCTTGTGGTAGTGCTCCTATTTAGGAAATGGAAACTGAGTTTGTTAAATTTAAATCATTTGCTCAGTAGCACATAGCTAGTAAGCCCTGGTCAATCCACATACTTCTCGCTCCCTACCCAAAATAAGAAATGCAGAGGAAACAAAGGGTTACAGGGAAAGGATGAGAACCTTAAGAAGTCCAGAGCTGCCCCAGAGATGAAAAGCCCCAAGCAAGTGGCCCAGATAGGTCCAATTGTCTTCTTACATTCCCTTTCTTCACATTCTTTTCCCTTACATAACCTTCCCTTAGAAGATCCAAGCAAAGCTTTTTTCTTATACTCACCTTCCCAGGAATGAGGAGGGAGAGAAGATGATGCTATTTGCCATTTCTCTGTTCCTCTCTGGAACAGTTAATACTGTTTGCATTCTTAAATAAGAAACAATTCTCATTGTTTCTTCCACTATCAGGCTGGTTTAGATGGCTCCAAGAATCCCCATGAGAGTTGAGGAAAAGGAGATTTTTTCCTTGGCTACAGTATTTAAGTTTAAGGTGAGTGTCGTTTTAAACCCAACCCCGTTTTAGCATATGGGATTCACTTAAGGTGATTCCAGGTTCATTCAAAGGAGTTGGCTCTGTATCCCCTATGGTGGTCAGATGCAGGCATGTTTTTAGTGCTTAGCCTAAGGTCATTACTCTAGATCTCTAATTATTACCAGAGGACATAATTAAACACTGAATCTAGGGTATAGGAAGTCCTAGAATTTGATGTGCGAATTAGTTTCTTTCAATTAAGGAGAATGAATATTTATTGAGCATATATTATATGCCTGGCAGTGTGCAAATGTCATCATGTGATCTTTATAATCATCTCTTAAGGAAGGTGCTGTTGCTTTACCATGCATGGAAGAAGAAATCAAAGCTCTGAAAGAGGAATTTGTCTAAGATCATAGAGGCAGGAAGTGCTAAAGCCAACCTTCAAATCCATTGTTTGAGTTTGTGTCTTGGTGCTTCCCAGACACTGACTACCCCTCCCTAGTGGGCCTGTGCTGGCCCCGTCAGGGATGGACTGTGGTAAGCGAAACATTTTGTTTGAAGTCTCTCATAATACTTTGAAAAAATATGAATTAGCCATTCCATTCTGGATCTTTATTTTATATTTTTAAAAGCAAACACTACTACCATTAAAAAAGTCTCCTATCTTACTTAGTCTTATTTGGTTTACCTTCAGCAAACTGATGGGCAAACCCTAAGAGTTTTTTAATATTCCAGTGTAAAAGTTTGACTGCAGGGAAACGATTACATATTGGCTGTATAAACCCTCCTATTTGGGTTAGCAGGTAAAGCAGCAACGGGGAGTAAAGGGATATTTACCCAAAGGCATGGTTACAGTTGATTATAAAACTTTCTGGATATTCAGATGTGATGGCTTCAACTGGGAGTTGATAGCCAGGTGCTAAGTACTTGATAAAATTTGAGACCTGTTTCAAAAGACTGAATTTTTTACCTCTCTCATTTCATTGTGAGTTCACTGACTGTAGGGGTGGCATCTGAGAGGAGTGTCCGTGAGGGGAGCACGTGGCTTGGTTGGTTAGTTGGTTGATTGGTTAGTTGGTTAATGAGCAGACAAGCATCAATCTTCACAATGTTCCAGCCTAATTGAATTCCAGGGATAGACATTCAGTACCATAGAACTGACTCTAGGAAAAACAATGATGGAATTCTGTCTTGACTCATACCATACTATTAGAGAATTATTAGAGTGACACTCTTCAGGGACCCTTCAGTCCAAGCAGGCCACACCTGCCCCTACTAACCCCGCCATCATTTTTCTTGCCCAGCGTCATCTTAATGCCTTTTCTCTACCTAAATTCATCACATCTGCTCCACATATATACTGTAAAACTCTCTGGTTGTTAAGTCGCAGCAGGTTAATTAGGCAGTTATTTGTCCACTCATCATTTACTTATTGAGCCCGTCCTGTATATTTGGCATTGTGCTGGATGCTTAAAAGCAGAACTGGAAATCTAATAGAAAATTTCAAGTTCAGCTGCGGGGTGGGGAAAATGCGTTATTCCTCGGGTCCTCGGCCGCGGACGCAAAAAGGAATATATTTTTCCCCCTTCCCCTAAAGTTTTATTAGCAATGGGTAAAGACTTAAGGTGATGCACTTAGATGTCCTCACTGCCCAGACTCTTCCAATGCATTTTACAGGAGTCTCTAGGAATGACATCCCAGTCATTGCTCTGACTCTAATCCACTGTGTCTAATAAGTTAGCTGAGTCTTCTCAGACAACCAGGAAAATGGTCTTGGCCCTACATGCCTCCCATCTCCTCCATATCATAGGATTTCACAGTTTAGATGATCAGTTGTAAGAATACCATCATGAAACTATTATGGACTTTGAGAAACTCTTATGTAGCAATTCAGTGTGAAACAGCTAAACTAAAACACAGCAGTTAAGTAACTGGTCCTTTGGAATTAGGGTTAACGCCTCTGTCTTAATGAAACTTTTATAACATATAATATTCTGGCAGAAAAGATGCTGGGTGAGTGTCAAGCGTGATGATGGCTGCTGCTGTTGCTTCTGTGACATTTGGACAACTTAAACCATATGGCCTAAATGTAACTCTAGATAAGTGTACAATTTTAGGTTGATTTTGTTTCAGAGCACTTGGAAGTCTGTTTGAATTAGGAGCCAAATCAAATCGCAGAAACAGGTGTATTTCCTAAAAAAGGAAGGGATATGTGTTAACAGTTGACCCAGTTAACAAATTACTGCCTTAAATCAAACAGTGGTATATAAAGGAATGCTTAAATATTATTGCCAAAAGTCCTGTCCAAGAGCTGTGCCTCAGGATATCTGCCTTCCTGACTCCTTACAAATATAAAGTAACGTTAAAAATACAGATTAATACTTTACTCTTACTTGATTGAGCATGAGGAGTAATCTCATTCTACTTTAAGAGATGACTGATCAATTAATCAGGGTCCCAGTCTCCACCCTCAAACCCGAGGGCTTCACATTTCAGACATTTACTTTTCATCCCTCTAACTGGAGAAAAACTTTAAAGAAAACTAGCCGGCAAGCTCACCTCTCTGGAATCATTTAACCTACACTTAAATTGTGCTCCCCTTGTGCCAGGCTTCGTTCTAAGAACTTTATAAACAGTAACTCATTTAACCCTCATGATCTCTGTGGTAGTTACTCCTTTTATTTTTATTATACACACAGGAGAAGAGACTGAGGGACAGAGGAGTGAAGCAGTTTGCCCAGGAGCACAGAGCTGCTGAGGAGTAGCTCGCGCACCCAAGCAGACTAGCCCCTGGCTTTGCTCTGAGACACTGCGCTCTGCTACTCCTCCAGGGACGCTGCAGCTCATTTTCACTTCTGTCAAAACCTTAGAATTGTCCTGGAAAGAGAGGAAAAGTAGATTTTCAACAAGAAGAGTTGCTTCTAGTGGGGGGGAAAAGCACTCTACAATTGGTGTTACTAATAGTCGTATATACAGCAGAACATATTCCCAGTCAAAACCTCTTTTTTTGCTGGGATGCAAATGGCCCCATAATTTTTAAGCCCATGTTCTTTCTTTCCTTTTTTAATTCTATTTTGTCATTACCATTTAGTTTTCTTATACCACCCGCACCCTGACAATCACCACACTGTTGTCCATGTGTCCTTTTTCTTTTTCACTCTATCCCTTCACCCCATAACCTCCACCACCCCCCTTAGCTTTTACCTGCTTTCCATCCATGAGTCTGTCTCTATTTTGCTTATTAGTTCAGTTCATTCATTAGATTCCACAGATGTGTGAAATAATGTGGTATTTGTCTTTCTCTGACTGGCTCATTTTGGTTAGCATAATGTTCTCCAAGTCCATCCATGCTGTCATAGTAGGTAAAATTTTTGGTTTTTACAGCTGAGTAGTATTCCATTGTGTAAATGCCCCATAGTTGTTTTATCCACTATCTACTGATGGACACTTGGGCTGCTTCCATATGTTAAACCCATGATTTTTAAACCACAGAGCAGAATCCAATACTGGCTTTGCTTATCTTGTTCTTTTGTGTAAGACAGGGGTGTCAAACTCATTTTTACCAGGGATCACATTAGCCTCGAGGTTGCTTTCAAACAGCTGAATGTAATTTTAGGACTGTATACCTGTAACTACTCCTTAACTAGGGGCAAGGAGCTTGGTGCTGCCGCCAGATACAAACAAGGGACTGGGCTGGATAAAACAAGGTGGAGGGCCAGATTCGGCCCTTGGGCCTTGTATTTGCCACCTGTGGTATAAGAGAAGCAAAGATGTTATAAATAGGAAATTGCAAATTTTATCAGCTCTAGTTTATATAAGAAATGAAGGTTGCCACTTAGAACAGAGCCATGAGCAATCCGGTGGGTCTTTTAAATCTATTCCAAAGACAGAGACTCAGACTGTGAAATCAGAAAATCGCTAGGGAAAGGGAATTTCACAGTCTAAACCTTCCAGTGTTAAGTCTCAACCCTGAGTGTCTTTATAAAGAATCTGGATTGATTCCAGCCACCATGGTAACCAGCAAAGCAGAGGAGACTGGAGAAGGCAAAGAAATATAGTTATGAAAACCCCTCAACTCCTAAAGTGCTTTCTGTCTTTGCCGCTCATTCTGCGGCTGAAATAACAATATCATCTTTTATGTATTGAATCAGCCCTATATGTGTTTTCTCTCCCCAACGGGATAGTGAGCCCTTGAGGACTGGTTAGTGGCACCTCAATGACACAAGACCAACATACAGATGGGCTTGTTTTTTCACTATTTCTTCCCATAATCCAGTTTGAGGGACTGTATTGAGAAAGGGCAAGTGCTTTGAAATACGACAGCCTGAATGCCGCTGATGACTCTGATCAGAATGGTGGTAATGATGCAGTGGTTATGAGAGTCCCAGAGGTCACGGCGCAGGCAGAAGCAACTCTTCTAGTGAGCATGGGCGATGGGTCCAGCCCACAGAGTTGGTAGGACAAAGCTGGGGTTCACACCCAGGCTATCGCAACTCACTTCTTCCTGTTAGACTTCTCACCTTGGATAGGTGAGCTAAACTCTCTGACCCCCAGTTAACTCTTTCTTCAGAATGGGGAAACTCATGCCTACCTTGCAGGGATCTGTGAGCCACTCCCAAGTTTTCCTTCCCATAATCCCCTCCCCACATACAAACCCTCAAACCTGTGCGTTCTTAACTACTAACTGAATGAAGAAAGATACTGTGGAATAACCTCACACTATCACATAATCCAGTTACTAGGTCTCCAAATGAAGTTTTCTGGGGGCAGAGGTTGTTTGGGTTAGATTGTGGAAAAACCACAACATCCCTGAAAGAATTAAACCGAAGGGTAAGTTCCCTGACTTCGGAGCTGTCAGGTCAGTCGAAGTGAGCGAAGCCCCGTTCTTGATAGAGGAAGGGATCCCTCTCACGGACTCCATCCACCCTCCACGCTCTGCACAGGTTGTGCCCTGGGCAACCTCAGCTCTTCAACTCTAGAATCAGCTGCCTCTGGGTCACCATATGTTGCCTTTGTGTTCCTGATTATTGGTACCGGGTCTGAACATTAATTCATCGCAGCTTTGAGATTTTTAGCAACAAAAATTCCTAAACATCTTAGTACCTTGGAGCCTTCATAAACCTCACAGGGCTTACAGCAGTTAGAAAGTAGTACTAGTATCAACCTTGAGAAACACATCCAGTGATCAGTATCTCTCTGCATCGTAGATATATATGTCTTGAAAAAATTCTAGAATACGCTTGAAAACTCAAAAAGGACAGCTAATTCTGGGGAGTGTTAAGTGGCTCATACTAAATGTTTTTTTGCCTCTACTTAAAAGAAAAAAGTCAACCACATTTCTCTGCAGTTGCTCCATGTGGTTTCTTCTCTGTGTGCTGCACAGGCCACAGCACGCAGTCGGGGAGCCTCCTCTGTCTTGCAGGGGTGGAATCTCACTGCCTTAAAGCCTCCTTTTCTTACTTTGCAGACTTGTCACAAACTTTCACATAATGTCCAAGTCTCCCCTGAAGATTGTGCAAGGCGAAAATCAAAATTCTTGCACAGCTTTAATGATGACATCAGTGGTGAGAAAAAGATTATGCACGCACATACACAAATCCAGCTGGCACATGAGCATAAATAACAGTTTGGTGACAGCAGAAAAGTATTGATGCCTTTCAAATTTGATGTCTTTCCCTGAAGAAATTTGCTGATTTGCTGTGTTGAATTTAGGAGAGTTCTCTCTTTTCTTGATAAATCTATTTTTTCTCACTTTCTTAAGTTATTATGAATTCATAAACTGCATCTTGAAAGATCATAGTTGTCATCACCCACCAGTATTTTTCTTCTGTAGATAAACTAGGGAACTTTTTTAACCTTTACTTTGGCACTTGATGAACAGCAAGATATTAATACATTTTACAGAAATGGGAAAAATAACTTGAATAGCCAACATCAGAGCTCCAGAAAGAAAAAGTTTTGACAGCACAAACAAAGTAATAACACTGGTAATAATTTAGGAACACACATCTATTAGTATGCCTCTAATTTAAGAGATAATTGTCTTTGTTTTCATTCTTAAAAACAAGTTTGTTTTTTCCATTAAATATAAAAATGATTCCACCATCTAGCAACCCCTTCATTAAAACTATGCAAATAATTAAAACAAAGAAATTACCACATAATTGGGCCACATCACGAATAATTTATTATGCTTTTTCAGTCCTTAGATTATAGTTTATTTGGATAAATAATTTTCAGAGTAGTTCGGTGTTGTGTAGGGAGGATATGGTGTCTAGGATAAAAGAAGCAGTGTGATTAGTTGATGAGGTGTTGACATTGCCTTTATTATAGCTACACAGATTGATTAGCATCATAATGTTAGACTAAACCTGCATACAATTAGAGTAGACCATGTTGCAAAAAAGGCACTCAGAACTTACTGGTCTGATTCAATAAGTTCCGGTAAGGGGAAATTTTGCTTCAAAAAATTGTTCACAACTCTTGTTTTGCTTATGTTTTTTGTTTTGTTTTTTTTTGTACTGTTTTTCTTTACCTTCTGAAAGATATTTATAACTCTCCAGGGTGCACCATCCTACTGAGATAACTGTGTTCTTAGATGCTTGAAGACAAAGATGAAGAACTCACTTGTGGTGTGTGGTTATCTCATTATACCCACCCAGCCTGTTGTAGAGTATTGCTTGAGCTGCAGTGAACTGTTTGCCCTGCTGGCAAACAAGCCCCTTGCAGCTCATGACACGTGTGTTAACCGTTATTTAGGCTAGCTTTTCGCAGTGAGCCTGTATACGCCTTTAGGCTCCCAATGAAAAAGAAGCTTAATGATGTGTCAAAAATTGCACTACAAGGAACCCACAATAAATTCAGACTTTGTAAGTACAGGAGCCAACAGGGCAGCTGAAATTTAAGGTAGTGCTCAAAATCAGACCAGTTGTCATGAAGTCAGTGTGAAGGGGAACGTGTGCATGCACGTGTGAGTGTGTGTGTGTGTGTGTGTGTGAGAGAGAGAGAGAGAGAGAGATCAGATAGCTCAAAGTAAGAGAGGAGAACCTATGTCAAAATGACTGGAAGAAGAGCTCAAAGGATAATTGGGGACTGTGAGCCAAAGAAACCAAGTGTACTTTTTTCAGAGTAATTTATAGAGGGAGATCTAAGTATTTAAGTTATTGATCAAAGAAATCACTATAATATTTCCCCAGAAAAAAATACCCTTAAGTAAAAATGAAGCTGGGGAAGAATTGGCTCTGTCTTCTTGACATGGGCATTGGTGATTACTTGAAAACTTTCTTTTTCTACATGGAAGAAAGTAGAGGGTGACTTTCTTCACTCCTCTAGCAATGTAATGAGTAGTATCTTTTCTTACTCTAGTTTAGAACAGATAGCTTGTGAAAGGGGGGGACCGCATTATAAAAACTCCCAAACATTTGTGTAAAGAGATGCAGAACCTTTATTTTCCCAATGGTGTTGTTGAAAAATGAATTCAAAGTGGAATTAATTAAGGCTATCACAGAGACTGCAGAACCCTTGGAATTGCCCCAGTTGTCAGAAATCTTTTAATATCCTAATCAAACATTAGCAGATTCACTAAGGAATTGTTCAGGGTTACTATTTGACCCGTAAAAGATTTTCATGGAGTCTTTCTTTCTTGGAATGTTTTCCCTTCTCTCTAGCCTGAATATTATTGGCATTAACAAAATTCTTATCTTTCTATTGTTAAAGAACCAAATACCTCTATTTGCCACAAGAAAATGTATATATCATTATATAAAATCCTTGTGGACATTTATACTCTTAAGTATCTTAACTCAAGTTTAATTTATAAAGAGGATTCTCACTTAAGCGCCTTTGACTCCTAAAAACGCACCCTGCAGAAAAGATGGGACACCGTGCTCAGTGGTTAAAATGTCAGGTGCCTGGCAGCTGTGAGAAGAACATTTTCAGCATGCCCTTACAGGTAACATTAAGTTTGGGAGTTTCAAAACTAAACAAAGTTCTTATAAAAATTCTTTGTAAATGTATTTTTATTGGCATATTGTTACGAAAGATAAAGTAAATTCCTTATAAGTTTTTGCAAGTTGGAAGCATATAGAAGTGGTTTGGAGGCTCTTATGGACACCTAGTGATGAAGAAGTGAATGAGCCAGAGTTTCATAGGTAGGCCCATTTTGTGCTGTTTGGAGACACCCTTGACTGAACGCCATCAACTCTGAACTATATTAGCCTATAACCATATAGTAGTCAAGATTTTTCTTGGTATTCCTACTTACACACTTCATTCTCAGTCTTCAGTCTACTGGCAACGATGGGTGGTTTACTGATCCTGGTGTTGGGTTATGAGTGTGACCCTGCGCTTCGGTAGCCTACCCTTTAACAGAGAAGTCTGGGGCTCCATGTGTTCCTGAGCAGTCGAACGGCGCTCAGTAAGTGTCAGCTAATTGGCAGCAGTGGAGTGAAAATCCAGAGTCTTTCCTTTATTTTTATCTAGATATGGACCTGGGTCTGGATTTAATTATCTTTAATTTGTTAATGTTTTACCATTTACAAAGCATGTTCGCATATGTTATCTTCAGAGCAATCTTGTATGATCGGTTGGGCCACAGTTTTCCCAGCGCAGTGCACGTCACGCGTGGTGGGTCTGGGGCTAAACCTGGAGCCAAACCCCGTCTTGCTTCACCATTTTATAGTCTTTTTCAGTTCAGAGACATTGCAACTTAAGAAATGACCCATCTTGTCTGTGTTTAGAAATCTCTCCCATGGAGATAAGGAAAGAAGCCAAGAATGTGACTATGGAAACAAGAAACATTCAGCCCCAAAACATATATTTCCTCCATGAGGAACTGACTTAATAAAAAATGAGATTTGATCCAGAAAAGAAGAGAACTCAAAGAAATTACCATATCTGGAATGTCAAATCCAAACAAGACATAAAGAAATCAGTAATTATATAACCTAATTCTCTTGAATACTATCAGTATGGCAGATATTAAATTCTAAAGGTATTTCCAGCTTGTAAATTTAGAGACACTAAGCTGATTCCAATGCAAACTTTAAAAATCCATAGCATCCTTTAAGCTATAACATATCCTTTGAAATTTCATGGGAAAAGAAACCTTTATTTGAAAAATCTTAAATTTAAAAGTAAAAGGAGGGAAGGTGTTTTCTAATGCAGCAATGGTTACTTTTAAAGTTTTTGGAGAGTTAATTATAAATTCAAATTACAGGGATAACTTATTCTGATATATATATATATATATATATATATATATATCCATGTAAATAGCTGTACTTCTTGAGAATGTTTTTTTTCACATTTACTTTTTATGTCCCTGGCTATGGAAGGACACTAAAAAGTGATGTTTTCTTGGCCTGGTATCAGAAAAAAAAAATGAGGTTTTGTTTTTGTTTGTGTGCTTGAATCTTCTTTTTGTTTACTCCCATGGATGGTAACAGAGATGAATTTATTTGGAGTGAAAAAATACCAGGCTTTTTCCTGGAAATTAACATTATAAAATTTCATGGATGCTGCCTCTACTAGATCAAATGCAACAAAACTATCTTCTGTCAAGTGGTAGACACTACTTGGGTTGAGAACAGAAACACAAAACAAGATAAATAGCAAAGGAGAGTAGCATATACTTGTGCAAAGGAATGATTCAAACAAAATGAGATAGAGAAGTTTACAGTGAAGAGTTGAAGTTTGTGTGTTGGTAACATTCAAGCTGAAACTTCAAGAAGAAATCATTCTGAGCATTCAGACAACTCTGCACTGTTACGGCAGAGTTGTGAATACATTCCTTCCCTGTCCTGGGTCCTTTTGTTTCTCTATTACCTTTCATTCCTTTTCTCTACCTTACTTTTCTCTCACCGTTTTTACTTGTCCCTTTTCTTCCCATTAGCGTATCTTTTTCTTACCCTTTTTCTTTCCCCATGTAACCTTTCATTCCCATTCTATTATATACTTCTCTTCTTAACTGACCATCCTGTGGATCTGAAGAGCCCCTTGCATAGTGGTTAGGAGCTCAGATTCTGGAATCAGCCAGAAATCTGGCTCTTCTATGTGAATGTGGGCATTTTACTTAACCGCTGTGAGATTCATTTTCCTCACCTATAAAAGTGAGCTAATAATATGACCTAATTCACAGTAATTATAAGGATTACAAAGTGAAAATATAATATTATATAATGCTAGTTAGCACAGCTCTTGAAACTAAATGCCTAATAAATGCAGACTTCTTATTTGAGTTTAATTATATCCTACCTCATTCCAAAAAATAATAGAAGAGGGTTACAAAAATACATGCTGTAGAATAGTTAAAGTGCATCACACTGACGGCCAGAGATTGGGAGGATATAATAGATGATGCCCATGGTGAAGGTGGAATATAAAATGCCTCAAGTACTAGATAGAGGAAGGTCAAAATTTGGGATCTGATAGTCCCAGACAGTAGATGAAGGAACAAACTATCAGTTACATGACTCACAATCTTCTTAATATTTTTATATTAAGTTTATGTTATTCAATGAAAGCCCAACTATTTCTGGTACTAAAACCTCAAGAATTCTTCATCAAGAACCTCCATAGTACTTGAAAAATAACTAAATAAATTTAAAAAATATTTATAGTCAAAAAAATAAAAAATAAAAAAAGAACCTCCATAAAGTTAACAGTGTATAAAGTAAGCAAAATCCCCCAAGTTAAAACAATGCTGTTTCATAGAATTCTTTCTTTTGATTTCCCTTCATAGAGGCTACTATAGCACCAAAATGTAGTTCAGTAAAAGCCACTCTAGCTTTGTATACAGGGAATAAAATTTGGAGCCAGACAAACTTTGGTTTGAATTGTGACTACTTGGTGGGTGGTCTTCAGCAAGCAATTTGATGGTGTTAGGATTGTTTCCTCATTTGGGAAATGAGATATTAAGCCCTACTTTGCATGGTTATTTTAAAGATTATTACTAATATGTAAAAGCACCTCACTCAGTGCTAGGTACATGACCACGAATGATGACTATTATTTTGACATGACCTAGCTGTGGCATTTAAGTATGTTACTCTCAGATGGTCTGGCTAAATCCAAAATAAAATTGAGAAGATCTAAAAGGGAATGTATGTCCTTCAGGCACCCTTCCATAAATACGAGTTCTCATGACTGATTTTTGATAAGCACTGGGCAGCAAGGACTCAGCGTTATCCTCTTTTGACAAGTACTGGGAGTGCAAATATTCTGTTGCCAGTTAGGGACAGACCATGCTTTAAGCCTCAGCGGAGACAGGAATACAGTTGACAACTCTTTTAAAAGTTGAGAAGCTGAACCAAAACATACGTCTGCAAAATGCCACCTCGCCTCCACATGGTCATGGGCTGAGAATGGGACAAGATTTTTCTCACAAACCTCAAAATTCTATGCCAAAGAGCATGACTGATTATTTTAGCCTGCAAAAATGTTAAAGAGAATGTTACGAAATTCCCACTGCCAGAGACATAAGGAAGGCCCCATTAGAATACTCACAGAATAGCTAACTGTAGAACTTCCTGTGAGTCCTCTACATAAACTTGTTACCCATAGGTGATAAAATCCTGTCCAGAGTGGTTGGCTAATAAGTGAGTGAAGTGTTATAGAGCCTCTGCCAAAAATAATTATTTGAGTTTTAGAATGATTAATCTTAATGCAGTTCTTAATACTAATTAAATAGAAGGCCATTTGTTTTTTAAACTCACGCCTATTTTTTGTGACAATAAAGCCATGATATTAATACTTTAGGAAATGTTTTCTCTTTTCTCGCTCTTTTGCTGTCTTCTCAGTCAAAAGAGATGTCATTAAGGTAAAAATTAAAAAGAAAAGTGTGGGCTAGTGTGAAGAAGGGAAGAACACATCCTGTTTTATCTCATGGAACTTTCTATTCACCAATACAACTCATCCTTAAAACCCAACTCAAGATGAAACAGAGGGACAGATTCTACAGGATCATTAACTCTTGGTAACCCAGAGGGCCTCATGCAGCTTGCCCATACTGAATTCCTGTCCATTTTGAAAAGCCCCAGAATTAACTACATGAAAGCATATTGTTTGTGGCCAATTCCATAAAAGGCACAGTTGTCAGTGGTAGGAAGCTGTGCCTAGGATCAGCCTGCTCCTCAGATAAAATTCTGGCATGAAAAGGTGGACTTGAAAATTATTATGGGGAAAACTAGCTTAGAATATCTAATGATATTAAAAATACTGATAATTGTGGAGAATAAACAGTCATCTCTTTTTAATGAGCTAGTCACATTGGGCCTGTTGCCTAAAATTAGATTTGATATAGATGACAAATCTTCAGGGATCAGAAACCACCCTTAAGCAGACCTGAAAGTTGAAAATATTCTCTGGATATTTTGCTTATCTCATCCTTTCTAAACAACTATGCTATGTGGAAAGTGTTACTGGAAGCCAGTCAGAAACACGGGAAGGTAAATTTGGAGTAATCTCCATTGCTATAAAATTGGGAAGAAATGCAGCCAGTCCATTGAGATCTGACTCCACTTACACCTTGGGAAACTATGTCCCCCAAATAATCAAAATAAATAATTCAAAGAACATAACAGACAAACCCAGTTCCTTCTATTATACAGTTTAACTAATTTTCTAAAAAAAATTAGATTTGGTTGTTCTTTTTCAAATTATATTTTATCTGATCATTCTACTTTGACCAGTCCTAGTCAAACAGGTAGCAGGAAAGTAAGCTCCCCATTTTCTGGAACACCGATGGGTTAAGAGACCATCTTAATTTACCAAAAGGCTATTGAAAAGAAGGAAGGAGACCTCCCTCCATTAAATTCTCTCCCGCATAATTGCAGTCTCTTCTCTTCCTTGACTGGAAAGGAAAAAAAAAGAGGGTGGTAGCATTAAACCTACCAGAAGAGACTAACTGGCCCTTAGCACACTTTGTCTGTTTATAGTGTGTTCTCTGGGAAGCCTCTAGGGCATTATGTGAACTTCATCTTGTGTGTTGACGGTGTTGGAGAAGTAGTGACAGCCTTTGGTGAATGTCCACAATGGTTCCCCAGATTGACTGGTGACCAGAAACACTGCGGGAATGATTGAAAATACAGATTTCAGGGCTCCACTGCCACAGGTTCTAGTTTAGTCAGGCTGGTGGGGCCAGAAATGGTGGATGAATTGAAAAGTTTTCAAAAACTATGAGAATTGCACTGAAATGTTTGGATCATCTTTTTTACCTTTTTTTTTGTATGTGTAAGGCCGAATGACACTTTCAGACATGTATGGACCTAGTGGCTCAAGTGATTCAGTCAGAGGTCAGTTTCTTGTCCTTTCTTGGCCCAGTTTTTGCTGTGTTAGCATTGATCTTAGGCAGGATTTCCCCTAAATGATAATCAGCAATTCCAGGACTACATTAGTCTAGCTTTTAGTCAGGAAACACAAGAGGTTCTCTTTTGCAGTAGACCCAAAGACCCAGACTTGAGTCTCACTGGTTTTGATTGGCCCATCCTTGAACCAATGACTATGACTAGAAGCAGGTGCTGCTGTCACTGAACAGGGCTTGGTCCAATGTCCATCCTTCTGCAGCCAAAGGTGGAATCAGCTCCATCAGAAATCATCAACTGAGAGTGGTAGATAGTTTCCACAGGGAAATTCAGGGTGCTGAGTAAAGAAACAAATGAGGTCAACTGTGGGTTAGTGGCAGATGGATCATCAGTCCTAATGAAGACAGCAACCATTGTGTATTTGAACCAATAGTTACGAGAATGGGAACTACCACAAGTAAATTATAAACTAATGAACTGATTTTTGGTAGGGCATGGTGGTCCCTTCACACAATAACTTTCTCGTGTTGCAGATCAAGTCAGATTTATATAACTAAAACTTAACCTAGAATAGAGATTGAAGCATAGCAAAAGAAACAATGATGAGGGGACTTCCGCCAAGATGGAGGCATAGGTGGAAGCACTGCGCCTTCTCGCACAACTAAGTTTAAAAACAACAAAGTTTTAGCAACAAAAATGCAGCCAAGCCACAGATAATTGAACTACACAGAAGTCTGACAACAACGAACCCTTCAGCCAAACCGGTAAGAGGGGCGAAGCCAGCAGTGGAGCAGGGTCAGGCAGGAAAGATGCACCAGACAAACCTGGGCTCGTGACCCAGGTGCACCAGCAGCTGTGGGTGGATCCCAGGTGTGGAGAAGCAGGTGGACCCACTGAGGGCCCAAGGCAGTGGACCCACTGAGGGCTAATCGAGGTCACACATACTCATGCAGATAATCTGGTGAAGGAGCTAGCAGTGAGAAGGACCACGCAGGCCCCAGCGGCAGGAAGCGGCAGAGGGAACCGCCAATGTCCCTCTTTGACCCCGCCCCCACACACAGCCTCACAAACCAGCGACCTGGGTGGCCCTACCCTGGTGAACAACTAAGGCTCTGCTCCTCATACCTAAGAGGCATAAACAGATCAAAACATGGTTCAAGAACAACTCAGAGCCCCAGAGCCGATAAATCTAAGCAATGAAGAAATAGCCAAACGTTCAGATGCACAGTTAAAAACACTGGTGATCAGGATGCTCCCAGAACTGGTTGGTTTTAGTCACAAATTAGAGGAACATATGAAGGCTAAACTAATTGAAATGAATGGAAATGCACAGGAAACCAATAGTAATGGAAAGGAAACTGGGACTCAAGTCAAAGGAGTGGACCAGAAGGAGGAAAAAAATGACCAAACAGAAAAGGATGAAGAAACAAGAATTCAAAAAAATGAGGAGAGGCTTAGGAACCTTCAGGATATCTTTAAACATTCCAACATTCAAATTATGGGGGTACCAGAAGGGGAAGAGGAACAGCCACCAGTGGAAAACTTATTTGAACAAGTAATAAAGGAGAACTTCCCCAATCTGGTAAAGGCAATAGACTTCCAGGAAATCCAGGAAGCTCAGAGAGTCCCAAAGAAATTGGACCCAAGAAGGAGCACACTAAGGCACATCATAATTACATTAGCCAAGATTAAAATGAAGGAGAGAATCCTAGAAGCAGCAAGAGCTAAGGGGACAGTCACCTGCAAAGAAGTTCTCATCAGACTGTCAGCGGATTTCTCAAAAGGGACCTTACAGGCAAGAAGGGGCTGGAAAGAAGTATTCCAAGTCATGAGAGGCCAAGGACCTACATCCAAGATTGCTCTATCCAGCAAAGCTTTCATTTAGAATGGAAGGGCAGATAAAGTGCTTCTCAGATAAGATCAAATTCAAGGAGTTCATCATCACCAAGCCCTTATTATATGAAATGTTAAAGGGACTTACCTAAGAAAAGGAAGATAAAAAAGATGAACAGTGAAAGGACAGCAAACTCGCAGTTATTAACAACCACACCTAAAACAAAAGCAAACTAAGAGGATAGCTAGATCAGGAGCAGAACCATAGAAATGAAGATCACATGGAGGGTTAGCAACAGGGGAGTGGGAGAAGGAGAAGGGGGGAGAAGGTACAGAAAATAAGTAGCATAGATTGTAGGTAGAAAATAGATAGGGGGAGGGCAAGAATAGTATGGGAAATGTAGAATCTAAAGAACTTGAGACACGTGGTTATAAACTAAAGGGGGGATTGTGGGGGAGGGGGTGTGCAGGATGGAGGGGAATGAAGGGGGGAATAGAACAACTGTAATGGCATAATTAATAAAATATATTTAAAAAAAGAAATGATGAAAGCAACAACTGAAACTAGAACCAACACTACTTTTCTAGATACCCAGTGAATCAGGGAACTAAGACCCCTGTAATTGTCAAGCAGATGGTGGAATGGAAAGGTTATGATGGATTGCAAATTTCAGCTACTTTCGTATAGGAGGCCAGTTACATTTCAGCTGTGCCAAGGCACTGGGTGAGTCTTGAAGATGTGAGAAGATAAGAGGTTTTCAGCAAGGTATAGGATTTCTCTGTTATAGGTTTTCAGTACCAGTTATCAAGAACATTTCTTATCTTTGACACCTTTTATCATTAACACGATCTTTAATAGATCTTAAGATAGCAAGAGAGAGTTTTTAAAGTAGATTAATAAAAGGATGCCTTTACATCGTACAATATAAGAATATTCCTTTATATTTAACATGTTTAAAAATGTATATTTAGGCCTTTTTATATGGTCTTAAAGAGAGGACACAAAAGTTGTTTAAAACCCTCTGCAATTTTACACCTGATTTCTGGAAATAACATAGCAAAGTAGAGATTAAAAATTAGGGCTAATATATATGTTAGAAAATACTTTCCTTATCCTAAACTCAACTTTCCTATCTGCAATATGGGAATAAAAGTAATTAAAAATTATAAAGGCAAAAAAAGTTAAATGGTCCCTTGGGGCATAGATATGCTTAGATCTAATTACACCTCCATGGTAATCACTTTACTTAATTAAAATTATTTAAAGCAGGCTTCATTTTCAATTCCTATTAAAGAATAATAAAATTCCTTAACTATATTAACAGTACTATATTAATCCCATTAAAATTATTTCCTTAGAAGTGAGATAAACTCTATCATTAACAGCATTTAATGAACTTTCATGTTATAATTGAATTGATATTTCCGTTCTACAGTTGAGGGAGAGGAGCCTATAAATAATTACTTAATATTTATGGATACATTCTTCTCATGGGACAAATAAAAGTATAGTTAAATATAGACTAAATAACATAGATATACATTTATATATACACATTTTATATTCATATACACAAACATCTTAATATACACACTTGGTAAATATGTTTATACATAACCTATTTTCCCTGAACACTAAAGTGATTCAGCTGATTTAAGGTTCTCGTGCATAAAGTTTCTAATGGAAAGGAAAAACAGACTTAATAATTTTATGGGACAAATCTCAGAGCCCATTTTTCAGCCCTTTCAATTTTATCTTTCTAGTGTTCCCTTCTAGGCCCTGCTTCTCTGTCTGTATGACAGTTACCCTTTATTTTGCATAGATTAGGCATAAAGGAGAGGGAAATACAGTTATATAGTCGATTCAGAGAACTTTATGATAGATGATATGGTACATGTTTTGTTTTTAGGGAGCATATTGCCCTCTCTTTGATATTGACCTGAATCCATTTACTTTTGTTGTAATTTGCAATCTATTGCTCTTCTGTAGTTGATATTTAGAAGCCACACACCTCCCCCTGCCTCTTCAAGATCAAGCTAGAGCTAGAAAAGAGGAAACATACCACTTCCTCTCTATTACACCAATAAACGCTGAATCCAGAGTTGCCACTGGGTAGATGTCTTTATTAGAGCAAGAAACACAAGGAACACTTCTGGATAGAAACGTGGTCGAACATGTCTGAAAGGCAGAGACATAAATGAAAGAAGTACAGTGTTGCCACAAGAGTGAGCTTCTGAAAGGTGAGCTGGATTTCGCCCGGTGTCATGCACTGGGAGGACAAAGCCACACCTGTCGCCCTGGGAGACAGAATAGCTCTGTGGCACTGACAGCAGACCAGGGGGCCAGGTTAGATTGCAGCAATTGATAGAGAGAGAAAATGGTTGTAAAAACAACGGGAAATCTGCCAGGGCTCACCTGCTTCTCCATGCCTGATATAATTTAGTTAACTTACAAGCACATGTATTAAGCTTTGTCATGAAAAAAATTAAAAAATGTATGTAGGAGTATAGGAAGATACGGGATTATCCTAGAGTTTTAGAAGTGCTTGAATAAAAACAGTTGGAAGCAGTTTTCAGATTTATTTCACTCTTCCTGCTGTGTTCAGCAGTTTTCATTTCTATTTTCTTGATGTAATATCCCAAGAAAAAAAAACAAACCCAATCAACCAAAGGGAGCTGCTGACTGTTGCTGACCAGAAAAATAAAACAAATCCCTCCTAATGCTTTCTTGCTATTTTTGTGGTTGGAAGTGGGGGCGAGAAGTTTTATTTCCTGATAGGTGGTACTGTAGGTAACTTGGTAATAGAGATCCCTGATGAATTCAAATGAAAGCCTAAGACTCTAGGCTCAAATTAAAAGAGCTTCCCAGCATGACTGCAAAGCAAGAAAACAGTGTCATATTTACCCAGCAGTGCTTTCTTCTGCTGACCTTGTATGCTGGGAAGCTGACCTTGTATGCTCTATTTCCATTCTCCTGTGCTAAGATTTGTTCTGCTTTGCTTTATTTGACTTTTTTCTTTTAGCCAGTTGCTCTAAGTTGTCCATCCTTCCTTTTCTATCTTTTTCCCATATCTTCTCTAAGTTTTCCTTAGCATTTTTTTTGCATCTTTTCAGCCATTTCTTAATCCAAGGCTAAGGAATTCAACATTTTCTTTGTCAAAATGGATCATAACAGTCTCAACTTAGGGTGGTAGCATTTAGCTCCCATGTTTTCATCATCTGCCTCCAGGATATAGCTTTCCTAATTGTAATTAGCAATAACTGATACCAATGTTTGCTTTAGCTATTTCCTAATAGTCTCTATAAAACTTCTCTGAACTCAAAGGAGCAGCAACTGCCCAAAGAATTACCATGTAGATGGTGTCACCAACTAGGGTTTTAAATATTTTGAGAGTGTTGGCAAGACAACTCCAAGATCTATGATCATTCATTCTTCAGCCTACTTTCTTTCAGGCTTTTGGAATGGAATTTACTTTCATGGAAGTTATTGATCTTCATTTTAACAGCTTTCATTAAGTGTGATTTATACACCATGAAATTCACCCATTTTAAGTGCATAGTTCACTAAGTTTTAGTAAATTTACAGAGTTGTATGACCATCACCTCAAAAAGATGCTTCATGCCAATTATAGTCACTCCTGTTCCCACCTCAAGACTTCAGCAACCAGGAGTCTGTTTCTGTCTCCAGTGGTTTACTTTTTCTCCAAGATTCACATCAATGGAATCTCGCACATGTGGTCTTTTACATCTGACTGACTTCATTTAGCATAATGTTTCTGAGGCCATGGCATAGAATGTGTCAGCATTGTCTTTTTATTGTGTCCCATTCCATTGTATGGCTGTGGCACATTTTGATTATCCATTCACCAGTTGATAAACAATTGGGTTGCTTCCATTTTTAGAGTATCATGAATAATGCTGTTATAAATGAGCATTCAGGTACAAGTCTTTTATGTTGGCATATGTTTTTAGTTTTTTGGGGTAGAGAGCTAGGAGTGGAATTGCTGGCTGATGTGTTAAGTTTGTCTATCTTTTTAAGAAACTCCCAAACTGTTTTCCAAAATGACTGCACCCTTTTACATCCTTACCAGCAATGTATGAGAGTTTCAGTTTCTCTATATCTTCATTTAGTACCTTCTGACTTGATTATATTCATTGTAGTGGTTGAAGTAGTACCCCTTGTGGTTTAATTTACATTTCCCTAGTGACTACTGATGTTGACCATATTTTCATGTGCTTCTTAGCCATTCATGTGTTTTCTTTGGTGAAATGTCTGTTCAAATCTATTGCCCATATTTAATTGGGATTTGTCTTTAGATATTAAGTTTTAAGTGTTCTTCATATACTCTGGGTACAAGTCCTTTATTATATATGTATATAATTTATAACTCTTTTGTTCCTGTGTGTGCCTTGTCTTTTTTTTTAACGGTGACTTTTGAAGCACAAAAGTTTTTAACTTTAATGAAGTCTAATTTTTTTTCTTTTTTAATTTTTTTTATTGATTATGCTGTTACAGTTGTTCTATTCCCCCTTTATTCCCCTCCACCCTACCCCCCCATCCCCACCATCACCCCCCCTTTAGTTTATGACCATGTGTCTCAAGTCCTTTAGATTCTATATTTCCTATGCTATTCTTGCCCCCCCCCCCCCCATCTATTTTCTATCTACTGTCTATGCTACTTATTTTCTGTACCTTCTCCCCCTTCTCCTCCTCCCACTCCCCTGTTGCTAACCCTCCTTGAGATCTTCATATCTATGTTTCCACTCCTGATCTAGCTGTCCTTTTAGTTTGCTTTCGTTTTAGGTGTGGTTGTTAATAACTGAGTTTGTTGTCCTTTCACTGTTCATGTTTCTTTAACTTCTTTTCTTAGATAAGTCCCTTTAACGTTTCATATAATAAGGGCTTGGTGATGATGAACTCCTTGAATTTGATCTTATCTGAGAAGCACCTTATCTGTCCTTCCATTTTAAATGAAAGTTTTGCTGGATAGAGCAATCTTGGATGTAGGTCTTTAGATTTCATGACTTGGAATACCTCTTTCCAGCCCTTTCTTGCCTGTAAGGTCTCTTTTGAGAAATCCGCTGACAGTCTGATGGGGACTCCTTTGTAGGTGACTGTCCCCTTAGCTCTTGCTGCTTCTAGGATTCTCTCCTTCATTTTAATCTTGGCTAATGTAATTACGATGTGCCTTGGTGTGTTCCTTCTTGGGTCCAACTTCTTTGGTACTCTCTGAGCTTCCTGGATTTCCTGGAAGGCTATTTCCTTTGCCAGATTGGGGAAATTCTCCTTTATTATTTGTTCAAATAAGTTCTCCACTGGTGGCTGTGCCTTTCCCCCTTCTGGTACCCCTATAATTCGGATGTTGGAGCGTTTAAGGATGTCCTGGAGGTTCCTAAGACTCTCCTCATTTCTTTGAATTCTTGCTTCTTGACTCTTTTCTGTTTGGCCATTATTTGCTTTCTTCTGGTCCACTCCATTGATTTGAGTCCCAGTTTCCTTTTCATTGCTATTGGTGTCCTGTGCAATTCCATTCATTTCAATTAGTTTCGCCTTCATATATTTGTCTAATTTGTCTGTATAATCAACCAGTTCTGTGAGGATCCTGATCACCAATTTTTTAAACTGTGCGTCTGTGAGTTTTGCTATTTCTTCATCGCTTAGATTTATTTCTGGGGCTCTGAGATCCTCCTGCGCCATTCTTGGTCTGTTCGGGCCCTTTAAGTGTGAGAAGCGGTGGCTTGGATTCCCAGGTCGCTGGGTTGTGACGCTGTATGTGGGGGCGTGGCCAGAGCGGGGAAATGGCGACCCCCTCTGCCACTTCTCACAGCTGGGCGCGGAGGAGCAGTGCCTTAGGTGGTTCACCTGGGCCGGGCCACTCAGAGTTGCTGGGTTATGACGCTGTATGTGGAGGTGGGGTCAGAGCAGGGAAATGGCGGAGCCCTCCACTGCGCTTGCCATGGGGACCTGCCGGCCCGGTCCAACCGCCCACTCCCTCGCCTGTCCACCCTCGCACAAATGCGCGACCTCAGTCAACACGCAGCCCCGGGCCCGGCTGTCTCCCCCGAGGTAGCTCGCCTGGTTGCTCGCTGGGTCGCTCACCAGGTCCGACCCTGCGCCTGGATTCTGTGGGCCTGAGTGTGTCTGGCCGAGTTTTCCTGCGCAACCCTGCTCCGCCAGCCGCTGGTTTCGCCCCTTACCGGTCAGGCTGAAGAATTTGTTGCTAACGGGCTTCTGAAAAGTTCAATTTTCCGTGTTCTGGCTGTGTTTTCTGTTGCTAATATTTAGTTTTCTCTAATCTTGGTTGTGGGAGAAGGCACGGCACATCCACCTATGCCTCCATCTTGGCGGAAGTCCCTAATGAAGTCTAATTTTTTAAATACGTATTTAGATTATGATTTTGGTGTTATATCTGTGAATTCTTTGCAGAGCCCAAGGCCACAACTATTTTCTACAATGTTTTCTTCTAGAAGTTTTATAGTTTTAGCTCTATGATCAATTTATGTTATGTTTTATATATGGTAATTTTATAAAATTAAAGATAGCTACATCAATACCATCCTATTTATTCCCATAATTTCACCTGAAAATATCTTCAGAAAAGTTTTGAAAGCAAGAGGAAGGGGGTAAATTTTTGGTACATGTAACCTAATCTCAAACTAACTGCACAATCTTTTGGTTAGTATTTAAATTTACTTTTTGAATTAGCCACTTATTAATGGCCCTATTTTTTCTTTGAGAGGTTATTAAATTCCAGAGAGCTCCAGAACCCTCCTGAAGGTTGGGAATAATTTAAATGTTGAGCAAAATATACTCTATTGCGTCACTGTCTCAACAATAAACATCCAAATAAGTCATCATTAAGAAACTGGGAAACACTGCATGGTAGTTTAACATAGAAGCTATTCCATCAGCACATAGGATTCTGTCCCCTTAATTAAGTCCTCTTCTGTTGAAACAGAATGCACTATTGAATTACCTGGGGGAACTGATGACACTAACACACTGCTAGGAAAAGTTCAGAAAAGCTTGATTAAAAAAACTACTCAAAGCAGTTTAAGTGTTGAGAATCATACATCAGTGTCGTGTGGCTGAACAAAATGTGCCCACTCCCAACAGGTCATTTTTAGACATGAGATTTCATAGGCAATCAAATAGAACAAAAATGCCTGAAAGATAACACATCTCAGCATGTACATGTCAATGCAGTGAAAGCTTTCTGAAAATGAGATGGCCTTCTTTTAGAACTCTGGAATCCTAAACTACCAGACATTTCAGGAACTATTTTGGCTGACAATGAGATGAGAGATTTTTCTTTTTCGTAATTTTTATTACAGTGGAAATGGTTTTTGTATTTCTAACAGTTTGACAAGAGCTAATTACAATGCGCTCATCTGTTTTGCGGACTAATTTGAGCCATCGGGCATCAACACCATAGACGTGCAGCAGCATTGCAAATGATACGCATGCTTCCCTTGCTCCAAGAATTTGTACTTGCTATAAAAGAAAACAGATTTGGACAGCCCTGAAAAAGTTGGGTTTGGTTTGAAGAAAACATTTCAGAATTACATTAGAGCTGGCCTACAAGTGAACTAAAAATACCTGCTCATCTCAGTGGGCTTGGCCCAGGGCCTTTCCTTTTACTGTAAAAGTCAGGCTGTTTGAACAGTTGGAGTTCGGCTTGCTTGCTGTCTAAACTAGTGTTCTCTGATAACTTCTGTTGCCGTTGCCATACAAGCCCTGTTGCATTTAAGAGAATGTTTAGAGGTATGGAAAATAGCCAAGAGAAATGTATACTTAGTGTTCAAACCCCGAGGCTTCCCGTGCAGTAACTAGACCACTTAGATCTGTTAAGAAATGGGGAGAAAGACATTCATCAGTAAACATTACACAGCAAGGGTAAAAGATGGAGTGGAGTGAAGGAGGCTGTTAAAATCAGCCGAAGATGATTATTTGAATTGCAAAGAGAAATGTTCAGACATAGCTAGAGCTGCTAAACATAACTCTTGAGGTTTTTCCAGAACAGAGGGATTGGGGGGAATGAGACCAGTGAAGGAGAAAATTAGAAAATTATAAGACAGAATGGGAGATGAAGTTTCAGAAGCTGGTAAGACAGAGGAAATATATGATATTATTAGGTCTTAAATCTATTTGTGAGGGTGAAAATTTTAAAACACACTCTCTGACTTTGGCTGTGTGATTTTTAAGATTGAAATGAAGATATTAAATCTGGACAAAGAGTAACCAGCAGTAACTGCTAGGTTACATTATGAAGGATTAAAAAGAAAGACCAGAAATCAGTAGCCCAGAGAAGATATTGGTATGATTTGGGTAAGTCTGAGTAAGATAATTTTGGCGGGGATGAATCAGAATGGTCCCAAACATCCCAAAGCTTGGCAGAGTGCACCCCATCCCTCTGCATATCAGCTGCTGCATAAAAAAGCAGTCACTATAATTGATCATCTGCTTTTTTAAAGGTGTTCCTGTTCGGTGAGTTAGAATGGGGAATATAAGGACTACAGGACTAATTTTTAAAGTAACTGGTGTCACAGACTTCACTGCCATGTGTTTGGCTTGTCAGCTGGGCACCCTACTTCTGGCACAGTGTAAAGAACAGAGGGAGTTTCCCCCCAGGAGCAACTCCATGCCAGCTGTTGCCCTAAATATTGTACCTGTTCACAACGGAGATGGCTTGAAAGCCAGATTTCAAGCTCAGGGAAAAATCTTATGTTTTGTACATCGGCAAACATTGGTGTCAGCTTCGTGTGTCTAGACATACCATTTACACACACAGAGGGGAGCTGATCAATAACCTACTTCACAGTAGTAATGACCACAGATTCAGTTCTTTAAACATAAAAAAGATAACTACCTTTAATAAGCTTTAACACATTTTTACAGCACTTCTAAAGTCCTAGAATATGTATAGAAATAGTACATTTGCAAGACAGTATCCCTAAATAAAATATTTTTAATCCAACAATTTTGTTAAATGATAGTTTGTGAACTTAAAAGACATAAAGTAACCTCAGAAAATTATATAATGATTGGAATAGAAGGGGGAAAAGATGACTTTTTCACTGGCACTGGAGACATAAAGACAAGAAAAAGGAAAATTAAGAACCAACATTAAAACACCTTTTTTTAACCTAGAAAATAATTACAGCATAGGTAGTCATGAGTCCTTCCAGAACCAGTTGGATCCTGGAGAAATGGGAACACTTCGAAGAACTTAATGACCTTAACTTATTCTTATATGTTTCTTTGATGTGGTCCTTAAGTATTTTTTAGAGTGCCTGTTACTTGATACCAACATGTCCTTCTGAACCAAATGATACCCATTCACCAATTCCACTTAATTGTCCATATATGGTCATTTAAAACGATAAGTATGTGTTGATCTTTAATCTGCAAGAATGACTCTGCATGCAGCCCACTTTTGAACACAGAACTTCCGTGAATGATAAAGCTCTTAAAATGAAACAGCGCAGCTGTGCTTGGTACCACACCAGGCATCACAAACTTCTAGGTAAAGTAATAATTTCTAATGAAAGGGGCCTCAGAGAATCAGCATTCTCCAGGCATTTAAGAGCATCTGTAGCTTTCATTCTATACCCAAACTTTGACTCACATTAAATTCACAACATTGCAGGGATTTCTTATCAGTTATTCACGTGTGGTTGATGTATGCTCAAGTTGGACATACTCTGGGCTCTGTGTTTTGGAGTTGTCAGTGTCCTCAAAGCAAAGCCAGAGCCTTCCATCTCTGACTGATAAAAATGATACAAAATAGCCGTACAACTTGTAATCTGGGAAAGAATAAGAAAATATCTAAATAAATAAATAACTTCCCAAGCCTTCTGCTGACAGATTCTATTGATATAATATCTCCATCAAAGAAAGTAGTGTGCATTATGCTATCATTAGTTGATTCCTCCATTTTTTGAGGTTGTTTTGGTTCATTTTCTTGTGGAGATTCTTTAGTAGGCATTTTCATGAGTTGGGTATAAGCCATCTTCAAATGAGTCCTATCTGGTTGTCACACTTGCTTCTTTAATAGATGGAGTTAAGCCATGCTTTTCAAAAAGGCATGAATGCACTAAGATTGTGAGCTTTGAGATTCAGATAGCCACTTCAAAAACCCGGTGTACGATGTCACACAGTAAGGATTGGGACTTTCTGATATGTATTTTAGAAGTAGTCTAAGTGAATTGGAGTAAACAATGATTTTTCAACACTATCAGTAAATAAATCAACTATGTTATAATATATGCATTTGATTCAAAGCTATGCCTTTGAACTCAACCACTTTCTTTCTTTTTTTCCTAATCCTAACTATACACTCATTCTGTCACCAGAACAGACATAGATGGTTCTCTCATATAATGTGCCTGATTAATATGAGGGGTCATTTTGTAGGGAGTGCACTTTGATTTTTTCTCTAAACACATAAATGATAGACACACACCCCAAAACACAACAGAAGTCTTGTCAGTTTGGTGTCTGGATGAAACTACCTGGAAAGAAAGCAGCTGCGGGAGCCATGTTAGCCCTCGTTCTATCTTGAGAGAGGGGAGAGAAGCCTTGTATAGGAACAAGTATTTGAGCAAGAAAAAAGCATTGGTGGCATGACCACAGGAAACAGAAGAACAAATTGAAGTGAGCCAACTTGTCACCAGTTCTCTGCTGTTTATTTTAGAAAATTGTCCAAGCAAACTGAAGCCTCTCCTCAAGAGAGCAATGTGTCATACTTTGAAACCACCTTGAGAAGTCTCTCAGGACACTGGAGTTAATCAGGTTCATTTTGCTGATCTTCTCTCCTCTGTTGAATGGCAGTGGTACAAAGACTTTAGTGGAACCAACCAGAAGGAAAGACCTTAGAGCAGGTGGTGAAACCATCTGGCTAGTTAAATCAAGGCGAAACCACCCCCTTTCAGAAGATGCAGTTCTGAAGACTCTGATGATGATGTGTGTGGCCCGACTTCATCCGAAGGGGAGTAAATGGGCAGAGAAGGCTCACCTCTGCTTCTTCTTTAGGCATATTTTAAGGAATATTAAACCTAAGTAGGTGGCAAAAGAGCATCTAGTGCAAATGTTTATGAGTGAGTGTAATTTTTCCCCTCTACTCCTGTCTTTCCCTAAACGCTTAAGTCGTAATTCATGCCATCATCTAGGAAATAAACGTAGCCTTCTTTGGGATGCCTTTGTATATGTATGTGCTGTTTGTATATGTATGTGCTATTCTTTTCTAGGTTAACTGGAGGATGTTCTATGGCCTATGTGAGAAATTGTGTCAGTGTTCTCAAAAAGGACTGTTGTTAGCATTTGGAGAAGACACATTTCTCATAGTAGTGGACAGTTCCGTGTGTGTGAGGGTGTTTCACACCCTCTGCCCCACTCACTGAATGCCCGTACCTGCTCTATGTCGCACCAGGCAGTTGAACAACCAAAAACATCCCTACCTGTTTCCATGTTCGCAGGGGACAGACGCGTCAGCACAGCACCCAAATGTTTGGAAGTTGACTCTTTTCCTTCTTTTCTTTCTTTCCTTGTACCAAAAAAGGTTAAGGATACCATTGGTAAGGTTAATTTATAAACTGGGTTTTTTTTCTTCCTGCTATTCTTTTCCATCGTGTTTTTAATTCAGGAATTTTACAACCTTGATGATGGCTTTGTCAGAAAGAGCAGCCATATATTGTGGTCTCACTTGACATCCTCTAGCTTTGTTCTATAAGGCCAGTCTTATTGACAAAGGTTTCCTTTTAAGGATTAATTAATTAATTAAAAATAACAAGTTTTTATATATTTCAGGTACCTTTAAGTTTTTATTTTTTAAAGCATTGCCCAATTCCTCATAAGGCAAATACTATGTAGTTTTAGCTTTCTAATTTGAGGCCTCTCTCACATCAGAAACTATTTCTGTCTCAAATGCTCTCTGTTAAGACACACACACACACATACACACATATATAATTCTATTTTATCTGAAAAATGATATTGTTGAATAATGAAACACAGAAAAATCAGAGGGTGAAGGTTGGATGAAAAATGGGTTAATACCGTGAAGGCGTGGTGTCAATGTGTTAAGTTTTAGGAAAAAATGAATCGAAATTAGGGAGGAAAATGATTTTCTAAAAAGGCCGGGAAATAATTAATTGTTTTGTAGGAGATGGCCTTTCCATGTAGGCAGAGAATTTTTTCTTCCCTCCTTTTTGAAGAGACAGTCAAACAGAGAATCTCATCTCTTAATTAGAAAGAAAAATACTCATCAAACACATCTCATCACTGGAGAGCTAATGATCCACAGCTGTTAGTCTGAAAGGGCAGGCTTTTTTCCTGAACAGTAGGAAGTGTTAATCATTTTGGATGAGATTTCTTTTTAAAATATACTGTAGTTTGCAAAAGAATAGGATATTCAATATTCCAACTTAAATGATTTTTCTGAAGTGCGCTCCCCCAGGGATGCTGTCACATGGCGCACTGAGTGATCATTGAAAGCAGGCTTCCTCCACAGTACTTCAATGAGAGCACCAACTGATGGGATGACGTGAATGGCCCCGGCATACCGGGGACGCTGAAAACCCCAGACTCAAAGAAATAAAGATGCCTGTCTTTCACCTACTAAGAAATGGTGTTGCTATAAAATCTTAATATTTCAAGTTGTTCACTCTATAATTTACCTTGTTTCAATAGAAGTAAGAAGTCTTAGCCCACTTTCACTTGGCTTCTGAGGAGAAAAGGGCTTGCTTTTTTCTGTTTGTTTATTTCATCTTTGGTTTTTTTTTAATCCATAAAAATGTAATCGGCTCATTTATTTTCCAATCTTTACCTTTACAGCCACCTTGCTAACCTCTCCTAAACATTTTGGACAGAAGAAAACCCCACTTCATAGAAACCTTGTGGATAGTGAATTTGTAATTATTCAGAGCTAAGTGAGATCGTGAAAAAAAGGAAGAATAAAATTGGCTCCCCAAACCTTACTTCAACCCTGAGTTTTTGACCTCTTTTCAATACCAAACTTTTACCAGAAAACCTAGAAAGTGGTATTCCATTTCCTCCTACTAATGCAAAAGTGGATACCCCAAAGCAAGAGGAAGGAAAAGAAATACAGAGATACGGAAACCTACAAACTGAAAAATCTGTCCCTAAAAAATCAGTACCTTCAGGGCATTGACATTCACATCAAATCCTTCACCGCAGAGGCAGCAGAGCACTGTGGGAAGAACACACTGGATCAGGAACCCAGGGACCTGGGTCCGCCACTCAGTACAGGTGTCCTTAGACAGTCTCGAATTCCTGAGTCTCGGCTCCCTCATCTGTAAAATTCAGGTAATAGTCTGTCTTCCCGGCCGGCCTCTCAGGACTTTTTCCCTAAAGTTCATTCTCTTCAATGCGATGTGAGATACTTCATACAACAAGTTATGTTATTTGCCTTTCAGTAAATTATATATTTTTTCCAGAAAGCCATTCTGAATACTTAGGATTTAAATGTAGATTGTTCTTAAAGCCTTGCCCAAATGGATGATGAAGGATTGCATTTTGTGACATTGATACTAATAGCATTGGCAAGATCATGTTAATTTAGATAAAGGATACGGAGATTTAAAAGTGAAACAATTATGGGCAGGAATTGACATTTATAAAACTACTAGTTCAGAACAAGATTCTTTTATATCTATGGGCATGGGGTTGTTAAAAACAGTTAACATTTAAAAACCTAATTGTTTTGACTTCAGAGTTCACAAAACCCACAGTGCATGCTAATGCCATTTGCTAATAATAATGAGTTTCTGTAAAGATTTGGGCTTTTTTATTAGTAGTAAAAATTTTAACTGCAACCCCTGTGTTTAGTACGACTTTCTCCCAACAAACCCCTTCTCCCTACTACACACAGACCCCTAAGGAACACTGCCCGTGATCTCCAATTGCTCAAAGAATGATTACTATACTGACTTATCATGTAGTGTTAGTTTATAGTGTAGTATTAGTTAGTCTCTAATTCTTCAGAAGTAATTTTAAATATGAAAGACATTATATCGACAGTGTTTTGTGGTAAAACATTTTCACATATATTACATCACTCGTTTCCTACAGTCACCTTGTGAAACGAGCAGGTATCACCATCTCCATTTTATAGATGGTAGACTTAAATGAAAGGAGGTAACTGACTTGCTCAAGTTCCTATGATGATCAAATAGCAGAAATAAAATTAAAACTGCTCTTTGCAGGCTCCTGGTCCATATCACATTGTCCCACTGGAGAAATATTATTATGTACCAATTTGCTTTTATACTATGAAAAAGACACTCCATAATTAGTAGCTTAAAGGAACTACCATTTTTGCAGTGATGATTCTTTGCGTCAACAATTTGGACCAAGCTCAGCAGGATATTTCTTCTGTTCTCTGCAGGATTCATTCATGTATCTGTAGTCAGCTCCTGGTCAGTTAGGCAGCTCTGCTGCCGGCTGCTGTGCGGCTTTCAGCTGGGGTGATGGAGACAACTGCGCCACATGCCTTTTATTATGCAGCAGGCAGCCTTGGGCTGGTTGACACAGTAGCTCAGGGTTCTAAGAGAGCAGGGGGCAAAGCCCAGTGTGCGAGTGCTTTTTAAGTCTCTGCGTTTCATATCTGCTACTCTCCCCATGGCCCAAACAAGCCGCATGCCCAGTCCCAGTGTTGTTATGAGAGGGTATTACAAAAGGTGGGTGTACAGGGAGACATAAACAAATGGGATGACTACTGCATGCAGTCACAGCAAGCTAAACACAAAAAGACTAAAAATGTTCTCATTTCATCATCTTTTCCTCCTGTAGTTGGCGTGGCTTTATTAACATCACTCTTATGATCAAAACAGTCATTATCTATGGATTCTTAGGAGATAGAAAAAAAGCAATGAGTTGCAAAAAAGGGCCAAATAGCTTATGCATAGTATGAGCCAGTAGATTCCTGCTTGTAATAACACCTACTGCTCAATGAGCATGTTATAGGTGCCAGGCACTAGGCTAATTTTCTTCTCAAATATACAAAGTAAATCCACAAATTCCATTTTTCAGATGATAAACTAAGAGACATTTAGTAACTTGCCCAGGGTCACATAACTAGTGACCAGAGAGCTTGGATGGAAATGTGCTCCTGATTCAAGCACCCACACTCTTTCCACTGTACCACACTGCCGCTGCTTCTTGAGGAATCCCCATGGTCATGGCTGGCAGTCAAAGGCAGATAGAGAACTTCTAAAGTCCAGAATAGTGAGTGAAACTCTCAACATCCTTTTGCTGATAAAGGTTATGTGTACTTATTACCATTTGACTAATGTCTCATGAAGGTTTTATGCTATGTAATCCTAATGGTAAGTTATAACAGCTATCTAGTGATTTCAAAAAGAAAATCATCAAATTTTTAGAATAATTTTTGTCTCTACTGAGCAAGGATGACTAATGTAGGGCTAGATATTTTATTTGGAATGGGGACATGGGTTTCATTAAAGTAAAATGCAGGTAGTCCAAGTTTACTTTTTATAAAAGCACTGGGAGAGATTAAAAAAGGCAGAGAGACTGTGATAGAAATAGAAAGGAAAATAAAAAATGAATGCCTTTATTTCTTTATGGAAGCAAAGAAAATAAAATACTATGTGAATGTGTGAGGGTCCTTCTTACCTAATTTAACACTGAGAAATTCTAGAATCATCAAGTCCTCTTTCCATGCCCCTCACAGGCTAGAAGAGGTTCTGGAAGTATTAGGTTGGGATGAAATGCCAGGCATTTTATGGTTTACATTTTTATTTTGTGGGTATGTCAGTGATTTATTTGGATTCCTTGATTTTTTTTTACCTCATTTTAGTCCATTGTATCTCCCCCCACCCCACCAGATCTATGAAAAACCATGGTCGGAACAAGCACAGATCCTGCGCTGTGTTGGTCTTCCTGGGGTTTCTCTGAGCTGCCTTCTTTCCCTGTTGTCCTAGTAACACTGAGAACCCAGCCTTAAGTTGCCTTGGTTTTTGTAGCAAAGAGGAGAGAATTAGTGCAGGTGAGCCCCAGGGAGAAGTGAAGCTCAGTGTGAAAAGGATGAGCTAAACGATCCTCCTCTTCCCCTAAAAAGGCTCTCTTGATTAGAACATCCTGCCTTCTACCAAGTGTTAGAAACGTCACTAATACAATAGTGAACAATTGCTTCTTTCTTAGGAATTTTTAGCAATCTGAGTCCAGAAACAATGTCATATCTTAATCTGAATACCCAGTAATATATAGCACATAGTAACTGTTCAATAAATTCATTTTATTAACACATGGACTTTTGAAATCCACTGTTTGATATCCAGAAAGAAAAAAAAAGCTCTTGCATTTAGAGTTTACTCAAAGATCTCTTGTTTACATAGATTTTTTTTATTGTTGTTCAAATACAATTGTCACCACTTTTCCTGCTCCAGCCACCCCCACCTCCCACCCTCAATCCTATTTCCTTTGGCTTTGTCCATGTGTCTTTTATATGTGTTCCTTGACAACCCTTCCCACTTCTTTCCTCATTATCTCCCTTATCCCTCCCCTCTGGTTACTGTCGGTTTGTTCTTTATTTCAATGTCTCTAGTTATATTTCACTTGCTTGTTTGTTTTATTGATTAGGTTCCACTTATAGGTGAGACCATATGGTATTTGTCTTTCACCACTTGGCTTATTTCACTAAGCATAATGCTCTGTTTGCAGTTCCACAATGAGATACCACTTCACACCATTCAGAATGGTCATCATGAACAAATCGACATACAAGTGCTAGCAAGGTCGTGGAGAAAAGGCAACCCAAGTGCACTGTTGGTGGGAATGCAGACTGGTGCAGCCACTGTGGAAAACAGTATAGAATTTCCTTAGAAAACTAAAAATGGAACTGCCTTTTGGCACAGCAATTCCACTGCTGGTACTATACCCTAAGAACCCTGAAACACCAATTCAAAAGAACCTACACACCCCACTGTTCCTAGCAGCACAATTTACAATAGCCAAGTGCTGGAAACAGCTAAGTGCCCATCAGTAAATGAGTGGATCAAAAACCATAGTATATTTACACAATGGAATACTATACAGCAGGAAAAAGGAAGGAGCTCCTACCATTCACAACAGCATGGATGGAACTGCATATTTCTTTATTTATGTATTGATTCATTATTTTTGTTCCCATCCCCTTTTCACTTCCCTTTTGCAACTATAAGCTTATTCTCTACAGCTGTGGGTCTACTGCTCTTTTGTTTATTTATTTATTTTGCTTTTTTAGACTCCACACACAAGTGAGAACATACTGTATTTGTCTTTGTCTGACTTTATTTTACTTAGCATAATATCCTCTAGGTCCATCCATATTGTCACTGATGACTGGATTTCATTTTTTATTACTGAATATTATTCTATTGTGTGTGCATGTGTGTGTGTGTATATATATATAAATATATATCACATCTTCTTTATCCATTGATATACTGATGGACACTCAGCTTGCTTCCATAGCTTGGCTATTACTATTAATGGTGCAATGAACATAGGTTGAGTACACATATCCTTTCAAATTAGTGTTTTTTTTAATATATACCCAGAATTTTTCATTTTGGAGAATTTCCACATTATATTCCATAGTAGCTGCACTAATGTACAATCTTACCAACAGTGTACAAGGATTCCCTTGTCTCTACTTCTTTACCAGCACTGTTGTTTGTTGATTTTTTTATTCTGACTGGTATGAGGTGATATCGCATTGTAATTTGCCTTTTCTTTATGATACTGATGTTGAGCATCTTTCATATTTCTGTTGGCAATCTGTATTTCCTCTTGGAAGAAATGCCTATTCAGGTCCTCTGTCTGTTTTTATTAATTGCTTTGTTTGGTGTTAAGTTTTATGAGTTTTTAAAATTATTTTGGATATTAACCACTTATCAGATGTATCATTGGTGAATGTCTTCTCCCATTTAGTAGGTTGTCTTTCATTTTGTTGATGGTTTCCTTCAGTGGAAAACTTTTTAGTTTGATGCATTCTCATTTGTTTTCCTTGATTGAGGTGATATATCCAAAAAAATATTGCTAGTGTCAGAGTTTGCTGCTTATGTTTTTTCAAGGAGTTCTATAGTTTTAGATCTAACATTTAAATCTTCAATTCATTTAGAGTTTATTTTTGTTTATGGAGTAAGAAAGTGGTCCAATTTTATTTTTTTGCATGTGTCTGTCCAGTTTTCCCGCCATTACTTAATAAAAAGACTGTCTTTACTTCATTGTGTTTCCTTGCCTCCTGAGTCATAGATTAATTAACCAAGTAAGTGGGAATTTATTTCTGGGCTCACTATTCTGTTCCATTGATATATGTATCTGTTTTTTTCCCAGTGCCATATTGTTTTGGTTATTGTAGTTTTTTAGTATAGTTTGATATCAGGTTGCATGATATCTTCCACTCTGTTCTTTCTCAAGATTTCTTTGGTTTTGGGGGATCTTTTGTGGTTCCATATAAAGTTTAGGATTAGTAGTTCTAATTCTGAGAACAATACTGTTGGTGTTTTAATAGGGGTTGCATTGAATCTGTATATTAATTTAGGTAATAAAGACATTTTAACATCATTAATCTTTCAAATCCATGAGCAAAATATATTCTTTCATTTATTTCTATTTTGTTCAATTTCTTTCTTCAGTGTCTTATGGTTTTCAGAAACATACTCTTTTTTAAAAGCTATTTCCAACATCATAGGTTCCTTGCATAGTTAGCAAAAAATTAGATTTGTAAAAAATGCACAATAGGAAAAGGGACTATTTTTATACTACCAGAATCCACAAAACTAATGCAGTTTCTCCTTTTGTCTCTCTTTTATAGTTTTCTCCATCCTGAGTTCTGGTACTCATGTTGTAAGGTCATATCAGTAACCACAGATATTCATGAGAAGTGTTGTCAGTTCTGAGTGCTGCGCATTAAGAAAACTACTGATGTATTGATTTGTATGTGTTGAGAGGAAGACGTCTGTCATGTAGAATACCAGAAACCACCTTGTAACTGGTGCTTGAAGCAACTAGTGATGCTGAGCCTAGAGAATAAAAAGCATGGCAGGTGTCTGGATTACTTACAGAGCTGTCATCTAGAGAGTTGATTCTATGCAATGTCTAGCCTACAACTAATACCAGTATGTGGACACTATAGGAAAGTTTATTATGGGCGACAACAGGAATCTAACACCAATGAGTAGATATTACCAGGGGGGATATACATATGCTCAATAGGTTAAAAATAATTACAATTGGTATATTTGGAAATGGAATCATATGGGGCCAGAACACACTGAGTCAGATGAATGTCCTCGGGAAAAACAACGAATAGGAAAGACTGTGGTCAGACTGTAATGCACAAGACCGTTTGTGACTACACTGAAAGGATGGGAAGAGAATCTGGAAGCACAAGGTACTTCTACCTTATGCACCTTGGAGAGAAGTTCATTAGTAGGTTCATTAGTGGTGTCCCAGGCTGTAATTCTGTACACATTTTCCTGAAGCCGCTCAGTTTTGTACAGTGCCTCTATAGTACACTTACTAATACAAACAATTAAGAAGACTTATGTTAACCCGGTGTCCATTGATTCATGAACTCTGCAAATATATATTTATTGAACATCTGTTGCACATGGAGCATTGTTCTAGGCTCTGGGGGTAGAACCGTGAGCAAAATGAAAAAGTCCCTACCCATAATAACTTCTGTTCTAGTGCTTACTTAAATTTCACTGATATATGTGTAAAGAATTAGTGTGGATTCTTGCCAGAAATAATTTTTCATCTATGTTTGTTAATGTCCACCAGATTTGCCTTAATTTGCATCCTAAGTAAAGAACTATCTTTTGAAAATACATTTTAAGATATTAGTCATAGTCACCAAGTTATAGTTTATGTGTAAATTTTTAAATTTAAGGGAAATATTTCCTTTTCTGGAATGTTTTCACCTTTCTGGTGGGAGGAAAGAAGGTCCGTGTGTGAAGCACAGGTAAATTTAGATCTGTTCCCCCAGGAATCTGAGTCTATAGTTACCATGTCATTCTGTCCACAATTTGTTTCTCAGAATCTTTAGCCATTACTTATGCTTTTGGTGTCTATCTGGGTTAAAAACATCAAGTAATTCAGCAAAAATATACAATTTTCAAAATTTAATGTCACATTTTAAAAAGTCTTACTGATACAGTAATATCATAATATCACTTTAAATATTAGAGAAAATATGTTAGCAGTGATTCGATCTATAGACCTCTGTTTAGAAATTAAAACAGTGAGGCAGAATGACTTTCTAAGGCTCAGAAGCCCTTGCACAGTTTTATTTTCTCTGCCATTTGAATAGGCTGTAGACTCGGCTGAGGTTTATCAAGAAGGCTGCAAATGGCCGGTGCGGCTGTTCCCAACACTAGCGACTTAGGGTAAAGCTCCTAACTCGTCTGGTCTATCAAATGCAAGGTGCTTGTTTTACCATCTGGCTCAAATTCCCAGTCATACCACGGTTCAGTTAAATCCTAGCAGGCAGATGACTTTCTGGTTTTCACTATTAAAATATGCATTACTTGAGGATCTCAGTCAATAATTAACTTTCTGACTTGTGTAAGGTATTGATATCATTTACACCATGATATGTTGTGAGCATTTACTGGATGCTAGGCAGTGTTTAAATCCTTAAAGTGTTTCAGCTGTTTGATTCTCACAACCTCTAAGGTAGATACTTGCATTTTGCAGGTAGATACTCCCAGTTTGCAGAGGAAGAAACTGAAGGGAAAATATGTGTGGTGCCAAAACTTTATAGGACTAGTGAGCATCAGGGGTAGAATCTGTCTTTTAACTGTCATCTCACTTAACATGATCTTAATTTAGCAGCAGCTGCCACAGACCCAGAAAATCTCAATGATCTGTCCAGGATTATGAGAGCCTGATGGGGGGTGTGGAAGAGTCACACTTTATATCCCCAGCTAGTTACTCACAATGCAGGTGCTCTTAGATGCTCTCATTGTGCCCACCTAGGTGATTTCTTAATGTAATATTTGTCTTACAATTTAAAAAAATCATTTCTGTACTTAGAGAAGTAGGTATTTTAAAACAGATAATAGAAATAGACATTTTAAAATTTCCTTCAGCATATTTTTTTTTGAAATAGCCTTTTGATTTCTATGGTTGGTGCTCAGTGTTAAGCCAATCTTTTTTACATGTGTTGGTAGCAGTGCTTTTATTCGGAACGTGAAGTCTTTGAGGCTCTCTTGTATAGTGTTGGTATTTTCATCTGCCTATTGTGCTTGTTACATTGTGTCATCCAAGTGAGATGTTTTAAAAAGTCCCTAAGACTAAGTAGCAATTCATTCTTTATTATTAAGGCAGTTAGACTGGCTATTTCTGACAATGTAGTAAAACTCATTTTGCTGCCTCTTTTTTAAAACTGTATTTTGTTCCACCTCACACTCATTTCACTAAAGGAGAAAAATTAAAATTGCCTTGTCGACAATGCAGTGATACCAGTTTTTCCTTCACAGAAATGAAACAAAATAAAACTGTTACTTGTAACTTTCCAGGGCTCACTTGTACTTCTATAAAAATGCCTAACAAGTTTCAAGGTTTTGTTTTCAAGATAGATCTTTTTGTTTTGAAGCATTTAGTTTTGTGTTTGTTTTTTTTTTTTTTGAAGTGGCGTATGGACAAGAGAGTCCATTTAATGAAATTTAAAATTGACTCATCTTTTTTCCTCTCTTCTCTCTCCTCCAGCTCTTTCTCTTTGTTGTCTGGAACTTTGAGCTCTACATGATACCACTGGTTTTGTTGTTGCTATTGACATGGAACTACTTCTTGATAATATCAGGGAAAGATAACAGGCAACGTGATACAGTAAGTCTCTCTTTCCTTGTTTGTCTGTGTTCTTGTTCTTATGTCTAGTCCTTCTGACAAGATCGACATTGAATTTGGTTTTACACACCAGAAATTCTGTTTATAAATATTCGGGTTCGGAGAAAAGTTTTATCAGTTCAAAACTAAGATCTCTTTGATTCTAACACAATAGAAAGTATTCACAATTTCTGACACAATTTCTCATCTTGGTAGCAACTAAAATTGGGAGAACACCAAAGTATGAACTACAATTTTTAATTATAAATGGGTTATTCCAAATGATTATTTCTTTTGTTGTCTTTATTTGTATTTTGACCTAATGAATTCTGAATTAAAACATAATATCGCAAAATTATTAGTGATCAGATCAAATGAAATGTATTTTATTTAAGACATTTCTCTGTGGACTATCATTAGAACCAAGGTAGAACTGATGATGGTCGGCTGGCCTGAAAAAGTAGGTAAAGTACCTTAATTCAATAAACATTCACCAAACTACAGCAAATATTCTTCTCTGTGTCAGGGGTGTGTTAGGGTACCTGTTCAAGGATAAAGAGGTTTCATGTAACCTAGGGAAAGTTATTCGGGACCCTCGCCCTCTCTGGCATTCCTGAAACTTTTTAGGATGTGTGAGACCACCTTCTCTTTCTCCGAAAGAGGCGCAGACTGAGAAGCGGAAGCTAGCCACAGAACAATCACACTTGTCCTTCTACTAACCTTGATTCCTCTTAGATTATCTCAATCGCTATACCCTTAGCAAACATCCAACTTCAGAAAGCTTTCTCATCTATAAATAGATGAGAGGGGAGTTACTTCTCCAGATAGGACATTTGCAATTTGCTAACTCTACACACAATTGTGGACAGGAATTTAAAGTTTTGTCAAACATGAGAAACCTTGGTAGTTATATGTCTCCATTAGATTACATGGAGTTCTTTTTTTTTTTTTTTTTGCTTGCCATGAAGGGTCTTCATTTGACTTATAATCAGGACTTTTTGCCATAATAATGCAGAAACAGTTATTTGATCATCAGCTTAAATAGTTTATTAAATACTTTATTATAATAGTTAATACCATAATGGTTTTACAGACCTACTTGTGACATAAAAGAATTTGTCTTTTAAATAGCACTAGCAAAATACACTTCAAATGGTAACACAAGCAAAATACACTCTTAATAGTTGGCTTTACCATGAAAGTAAAAGAGAAAACCCTGATGCACAGCCATCGAGTATGTGATAAAGTTGCCAACAGATCTGCCTGCCCCTCTCGCTGGATCATAAATTGAGGCGGGGCACTCAGTCTGCCTTCGTCCTTGCCACTGTCTCTAGCATATGCTTTGCAAATTCGAGATGTTCAAAACACCTTTTGTAAGGCTTAACAAACTAAATGTGAGATTGCTGAAAGGAGATTTTAGTGGTTAGACAGCACCAACACACAAGAAGTTATTGTTGTTGGCAAGGATTTCGTGGCTATGCTTTTAAATTGCACACCGAGAGACAAGCCCCGAATGCCATAGGCATTGGTGTCATGGGGACTCGTAGGTAGTTTTGTCAATTAATACAAGACGTTTTCTTTAAGAAAATAGAACTCTCTCAGACAATTGCTTTTTTGTGCCATTTATTTCAGGGAGATTGTTGAGAGACAAGAATATCTGCTTTTCATTCAGCTGCCTTGAGACAAATTTGCAAATAAGATTATTTGCAAATAGCGAAAAGTGGTAATTTAGTTTCAGCTTTCTAATCCTATAAGGGTGCTTATCTTCAATATTTAGTCTCTGGCTTGAGTATTCTTAGTGAAAAATTTTGAAACTATAGACTTGTTATCTTCTTCACAATATTCCTGTTTTAACTGAAAAGGTTCACTTCTAGAGGGGAAATAATATATAATGTATTCCCTTGTACTTAATATTCTCTAAGAATTTTTATAAACCTATTGAAAAGTTACATATTATGTAAATTTTTCTACATTCATTTTTTTCCAAAAAATAGAACTTCAAAATAGTATTTGCCAAGTCTTTTCTTTAGGGTGCCTAACAGACTCCCCCCTTTACACCGTGGACATTTTATTCCCAGCACAGCCCTCTGTGAAGCACTGCGTAGTCTAACTTTCATGGAATGCCAGCTATACTCCATAACTCCCAGTAATTGCCTTTCCTTTGCCCAAAACACACATAGCCACATAGTCTGTTCTTTCGAGACACCAGAGCGGCAATCACAACGTTTTATTCAGCTTCTCATTCACTGGCTCAGTTGAGACCTTATGTAACTCTTAAATCCAATTTGTCTAATTGTGTGTTCTGCCATACCCAGCTGTGCATTTGAACTGGTTGCTCCTTTTGAAAGGAAACCTGGTTTGTGCTATTATACTTTGCTGGTTACAAATTATATATGTATAAATCACGTATTTTTGTACATATATATTCCCACACACGCACACATAAATTAAAGGAAAGCGTTCGTTTGTAGGAGTTACCATGCTGTGCTTAAGTGGCTACTGCATAGTGCATAGCACTAGAACGGTCTTCTGCCCTAAGTCTGTATTGGTATCCACAAAACAATGCAGAATTTTTTCTGCTTGTGTGAAAACTTTGGGGAATGTCTGAAGTGCTTTAATCACACTGTTGGCTGATTCCAAACTATGAAACTTTCTGTTTAGTGGGTGGGGAGCGGGTGGGGAGAGAGAGAGAGAGAATATGAATTATGAATAAATGAATATAAATGAATTTTCTGTCATGAAAAACAAAATCTCATCTGTACATTCAGCTGAGAAAATTCAATTAGGATGAAAATTATAAAAAAATATAAATCAAAATGACCTTCGGGTTTGTATAGCAAAGAGAGACAGGGAAATATTGCTTATGTAAGGAGTTAAAAGAGAAAAGAAAATAAACACTGCGAAAGATGAAAAGTGCATAGATGGGTAGAAATTCTGTCTTCAACATATTGATAGTTGAGATTAATACTAAAATAGGAAAGGATTTCTTTGTGTGTTTATTGTTTATTTAGGAGATCATTTCCTTTCTCGGAGACTTAAGATCATAGGAGCTGAAACCCCCCATCTCTTTCCCACCATGGTGCCTGTTCTAGTTAATGAGAAAAATGACATGTGATCCTTGCCAAGTACCTTTTGCCTCCCTTAATGAGCTGAGACAGTGGAGGACAGGATAAGGAAACAGTTGTTCCTGAGGCTAGCGCTGCAGACTCTGAGGGGCCGTGAGAAAGAGGCATGGTTAGAACCGGTATTTCATCTCTGCTGTTTCCTAGCTGGCCTTGTTAGAAATACGTCCTAGATCTGAATCCAGCTATACTCGATCATGACATTGAAACCTCCAGCATGAGAATTGTGAGGCTTTTCCGGAGAAAACTGTTTAATACATGTTTCATACAGAAATGTCCCTGACATGAAGGGGATGTAAGATGGGAATGTGTCTCGAGTTGAACTGTCAGTGCAAAACCTGGGGAAACTGTCCCCTGCACTGCCCATGAGGCTTGTGCCAACTTTTCACATTGCAGCTACTGTGGACTGAAATTGTGTGTGTTGGGTATGTGTTGGAGAGTAGATGTCAGGAAGTGGCCTTTACCGTGGTCTTCACTTACTACTGACCCCTCGTGACACCTTGGGCACCGCACCACGTTAAGTACTGTTTTTCAGGTCATTTAGTCCTCCCCCAGGAGAGAGAAGCTGATTGTGTCAGCCCAGCCAATGGGCTGGGTTCTTCTAAGTCAGGTGACCCCTGGTCTCTTCCTTTATGACAAGCAAGGGAACATATGAGGAATAAGCATGGCTACAAGAGGCCTTCCTTCAGAGAGGAGACTCCAGTGTCAGAGAATGAAAGAATGGGTTAGCCAAGCAGACACTTGTCTATTGCTCCTTTATGAGACAGGTATCATTATCAATACTTTACATCCAGTTAACAGAGAGGTTAAATAGCTTAGCCAAAAGCACCAAAAGCACACAGTTAGAACATGGCAAAGTGGGCATTAAAACTCATCAATCCGTCTGACGTTTGTGCTGTTCCCTCCTTACCACCAGTCAGTCACATTTCATCTTAGGGCTGCGTTTTGGTACCTCCTAGGTCTCCCTGGGCACCTTTAGAGCAAGTTTCTCACTGGAGTTGCAGAAAAGCCAGTAGCACTCACTCTACCTTTAAGCACACTGTTCGAAGGAAAACCCTATTTTTCTCATCCCCCCACCCCAGCCTCCTTACCTCTCATTCAGGGAAACGGAGCAGATAATGATCAAACAACTTTTACATATTGGTATTCTGCTAAGCCTTTTAAAGACATCAACTCTTTTTATTCTTCACTGTAACTGCATCAAATAAATTATTCTACATGATTTTGTCCTCATTTTACAAATGATACAATCAGACAGGAAATATTCATGAACTCCACAGGGTACGTGGGATGTGAACCCAGTGCTGCTGTGCTCTGGAACCCTGTGCTCTGGGACCATGGTTATTTCCATGGCACACGCTGAGGCGTGGCTTTCCCAAGGGATCACTTTTTAAGTGCCCAGGTCCTTACGTGGCATCCCAGGGAACATCAGTTTCTTAGGACGTACACACTGGCCCCTCAAGAACTAGTGCTGTTGGATCCCAGGTGACCCCCTTACTTTAAAAATATTCATGACCTGGGGCACTGCTTTCCATCTACCCCGGTGAGCATGGGAGGAGTAAGCAAAGCTGAACATCCTTCACATTCGTAGAGAAAATCTTTAAATGTCTTTGGCATACAAAAATTCTTCAACAGCATTTTTTAATTATACTTCAAAAGAACATCCCTTTTTACTTTATGATATTCCTCCCACATAGTCTCACTTGCTTAATCAATGGAGGCATTAAGACTGAAGAGTAGAGCAGATCAATGAACTCACTTTCTGACTCAGGATCTGACTGTGACAGAGACTGAGCCAAAGTCTGCTTGTTAAGGTACTTCAGTAAGTTCTGCAAAGTTTGTTAGCTCCCTCAAATGGCAAAGACTCTGGGAATTCTTTTCTCTGTTTGAATATTGTTTCTTGTTGGGTCTGTTCCGATTAGGCCCAGAGCCCTTCTCTCTAGGAATACAGCTTATAAGAAGTTAATATTTTTTAATTTAATTAAATATATTAGGATAACATTGGTTAATAACATTATATAAGTTTCAAGTAATCAATTCTATAGTACATCTGGATGTTGCATTCTGTGCTCAGCACCCAGACTCTAGTTTTCCTCCACCTCCATATTTTGACCTCCTTTGACCTTCTTCAACCTCCCCTTCCCCACTGGTAACCACCATGCTGTTGTGTGTGTGTATAGGGTTGTTTTTATTTGTTCATTTGCTGCTTTCTCTTTTTTATATCCCCCACATGAGTGAAATTGTGTGAATCTTTTCCTTTTCCTCCTGACTTATTTCACTTGTCATGATATTCTCAAGATCCATCCCTGTTGTGACAAATGGGAGTTTTCTTATGACTGAGTAGTGTTTCACTGTATATATGTACCACATCTTCTTTATCCAATCATCCCTTAAAGGACACAAATTATTCAGAATGGCCTTGGCTATTGAGAATAATGCTGCAATGGGCATAAGGGTACATATAGATTTACAAATTAAGTGTTTTCAAATTTATTTGAGTACAAACCCAGAAGAGGGATTTCCGGGTCATATGGTAGCTCTATTCTTAATTTTTTTGAGGAATCTCCATACTGTTTTCCATAGAGGGTGCACTAATTTACACTCCCACCAGCAGTGTACAAAGGTTTCCTTTTCTCAACATTCTCTCTAATATTTGTTATTTCTTGTCTTATAGATAGTGACCATTCTAAGAGGTGTGAGGTGGTATCTAATTGGGGTTTTGATTCACATTTCCCTTATAGCTTGTGAGATCAAGCGTCTTTATATATATGAGTATCTGTTGGCCATTTGTGTGTCATCTTGGGAAAGTATCTGTTCAGGTCCTCTGCCCATTTTTTAATTACATTGTTCGTTTTTTGTTGTTGAGTTGTATGAGTTCCTCATTATATTTTGGATATTAGCTCTTTGTTGGAAGTGTACTTTGTAAATATCTTCTCCCTTTGGGTTTCATTTTGTTGATGGTTTCTTTTGCTGCACAGAAGCACAGTTTGTTCTAGTCACATTCATTCATTTTTGCTTTTACTTCACTTACATTTGGGGTCAAGTTTACAAAAATCCATCTGAGATCGGGATCCATAAGTTTAGTGCCTGTGTTTTCTTCTGTGTATTTTATTGTTTTCAGGACTTACATTCAAGTCTTCAATCCATTTTTAGTTAATTTTTGTGTTTGGTGTCAGATAGCAGGGTAGTTTCATTTTTTTTGCACATGGCTTCACATTTTCCCAACACCATTTATTGAAGAGCCTTTCCTTTCTACATTGTATGTTTTTGGCTCTTTTGTCAAAAATTAGCTGCCCCTGTATGTGTGGATTTATTTCTCAATTCTATTCCATTGGTCTGTGTGTCAGTTTTCTTCTGCCAGTGTCATGCTGTTTTGATTATTGTAGCTTTGAATTTAGGGAATCCAATACCTCTGGCTGTGTTATCTTTTCTCAGGACTGCTGTGGCTATTCAGGGTCTTTTGCAGTTTCATACAAATATGAGGGGTTTTTTGTCTTATTTCTTTAAAAATGCCATTGGAATTTTGATGGCAATTGCATTAAATGTTTATATTACTTTGGGTAATATGGCCATGTTAACTATGTTAATTCTTCTAATTCATGAACATGGAATAGTTTTTCATTTCTTTTGTGTATTCTTTAATTTCTTTTAACAATGTTTTGTACTTTTCAATATACAGGTCCTCCATTTACTTTGTTAAATTTATTCCTAAGTATTTAATCTTTTTTCCTTGCAATTGCAAATAGATGTTTTCATTTTCCTAACATTTCATTGGTAGTATACAAGAGCACAGATTTTTGTACATTAATTTTATATTCTACAACTTTATTTGCTTATTTTTTTCTAATAGTATTTTGGTGGAATCTTTAGGATTTCTCTATATAGAATTATATCATCTACAAATAGTGACAGTTTTACTTCTTCATTCCCAATTTAGGTGCCTTTTATTTTGTTCTCTTGCCTGATTTCTCTGGCTAGGACTTCCATTACTATGCTAAATAATGATGGGCATCATCTTATTCCTGATCTGAAAGAAAAGGCTTTCAATTTTTCATAGTTGAGTATCATATTAGCTGAGATTTTTCCTATATGTTGAGGTATTTTCCTTCTCTACCTGTTTTATGAAGTATGTTCATCATAAATGGGTGTTTTATCTTGTCAGGCTTTCCTACATCTGTTGACATGATTGTATAATTTTACTTTGTTAATGTAGTATATCACATTCATTGATTTGCAACATTGAAACATTCTTGCATCCAGAACAAACCCCACTTAATTGTGACATATTATCTCTTTAATTTATTTTTATATTCAGTCTGTGAGGATTTTGTTGAGGATTTTTGCATCAGAGATATTGGCCCATAAGTGTGTGTGTGTGTGTGTGTGTGTGTGTGTGTGTGTGTATTGTTCTTGCCTGTTTTGGGTGTCAGGGTCATGTTGGCCTCATAAAATGAGTTAGAAACTATTCCCTCTTTGGTTTTCTTGAAGAAGTATAGTTATTAAATTTTCTTTGAATGTTTGTTAGAATTTATCAGGAAAGCCATTAGGTTATGGACTTTTGTGTTTTGGGAGGTTTTTGAATGCTGTTTTAATTTCCTTACTGTTGATCAATCTGTTCAGGTTTTCTGGCTCTTCGTGGTTCAATCTAGAAGGTTATATATTTCTAAGAATATGTCCATATCTTCCATGTTGTCAGATTTGGTGGCATAGTTCCTAGTATTCTTTTATGATCCTTACTATTTCTGTGGTGTTCATCATTACTTATGTTTCATTACTGATTTTGAGTCATTTCTCTTTTTTCCTTGGTGAGTCTAGCCAGAGGTTTGTCAATTTTATTCATCTTTTCACAGATTCAGCTTTTTGTTTCATTATCTTTCTATTGTCTTTTTGAACTCTGTTTCATTTAATTCTGCTATAGTTTTTATTTCCTTCTTATTCTTACTTTGGGCTTCATTTGTTCTTATGTTTCTAGTTCTTTAAATTGAGATGCTAGATTATTTTAGATTTTTCTTGTTTCTTGAGGTAGGCCTGTAATGCGATAAACTTCTCCCCTCTTAGTACCACTTTCACTGCATCCCCCAAATTTCGATATGCTGTGTTGTCATTTTTGTCTGTCTCTATGAATTTTTAATCTCTTCTTTTATGTTTTATTTGACTCAGTGGTTGTTCAGTAGCATATTGTTTATTCTCTACACATTTGTGCTTTTTTTTTCAGTGTTCTTCTGGTAGTTAATTTCTTGTTTCATATCTTTCTGGTAAAAAAATGCTTAAATATGCTTAGCATGATTACAATCTTCTTCAATGTATTGAAACTTGTCTTGTGCCCCAGCATATAGTCTATTCTTGAGAACTTTTCAGATGCACTTGAGAAAAATGTATATTCTGTTGTTCGGGGATGAAAAAGCTCTGTGAATATTATGTCCGTTGTGTCTGCTGTGTCGTTTAATGTATTTCCTATCGAGTTCCTATTTGGCTGCTCTGTCCATTGCTGTCAATGGGGTTTTTAGGTACCCTTCTGTAATTGTATGTTTCTCAGTTTCTTTGTTAGATCTGCCAGTAATTGTTTCATACATTTTTGTGCTCCCAAGTTCGGTGCATATATGTTGATAAGTGTTATATCTTCTTTGATGAACACATATCTTTTTTATCATGAAGTCTATTTTGTGTGATGAAAGCATAGCTACATTTGATATTTTTTAAGTATCATCTTTTAGCCCTTTACTTTGAGTCTACAGGGTCAGACCCAGAGCAAAAAAAAGCCTTATCTTCTGAAGGGTGGGCCTCATGTGGTACAGGCTTCCCCCACTAGATGAGTGTTCTAGGAACCCATCTGTATCAGTGTATCAGCTGGCATTGTTGTGAGAGAGCTTCAGGGAATGTTTTTTGAAGACTCAACACACTTGCCCATTTCATGATGGGTGATTTATGAGCGCACCTACCCACTCCTCACTGAGTGTTCAGCAGTTTTTTAACCAAAAACAGCATTACCCTCATGCCTCACTCTCTCTATTCACCTGATATCACCCCAAGTGATTTTTTTTGTTTCCCTGGATGAAAAAAAAATCTTCAAAGAGGGACAGTTTGCTGATGTGGAAGAGGTGAAACAAAAAACAGCAGAAGCACTAACCAGTATCAAGATCAACATGTTCAAAACTGTTTTGAGCAGTGGGAAAAAAAGGCTCAATAGGTGCATTGCATCAAATGGAGAGTACTTGTAAGGTGACTGGAGTTTAAACATGTAAGAATAAATACACAACTTTTTACAAATAAATTTCAGGGTTTTTGGGTCCCACCTCATTTGTTTGTTTTTGTAGCTGAGTTGGATCTTCTAAAGGCAACATTACAGTTGAGTCTTGTTTTTCCCCCCAATATTTATTTAGTTATTTTTAGAGATGGGGGAAGCAAGGGAGAAAGAGAGGGATAGAAATATCAATGTGCAGTTGCTTCTCAAGTGTCTCCTACTGGGGACCTGGTCTGCAACCCGGGCCTGTGCCCTGACTGGGATGAGTCTTTTTTTAATCCATCCCACTATGCTGTGCCTTTTAATTGGTGAGTTACTCCATTTACACTGAGGGTGTGTATTTGTATATGAGGACTTACTAATGCCATTTTAGCTTTAATTTTCTAGTTGTTCTGTATCTCCATTGTTTCTTTTCCCTTATGTTTCTGTGTGTTATTTTAGTTTGGTGGTATTCTATGATTTTTTTCCTCAGTTTCCTTTTTTTAATGTTACATGTCTCCATTCTAGATTTTTATTTTGTGATTACCATTACATTATGAAAAAAAGTTTCACATGTACAATAGTTCTTTTCCTTCTCATTGCATCTTATCTCCATTGCATCTCATCTCTGCAAGTTCCGTACTTTTTCTTCTCCCTTTTGTTGTCACAAATTAAACCTTTTTTTATGCTTGTCTTTGTTTCCAAATTGCAGAAGCTATTGTATTTCTGTTGCTTTAACCCCCCAGTAATCTTTGTTATAATTAAATATTTAATATTTGCTCCAAAATGGAGTTACAGTTTCTTGTTACTGTCTGTCATCTTACTTCACAGTTTTCAATTCTTTTGTCTTTTTTCTTTAGGTAGAAGACTTCCTCTCAACCTTTCTTATAATTCAGGTCTTATGGTGGTAAATTTCCTCAGCTTGTTTGTCTGGAAAAGACTTTCCTTCACCTCTTTATCCAAACGATATCTTTGTGGTTATATTGCTCTTAGCTGGTGATTTCTTCTTTTAATATTTTGCATATTTGATTCTACTTTCTCCTGATTTGTATTTTTTTTGCTCAAAAATTCAATGATAAAGTGATAGAATTTTCTTTATAGGTTATAGTTTTTGTGGAGGTTTTTTCTGGCTGCCTTAAGGATTCTTTGCTTGTCATTAACTTTTGACAATTTTAATATAATGTGTTTGGGAGAAGATCTTTTTGTGTTGAGATAATTAGATATTCTGTTAGCTTCTTGGATTTGAGGGTCTAGCTCTTTCCATAGTTTTGGGAAGTTCTCATTGATTATTTGCTTGAATAGGTTCCCTGTTCCCTCTCTTCTTCGTGTGTTATCTATTATTCTTATATTGCTCTTTCTAATGGAGCCAGACAGTTTGCATAGACTTCTTTCAGTTTTTTAAACTCTCAATTCTCTCTTCTTTGGAGTTATTTCTAGATTTCTATCTTCAAAATCACTAATTCTTTCATCTGGTCTGCTCTATTTCCTAAGCTCTCTGATTCATTCTTCAACCCATTTATTGAGTTCTTCAGCTTCAGCATTTTTGTTTGGTTCTTTTTTTGTAGTTTCAATCTTGTTGACAAAGAGAGTGAAATGAACAAAAATCTCTTTGTTCATTGATTTTGTTCCTAAGCTCACTGAACTGCCTTTCTGAGTTTTCTTATATCTGGTTATTTCAGAACTGCAATCTTGAATTCTCAGTCATTTAAAACATAGTCTTCTGAGTGTTTGAGTTTGTTTCCTGGAGACTTTTTAACTTTCTTTCTGAGCTACCTTGGTACCTTGGTTATTCATGCTATTCGATGGATTATATCTCTGCCAGGGCATTTGAGGAACTGAAATCATAGTTTTTAAGTTCTGATTTTTGTTTTTAAAACAATTTAGCAGGATGATAAGTAGAGGTCTGTCTTTGTTTTCCAGTAGAGGGTGCTACAGAGCAAGTCTCTGATTTCTGCCAATTACGCGTTTTAATTTCTGTACCTTCCCCCACTTCTTCCCCTTCCCCCTCCCAGCTAACTCTCCAAATGATCTCCATACCTATGATTGTTCTGGTTGTTTGCTTAGCTTTTGTTTTGTTTTTTTGTTTTTTGTTTTTTTTTAGATTCAATTGTTGATAGTTGTGAATTTGTTGCCTTTTTAATTAATGTTCATAGTTTTGATCTTCTTTTTCTTAAATAAGTCCCTTTAACATTTCATGTAATAATGGCTTGGTGATAATGAACTCCTTTCGTTTTACCTTGTCTAGGAAGCACTTTATCTGCCCTTCCATTCTAAATGATAGCTTTGCTGAGTAGAGTAATCTATGTGCACTACTGGGACTTCCAGAATCTTGGTGGAGCTATATCCCCATGGCCACTGAAAATGCCCCATATTCCCAGAGATGGGCATCCCCTCTGTGACTGGGTCACCTTGGTCTCAGGGCACCACCCCGTGGTGGGCTGTGCAGGTGCTGGGGCTCTAGGCCAGAGTTCCCACGGCTTGTTCCCTGCAACCAGAAACCCCCAGTGATGCTGTAGTGTCTGAGATATCCCAGCAGCCTCTACCAAGTTCTTTGCAATAGTTAGGGGACAGGATGGACCGGGGCAGGGAGGCAGGTTCCCATATTTGTGGCTTTTTCCCCCACTGAGTATAGCTGCAATGTGTACTGACCACTAAGGCTGGGATGTTGCTTCCGCTTTTTCATGACCCGTCAAATGAGGGCTGCAATCTGACTCTCTGCAGCTACCAAGGCAGCAGGGCCACTGTGAGTGCTGGACTGTGTCTGCTGCTCCTGTCTCTGTCCTTCCCCATCCCATCTCTCCTGCTTGCTCTGATAGGCTCACCTTCAGATGTCTCAATGCGTTTGTCTCTCACACATGTTTGTGTGTGGAGCAGGGAATCCTTTGTTGAGTTATAGCCGTCCAATTAGTTGTAACACAAAGCTGGGGTCGGGGACCCAGAGGTCTCTCACACTGCCACGCTGCTGACATCATCTCGAGAATTTTATTTGCCTCCCTAAATGCTGCTGTTGTTTGGACAATATGGGATGGTGCACCAGACACAAGTCCCCAAAGAAATATCTGACTGTTTGACCTGAGTTCCTGTAAATCAAACTTCTTATTTTCTCAGCCAGTGTTCTCAGCTGCAAAGAAATTCATGATGAAATATTTGAATAAATGAACTATTGAATAAGTGAAATATTCCTAACAGGACCTAGAGAGACTGTCCAAAGCTGAACTGAGAGGAAAGGACTCAGTATGTAAAGCACCTTCACGTACAGTCAGACCCTCATACTTCATGGGGGCTTCATCATCCACAGAAAGTGCTGTAGACCACAGCCTCCTGTGTTTGCATCTCTGTACCAAAAAAGACCACACACTTGCTCTTAACAGAAGCAGCACTGAGTCATGCAGCCTGTAAACACATCTAAAAATGGATGATCACTCTTTTCTCTTTCCTGCTTATTTCAACAGCAATTTTCTCAATTTTTTCAGAAGGTCACCAGATTGCAAAAAAATGTAAAGAGGATCATGAAAAGAATAAGACCTTTAGTTTTCCAACAAATTCACTAGCATGAAGAAGTAGACACCAACAGCCAATCAGATGTCAGTAGAAAAGTTCATCCCCTGTGAACCCTTTCAAAGCTGTTCACCAACTGCTTAGCTATGCCAGCCGCTCGGTGTACAGATGGGTCTCCCCACACACTGATGACCGCCGCCTCATCCGTCTCTGGACCCGGACCAACAGGCTTCCCACGTCCGGTCCACTGTTCACTGCCACCATGCCACCATCTCTTTCCTCTCAGTGAACGGACGGGGGGCCTTCCACCTCTCTTAATTCCCTCAAATTCCAGTCCCTGAAGGCTCCTGGATTTGTCTCCAAGATAGGATTGCCTATAAACCTAATTTTAGAAAATAAAGATAAAGACTCCCAGTTAAATCAGAATTTCAGATAAACAATGGGAGATGTTTATAATAAAATAATTGTCATTATTTATCTGAAATTCTAATTTAACTGGATGTCCTGTATTTTTCTGGCAACTTTACCCCAAATTGCTCCTGGTATTCTAACCTGAAGACTTACAGGAATATGATAGTTCTGAAAGAAAACTCTATCTTCCTCTGCTACTTTGGTCTTTCCACAACAGCTTCAGGCATAGAATGTTCCTTATAAACAAGCTCCATCCAAACCATAGCCTCAGCTTTATCTCACCTGTATTCTGGCAGGATTGTTTGTATGTGTGTTTTGTTGGTTCTTGTTTGTTTGTTTGTTTGTTTGTTTGTTTGTTTCTGAGTATGGAATGTTTAATGAGCAAAATGTAGAGGTAGTGGGAAGATGGGGAGAGCTACAGAATGAAGCAGATAATGCCCATGTTATTTTGTCACCCCTTTTAGCTGAAAGCAACCATTGCAAGTGTTTTCTGCCTCTCCTCCAAATCACCTATTCCACAGGCTCCAGGGAGGCAAAGACTTGGTCCGCATGACACAGTAGGAAGTAGGAAAGGAGGGAGAGAGGGAAAACTGAGGCCTAGGATAAGGTGGTAACCTCTAGAGAGACAGTGATCAAGACAGTGATGGTGGCCTAGGGGAGGGCAGCACACCCTGGCTCTTGAATTTAATGGAGGTGCACGTGCTATGCCAGTTCTGAGGAGTCCTGGAAGCCACGGAGGCACCAGGGACAGACAGTGCAGCCACTGGGTCCGACAAAGACAGGACACACATCCTTATGAGGGCTCAGCTATCCTGGCACCTCCTTGACCTGCACTGGGAACTTTTAGGGGACCATGTTGGCTTTGATGGGCAGGTGTTGGCTTCCATTAGCCCTGGGGTTTAAGGCCCCACTACAGAGGAAGAGGTGAAGGAATGGCCTTCTGTCTTCAAAAAAAGGAGAATTTTGAGGGGTGGTGGTGGGTTCATGGCCTCAGGAGAGGAGGACCAGGGTGGCTGGGGCCACCACAGCAGTATCCGGAACAGAGTTCCTGTCCTAGTAGTTCCCCAAGTAGTGGATACACTCTCTGTATGTGTTGTACCCTGTTCTTTAAAAATAGAGTATTTATGAATATAATGTAGATTGCTTGCTTGGCATCCACATTTTGTTATTGCAAAAATTAAATCCAATTAAGCACACTCAACATACCTACTTTTCATATTCAGCGACATATATAAGTATCCCTCATGTCACTGGAAAACCACACGATTATTAACTCCTACATAGTTTTCACCCCATGCGTGCTTTTCCTTAAACACTCATCTTAGAAATGTTTGTTTCCAATATGTGTGCCACCTCAACTGCTGCTGCAAAGAAAATCCCAACCACATTTTTTAGCAGGTCTCCAGTAATGTCCTTTGATAAAGCCCTTGAAGAGAATTTTTGGGTCAGAGTACAGGCATTTTGAGTATTCTTGCCACCCATTAAGGCTTTAATATTTTATACATACATGCCTGGAGAACCACCAGTTGTCTCTACCACTCCTGACCTCTCTCACACTCTCACTCCCTGCCTGCAGCCCACTGCCACCAATGTGCTCTCTGAGAGGTTAAGTGAACTCGCCCCCAGAGACCCCATGTCCCACTGCTGTGTTCTAATACTCAGCTCATTGTTAGTCTTCCCCACCAGCCTGAGGTTATTCTGATGATTACATCTTCAATTTCTGTATGTAATTCCAGCACAGAGCAAGATGTCTCAGACAGAGAAGCATAATAGTTGCTCAAAAAATGTTTGATGAATGAGTAAATATTTTAGTCTGATCTTCCTTTCCAAATCAAAAATGGTCTAAATTTCATGCAGAATTATTTCCATTCCACAAAAATTGATTGAACATTTACAGGCACTGTGCTGGCTGTTGTTCAAAATTGATTAAGCCCTGGTCCTTGCCCATCACAGGTTGTAGTGAGGGAAACAAACAACTAAATTGAATACATGAGTAGAATCGGTGCGGTGTTAGAGGTCTCTGTGTAATATTCAGAGTGTGCATATTAGACATTTAGATCACCCCAGATATGTGTGTGTGCTGCATATATAAAGAAAAGAAACAATCTATCGGTGGCCACAACTCTTATTCCACACTTTCGTCTGTCCCTTTCACCCAGTATTTAACTCCATATTTGCCTTTAATACTTCTTCTGTGTATTGGCTGTTATGTTACTCTATTCTCAGATTGCAGCTAAACTTCAAATTGAAAAGGTAAAATCATAGAATGATAGAAGATGAGTGTTACCTGTATGTGACATGTTAGTTTAGGTAGAGAAAGATATAAAGATAAACACTTCTGTTTTTATAAGTCAATTTACTAAAGATTTTCCTCATGGGAATATAAACTTCTCACTTTATGTCTATTGGGACTCAGGAAAGAGAATTAGAATTTAAAGTCAGTAGTAGCTGTCATAGAAGATACTTATAGTTAATCTTACATTTTTGCCCACCCTCCCGCCCCCATCTTCCTGAGTCCTGCCTACCTCTCTCAGGCTCTCCAAAGATCCATATGAGAATGCAGGGAGGTGAAGAGATGCCCTTCATTCTTTTAGACATTTCTGCCCTGAAACCCAGTTTCTTTCCCACCCAATAGATTATCCTGGAAACTTTGAAGGAAACCTTTAGATCTTGCCCCATAGGTGGCTGATTGTCTCTTATTTGAACCCCAGCTGACCCATGGAGCCCCAGGAACTCCTTGGAAAATCAGCTTCTTAAACTCCCCTCAAAGCCTCCCATGGATCCGAAGAATTCGCCATCAAGATGGTTCTCTAATGTGTCCAAAACAAGCATTTATCCATGTGGTAACCAAATGTTTTTATTATCTCTGTTCTTCCAAAAGATCTGCCCCTACAATTTTGTCCATTCTATAATTAAAGACTGAGGAAAGGAGTAAAAAAGGATATCTACAGTTCTGGTCTCAGTTCTCAAGGTGGATGTGTTCTGCTACCTATTTGTAGTGATGTCCTGTTCGCTTTTTCTGAATGATTTTGCACGCTACTCTTTGGAGGTAGCCGCAGCTCTTTGAAACTTTATGGTTACGGAGGTAGGATGTGGGGCCAACAGAAGCACCTTCTGGCTGACTCGTGCCCCCCTGATTGGTCTGCATAACTGCTGTTGGTCATCACACCCTGTGTAATAGGTGGTGTTGGCATCTGGTGTCCTACGATATTTGTGCAGTGTTATTGCCCCAGGTTCAGAAAGGTGTCAGGAGACTGCAAGACCTCCATTAACAAACTAAAAGTGCAAATCACATGATATATGTGTGTGGAAAATGTTTATAAATCAGAACTATTATTAGGGCTCCAATAATCCTGAGAGTTTTGTATTCGTAATTTGTTTCAGTGTTGCCTAAGGTTCGTATATCAACAGCATGAAACTTGAAAGCCTTCCCCATCCCATCTGTTGCACTGGAACAGCGCGCATAGGCAACGCTACTTACACACACCTTCAAAGACATTCTCTGTCATTTGTTACAGAATTTACTTCACCATTCAGGAAAAATAAAATAACTGTTATACCATATCACTTATTTTAAAAATAACCAAGTATTCTGGTAGCATGTTTAAATGAAAGGTCATTTACCAAAACAAAGTTTCCAGATGAATTACACTCCCATGGCCAGATCAAAAGCATATTTAAAAGGAATGTTACCACTACCCCTTTCCAGTTGGTAAAGGTTAAGAGCCCAAACTGTGAAATTAGAAAGACTTGGGATTAAATTCTGCACATTCTATCTGTTAGCTATACAAATTTATTCATTCTCCTAAGCCTCAGATTTCTCACCAGTTAAAAAGCTGATAATGCCCACCTGGTTGAGGTCTTGTGAGGGTTAGAGCCAGTTAACATACTGTACTAAGCATACAGTGAGTGCCCATTAAGCACACAGTCCTGTATAAAACAGGCCAGGCCAGTGTGGGTATAATGGGAATTTAAACATTATATAAGTCACTACCTTTTCTGAAGAGTTATTCCCTGGAAAGCACTATTGGAAAGGATGAATTTACATGGCCGTTAGTGGTTCTAGATTTTGAGTCTGTAGACAAAGACAACAGCATTGCCAAAGGAAGATTTCCTGTGTGTCTATAATCCCCCTTCTGTGTATCTGGAAGTCCCACAAAACATTTGTTAATGTATTTTTATCACCAGAAAAAGCAAATGAAAATATTTGAGCAATCGTCTACAGATTAAGAGTTCTTGGTAACTGAGTTTTACAGAAACACTATACATGTATGCCGTTTTACAGATCATACCCATAGATATTTGAAAGACACATTTTCCTTGATTATTGTTATACAAATCTCCACCATGCACAATGCGTAAGGACAAGCACTGGCGACACTGTCAGCCAAGAACAAGGTGTTTCCCTGAAGCCATCACTGAGTCCAAGGCTAAATACTTGGTCCTACCAGCTTCACTCCGGATGTCAACTCTGAGCAGGTGAAAGGTAAACGTACACTAACGTACCAGGCCTGGGCACAGGGACTAATTTTAATAAATCAGAATAGAACATGAAAATGTCAACTTAATCAAGCATTTAAATTTTATTAATCAAGCCTAATTTTTATGAGTACAAATAATCACTGAAGCTGGACAAATTTGTTCTCAATTGCATCAGAAACATAATTTTAATATTTAATGGACTGATGAATTTAAATGGAGAATTATCTTTATGAAACATGCTCTTCATAATTTGCCATTAAATGAGAAATAAAAAAATCAACATAAATCTTACATAAAGGTTATTGAACTAAGTATTGGTACTATAAATATTATAAATGCATTATGCGCTAATTTAGCAATCACACAGTACACTACATAACGCCAAAATGATAAGTGGACCAGGCCAGCTTTTCCTAGAATATAGAGCTCTTGTGTTACATTGTGGGAAGCCCATGATAAAATGGTTACGAAGGTTCTGTGTGAGGTTTCATGAACATTCTTTTCATTCAGGCTTTTATGCTACAATTCACCATTCACCACAGACATTCTTTCCAGTTCAAATGTAAACCCACACAGATTGTCTTTTGTGAGGTGCTTATTCTTTACAAAAAAAGATTTAAAATATTTTTATCATTATTATGTATAGAAAAGGGATATAAGAAAAAAGAATAACGTTTTCTGACTATATGATTTTTGATACTCAATACATGCTTCATTTTTAAAGTTCGATTTTCTAAAAATGTTCTCAGGCCTCAAAATATTCTAGGCACAAGGGGGAAATAAAGAAAAAGAAAAATCAAATTAGCATCAGAATATTTTTTTCTTCAAATGTCCACCTATTCCCCTCACCCACTACCCTACTCCCAATACATGGCTTCATGTGGGCAGTACCTGTGAATTTTTGTAACGAGTGAATCAAATCTAACAAAGTTTGCTACCATTAATCTCCAGGAAATTTTTTTGTTTTTCCAATGCTATAAAGGTCTCTAAAGTTCCAAAAGTGTAGCATTTTCCTGTAGTACATGTGCTGAACTACGTATCTACCTCATAAGAACTTCTTGTTGTGGTAGCATTCATGCTCTCACACATATCCGATGGGGTTAAAAAGCAAAGGACATTTCTGAGAAGACTGGAGATTGAAGGATGTAGAATTCTCAGAGTCCCTAGCCGCTCCTTCTTGCTTGGCAGAAACTATTTTCAATAGGTAATGTGGACTTTTCATGAGACACTGAAAAATTAAAAATTCCTTAGGTTAAAATTATGCCTTTTTTGTTATAAATTTTTGGCTCTGGAATGGAAATTTGGTTTTATATAGCAAGGCTTACATACATAATTTTTATTTGATATATGTTTATTATTAATGGGAAAATGTTTTGCTTTGAAAATTTAAATTTCATAAAACATATTAGTTATAAGCCTAATAGTTTTCTTTTAATGTCATTTGCAAAGCACATTAAACAATTCAATATTTTGACCTTTTGCATACTTGTTTTAACCTGACAAATAACCCAGTTTCAAGAAAGCATTATTTAAGAAGCATCTTGTAGGTTAACAGTTGACTTATCTTCCCTACTGAATTGCATTGATATGCAATATCCTAAAGACGGCCAAGATTAGAATTTCCCTGCAAGCCAAAATACAATACATCGGGAAGCCTTTAGATGGAGACATAGTTCAAATAAACACGAGAATTCTGTTCACAGTGCTTTGTGTAAGTATAAGAATGAGCATTTAGGAATACTGAGAAGGAAATAAAAGAAGAAATTCATTTAAGATGCTTATACTGATTATAGAATTTATATTATATTTAACCTTTTTTAATGGGAGGGTTTTTCTGCATATTAAGCTGACACTTAAAAATGAAAGGTTACATACTCTTGGCCAGTAAAATAAATTTACCGTCCATGCACCTTACAGTAAAGCATATTATACTGCAAATAAGAATGCTGTTGTTGATGATGCAGAGTACAGGCTGTATGTAATCAGTGGTGTGCATCAAAAGTCACCTCATAGCCACATTAAAGCCACATTTCCTATTAAGACTCAGACTAAATTACAACATGGCACTTCCGAGAATGAGCCAAGGAAATGCATTCTGTAAGAAGAAATAATTGTATTTGAGTGTCTCTCTAAAAATCAGGAAGTCTTTTAGCAGTAAGTAGTAATGCTTTTCTTTTTAGTCTGCCTTCTTTTGTATTGCGATATATTCAACCTCACTGGCAAGTCTATCACACTAATTATTATTACATCTAGAGGTTCAGTTATCTTGATGACTACTGTAGCTGAAATACTCCAAGGTCAAATTTTTAATAGCATGAATCAAACTAAGCAGCCATCATACGTGCAGTTGCTTTTGAGATATAATCGATGAGACAGTATATCCCAGACCTGTTTATGGGTCTTATTATCCTTTCAGACATGGAGTAAATTATATGTAGGGTTTAATTGCACCATTCATTTTGCAAAAGTTTTTTCTCAAAAATCTTGTGAGCAGAAGATGTCCTCTTGTGAAAATGACACACAAGCTCACCTATGATGATCTTCCTGACCACACAAGTCTACAGCCAGGCTGATCTGAGATAATCTGAGTGATTATATGCATCTTCTCAGTCTATCTGATGCTTACACATGTAACAAATCCATGGGCACACACATGCATGCTATACTTGGATTATGCACACAGGAAATGAAATAAATGGACTCTAGACCAGGTTGAAGAATACTCCTCTCCCCAAATTCTTCCATATCTTCAGGGTGGAAATTTAGTTTGTAGTATATCCAAATAGTATCTGTACACAGTCAGATGTTCTGTGAATATGAAATGAAATACAAAACTTTGTTCCTTTGTGACAATTTTCATTCTTTGATTTTTTAACATCACAGTGCACATCTGGACAGCAGTGATTTCTTCTTTAATTTGAAAGTGTTGCTTTTTTTAATAGACTGTTTGAGTAAAGCAATTTGAATTGTGCAACTATTCATCCTGAACATAGCAAAACATCCATTTAATTCAAAGATTATTTCCAAGGAAAAAGTAAACATATGACAGAAACTGGTTTGTGTCGGCTTTGATTTTGGAAGCTTTTTGGCTTTGTGTTACTCGAGATAAGGGTGACCCCACCAGGATTCTTTTGGTTCCTTTTTGTTTAAAGGGATATAAATTAGTGGAATTCTTTATTCCTGGGAACATGATAATACAACATGATTCTTCATGGAACTTTTAACCCCCTTTTGTCCTGTCAGTTTTAAAACTTGTGCCCTAAATTGATATTAAAAAGGCATAACTAGTATCCACCATCCCATGATGGTTTTAATATGACATTTACCTAAGTTCACTTCCCTCCTCCTTGCACTGCCTGGATCTTCCTTCTTGGCATCCGTATGGTCCCCTCACCTGCACATCTGTGTCTGGTAGAATAGTTCTAACCATGCGGTCACATCTTTACTCAGATTACCAACATCATTATTAACATTTTCACCCAGATAAAACTTAATTTCCTTGTAAATCATAAATTCTTTAGTTGTATTGAGTTATAATTAAAAGTCATAATATTTAAGAAAGCTCCTAAACAACTATGTAAAATACATTGATTCTACAGATTCAATTTTGGTTTATTTTGAAAATAGACTTTTTAGAAATGTACAGCCACATATCATATTTTATGTGGTAATGACAAATGTTCAGCAAACATGGACTAAGAAAGAAGAAACACTATGCTTTTAAAAAGGTTACCTGCTTTTTTGGGGGGGGCGTAGTGTAGCTAGCATGCTGTATTTGGGGCTATCTACGTGTGTTTTTAAAATGTCATCTTTATTAGTATTACATTCAAGGAATAGTACCAAGAATCAGTTTCTCTCCAGACCTTCCTTCAGTGTGTGGCATATAAGTCTGTGATGAGCGACATTACGGAAGGTCATGTCACTTTTAACTGCTTGCATTACATCTTTCTGATTTCCCTGGTGCCCTTCCTTTGTTTGATTAATACTACTTGTTTTCAAGCAAGGTATCAAAAATCATAATTTGGAAAAAAATTCTAGAGCCGATCTAAGATATTCCCTCTCAAGGAAAAAGAAAATAAACAACTTTGTAAAAATGTATGTTTTCTAACATGTGCATTTTTCGTCACTTCTTTTTTTTTCTTAAGGAAATAGTACATATGTATTGTTATAAAATTATTCCTGACAGATGTTTGGGCAACTGGACTTTGTGTGCTTGAAAACAAAGCTCAGCAGTCCTTCTCTGGTTCTATTTGAAGAGGAAAGAGCTGGGATTGGACAATAGGACTCCTTTATTTTATTTGTTTTCCTTGGTTGTGTTAAACTCCAGCACTCTCTTTCTAAATAGTGGGTGTTATGTGAGTTCTCCGGGAAAGGTTGCAATTCTGTGCAGTCATTAAATGCACTTCAGTGATATGCACACTGTTTTTATTTAAAAGCTCAGTTTGCAGTTTCTATATATGTTGCATTTGGCTAGGGCTCTTGTCTTCAAGTACAGCCCAGCTTCTGAGACACTGTGGCCTTCAAAGCCATCTATTTCATTGGACCACTAAAGCCTGAAAATTAGTTGTGAAAGCATTATCATTTTAATTGGGGAATCTTTAGCCGCACCTTTACCCATGCCCTTCTGTGTATTTCTTAGTGTTTGTGAAACAGGAGCTGGAATTTTGTATGCTATTAAGAACACAGAAAAATTGTATATATATGATTTAATTTCCAAAACTTAATGTTCTAAATACTAGTAAATTGATTTTATTTTAATAACTAACATTATGAGTACTTCAGTGCAGGAACTGTGCTGAGCACTTTAAATACATTGCCTCATTGGATTGTCAGTCAGCTGTGGGAGAGGTGCTACTACTATCTTTGTTTTCCAAGCCATCTTAAGCTTCATCTTAGCAAAATATAATAGTGGGATACATTCTGAACCAGCTTAAAGGCATCAATAAGAAACCAGCTATATTATAAATCCTCCCTTGTAGATGTTTATGATGGAACATTAAAAGAGCACTGGAGGAAGGGAAAGCCCTCACCAGAGAGCCAGACAAAACACAAAGGCCTCTCGCTAACACAACACTCTTCTGCCAAATGTAAAAGCAAATGGTTGCATTGGGTGGTTCTGGCTGCACATTTGTGGAGCAATTGTGCGTAGCCAATTACCCACTTGTGAAGGGTAAGAACAGTGTGGGTTTCACAAATGAAGAGCCTGGATCTGTAGTCCACTTTGAGTCATTCTTGAACATAAGATCTGCAGTTTACAATGTGTCAATTAAGCTTTTGGTTTGTTTTATGGTTCAATAATGTTTTGAATTTTTGAAAATCAGCTTGAAGGTGATGGAGATTTCCAGATCTTAAAATAAAGGTTAGATATTCATGGTTTGTATCTTCAGACAAATATGTGAAGACATTTTGAATATTTGCTTTTATTAACCTGCATGATGAAGTACAAATCTTTCCAGGCGAGCTAGTTCAGTTCTGTGAGATAAATACAGGCACCTTACCAAAAAGTGTGTTCAAGAATACAAAGAATAGATGATGCAGGCATCTATTCGCTCTATCAACAAATACTTCTTGAATACCCACTATGTATCTTGCAGTCTGCTGGGCACAATGTAACACCACCACCCTGACTTTCTAGCGCCTTCAGTGTGATGGTCAACACTGAAGAGGGGAGGCATGTAAGATTCTCAATAATATCTAGTGAAAGTATCGTCAGAGTTCATACACAGGAATAAGAATGTAATCTTCATTTTTTTCCTTGACATTTTTGATACATGATTTGCATGGGTAACTTTAGCAAAAAACTACTTAATCTAATGCATATTAAATAATCATGTTGTATACCTTAATATTAGTGTATATAATTTTTATTTATTTGTTTTTAATAATTTTTCTTTTTTAATTACAGTTGACATACAATAGTGAATTAGCTTCAGGTGTACAGCATAGTGATTAGATATCTATAACTTGCCAAGTGGTCACCTCAATAAGTCTAGTACCCCTCTGATACCTACATAGTTATTAAAATGTTATTGACCATATTCTCTGTGTTGTACTTCATATGTCCATGACTGCTTTTATAACTGGCAATTTGCCCATCTTATCCCTTCCTCTTTTTCACCCATCCTGGCAACCATCAAGATGTTTGTCTATAAGTTTGTTTCTGTTTTGTTTATTTTGTTTCTTCTGGTTCACATACAATCAATATCATATGGTATTTGTTTTTCTCTGACTCATTTCACCTACCGTAATTCTCTCTAGGTCCCAGGTCTATCTTTATTGACACAAATGGCAATATTTCATTTTATAATATTTTATGGCTGAGCAATAGTCCACTGCATATATATATCACAGCTTCTTTATCCATTTGTCTGTCAATGGATACATAGTTTGCCTCCAAATAAATAAAATGAAATAGATAATGATCAACCTTAAAAATTACTTAGTTGTAAATCTAAAATTTAAAACATCATTTTATTAGAGATACAAAATTATAATCATTTTTAAAAGTCTCATGAGGGGTAGGTTTTTGGGCTTTTTTTTTTAAAGAACTGGGTAGGGTTTGAAACCCCACTCTGTTATGCCACAGTCTGGGTTTGAGTCCTAGTTCAACTACTTGTTGTTCGGTGAATTCTTTTCTTTTGATGTAATACAATGTACTGAAATATTGTGACTGCTTTTCCTGTTTGAACCTCCAACACAGCCCAGTTGGGAATAGTCTGGCATATAGTGCCTACGTTATACATCATTACTATTGTAGTCTGTATACCTATGATATGAGTACTTTAAAAGTGTAGGAAATTAAAAATCAACAGGAAAATTATCTTATAGTCCTCATTAAAATTCTACTGGATTATAAGCCTTTTGAGAGCTGATATGAGTATAGATGAATTATCTCTGTGTTACTCATTTTGTATTTCCACTTTACCTAGCACTGTGCTCCTTGGGCCAATGGGACTTATAATGGTGCTTATGGACTGGCTGCATCTAGTTATAGAGAGAAGGTCAAGAATCCTTCTTTCTTGCTGAGGCTGAATTGCTTTATATGTCTCCAAAATAAGAGTAAACTCTCAAGTGACACTGGAAACAACGTGTGTAGTAAAACACATTGTTTTACTACAGTTTATTCAAAATGCTGAATTTCAAATGCAAGACAATTTGAACAAACCATATAATAGAAGGTTGAAAGTATGACATTAAATTAAGAACAGTCTCTCAGGTTATTAGATGCTTTGAGCCATATTGGTTCATAAGAACTGGATGTTTGTGTTTGGGCTATTATTTTAAAGCGAATAATGCTTTTGGAATATGTGACAAAAATTATTAGGATAACTGAGAGTCCTGTATGTTATCTAGTTTATGTAACTCTTCCCATGATACCATCTTAGTTATTGAAGTTTTTGTTCAATGACTATGTGTGTTCCTGTCTGTATCATAAAGCCCCAGGAAGGAAGGGCTAGTGGTCTCTTATCTTGTACAGGTATCACCCTGAGGAGGAAGGCTAAAAATATTTGATAATCACATTATCTATTGAGTTTATTAGGAGCTAGAGATACAGACTAGATAAAAAAAGTAGAAATGCCACATGATTTAGAAATGACATGAATAGAATCATCAGTTATCACTCACTTGAACAACCCTCCCAATTAAAAAAATTTTATTTCCATTGAATGTTGTGTTTATGTGTATGTGCATATGTGCATAGGTATATAAAATCATAATCTAACACCTGAAGTCCTAGTCATAATGGCTGTATTTATATAATGATCAAGGTAAACAGAAACTATCTGGCAAATCCAAAATGACTATTCCATTCTGCTAAGGAGATAAACTAAAAGCTGTTAAAAAAAGACATGTGTGCATATCCACCTGCGTACATGCATATCATACACCTTTGATTATTAAATACACTTCTAATCTTCTTTCAATAATAACATCCATTCTCATTGTAAATCACAGAGAATTAATGTTAGCATATCAGCTAACCTACAAAATCAAAAAGTAATACAGAGATAGTCAAGGCTTGACAGTTATACACAGAATTAAAACTAGAGCCATGAAAGGTTAGTTTTGTGCCATAGACCACCCACATGATTCAATGAGCAGAGTTTGGTGAAACTAAATTAAAAATAGAGCTTTTTTCTGCTTACTTATCTAGCTCCAAATTTAAAGCGCTTGATAAGTAGAGACAGCAAAGTAGGTAAAAAAGGAAATTTCCTGATTTCAAGCATCTCTCAAATGAATGTTCATTTACCTAATGCATATTTCAGATTCTCTGGGTTGTCACAGAATATTTCACACAAATAGGGTTCCCCTGACTGGGATTCAGTTCCCTGGTTTTAATCAATTAAAGGCATGGCATTTTCCTCATCACTATCTCCAGATCAAATATTCCCTCACAGTGCATCTGTTTCAAACGTTAATAAAGTTTTCATTTCCAAAAGGTTCAAAGTGACAGAACAAAATTCTCTCCTTTAAGAGCATGAAAACGACTTCTGTTTCTGTCTGCAGGTAGTGGAGGACATGCTAGAGGACGAGGAAGAAGAAGATGACAAAGATGACAAGGTAATTATCTTTCCCAGCACTCGGGTACCTGGGGATGGGGAAATGCAGACATGACACTGTTTTCACAGACAGTTAACAAAGGAGTTGAAGTGTTTGAGTCCAGAAAATTGGACAGTGCTGTTTATCATCCTAACAATGCCACTGCATGTTGCAAAGAGGGAGAGAGGGCTATAAATCCTCTTCGCTTTTGTCCAGAGCTGGGTCAAATATTTTTCTGCCAGGGACAAAAAAAATAATTCAGCTTGTCTGGAACTTGATAGCTCTCCTGAAGATAACAGCAGTGACAACTGTTTTGAAGGGCAAAAATTTGTCCTGTCTTGAGTGTTACAAATCGGGCTACACTTTGGGGGAAGAGAGAAGAGGAAAAATAGCAGGCTGCCTAAGTTGAACATGGATATTGTCATCTGTAATTTTCGAAAAGTGGCTGATCAAAGGAACACATGTGAGCAGAGGGGCATTTAAATAATCCTGGTGCTCATTGCCCTCTGCCTAGACCTGACTTGGAATGGCCCTGTGGCTTCCTGGTCAGGAAAGCATGTTTGGAGAGGCTTGTTTTTCAATTGCTCCTGGGGTTGGGGATGGTGTCTACAGTAAAGCACAGCTAGTTTCTAGGACTACTTGGATTGGTTGTCCCCTGGGGAGAGAGGACAACTCAGGGGAGGAATTAGAATGACCTTGCACTGCTGCAGCAGCGCCTGGGGTCGGAAGAACGGCCTTGTGCGGCAGGGAGGATAGCAACGCTGGTTTGTCATGTTGGGCACTTCAAGAGGCAAACTCGTCCTCGGGTGGGACTGAGAGGGCGAGCGAGACTCTTGTTCATTAGTTCTAACATGTAAAACCGGATTTTGACTTTCAGCAGAATCTATCTGAATTCTGTTAAAGTAAAGCAGTGAAATTTTTCTGAAGGAAGGAGAAAAATGGTGTATCTTAATTTATACCCTTGACCTTTGATTCTAGTAGAGATGTACAGTCATATTTTAGTTTAAGAATTTGTGTGCTAGAGGCAAGCATTGGAAATGTCAAAAAAATTCACAGTGATTCTTTAACTCCCAAATGATTTTTTCCCTAATATTTAATGCTAAAAAGAAAATGGAAACACATACACACACATTTTTTCCTTACTAATGCTCTTTCAAACATTTTTAAATTAATAGAGCTTTTATGTAAAATTTTTCTTATGTACATCATTTAGTCATTAGCAATATCAGCAAACATAAACTAACAAAAATCTTTCTACAAAAACACCTATGTGCTTGTTTTTAATAACAAGACCATACACTTATGGCATTATGTGGTATGATTTATTGTTAAGGTCAGTTGTAGAGTTGTAGAGAGCTTGTATTTTAACTCAACGTGCCAGTTCCGAATCATCATTTCCCTGCTGATAAACACTTAGCTGCCATCTATTTATGGCCATTTTCCTTTGCTTGTTGCTGCTTTATTATTAAAGCCACCATGAAGATCCATTCTGGCGGTGGGCATTTCCCCAAAACTGTTAATAAATGGAGACCCTTAGTGAAGTCTAGTGCCTCAATTGTCCCTGCTTGAAGTCAGGCTGTATTTTATAGCCAATTTGTTGATATTCTATACCACTAATCTCTGCTTTATGGTCATTTTCTAACAGAGAGGATGGTAGCAGTGGAAAATCAATAGCACACCTGGTTAGCCAGCTTACCAAAACATAGATGCCGAGTAGGACATGCCATGGTGGAAGCAGCACCAGTCCCTTTGTAATCCAGTGTTGAGTTGTCTGAACTTGACACCCCCCCTTTTTAACACATTTTTAGACCTAGTTACCGAAGTTAATTGAAAGGTGTGCCCAAATTACTGTGTGATTCAACTGGATTCTTCTGTACAGGATGCCAACAAACACTGTGTTTTCCATATGGAAGGACTGTGAGCTGTTTTTCATAAATCCAGTCCTTTATTTGAGTGATATATAAGATTTTTCTTTTTAAATTCATAATGTGATTTATAACATTAAAATCATATCTGAACAGAAAGAAAATCTCAAATGTAATAGTTTACAGTAGACTTTAGGGGCTTGCATAGTAGAGGGAATATTTTTAGAGTGGACATTTTGAAGAACAAAGTTTTTACTCTAAGAAATGGAAATACCAAAGGATTCTTCAAGTTTCTATTTTCCAGCTTCTCTGGAGCAGCTCTTGCAGTGGTGAATGCTGCAAGCCTTGGCTATCAGTGTGTCTGAGTGGGAGACGGGTAATTTCCTACTTTAAAAAATTCATTGGTTCCTCTATTTAAAGTTTGTGTATAGAGTCATGCATAATGGAATTTCATGAGAAAACAAATGTATCTTTTGCCATACGAGCAGGTATTGACCTCTAGCTCTCATTATTTCTCTGTTTTCTCATATGGTATAATAGTAGGGTCAGGTCAATGGGTCCTCTTATAGGATAAAAGTAAAAAAGATTAATAAATGTGCCAAAGCCTCACTTTAATTGAACCTGAAGCATATGTTGCAAGTATGTAAAATATGTCCCAGATGTTTCACCAGGGCTGGTGTCTTGGCTTTCCCTGATTACCACAAGGCAACTATTAGTCCTATAACCTTTGGACTTGGGGGTAAATGGGGTATTACATGGCACAGAATGAGAGCACCTGTTTTCCATTCAGCAAAGACCCCTGGCAGGCTTTGCCTAAGCTTATCCATATGTTTTCACTTAGCAGATTGTTGGGCGATTATGAAAAGTGTCTTTCTTTAGAGCCAGCATTGATATTAGTCACTCACAATGAAAGGGCAAGTCATTGGCTACTTGACAAGGTCCGTGTGGGCATAAACTGAAGTCATTTATTTCATTTGAGCTTGGAGTGTTTTCTCTCAACATAATTACATAGATGGTATAAGAAGTTGAAGCAGACCAAGATATAATTACTTAACATAGTAGTTTTGTAATAGCTTTTCTTTAGTGCTGATTTTAGCACCTGGGAAGACTTTGGGTAAAGGTGGTAAAAGCTCAGTCATCATTTACCTGGATCCCTAGATCTTAAGTGTTGTACATTGTGGCCTTTTGGGTATTTTTGGGCATGTGAATTCTTCCTTTTTACTAAAACAGCTGAGGGTTTGTGATCCTTGGACTTATTCTTCATTCCAGAATCCATTGTTGACTTTAGCCTACATCATTGGCTTGTTAATATTTTTGCTTACCTGCTTTATGTAGTAATGCTGTGTTAAGCTTTGCCGGAGATGCAATTAAATGTTAGAAAGACATCATACTGGTTTCTCAGTTCCCTTCGCTATAGAGAGTTTTTTCAGCCACCAACCACAAAGTCACAGTTTGATCTGATTTCTGACCGGACGCCAAATCCTGACTTTGTGGTTAATAGAATATCTTGTAAATAAGGCTTAGCTAAATTACCTAGGAGGAGCTATCAACAAGCCGTATAAGGGTGTTTTTCACTATGTTATATATAATACAGTGGTCAATCGAGATAACTTAGACATCTAATTAATGAATATCAACTTTTGTTTTGTAGCTTAAAAAGTTTAGGCATGTTTCCCATGGTGTGTCCTCCCCTTATAATGGGACCCAGCTGCAATATCAGGAAGCAGAAGATAGAATGCAGGTTTTCCTCAGGAAAGGCAAGGACTCAAATGCATGGCATTCTAGTAATGTTTATTGGTAAAAGATATTAAAATGTCCAGGCGTTTATGCTCACATTGCTTTTCCTTTTTTCTTCAACCATTATGTCAAGGTTACTGTGTATCAAGATAAACTAAATGCAGTGAATGAAACATATCTGAATTACTTCAAAATACAGATTGTTTGCTTTAATTCTTGAAATCTGTATCTTCCAGTTAGATTCTCCAGCCCTAAGCATGTATATAATATACCCAAGGTGCATACATCTTTGTGTCTCAAACCAACTGTGAGGGAGGAAAAAAAGATAACTCTGATACATGATATGAGAGAAGATTTTAATCTGACAATATGGCATTTTCTTATTCAATAAAATAACTGCATGCAGGGAAAACAGATTAAAGCTTTGGAGAAAAGCAGGGAAAGAGAAGACAAGAAAAAAATCTCCTTTAAATAAAATCCCAAATCATGTTTAAGTAGAACACCATTTTATTAGTTTATTAGTTTCTATTGCTGCATAAAAAAATCACCATTAATTTTGAGGCTTAAAACCATATGCATTTATTAGCTGTCAGTTTAGTGGGTCAGAAGTCCAGGCACAGTTCAGGAGAGTTCTCTGCTCAGAGTCTCACACTCAGGGTATCAGTCAAGCTGCATTCTGGTCTAGAGGCTCTACAGAACAGTCCCCTTCCAAGCTCATTCCGTTTGTCCATAGAATTCAGTTTCTCATAGTTAGAAGGCTGAAGCCTTTGTTTTCTTGTCAGCTTTCCGTTTAGTGACCACTTTCCATGACCCTCTCCAAATTTACACCCATCAGTGGAGACCCTCCCATCTGTCAAATCCTTCTCACCCTTCAAAACTCCTTCTTCACAAAGAGCCTACTCCCTTTAAGGGCTTGTTGATTAGGTCAGGCTGACCAAAAATAATCTCCCATTTAAAAGTCAATGTGCCATCAAAACCCAATCATGGGAATGACTATCCCATCATACTTCTAGATCCCTCACACACAGGGGGAATGGAGTGTACAGGAGCAATGCCCTGGGACGTGGGACCTTGGCAGCCATCTCACAGTTCTGCCTGCTACAACCATCCAGACCCACCCATGCTCTAGAACAGAAATGGAGCAATGTTTGTGTTCCTTGTCTATATCTATTGTTAGGCTGTGATATAACTGTTCTATAATAAACAAATCAGACATGTCCTCTCAAAAATTATAGGAAACATTTCATACCAGAGGTGTAAACTGAGGTATATTTTATAATGCAATATGTTTCACTTATTTCCTCATTCTGCTCTGGGGTGAGAGGCAGCCGGACATGCAGCCAACCCAGTGGGCTGTTTCCTTTTGTTGTTTCCTTCTGGGAAGAAGAGCAAATAAGAATAAAATTGGCAAAAAGTGGGGATGGGTCCATTCCTTCTTTTGGGGACCTGTTGGTGCTTAGATCCATTGAGCTAAGAGCTCACTGACCTCAAGACGGTAGAAACACTCTCTGCTTAATCTAGACTCACAGCAACACACAGCTGCAGGATGCCCGAGACAGGTGAGCCTCAGAAGGCTGCCTCTCTGCCCTGTGGCCTTATGCCTCCTTGGAGGAGGCAGGCCTGTACATGTGCAGTGCACATCCTCATTGTGGCCTCAGCTAGTGCTGCCCCCAAATAGTCCTTAAGCACAGCCCAGACACACCGCACCTGGCTGAGTCCCCGGGGAGAGAGGATCTGCAGCACTGTGACTCTGACTGGTGAGGTTCCCGGGAGGGTTGGGGTTTGATTGATGAATGGTGTGAGCCAGACTTCTTAGTGGAATTCTGGGATTCGGGGCCTCATTGTCTCTCATCCCAGGACTCCCTTGGTAGGCCAAGGGAACTTAGGAGAGCCCATGAGACCTGCCATCCTCTGAGCAGCCCCTGGCCATCAACCCTTCCCAGCCCCTCCTCTCCCTGCCTCTCCTAGCTCAATCTCATTTTAAAATGAGGAAGCTGTGGTTCAGCCCAATTTAAGTGAATTGGCAAAGGTGATACAGATAATAAGTGGCAGAGCCAGTACTAACACTCAGGTTTTCCAAGTTTGGCATCTTTGCCCTTCCTTAAGACTAGGTTTTCCAGGAAAAACAAAATCAAAGTACAGATGCTGTACAAAGTACAGACATCAGGCTGGAAAACACTGAGTTGGCGAAAGAGAAGAGTAACAAACAACCTGGGAGTCGCTGAGGCTTTGTGAGACATAGTGAGATTCCTGGAGTCCTCCAGAACCCTTGTCGAATTCACATTGTGTCAAGGAGATCATCTTTGGGAAAGTCTTCATCATTAGTACTACACTATTTCTTTAAAAAAAGGACTGTATATTCATGGTTTCACATTAAGGTCACTGGAGACAGAAATAGCATTCAAGGAGTTCTATTTAATGATTCCAGCGATCCTTCCATCCTTCTCTCTGTAAGCAAACTGGCCAAGTTCGTCACTCCTCGCTCCAGTTTGCAGACGCACTGCCCCTGCCAGCCTTGGCATGTTCGGGTGCATGTCTGCCCTCTGTGCCCTTCCAGAGTGGCAGCTAAGCTAAGAGAATTTAAATGGAAAGATTTAACTAGATAATTTGGCAAGAATATCCATCAAGTAAAGCAAACTATGAATGGACTTTTTCTTGTTGGATTATTCTAATAATTGGATTTCCTCTTCCTCAAAAAAGCAGAACTTCTTATTTGAAGGTCAACCAAATGTGTCAAGACAGGTCTTCTGGAAAGTTAGTTAACTTCTCTACTACAGCAGTGAACTTCCTCCCGCACTCCCATTTCTTGACAAAACCTCTCGAAATAGCAGCATGTCAGCCCTGGCTCTCAGGAGGTTGACAACGTTCGTAGAAATAGACACAGTTTTTTTCAGTGTCGCTGGCAGAGGCGTTGACACCGGCTGACACCACTGTATGTTGAGATGAGGAGCATGTTTTTTCACCAAAGCAGTAAAACCAGATGTGTTGCCAAGCATCACAGATGCTCCATCTGAGTCCAGAGTGCCAAGATTTTTATTCTGCCTGAAAGTTTGTTTGGCAAAGAAAGGCTTTACCATGCTAACGATATTGACTCTGCAGATTCTAAAGGACTTCATGAAGTAGGAATTCTTGACTGTAATAGCTTGCCAACAGGAGTTGGCTATGCAAACGCAGGTATCTATTTTCATTAGGTTACATGCCAAAGGGAAATATTAAGCAAATGTCAGAAATTCTTGTAGTGTTGACATCATTTGGTGAGAACACAACTTCAAGAAAAGTGTGGCTTCACCAAAATATTTCCAGTGGCATGTGGGTTATTTTTCTTGGTAATATGATGAACTAAAAAAAAAGTTTTTCTTTTTTTTTTTTAGGGCAAATCCAAAGCCAGGTAGGGTCCAAGTCTTTAAAAATCAAGATGTTTTTATTTTTCAAAAATCCACAATGTCTAATAGATTTCCAAAGTAGGCAGTGATAGGTACTCCTTCAATTTTATTGGTTCCATGCTTCCATTGGCCAGGATCTCGTCACACAAGAAACACTGTACTTCTTATGTTTCATCGCCCTCCATAACTAATACAAAACCAATGGATTTGAAAACTTTATGCTACTAACTTTTAAAATTTCAACTTAAGCTAGACTCAAAATAAACACAGATGTATGACTATAACTATGTTAGTGGGGTGTTTTTTTTAATGCCTACCAACAGGAAACTATTTTAGAGGGTCTAACACAGTAGTAACAATGTCTCCTCTTTACCTTCAACAGCATCTTGGGTAGATTCCTTTCTTTTCAAGACATCTTTCCCTGCCTCCTGATTTCAGGTTTGACATATAACTCACTTTCACTAGCTCATGCTGCTGCCCGAGAGAAGACTCAAGAGTACTTCTGGGCTCTGCCATGTCTTTTCCTTCTGAAATGCAGCCAGAACTGTTCACTCTGAGGGTCTGCCATTAGCCTGAGTTCCGAAATAAAGACATCATGGCACCAGCCCTGTTGGTGGGCCCGTAGTGTGAGCGAGACACCTGTGTTTCTGTAGGCCTCTGTGATTTCGGCCTTTGCTACTACAACATAATTTAGTCTATGCTGACAGATACGTCACCCCATCCCATACCACTCTGTGTGAATCACCGTCTTAGTATTATAATTTGGCATAAAACATAAATTTTTATAAAAATCGAAGTCTCAGAAAGGATTTAAAATGCCTTTTTCTAAGTTCATAGACCTACCTACCCTCACACCTTGAAGCCCAGTCTCATATATGGGTTTCACCATTTTGTTATTGTGTCTCTCTGATTGAAAAATACTCTTTTCCATGAACATATATTGAGGGACCAGTCACTGAGTAGACAAAGATGAATATGACGCAATATGGGCTTTCAGTAGTCACTGTCTGATGGGATCCTTGGTTATGTAAACCAGTAATTATATTGCAGCGAGAAACATGATAAAGTTTTGGAGAGAGTTTGGGTGGGGAAAATCAGGAAGGTGTCTTTTCACAGAGTCGTCAGCAAAGGCTGAAAGTGGCATTTAGTTTGGTCTTGAGGGAGGAATGCGAATGTAAGAGGAAGTGTGGTGTGTCACATCAAGGAGTACGTGGTGTGTACGTGGTGTAGTAGGAGCCTAAAATTCAGGTGGGATTGGAGGAAAAGGACACTGGAAAGGCACATTTAAGCTTCCGAAGACAAACCCATGCTGTGGACACCAGCGAGTCTTGTATAGCTCCATTTTCTTTCCCTCCCCTCGACTTACGGTTTTCAGCTACAACACTGAATAGTCGATTCAAAGTACTTTTCTCAGTCACCTCAGGGAACCATCGACTTACAGTTTTCAGCTACAACACTGAATAGTCGATTCAAAGTACTTTTCTCAGTCACCTCAGGGAACCATCCGCCAGGGCTGTGCCTCACACCTTCATCTCACCTGGTTGAATGACAAAAATGAGAGAAGAAAAAGTGGAGAGGGAAACTGAGGCAGTTGACTGTGTTGTTTTATTTGTTTTCTTAATTTGCTCACCTCCAGGTCTGCCAGTCTCTGAAACTAGAACAATAGGCAGGATGCGGTGATCACATCAAATCATGTTGTGGTTCTCTCTGCTTAGTGGAATGGAAGGTTCTGGCCCCGTGAGAAGGATTGTACTTTATGAACTTGTCTTGTGTAGATTCTGTGATTGTCCAATGTATTGAATCTCATATTAAATTCCATGTATTTTTGTTATAATTCTTTAAAAAAAAGAAACAGTGTGAACCATTAAAAGGTATTAATATTTAAAAAAGACCGAAGGCTTTACCCATCATCTGAGGAACTTGAATTATATTCTCCAGGCAATGAGGGATCAAATGCGGTTCCGAAGGAGGGAACTGTGGTGGTGGAACTTGTTCTTTAAGAAGAAAAAGTGGGCCATTGGGCAGGGAACGGAATACAAAGGGAGGAGGTGCCACAGTGGCCCTGGCAAGAAATAATGGCATCTTGCACTTGAATAGTCATAATGAGAATAGAAACAAATTTGAAAGAGATTTTTAACAGTAACTGTGATAAGATTACTTTAAACATTACGTTGAACAGAGTAAGAGGAATTTAGGCCTGCACGTGGCCAGGAGATGCCCGGCTGAGACATCTTTACATTTGTACAGCACGGCACATGTTTCTAACTCCTTTTCCCTTCCTTGCTGTATTTAATGTTCACAATAATGCTGTGCACTGACTTATCAAATATCATTCCCACGGGTCAGTGTTAGGAACATTAATTTGACTAATGGGAAAGTAGCTAAGATTAGAGATCAGTTAATGTGACGAAAATGGAGAAGTACTTGAGCCTAAAAACAAGTTAACATATCTAATAGAAATGCTAAGTGTAGGAATTAGATAACTTGTCTGATGTGAAGAAAATGAGGTCAGAAAATAAATCCTCTAGTTAATTTTCCTCCCCAGTCCTGTTATAGCAAAGCCTGTCCACCTATCTAGAGATGACAGCGAGGCCACTTGGAATGCGGTTTTGCGTCGCCGTAGCCATAGCCCGTTCTGGTCAGTAGAGACCCTATGTGCCTGCCCAGTGCTCTTTTCCCTGGGCACTACGTCTTAGGAGAGCATTCGGAAAGATGATTGCAATAGGTCCATATACAGGGCCTTTTATCCAGTGTGATCCCAATAAGTAAGTACAGATCCAATGTAAAAACAAGAAGTATTAATGTAAATGGAAGCAAAATATACTTAATGCCTCAAAAGTTGGTTCAGAGCAAAAGGTAGTTTAGTAACCATGCTTTTTCTGGCTTTGATCTAAGAGTCATCAGAAAAATAATGATGCTGGAGGAACGTGGGTCAGTTGAGAAACAGCTACTATTGTCACTACATTTTTAGATGAAAAGACTGACACCTCTGAGACATAAAGCAACTCACTAAAAGTCACAAAAGTGAAATCAAACTTCAAACCCTAGTCTTTCTCCAGAGCTCACTATATTTAGCATAAGACACACACGCATGTACACATTAATGACTAAAGTAATAATCTGATATTCTTTCATTATTCGGTGGGTTGACTGGGCTCACCTGGGCAGTTCTTCCCCAGCTCTCTCCTGTGGTTCTAGACAGACATCTGGGACTGTGGCCATCTAAAGGCTCAGCCAGGCCGAATATTCACGATGCCTCCCTCTGATGATGAGTGGTTGTTTGCTAGCTTCTCACAACATGGCAGCTCAGTCCCGAGAGAGAAAATCCCAAAGTGAGTGTTTCAAGAGACCCAGTGGAATGGTCAAGGTTTTTTTTATGACCTTGCCGTGAGATTCTTAGAAAGTCACCGCTGCTGCATATACTATTAATATTAGTCAAATAAGCCACTAAGGCCAGCCCAGATTCAAAGAGAGGACGAATTCGGCTCTACCTCTTAATCAGGAGTGTCAACATCATACTGAGTGAGAACTAAGGAATGGGAGATATTATGTGGCTGTCTTTGGAAAGTAAAATCAGCCACAATTTCCAAAGAGCAAAAGGTTCTCTAACAGCTGTCTAGTATTAAGGAAAGTGGACCCTATTGCCTACCAGGAGACTCGCTCTTTATCTGAGGTTTATCAGCATATAGTGCCGAATTAGTTTATCTCAAACATAGCACTTTCAAATTGCTCAGTATATCCAAGTGTTATTATCTTATATGTTTTTATTTATTTTTTGTTTTTTATTTACAAAATAAGACACAGTCAAGGAATAGATGAATTGTCATTCTTGTTCTGCTGAAATCTCAGAGGCTACTTACATCTTTTGCTTTGCTCATAGATAAAGGTTCGGTCCCAAAATTTCACCTGCTGGCTAAGCTCTCCCTTGAAGCTAGTTGGGAGTAGAAAGGAGTTGTAAGGAATTCTTCTTAAATTCCTATTTAAATTGTGATGGACATCTGTTGTCTTCCAGCCATGAGGGAAGACAAACGCCCCTGCCCTGTGACTGGGAAGTCAGGCTTTGCTTACTCTCTGGCTGGCAAAAATAAAAAAGTCAAGTGAAGAAAAGAGGTTGAGGAACATTTTCTTCTTAAAACATAAGCCTTCCTACTTTTTAGAAAATGTAATTTGAAACTGCCAACAGTTCACATCTGGTGTTTTACTAGTTTGTTCAAGGATAGTTCTCATAGGATTTAAAAATCACTAATATCTCTAAAAAGTTTGTTGGAGAAACTGTAAGTAGCTCGGTCAAGACTCTCCTGAGGGCTCCTTGGAGCTTGAGGTTTTCCTGCTGTAGTGAGGTAGCATCACGTGGATGTTAAAAACCAATGTCTAGCGTGCTGTGAGCATAAATGCTATTTCTTGGTTCTGGTGTCTTAACTGAGTGTTCTGATCAGCAGTGATTTGGGAATGGGGCCAGCATCTGTATTTTCTGTGATTCCAAACTTGAATATTTTGGAGACATACAAGGCAATATGATAAACGCATATACAGCTGTTGCAGTCTGATAGTGTTAAGAGTTTATTGATTATCCAGCAGAATAAGTGCCCTGGGTATTACGTTTGCTTGTCACAACCTTCAGTGCCTGGGGTGGTTGAACAAGTTCTTTTTTTCCATTGCACTGACCTCAAAGTCGCATAGTTTCTGAATCAAGGTCCTCGGATTTCATACTTTGGCAATTTCTTTCCTTTCTAATGGGGTATATTAGAGAAAACGTGTCACCTTTTGCACCATGTAATACCAAATCAGATCAGAATTCATGCACAATTATGTCAGTGGAAATCTAATAGTACAGGCTGGCTTATCTCTAGATAACACATGGAAAAAAAAACCTTCCACAACCGACAGATTTACTTCATTTTTTTCTACTTCAGATAAATTATTTGTAAGTAATCGAGCTAAAGAATGTAACTGGATTTTACACACACACACACACACACACACACCCTCAACAGTAAAATGGTTGCTAAGTATTCAAACTCTGTCACTGCCTCCCCTGTCCCCCTCCTTTCTCTTTAAAGAAGTTCCTGGATAATGAATGCATAGAAGGAACAAAAGAGGGGGAAAAGGACATTCTGCATTAGCTATATTTATGAAGAGAACTGATAACTTTAGGAAAATAAAATTTACATAAAACATATGTGAAGATACCATTCCTTGATAGTTAATGGCATTTAAGTAACACGGGTTACCTGGTAGTCTACCTGGGGATGAACGACATCAGACCGCCTGAAAAGCATTCATCTGTGTTTCTCTTTCATAATCAAAAAGAGTCAAAGCCCATCACTAATCTGAAGCCTTCTTGAAACCAATTAAAATAATTTAAGATAAATTGTAGTGCAAATGTGCTTTTTAAGTGTTTTAGACTTAAAATGTCTTAGGGATGTTGTAACCCCTTTTAATGTTACTATTTATATATAACTACCATGTGTATAGTATTACACCTTTAATGCACCGTATTAGCTGTCACTTGAAATTAAGTGCAGGCACGTTCTTTTCTGGCCTTCAGTTTCTCCTACATTAAACATTTCAGTAATGATGCCAGTAGTAAAGGGGTAGGTGGCATTCCCAGCGGAAGCTGGCTGCTGCGTCTGGTTGGGTTGTGCTCGGATTTCTGCAGGAAAGATAGCGTAATATCAGGATCCCTTAGTGTTTACACACCTGGTATCCAGAACTCTACCCGATGTCTTTTGTCAGGGGATTAATGGAATCAAAGCCTGTAGGACGCATGTTCGATAGATATGCCTTGTGCTAGAGATCTGGTGATAATTCCTTCAGAATTCGTCCCTCGTTGATCATATATCTATGCATTTTTATGTCTTTGAGGGTTTTCCACCAACTCCGTGCTTGCATCAGTGCCTTCATTAGAAGGTCAGCTCTTTGGAATTTAGTAATTCACCTTGAAAATGTACTCTAAGTTGAATGAATCGAGTGAGTTTTCTCCACTCAGCATGAATTTCATAGCATTAAAAAAAAGGCAAGCCCATATCTAAAATATTTTTTGGTGTCTGCTTCTCATTATATGAAGAACAGTAAATAGATGCTTATTGATTTCAGGTGTTCTTTGTTCCCGTCAGTCATGTTTTCTTTTCATAGTTTAATGATATTGTACAGACTTTTCTCTGTGATGATAAAATTGTACATTTTCCAAACATGCAAAACAATTAGTTTTAATAAAATAAACTATCCATATGGGAGCCACTTGGGGCCACCCACTTAGAGGGGTTATAACTTACACTTAAACAATCATATGAAAATTAAAATCCCTTGTATTTATTCATAAATGTTCCCCTCCCCACAGTCTAAATCATCCTGTGTGAGTCCCTTCCCATAACAACAGGTAAAAGAGCAATAGGATAGAAAGAGATCAGTTTTTATCTTACCGGGTTGGTCAACTTTGTCACCTATAGGTATGTGTGTATCTGTGTACTCACCCACAACACAGAAATGAAGGTGCAAATTTTCTGATTAAGCAAAAAGAAATCAAAACATGGTACTTTTCTCATATTCAATATGATTCACTCCATTAATTCTCTCACATACTCATGCATGCATGCACTTAATAAATATTTGCATACCAATGACAAGCGTCTATTTCATACCTCATGTACTAATACATATTAAGAAAAGTGTAGTGAGTTTTCCACTTGTTACGTTTTATTAAATTTATTGGGATAATGTTGGTTAATAAAATTATATAGGTTTCAAGCATACAATTCTGTAATACGTCATCTGTTCATTGTGCATTCACCACACAAGTCAAGTCTCCTCCCATCACTATGCATCTGACCCCCGTTCCCTTTTCTACCTCCCCTCCATGACCCTTCCCCTCTGGTAACCACCCTACACTGTTGTCTGCGTCTATGAGTTTCGTTTGTCTTATTTGTTCATTTATTGCTTTCAGGTTTCTATCCCACATATGAGTGAAATCACCCGGTTCTTGACTTCTTCTGAGTTTTCTTTTCCTCCATTCCCCTTCTCTCTCAGGAATGCTTCACACCTGTGGCCTCCATTTTTATCCCACTTTTGTTCAATCTTTATTCTTCCTTTGTGGCTTCCATCTTTAATACTTTACTAAACTTGCTCTTTGAAGAAATCTATAACTTCACTTGGTCCTATACCGTTTTAATGCATTTATCCCATTGCCCTCTTGACCACCCTTTAACACACCCCTCTATTTCCCTATATGTTCCCGTTGCATTAGTCGAACACTTTCATTTTTCACTTTGTCTCCAGTGTTTGGCTGCACCTCCCAACTTGTTCTTCCTTAGAGAACTAATCTATACCCACAATTTGAACTGTCACTTCAGTGAATATAACTCCAGAATCTTTACCTTCATTCATTTATGCAACAATGTACTATGTATTTGGAATGTTCAAAGCACAGTGCTAGGTGCTCTGAAGTATTAAAAAGAAATGAGACCAAATTATTTTTTCTCAAGGACCTAAAGATCTCTGGTATGCCTCTTGTCCCAAGTCTGTTGAAATGTCACCAGGCCATCCAACTGGGTATTCCAGCAGGTACTAGAAATAGAAACCTGGAGTTCAAACAAGGTTATGGCTAGAAACTGAAACTTGAGAAGCACTCATTAGAAATAAAAGTAATTGCTGAAACAGAGGCTGTTGAGAGTAAAAGGGAAGGTGCTGAGGACAGTTCTGTGGAGATGTCTCCATTTCAGGGGCCAGAGAGAGTAAGGAGCCGAGCAAATGCCTGAGAAGGAATCATCAGAGTGGTAGGAGGGGAATTAGAAGGGTCCTTTTCATGGAAACCAAGTGTTTCAAGACATTTCGCTAGAATTCAATATGGCAAATGCTCATGGAAGACGAGAACTGAGAAAAACATCACGAATAGTAACAATTAGATCAGTCATGACTTTGGTGCTCATACTTTCCCTAGAATGGTGAGGGCAGAAAGCACAAGGCAAACTGAAGGCAGTTTGTGTGAAGTGCCTTTCCAAGTGGTTTGACTCTGAAGGGGTAGAGGAGGAGGGACAAGGGCTTATGAAGTTGGCAAGAATTTAAGGTTTGTTTTAGTAATGCAGAACTCATGCTGTTTGAGAAGGAACCAGTAGAGAAGGCTGAATTCCAGAGCCAGAATTCCAGAGCGAGAGAATCAAAGTCTCGGAAGAGACAGGAGTGGGTGGAAGAAAGCACAAGAGGAGGGATGAAGTTCTATGGGTAGATCCTGGCTGAAAGGGTGGGTGCTGAGCAAACACATGTGGCCTCAGCTGTCTCAGGAAAGTGGAAGAAATAGTCACCTGTTGTGAGCTGAAAGTTGAAGTGGGAGGCTCTGGAGAAAGGAGGATGACTGAAAGAATGCTTGGGAGGAATGTGATGGCCTGTTCACACGAGACGAATGAACAGGTCCTTCAGTGACCATGAAAGCCTGGCTGGGGCCATATACCGTAACGGGAGTCTACATATAGCAGTCGAAGCAGAGCAGGTAGCAGCTCAACAGCCCAGAGTGATTTGTACAGAAACAGGATGATAACACAGAAAGCACATAATGACAAGTACAATAAAGTCTGCATAAGAAGAGACAAGTTAAGCCAAAACTGAGTGGATGAAATGGAAGAATGGTGAAGAGGTAGAAGGAGGAAGCCTCTTATTCAGTGGATAGGGAAAGCTTGCCCACCAAACTAAGGTGCAAATGGCAGAACAAGGTAATTGTGTTACTCTGGACACTTTAAATTACCTTTCTTTCCTCTTCGTTGTTTGTAATAGAAAATTCTTCCTGGATAATAAAAGAGGACATATTTTTAAAGTTAAATGTACTGTGACATTTCTGAAAACATCAATTAGACTGTTTAGTAAGGAAAGTTAAATTTTGTTTTCCATCTTCTTTAACTTTTCACCCATGGCTTTAGATGAAGTCTGCTTTAAAAGAAGAAAAAAAAGTTGTCAAAGAGTTGTAAATTGTAGAATGACATCTACCATGTGGTTCCTCTGTCACTCTCACTAATATTTCTTAGCATTTTGAGTTTTAAAAATAACAGTTATCGAGATTTAAAGCTCTGTGGATGCAGAATACATTTCTGAAAATAAGGCTTCTTATTATGCATAGCCAATTATAGTCCACTGAGAAAAAGATGTATTTTTCTAATACATTTTTATTATGTGCTTAACTGACGGACCTTCCCAGCTTCTTCGTAGACATCTACCCCATCAGCCACTGTACATAATATCCTCCTTAGGAATCTACTTCAATGTGTATTTACCTGTGAGGCTCCATTGGCTCTAGAGGACACAGTCCTTTTTTCCTTGAGTAAATTATACATATTTTAGAAAACTATCTAAAAACATATTTACCTCATATGGAATTCTGCTCTCAAGGGTAATTAAGACCCGTTTTTAAAAAGCATAGCCAGTGCACTTTAACTCTCTCAGGTAAATAAGATATATTTTATAATCATCTAAGAACGATTTTTCTCTTCCTTTCCTTCTCTTTCCCTTCTCCTGTACTATCACTTGCCTCTTTTATACACATACTTAGTAATTATTTCAATGTTTCCTCAGATACTGCTTTTCTCTTGGGGGTCCCCACACCAATTATGTTCTCCTTCCATTCCATGTGCTGGCAACTACACACAGAGAGGTGCAGTCTATCCTATATATAATTTCTAGAAGAGAAGTTAAGTCGCGAAGATACTGATTCTTCTGCCTATACGTTTTCTTTAGTCTTCACATTTTAAGGAGGAGGCTCCAATATTGGGCAGTTTACTCATAAAGCTAAGAGTAGAATTTTGTTTGCTAAGAGATGCACAATTGAATAAACATTGTATTTTGAGCTTATTTTTCAAAATGGAAGTACTCTCTGAAAGTAAGCATGCAGTAACATCATTGTAGTTATTTGCAAAAGTAACTTTATATCACTATCATTAAAACTGAAGAAATAAATGAAATTTCTTAGAAACACATACTTTTGCATTTAGCTACTTTGCACGTCTAAAATGTTCTTTACACACTGATTACATTGTATACATTGAATACTGAAAATGTACAACTCATTCTTTCTTTGTTCTACAAGACTATCCCAATAGTTATCCCAGAAAGAAAGCGGTAGGAAATCCATGTGACAGTAATTGTCATCTGGTTTGTGCAAACCACATGAAAATAAAACTGAAAACTTTGGGAAAGGGAGTTTCCTGGAAACTGGAAGATGAGTGTAAGGAGTAGAATAATGCCTGGTTTATTTATCCTCCTCTCTGCCTCTGAGGATCAGTCCTTCACATTTCATGAAGTTGCTGTGGGTAAACGTCGCTGCTGTGTGCACTCTTCCACTGCAAGGTCAAGGCTTCTACTGCTCTCTTCCTAGTCAGGATAATTGGGAGCTGAGAGTTTATCCTGCTCTGTCCAAGCCAGTGCAAGCCTCCAATCCAGATCCTCTGGATTTAGGGTTTATCAGCCCCTCCCTGTGAAAATCTTTACAGTGCTTGACAAGCTTTGAGACTTAGATGAGGGCTTCCTGTGGGGTTGGTGGCCTAAACCCTAATCAACTTTCATGCCTAGATTAGTCCCAGAACGCAAGGAACCAGGATCCTGATTTGCTTTAGTAGAGTCCCGCATTTCCCTACTGTATTATTTGTTAATAGTGCCCAATTTCATGCTCTGAACTGTCTTGGTTTAGATGATAAAGGGTAGGATCTCTCTATTTATATGAGGTCTTTGGATTGAGTTTTGTTTTTGGAGGTGCTTTTGTGTTTGTGATTTTTATGTCAATGAAGGGGTTATTTATTTATTTTTATTACTTGGCTAAATTTGAGGATATTTTGAAGACCCTAGTTTCTATCAAAGTCATCTAGGGACCATTTTAAAACATAGACTCCTCTGCCCCACCCACAAGAGATTCTAATTCAGTTAGAATGGAGTGGGATCTAGGAATTTTTTTTTAACTAGGTGAGTTTTAGTCACTGGACTAGAGTTTGCAAACTTTAGTTTCAAGCACCTAAAAACTCAAGCTAGCTATTTGACCCCTAACCTCAGAACTCGGGTACATGCAAAGGCATATAATTACTCCAAGGTTCTTTGCTGAACATTCCAGCAAGATGATCAGCTGCAGTCTGACTGGGTGATACTGACAAGCTTGAACAACTAGTATTTCCCAAGCACGCTCTGAGAGCTGGTCCGAGCTGGTCCTCACTATCCTGTCACAGCTGGGACTCAGGCGATTATTTTGAATGAAATTCAGGCAAAAGAATTCTTTCCCAATTCTCTTACAAACACATAGACACTGCTTCAGCCAGGTGAATTAATTGATATATCTGAGGAAGCTATTTTGAATACTTTGCAAGGTGAGTGGTGAGTAGGGGTGGCATAGTGGTTTATTTCTGGAAGGTTGATCCTAGAACAAAAGACAGATCACTGAGTGATTCAGCGCCCCCACCCTGCCCTCCTCCAGGAGGCGCGATGCCACGCACAATCAAGGACACATGCCATTCAACAGCAGCTCCGTTCTGCTGACGCCCTCAAAGTCATTCTTTCCTTTCAGAGCTGTCAGAGCTCTGCACACTTTATGCTTTTCTTCTGGGGACTTGATCCTCACATTCCACTAGGCAGGAGAAGCTTGCACCCGAACAGAAGCGAGCAAGGACTCCCGGGCTGCCAAAGATCAGGGCTGTGGCCTTGCCACGAATTAAGCGGTGGTTTACGTTCTCCAGGTCATTTTTATTAGTCTTTCAAGGGCATCTGCATTTGTGGGACCTTAAAAATCTTTTTTTCTTACTCTCATTTTCACCCCCTTCTTCCACCTACCTTATCCCTTCTCCCTTATACTGTCTCACATGCCTGGGCTCTGTAGAAGGAAATTAAACTGTGATTTGGTATGCTAAATTACCTGAACTAAAAACTATAATTTGCAATATTATTAAGTCATCACTGTCATGGATTTCAATTTCTTTCTGTTTGAACCCCTCACTTCCAGCATCGCTCCTTTCGATCATGACTGAAAGGAGAAAGGGAGAGAAAAGCCCTTGGCTGCTCTGCTGACTGATCTTGTGTGCCAGGGAAGTTAAAGAGTGTGCTTCTGAGTGGCTTCCTCTGCCTGGCCAGTTTTTGGTTAAAAACTCCACACTGCTTTCAGGGAGTGCTTGTTTGTGTCTAAGGACACCTGGGAAAGATCTAGGGCTTCTTGGGTGCTTCTGTCAGCTGGGGCCAGGCGCAGGAAGTGGAAATTGCAACTTCTACTTCCAGAGAAATCCTGACTGGGGTCCAGCCATGGGTGATGAGGACTTTTTCTTTCTGTACTGCTATTTCCAGTCTTTTTGGCAACACCTGGAGATTTCCTGTTAGCTGGTAGCACTGATGGCCTTTACAACAGCCTGGAGCCTAACCTCCTTCTTCTACTTTATTCTCTCTGTTGCTGCTTTGAATTAGGCATCAATATTTTCTGAAAGAATGGACCAGTCAGGACAGGCTAGGCTTTGCTGCAGTAACAACCCCAAATCTTGGGGGCTCAGAACCACGCTGCTTTATTTCTGCTTATACTATGCATTCATCAGAGGTGGGCAGGGGGCTTTGCTCCATACGCTGGCTGTTGTGCTCTCCTTGGGCCCTCGGCTGATGGAGCAGTCACTGTTTTGCCGGTTAGCACATCGGCAGGAGAGACATGGTAAAGCACACACTGACTTTTAAGGCTTCCTCCTGGAAGCAACACAAACCATTTCTGCTCACCTTTCATCGGCCAGTGCAATTCACTTTATAGAAGCTGGAGAAGTACAATCTTACCACAGGCTGGAAAAGACAGAGCCAGAGTATTTGTGCAGGGCCTTAATGATTACTAGAAAGGTTTAGGAGTTTCATGAGTCTAAAATAATGAAGGGAGAAAATGACTATAATAAACAAGCCTTGTTTACCCCAAAATGGGCAATTTTATCTGTTAACATCTTAATGCCTCCCCCTTCACTTAACATTACAAAAGCAAGGTGTGGACTTTGGTCACTGCTGGGAAATAGCAATGTGGAAATGTGGTGACAGGTTTCTGTGATGAGTACCTCCCTCCGTGACTGTACAGGAGTGGACAAGAGCACAAGGCGGGATGTACACTGTAATATGTCAGCAGTATTCTACTGGAAGGAAACTGCAATATGCTGTACCCACGCTTTGTCTCTCACTCACCAAGTCTCCACTGAAGGATACAGATTTTACCAGGTGGTTGTGCAAATTAGAGTAATGGTTCGTTCAGGCTCTGGAGTCAGACTTCCTCAATTTAGATCCCATCATTTGCTAGCTAAATGGTCTTGGGAAATTTGCCTAACTCTCTATAGTCTCAGTTTGCTCATCTGTCTAATGGATATCGTAATAATATTGACTTCACAGCACTGATAAAATATATTTATAAGTGCTTGGTCAAGGCTCCACGAATGTTATCCCTAGCAGGAGGTTACTTATACCTTTCTTATTCACTTTAATACAATATTATAGGTTCTGAAATTGGGGGAAACTGCTCTTTTTCCACCACTTTGATAAAATAGTTTTAATATTTTTCATTCTTCAAAAACAGGCTCCAGAGCACAGGGCTGCATATATCTTAAGTGCTAAAAGGTGTCAACTATTAAGACACCATTGCAGGTGTCTTCTGTCCATTCATCCACAGCAAATACCTATGTCTACTCAAAGAAAAAAAGTTTCTATGGCCTCCTTCATGACAGATTGGACTAGCAAAAATTATGCAGGCTGGCAAAGATTCTGAACCTCTTTCAAGGTTGATATAAGTGTTGAAATATGATATGTATAACCTGATAAGATATGGATACTCAGAATCAAAATATAACTTGGGTCATCACATAAGTCAAGGACAAGAATGCTGTGGGGCCACAATTCCAGCTGGAGCTTGAAGGATAACTATGTCCTGACCTTCTAGGGTCAGCTCGTCTCCCAGACTTCCGATGGGTTGAGGCTCCTGAGTGGGGAGGCTAGCTTGCTCCCCGTTAGTCACCGTGGACAGTCAAGGTAACAGCATCTTGTCTTTACCCAGGAGAGTAAAGTATAATAGGTCCAATCAACTTCTCTCAGTTTTTGCTTACTTTGCAGGCCCAATAGAAAGCTTTAAATATAGTGTTATGATACTTCTGGCTCCAAGAAATACTTCTTGAAGCTATTAATGTCATTACAGAACCCTAAGACAATGATGGAGAAGCTCGGGGTGCTGATGACAGAGCTCGAGAAGTAGATGTGCAAAAGAATATTAAGGACATTTTCCATGACATTCCATGGCTATTAATAGAAGGAACAAAGGTCACAGAGTAACAGCTTTCCCCACAGAAATTTTATTTCCTGTCAAAGAGTTGAATCAACAATGCAGAACTAAAAATTTTTAGAGCAAGGGGCCAAGGAGGTCAAGCAATCATGAGTTTTGTTCTGTCACCACAAAGGATATACCTGCCCCTTCCAACCATGTCAGAGTGTCCCTGGTAAAATAGAAGGCCAAGTTAGAAAGTTGGCAGGGAGCCGTGCAAATTCAGAGCTGCTCTGAGGAATCTCATTAAGGGACTGCTGTCCCAACTACGTTCCAGGAGCACCAAACGCACCAAACCCTGCTTTTCAACAAGCACTGGGTCCTCACTACACATGCAATTATGGCATGCAATTGGTCTGGGAAATGCTTTCCTCTGCAAGATAAATAAGGCAACTGAGTTCAAAATAGAAGTAGAATAAAATCCACATGTATAAATCTAATTATCCTGGTTACAATGATCTAATTGGACAATAGTTTCAGACCTGCCTTCTAGCTTCAAAAGCTTAATTTATTATGAAATAATTATCCCAATTCAGTTAGTATTACAGACCAATAAACAACCAGTCAGAAGACCTGGATGCTAGATCTGCCTCTGGTGCAGTCTGGAGCAAGTGGCTTTTCCTCTCTTGGCCTAATACATAAAATGGGTCGTTTGGATTAGAGAAAAGGTCAACAAACTACAGCTCATGTGCCAGATCCAGCCCACTGCCTGTTTTTGTCAGTAAATGTGGTGTTTTTTTTTTTAGCACAATGACAACCATTTGTTTACTTAGTGTCCACAGCTGCTTTTGTGCTGCCCTGGCAGAGCTGAGCAGTTGTGACAGACTGCATGTCCTTTCAAGGTAAAAATATTTGTTATATAGCCCTTTACAGAAAAAATCTATAGACATCTGGATCAGAAACTTAGAGTTCCTCTGTTTCCTCATCTGCAAAATGGGAATACAAATAGTGCCTCATAATATTATAAGCACCGAATTATAGTTCTTTACACAGTTCCTATATAGTTAATGTTAGCTAACGTGTAAGTATACTAATATAATTGTTCCCTAAACAGTGTAACCACTACCAGGGTTCTAGCAAAGCCACTGCAGAAGAAACAGTTGCCGCTGCTGTGCTCTGCTGAGTGAGAAAGGTTAGGATGACAGTTTACTTACGTGAATCTTGGACAACTGAAGTGATAAAACCCAACATAGGCAGAAAATATTCTATACACAGAGGGTATGTCCAGCCTAGAGAATGCTGGAATCTGGCCCTGGCTGGGTAGCTCAGTTGATCATTGTCCCTAAATGCCAAGGTTGCAGGTTCAATTCCCAGTTAAGGCACATAAAAGGATCAAACAATGAATGCATAAATAAGAGGAATAATAAACCTCTCTCTCTCATCCTTCTCTCTCTCTAAATCAATTAAAAATAAAAGAATTCTGGCCCTGGCTGATGTAGCTCAGTGGATTGATTGAGCATGGGCCTGCGAACCAAAAGACTGTGGTTGGATTCCCAGTCAGGGCACATGCCTGGGTTGCAGGCCAGTTCCCAGCAGGGGATGCAGGAGAAGCAACCATGCATTGATATTTCTCTCCCTCTCTTGTTCCCTTCCCCTCTAAAGATAAATAAATAAAATTTTAAAAAAAAGGAATTCTGGAAACTCATATTATCTAATTATTAACCTGATATTCGAATCACCTTTGAAGGCTGAGTCAGATTCCGACAAGCCATGAGAGGAGTCCAAGGCATTTGAAGTCGAGGAAATTCGGATGTCCATGAGGCACTGGGGAGGGATGAGTAAAAGGATTTGGCTGGAGCAAAGTATTCTGACACAAGAGCTGTGAATGACAGAACGAGGGAGGCTGGCTGGGGCGGGACTGTACGGTGCTAAGCACTGAAGCAAGGGATGTGGGAAGTCCTTGACTGCATTGAGATCCACCCAAGATACGGTTTCTAAACTTGAAAGAATTAGTACTTCCAGAAGAATGTATCTATCTTTATGGTACAGAATGCATTAGTGGAAAAAGAAACAAGAAATTAACTTCCTCTTACAGAGATGAATTTCAATTTTGTCTGCACTGTTAAGATTATAAGGATGTTTTACATTCGTTGTTTATATTTTTCTCATGTCCCTTCCTGAAACTACACTTAAACCTACTTTAACGAGTGTGTCAAATAGAATGCTAGCTAATGCATAAATGTAAAAATGAATTCATAGTTTTTCTTTTTATAGCTACTTAAAAAACACCTTTTTACATGTACTTAAAAAAGCATAATGTTTTTAGTTTAACAACACTAACTGAGGGCCTCCTGTGTAAAAGATAGGTGGAATGAGTAAAACACAGGCTCTGCCTTCACTCGGGAAAATGTGACGAAAATAAGTTAATACAGGGCCTTAAGTATCAGGGTGGCCAAAAAGTCTGTTTAGTTTTTTTCTGTAAAATAAAAGACACATTTTTTATTTCCACCAGTAACTTTTTTGATTTGGATATTCTGAGAATGTTGGCTATATCCCGCATGGTACAACGTTGATTGTTCTCAATAAGTGCCTGATTTGATTGCTGTCAACTTCAGTGGGTCCACCTGACTGTGGAGCATTGTCCACCGAGAAATCTCCAGCACAAAACTTCATAAACCACTTTTGACACGTTGGATCGGTCACAGCACCTTCCCCATACACTACAGAAATCTCTTCTCTTTTTCTTTTTTGCATTTCTGTTGCATTTTTACTTTTCTTGAAATAATAAAGCATAGTATACCAAAAATATTGCATATTTTCTTCCATCTTCAATGTTAAAATGGCTACATAAAACTTCACCAATTTTGGTAAGTTTTTAAAAATATATGCTGATATGACAGCTGTCACAATACAATCTAACAAAATTGTTTCGAATGAAGTTAAAGACAACTAAGTGCTACTGAGCCATCTTAAGGGAAAAAAATAAACGAACTTTTTGGCCAGCCCAATAATTTGAGTAAACAGAAGGGGTGGGCAGCGGGAAGGGCTTTAACAGTGTGACACTGTTACCTGTATGTCCAGTACCCACTTTTCCCGTTACCCGTGCTCATAGAAGACTGGTTTTATACATGATGGCAACAAATATGACTAAATACTCATTTTCTAAGGTTTTGTTACATCTACAAATGACTATCTGATATAGTTCTTGCCAGAGATGGTTTCTGGAAAAACAGGGCTTTTTTTGAATTTCTAGAAAAGTTTTTTACTTTCTTAATTTAAAAAAAAAAAAAAGGACAGATAGCACCGGCTCCATCCTTTCTCTTCTCATTCAGTTTGAATGCGGATGTGACGGCCCTGGTTGGCGCATCCATTCTGCCACCACGAGACCGTCAGAGAGAACACGTGGGAACGGAAAGACAGAAAGTTCTTGCGGCCCCAATGATGTCTTTGAACATCTAAAACACCATCAGTGACCATCAGCTCTTGTACTTCTTATTGTAGGAGGACAATTTATTACCCGAATCACTGTTTGTTCAGTATCCAGGTACTTGCAGGTAGTAACTAGAAGACTCATTATGTAAAGTTGACTTTGTTTATTCATTTCTACAAATATGTATTTCTTCTACAAATTATTTTTTCTTCGACACATTTACTTCCTTAAGTATTTCAAGCACCTACTATGTGTCAGGTACTGTGCTAGATGCTAAGAATATAAATAAAATGATTGCCACCTAATTTCACTCTGTAAAAGTACCTGAGGCTTTCTGTGGAAGATACTCAGATGGAAAGTAACTGAAGGCCTTTTCTCTCCACCTCTGTCTTTCATGCCATTCTAACTGCCCAGTCTTCCTATTCCCTGAAAAGAAGAGAGAGAAAGTGCAGATGATGTGAGGATGAGCTGATCTATTTTTTTATATATCACACATGTCTCCTACCCCTTCCCTTTGAAGTGGAAAGAAATGGTCACTGTGTAAGAATTGGTCAAGAAAGACAATGCAGCTCCTTTATCCTGCTTTGTGTCTTGCACCAAAGAGCACTCTCTCAGCTCTGGCATAGCCACAGAATCCCCATCTAGAACATTATAACAGATCCACTCGGGTAAAAGGGTAGTTCAGTTGTGGATAAACTGCCCCCAAACACAAAGGTGCTCATTAAGCAAGTGCTCAAACCAGAGCCTGTAAATTCCCTCCTGGGCCTTGCCATACTCAGGTTTATGCAGAAAGAAATCCGCACGTATAAACCACAGCCAGGGAACATTTTTATTCTACGCAGGTGGGAGTGTATCATAAGAATGCTCTGGAGTCCTCCTTCTCATCTTGTTTTTCACCATCTTAAAAGCAAATGGTTTTCTGACATGAAATGCTTTGTCTTCAGGCTCAGTCTTTGATACTGTATTTTGGGAAAGGAGCTGATCATAGGTTTAGTCAGCCTTGGTGTCACATCTGTGGATGTAATTCAGTTAAGAATTACTGTTTGGTAAGGAAACCCAGCTTCTTCCAGAAATTATCATTTAGCCAAGATGCTGCAGATGGGGCCATCAGCAACCAATCAGTGCGCCGGTTATCACAACTCTACAAGGATGAAGCCTACTCATTGTTCGCGCCTTCTTTGTGTCTGCTAATACATTGTAACTGTCATCCTAGCCCCAAAACCTCAGTTTGCCAACAGCTTGTTGCTTCTTTTGACTCCTCTTCTTTACCATCTCACCACCACTGCCTTAAACCAGGCCCTCGTTATCTCTTGCCGCGGCCAACCACCTGGTCTCCTCAGCCCTGGGCTCCTGCAGTCGGACCCACGTCTGCTTCCCACAGTGTAAGTTCCATGGGTCAGGGACCTGGTTTGTTTGCCTTGGTTACTGCTGCATTCCCAGAGCCAAACATAGCACCTGGCACATAGTCGGCCCTCAGTAAACACTGGTGGGATAAATGTATCATAAAGAACAGTCCCGACCTGATTCTGACTCCTGGCTCGAAAACCTTATTGTCTTCTCATTTCCCACGACAGAAAGTCCAGCCCACACTCAGGGGGCATTTGGGGAGCCCCAGCACTTGGGTCCTGGCCTGACACCATCACCTACTCTGTTCCATTCAAACCAGAAGGCATCACTTTTCCAAGGTGGGATCTTTTGCCTCCTTGCAGTGTCCGTGCCTTTGCTGCTTCTCTCCCAAATCCCTGGGAGCCCCCCCACCAAGCTGCCTCTCTCTGGTGAGCCGGCTCTCACCCGTCTTCCTTAATGAAGGCTTTTCTGAAGGTATAATAAACCTGTCATTTGCAGGCAGCTTACTGTATGTTAGTTCATATTTTTCTTCTCACAAAAACCCTATGAGAAAGACCTGTTTATCCCCAGTTTAAAGACTGTAGGACTGAAACTCAGCCATTTTAAGGATTTGGCCGAGTCAGCACAGCACAGGTGGGGTGGGATGTGAATCCAGCGGAAAGCCCCTGCCCTAATCCTTTACCCACCACAACCGTCTCTGTGTGTTGGAGACCCAGGGACTGCAGTCAAGGGGTTGAATTCAGCGTGAGCAAGATTTTAAAACAATCTTTAAAAATCAGGAGCTCCCACACAAAAAATTGGAGTTTGAGCTTCTCTTAGAAAATAAAAAATAAGTTCTGGTCACTTTGGATCTGGGGTTCTACATGGCCACTGTCCTGGGGAGCTGGGCTCTGGTGGCCTCTCGCCCAGCCTGGCTGGTGCAGGCATTTGAGCTTGAGTCCCCGACAGCTACTCGTTGGCACCTGTCACAAAGCGTTTTTCAGACTCTCACTTACCTCACTTCACTTTCCTGAGACTGCAGGCCGCCTCTCTCATTTCTGCCTGCTCTCCTGCTCAGAGTGGAGTCAGAGCTTGGCATGTCAGACCCTTGATCTCGTTTTTACTGAGCTGCATATAAGTAAGTGGCTAGTTGGCTAATCAGCCCAACATTTACTATTTCTCCAAACATAGTTTTTGGGTTAATTTTAGTGTAGTCAATTCTGACTTAGTCCATTTGTAGAAAAATGGGAGTGAAGCAGTGAATAATTACCTAGATTTTTTTTGTACTGGATTGCATTGATGTTTTCATTAGATTTTCAATTTGTTCCTGATTATTCTGATTGGTAGATTACAAAGTCATTTGCTTTCCCTTGGAGCCTTCCCTAAATCCACCAGTTGCTATCTCCCCATCTTTCTATGCTTCCAGATAGGATCCTAAGGACTTCTCAGCCTGTGCTCTTAGGGGCGAGAACTGAGTGTCATCATCTGTGTATCAGTTACTCAGATACAGCCTGGAGGATGCTAGGTGTTCAGTTTGGTTTCAGTGACTGAATTATTCCTTGAGCACATGCACAATGGATAGAAAGATGATCTAACTGACATTTCCTTAGTCTGACATGAAAGGATGTAGATGCCACTCCCTCAAGTTAATCAATGGTATTGATGGTTTAATACAGTATTTTTTCTTTATTGTTCCCTCCATTTAAGAATTTAGCGTTAAGTACTTAAACACCAAATGGATATTTTGTTGTCCAGTCCTTGGAAAAACCAAGCAGCTTCAGAAATTCCTAATTCCTTCCTCCTGTGATGTGGCTTCAGCAGGCAGTGTTCGGGCCCTTTGCCTGTGCCCAGGGAGCCCCCTTGGAGGGCTGTCCCACCTAATGGCCAGCAGCCACCATTCCCGGCTCAGCTGTCACCTCATGGAGACAAATGACAGCCAAGGCACTCTGTCTGCCTAGGACCACCAGTCCCAAGAAATGAAAAACCAGTAGAAATACCTGAAACTATTGGAAAAAAAAAGAATGTGTTACTTCTTTTATTTTCAGCTTTTGGTCTAAAGTAGAACTGTATATTCCTTCTTATAGTTTTCCACTTTTCAGAACTTTCACCCTAAAAATGGCACTCAAGATTCTGCCTTAAACACATAGCTTCCATGATACAATTTAAACATTCTGGAAATAAACTAAGTGCTAACATTTATGGACTGTTTGCTGTGGCTAAGCACTAGGATGAGCATTTTCATTTTGTTATATTTGATCCTTATAATCATCCTAAGAGATGGGTATTACTGTTAACCCAATCTTACGGATGAGGAGACTGAGGTTTAGAGAGGCTAAGAACTTATGCCAGGTCACAGAGTGGAATTCCAAGCCAGGTCATCAAGCATTTGCCCCTCTACTAACCCAACATGCTGCTTTCATAGGCTGCTTTGCAGAAATTCCACATCTAGGAGGTGCTGGTGACTCTCAGAGGATGAAGTGCCTCACCTGGTGGCATGGGCTGCCCTTATTCAACTATTAGTAAAGCATCTGAAAGGAAGCTAGACACAAGTTCAATTAAAGAAAGAAACAAACAAACAAACAATGAATGCAGCACCAGTAGCAGAGCCGACCGAAGCAGCCATCAGGTCTGAGCCCTGAGCTTGCGTTGTTTCTGTTTGCAACCAGCCATGGCCTTTGTATTGGACTCCATCTTGAATTTAACCCTGTAATTATTAGAACAAGAAAAGTAAAGGGCACCTTATTTACTAAGAGCAGATACAAATATTTTAAATTTGGAAACCAGAGTGTCTCTTAACATTTTCTCTTATCCTTTGGTTTAGGATGGAAAGTACAATTAGAAATGTGTAAGCCAGAGTTACATTTTTACACTTCTGTTGTGAGGGATCATTAGTTCCTTCTCTTATTTTAAGGTATTGATTTACAAGGGCCACTATGTGAGAGTATCTCCAGAGACCAAGTATTTTCTGTGTAATACCTGAAATTTTAAGTTTTGACAACAGAATTGTGAAAAAGACTCTCTCGGGGTTCTCTGGCATCAGTTGTAGACTGCGGGTGGAGAGGGAGCGTTTGGCACCTCGGGGAGGGAGGGGGCGGGTCCAGACAGCAGCTTGCCCCTCCACTTCATCCAGCCTCAGCTCCCCCTCGTGTGGATTTTTGGCTTTATCCCAGAACATCGATTTCTCACCCTCATACAGTAATAATTCGTGTGTTTCAGCATCCCTTATCCTCACTTTCTCCAGGAAGTCTTCTTTCATTAATCCTGCCTACCTCATGATCACTGCCCCCAAAATTAATGGACTCACGATTCTCAAGTATCTGAAAGTGTGGAGGGATTGTTCAGCTTTTCCAGGGCACAGAAGTAGCGTACCTCCAAATGCCTGGCTTATAACGCTGCCCCAGTGGGTACTCAGGAAATACAGGCTGACTGACTAAATGAGCAGAGATGGGGACTCCATCAGAATGACACCCTGTGTACTTTGCATAGAAATTGCTAAGGGATCAGGAATGATTCATATTAAAACTATGAAATCCAACACGTAGAGCTTCTACCACTTACAACCACATCAGATTTACTTTCAAGGGGCAGCTTGTTCACTGGAAGAATCTGACTCAGCAAGTTTAAATTACTCCTTTTGAGCCACTTAACTTCTGAATTTCCTCATTCAGTGGCTTCGACTACACTTGAATACTGCCTGCTCTCAAAACATTTGCATTTAATTGCAGCAGTAGTATGCTTTCCTGTTGCCATCGGAAACATATTCATTATCGGTGTCAGGCTTACATTGAGAGTTTGGTTATTTATATCTAAAAAATCAAGTCCAACAAAGATAACTGAAGGCATGTAAATAGATTTTTCTACTTTTTTATTGTAAGAATATGCAGCCTGTAGATACACAAATTCAAATCCTTGGCAAATCATATTTTCAATGACTGTTTGTCTAGAGATAAATGGATATGAGTAGAGAAAGTTATTTTAGGAATGATAAGTCAACATGAATTTTATTTTTGTAATGTATATATGCATATATTTTCAATATGTGTATGATTCAGGAAAATATTGTGTCTGGCAAGTAATTGCTGTAGCACTTCATGTGATGAAGAGATTTGAGCCTTATAAAAATGTATTTAAAACTGTCTTAGACCTTACTCCAAATTAAAGAGCATTAACATCCCGTTGTATGCTTATGACTAGAGGGTTAAGATGAAGGTTGGGGATGTCAGTGGGTGGGGTGTGTAATCCCTGTTTTACCCACTGTGGGGAGACCAACACCGCCCAGCCTTCCTATTGGAATGCTATACCACTGCGGGCCCATGTGGCAGACTTTAATACCTTTTGTCAGTCCAGGGTATATTTAAATTAATTTAAGAACTAAGTGTTCCTCTAGACCCATTAGTTGTTGTGGCAGTAGTTTTAATCAAAACCAGAAGTGTGCTGGCTGCCTTGGGTTGTGTCACATGAATAAATGTTGGTTTCATGCATCCTATGTCCTGTTGATCAAACCACATTCTTGTCCAACGTGTTTGTGAAACAGTAAGATTCTTTCTTCAAAGTGGAAGGTTGCTACTTAAGATTGATGTAGTTTAAAGATGGATAGTGACCTTTGAAAGGCATTCATAAATCACTTACAACTGCTCTGCACATACAAAGTGAAATGAATAAATGAGACAAATCCTTGCCAATATTAACCCCAACTTTCACTCTAAATACCCAGGTAATCAAAGAAGGTCTGTTCTCATAGCCTAAATTACTAGGAAACATCATGGCAGTTTTCCTCCTCACTGAATATGCAGATATATTGACATGAAGCTGCTGCTGCTGCTGTTGAAAATATCACATGTGTTTAACTAGTGAAAGATGACAGGGTGATCAGAAGCCACACCTGGGAGTCATCTGCAGACTAAAGAATAATGAAATGCTATTATGGATTGGTGGATGTAACCCTCTGGTATTTATTGAGCTTTGTATTCTTCACTGAGCTGGGTGCATGGAGATGGGGTTTGAAAAACACACAACAACAATTGCTACATGCAAATGGTCTCTGCATCAACTGGGAAACTGTCTACCTGGCTGAAGACATAATAAATACTAATAAGAGGGTAGTAAAAGCAAGTCAAGGGGAAGTCTAACCCCACAGACAAAATTCATCACAGGGAGAGATGAAAGGACTGCAGTCTTCAGCGAAGGCTTCTTACTGGCAAGGGACTTTGAGCTAAGTGTTGAAGAATGGGTAGGAATTTGCCAGGTGGAGGGGAGGGATGAGGAGTCTGAAGGCTGGGCATTCAGAACAGGGACAGGCTGGGAAGCATGACTTGTATTCAGAGTGGTCACACTTGAACATCTTGCTAGACTAAATTAAGCTTGATGAGCAAGTTCAGGACCAGCCACTTTGCATCAGGCCCAGGTGCTTCTATTGAACGTGCTGCAAAGGAATTTATTTCCTATTTCTTAAGCAGGGAAAAGCTGTGATGGTGGTGTTTAAGAGGAGTCGGAGAACCCAGCCACAGTGCCAGGAAAAGATGAGGGTGGCCTGCATGGTGGAAGTTGAAGATGAAACGAGAGGTTATTTTGCTAAATTTCTAAAACATTAGAGGGGCTAAAACATCATAAATGATGTAGAAAGTAGAAGTTATCAGTAAAGTTTTTGATGTTACTCTCCTCTTAAATTGGCAGAGTACTTACTGTTAAGTGCAACGTGACTGCAGTTTGCTGAAAATGCCACTGGGTGGCGAACGTGCATTATTCGTGGCTTTAGATTCACTGCTCTTTAGTTGAAAGGTTTGTTTAGTTAATTTTGAAAATTCTATTTCTAATTAAATCAAATTAGATTTTCTATTAGTAAAATATAACTTTATAACTTATGTAACTAGTTATTAATAGAAAAAACTGAACTATTACTCTGTAGTATTTATTTCAAACTTATAAGAACCTGTGTACAAAATTGAAGCTATCTAAATGATACTCTTCCAGGATTCCCCATTTTATTTTAATTTTTCCTATTCACTTACCCAGGAAACTGACTTAATTAGTATCCAAATAGTGACAAGTACATTTTGTAATAAATAAAATCAAACTATTTAGGTGCTTAGTGGTGTGAAAATTGTGCATTCTATTGGGTTGGCCAAAAACCCATATAGTTTTTCAGTAAAATAAAAAAGCATTTTTATGTCCACTAATAACTTTATTGATTTGGATATTTTGAGTATGTCAGCTGTATCCCGTGTGGTACAGCGTTGACTGTTCTCAATAAATGTCCTGATTTGATTGCTACCAACTTCAGCTGGTCTCCCAACCATGGAGCTTTGTCCAGCATGAAACTTTGCAAACCACTTTTGGCACATTCAGTCAGTCACAGCACCTTCTCCATACACTGCACACATCTTTTGTGTGTGTGTGTGTGTATGTGTGTTTCAGTTGCACTTTTGCCTTCCTTGAAATAATAAAGCATAATATGCTGAAAATATTGCTTATTTTTCCATCTTCAATATTAAAATGGCTACACAAAAATTCACCAATTTTTATAAGTTTTTAAAATGGGAATTGATGTGACAGCTGTCACAATACAATCTAACAGAATTGTTTTGAATGAAGTTAAAGGCAAACAAATGCTACTAGGGCCAGCTTACCGAAAATCCCGAACAAATTTCTTGGCCAACCCAATAATATCTGAGCTGACTGCTCTGCGGCATAGCCTGTTGCTTCTACTTCACTGTTGGCATAATGTGTTAGATAATAGCCTGTCTGGTAAGCTCCTCCCACCATTGGCGAGCTCAATGAGAGTGTGTCTCACATGCACTGTCTCTGTCATGGTATTTTACCTGCCTATAAGCTTCAGGAAGGTAGGGTCCACGTCTGTTGGGCTTAGAACTCTCTCCCAGGGCCTGGTGTGGTATGGAACATAGAGGAGACCCTCCATGAACTAGCAGTTGTTCTTCTCATCCAAAAAAACAATGCAGTGTCCTTTCTATTTGATCTCAGTAAATCAGGTACAATTGCATAGTAATTTTTTTACTTTAAATATATTTTTTAATTTTATTGATTATGCCATTACATTTGTTCTATTTCCCCCCCTCCATTCTCCACCCTGCACACCCCTCCCCCACCATTCCCCCCCTTTAGTTCATGAACACGTGTCTCAGGTTCTTTAGATTCTATATTTCCCATACTATTCTTGCCCCCCCCATCTATTTTCTATCTACTGTCTATGCTACTTATTATCTGTACCTCTCCCCCCTTCTCCATCTCTCACTCCCCTGTTGCTAACCCTCCATGAGATCTTCATTTCTATGGTTCACTCCTGATCTGTCCTCTTAATTTGCTTTTGTTTTAGGTGTGGTTGTTAATAACTCTGAGTTTGCTGTCCTTTCACTGTTCATATTTTTTATCTTCTTTTTCTTAGGTAAGTCCCTTTAACATTACATATAATAAGGGCTTGGTGATGATGAACTCCTTGAATTTGATCTTATCTGAGAAGCACTTTATCTGTCCTTCCATTCTAAATGAAAGCTTTGCTGGATAGAGCAATCTTGGTTGTAGGTCTTTGGTTTTCATGATTTGGAATACCTCTTTCCAGCCCCTTCTTGCCTGTAAGGTCTCTTTTGAGAAATCAGCTGACAGTCTGATGGGAACTCCTTTGTAGGTGACTGTCCCCTTATCTCTTGCTGCTTCTAGGATTCTCTCCTTCATTTTAATCTTGGCTAATGTAATGATGATGTGCCTTGGTGTGTTCCTTCTTGGGTCCAACTTCTTTGGGACACTGAGCTTCCTGGATTTCCTAGAAGTCTATTTCCTTTGCCAGAATGGGGAAGTTCTCTTTTATTATTTCTTCAAATAAGTTATCCACTTGTGGCTCTTTCCCTTCTGGTATCCCTATAATTCAGATGTTGGAACATTTAAAGATGTCCTGAAGGTTTCTAAGCCTCTCCTCATTTTTTTGAATTCTTGTTTCTTCATCCTTTTGTTTGGTCATTTTTTCCTTCTTTCTAGTCTACTCCCTTGATTTGAGTCCCACTTTCTTTTCCATTACTATTGGTTTCCTGTGCATTACCATTCATTTCAATTAGTTTAGCCTTCATATGTTCCTCTAATTTGTGACTAAAATCAACCAGTTCTGTGAGCATCCTGATTACCAGTGTTTTGAACTGTGCATCTGAAAGTTTGGCTATTTCTTCATCACTTATATTTATTGGCTCTGGGGCTCTGAGTTCTTCTTGAGCCATGTTTTGATCTATTCGTGCCTGTTACATATGAGGAGAGGTGCCTTAGTTGTTCACCAGGGCGGGGCCCCCCAGGTCGCTGGGTTGTGATGCTGTATGTGGGGGCAGGGTCAGAGAGGGAGCAGTGGTGGTCCTCTCTGCTTGCCCAGTCCGCCTCACCACTCTCCCCCGCTTGTTTACCTGAGCGCAAATGTGTGAGCCCCACCGCCCTGCACTGCGTGGTCTCAATGTTCACCTCTTCACTGGTTTATCTGTGCACAAATGCTTGACTGCAGACAGCCAGCCACGCCTCTTCCCTGTGTCCGCTGCTACCTAGCCCGCACCTGGGATCCGCGCCCTCGGCTGCCTGTGCACCTCCGGGTCGGGGGATCTTCCCTGCCCGACCTGCTCTGATGTTGGCTTCACCCTTCTCACCAGTTTAGCTGAGCGGTTCATTGTTTTTGGACTTCGTATTGTCGATTTTCTGTGTGGTTCGGTTGCGTTTATTGTTGTTAAAACCTTCTTATCTTTAAATTTGGTTGTGTGAGAAGGCACAGTGTTTCCACCTACGCCTCCATCTTGGCGGAAGTCCTGCATAGTGATTTTTGTCAATCAGGCAATCAGAGCTTACCTCTATTACCTTCTGAAAATGACTCAAAAGAATTTCATGCAAAAATATTCACATATTCTTTGTTTCTTGCAATCTTTTATTAAAAATATTTTCTCACACATTTGGGTATGTATGTGTGTGTATTTGAGAGTCCTAGCTCTTTGGTATTAATCTTTCTAGATTAACCCAACCAGATTTTGGTTATGCAAAAATTCTCAGTGGTAACCTGTGTTTATATTGCTTTTATTTATTTATGTAAATATGGGAGGAACACATCTTCCAATAGAATAGAATATTTGGACTTGGGACTGTGTGCTTCCACAACAGTATTATGAGTGGGGGTCATAGTAAATGCCATTTGTTGAGTATTTAGTATATGGCACTTAATATGTCTAATAATCAAACAGTGTTATCAATCATGTGTTATAGGTAAAGAAACTGAGCTCAGAGGGGATAAGTTGGGTACACAAGTAGTCAGCAAACCGAGCGCCCAGCCCAGGGCTATTTCTGGGGGGACAGCCCATGGGCCCCCCTGAATGCTCTACTGCCTGTCTCTGTTGCGGTGTTGAATTTTCCTGCACAAAAATCCCAATAGGTACATATTGTCATTTAACCAGAAAGTTTCTACTGTATTAGTAGTTTGGAAATTATGCATGACCCTCCTACACTGTAACATGCTGACCTGGTTTGGCCTTCCATAGCCAGAGGAAAACTGTCACTGTCCTCCTATCTACGATATAAAATGTACTCAATAATCATGTAAATAAAAGTGACTATCACATGATTCAAAATTTAATATAGACATATATTTGGTTAAAGGTGTAAAAACTAACACTATGGAATGGCCGCAGCAATTAGCCTGGATCTGCACATGTTCCTGAAAGTGCAGGGGAGAGACCCGGCACGCCTCTGACGCAGCCTGGGGAGGACCTGGGCACGTCCCGCCCTCCAGGTGGGAGAGGAACTCTGCAGTCTCTTTAGAAGGCCATTGGGCAGTAGGTGTAGAAATCACAAAACCACAAATTCTGCGGCCAAACCATTCCACTTCCAGAAGGTTATCCTACAGGTACATTGACACCTGTGTGAAATTATCATATAGACAAGGTATTCTTGGCTTCTACTTTTTTTTGGTAATAGCAAATGTTGGTAAAGAACCTACACCTCCATTAAGGGAAAAATTATTAAATAAATTACAGTGTATTGATACCATTCACTATTATGCAGCTGTAAGAATGAAGACACTTTCCAGCACTGGTATGGGTCTTCTAACTACCTAAACTAGTTAAGAAGAAAAAAAGGCATGATGGTATTTATAATATTGTTTATGCTTTAAGAAAAGAAAAGAATACACACACTCCTGACTACCATATATATTTGCTTTCCTATGCGTAGTGGTGACCTTCCTGCTTCCAGGGAGGGGAGCGAACTGGCTGGGAGCCAGGCAGTAAGGGGTGGTCTTTTCCATACCTGTTTGAATGTGTATGATCTACTTTTAAAAAACCTTTTTTTTGTTATTTAAAATTTTTAAAAGATATGTGTATCCTTCATTCCTACCTTTCAAGTTCTAGGACTTTAGGTTGAGAACATTGTAAAAGATACACCAAAAACATGTGTGCAAAGATATTCTTTGCATCATTACTTAGGATGATAAAATGAAGAAAGGAATAAAAAAATGTTCATCATTTGGAGATTAAAAGCAACAAATATGTACACATGTGTTCACACTACAGAATCTCCTTTGAAAAGTGCAACCAATTTATATGCTTGGTGTCAGGGATTCAGGTGAAGCCTCCCTTGTTCATCAAACCCAAAGCATCTGACACAGCGCTTGACACACAACATTCATGTGATTAATAAAAAAATTAACAACTAGAGGAGAGACTGGGAGGATAAACTCTAAAATATTAACTATGTTTGCCAGAGTTTTTACTTCTGTGATAGCTTTTATTTTCTATGTTTCCATAGTGAACATGTAGTATATTTATGATTAGAAAGAAATACAATGTTATAAGCCTCCATCCTAAAAAAAATTCTATTTTTCTTGCCATATCTAACTATAGAGGAAGAAACAGCTATTTTAATGAGTCCTAGAGAATGTTTGCATTTGATTAGCAGCACTTCCAGAGATTCTGGAAAGGATGGTGGTGGCATGTACGTGGCAGCTGGTACACTTAGTAAGGATTGGAGGTACATGAGGGGGTAATTTGAATGCTAATTACAACATCACTTTGCACAGAGGAGGGATCACAGAACTAGGATTGGAGTTACTTAATCAAACATTAAGGTCTTCTCTGTAACACCAGGCCCGATCTTTGTTTTTTTCTTTTTCCCTGGTTTGGACTGTGGACAGATCTATGTTCTGGTCCCCACTCAGCCACTGGTATACGCTGTGATCTTTCTAAGATGATATTTCTCCATCTGCAAAATGAGGCTAAGAGCATGGTCTCTGCTGGGTTGCTCATGGAGTGTGTTCCTAATGCAAGTGAAGAGTTTAGTGGAGTATCAGGCATGAGCAAGACTCTCAGGATGCCTCCCTCCCATTTCTGCTTCACAGTCATTACGGTGTCCTGGTCATGAATAAAGAACTGAAAGTTGGTTGAGAAACAGGGAAGGGACTGATTTTTAATCAAATATTTTACTTAACCCTACTAATGCTCCTTTAAGGTATGGAGCATCCCCTTTTACTGGTGTGGGGACGGAGTATAGCGGGGGAGCCGGGACCATCCTAAGGGCCCAATGATTGGCACCTATGCGCTGACGCAGAACATGCACAGAGCCTTCCTGTGACCTCCAGAATTATGTTCTAAGGGAAAAAGATGGAAATCTTCTATTGATCGCGTTGCTGTGCCTGAGGACTCTGGAGAACTTATTGCATTACGATGGGTTTTGGATGTTTGCCTAAAGCCACAAACCTTTTGATGTCCACCTTCGAGCCCTGAGAAATTTCTCATCACTCATGTAATTCCCACAAATAAGATAAAGCAGAACTTTTAACGGAAAAATTCTGTACTGCTTCTTGCTCTCTGACTTCAATCGCATTAAATATATTTTAAATACTAATTTTACAAAATGCTTTTCTAACATGTGTTCCGAGTAATTTTCAGCACCCTCTCAAGCAGTGAGTTTACTTAGCTCATGAAGTAGATAAGAATAATCAAATTTGTTATATTTGGGGCAGATAAAAGGATTCTACCAGTAATTGTGCAAAATTCAACTTTAAATGTTATAGGTCCAAAATTTCAATATATAAAAGCAATTGAATAAACCGTACCTGGATGATTTAATTTTTTAAGCAACTAAAAGGTTGATTATATTTCTTAATTAAGCTAATAAGGTACTAAGAAGAAATATACAAACCTTTAGATGGGTGAACATTTTATATTGGCAGAAAAATAAAGTCACCGCAGTCAGCAATGTTAAAGAAGCATCGCCTGTCATGGACCCTTCCTGCAATGGGATTATGCTGCCTTTTAATGCTTTTTAGCACTGTTTCTGAACTGCAGTCACTGGGGCAATTTTCTTCCCCTTGCTGACGACACCCACAGGACATTTCCAACAGGTCTTCCATGAAATGACCTTCGGCTGCTACCTGGAATCACTGACTTTACATTTTTATGGATATCACCTGCTCTCTCTACTGTCAGTAGGAATAAATAAATGCCAATTTACTCGAGAGAAGTATTTAAATGACTCTCAGAAATAAAGAAACAAGACAGAAATTGCAGGAAAAGTCCGGGGCCTTCAGACTAATAAAGTGAATAATAAAAAGCCTTGTGACGCATGCCGTTTCCAGTGCTGTCTTTGTTTCCCGCGGCTCCGGGTTTGTCTGGAGACTGACGCTCCTATTTGTGTTTCTGCGGAGCAGCAGTTTGGCTCAGAGAAAATATCTAATTCATAATACTGGTGGATGTGCCAAAAAAGTCACACCAACCAGAAGGTTAAAAATAATTTCCATCAACTCTGCACAGTGTGTTTGAGGAAGAGCAGATTGTTGCAACTTCCATGCTTACAATCAAGGCACGTGCGTCAACAGAGGCGTTTCAGTGTTTGTGCGTATCTGATAGCATAGAAACAGAAAAACCAGGTAGGGGGAAAAGTCAATATTTATCGTAATCTATCTTCCAACACTTGCTAATAGTAACAAAAATAACTAGCAGTATTAAAATGGTAAGTGACTTTTTTGAGAACTTACTATGCATCAAGCAGTAAGGGAAACACTTTATAAATTCAAGATTAATTTACCTTATTAGACTCAGAATGATCTTAAATTTCTCTAAATATGTAGTGACTTATTAAGCTCTGCAAGAAAACATACCAAAACTAATTTTCTTTGTCCGCCTGGAATGCACACTCAGAGGAAAGATTTGGAAGTAAGGGCATACCCTCTTGCCGTGGCACCCTCCCCAATTCCTTCCCACTGGAGGCTTTTTCTTCTTCTGTTTCTGAACCAACTACCGGATTTTATGTTGGCCAGCCTCTCCTGCAGTTTGTGTGTGTGTTTGTCCTTGGCTGGAGTTGCATTACCCGTGGTCCAGAACTCAAAGTGTTTATGGTTTTATTTAATGTCACAGAGGTTCCCAGATGTGTATCTATTTCTAATTCCCCTCTGGAACATTTGGGAATAGTGTTTTAGCGGGGAAGAACGGCTGTCACAGGAGGAGAGGAGTGCAGTTAACAGTCAGCTGGCAGGGGGACCTGTATGAGATGCCCACTGAGCTCCTCTTCCAAGGTACGACGTTGATACTTGCCTCTGGGTCACCACTTCTTTCCAGCTTACATCCAAACAATGCCTCTTGTTCGATGGCACAAACAGGACTGGGGTTAAAGGTCCACCCAGGATATAGAATGGAGGAATGTTTACGTAAAGAGCCAGGACTAGAAACATACTCTAGTAGAACTAAGCACTTGTGGTAGGACGGTAGGAACCTTCTTTCATTCCTTTAATACGACCAGTCAGATGCAAGTGGATCCTCAAGTCAACCAAGCTCTTTTGTGGCAACAAATCATTCCCCAGTAGATGTTATCAGTCTGGCAGGCTGTTCACAGATTTCAGAGATTGATTTTTCTGCCACCACGCCAGCACAGTGGAGCAAACCTAGGTTACTGGCTACCTGACCACACTGTAAACTGTTTTTCCAATTACTTAGCCAAGAACTATCTGAGGTTTCCTTAGAAATCAAAAGAGCCATGTATAAAATGTAAGACATAGTGAGGAACAATGACTGAGTGATATGTTTTTGTTTTCAGGTGCCCGGTTGTGGCTCAGGTGCAAGCTGGATTGCTCAGTACTGTGGGGGGCAGGGCTTATCCAAAAGGAGGGTCTTTTTTTCTCCTTATGGAAACAGATCATGGCTATTGAACACAACAATGGCTTAGACGTTTTAACTCTAAAGGGTGTGACATCCTTTTAAGCTTTAAATAGGAGACTGGCTAGGCAAGGTGGATAAGATTCTTAATTTTATTAAGGCAGTGAAAGAGACTAAAATGAAAAATCAATAGCAAGTACGACAGTGCAGAGCTTGTATGAATCACCACACAGGGCCCGTGAACACACCTGAGGACAAAGTATTTGCCAGTGAAGAGATACTTTCACACTTGCCGCTGTCTCCACCAACCTCCTCCACCCACCCCTGCTTCTGCTCACTCTCACCAAATGATTTTGCCTCCTGCCTCATTGAGAAAACAGAAGCAGTTAGGAACTCCCACACCTCCATACCCTGCTTCTGCCAAATCCCAAACCAATTTTATGTGCCCACCCTCTTACCTTCCCTCCCTTCGCAGGGGAAGAGGGATCCCTGCTTCTCCGCCCCACTGGGCTCTGTCCCATTCCTTCCCAATCATATTGCTCCTACAGCTAGTGCCCACTTCCTGCAGCGTCCCTTCTCCTCTGTGCTAGATCAGTCCAAGAGCAAGAGAAGCAGTCTGGTGTAGCCCTTCTCAAACAGGAAGCTGCATATGAATCACCCAGGATCTTGTTAAATACTGACCATAATTTGAGTAGTCAGGCTGTATTTCCCATCTTAAAAAACAACAAAAATCCCCCTTTTGACTCCCACATGTGCTCTCCAGCACCCTCTTCACTTTTCATTAACCCTTTACAGCAAAACTTCCTGAGAGAGGTGTCTACAGTGTGTCCACTTTCACTCACATTCTCTGGTCAGTCTATGCACAGCTGCTATCCCCAGCACCGAACTGAAATTGTTCTTGTCAATAAACTCCACTTGCCCGGTCCATTGGTACATCTTGACCTGACAGCAGTTTCAGAGGTAACCCCTCCCTCCTTCTGGAACTACTTTCTTTTGACTTCTCTGAAGCCTCTTCCTAGTATTTCTCCTACTTCAGTCATTTTCAGTCTCCCTTGCTGGCTTCTTCTCATCTGGTCAACAGCTTTGTTGAGCTTTGAGACTCTGTTCTGGGCCCCTCTCTGTCTATATCCTTTCCCTGAATGACTCCTTCTATTAGTGTGATCTTAAGAACCTGTGAAATACCAGGGACTTTCACATCTGCATCTCCGGCGCTGATTCTTATATCCATCCACTTACTGATATCACTTCCTGGATATCCACCAGGTATGTCATGCAGCCCCATGGCCCAAATGCTGCTCTTCCTACACTCTTCTCTAGCTCAGTAAAACCTGCCTCATTTAACCAGTTGCTCAAGTCAAAAATGTAGGCAGTTCCTTGATTTCTATTTCTCACCTCTTAGATACAATCTATTAACATGTCTACATGACTTTACTTCCAAAACACTGAGTATGTCCACCTTGGTCTCAGCTATCATTCTCTTGTGGGCTACAATGATAATTTCCCATCTTGTTTTTCCTCCACCATACATTTTGCCCGAAGGTCTTTTAAAAACATAAATTAGGTTCATGTCATTCCTCTGGTTGAAACACTCCAGTGGCTTTCCCTCTCACTTGTAATAAGTTCCCCACTCCTGTATTGGGTTCACAAGGCCTCCCGTGGCACCTCCCCTCCCCCTGACCACCACGTTCTATGCATCCTTGGTTTCCTCAAGCAAGTTAACTTGGTTTCTACCTTTAAGCATTTGCATTACCTGTACTGGTTCCCTAGTCTTTCCAGATAGCTCCCTGTGATCATTCAGAGCTTGTTCTGGTCCCTGCCTTTGCTTCCAGGTTGATCCCGCCCCACTCCTCAAAACCACATTTCCCAGCTACCTTGACAATGGCTTTTGGAGTATTTCACCAATGGGAGATGCTGGAAGCAGGGAAAAACCAGGAGAGTCCCTTTCTTTCCTCTTTGCCCTTTCTCCAGGCACTGCCCCACCTCTGCTTCAGGCTGCATTTTCCAGGAGTGACTAGGGCGGGGCCCCCTCGGTGCTTCAGCTCTGCAATGGACAGAGACAGCTCCTCCTCCCTGATCACGATGAATACCTCTGAGCAGCCCTGGCCACGGCCCTGGTTTCTGCTAGTGGGTTTGTCTGTCTAGCATCTGAGCCCCAGAAACATCCCCTTCACCCGGTACTGGCTTTCGGCATTCCTAACATCTGTCACTCCATTTGATTCTCAGTTCTTTCATTACCAGTGTGGCTACTTCACTGTGTTAAATTCATTCGTTTGGAAAACCAAGAGCAGTTTTTATTTTTCTGACCGTAACAGCTCCCAGCTATGCAGTCAGGCCACAGGCAGCCCTCCCTGGGCACTGGGCTGCTCTCCTGCACCTGTACCCATTTTGAGGTTCTTCATTGTACATTCACTTCCTGCCATTTCCTTCTTTATGTATCTTTGTTTGGTTCTGTCTTGTTTATCACCGTATCCCCAGAGCCTAGAATGGTGTCTGATATGTATTATAGTTGGCATGCAAGAAATATGTATTGAATAGATGAAAAAAAGACTGGACTGAGATTTGGCTAAACACAACACTGCTCAAGTGGAGAGGTGACGGGAATGAAGTGAAGGATAACCAGGCTTTGAAATACAAACTCCAGGGAAAAAAGAGGAAAATAAGAGAGAAATTAGGAGGGAAATGTTACACTTGGAGAAGAAAGACAGTTAGTGGGGAGAAAGGAACATTTATTTAGTATCTACTAATGTGCCAGTGGCTTTACATGCAGTATTCCAACCTGTCCCCACACTGGCACTCTCAGGCAGACACTATCTCCATGTTACTGATGGGGATTCCGAGGACCTAAGAGGTTAAGTAACATGTATGCCATCACACAGCTGTAAAATGTACAAGAGGCTTCAAGCCAACGGCCTCCATCTGCCTCATTAGGACCAGCCCAGGAAAGTACATCATAGCCTCGGCTGATTGCTGCCCTTTTATTTTAAATGCAGAAATTCACATTCAGGAATATAAACTACTATTTCTGAAGCACTTATTTTATCCTATTAAGCTAATGGCCATCCCCAGTGAAATAATTTGAGATTTTTTTTCAAATTGCTTCCCAAGTTTTTCTTGTCCTTTCTCACTCCCTACCTCCCCTCCCTAAATAAATGGAAACCATAATCCATACAACTAAGTAAACAACAATACCGCTGTCAGATTGATAAAGTGGGCCTTTGGCATTTTCTTCCAGGTTGACCTCAGACTAAGCCTGCTTTAGTATGATTTAGTCTGCAGTAAGGAAGGGGTTTACGGACTGGGTCCACCCCATATATCAGCAGCATCCCATAGAGCACGAAGTTGTTTTTCAGGTATGTGCTCCATATGGCATCAATAGAGAGAGATGGCCTCGCTCCCTCCAAACTCACGCGGCCCTTTCCTTGTACCAGCATCATCTCTGTTTTTTCAAATTTCATTGATGAGCCCTATTATCTTCATGAGGGATTCATCTGAGGCCTCAGTCTTGTCCTTGATTTCCTTCATTATGCCAAGGTCTGAAAATGGTAGATTTCATATTGTGCAAATCATAGGAAAAGTGAGGAAGAAAAGCCCAAAATAGAAGAGAAAATCGCTTCTCTCCAAATGCTAATTTCCCTCATTCGGTTGACTCAGGCAGGGCATTACCATGGCTTTGGCATTGTTTTTTCCCTGACCTGTTCTTAAGGGTTTTCTTTATCCCCAAACATCTTGCTCTCAGAACACTGAAAACTCACAGCAAACAAACAAATCATGGAAATTAAATACCAATAAAACTGTTGTTGGCTTCCTATAAAAAATATTATCCAGTATTTAAATGGCGATTATTTCCAGAAACTTGGCAATTGTAACCATCCAAATGATGAAATTGATTCCAGTCACAGCCCATCTTTGTTTGGAAAGGAAATACCAGCCGTGTTTGAAAAATGGGTTATTGAAGACCTCGGTTTTCGAAAGGTGGCTCATCTGTTCTATTTGCTAACACAGCATCTTGTTGGGGAAAAAGAAATAATAAGTGCAGCTTTTCTCTACCCCAGATTATTTTCACTACAGATCTTTAGAGCAGGAAATAAAAAACAGCTAATGGTTCATGGGGCATGTGGAATTAGTTTAGGCAAAGCTGAGCCCTGGTCCTGCTGACCGCCTCCTCTTTCCTGTGCTGTTTTGTCTGTGCTGGCCTTAGAATATGTCAACAAATCTCTTTTAAGCTCAGATGGGAAGAAAGGATGGTGATTCTCTCTGTTTCTGTAAGGGAGTAATTTGCAACAGATGTGCTTTTTTAGAAAGGTACAAGTTTGTCTTGTAAAATATTTGTAAAGAAAAATAGCCTCCGGATTTCACAAAGTAATCCTTACTTGGTTTTGGAGATATCACAAAGAGCATTGTTTTTACAATACTAATATGATTCTTTTCTCACACAATTTGATTATAACTCAAGATGAGTTTTTGGGAAGAGCCAAGTTTAAATATCTAAAACAATATAGTGAAGAAATACCATATGTGATTTGATGGCTTTTTGACAGTGACCTGAAAAGGAGCCCAATTTCAGTCCTGAGATGTTGGTTAAAGTCTCAGGAACTCGTTAGTACCCAGATCTTTACTTCTCCAAACCTCAGTATCCTCATCTGTAAAACAGGGGAGCCACCTGCTCCTGCAATTGCAATGGGAAGATAAATGGAAAATGCTTTATCAACCATGAAGTCCTATACAAAGGTAAATAGGTAAATAATTATTCTAATGAATCTATTCAAGAAAACAAATCTTTGAGGGTTCTATACCTTCATGTGTGTGCCTTCTGGTATATATAATATGTATATATTTTGGTTAAAAACTGTACGGGTAAGTAGATTAGCAACAAAGCTTGTGCTGTTTAAAATGATATGAGCTCTGGTCCTGATTCGACCGTGAGGCTTGTGAAGGACAAGTCACTGGTTCTAATGGTTTATCCATATTGGTAATGACATGTGAAAACCACATGATACAGAGGTGTGTGCCTTACCTGAATGAATATTGTCTAGGGAGAATATGTAACTTTCAGCAGGGAATACAACAAACAGGAATTTTCTGCTCGTTTTTCAAAACCCATATCTCAGGTGAGAATAGATATGGCTGAAGGCACCAAAGAAGAGTGGGTGGAAGTTTGTGCTGGGATATGAGGTAACTGGTCTTCTGCTTCCTCATGGAGGGAATGAGAATAATACCTATTATCGTAAGGACCGTGTGACTGTTGGATCATGAGAAATGACATGTACAAGGTCATCCATGATCATGTTGGATGACAAAGAAGTTATAAAAACATAATATGCCTGAGATATATCATAAATAAGAAGGGAGGAAATCCTGTCATCTTTATTAAGACTTATAAAACTTTTAAATGGTAAATTTTACTATTTCCTTTTTCACTCTGTTCAAATTATTGATATTAATGACTAACATACATCGAGTACTTCCTATGTTCCAGACATTTGTGATAATGGATTAAACTCATTTAATTTTATAACCATTACATAGGTTTCATCATTATCCCCATTTCACAGATGAAAATAAGTAGAATGACCAAAATCCCATAGCTAAGGAAATTGTGGAGGGGGGATTTGAATCATGCTTAGCAATAGAGCCAGTCTGAAACCTGGCCATTTTCTCCATGATTGTGGGCATCTGGAATAATAGAGTGCGCACAGCCTCCTCTAAACTCCCAGCTGCCCTCTCAGCTCTGCATCTGAACTCTAACCCTATTTACAGACACATTCGAAAAACACAAATGATTTCAAACATTTTTCAAAATCACACATATACACACAACTTGTTCATTAGAAGTTAAGAAAAAGAAAAACTAGCCTAGCATTTGCTGTTTGGATTCAGAAATAAACAGGACCTTGGGTTCCTTATTGTCACACAAGATTCAACTACTGAGCCCACAGAAAGAGCAGGAGAATTTCCACACCCCAGCAACATCCTTAATTAAACTTTCAGGTGGCCCCGAGTGGTGGAGACTATCCGCAGCCCTGTCATCTTCTCTGTACACTGGCAAATGGGTAACCAGAGGGAGTTTAGGACACACTTTAGTTAACCTTTCTCTATTTTTAAAAAATGAGGTCTGTGGACAGGCAGTGGCTTGTCCCGGGCTACCGTAATCCTGAGTATGCTTTCACATATTCAAACCCCTGCCACAATCTGTTCATCAGGACTTGACAGAAAACCCTGGGAGGCAAACAAAGTCTTATCTCAACACTTGCACTGTCCCGGGTGCAAGTCTCCTTTGTCACTCACTCCCATTCCTCTCCCGTTCCTTCCGAACAGCAGCTTTGCCGCTTCTGTTGCTGTTTCCATGGGGTTAGCCCGAGCCGGGCCAGTCGGCCCTTTCTTTCACTTGGGAGTCCTTCTAAAAGGAGAACTTCTCATGGGACCAAAGCCCGACATGGGATAATCTATAAAGCCACTCACTGGAAAGTACACTTCCTGCCTGCTGGCAAGGAGATTAAGTCAAAGGTTTTGATATTGATATATAGTCCTAATCTTTTAAGAGCTTCCAAGCACTAGCAGGACAGTTAAAAGAAGTTTTCCTAAATCATTAGGAAGAGGCAGATTTGCAAGTCCCTTAGGACCCACATGATGAGTTTTTGAGCAGCAAGAAATTCAGGTTTATTTACATTTACATTAAATGAAAATGAAATATAGTATGAACAGCCTTTTACAAATAATTACTTTTGCTTCATTAGAAGGGAACACGATCAGTGAACAAGTTTTATTTTGGCCTTGGCTTTGTCATCTTTGTTTCTAACCCATGACGTTTTTCTTCCCTCCCTCATGTTCGTCCGCAAGCGCCAGGCTTCCTCCGCGTCCTTGCAGTCCCTGGAGAGGCTCTTCTGCCAGTGTTCCCTGCCCCTCCCCTTTCTCTTTCCCTCAATCTCCACCTCTTTTCTCTCTCTCTCTTTTTTTGTTTCCCTGCGCCTGTCTTTTTGCTCCTTCCTCCCTCTCTTTTCCCTTCCTTCTGTTCTTCCTTTCTTGGCTTTCAGCATACCCCTTACAAGTGCCAGCTGCCTTTACAAAAATGGCTGTTGTTTATATTGCTGAGCCCAGAGGACACACTTTCCTAGGCCCAAAGTAAAGGGAGAACAGATCATTCTAAAGTGCTAGATTTTACATAGAAAAGCTCTTAATAAAATAAATAAAAATTCCTGAAGAAATGTGATTTTTCTCCCCCACCGCCAAGGAACAGAATTATCAGTGAGTCATATACTCATGGCTTATTTCGTAAACCATTCAACAGCCTGTCACATTTGTCAGACACGTGTCCCTTCACCGCTGGCCCCATGGTTGTAGCTTCGGGGTGGGATGAATGTGGCTGGTGCCAAATAAGGCTGTTTTTGTTACTTCCGGACTTCAGTTCTGCTACAGTAAATCAACCTCTCATTGCATTTCCTAAAGGAGTAGAGTGGAACTGTGGCTCATGAGGATACTTTGAAAGTTACGTGGAAAATGTGTAACATTAAACTAACAGGGCAAGGCACAACTAAATGTGATTAAAAATTGCATTGTAGAAAATGAGTTCCGGAAAGCATCGGGCTACCTTGAACAGAGGAAACAAAAAATTAAGACCAGGTAAATGCTCATTCTGCACAAAATATGTGCAGAGTCAGCAGAAGGGGGAAAAACATCTTCTTAAAAGTAACATATTTTCTAAAATGGAATCTGACAAGTTAACACTATGTCTTCTGGGGAGAAACTAAACACCCATGAAAGATGTCATATTTGGGAATTCTAATATTTCAAAAATTGTTTTTAATATAAGCAAAAATAGATTAAAATAATTCAAATTCTTTTAATAAGAAATTATATCCGTAAGTTTAATACTACTACTAGCAGTAATAATTATAGACAGTTTATTTGTACATGGCATGTACCAAAAGCTCTACATATCTTGTCTTATTTTAGTTCTCTTTATAACCCAGAAATACAGATGTTTTTGAGAGCTGTTTTATTTTTTAAGAGAAAAAGTACTGTTTTAAGTGGTGTCCATCTGTCCTCTTAACCTGAAATATATCTCCAAGTCCTTTAATGTCTCCGTGGAGGGTTCCTATTTTTAAGGTTAATATCAGGGAAAGAGCCAAGGCACAAAGTAACCCAGGTTAGATTTGATGTAATAAGAACCGAGTAAGACACTAGGAGAAGATTCAGTACGTCTAGGGTCTCTGTGAGCTGCTAAGCTTCTGTGAGAATTTTAGTATTCTAAATTTCAGGCTGAAACATAGTTTTCTAAATCTGAAAAAGAAGGAATATTGGCACAGAGAAAACATCTCATCACTTTGTGTGCCTTTATTCAATTTATACCTCTTACTGAATATATTTTCCATGGGTTAGAAGTATAGACCTGAGAGAAAGTTTGTCTTGCAGGGCATTTTCCTGAATGAACTCAGGAAGTTTTCCACCAAAACTATGCTTAGCATGAAAATTAAATCACATCGAACAAACACATTCCAAACAATTGTACACTTACTGCGATGTGAGGCTGTATTTGTTCACAGAGCTATAGTCAATAATAAACTATAACAGTTGTCTCATAGCAAGTATCAATCTTGTCGCTCACCTTTTGCCAGAAGTTACCTAGCAAGACTGTAAAGGAAAAGCAAAGTTATGGTCAAGGTTAGCTCTTTGGAGTGGCAAATCTGAATGCTTTCTCTAGGAAATCAGTTAGGCGAACCTGTGCCCTGGTTTGCTAGGACCATTTCATTTTATGCTAGACCTAATGTAAGATTTAACCAGTGCCCCCCTTCCCTACCCTATACATACTTCACACTCTTGAGACAATCTCACTCTAGAAAGTGAAATAATATTAGTTTTATAACATTAATATTTCAAGCAAACTTTCTACACTCCTGCTGTGATCAATACGGCACACGTGTTCAACAGATTCATTTTCTATGATGTCAACAGGACTGATGATGACCACTTTGGAAGGGCCTCTAAACAGCGTTAATGACCATGACAGGAAGCAGCTGGATGCATGAGGAACCCACCCCCACAATATACATCTCAACACCTATCACACTGGCTTCTTGTTCCCTTTTGGAACAGACTCAGTGAATGGCACTTGCTATTCAGTTTGAAAATCAATGAACAGGATCCTCCAAATATGTAAGACCTTCCTATTGATTTTTAGGTCTTTAAATTTCCCTAAATATCTGAAAGCCAGGAAGCAGATACTTCTTTGGAAAAATATAGTTAACTTTTTGTTGTGATATATGATAGTAAAATAGGTGAATATAAAGGAGTCACTGTATTTCAAGGTGCAGTTATTGATGTTTTATGGACTATTTAAAATACAATAACAAGATTTTAAAAAATTATATAGAATCATTAGAAAATATAGAATCATTAGAAAATATAGAATTATATAGAATCATTAGAAAAAGTTGTACCGTATAAATCTCACATGTTCTCAGATTTATAGTTATAGCTCTTTTTATGGGTAATTTTTTTTTACATCTTCAAAAGAAACCTTAATAATGCATTAAAAAAAAAAACCCGCGTCACTACTAAGCCTTTGGATGATTAACTACCCTTATGATATTTCTTTCATCCAAGCTAGTTTATACAGGAAAGCAAAAACGACAATAAAAGAAATGTACCAATTTATTCTATACTAATAAAGTATTGAACATTAGTGAAAAAAGGATGAAATATTGGAATGCAACCCAGAGCAATTCCATTACCCATTGCAGTTCTGGGTCATATACTGTATATAAAGAGTAATTACTTCATTGGTTGGAGACCACAGTGGAGAAATATAGAATTTGGTGAAAGATTTTAAAATAAAAATTTTATCCCAAAGCATTTGCTTGTCAAAACTTTGCCAACATTACAGACTATCTTATTTTGGGTTTTGGTGGCCAGGGGTGAGGGGCTAGCGGGGTGGGTGTAAGTGCATTAGAAATAAGAAAAAGCAACAGTGAGCAAATTTTTAAGACTCTTTAGCCAATAATTATACATCAACACTTTCGATGTTCAAGCAGCTACTAAATATGATCTTGGAAATGCCTTAAATAACACATCTTATTCATGAAGGTCTTATATTTAATCTTGGCTCACTGCTTGAGCACACTGTAATACAGGGGTGGGCAAAAATAGGTTTAAAGTGGTTCATATGGAAAAGACATGTCAGTTAGGATGATTACAATGGCTTTATGAACTCTAAAGAATGTTACAATGGCACAGTAAACCTACTTTTGCCCACCCCTGCACTGAAATTAATTCTAGTGGTTTCCATCACATCTTTTACTTTCCACTCTTGAACAATTGTTTTCAGAGGTCATTTTCTTGCTGATCATGGTGTCTACAATATAACTTTCTAAATGTTTTCAAGTCTTGCCATCTTGTTTAGCTCACAGGCATTCTGGGTAGGAACTAAAAGCTTCCTGAGTAGAATGGAAAGATCCCATGGTACACACCAGGCAGACTCTGCAGTCGGTTCTAGTCCAGGCTCTGCCACTTTTCTCCGACCCTGTTTTCTCTTCTGTACAGTGGACAAAAATACTTACATTATAGAAAGGTTGTGTGGATTGATGAACTATGTGAAAAACACTTTACAGTGCTCAGTGAGTGTCTATATTCTACTTCTTTCTGGAAATAATTTAAGATAGGTATAAAAAGAACATAAGGAAAAAAGATAAACCATGTAAGATCATGGTCAATGAGTATCAATTCATTTATTATTTCTACTCTTGTTCCTTTAATAGTGATATTGGAGAATACAAGTATAAAAGTAAAACACATTAATTACAAAAAATTGGTTATTACAGGAAGGTATGAAGAAAATAGACTTCCATTACTTTTAATATTTTGACACATTCCCTTCACCTTTTTCCCAACCTAACCACTTCAAAAAAAAAAAAAAGCCAGTATTATTTATACTCTATATCACATTTACTTTCTGATTTTTCTTTTTTTTAATTTACTTACATTTATTAATTCTTAGTAGCATTGAGATTTTATTTATTTATTTATTTAATATTTTATTTATCTTTAGAGGGAAAGGGAGAGAGGGAGAGAAATATCAATGTATGGTTGCCTTTCCTGTGTCCCCTGCTGGGAACTAACCTACAACCCAGGCATGTGCCCTGACTGGGAATCGAAGCGTGGTTGCTTGGTTCCCAGGCCCGCGCTCAATCCACTGAGCTACACCAGCCAGGGCTACTTTCTGATTTTTCAATTGCTAGTAGACCATAAGCATTTTTGTTCTCACTAAATATTCTCTCGAAAAAATATTGTGTGATTTCATAATAGTATATCAATTGCATGCACCATAATGTGATTTTTCCTTTGTTATTGTAAACAAAACTGCATTTTTCAGATGCTTACTGAATGTATTGGAAATCCTCTCTCCTGATTTGTCATATTTGCTGTTAATTTTTCCCATTTAGCCTTTTATTTTTTAATTAAGATTATTATTTTTTATTGATTATGCCATTACAGTTGTTCTATTCCCCCCCTTCATTCCCCTCCACCCTACCCCCCGTCCTCACCATTACCCCCCGTTTAGTTTATGATCATGTGTCTCAAGTTCTTTAGATTCTATATTTCCCATACTATTCTTGCCCTCCCCCATCTATTTTCTACCTACTATCTATGCTACTTATTTTCTGTACCTTCTCCCCCTTTCTCCTCCTCCCACTCTCCTGTTGCTAACCCTCCATGTGATCTTCATTTCTATGTTTTCGCTCCTCATCTAGCTGTCCTCTTAATTTGCTTTTGTTTTAGGCGTGGTTGTTAATAACTGTGAGTTTGCTGTCCTTTCACTGTTCATCTTTTTAATCTTCTTTTTCTTAGATAAGTCCCTTTAACATTTCATATAATAAGAGCTTGGTGATGATGAACTCCTTAAATTTGATCTTATCTGAGAAGCACTTTATCTGCCCTTCCATTCTAAATGAAAGCTTTGCTGGATAGAGCAATCTTGGTTGTAGGTCCTTGGCCTTCATGACTTGGAATACTTCTTTCCAGCCCCTTCTTGCCTGTAAGGTCTCTTTTGAGAAATCCACTGACAGTCTGATGGGAACTCCTTTGTAGGTGACTGTCCCCTTAGCTCTTGCTGCTTCTAGGATTCTCTCCTTCATTTTAATCTTGGCTAATGTAATTATGATGTGCCTTGGTGTGTTCCTTCTTGGATCCAGCTTCTTTGGGACACTCTGAGCTTCCTGGATTCCCTTTGCCAGATTGGGGAAGTTCTCTTTTATTATTTGTTCAAATAAGTTTTCCACTGGTGGCTGTTCCTCTTCCCCTTCTGGTACCCCTATAATTTGGATGTTGGAGCATTTAAAGATGCCCTGGGTGTTCCTAAGCCTCTCCTCATTTTTTTGAATTCTTGTTTTTTCATCCTTTTCTGTTTGGTCATTTTTTCCTTCCTTCTGGTCCACTCCCTTGATTTGAGTCCCAGTTTCCTTTCCATCACTATTGGTTTCCTGTGCATTTCCCTTCATTTCAATTAGTTTAGTCTTCATACGTTCCTCTAATTTGTGACTAAAATGAACCAGTTCTGTGAGCATCCTGATCACCAGTGTTTTGAACTGCGCATCTGATAGGTTGGCTATTTCTTGGTTGCTTAGAGTTATGGGCCCTGGGGTTTTGAGTTCTTGAGCCATGTTTTGATCTGTTTGTGCCTGTTGTTTATGAGGTGCGGAACCTTAGGTGTTCACCAGGGCGGGGCTACCCAGGTCACTGGGTTGTGACACTGTATGTGGGGGTGGGATCAGAGCTGGGCAATAGCAGCCCCCTCTGGTGCTTCCTGCCACTGGGGCCTGCGCGGTCTGTCTCAATGCTTGCTCCTTTGCAGGTTTATCTGCACCCGAATGTGTGACTTCGGTCAGCCTGCCACCTTGCCCCCTCACTGGGTCTGCCCATCCCAACCCCACGCCTGGGTCAGTCTGGACGAGTTTTCCTGCATGACCCTGCTCCACCAGTTGCTGGTTCCGCCCCTCTTACGGGTCTGGCTGAATGGTGTGTTGTTGTTGGACTTCTGTACAGTTCAATTTCTGTGTTTTGGCTGCATTTTTTGTTACTAAAACTTTATTGTCTTTAAATTTGGTTGTGCGAGAAGGCACAGTGTTTCCACCTATGCTTCTGTCTTGGCAGAAGTCCCCCCCTTAGCCTTTTAGATTTATGACTTGACATAATGTTTTCAATTTTCTGTAACCTTTGCTATCAGTTATTTTCCTTTGTGATTTCCTTTAGTGCTTGTATGTTTAGAGAGTTCTTTCCTGTTCCAAGGTTAGTAAATAACTAACCTGTATTTTCTTCTGTTTTCATAATTTGCTTAGTTTTCCACTTTTTAATTACTCTAGAATGTATGGAAGCTCTCTATCTGAGGTAGTTTTGCTAAGGGAGTTTTGTGCTATTTTAAATAGATTGGAGAATCTATTAAGGTAGGATCTAACATAATTTTCTCCCAATAGTTAATACAATTACCAGCAACATTATACTTCCTTCTTTATGATGGAGCTTTATCATACACCAATCTCTCCTTCAGTGTTTATCTTTCATATTTTAATTACTTAAATATCTAGAACAATACATGCTTTCTCATTATTTCTTTTACAAAAATTTGTTGCTTATCCTCCTTTATTCTAACAAATTGTCAATACACTTTATCACATTTTCCCCATTTCACTCCCCTCCAAACACATTGGGATTTGCTTGAAATCACATTAAACCTGCACATCCAACTGAAAAAAAGAATATTCTTTTTTAAATTATATTTTATTGATTATGCTATTAAGGTATCCCATTTGTTACTCTCCTCTTTATTCCCCTCACCCTCACTCCTCTCCCACCAGAATTCATACCTCACCCCTCAACTTATTTATGTCCATGGGTTGTGCATATAAATTCCTTGGCTTCTCCATTTCCTATACTGTTCTTAACCTACCCCTGTTGATTTTGTACCTACCAATTATGCTTCTAATTCCCTGTATCTTTTCCCCCCTCCCCATCCCCACGGATAACCCTCCATCTGATCTCCATTTGTGTGATTCTGTTCCTATTATAGTTGTTTACTTTGTTTGTGTTTTAGGTTCATTTGTTAATAGTTGTGAATTTGTTAACATTTTACTGTTCATTTTACTAATGTACTCCCTTAACTTGACCTTGTCTGGGAAGCACTTTATCTACCCTCCCATTCTAAATAATAGCTTTGCTGGGTAGAGTAATCTTGGATGTAGGTCCTTGCCTTTCATGACTTTGAATACTTCTTTCCAGCCCGTTCTTGCCTGCAAGATTTCTTCTGAGAAATCAGCTGATAGTCTGGAACTCCTTTGTAGGTAATTGTCTCCTTTTTTCTTGCTGCTTTTAAGATTCTCTCCTTCTCTTTCATCTTGGGTAATATAATTATGATGTGCCTTGGTGTGTGCTTCCTTGGGTCCAACTTCTTTGGTATTCTCTGAGCTTCCTGGACTTTCTGGAAGTCTATTGCCTTTGACAGACTGGGGGAGTTCTCCTTTGTTATTTTTTCAAGTAAGTTTTCAATTTCTTGCTGTTCCTTTTCTCCTTCTGGCACCCCTATGATTTGGATGTTGGAATGTTTTGTTTCCCAGAGGTTCCTAAGCCTCTCCTTATGTTTTTGCATTCTTGTTTCTTCATTCTATTCTGGTTGGATGTTGATTTCTTCCTTCTGCCCCAGACTGTTGAGTTCTGTTTCCTTCTTGTCACTTTTGGCTCCCTGTAGATTTTCCTTCATTTCACTTTTCATAGCTTTCACATTTCCATTTTGAGACCATACTGAACCATTTGTTAGCATGCTGATTACCAGTGTTTTAAATTGTGCATCTGATAGGTTGGTTATCTCTTCATCACTTAGTTCTATTTTTGGAGTTTTGATGTGTTCATTTGAGCCATATTTTTTTTCATCTCGGCACACCTATTACACAGTAAGGGGTGGAGCCTCAGGTGTTCACCAGGGTGGGGAAACCCATGTTGCTGTGCTGTGGCTCTGTCTGTGTAGGAGGGGTCCAAGAGAGAACAATGCTGCTTGCTCAGGTCTCTGCTGGCTTCCAGTCACTTCCCCCACTACCCATAATCAAATCGGGGCCCTTCTGGTGCTGATTCTCTGGTGGGTGGGTTTATGTATGTTCTAGGACCCTGTGGGTCTCTCCAACAAACTGTCCTATGAGGCTGGGAGTTTCCCCCATCACCACAACCCCCACAGGTTTTGTAGTCCGAGGTTTCAAGGCTTTATTTCCCTGTACTGTAATCCTGTATTGCAGGGTCTGTCTCACTCTCCAGCTGTTCCTCCTGGTTTAACCACATGCAAATGTGGGGCCACCTGGTCCTCCAGCCACTGCCTTGCTGCAAGTTCTTTCCACCCGAGCTGCCCATCTCTGCCCTTCCTACTGGTCTGGATGAATGTTTCTTCTTTTAACACCTTGGTTGCTGGACTTCCTTATAGTGCAGTTTTCTGGTAGTTCTGGTTATTTTTTGCTTTTAAATTTGTTGTTGCCCTTCTTTTGGTTGTGTGAGGAGGCAAAGTGTATATCTACTTATGCCACCATCTTAGAATACATTCTTTTAATATAATTCAGTGTCCCAATGCAGAAACACAATATCTGGTTTTTTTTTTATATAGGTTCTATACATTTCTTGTTAAGGTTATGCCTAAATGTTTTATATATTTTATTGCTAATATCTTTCATGTCTTAATTTCAAACTGGTAAGATGTTATTCTCAATGAACTTTCATTGTACTACCAGCATGCTTCCACTCCAGCTCGATTTATTCTGTATGTGGAAAAATATTTATAGGAGCAGTTTACTTCATAAATGTAAGTGAACTTAGGTAATGCTTGAGAGAGAACATTGAAGGCCATGGGGATGATTAGAGCAGACCAACTTGATAATGAGAAAGGGACTAGAGTCACCGGTTATCCATTTTATTCTAAAGTGTAAAATAAGTTGGTAAAATTATGCATTTTCTTTTATTACTGAAGAGGGAAAAAGGACAAGAAATTGTTGAACCCATCTGTAATAACAAAAGGACAACTTTTGAAGACAGTGGGGACTCTGAGAGTACATAATTTACCTTATACTTTGAGCCTTATGCATCTCATCTGCTTCACTGTCTGTTAGTCCATTGTGGCATAGGTAAGATGAATAATGTAGGCAATATCTCTTATGGGAACTAAATTAAAAGCAAAAGATCTAAATGACTGGTGTCTAAAGATCATGTTATAAAACTGGCCTCCATGTCCTTAGTACCACTGTGTCCTATTATCCTTGGGGGCTGCAAACACACCTGTCATTCACTTACCCCAGGTTTCTAAGGTGGCAGGATGCTACCCTCAGCCAAGTGCTCACAGTGCAAAGTGCTTCAGACTCTTCTGAAATGAAAGTATGTAAATGTGCAACATGACGACATTATTATTCTAGCTTCCTGGCTGCTTTCAGCAAGTACTAACTGCCACATGAGGTCTCAAGTGTTCTGGCACAGTGCACAAGTGTTCAAAAGAAGTTAAAGTAATGAAATTGGATCTACATTTTCATAGATATTCAAGCTGGCATGGAGGACTGGAGTCATGGAATCAAGGTTGGATAGTCTCCACCAAACAGCCTAGGCACGGGCCTGTGATGCCAGGCTACTAAGCAGAATTTTCAGTCGTGAAAGGCCACCACTATTTCTTCCTCTGGGTCTAAAATTACAAAATGTACACACCTCCCCCAGGCTAACACCACTCTCTGGGTGCTTTGTGCTCAATCCCCATCCACCTGTTCCCTGGAGCACACCAGTCTGCTTAACTCCAGCAGAAGTTTAAAAATGAAAACTAAGTACAAAGAAGGGGGAAAATGTTTAGTTAGAACCCTGACTGACACAGCATATGCTACTGTACGAAGTCTGTGACTGTTACTCCTGAGAGGGGCTGGGCTTACTGTGTATATCATCTGTATAAGGTACTAAGAAGTGTCCACTTTATGGGTTCCAAAAACTTGACCCTGTCATGTTTTTACAGTTTTCATTGCTTACAGGCACCCAGCATCCCCTCTCATTTGTACCCAGCATCCTCTGCTATTGAAATGTCTGGAGCTAAGACCAAACTTAGGTGTGTGAGTGGCTCAGAAAAACTGGGTCTGCTAAGTCATGAGTCACGGTGGGTCCAAGGTCAGCACAGGTTCTGGATTTGGTCATTCTGAGATGTGACCTCCCTCTTACACCTTTGTACCCTCCCTCCCCGACTGAAGTTTTTCTTGTCATCAGGGCACAAGAAACAGAATCTGAGTCTCCTGCTTTGCAGACACCTTTTTACTAGCATACTATAATGCTAGCTACTCTTCCTCCTCCACCTCCCTTTATATTCTGAAATTCTCATGGGCTGCCTGTATCTGTTTACATATAATCAGACATAAAGTTCATTTAACTTTAAAAATACAAGAGAGGGACAAGTCAAGGAATTCAAGCACTAAAGAATACCATCACTCATACAGAACCTCTCTTTTTATTGTATTTTAGGACAGTGAAAAAAAGGGCTTTATAAATAAAATCTATGCCATCCAGGAGGTATGTATCAGTGTCCAGAACATCCTAGATGAAGTGGCTTCCTTTGGCGAAAGGATAAAGAAGTAAGTGATGCTGACACGTGAGCCCTGGCCTTCTGTGGGACAGAGGGTCCATTTGTTTCTCAGAGGGTGAAATGCCACATTCTTTTTGGCACGGGACACTCCTTCTGGGTGATCTATTGCTCAGTTTCCTCATTATTTACTTTGTTCCTGCCAGTCTTGGTTTTATGAAAGTTCTGTCAATTTTCTTCCTGAAATTTAGAACATATTGCTTGGAAAGAAGTCATACTTCTAGCTTTGAAGAAATAACACCTTCCTAAATTCTAGCACATTTTCACAATAAAAGACTTTGTTCTTAAACAAAATACGAAATTGTGATAGAAAAAAATAAGCCACATAATTACTGGTTGAGGGTTTTTTTCCAAGTTACTCCAAAATTTAAAAAAATCATATTATACATATATATATATATATATATATATATATATATATATATATATTTTTCACCTTACCAACTTATAGATGAAATAAACTAATGGTTTGTCTTTTAAAAATGCACAGAATTTTTTAAAAATTTAAAAGAATCACCTTAATTTTTTAAAATAAGGATATATAGCTTCACTGATGTCTAATGAAGATTTATGAAACTTACATTCTTAATTTTATACTAGTTGTGTTTTACTTCAAATAATTTTTTTATTACTATACTTATATAAACAACTGTTTGTTGTATAAACAATAAGGTGACATACAACAGTTGATTTTTCAGTAGAAAGATGTACTAAGACCCTAGACTACTAAACCATGTAAAATTGGCTTACATAATGGCTGCTACATGGTCTCCTCAGGAAGGGTGCTGTATATCCAGTTCAGCCTGCATTCTCCCAGTTTCATATACCTATTCATTGCTTATTTTTCATAACCAAAGGTGTTCTGCAGATTTGGCTCCTTCGGCATACACAGAATTTGAGAGGAGCAAATTACTTAAAAGTAATGCTATGAGTCATTCATTTGGTGCCTTTCATGTTTCAAGGGATAATGCATCTTATTTCATATAATTTTTTATATAATACATTTCCACACATGCATAGGTGCTGAGTTTCCTTTCTCAGAGCATATTAGAGAGAACAGCCTTCCTCTTGTTCCCACATGTGCCTCTAAGCAACATCCGGTCTCAGACTTCTGAAAATTGACTCTTGTATCTGTGCTCTTTCCTTCTTCCATTTGATTTTTTTCTCCACCTCTAAGAGTGTTTCTGTGCCCTCTTCACCCTGTCCACTGAAACACAGAGGAAGCCCTACATGGGGTACTTCCCTATTGTGTTGTCCTTTCTTTGAGGTACACTGGGTACTGATACATGACAGCAGCATCTCATTTATACCAGAAGACAACTCAGTCAGCTCTGAGGTCAGGCTAGTGAATGACCGAGGGCCAGAGGTCTCATTATGACTCTGGGTGGCAGGAGGCCTCAGAACAGCTGCTTGGCTGGAAAACATCATGGCCAGTTGAAGAATATGACTAGTTCCTGACTGTGGACCAGCCTTGGGGTAAACTGGGTTTTGAAGCTCCATAGGTATAGTAGTGATATAGGTATAAATATAGGCTGAGGTATAGCTCAGCATAGGATCCAGTGAGTCTTGTAGGAGCCACCTCTTCTGCACAGTATTCTTTCCAATATTTAAAATAAAGAGAAATTCCTCTAGGGTCATATGGACTATAATACATCGATCCAGAAAGCAGATTCAGAAGCAAGCGATCTTTAAGTACAAAGTGAAAAGCCTCTATAAGTACAATTTGTTACTATTCATTTCAGAAGTTTCTTGGACTGCATCTCTTTATTGGGGGTGGGGGATGTCATGTTCTAGATTTAGATTCCATGATGCATTGTGGGAGCAGAAAAGGGCCGCCTTGTTTCCTCTAACATTAGGTACACTGGTAAAGATTCTTTTATATTTATTCTTTCAAGAGGAGAAGGAACACAGGGAGCCCTTCAGGGAAGCGGCCCAGAAGGAGGGTTTTCTGAGTGAAGAGCCAGTGCCCTCACACATGGCAGGGTGTGATGGATGGCTCGATGGACGGCTCTGAGCTGAGCCGCAGGAAAGCAAGCAGACCCTCAGCCTTCTGTTCTCTCTAGAAGCAGCAGAACCAAGGGAAGCACAGGTGTCAGTAAGGGAGGGGAGCCGTGATCTTTCACCTGGCAACCGTTCAGGGCGCTCTCTCTGGCCATGGGAGGAAAGGACAAAGACAGAAAAGCCAGACCCTAAGAGTGACTGAAAATAAGACAACCAGATTGATCCAACTTTGGTTCTTTTACTCACACAAAAAAAATTAGGAAACATTTGACCTAGAGAGACACAAGCATGAAGCATGAAGCAAGCCACATGCTTCAATGCTAAGAAATAACTCCCAAGTGTTATGTTGAGGTACGATGTTGGAAGAAAAAACCTCTTAACAGTCACCCTTTACTAGATCAAATACTGTCCTGGACAAACCCCACCCCAATTGAGTATAATACACATTACCAGGAAATTAGAAGAAAAACAACTTCTCATTTTCCTGAAGTGTCTTTGGGGGCCTCCTCACTTCCTGATCAGAAATGCCAGTTGCTAATGTGTTCACTTCTCATTCAGTACTTTCAACTGGACAGTCCCATTCTTAAGCTGGTTGGCCATCGTCGCCCTCTGTGTGTTCACAGTCATCCTCTACTTCATTCCACTGAGATACATTGTCCTTGTCTGGGGTAAGTAAAACCTTTTTTTTTTTTTTAAACTGTCTTAGCTGCTAAGAACAAACTATTTTTAAGGGATGAATTACACTGTCAGTAGTTTCCTATATTTATGGTCATGAAGCTATTCCATGATGAAAAGAGACAGGTTGGTTAAAAATCACAACAGTATAAAGATTTAGGTCTACCTGCAAAATGCATTTTTCTTGCCTGGCACCATAGGCTGCATCATACTATAAACATGTAGTTGTGCAGATTCTTCATATATCAAAGAGTAGTTTTGTCTAGATATCACTCTGATTTATTTTCCCCACTTATACGTAAACAAACGAGGCATTTCGATCCATGTGGTGCATTTAGGACAATATGCTTTTGTGCTATGGTACTTTGTCTTGTGGAAGTGTCCGTAAACATGGCACTATATACAGCCTCCTGTTTAAGAGGTCACCTTTGCGGTGCAGGGAAAGGGTCCTTGGCACTGACAGGCTGTTCAGAAATAAGGAACTTGTTTTATGTGTATTAATAAGAATGCTTCTGCAAAAACTCACGTTAAAGGTGATATTTTGGGGTCCTAATTTTAGTGCAATTATGTTGCAGGCCAATAGTTCTCATGTATTAAGTTTCAGCATTCTTCAGTTTTAAGTCTTCCTCCCATCTGACAAAGTTCTTGGTTTGAAAAATTCAATTCTTAGTCTCCAAGACTGACTAACATGTAAAACTTCAACAGTAACCACACACACACACACACGAATGGCTAGACGGGTAGAAGCAGAATTCTCTACTTGCCCTAGCCCCCTACACACCTAAAACTGCTAAACCTGTGCAAAATACAGAGAACTGAAATGAGTCTTAACTGCAGAAAACACTGAAAGCAGTAAGATCAGAGAGCATATTCTTTCCTTTATTTTTAAGGCTTTTACAGCACTGTGCTGGAATAGTGAAAAGGGGGTCTCATGTCTCCAAGCCCTCCAGTTTTAAGGTTCCTATCCCCCTATTCTTTTTGGCCTCTTTTCATATCACAAGTAAGCCCTCCTAACCCTTACCATAACTGGCATTACCTTTGTATCTTGGGTAGGAAGAAAAAGGTAGGGGGAATGGAGATTATTTTTTTCTTTTCTAAATTTCTATAGTTTAGAGAAACAGTTTCAACTGAGACAGTACTTTCACCATGCTAGGGAAGAGGCATTTCCCACCATGTTCTTATTTCCCTGTTGTATGTTCATGCCCTCATCTTTCATTTCTTCCTGATATTTAAAACAGATGCTATTTTAGTGAAGGAATTAGGGCAGGGCACGAGGTGTGGCAATTTATTACCTTTAACCAACTTAGGGTCGGGCCTGCCATCTCCGTTGTGATAGGTGGTGAACCTCCGATTTCACTTTCCCAGGTTCTCAGAAACTGGAACCCATGGCGGACATCTGGCTGTGTAACCTGGGGTGGCCTCACTGGCTAGCTGTCTTAAACGTAATTTTTAGAGAATGTGTTTGGGCTTCTTATTTCATCCAAGGAAATAAGAACAGTATTTCTTTAAGTGGTAGGTGATTGCTGAAATATTAACCAGAAATTTCAGATGGGTCTCACAAGGGGATACAGGGACCAAAATCATGACTGATGAATAAAATTATTCTGCTGCACACCCTAAAGAGAGCCAAGGTGCTCTAGTTTATGGCTTAGGTTATACCAGACTGTTGATTTCGTATCAAGCTGTTTATGTATATATTTTTATCTATATATGTTTGATAATTTAAGTGCAATATAAAAGAATACACTTATCCCATTGAAATCCTACATTATACCATACAATACATAGGACATATACTTCTAGTTTTATATTTTGACATTCCTATCTCTTGAAATCTTTTGTTTGTATAATAGCTCCAATTTCACCTCCCCTGACCCCTTAACCACATTTAACTTTTGAGGTAGTACAGAGGATTAACTGGTGAATAATTTAGTATGGGTAGACACTGTTTGTCAGTAGTTTCTTGGCTATTCTAATCCAAGAAGTGATCCAAGAGAGTCAAACATGGCAGCGTCTTTTGCAAGCATTAAAAGTAAATCTTGTGTAATTTAATAGGAAAATTGGTTTCTAAAATGACAGAGACGTAGAAATGGAAAGTTTTTTTCTTGTGATGAGAACTTTTAAGATGTACTCTTAGCAACTTTCAAATATGCAATACAGTATTACTAACAAGTCACCAGGCTGTTCATTACATCCCCATGACGTATATATTTTATAACTGGAAATTTGTACCTTATGACTCCCTTCACCTCCCATCCAACACCCTCTTCTTGTGACCACCCCACCAATCTGTTCTCTGTATCTAAAAACTAGTTTCTGTTTCAGATTTCACATATGAGATCATGTGGTATTTTTTGTCTGACTTATTTTACTTCATATAATGTCCCTCAAGGTTCATCCATGTAGTTGCAGATGGTGAGATTTCATTCTATTTTTATCACTGAATAACACACATATGTGTATATGTGTGTGTATAAATATGCATATATATATATATATCACATTTTCTTTATCCATCCATTGGTAGACAATTTTGTTGTTTCCATATCTTGGCTATTATAAGTAATGCTAAATGAACATGGGTGTACATATATTTTTGAGCTAGTGTTTACATTTTCCTCGGATACTCAAAAGTGGAATTGCTTGATGATACTGCAGTTCTATTTTTAATTTTTTGAGGCAACTTCCTGCTGTTTTCCATACTGGCTTCACCAATTTACAATCCCATCAACAGTCCCATCAACAGATTCTGTCTTCCCATCCTTGCCAACACATTTCTTTTTTTATAATGGCTATTCTAACAGGTGGGCAGTGATATGTCATTGTGGTTTTGACTTGCATTTCCCTGATGACTAGTGATGTTGAGCATCTTTTCACGTACCTGTTGGCCATCGTATGTCCTCTTTGAAAAAAATGTCTGTGTAGGTGCTAGCTGAAAAAAGATATACATTTAGATTTGTTTTGAAATAAAGTAAAGGTCAAGTGTCTTCTAAGCATTCAGCGTACAGATACCCCTCACTGCCCCACACATGTGCAAAAACTGTTTTATATTTTGAAAAAGAGGAAACCAATAAATAAGACTTCTTGCCTTAAAAACCATCTCAATCCAAAATGTAGGAAGACATTTCATCTTTGACACTAAAGCAAAGCTTCTAAGTCTGTAACACTGAGGGGAGAAGCAAGGTCATTGCTCATTCTTGCCAGGTGTCTTTTGTTGCCCAAATAAGGAGCTTTTTTTTCTGCAAAGGAAGTCACTGAAGTACAAAGAGAAAAACAGCAGCCACTGGGATGGGAAGGAGAGAGTAAAGGATCGACAAAAGGAGAAAGAAGGGAATGAAGGAATCAGGAAGGAAGGGAGAAAATTGGGTGCACTGGTTCATTCAGACGAGATGGGCGCATTCAGGGTGGTATGGCCATAGACTGCATTGGTTCATTCAGTCAGGGTTAAAGGACTGTTTAATCTAGACCTTTGAATCACTTTAGTACATTTGCCAGAAATGTGTTTTCTGCAACTCCAAACTTTGGAGATTTCAATAATGTTTGATCTGCTACTTTTTCAGGCATCAATAAATTTACAAAAAAGCTTCGGTGTCCCTATGCAATTGATAACAATGAACTACTTGACTTCCTTTCCAGAGTCCCTTCAGATGTACAAGTGGTATGTAGTTTTCATTATTATTTTGATTTAGTATAGCATTGGTTTTTAACTTTTATATCCTTTTAAGAGGAGACAGGTGAAGTTAATAAAGCCTGTGGCAGATTTTGCCATTCAGAAACTTAGTCCAGTTGGGGTGCTAACCATACAGAGAAGAACGGGGAAGGAGACGGGATTACATGAAGAACCTACCAGAGCTGTCAGGAACAGATCTCCAAGGAAAGGTCAGCTGGGGTCTCTCGAGGGAAGTCACCGTTACCTGAAGGGAGGAAATAGGAATATTAGATGAGTAAGTGTGCTGGTGGACATTTGGGAGAAAAACACTTCTTTGCACAATTTGCATAAGTTAAATGAATTTTAAAGACGCATATGCTGGAGTCAGTGAGGAGGGAAGAGTAATGACGGGGGCACGTCGCAATTCTTTAAAAATCCTTTGAGGTTAATTATTGCCCATTAATCATCAACTATTTTCAGAGTAAAATGAAAAATGATTTTATCAAAATGTTGAAGCTGGGTTACAGCTACATTTTTTCCTTTGTTTCAGTTCAGTTTTTGATTTAGTATCAGACGTGAGAGTAGGCTGGATGGAGATTAAACCTATATTATATAAACAATAAGTTGCAAAGAACCATTATCTGTCCCTTCTGAATCAATAGATGGAGATGGTTTCCATTTTGAATGTCTCATAGACAGTGAAAACCCCAGTCTGTTACCAAAGTTCACGTCAGGGCTCCCGTGCAGTTTCTGGCAGGATGTCCCTTCCAACTCTCACTATATCATTCCATTGTTCCAGCATCCCAGCTGCAGGTCTCATGCAGCTTCCAGAGTGAGCCCTTTTTTCCTCCAAGCAGTCTTTCATTCCTTTGCTTTTGCTTCCTTTGCCAGAAAGTGGCCACCTGACCAGTCTTTCTCTGAACTCTGTTTAAACAGGTGCAATACCAAGAACTGAAACCAGATCCCTCTCATAGCCCATGTAAAAGGAAGAAAAACAATCTTGGCTAGCCAGCTCGCCAGCTCTGAGAAGCCCAGCATCTGTTTGGGAAGATAAAAGAAAAAGCCTTCAAGCCTCAGCAGCATTTCCTTTCTTTCTGCTTTTTATTTATTTTGCTTTTTTTTCTATCATGATCAAGAGAATTTGTAAATAGTGTATAAGGGCATATGACTTTGAAAATATACTTCCATTGTACAGAATCAATTTGATAAAGGTTTCCTTACTGCTGTGTGAAAGCCTTGTTAGCCGTGGATAATAATATGACATGTTGGAACAGCAAACGTGAGGATGGATACACGGCAGGATACACACTCCCTAACCACACGTGGAAGAGCTAGATTAGATTAAATACTTTGCTCTGATTAAATCTATATAACATATAAATGTCCATTTGATTTTAAAGTTTTTTTAAACGTGACTATTTTTATCTGAAAAGTAATCCATTACAGTTTTCTATGTTTTATACATTTCAAAAGGGAGGGAGGAGTCCTGAAACGTGAATAATGGAACAGATGTATTTCAATTTAACATGAATTCTGATTTCAGATCCCAATGTTTATTCCTGAGCAAAGTATTTGGATATTACTAGGCTGATTTTAAGCTACTGAGTGAAGGTATATTCACAACCTCAAAAGAATCTTCTACACTTTGAAATCCTACAAAGAAAACTTCTAAACCTTCTATCATTCCATCTAAAACCTTAATATCTCTACTGGATTACACATAAATACTGCCAGGTTTATAATGATTGCCTATCTGAATTTTTATATCTATCACTACTTTAATTTGTACCAAGTTAGCAACTTAGCAAAATTTCAGTAGTCAAACATATTACTAGCAAACTATATCCATATTGCTTTTGTTGTTAGAGTATACCTCTGTGTACCTAAAAATATTTAATACTGAAGTGTTCTCACAGAAAAATAAAGTACCTGCTGTCTCCTTAGGTTACTGCAATGCTTTAGTGCATACTGCAGTTTTTGTTGTTAGTGCGAATTTGAATGCAGAAGAGAATGCGTGTGCTCGGTGATATGCCAGTGTTTCATTACATCCATTTGTAGAAGAAATAATCACTGTTGATAATATGAATGCATGAAAACCTATTTTGTAAAATAAACTGCTTATGGGGAGGGGGAGTTTGCCTTTACAAATGTTTCACTACGTACTATAGAATCTATATTTAAAAAAATCGCATTCCCAAGTCTCTTAGGGTAGTTTTTCTACCTAGCTTCCGGTCATATCAAGGAAGTATACCTCTGGAAAGAAAGAATTTGGTGAGAATGTCTTATTCCCCCCTCCTACTTGGTAGGGGACTAAGCTTGGCTGAAATTGCTACAATGTTTTGCACTACTTTATTAATAATAAAGGGATGGGGTGAAGGTGGGGGTTATGTTGGAAAAGTGTAGAAAAACGAAAAGCAAGAAATATATATTTCATTCTAAAGATTCTTTAAAACTAATCTCATCAAAGCTGATTTTTAAAGTATTTTTATTTTAAAGCTATGTTGTTAAATACTATTTCTTATGATAGAACTATTTTGATGTTTATACACTATGGTTGAGAGATTGTCGATTAAATCCCTTTCTACGGAAAGGCTGTGACCTCAATATGCTCTATTTAGTGCATCGTTTATCATGACATGCTTACATCTGCATACCGTCACTGTTCGTTGCTAAAACATAATACTCCACGAAGCTGATGTTACTACAGAAAGCTTATCGGTAGGATAATTTGTTTGAAATAACTTTTGATTACATGTTGTGTGAGATTTATGTTTCACGGTGCCAGTCTACTCAGATGTCTACATGCCTGATATTCTACAACCTCAGAGGTACCTAGTGGATAGTAACCATTAACAGATGACTAATTTGTTTCATTTTATGAAATTTCAGATGTTTAGTTCAATAATAATGTTGACTACATACGTTCGCCGCATTAAATATTAAAAAAAACCTTTTCTAAGTATAATCAGTACTCTTTCTTTTTTTGGGGGGGTCGGGGGCAGTGGGTGGCTGGCTGAGAGAGGAGTGATGCTTGGTTTGGACAAACAAGGCTTTCTCCGAATCCTAGACTGTTGTAAAAAAACTCAGTACCTTCAGAGGGGTGAGCATCCAGGAAGAACTGTTTTGAGGTATGAAAGTGATATTCAGAGGGATCTTCATTGCTCTTAGAAACTTCGACATTCACAGGCTAAAAACAAGAGACATGTCTTATAGAATTTTTAACTATTTCCCCTATGTTTAGCTTTATTCAGTTTTGAGAGATTTGCCATGTAAATATTTGAAGATATCTTTCCCCCAGTATCTTTTAGTGAGTAAATTCTTTGAAGGTCATTCATATTCCAAACTATGACAATTTGTAAGGAATGAACTTTTTTCTTCTATAAAAAGAACTTAGTACTTCTGGTTCATTTTGATACAGTTCCACAGACTCAAACTGATAGATTCTATAGGGATTCCAAATTATTTTCAAACCGTTCTATGCACAGGGAGAACCTGAATTGAGAGGTTCTCAATTAGATTCTCAGATTCTCATTAGATTCTTTAAGTGACTTTGTTTTGTGGTATACTGATTAAGTACATACTGTGTGACTTGCCCTGTCACAGGCAATGATCAACCGAATAATAATATATTAAAATCCGGAGCTAAAGTACAGTTAAACCAAAATGTAATTGACATGTTTCTGAAAGTACCTTTTATAGAATTTTACTCTGTATTTCAAAGTGAAGAAAACTTCAGTAGTAAGCTCTCCTATCCGGGGACCTTAGGAACTATTTTTTTCCCCATTTTAATCTCATTATCCAAATGTCCCTAATACTAAATGTAGTCAACTCTTTTATTAACAAGTCTCACTCAGAGGTTGTAACTTCAGTTTCTACACTTGCTAAATGTAACTAGATGTCTATCTTTGACTTTCGTACTCACTTAGCTTAAAACAAACCCCCAAAATATATAAGGCAGTAGATGCTCCAGAAATACAAATAAAAACAGTCACCATTATACTTCTTGCAAAAGCCTCAGGTATTATTAGATTAATGTTTATTTAAATTCTGGGACTTTAAATGTCAAGTATGAATTTGTATGTGTGTGCAGATGCCTATTCATTTGATTATAGTATCTAGAATCAGTCTTTTCTAACTGCTCAGTCAAGTATGAATTAAAACCACAAAAAAAATAATGTAATGAATACTTACAATAGTGTCATTCTTTTCCATTAGAATTCTCTTTCCCAGGACTCGTATAACTCACTGAAAGAAAAAACACAAAACATTCTTTTTCTGGAGATAATGTAACCTTCTATGACTTCACTTTTACATTTGTATAGTGGTAATTGGGGTTAAATCATTCCCTCCCCCCCAAAATGAGACAATCAAATATATAATTGATCTCAAAAAAGTTTCAATTTATTAGGATCCTCCTTCCTTCACATTCTAAACTGACAAAAAACTGTCCTATGTACATGCAGTTTTTTTGTACAGTTAGGTTTCTTATGTTATCATTTTGTCTCCAAATGTCACTGAAAAACTCTGAGACTCAATTTTAAAAAGGCAACCAATGGCACTGCCATTCTGCTCTAGTCAATTAATAGTGTCATTCTAAGCTGGAGTCTTTGTTTGAATTAAGGAGAACAGAAATAGTTATGAAATTGGCAGTGCCAAAATTTTATCAGTTGCAGGAAAAACAGAATTGCAACAGAATGCTCCCAAAAAGAAAAGGAGTGACCAAGCTGAGAGTCGATGAGCAAACCTGCAAACCATCTCTTATTTTCTCAAGAGGAAGGCATCTGATGAGATCCTCAGACCTGGCTGGCTGAGTAGGGTGGCTGCTGCTGCTGCTGGTGAGGCGAGGTGGTAATACAGGCTCAGTTCCACTTCCTGGTCAAAGACACTTCAGGATATCATGAGTCAACATGAAGCATCTTATTTTGCCAGAGTTCAAAATGGTAACAAGTTTAGAGGAAACGCTACTTGCATAGAGAAAGGTGCACACCTGGCCCCAACCACTCTTGATTGGAGACACACCTATAATAATAGTTAAGAGAAATTATAGAGGCAGCTGGACCACAGAAAAAAGGTGAGGGAAAGGAAATGCCAATATTTGCCCCAAGTTCAGAGAAAATCTTTTAATAAAGCTGCTCAGAGAAGTATAAACCTTATAACCAAACTATATCATTTGCACAAAACATTCTCCCTTTATACAATAGTGGTTGACAATTACAAGTCAAAATTTGCGTGTAACATGATACTGGAACCATGGAAGACAATTTATTGGTGTCAACCATGATAAAAATGCAAATATCTATTTTCTTCTATACAGAGAGGATGTTTGTTTTATAAGGGAGGTAGCTAACCCAAGTTCTGACCCAACCTTACACAATGGCATACCTAACACTTACCTTTGTCCTAGAACTCCTACCAACTCAGACTCCATGAACACAGCGACCTAGCTAACCATAGAAGGGTCTTTGAAGTGCATGGGAACCCACCTGGAAAAGTCAACATACTATGAATGTTTGGAATAGATCAATAAATGGTGTTCCATTTTATTTGAGGTTGCTGAAAATTACTTTTTAAATTACCTTGTAGGATAAAAAATGCATTTTCAGATATAACAGAAAAAAACTACCTTTGGGTGGGGGTGCCACAAAACATTCAGCACTTGATAACCAAGAGTTAGGCATAGGAACTCTTGTGGGGTGGGCTACCAGGTACACACCATCTATTCTTGGGGCACTACAATGCTAACAGGAAGAACACACATCTAGTTCCTGACCTGATTTCCCATGATCCCTCATGACTGTGACACAACCCTGACAGGCAGGTGAAAAATCTCCCCCAAAACACCTCGATGTGATACACCCTCCAGTGTACTGTAGTTATGAGGTAGGCATCCAATGCATTTATATAAAACAATTGCTAAAACACTGTGTTTTCTACTGTACTACTTAAAACAGCACCTTACAATAAGCAATTTTCCTAGCCTCCATAGACGAAGTGCAAAATAACATGTTCTGGAGGGCTGTGGCAAGACACTGACTCCAATTTCTCTCACCGGAAGGCTGGCTGTATCTGCATTAACATGGTAAATAACAAGATCTAGGTTAGAAAGTCAATGTTTTGCATATCTATGATGATAGAAGAAAAAAATTCTCAATTTAATAACACAGTAGTGAATTCCCTCCAAAATCCTTTAAGGTTCAAACTTTGATAAGTGCAGCCATTATTTACTCTTATGGTCTCACTACTTTTGGTGTTCAATCTGGAAAAAAAACCCCACCAGAACACAAGTAATTTTCGCGTTCCACGAGTACTTCTAAACTCAGAAAAGGCTGATGTTGAAGACATGTTATAATGACTCCACAAGGTGTCTGTATGAAGAAGTTCAATCTTTTGTAATTTGGGGTCTTCAAGGAACACGTATGAAGGAGCCATGGACAAAGCCAAAGGGGGTAGAAGGTGAGGGTGGGGGAGAATGGTGGAGGGAACAATACTTGAACAACAAGAAAAAAAAGAATCCTACTAAGGAGTAATGACTCTACCCATCATGGTGAGGCAGGACTTGGAAGTGGCTCACAATGAAGACTAAAGAAGCATATCACTACCAAGATAAGCCAGGTTCACTGTGAAGGGAGAGGCATAAAGTATAAGTGTATGTTTGAGATTTGTGATACTGTTGAATTATATCCTACCTTGAAGGAAAGTGGCATATTTTAAAAATCCAGTGTAAAGAAAACAACTTTAGAAAAATTTAAAACTGATTCGTACTTACATCAGAGCATTGCTTTGAAAAATAAATTGGCTATTGGTGTTAAAAATAAATATAAATCTCATTATAAGGAAACTTGGAGAAGTGAAAAGAAAATATTCAAAATTCTTCGACAAGTACAACCACTGTTAGTAATATATTTGCTTACAATTCTTTTCCCTATGTAATTTTACTTAGAGAAAATTTTAATTACATTTTAATAGTTTCCGTTAAAAGAACACCCTAAAATTAGTCAATAAAAATCGCATTCATGAGGGAACCAGTTCAGCCACTTTTTATAAAAAACTTTCAACATCTTTTAAAGTCCATTTTCTCCAACAACATGGCTGAGTATGAACTTAAAAGTATTTTTTAAATAGTAAAAGAACTGAAATCATGAGAAAATAAGAAATAGGAAATCTAGCTTTACCTAAACTTGAGGAAAAGACTTAATATTACTAGTCAAAATAGCCTATTTCTGATGATACCATTAAAACTGGTAGTTTTCTTATTTTTTGTTTTTTATTGACTTGTACCTGAAAGATCTTTCCACAGAAGATTTATCTTCACCCTTGTTATACTAAACATTGTTAAAACATTTTTAAAAAGCAGCTTATTCCTGAGATCAGGAGATTTGTCCATATGCCTCATATCTAATTGTATATGTTACCTAACTTTTCAATTAATAAACATCTAAAAATCCTTCCTCTCTTGAGGACTTCCGCCAAGATGGAGGTGCAGGTGGAAGCACTGTGCCTCCTCCCACAACCAAGTTTAAAAACAACAAAGTTTTAGCAACAAAAACACAGCCAAAACCACAGAAAATTGAACTTCATGGAAGTCTGACAACAACGAACCCTTCAGCCAAATCTGTAAGAGGGGCAGAGCCAGCAGCAGAGTGGGGTTGGGCAGGAACGATCCACCAGACTGACCCGGGCGCGCGACCCAGGTGCGCCGGCAGCTGTAGGCGGACCCCAGGTGTGGAGAAGCAGGCGAACCCACTGAAGGTGTGGGGGAGTGAAATCACTGAAGGCTGACCACGGCCACACATTTGCGCGCAGATAAACCAGTGAAGAAGGGAGCGGTGAGACAGACCTTGCAGGCCGCAGTGGCAGGAAGCGGCAGAGGGGACCGCCATTGTCCCTCTCTGACCCCGCCCCCACCTAGGCGTCACAAAACAGCGACCTGGGTGGCCTCTGACTCCGCCCCCACATATAGCCTCACAAACGAGCGACCTGGGTGGCCCCGCCCTAGTGAAAAACTAAGGCTCCACTCCTCATACATAACAGGCATGAACAGATCAAAACATGGCTCAAGAAGAACTTAGAGCAGAGACTTCCACCAAGATGGAGGCATAGGTGGATAAGCCGTGCCTTCTCACACAACCAAGTTTAGAGACAACTAAATATTAGCAACAGAAAACACAGCCAGAACACAGAAAATTGAACTTTTCGGAAGTCTGTTAACAACAAATTCTTCAGCCTGACCAGTAAGGGGCGAAACCAGCAGCTGGTGGAGCACGATTGCACAGGAAAACTCAGTCAGAGGGACTCAGGCGCGCGGAATCCAGGTGCAGGGTTGGACCTAGTGAGTGACTGAACGAGAGACCAAGCGAGCAACCGCGGGGAAACAGCAAGGGAGCAGGGCTGTGGATTGACTGTGGTCGCGCCTTGGAGCCCGGATAGACAAGCGAGGGAGAGGGTGATTGGACCGGGACCCAGCGGGTCCCCACGGCAATGCGGCAGGGAGAGCGCCGCCATTTCCCTGCTCTGACCCCACCTCCACATACAGCGTCATAACCCAGCGACTCAGAGTGGCCCGGCCCAGGTGAACCACCTAAGCCTCTGCTCCTCACCCAGCAGAGAAACAGCAGAGGAACAGCAGAGGGTGCCGCCATTTCCCCACTCTGACCACGCCCCCACATACAGCGTCACAACCCAGCGACCTGGGAGTCCAAGGCTCCGTTCCTCACACTTAAAGGGCACGAACAGACCAAACATGGCTCAAGAAGAGCTCAAAGCCCCAGAGCCTATAAATCTAAGCGATGAAGAAATAGCAAAACTCTCAGACGCACAGTTTAAAACACTGGTGATCAGGATCCTCATAGAACTGGTTGATTATAGCCACAAATTAGACAAATATCTGAAGGCGAAACTAATTGAAATGAATGGATTTGCACAGGAAACCAATAGCAATGAATAGGAAACTGGGACTCAAATCAATGGAGTGAACCAGAAGAAAGCAAATAATGGCCAAACAGAAAAGAGTCAAGAAGCAAGAATTCAAAGAAATGAGGAGAGTCTTAGGAACCTCCAGGACATCTTTAAACGCTCCGACATCCGAATTATAGGGGTGCCAGAAGGGGGAAAGGCACAGCCACCAGTGGAAAACTTATTTGAACAAATAATAAAGGAGAATTTCCCCAATCTGGCAAAGGAAATAGACTTCCAGGAAATCCAAGAAGCTCAGAGTCCCAAAGAAGTTGGACCCAAGAAGGAACACACCAAGGCACATCATCATTACATTAGCCAAGATTAAAATGAAGGAGAGAATCCTAGGTGCAGCAAGAGCTAAGGGGACAGTCACCTACAAAGGAGTCCCCATCAGACTGTCAGCAGATTTCTCAAAAGAGACCTTACAGGCAAGAAGGGGCTGGAAAGAGGTATTTCAAGTCATGAAATCCAAAGACCTACATCCAAGATTGCTCTATCCAGCAAAACTTTCATTTAGAATGGAAGGGCAGATAAAGTGCTTCTCAGATAAGACCACATTCAAGGAGTTCATCATCACCAAGCCCTTATGATATGAAATGTTAAAGGGACTTACCTAAGAAAAAGAAGATAAAAAAGATGAACAGTGAAAGGACAGCAAACACAGTTATTAACAACCACGCCTAAAACAAAAGCAAACTAAGAGGACAGCTAGATCAGGAGTAGAACCATAGAAATGAAGATCACATGGATGGTTAGCAACAGGGGAGTGAGAGATGGAGAAGGGGGGAGAAGGTACAGAAAAATAAATAGCATAGATGGTAGGTAGAAAATAGATAGGGGGGAGGGCAAGAATAGTAGGGGAAATGGAGAATCTAAAGAACTTGAAACACGTGGTCATAAACTAAAGGGGGGAATAGTGGGGGAGGGGTGTGCAGGGTGGAGGGGAATGAAGGGGGGAATAGAACAACTGTAATGGCATAATCAATAAAATATATTAAAAAAATCTTTCTTAATTCCTTTAAAAAAGAATGATTCCTTCCCATTTCCCCCCTCATCCCTTTGCCCAATTCTCACTGGTACATTTTTTGTTTGTTTTTATGAAAAGCTCTTTTAAATGCATATTTTAATTTTACCAAATTTTACTTATTGCTCTATAATTTTACCTCAATGTTGCCAAAGAGAAACAACACAAAATAAAAAAGTACATGTTTAGGATGAAGTCTGATATCCTAGATATAAACATCATAAAACAAAAACAAAAAACTATTATAAATCAAACCATTTTGGCCACTGGAAAAATTTATCAGTGTCATGACATTAACCATTGCTGACCTAACCTTTAAGTCAAGAAGTACTGACGACAAGCTAAGTTCTTTTTTATCTGTCACCACTTTAAGATTAATGATTTCATTCAACATGACTATTTCATTTCAGGACAGAAGAATGAGAATCATTGGAAATTTTAGTTCATTTACTATTAAGATAAATGATAGTGTAATAGGTGTAAATTCAAAGCCGACTCCAGATTTACATTGCAGTGCATTTAACTGCTGGGAGTGCTGAGCACGTTTCCATTTTTTCAAAAAGCCCATTGTTTGGTAGAACTAAGTCATATGTTCCAAAGGAGTTAGCCATTCTCTATTAATTTTTAACACCATTGTGTATTAAAGTTCACTTGATCCAATTTAGATACTTTTGAAAGGACTGGAATTAGATTTACCAAATCTGGATTGAACATTCTATAAAGATTTGGAGGTCAGAATAAAAAAAAATGTCGAATAATTTTCAATCCTAACTGGAGACTGCTATTTAGGGGTGTTTTTAAATAAGAAACTTTATTATATATTTTTGGTCTATATTTTTATTAGGAATATTATTTTTATAGTGAGTGATCACTGGTTACTTTTCTAATTACATTATCTGGTCTTAATTCAGCAGGTGGTTTAAAAAGCCAGAAAAGAGTTCACTATATCTGGTTTTAAAATAAAAATATAGAGACTTCCGCCAAGATGGAGGCATAGGTGGATATCCCTGCCTTCTCACACAACCAAGTTTAGAGACAACTAAATATTAGCAACAGAAAACACAGCCAGAACACAGAAAATTGAACTTTTCGGAAGTCTGTTAACAACAAATTCTTCAGCCTGACCGGTAAGGGGCAAAACCAGCAGCTGGTGGAGTGGGATTGCACAGGAAAACTCGGTCAGACGAACTCAAGTACGCAGAATCCAGGCGCAGGGTTGGACCTAGTGAGCGACCGGGGGGGGGGGGGGGGGGAAACAGCAAGGGAGCAGGGCTGCGGGTTGACTGTGGTCACGCCTTGGAGCCCGGATAGACAAGCGAGGGAGAGGGCGATTGGACCGGGACCCAGCGGGTCCCCACGGCATGCGGCAGGGAGAGCGCCGCCATTTCCCTGCTCTGACCCCACCTCCACATACAGCGTCATAACCCAGCGACTCAGAGTGGCCCGGCCCAGGTGAACCACCTAAGCCTCTGCTCCTCACCCAGCAGAGAAACAGCAGAGGGGGCCGCCATTTCCTCACTCTGACCACGCCCCCACATACAGCGTCACAACCCAGCGACCTGGGAGTCCAAGGCTCCGTTCCTCACACTTAAAGGGCACGAACAGACCAAACATGGCTCAAGAAGAGCTCAAAGCCCCAGAGCCTATAAATCTAAGCGATGAAGAAATAGCAAAACTCTCAGACGCACAGTTTAAAACACTGGTGATCAGGATCCTCAGGATCCATAGAACTGGTTGATCATAGCCACAAATTAGACAAATATCTGAAGGTGAAACTAATTGAAATGAATGGATTTGCACAGGAAACCAATAGCAATGAAAAGGAAACTGGGACTCAAATCAATGGAGTGGACCAGAAGAAAGCAAATAATGGCCAAACAGAAAAGAGTCAAGAAGCAAGAATTCAAAGAAATGAGGAGAGTCTTAGGAACCTCCAGGACATCTTTAAACGCTCCAACATCCGAATTATAGGGGTACCAGAAGGGGGAAAGGCACAGCCACCAGTGGAAAACTTATTTGAACAAATAATAAAGGAGAATTTCCCCAATCTGGCAAAGGAAATAGACTTCCAGGAAATCCAGGAAGCTCAGAGAGTCCCAAAGAAGTTGGACCCAAGAAGGAACACACCAAGGCACATCGTAATTACATTAGCCAAGATTAAAATGAAGGAGAGAATCCTAGAAGCAGCAAGAGCTAAGGGGACAGTCGCCTACAAAGGAGTCCCCATCAGACTGTCAGCGGATTTCTCAAAAGAGACCTTACAGGCAAGAAGGGGCTGGAAAGAGGTATTCCAAGTCATGAAATCCAAAGACCTACAACCAAGATTGATCTATCCGGCAAAACTTTCATTTAGAATGGAAGGACAGATAAAGTGCTTCTCAGATAAGATCAAATTCAAGAAGATCATCATCACCAAGCCCTTATTATATGAAATGTTAAAGGGACTTATCTAAGAAAAAGAAGTTAAAGAAACATGAACAGTGAAAGGACAACAAACTCACAGTTATTAACAACCACACCTGAAACGAAAGCAAACTAAAAGGACAGCTAGATCAGGAGTGGAAACATAGAAATGAAGATCACATGGAGGGTTAGCAAGAGGGGAGTGGGAGGAGGAGAAGGGGGGAGAAGGTACAGAAAATAAGTAGCATAGACAGTAGATAGAAAATAGATGGGGGGGCAAGAATAGCATGGGAAATATAGAATCTAAAGGACTTGAGACACATGGTCATAAACTAAAGGGGGGGTAATGGAGGGGATGGGGGGGTAGGGTGGAGGGGAATGAAAGGGGGAATAGAACTGTAACAGCATAATCAATAAAAAAATTAAAGAAAATAAAAAATAAAAATATAAGTGTGTGTCTGTATATATAGACAGTTCAGCAGCAGTGATGCCCACTTGAGTATGGTTGGTAGGGTAATAATATGGGTATAATTATCTATAGTTTTAATTTGAACATTTCACCTAAAATGTCAAATGGTGTGCTTGAATGTGATATAGTTATGTTACAGATTACATGCTTATATGATTTTGTAATAAAAAAGGAGCATTATTTGTGCTGGACCCTATATATTAAACGGTATAGCAGCATTACAAAAAAAATAAAAGCAGTCACTTGTATGTAATGCTAAGGATTATATTTTAAGATTTTTCACCTAAAAAAAAAGATAAATCTAATTAACAAAATAAACTCACAAAGTGGAGACAGACTCATGGATACAGTGAACAGCTCTCGGGGAAGGAGGGTGGGGCTTGGTGAGATGGGTGAAGGGATAATATAAAAAAGGAAGGCTCATGGACATAGACAGGAGTACGGTGAATACAAGAGGGCAGGGGCTGGGGAGGTAGAAGGGGGTAAAGAGGGGTAAAGGAGGTATAAATGGTGATGGAAGGAGACTAGACTTGGGGTGGTGAACACTGTTCCAATATATAAATGGTGTATTGTAGGATTGTATACCTAAAATGTATGTAATTTTACTAACCAATGCCATCTCAATAAATTTGTTTAAAATAAAAAAATAAAAAGAAATAAAGGTATACAAGTGTACTTCTAACCCAAACTATATACATATACTAAGAAAAAGACCTGCAGTTCTGAGTTCAAATATTCAAAATATTGAAAAATATTTATATATTAAATATATAAAATATAACTTCACTTATAATACAAAAGTATAAACCCAGAAAAGATTCTTCTGTAATAAAAAGCTAATCATTTGAATTTGTGATTGGGGAACATTATTACGAAGTTTCTTTTTCAAATAACTTAATAAGAGTATTTCCCCCTTAAGAATTCATATTCTCTCAAGAAACAAAGATGTTGCTTGGTGCTTTCATAAACTGGGAAACACAATTAAATATATTTTTAATGTTCTTCAATGTTACTGTTTACTTAAGAGGGAAAACTCTTTTTTTAAAAAATCTAACAATCAATGATATAAAAATATCTTACATTTGTTTCCTCTAAAAAGGTCTTGTTTCAGTAGGATTTGTAGTACCTTGAAAAATGTATACCTGGAACCAAATAAAACAATATTGAAACCTTTCCTAATTAATAGTCAAACAATCTCTAATTCTATATGAGAGCAAATAACCATCGAAGTATATTCTCCCATAATTTATTTTAACATGTAAGGCGAATTTTTTGATAATTTACAAGAAATATTTAAGTATTACATTTTTCTAGTTTTGATATCAATAGGGACAGCCTAATTTCAATAATGCCATCACTGACTCAATCCACATGCTATAAAAACAATTATCATTCTCAATTCTGCAAACTCCATGTCAAAAAGAGGTATGCCAGGTGTGGAAGCTCCGTGATAAATGCCTGAGGGAAAGAGTGCCTCATGTCACTCAATGATGACCCCTTGCTAGTGATTAAGGAGCAACAGTGACAGGCTCTCATCAAGTTCATCACTTAGCTAGAAAGGTGTGTGAAGTCATATGGACTGTACATTCGACCAATAATTTTTTCACATGGAAGTATTCATTTAAATCTCTGTAACTGCATAAACAAAAATGGCAAACACTTTCTCGTGTTTATAGAAACTATACTAGCGTTAATGCATTTGTGTTTACCTAGGAATGAGTTCTAGTTCACTAAGGATGCAAAAGCATACCCCACAGTCCAGTCAGTCTGAAACAAAATTGTTGAAATCATACTGATTGAGGGATTAAATTATAAGACCTTTGTGATATTCACTTTTTTCCTTTTTTTTATTTTAAAGATTTTTTATTTATTTTAGACAGAAGGGAAGGGACAGAGAAAGAGGGAGAGAAACATCAATGTGTGGTTGCCTCTTGCATGCTCCCTACTGGAGACGTGACCTGACCCATAGCCCAGGTGTGCACCCTGACTGGGAATTGAACCGGCAACCCTTTGGTTTAAAGGCCGTGTAATATTCACATCCCAAAACTGAAAGAGCATCCTTAATGTAAGTTTAGAAATGCACAAAGCTGAAATTAATTTTTTCAAGAGCCTATACAGAAGATAATAAAACTAAGAATATTTAAGGTCAGTTTATCTTTCTGGACTGTAAGCTTTTCCTTTTTTATTGTGGTTAGCCCATCAGGCATACAACCTGCTACATAATAGCTACTTAGGAAAAGATAAATTCAAAACACTGATTAATTTCACATTTGATTTATACAAGAATTAGTAATTAGTTTTCCTGGTCATCTTGGAGTTAGTGACAGAATATGTACATACTTCAACTATTTTATTTTGCATATAGAATTAAGAACTAAAAAGCTAAAGAACTCTAACTTTATGGAGACCCTTGCTAGAGAGTTTCCAGTTAACATTTTAAATCATTTATATTCCAAATATTTGTGGGGATTATGCATAATGAAAAGTTAATCTCAACAGCTTAGAAGTCCTTCCAGAACTTGTTGTCGAGATGGGGGCATACGTAAACAGCTTGCCTCCTCGCACAACCACAGTAAAAATTACAACTAAACTACAAAACTACTATTACCTATAACTGTCAGAAAATCAAGTAGTATGGAAGTCTGACAACCAAGGAATTAAGTCACATTCATTCACATGGATAGGAGGGGCGGAGATGCAGAATGAGCACTTCCACACCCATGTCTGGTGGATACAAATCGGGAAAGATACCTCAAAAACAAGGGATCCCAGCCCCGCACCAGCCTATTCAGGCCAGGGTTCCAGTGCTAAGAAGATAAATCCCCATAACTTCTGGCTATAAAAAATTGGGGGTTGGGGTACCAGAAGAAACTGTGGGATTCTCAGGCATCTCCTCTAAAAGGGTCTGCAATGGTCTTTAGGACTTATGCAGACTCAGTCCCTCTGGGCTCCAGCACCAGGGTGGTAGCTGGAAGGTCACCAGTGACATAAAGGGAGCAAGTGAAGTGTCTGGCATGAGGACAAGTGCTGGGAGACAGCTTACTCCTGGTCAAAACTACAGAGGCCAGGCGGTGGCCACTGTCTCTTTTCTGAGTGCCCACCCTGCAAACAGTGACAGAGGTGCAATACCCTGAGACTCCATAAACCTGGTTAACACAGATTGCCCTACCCTGGTGATTACCTAAGGTTCTTATCCCATGCAACTTACCAGTGCAACTTACCACTTTTCTACAATAGGCCATGCTACTAAAACAGAGAGTCAAAGTAGCTCTATCTAATAAATAGAAACAAACACAGGGAGGCTGCCAAAATGAGGAGACAAAGAAATATGGCCCAAATGAAAGAACAGAACAAAACTCCAGAAAAAGAACTAAACAAAATGGAGATAAACAATGTATTAGAGGCTGAGTCCAAAACACTGGTTATTAGGACTCATTGGAAACTTCAAGAGCATAACAAAGACCCAGGCAGAAATGAAGGTTACACTAAGTGAAATAAACAAAACTTATAGGAAACCAACAGTGGAGTGGATGAAGCTGAGAATCGAGTCAATGATTTAGAACATATGGAAGACAAAAATCAGAACAAGAAGAAGAAAAACAAATCCAAAAAAATGAGGATAGGGTAAGGAGCCTCAGGGACAACTTCAACTATATCAACATTAGAATCATAAGGGTGCTGGAAGAAGAGAAAGAGCAAGAAATTTAAAACTTATTTGATAAGTCTTCCGCCAAGATGGAGGCATAGGTGGAGGCACTGTGCTCCTTCTCCACAATCAAGTTTAAAAACAACAAAGATTTAGCAACAAAAACGCAGCCAAACCACAGAAAATTGAACTACACGGAAGTCTGACAACAACGAACCCTTCAACCAAACCGGTAAGAGGGGCAGAGCCAGCAGCAGAGCAGGGTAGGGCAGGAAAGATCCACGGGACCGACTCGGGCGCGCCGGCAGCCTTAGGCGAATCCCAGGTGTGGCAAAGCGGGAGAAACCATTGAGGGTGCAAGGCAGTGGACGCACTGAGGGCTGACTGCGGTCACACATTCTTGCGCAGATAAACTGGTGAAGGAGCGAGCAGTGAGACGGACTGTGCAGGCCCCAGCAGCAGGAAGTGGCAGAGGGAATAGCCAACGTCCCTCTTTGACCCCGCCCCCACACATAGCGTCACAAACCAGCGACCTGGGTGGCCCCGCCCTGGTGAAAAACTAAGGCTCCGCTGCTCATACTTAACAGGTTCGAACATAAGGAAGCCACAGAGCCGATAAATCTTAGCGACAAAAAAATAGCCAAACTTTCAGATGCACAGTTCAAAACACTGGTAATCAGGATGCTCACAGAACTGGTTGATTTTAGTCACAAATTAGAGGAACATATGAAGGCTAAACTAATTGAAATTAAGGGAAATGCACAGGAAACCAATAGTAATGAAAAGGAAACTGGGACTCAAATCAATGGAGTGGACCAGAAGGAGGAAAAAAATGACCAAACAGAAAAGGATGAAAAAACAAGAATTTAAAAAAATGAGGAGAGGCTTAGGAACATCTTTAAACATTCCAACATCCGAATTATAGAGGTACCAGAAGGGGAAGAGGAACAGCCACAAGTGGAAAACTTATTTGAACAAACAATAAAGAAAAACTTCCCCAATCTGGCAAAGGCAATAGACTTCCAGGAAATCCAGGAAGCTCAGAGAGTCCCAAAGAAGCTGGACCCAAGAAGGAACACACCAAGGCACATCATCATTACATTAGCCAAGATTAAAATGAAGGAGAGAATCCTAGAAGCAGCAAGAGCTAAGGGACAGTCACCTACAAAGGAGTTCCCATCAGACTGTCAGTGGATTTCTCAAAAGAGACCTTACAGGCAAGAAGGGGCTGGAAAGAAGTATTCCAAGTCATGAAATCCAAAGACCTACATCCAAGATTGATCTATCCAGCAAAGCTTTCATTTAGAATGAAGGGCAGACAAAGTGCTTCTCAGATAAAATCAAATTCAAGAAGTTCATCATCACCAAGCCCTTATTATATGAAATGTTAAAGGGACTTATCTAAGAAAAAGAAGATAAAAAATATGAACAGTGAAAGGACAGCAAACACAGTTATTAACAACCACACCTAAAACAAAAGCAAATTAAGAGGACAGCTAGATCAGGAGTAGAACCATAGAAATGAAGATCACATGGAGGGTTAGCAACAGGGGAGTGGGAGAAGGAGAAGGGGGGAGAAGGTATAGAAAATAAGTAGCATAGATGGTAGGTAGAAAATAGATGGGGGGAGGGCAAGAATAGCATGGGAAATATAGAACCTAAAGAACTTGAGACACGTGGTCATAAACTAAAGGGGGGAATGGTGGGGAGGGGTGTGCAGGGTGGAGGGGAATGAAGGGGGAAATAGAACTGTAATGGCATAATTAATAAAATATATTTTAAAAAATGGAAAAAAACGTATTTGATAAAACAATGAAAGCAAACTTCCCTAGGTTGGTGAGGGAAATATACATACAGGTCCAAGAATCACAGAGTCCCAAACAAGTTGGATCTGAAGAGGACCACACCAAGACACATCATAATTACAATGCCAAAAGTTGAAGACAAAGAGAGAATCTTAAAAGCAAGAAGAAAAAAGCAGAGAAGTTCCCATAAGACTGTCAGCTGATTTCTCAAAAGAAACTTCTCAGGCTAGAACATACTAGCATTCAAAGTATTCAATGAAAAGCAAGGACCTACAATGTAGTTTTTACTCTATTCAGCAAAGCTATCCCTTAGAACCCAAGGTCAGATAGATAAAGTGCTTTCCACAGAAGGTAAAGCTAAAGGACTTCATCATCACCAAGCCATTGTTACAAGAAATGTTAAAGTGATTTAAGAAAAAGAAGATCAAAACAATGAACATCAAAATGGCAATAAATTCACAACTATCTAAGACTGAATCCAAATAACAAACTAAGCAAACAAACAACAGAAACAGAATCATGAGTATGGAGATCATTTGGAGGCTTATCAGTTGGGAGGGATAAGGGGAAGAATGGGGGAAAAGATGCATGAATTAAGAAGCACAAACTGACAGGTACAGAGTAGACAAGGGGATATTAAGAACAGTATAGGAAATGGAGAAGCCGAAGGATGCACATGCATGACCCACAGACATAAGCTAAGGGGAGGACTGACTGCCAGAGGGAATGGGGGGTACTGGGTGGAGGGGAGCAAAGGGGAAAAAATTGGGACAACTGTAATAGCATAATCAATAAAATTTATTTAAAATAAACCTTCCAGGCTTTCTTTATATTGTAATAAAGGCTGTTATAGTCTTTTAAATGAAAAAATAAACAAACAAACAGGTAAAACACATAGTCAATTCCATTGACTATGATATGAATTCTGGGAGACTGCAGTGAAGAACAGCATTACTCAGCCTTGTCTTCAGCTACTGTAACTCTGAGACATCTACAACTAAAAAGCCAGGATTCAAAGTCTATAAATTTTATTTTATTTAATAAAATTTCTACTTCCTCCATCTCAAAGATAGACTTGAGGCAATTATGTTTTCTAAAATAAAAGAAATTATACTGGAAATAAATGTTCTCATTGCAGGTTTAGGTTCATTTACATTTATTGGTATTGCTAACAAGGCCACAGAGCATAGTTAACTTAATGTTTGCCAAGTTGTGCTTTTGCAGAAGTGCAAAACTGCAATACCTTCTCAAAGACAGAGTCCTCAATGACATTTAAGTGTTTAATACTTTATGTCATCACGGCTTGTAGAAGCTAGCAGTTAAGAAATGCAAATATAAAATATACTAATTGAAACTAAATGAATATTTCTTAGGAACATTTAGTTTTCAAAAACTGTTTCTTAGCAGTGCAAACCCATAACTTTTTACTTAAATGATTCATTACAACTCTAAAGAGGAAGTAAGAACAAGAAAGGAAGTAACATTTACTAGTGCTATGAAAGGTGATAGACTAACTTAATTCTATCACATCAAAGATACCTGGTACTATTTCCATTTAATAGGTAAAGACACCAAAGCTCAGGGACCCCCCCATGGTCACAGTCTAACCTGTGCTTTCCTATGTATCATGTACGTATTCCAGAGGGGGCATGAGGAGACAAAAGTATATGCAAGAGGCTGAGTGCATGCACCATACACCTCTGCTTTTGTTTGTTGTTTCAAATGCTATATGAATATTTCTGTGCTGAATCCTATTAAATAAGAAGGGGTTGAAACCCAGATGCTTTATATTAATTTGCAATTATGTATAGAGTAATGGTGTTTAAACTGTAAACAACTGAACAAACAAAAAAATGAAACGAAGCTCAGAAAGGAACTTGCCTTGCAATTTAGTTAGTAAGAAATTAGACAAGGATATTAAACTATGTCTGTCTTACTCTTTGGAATAAGAATGTTCTTACTCATCATCTGGGGAATCTATGGGCATTTTAGTGTTCCTTAGATAGTGTCCTGTCATCACATTTTCTTTGGGGCTTTGACAGATTAAGTAAAGATTAAAAAGAATTTGTATGATGTCACATCTGAAGCTAACTAGAAACAATATTTCTTACAGTATGTAAAAAATTACTGATTTAAAATTATAGGAAAGAACTGATTTTTAATCAGAGCTGATAAACTAATATAGGAGTTTTCATTTTAGATTATAAACACAGTAACAAAACACTCAGCATTTGTATCTTGTTACAAATACAAATATTTGTATTTCTATCTGTTAAAAGATCTACTGATAAGGTAAAACTAAAGTATGCTTCTTTAGCAGACTGATTGCTTGGAGATCATCACTTTAGTTGTGTAAAAGCTAGATGAGCCCTCGCTGGTGTAGCTCAGTGGATTGAGCGCGGGCCTGCGAACCACACGATCGCGGTTTGATTCCCAGTCAAGGCACATGCCTGGGCTGCAGGTCAGTTCCCAGCAGGGGACTCATAAGAAGGCAACCATACACTGATGTTTTTCTCCCTCTCTCCTTCCCTTCCCCTCTAAAGATTAATAAATAAACATTAAAAAAAAAGATTCTTACACATTGCTTACCTTGGTTAATTGAAAAAAAAACATTGAAAAAAAAGCTAAATGAAAGTTTTAATGTTTTTTTTTCCAGCTGCATCACAACATAATTTATTCCCACTAGTGAAGCAACTCGTTTCAAAAGGGGCTGTTATCCACATCCTTTCTTTTCGTTTTACTATAAATTGCTATTCAGAAAAAAACTGTGAACTAAAACATTACTACTCTGTAAATTCATAGTGTGCATTAGGATTTTAGATAATCTGAAATCTATTATTTAGTTGCCATTTATAACCTTAATATTTAATAAAACTTATGCAAAATGTTTTCACTCACAGAATATTGATTGCTAAGTAGAAACAACCTTTGTACATAAATTGCTATAATAAAATAGATCAAGGGATCATATGGTTAAACTTTGCACATTCACTGCATTTAAAAATCAGAAAAAGAATACTGTAAATTTAAGAAATGTTTATTTTAGAAACACGTAAAACTAAAATGGGTATTTTAGTACAAGAAGACTACAGAGAAGAAATAGGAAGCTACATGTTTACAGGTGCACATTTGCATGAATATTCTCACCATGATTCTAAGACCTGGAGCATCTAGAATAGAGAACATTACAAAAATATTTAAATTAATTTTTACATATACAATATAAATAGATAAATAATATCACTTTGGGGCACAAAATAATCATAAACATTAAAGAAAGCGGTATATTTCAAGCAAAACTATATTTTTACTTTTGAGTCAAATTCTATACTGGAAAAAGACAGAAAAACCTAAAGTTTCAAGAAGTTGTTTAAGTGCTGTTGAAATTCAGCAAGGCTGCAAATTCTGTCACTAAATCAAATCAAATCAAATCAAATCAACATTTGGTAACGAGCTAAGAAGTCCATATAAATGACAAAGCAAACTGAACAGGTTTCAAAAGTTGACTCATTTTTTGGCATCATCATGAAAACTCTGTGGCTGACCGACACATCATTTCCAGCGTCACCAGTAAGGCCTCAGTGTGTACCCCGGGACACACTTTTAAATTCTCAGGCAGCTCCTTAAGAATACTTGGGAGCTTCAGTAAAGTTTTTATATTTCTAGCATAAAGATCCAATAACCAGTCAGTATGTGCACTGGTAGTTTCCTTGTAATTCTTACAAGCCATAAGCAGTTCATTTAGATGAGTTAACCCTTTGAAAGCTAAAAGGAACTCTGAAGATAAATCAAAAATTGAACAAAAATTTAGCAACATCCTACTGAGTAAAAATGAGCTGAATTCAAGTTGCTGGTGGTAAAAATGTTTCTCTGTTTGTGCATGAAAGTTCTCCACTGTATCTTCCATTTTTGTGATTGCGAACAGTTCTTCCTTAATTTGAGATGATAAAATGTAATCCAAGGGCAACTCCCCCTTAGAGTTCCTCTGCTGCAAAAGCACTGGGCCTGTGAAAAATAGAATGCAAAATATTAAAACATTTTTATTTTGGCAGCTTCACAGCTGTTTTCTCTTTCCTTTTATTTAAAGCATCCAGAGCTCTGTTTGCAATCATATTTTGTACTTACTCATGTTCATATAATTAACTGGCTATGCACACTGAGTGCCTAATAACGGTACATTTAGAAAAACCAAAATTCTAGTCAACCACCTAATGAGAGTTGCCTAAGTAATATATAAATTCTAATGGAAAAAATCTTTTATGAAATTTCATAAATTACCATCCTCAAATAAGAATTTCAATGTTCCCAGGAGAAACTAATCCATATTTTCATCTTAAATTCTGAGTAAGTCTTATAGGTATCTCATAACATCACCAGGGGGAAAGCAGCACCCCCTCCACTGGTGACAGGGGACTGGAGCCGTGCAAGGACTACACAACCTCGCACAGACACAGGACGTATTTTTCATTTACCCTTGTTCATGTTCAATTTGTAATACAGGTAACTGGCTTATAAAAAATACAATGTTAACTATGCTGTGTCAAACTCAGATTTCATTCATTTACCCTACATAAACCTATTTAACCATCTACTTAGAAACTATCCTCTATGTAGTAAAGGATGATGAAGGAGGAGCAAAAACAACAGTAATTCATTATTTGGTCACATAGCAAAGTATGGAAATATCTGTATATCTGTCAGTCAAGTCCTATAATTATTTATGCACTTTGCTATAAAACTGTTATAAAGATTTTAGTACTGGTACAATCAGAATGTCCTACCATTTAACATAGAACATAATGTCACAGAGACAGAACAGTTTAACCTGCTAAAACTCTTAATGATGAATCTGACCAGACATAAGTTGTGGTCTAGATAAAAAAATATATTTAATTTATTAAAGATATACTATGATGATATATGATTTACGTGTAATTTGTGAAAAAGAATTCTAAATCAATATTAGGCTTCTTTTCATTATGTCAATATTAAACAATGAAAGTGCTACAAGTTACTCCTGTTAAAAATAATTACAACAAAATTACAGACATGAGATACCAAAACAAAGGTTTTGGAAACACAAATAAACTTTTAAAATTAGTGTTCTTAAGACTGAATGACTAAATTATGGTATCAAACCATCTGAGAGAGCCAAACCAAGAATGGCAAAGGCAAAGAAAAGTCTAATTGCCAAAGGACTGATAAATGCAAGGACAACTAGATTTCCTCTTAGGATAAGGGACTCATCCTAACCAAGGACCCTAGAAGAATTCACACTGGTTGGTATGGTGCTATTCTCTTCTGAAGAGTTGTACTTAATAGAATGGCTGTTATATCACTGAGAACATTTGAAGTGAGGCCAAATATTGGTTTGGGATGTCAGATACATGGTTATAGAAAAGTAAAACACTTAGGAAACAAGAACATTGTTCAGTAAACATATAATACTAAAGAATGGAGAACTGAAATACATACGGATTATGAAATGTTCTCAGTAAAAGAGACATTCTAAGGCCTTTAGGGGGCAGGAGAAGACAATAAATAAGCAAACATTTTAAGCTATCATGCTATACAGCCTTTCTGAAAAAGAGAGACAGACAGAGAGAGAAAGAGAGCGAGAGACAGTAAAAAGACATCTAAAAGAAATATGCTTTTTATTTTCATGCAGAATCAAATAACTAATTATGGGGGGAAATAATTTTAAATTTCAAGATAAAATTGGTCCAAAAACAGGAAATTGTATAAACCTTCTACAACCGTAAATTAGTCATCAGTTTTCCTTTGTTTTTCTTTTAAAACAAAAATCCGTTTTGAATATTTTGATGGGAAATCTATATTATTAAGTTCACATATAAGAACAATGTCACTGAGGGGGAGGGATCATGAAACCAGAGATTAAAAATCAGCAGAAAAAGCAGAAGGTAAATATTAAGCTCAAGTTGCCTCCATCATAAAACCCATGCACAACAGTTATCACCATTTGAAAATCCTCCTACTTTAACTTAATTGACTGCAAAATGTGAATGAAGATACTCTAGGATACCTTTTAATAGTCTGAAAGAAATGATTCATAAAAAAGGTTAATCCAGTTGGCAGTTATATATAGGAAATGAAACAAGAATGAAAAATCTAAGTAATTACAATTGAACATTTATATCCACTTATTAATAAGCTTTCAGAAATGGCTATTTCACAAAGACATTACACACTTTAAGTAAAAGTGTTAATTTAAAACCAACATACTCAATTCAAAATACATTCTCATACACAAAACTAAACAGGCTTAATAACACAATAAATACATATTATAAAAAGGCTTTTAATTCCTTCTAAATAAAAGGTGCTTATATTCTGGGAGACTTTTTATCTTTACTTTTTCACTAATATAAAATAAAGGCATCTTTCCTTACAGATCTTAAATATATAAAATGCTATCTACTTCTGAAGGATTCATCAAAAAACTGGATAATTTATCAAAACCAGTTTAGCATAAATGCACTCACCCCCATGCTGGAGTAGCAGCTTGCCAATTTCTACATGTCCGTTTGACAGTGCATCATGCAAAGGAGTCACCCCGTCCACTTGAGTGAGCAGATCTACCTCTGGACAACGTTGCAAAATTTCCTGGACACACACTGTGTTGCCATAGTTACAGGCTTCATGCAAAGGCGTCCAGCCAGCATTGTCTAAATTAAAAATCAAGTTTTAAAACAGCAAAAGTAGGACTTTTGGTAGTAAAGTAATGATATTCTACTTCCCTTATCAATGTGATCTGCTAGATGCTTCATATACAAATAGAATGCTCTGATAAAAATACATAGAGTACAATCATACTTATAATTTTAAGAAAAATAAATTAAAATATATTAAAACAATTTTAAGATATTGATGTCGAAATCTAATAAAAATATGGACACCAAAAAATGTTTCTGCACTATTAGCTATAAATCAATTTATTATGAATTTCTTGGTTTTGCTATTAGTAATACTTGTTAAGAAAATAGATATGTTAAGATACGTTAAGAAAATAGTTAAGTGATTTTTCTTAATGTTGACATTTAGCTATTTAATATCACAAATATTAAGATATTGGATTAGAGCACAAAGATTTAAAACTTACCTTTAACATTGATGTCTATTCCTGGCAAAGAGAGAAGAAGAATCAATTTCTCCACTTGGTTATTTATGCATGCTCTATGGAGGGCTGTTTCTCCTGCCATAAAATATTAATAGATTATTCCAGAGAAGACAAGATATCAACTAAAGAAAATAATCAAAGGGCATGAACTAGGAGATCTGGCCCCATGACAGAAAATTATTTATTGAGTTTTCCTTTTGACTGTTTTAAACATCTCTTGCATTAAAAAAGAGGGGGAGGGAACCCCACCAATCCATAGAGCTTCTGTTCTATCAGCAATTCAGCAATGAAATTTTACTGCAAAAGATTTAACACAGGCATTGTCTCCCCCTAGTTCAAGGTTTAAAGCTTCAATCCCGCTATAAAACCCCAAATGATCAGAGAACACCAAAAATACTGGGTTTTACAGCAATAAAAGTTTAGAGTGCAATTGCCCTCTTTTAAATTTATTCATGAACCTACGTTAAATGTATGGCTCTTTTTAATACAGCATTTATAGCTTAATTCAAATGAATGTTTCTGGCTAAGCACGAGTGCCTCTACACACTCAAGTATAATTCAGAACTTCAAATCCATTAGATGGTTTGCTGCTTCTCAATAGGCTGTCTGGCTTGGCTACAGCAGCACATAGAAGGGGGAATGGGAGAATCTTAATATAAACACACACACACACACACACACACACACACACACACGAAAAAATCCCAGTACCATTTAAACCTGAACAAGAGTGACAAATAGAATGGCAAAGTTTTTTTTCTAGGAGAGATGCAATTAGTGCCTGCTGGCTAAAACTGTCCACATCTATCTTTGTTATAACCAAGATTAATAAGATGTAAGTGATAATTTGAAGGGGAATTAAAAAAAAACATAAAAGTTAGTGCTTAGAAAACAAATGAAATATTGAATTGAATTCTTCCTTGCTGTAAAATACTAGACACATTATTTCAGTGTTCTATTTTATAGACTAACTCCATAAGTCCTACTAAACATTTCTTCTACTGCACTGAAGAGCTTTTGAAGTTTTTCTCTATTTTTCAATTCCCTTCCTTCCTCAGTTCTTTCTGCGGTTCAGCCTAAAGTCATTCATATGCTCTTCATTTTACTTTCTAACACAATAAACAAAGAAAAAGGACACTGTTTTAAAAATTAATATCTGAGATCTCATTTAATACATTTTTCACATCTTGAGCCGAATGGACAGTTATTCTGAATTTGTAATATGCAATTATGAACTTATGGTGAAAGGATGGAAGAGCTTCACTGTTACTGTTTCCACTGGTGTCATAGCGGTAACATTTGTGTTAAAGAGAAAACACAGCACATAAACAAGAGACTCAGAAATTTACTTGGGCCAAGTATAGACCCCCTTAAAAGGAACTTGTATTTGTGAGTTAGGAGATGCATAAGTAAAAGAGGTGCTGGAGTGAATTATTACAACACTATTCTTGTTACTCCATCCTTTAGGTACTTAGGTTCCAGTATAGTTAGAACCAAAAGCCAAACACATTTCACAGTCTGGGCGCAATGCCTGGAAGAAAAGAGTCCATATGCTTAACACAGCTATGTAACATAGCCTAGTCCTCACTCTTTGTTCACAAAATGTCTAGGACTGAAAGAGATGAAGACTGAATTATACTTTTAAATCAAAAGATACTGACTGATCCTAAGCAGCAAAGGTTGAGGTAGAATAAAAAAGTAAGGCGGGCAAGTCTGGGAAAATCCTTATGTGAGCTACACACTGTGTTCAGTATCTGTGAGGCAGCAGCACAAAAGAAGGGAAGGAATGCTGTATTATACGGGTATTAAAATTACTTTTTTATATAAATGACATTCAGTTCAAAAAATAATATGCTTTTCAGGAAGGTATTTCCTGGACCTCCTCTAACAGTTACATTCAGGTATTCATCAGAGCCAGTGTGTAAAACTTGCAAATACTGATTACAACCATGAGAAGTTTTTTAGCATAAATTAATTTTGACATTTGGAATACCTTTTAAATTAGTCTTGTGGAAATTCATCTTTCTAACTAAAGAGGGGCAATTCTCCTTGGAAAAGGACAATTCTCCTTCTGACTTCTTCTTCCATTTTTTTAATGATGAGGAACATTTAGCAAGGTTCAGTTCTCTGAAAAGAAAGTAAGAAATAATAAAAGCTTGTTTTTCACCAAGGAATGGCAGCATACATTAGCTCATGAGTATTTTTAAAAAATCTGGTACTCTTTTAATTTAAACTCCTTTATTATTCAAATCTTTACTGCTTTCTACATAAATAAATTTTAATGTAGCAGCTTTCATTTTATTAACTTTGTATCTCCACTGTCCACTGAAAAGTTTATGAATATGGAATGTCATGTAGAGAAAGAGACAAAGTAAAGGTTACTTGACAGAGAGAATAAAGCAAAATGCTAAAATTAAAATGCAAGCTCCTACTCCCCATTCTTTTTTTTTTTTTTTTTAAGATTAAAAAAAATTTATTTATCTTTAGAGGGGAAGGGAAGGAGAGAGGGAGGGAAACATCAATGTATGGTTGCCTTTCATGCATCTCCTGCTGGGAACTGGCCTGCAGGGAACCGGCCTGCAACACAGGCAAGTGTGTGCCCTGACTGGGAATTGAACCGCGATTGTCTGGTTCGCAGGCCCACGCTCAATCCACTGAGCCCCATTCTTATTTTAATACTGGATCCTATTCTCTTCTTCCGAAAGACATTTCTGTTTTTTTGAGTTTTATATAATATACTTTTAGAGGAAGTTTTTCATTTTGGGGAAGCTATTAAACAATTCGAAGTATCTTACATGACCACCCATTCTGAAATCTACCTTTGTGATATACAAGTAGTAATTTAAATCACAGGGCAAAAATTATGTGGAAAATGATGTGATGAATAGTTTTATTTCTTTTGGAAAGGACTTAATGTCAGTAGAAAGAAAGCATGTGCCTTTAACTAAAGAAAACAAAAATCTGGGTTGTGTGTATTTTACAGTTATAAAGCTGAGTTTTTTGCTAGTCAGTATAATTCAGAAAGTACTGCAAATAACCATAAAGTTCAAGAAATGTATTAGAAAAAAGGGCCACACTCTAAAACACAGCATAGCTGGCATATAGGCATTACATACGGTAACTGTGGTAGCCCTTCAACTTGTTTCTGTTTAGCACCATTCAGCATTAGTAAGGCCCTCTGAGATTCAAGGCAAGGCCGATGTCCTATTTTCTTCGGTATCTGCATCTTTCCAGTCCCAAGAACACCAGTTTTCCCCAGAGCTGGCAAATAGGAATATACCTGTTGCAAAATAATATTATATTGGTTTCTCAACTACAAAGACCTGGAAAGCAGTAAAAATAAATTACTCAATTCATTGCACCATAAAATTTGGTTGTATTTTTTCTGGTTTTAACACTATGTTTGTCATACAATCTCCTTTAAACATGCTAGAACATTAAGTTAATAGTTCCATGTCATTACGTCAATATGATGTATACAAGAAAAATGCCTTCTTAAAGATAATTATATTTTACAAATTCAATTGTGATCTTCATTTAGAAAATTCTTTTGATTAGTTTTATGCCCAACTTATAATTTATTTGCATATTTTAAATATTTATAGCTAATGTACAACTGGTATTTCGTTATTTCCATTCTAATAATGTCTTCCTTCAACAGAAAACAAGTCTGGAATAAACAGTAAAGAGTGCAAAAGTTGTTAAAGGCAAGGATTGTTGCCAAACAGATTAGCAACTGTATTTCTCATTTATTGAAGAAAATGCTAGAGATACTACATATTAATGATAGACAATCAAGGTAAAACTGGAAAAATTTGGATCAGATGCAGTTTACATGTGTGTATATACAGAATACAAGGGAATATTGGACATCATTTGCAATGTTTATTTTTAAATACTATTAAATACTATGTAGAATTTTGGGGACTCTAGGTCTTTTTTTTTATTAAATTTATTTGGGTGGCATTGATTAATTAAGACCATATAGGCTTCAAGTATAGATTTCTCTGATACATGATCTGTATACTGCACTCTGTGAACACCACCCAAAGTCAAAACATCTTCTATCACAAGATATTTGGCCCCTTTGACCCTTACTCCCCCATTTCCTTTCCTCTGGTAACCACCATACTATTGCCAGTGTCTATGAGTTTTAGTTTTATATCTCACATATGGTTCTTAGCTTTTTCTGACTGAGTTATTTCGTTTAGCATAATATTCTCAAGGCTAAAATAATCTTATGTGCTATGGCAAATCACTAAAAAAAAAGTCTTGATTTATTTTCCTGTTATCAATCCTTAATTACTCTCAAGTAATGAAACTTCCTATCTACTAATTACTTGATTTTTAAGGTAGAAAAATACATACTCTTACATTGAAAGACTTATAATTAATATGCTCTAATCATCCGAAACAACTAAGAATGTTTTAAAATTAAATTTATGGACTCACTTCTTAGAAATTAAAAGAATTAGAACAGAGTGGTGCTCACCATTTTCTGAAGAGAGAGCGGCTCAGAAGAAACACTGATGGAACTCTGTAAACACAACTTTTTAAAAACTGCCTCTGCAACAAACATTTGAAGCCAGGCGGATGAAAATGAACAAATGAAAATCTCTAATTCATGTGAAGAAAAGTCTGTAGAAAGCAAGATAAGTAAATATAGTTATTGCTATACCACATAAAATTTCTTTCTACAGACTATATCCTCTGTGGATTTTATTCATGCAAATGATGATTCCCACACCAGTAAAATTCACCCACATAATTTTAGACCATGAAAAACAGATAATATTCCCATTCCTTGCCTTTGAAGAGAAATTGTTTTATGGCAATGTTCTCACATTTGAAACAATCATTACTTTTTATTATTTTAAATAAAAGTCATGAAATTATATATATACACATGTGAACAGACCGATAATAAGTGAGATATACATGGGACTTTTCATTATATTTTCCAATTAATGTGGAAGGTCTCTTCCCACAGTAGGGTAGCATTTTTCGAAAACCAGTACTTGTTTTTCAAATGGGTACAACTATATTTAATTTGCAGTGATCAGTCTTGAGCTGATAGGAAGCAATACATTATATCCTTTCCCTGACAATACCCACGAATCCCAACACCACAGTGAAAGGCAAAAGGTAAAGAAGAGGGAAAATGTAATATAAGAGAACTTCTTTAGGTTCTAATGCATACAGACTTCTTTAGAAATTTGCACCCACTCTACTATAGCAAGTGGGGGGGGGGAAGTATAATTTTAAATGACAAACCAAAACACTAAGAATCTCAAATACCTTCTTTACAAAATCCCCAAGTTCTCCAATAACATGGAAATGTATGAACAAACACATGTTCTCCATTAATACTTCCTGCATAAGAATGAATAATACAGTGGAAAGAATTAAAAACAAAACAAAATAACAGCATACTAAAAGAACTAAAACCGAAACAAACAAGATAAAAACGCTGTAGTATTATATAAGGCAGATTAAACTACAAACACTAGAAATATGAAGAATGAGGAACAGGTCAATAAAATTAGCTAAATAAACATAATAGGTTAAAAGACATTTAAAAAATTGGACACAATGACTACATAGAACTGAGGTTCCAGTCAAGATGATGGAGTAGATAATACTGTGGTCATCTTTTTTCCATGATCACATCAAAATTACAACAAATTATAGAACAACCACCGTTGAAAACCACTTGCTAAGCAGCCCAAGCCCAGCACTAGTGAAAGCCAGCCCTTGATTCCCAGGATAGCATCTCCCAAGTATATCCAAGTCCAACACAGGTAGCTAGCAACTCAAGATCACTTTGTAGCTCCTACCAGGTTGTCCCTGGTTAGGTACAGGCAGTAACTGACCTTGGCTTGAACTGAAGGCCCTCCCAAGAGGCCCCAGAACTAACACAGCTGGTGGGTGACCTTAGACCACAACAAAGCACCACCCAGTTAGATCCACAAACTTTACACGCAAAGGGTGGACTCTCTAGGCACTAGAGCTCTGCTAAAACAAATCCTGCTCCATGGTACAAGCCCTCTAACAACAGTAGTCCACTAAGTCATGGCCAGTCCTCATGAAACAGACCCCAATGCATTCCCCTGCCCACTGCTGAAAAAATACTGTGACCCCCCCCCCAATGCCAGTCTTATAAAAAGGAAAGGAACTATTTCAAAGTTACGCAGATTGAGAAAAACGGCAGAATTCTGCTGTTAAATCCCACTCCCTGTAGAAACAAACAAACAAATGGAAAAAAATCCCACCCACCCATAAACACAGTTCTGCCTCCTTTTGCCAAACCAGGTCAGTTACAGGTACTCTCTCAGGAAAAGAAATGGAAGTCTGCAGCTCAGGAAGGCAGATTCCCGTTTGGCTGCTCCCAGTCCGAGGTCCTCAGCTAGGCTCCTTCTCTTAATCCAAAACTGCAGGGCCCCTCCCCATGGTTGGCCGATGGGGGTCCTCCTGCATGGTGAAGACTGCATTCTAGGCTCTTAAGCCACAGAGTTAAGCCCTAGCTGCCATGCTTGAGTTTAAATACCAGCTGGTTCTTCCTCCATAACCCCATTTCCGACACCTCCCACAATGGGTTACATCTGCTTTTCTTGGCTGCCACTGTTACTGTGGGCAGATGTAGCCCTGTGACCTAGGAACCTCCTCTAAGTCTCTCACAAGGGTGGTAGAGTAACAGGGGACTACCTCCCACATGCATCATGGGTTGGAGTCATGCCCATCTCCCTGGCTCCTGGCTTGACCAGCACAGCTATTAGCATTACTAAAATACTGGCCAGCATCTTTAGATATGCAAAGTAACTGAATGGCCCTGCTCCCCTTCCCCTTCTCCCAAGCCAGGTTAGTGGGGGCACCTCCCCATTTGGGGGACCTCTACATTCCCTGTTACACTCACAGAGAGTCAGCATGATGTGACTGATGTGATAACAGTAATTACAGCTCAACTACAGCTGGAGGGCAAATACAGCTCACAGAAGGGATACCCCTAGAGGACCCAGTTCAGGTGACAGGTGACTCACAGGATACCTACTACCTAAGGAGACACTGCCAAAACTGGGAGGGGTAGCAGATCTACCTAATATTTAGAAACAGGGAGGAAGTCAAAATGAGAAGATGACCTTCTGAATGGGTGAAGATATTTGACAATAATACATTTGATAAGGGGTTGATGTCCAAAATATACAAAGAATTCATGAGACTTAATACCAAAAACAAGCAATCCTCTTCAAACAATCCAATCAAAAAATGGGCAGAGGACCCAAAAAGACATTCTCCAAAAAGGATATACGGATGGTCAACAGACCCTTAAGAGATGCTGAAGGTCACTAATCATCAGAGAAATGCTTACCAAAGCCATAATGAGATATTACGTCACACCTGTTGGAATGGCTATCATCAGTAAATCAGTGACCGAGTATTGACAAGGATGTGGAAAGTGGGGAACAAACCCTTGTGCACTGTTGGTGGTATCAAAAATTGGTACAGTATGAAGGTTCCTCAAAGTATTAAAAATAGAACTACCATGTGACCCAGCAATTCCACTTCTAGATATTTACCTGAGAAACTCCAAAATGCTACTCAAAAAGATATATGTATCCCTATGTTCACTGTAGCATTATTTAAAATAGTGAATATATGGAAACAACCTAAGCACCCACTGATACACAATTGGATGAAGATGTGCATACAAACAATGGAATATTACTCAGCCATAAAAAAGAAATCTTGCCATTTGAGATAATATAGATGGAGCTAAAGGGTATTATGCTATGTGAAATAAGTCACACAGAGAAAAGACAAAAACCACATGGGTTCAATTATATATATGAAAAACAAAATAAATGAACAAGAAATAGAAACAAACTCATAAATACAGAGAACTGATGGCTACATGAGGGAGAGGCTTAATGGGGTTGGGCAAAAAAGACGAAGAGATCAAGAAATACAAGTTAGCAATCACAAAACAGTCCCAGGATGTCAAGTACAGCATAGGGAATATAGCCAATAATATTGTAATAATATATTTGGTGCTGGGTGGGTACTAGATTTATCAGGGATCATTTTGTTTGTTACATAAATGTTTAACCACTATGCTATACACTTGAAACTAATATAACATTAAATGTTAACTATAATTAAAAAATAGATTTTAAAAAATAAAAATAAACTAGTGTTTCCCAATAGAAATATGATACAAGCCATATTATAATAAAAAATAATTATGGACTTCTGGCCAAGATGGAGGCACAGGTAGAAACACTGTTCCTCCTTGCACAACCAAAATTAAGGACAACAAAAATTTAGAAACAAAAACACAACCAGAACTGACAGAAAATGGAACTGTACAGGAAGTCCGACAACCATTCATCCAGACCAGTAAGAGGAGTGGAGTCGGTGGCCCGAGAGGGGTCACAGCAGGAAAGGAGGCGGTTGGCACACCCTGGGCGCAAGGTGACAACGAGTGGGCCCAGTGAGGCATGCAAGGTGGCTGGCTGACTGAGGTCACACATTCGAGAGCAGATAAACCAGATGAAAACAGGAAGGGAGACAGACCACGCAACCCAGGACCCCAGCAACGGGAAATAAAGCCTAAAAGCACTGATTGAAAACACTTGTGGGGGTTGAGATGCCGGAAGAGACTCCCAGCCTCACAGGAGAATTTGCTGGAGAGACCCACAGGGTCCTAGAACGTACACAAGCCCACCCACCTTGGAACCAGTGCCAGAAGGGCCCAATTTGCTTGTGGGAAGTGGCGGAGGGGACTGAAACCTGAGAGAGAACAGAGCAAGTGCCATTGTTTACTCTCGGACCCTGCCCTCACATACAATGTCACAACCCAGCAACTAGACTGCCCCGCCCTGGTGAACACCTAAGGCTCCAGCCCTCACTACCTAACAGGCTCAACCAGACCTCCCCCTCCCAAAAAAAGATGCTCAAATGAAAGAATAGATCAAAGCCCCAGAGCCAATACATCTAAGTGACCAAGAGATAGCCAACCTATCAGATGCACAGTTCAAAACACTGGTGATCAGGATGCTCACTGAACTGGTTGACACTGAATGCAAATTAGATGAAAAAATGAAGGCTACACTAAGTGAAATGAAGGAAGATGTACAGGAAACCAATAGTGATGAAAAGGAAACTAGGACTCAAATCAATGGAATGGACCAAAAGGAGGAAAGAAACAATCAAACAGAAAAGAATGAAGACAGAAGAATTTTAAAAAATGAGGAGAGGCTTAGAAACCTCCAGGACATCTCTAAATATTCAGAATTATAGGGGTAGCAGAAGGGAAAGAGGAAGAGCAACAAGTGAAAAACTTATTTGAACAAATAATAAAGGAGAACTTCCCCAAATCTGGCAAAGGAAACAGACTTCCAAAAAGTCCAGGAAGTTCAGAGAGTCCAAAAAAGTTGGACCCAAGAAGGAACACACCAAGGCACATCATAATTACATTAGCTAAGATTACAATGAAGGAGAGAATTCTAGAAGCTGCAAGAGATGAGGAGACAGTCACCTACAAAGGAGTTCCCATCAGACTGTCAGCTGATTTCTTAAGAGAGAAAAAAGGGGCTGGAAAGAAGTAGTCAAAGTCATGAAAGGCAAGGATCTACATTCAAGATTGCTCTATCCAGCAAAGCTTTCATGTAGAATGGAAGGACAGATAAAGTGCTTCTCAGATAAAGACAAGTTAAAGGAGTTCATCATCACCAAGCCCTTACTTTATGATATGTTAAGGGGACTTATCTAAGAAAAAGAAGATCAAAACTATGAACAGTAAAAAGACAGCAAACTCACAGTTAGTAACAACTACACCTAAAACAAAAGCAAACAACTAGAACAGGAACAGAACCATAGAAAAGGAGATCACATGGAAGGTTAGCAACAGGGGAGTGGGAGGAGGACAGAGGGGGGAAAAAGTACAGAGAATAAGTAGCATAGATGGTAAGTAGAAAATAGGGGGAGGGCAAGAATAGTATGGGAAATGTAGAAACTAAATAACTTATGACACATGGACATGAACTAAAGTGGGGGAATGTAGGTTGGAGGGGGTATGCAAGGTGGAGGGGAATAAAGGGGGAGAATGGGACAACTGTAATAGAATAATCAATAAAATATATTAAAAATAATTAGACAACAATAAACATAATATCAATATAAAGTATAAAATCGACCACCTCACTCAAGGGCTGAGTTCCTTTGGTCTGTCAGTCACCCAATGAAAGTCCTGTCTGGCTCAAATGCCTTCCCAAAAGGCTTGGGCTCTCAGTTATCTGCAGTCCTTAACTGTTTCTTTTCTAGTAACGTGGGTGTGTGTGTGAGGGGCAGGGTATGAAAGAATGAGGGATTGAAGGGTGAGAGTAGGGTAATCCCCAGAGAACACCTGGCAATTTTTGGTTGTCACAACTGAGGAACTGCTATTGGCCTCCAGTGGGCAAAGGCCAGGGATGTCACTAAACATCCTACAATTCACAAATCATCAGGCCTTAAAACATAAACAGGGCCCAGGCTAAGAGAGAAATTCTGCCTTGAATAAAGACACTTGAGGTTCTTGCCTTTAGGCAGACTGCCATGTGGGCAAATGGCTCCAGCCACATGTCAGGTAGGTTTCACCTACTTCCATACAGACAGGATTGCTGAATTCAAACAATACTTTCCAAAATGGCTTCAACCATTTTTTGCAAGAAATGGAGATGAAGAAGTAGTTATTTACAACCTTTTATTATAACTGACTACTTACAACCTTCTAGGCTGTTAGTATTATCTGAAACTACACAAGCAGTGAACTGAAAGATTATCTTCTGAACATTAAATCTCAAGTCATACACATTTAAAAAATCATATCTATCATCATGGAGTTTATTATAATCAATTGATCTCTTAACTTATCAATTCTAACAAGAGGCAAAAGCAAAGCATAAATAGCTTGTACTATACAGTTGAAATGACATCATTCACCTTGGAACTTCCAAATGCAGTTATTCAGCTAGTAAGAGCATTTGATGGGTTGAAAGAAATAGGAAATACAAACTATAATGGATCCAAATAGTAGTATCACATGCAAAGAGAATGATAAATAATAAACAAAAGAACATAAGAAACTTAGCTTCTGGACTGTGAGATCTGTAAAAGGATTATTTTTGTAGCCCTCAAGCTTGTAGGTCACTAACCTGCACAAAATAAACATTTAATAATTGATAAATGAACAAAAAATGACTAGCAGACAGCCACTCTAGGATTAATCCTCACGCAAGAATATGTTTTTATTGATTTTGGAGAGGACGGGGAGAGACATCGTGGGGAGAGACAAACACCCGTTGGTTGCCCCTGATTCACACACTGACCGGGGATCCAACCCGCATGCAGTCTTGGTGTGTGCCCTGACCAGAAATGGAACCCAAAAACTTTTTTGGTGTACGGGACGATGCTCCAATTGATTGAGCCGTCCGACCAGGGCCAGGAGGATCTTTTTAGAAAAGTTAATCAGATTGTGCCACTTCTTTATTTTCTAACTCCTTAACCCATCTTAGAAGTTCCTAAGCAAAGTCCATTTCTCCTTCTTTGGCTTTATTCTGGTCTCTCTTCTCCTTACAGCTTACTATCAGCCAGGTACCAGGTTCTTAAAAGGCCCGGCATTTTCTTATCTCAGTTTTGGTAAATGTACCTTCTGACTGCAATGCACTTTTCCAACTCTGCCAAACTCCTACTTAGCTAGCCTTCAGGTTCTGCTTTCCATGACCACCCAATAAAAGTTAGTTCAACCATCTCTACAGCTAGTTTTTGTCATTGGAGCACATAGCATTTTTAAATAATATATTTATATTAACTTAATTACAATCTGCCTCTTCCACTGACAGCTCTCCAAAAAAATAAGCAAGAACCATGTTTTGTTTCCCTCTTCCACTGTATCTGAAGTGTAAAGATCCATGATTGGACAGGGACAATGAAAATATGTTAAATAAATGAAGGGAATAAAAACGTTTTCACTGAGACAGTAAAATCATAAAATTTAAATTTTGGGAGAAGTTTGAACCATGGAGAAGCATTAGAATACAGATTTTAAAAAGGTAAATAAAGATTTGAGAAAACTACTTACTAGCAAAAGATAATCACATAGCCTGACAAAGGCAAAGGAAGCTTTATTAAAGTTATCCAAAGGTGTGAAAAATGTTAGAGATTTAATGTTTTCTTCCCACTGAAAGCAGGAGAAGAAGTGAGTTTAAGTCAGGACATACGCAAACTGCGCCTTGCTGGCCGTTATCATGACTAAAGCTGCACTGGAACACAACCGTGCTCGTGTGTGTACCGCGTGCCACCGCCTTCTCCCTGAGACTGCAGGGCTGAGGGGCTGGAACAGAGGCTGGAGAGCCTGTAAAGCCCAAAACATTCACTACCTGGTATTTTACAAAACAAAGTTTCCCAACCTTAGTTTAAGCCAATTCATCATAATATATTGTTTCTTTTGGACTAGGAAAAACAAAACAATCCAGTTTGCCATAAGTGAAACAGATGGACCAATACCTTCAACTGGAAGTTACAGAGCTGCCAAATTATAACATCTTTACTAATGACTTAAGAAAAGCAAAAATAGTAACTGAGCTGAAGAACAGTGCAAAGAAACATTAAAAAAAAAAAAGAGTCCTGTCTGGTACGGCTCAGTGGATTGAACACAGGCCTGGGAACTGAAAGGCTGTAGTTCAATCAGCCAGGGCCCATGCCTGGGATGAGGGCCAGGTCCCCAGTAAGAGGCATCCACACATTGATGTTTCTCTCCCTCTATTTCTCCCTCCCTTCCCCTCTCTCTAAAAATAAATAAATAAAATCTTTTTTAAAAAAAGAAGGCATATTCTCAGAGAAAAAGAAGTGGCTCTTCATCAAAGTATCAAAACACTGACAAAAAGAACACGATTAGAACATTTTTTAAAATTTTTTGAGACAAATGTGTTACTCTACCAGCTCTAAAATAGACACTTTAATTTTGCATATGAGCAGTAGAAAAGTTATTGCTGTCTTACAAGTGAACTGTTCACTTGAATTCTCTCTCTTGACAAAGGTTAAAAATCTAGACATAGTAATAACAAAAATTTAGGAAGATATTAATTTGAACTATTTTGAGAAATATATGTTGCTTTTTAAAAACTGCCTATCTGTGGCCTAAACTCAAGTCTAAAGAAGCAACTGTGTGCGTTTGAGAAAGGTAAGGAAAAGCTTACACATACTTTCCAAACACGGATATAGTTTAAATCTCATCTAGAGTTTTAAATATTAGTGATCAAACAGATTCTGGAAAGCAAAGTAACCACTTAGTTGACAGGACTTCTATGCTAACATTAAACTCTAATCTTAGTTTAAGTCACTTACAGGCTCAAACTTGTTGGGTTTAAACTTGCCATGTGAAAACTAGGAATAACAGTGGATAATATTACCTTTAAAATGAAGGGTGATTCAGAATATGAATAAAGAAAGCACTAAGGCTGATGCACCCTGTTAACATTAGAACCCTGTTAATAAGGGCTCATTATTTCCTGCTTTTGGCTAAAATCAATAAAGGAAGCCAATACATACAGGAAACAACACATATAACCACATTCACAGTCTCTAAAATCACTGTTATTCTTGTCCTGAGTTGCCAAACTCAGAGGTTTTGTTTGGAATGAAAACTGGGAAAACTTTTAACTGAATGTTTAGTTATCACACTAGCAAATAATGCCAGAATTCTGCTGTATCTAAAATGGGGGTGGGAAATGGAAAAAAACACTGAGCAGAAAGGGTGGGGAAGAAATGGGAAGAAAGGGTTCTGGGGAAGACTGAATCTGAGGTAAAAAATGTTAAAACTCATGCAGCAAAGGGCAGCTCCTCTACAAAAGAAACAGAATCACCCCTTAGCTCAATGAGAAAGGAAAACAAGCAGATAAAATGCTTTAGATAAAAATCTTTTAACCTCAGTAGTATAAGAATAAGACCTTTCACTTTGTAGAGGACACCATCAAATAAATCCTGAACTGGATTCTTATTCCAGATTTTCTTTTCAAAGTATTAAAGTGACTGGCAGCATATTCAAAAAGTTTTTTTTTTTACATATAAAACCAAGCCACACTAAAACACATGTAACAAAAAAGAATATTTACTAGGCAGTCTAAAATATGTTTAAGTACATAAAAATCATCTTTTATATTCGAGGGCCACAAAAAGCTCACGAGGTTTACAATATGTTTACTTTAGGAATTTAGGATTATACAAATACAGACAGACAGAAAAGGATTCATAGTTCCCCCAAACTGGCTTTGAAGTTTAGGAGTATATATAAGGTCTTATGAAAGCCTCCCTGTCTCTAGGAGACTCAAAACAGGTAGAACCTTTCGTAAGGTGAGAATGTGAAAATGAGTATTTCTGTCATCATTGCTTAAAAAATATTCTACCTCCCACTTATTTGAGTGGATACTTTGAAGTAGATGAAGGGAATAAAAGGAAGAAATAAAAATGTTTATATAGAAATTACTTCTATTTGCTTCATCCACGCTCATCTGTTAGATTACAGGATTCAATGGAAAAAACAGCAGCTACTTTTTATTATAAGAAAAATTATACAGGAACGAGTATACAGGAAAAATGTTTTAATTAGTTATATAACCCAAGAAAATATATATCACTTTAAAACATAATAAGTATTCTGATTCAATGTATTTCATTTTTTAATATTGTTAAGTATTCATTGAGGAAGAGATCTAGGAACTGTTCACACAGCACAGATAAAATTAGAGGACTACAATGCTTTTTCCTCAATTTTAATGATCAGAAGTACTGAAGACACTGAAAATAGTTCTTACCATGTGACATTCAAAAAATACCATATATAAACAAGCAATCTCTGTCTCTAGTAAAAAGAGAATACACTGATTTCAGATTTGGTTAAATGTTTGCTTGCATATGATGGTTTAATTTTTAGTTGTAGTATTAAGGGAAGCATCAGTAATATTATACACATAATTTACATCCAAGTACTATTTTCTATAATCTAATACTATAACCTAATTTCAGTTTTCAAAAAATCACCCAGATAATATTTAAAAATTTTTTTTACTGTAAGCCCTGGCTGGTGTAGCTCAGTGGATTGAGCACGGGCCTGTGAACCAGAGAATCACGGTTCGATTCCCAGTCAGGGCACATGCCTGGGTTGCAGGCAGGTTCCCTGCAGGCCAGTTCCCTACAGGGGATGCACTAGAGGCAACCATACACTGATGTTTCTCTCCCTCTCTCCTTCCCCTCTAAAGATAAATAAATAAAATCTAAAAAAAATTTTTTATTGTTCAGTTACAGTTGTCCCCACTTTCCCCCCATTGCTCTCACATGCCTTGCCCATCTCCTCTCTCCCACATTCAATCCTCCCCCCCCGTAGTCTTTATCCGTAGGTCCTTTTTGTGTATGTTCCTTGACTTGACCCTTCCCCTTCTCCACCCCCCTGCCTGTTATCCCCTTCCCCACTTCCCTCTGGTCACTATCAGTTTGTTTTTTTTATTTCCATGTCTCTGGTTCTATTTTGCTTGCATGTTTGTTTTTGTTAAGTTCCACTTATAGGTGAGTTGATAATATTTTTGAACAAATGATGTAGGTGTTGGGTGGGGAGGAAGGCTCATGTAGTATCTGAAGAAAATAATAAGAATTACATATATGAGCTTAGCTATGTAAAAAAGGTTAGAAATACTAGAAAGAAATACAGTCATACCTCCATACTGGTCGGCTTCAGAACTCGTCAAACCCTGTACTCGTATTTTGAAGAGAAAAAATGTTTCAGCACTCGGTGCTTGCTTGGGACTCATCAAACTTGCTAGAACTTGTATGAGTCATGACACCACCCCGCAAGAGAAAATGCTTCATCATGTGACATGTTCTGTACTCATCAGTTTCGGCACTCATCATGAGTTCTGGAAGGTATTAACGACGAGGACTGAGGTACCAATGCATATTAAGAGCTTAACCGTGGGCCCTGGCTTGTGTAGCTCAGTGGATTGAGCACTGGCTTGTGAACCAAGAGGTCACCAGTTTGATTCCCAGTCAGAGCACATGCCTGGGTTGCAGGCTGAGAGGCAACCAATCAATGTTTCTCTCACACATTGATGTTTCTCTAACTTTCTTTCTCCCTTCTACTCTCTCTAAAAATAAATAAATAAAATATTTAAAAAAAACCCAGCTTAACAGTGGTTATCTACACGGGAAAAGTCATTATGGGTAATTTTTACCTTCCTCTTTATATTGTCTACATATATATGTGTGTATGTATGTATATAAATGGTTTAAGGGAAGCTTCACATGAACACATGTTAAAGATTACCGACTACCTAAAGGAAACTCAAAACCAATTTCCACAATGGAAAACAAAAAACAGACATACTTACCATCACACGAAAGGGAAACGTAACTTCCGAAGTCATCAGACATATGTTGCATCACATTTCTACCCATTTTAAGACCAAGGAAGATCCAATAATCTATTGCTGCTCCAAGAATTCCAGTCAGTAAGTAAGCTAGTTCATGTTTGAAGACCTAACATTAAGATGAGAATAGTGGTATTAAAACATATGAATTCTATCTGTATTTTTTTGAGTCATTTGTTGAGGCAAAACTTAGCTACCGTATTTTGCCACAGATAATGTGCTTCTGTGTATAATGCACACCCATGTTTCTATGCACATTATATATGAGATTATTTTACCCACAGCAGCAGGTAATCACTACATCCTGTATAATGTGCATCTTATCTTTCCCTAAAAAATCTGGGCATAAAAGTGTGCAGTATACATAGCAAAATATGGTATTTAAAAACAGACTATGCTAATGATAAAAGGTATTCTTAAGAATCCAAGCAAACTAACTCCCTCTATTCTCTTCCTTTACTTCCTTCCCTATTCCTTCCTCCCCATCTATATCTATCGCTACATGACAAAACAGTTAATAAAACAAAATTTCCAGGATTTATGTATGGATAGCTTATAACAAACCTTTAAGGTTACTTAAGCCAATGGTGTCAGGTGTTTTAGTCAGGCAATAAATCCATTAAAATAATGAGGAAATAACTTACTTCAGTGGATTTCTATTAATAGGAATATATGACTATAGAATGACTATTTAAAAAAATAGATTAGCCACCCCTACTGTTTATATTTAAAATTAACCTTTACATTTCTACAGAAATACTTGAAAAACACAGTAAGTAAAAGCTTTGGCAAATGAAATTACTCTTTGTTGTAAAGAAACTGATTCAAATTTTAACTATTAAATTATATCAAACACCATTACATAACTTAGAGATATACAGAGATAATAGTTTAAAAATGAATATTGTCTATATTATCACTTTTATAGTAAATACTATTAAATTCTTATAGCAAGACATACAAACCTTACTTATAGTAAGTGTGCTTTACCCTAGTGTTTAAAAATATCTTTCTAACATGTAAACTGTAAAGAGGAAGTATTAAAATAGTTTTAAACACCTTGGATTTAGATAAAAACTCTTTTGTCACAATGACATTAAACTGATATCACTGAAATTCCTATATTTTTGCTGATTTTGTTTAGTCATGAAAAAAACCCACCAAATTATCAGTAGTATAGAAGGCATGTGAAAGGGTTTCAATAAATGTTATGGTATCCAAATAGATTATAACTGCTATGTTCTACCATCATACTATGCCTAGTAGGGGATCAATGACAAAAAATCTCTAGCACTTTGAACCTTCAATGACTACTGGTTTTATTTCCCCTGCCCTCAGGTGACAAGGTTCTAACAGGTATACCTATAGTATTTCATTAGGGAACCATTCATTATCATAAGAAACTACTAGTTAAATGACTTCAAAACTGAGATGCTATTTCTGGTTTGTTGTGCAAACAAGGGCAAATGCTCAAGCAGCACATACATCAGGCAAACCAAACAGTTTACAGAGGGAAAACTCAGAGCTGGGTGCTTTAGCAGGTGTGCAAGTCCTCTGTTGCCCTATCACATTATGGGGTAAGTATGCTGTACTCTGGCTGGGCTACACATTAGAATCTGGGAGAGAGACTCTGAAGAATGGGGTTAGAGGATTTTATGATTAGGGAAGCACTATTCTTCCTGTGATATGATCATGGCCCACAATACAGAACCTTGACTATAGCCAGATCCTGACAGGTCAGGATACATGAGTGGAACATCAGTACCACCACCTCTTTTGCCTTGATTTGATTAGAAGTCTGGAAAAGTACCAATGCCTCCCCTATACCCTAGTAGGGTCCAAGCCTTGCAGCTGACTAGAACTAACTCCTTAAGCAGTGGGTCTTAGTCAGTCTTCAAAGAACTTTGCAGGAAGCCAAATTCATTCTTTGTAAAGCCAGTATGAAGATGATCACCCTGGGCAAGTTTCACTTCTCATGGTTCAAATTATGAAGAGAAAGTAAAACAGGACAGTGAAAAATCTATGTGTAAACTAGTAAACTGCTCATGTCAAGAGCCACACCACAGAATGCTCATTCCAACATAATGGGTATCTGAACATCGGCAATGACATTTCTCAGGAAGCGAGAGGCTGGTAGGTTTCGATTTCTCAAAGCATTCTCCTAGCTCAAGTGAATAGTAAATCAGAATCACTTCAGATCCCTGGTCGTAGGACTGTAGACAGGGAAAAGGGAGGTTAGCCTACAGAGGCTTATTAAAGCCTCATCATATAAAACCACAATCCAGCACTCCCATCAATTAAAAATAACTTCAAATCAACCAGATGGAACTTTCCCTCTTTCCAAATATATGTACACAAATATATGTGCATATATGTACCTGGTATCACAAAGAAATATCAATATTACTTAATGTTCAATTTCCCTTGATATTACCACTATTAAAGTTAGAAATAGACAGGTCTTGAAGTGCTCCCATGTAAGGACTATAGCTCCGTTACTATGATTAGCAAAGATCCTGCCAAAGTTATTCTTATCTGTGTGCTATTAGCTAAACATACATGAAACACAGCACATATTCACAGTAGAAAATTTCTATATAAAAAGACCCGTTCAAATCAAGGTTCTTGGATCCTATTATACTATATTCTTAACTATGGCACTATCAACATAGGGCCAAGACATTGTGCTATGGATTGTATTCACTGTGACTTTAATAGGGTACAAAGAAAACTATGATTTCTAGCATATGTTCTAGAAATGGATTAGTGAGAAAAATGATAAACCACCAAAGGAAAAAAAGTATTCATGAAATACTGAAATGTTTGCTAAAACTTAAAGAACAGAACATGAATACCCTAAGAATTAAGAAAGAAATAAATGATAACATGGTTTGTACACCCAACATATACTTACATTAGAACTCGTTTCTAACATGCTAAAGTTTACTATCAGATATTCTGCCAATAGAGTTCTCTATTATCTGCTAGTACAAGTATTCTCCAGTTTAGAAACTTGACAATCTTGTGAAAAGTGACTAGCATATAACAGAACAAACGAGAATCTCGGCCATCTAATTCCCAGGTAGGGCTTTCTGACATTCCACTGAAACAGATGACAAACTGCTCCTCTAGTGCCTCTGTCACAAAGATGTGAACATAATGAACACATTGTGTCTCTCCCTCTTTTAAAAACTTGCATTTGAATGAAATCAGAAAAAATATGCTGCGGTGGAGATTTGGACTCTATGAAGGCTTTGCCTAATAGGCTGAGAACACCTTGAATACTTAAAACTCTTTAGCCTCAATTTTCTTATCTTTAAATACAAACTAGGTTCTGTTTCTACCTACAACTGTAGAATACCATGAAATAGCACTTAAGGACATCACAAAGAAAAGGAGGACTAACCACCAAGCTCAGAAAAATTTGTACCTCCTCAATAACCTTGACACAGCCCACCTCTGCTCTTTGCCAAGGAAAGCCCAAAGCTTTCTCAGATTAATGACAATGAAATTCACTGCCATGGTGTCACTTGGCAATACTTGTTGATTGACATTATGACAAAACAGTATTAGCATAAACTGAGGACTTCTGTTTAGTTAATGACTTAAATTGAATGCTTCAACTCAGCAAATCAAGAAACAAATGCTTTACAGTACAGAAAATTATGTCTGTGAACATGCATGGAATTCTTGAAATTGAAAACTGCCAAAAAGATTTAATTAAGTACAAGAATGAATTCTAACAGATAACACAATAAAACATACTTTATATGAGCTTAAGCAATTAAAATGATAAATAAAATATTAATTTGCAACATTTAAAACCAGTTCTCATGATGCAACTGATCCTACAATTTATTGCAGAAAAATTCAACATATTTATGAAGCCATTTATAAATGTGAACAAAAATCTTCGAGGTAAATACATATAAATCTGTTTCTATTTATATAATTATTTCCTGAGTAAATTCTTATTCATGATAGTCCTTTGGTAATTTAGTAAAATTGTGAGAATGTTAGTTTTACTGTTTTTAGTGATAAATGAGCTATTTCATTTATGCAATCAAATGGATAAAAAAGAAACATTAAAAATGAGGAAATGTTTCCTATTCTTAATGATTATTGTCTAAAAAATACATACAAAGGCAGATGGTAATAAATAAGAATGTTTTCAGTTTTACTTTAGAAGTATTACAGTCAATTGGCAATGAAGTTTAGATAGTTCTATTTCTGCTGACTATTTAGAAGTTTCACACATTTGTATAATCATATTCTTTTTAAACCAGATACATGTACAAGAAAATGGCTACTCACCTGGTTATTGCTATGTAACAGGCTTACCTGATCACAAAGTCTAGCTACGCACCAAAAAAAATCTTTTTAAAAAATGTCAATTAAAAAAATTAGGGCCCTCAAAAGAATTTTCTTTTAAGCATTGCCTCTCTGCCCCACCCCCAACAAATTGAATTTTTAAAAGGTAATAAGGACTTCTGTTTCTGATAATGGAGGCCTAGGTAATTCAGATAAACCCTATTAAAAAGAAAACTAAAACTGCTGAATAAAATATGTAAAATATCTTCTGGAAAGTTATGAAGAATTGCTAAGTCAAAATCTGGGAGAAGGTAAAAGCCAAGTGAAGCACTCAAAGTTAGCTGACATTGCCCTAAGAACGTTTTCCTAACCCCAGAAAAAGAGCTGGAGTACAGAAGTATGGTTTTGGAACCTAGGGAAAAAGGAGTATAAAAAGAATCATCCAAGACCTAATAGCTCATACTCTTATATCCTGAAGGGTTTTACCCTCAGACTAAGAGTAAATCAGAAGCAAAATACATGTATTTGTAGACTGGTACTTCATTTGGACCATCCGGTAACCCTCCAACCTAAATACTGGACTAGAGCAGTCCTCAAGGGTACTACATCTAGGCACCTGGCAGAAGCAAAGAGAAATTTTCTTCCGAGAAGGATATCTGGTGTCTTTGCCACAATTGTTTCGACAGACAATTTTTCAAATGCAATTTATGTTTCAAAGAAAACAATAATTAGCTTGCAAGGGAATATAAAAGACATAAGATAACGAACATCAGAAACAAATACAAACAGATCCTCAAAGACTTCAAGTATGCAATAATCAGACACAGATTACAAAATAACCATTATTGCCATGTTGAAAGACAAAAAAAAAAAAAACCTTGAAAATTTTGTAGGGAACTAGAAGCCATAAAAATATGTAATAGTAACTTTGAAGTAAGAAGGTTTAAAACTGGAAAAAATACAAAAACTCAAGTACAACAGTCATGTTTAACAACAAATTAGATAAAGCTGAAAAGAGTGAATTAAAATTGAATGAAAAGACATTATACAGACTGTTCCAAGTACACACAATATTTGAAAATACAAATGAAACTGGACTTCCAGTCAAGATGGAGGTGTAGATAACATGGCTTGCCTCCTCACACAACCACATCAAAATTACAACTAAACTATAGAACATCAATCACTCACACTGTCAGAAATAGAGTTGAATGAAAGTCCAACAATCACAGAATTAAAGAAACCACATCCATCCAGACTAGTAGGAGGGGTGGAGACAGGAAATGGGCTGGTCCTACTTCCATATGCAGTGGATAAAATTCAGGCAGAATATCTTGGGAATGAGGAGTCCAAGCCCCACACCAGGTCCCCCAGCCCAGGGTTCCAGTACCAGGAGGGTAAGTCCCCATAACTTCTAGCTACAAAAACTAGAGGGGAATGAGTCAGTAGAAGAAACTTCTGGGGTACCAAGCAGTTCTTCCTAAAGAAATCACACACAGTCTTACTTAGACTTACTCCCTCTGAGCCTCAGCATTTCTGTAGCAGCTTGAAAGGCACCAGTGACATACAGGGAGGAATGAAGTGTCAGAAAGGGACCAGCATTCTCACAGACAAAGGCAGGCAGAGGCCACTGTCCCTTTTCTGAACCCTGCCCACAGGGAGCCACAGAGCCTGCAGGCAGATGCCGTATCTGAGAATCTGAGACTAAATATTAGCCAGACTGCCCTACCCTGGAGATACCCCGAGGTTCCTTTCCACTCAACTCACAGGCCCAGGTAGCTGTTAATAGTGGCTTTTCCATAGGAATGGCTGGTCTTGGCTCATGCTTCACAACTTCCTAAATCCTCTCAAAGAAGCAAAAGCTGACCTCAGTGAGCTCCAGCCTTCATACCTCTTGTGAGGTGACCCCAGGCCTGGCACTAGCAGCAGCCAGCCTAGATTCACATCTTAGTTTCCCCTAGGAATCTCCAAGCCCAGCAAAAGTAGCAGATTGTGCTCACACAGGGTAGCCCTAGGCATAACGGAAGTGGGGACTGAGCTTGGCCTGTACCATTCAGGGAACCCCAGGATCTATACACCCAGTGGACAGCTAAAGACCCCATCGAACACCACCACTGTGCCTCTCTATACAGCTGACCCTCCATAAAGGGCAGAGGTTAGTAGTCTGTGGTCACGGTCAGTCCTTGCAGCTGACTGGCCTGGGTAAATCCCCCCATTGACCTGCCAACAGTAATCAAGGCTCAACTACAAGAGGAGGTTGGACTCAGCCTACATTGACGGTGTATACCTCAAGTACCCAGTGTGGGTGACAAGGAGGGTGTGCAACTGGACCCTACAAGACACCCACTACATTAGGCCATGCTATCCAGACAGGGAGTCAGCAGCTCTACTTAATACATAGCAACAAAAACAGGGAGCCTACCAAAATTAGGAAACAGAAAAACATGGCCCAAATGAAAGAAGAGAGTAAAACTCCAGAAAAAGAATTAAACAAAATGGAGATAAGGAATCTGTCACATGCAGAGTTCAAAACAGTGGTTATTAGGATGCTCAAGGAACTTAGTGAGGACCTCAACAGCATAAAAAAAAGTCCAGTCAGAAACAAAGGCTACACTGATTGAAATAAAAGACAATTTATAGGGCAACAACAGTAGAGTGGTGAGCCAAGAATCAAACTAATGATTTGGAACATAAGGAAGAAAAAAAAAAACAACCAATCAAAACAAGAAGAAGAAGAAAGAATCCCCAAAATCAAGGATAATGTAAGGAGCCTCAATGACAATTTCAAGTGTTCCAAAATTCATGTCATAGGAGTACCAAAAGCAGAAAAGAAAAAGCAAGGAATTGGAAATTTGAAAAAATAATGAAAAAGAACTTCCCTAATTTGGTGTAGGAAATAGACATGCAAGTCCAGGAAGCACAGAAGAGTCTCAAACAAGATGGATGTAAAGAGGCCAACTCCAAGATGTATCACACTTAAAATACCAAATGTTAAAAATAAAGAAAGAATTTTAAAAGCTGTTAGAGAAAAGCAGTTAGTTACCTATTGGAAGGTAGGTAACATAAGACTGTCAGCTGATTTCTCAAAAGAAACTTTGCACGCTAGAAGGGATTGGTAAGAAATACTCAAAATCACGGAAAACAGGGACCTACAGCCAAGATTGCTCTATCCAGCAAAGCTATAATTTAGAATCAAAGAGCAGATAAAGAGCTACAAAGACAAGAAAAAAAAATGGAGTTCATCATCACCAAACCATTATTATATGAAATGTTAAATGGACTTATTTAAGGAAAAACAAATCAAAAGTATGAATAATAAAATGGCAAAATACACAAATCTATCAACAATTGAATCTAAAAAACAAACTAAGCAAACAAGAAGAACACAGAATTATGGATAAAGAGAGCATTTTGATGGTTGCCGGATGGGAGGGGGGTTTGGGGACCGGGTACAGAGGTGAGGGGATTAAGAAGAACAAATACATAGTTAGAGAATACCATGGGGATATAAGGTAGAGTAGAGGGATGGAGTAGCCAAAGAACTTATACACATGACTCGTGCATATGAACAATGGTGCTGGGATTGCCTGAGGGAGTGGGAGTGCTGGGTGGAGAGCACAGTCAGTCATTGGGCAAAGTGGACTGAGGGCAAAGTGGGAAAAATCAGGGTAAATGTAATAGCATAATCAATATAATATAATTAAAAATAAATTAATAAAGTGTAAATGAGAGGGTAAAAGAGAATACAAAGAAGAGGTGAAATATAAGATTAATTGGAACTTAAAAGTAGAAGAAAATAGATGAGAAATTATTAGAAGAGAAACTATGTATGGATTTCCCTTAAGGTAGAATAGATTTTATGACATCTGACACCAGATGTGCCCACCTTAGTTACCATGCTTACTGCTCCTGAAAATAGTATTACCTAGCTACCTTTAGTAAATACCTTTACCTTTTGGTTGCGTGAGGAAGGAAAGCATTATCTACCTACACCTCAATCTTGGCCAGAACCTCATCAAACCTCTAACTATAGATTTCTCATCATTAAAGATCAAATAACTATCTCTAGCTCCTATATCTAATGTAAGATGACAAAGAAAGGAGTCTCCAAAAAACCTTTTATCTTAAAACTAGACAAATAAATAGAAAATGATGATATATTTGGGTTTGTTTTAATTTTTTTCAATTCAAAAAGTAAAGAAAAATGTGTAATTCAAAGGTATACTTTTTTCACATAAAATTATTCATCTGAAAACTAATTCTACTTACATCATTAGACTTGCATCTCTCCTTGTGAGAATATATAGTCCACTCCAAAAGCATATTTACTTGTTTGGTGAAAAGCCCAGAGTTCTCACTTCCTGACCAGAAGATTTCAAGGAGAATTGCTTTTCCTGTTATTTTCAGACTCGGAGAATCTGACCAGTCATATAACCTGATGAAAGTATGAACAATAGCATATCTTTATGGTCAATTTGATCATTATAGTTACTAGGTATTATATCTTATCAGTAAATAAGAAAATCAGTGATTTTTGATACAGAAAGGTCATAATACATAAAAATTATAATATGTAATCTTAAGGACAAAATATAAAAAATGGCCTGAGTTCAACATAACCACCAACAAGCATACATAGTAATCTAACTTTGCTCAAAACATCATGAATATTAGATTCAATGTTAAAACCTAGTATAACTTTTTACTTAAGCATTCAATTACTAAAGAATTCAAAAATATATAAATCATAAAAAATAAAAATACTCTCATCTATTGAATATATAAGTTAAAGATAAATATGTGAACTAAGGATACATTAAAAAGAGTATATAAATCTCTAATGCCACTGAAGTATTGTGTCTAGAAAATACGTTTTAAAAATAAATCTAGACTAGAAAACCAAGTGATTTTTTAAAAAACTATGAATAAAAGTGATTAGAAAAATGGTACGTAAAACAATCTAAACATAGAAAAATGAGTTTTTTTGCAATTAACACTTACTTTTGACTCAGATGTCGCACTTCACTTTCAACTAAATTAAAGAAAAACTTGAGCAATGTCAGGTGGAGTACCTTAGGGCCAGTAATATTTTCTGAAATTTCATGACAAAAACTTTCATTGAAAAGGCAAGACCTGAAATATATAAACAAAACAAAAATATAATCAATTTATTGAGTAATTTGTAGACAAAAAAAATTTTTTTTACAGCATTACTGGAATTTCAATGAAATGTTTTTAAAAAATTTAAAGCAAATTCAATAAAATGTTAATGATATTTTCTTTCTTTAAAATTTCAACCATGTCAAATATTTCATAATACAGATCTAATGTCTGTATTTTTCAATGACTGTAATGTTTAGCAACCACCTAGTATTCTCCCTTTGTACTCTTCATATCAGTGATAAAGAAAAAACAATAATGAATTTCATTAAATCCTTTTAATTTGGATAGCCAGCTATACCCTCAACTTACATCTCTCTATAACCATCCTCTTACTCAAGATAACTTCTTTCATTATTTAGTAAAATAAGTCATTTTAGGGCTATTTTTTAAAGTTCCAAAAATTCATAATATATTTTCAATCTTCATAGTAGTCCTGTACCACAGAATATTCTGAGATGATGGATATGGTTGCACTGTCTTGATGAAGCTGACAATCACCAGTAGCCCATAGCTGTGGCCTTCTAAATAATCCCAAGAGTTTTCGTGGAGGAATGGTCAAGCTTAATGCAAAATTTGATGCAGACTCATTCTACCAGCTCAGTCATTTTGAATGGGATGGCCACACAGTATACATGCTCACTCAGTGGCACCTACTGCCCCCTGACTAATACGGTGAAGTCACTGTTGTTCACGCATGCTTGCTTCAGTCCATTCTCCTTGGCTGCCAGGTCACAATGATGTGGCACAAACCATTCTCATTATAGGGTTGGACATTTTCTGGACAGACCTCATATAGAGGGTCTAAATCATGAAGGGTCTTCATTTTCTGGACAGACCTCATATAGAGGGCTAAATCATGAAGGGTCTTACATGTTTTGCTAAGAAATTAAAACCCTCTCCTACAGCTGATATGTGAGTTAATGTAGGACTTTTATCTGGGAAATGAGAAGATCACTTTGGAAAGATCATACTTGGGGTACTTTAGAAGATTAAGAGAAAATAAGTGAAATCAAGATCAACAAAGCAGGTATTGTAATAGTTTACATGAAAAGCAATGAGGGCTTTCAAAATAAAGAGAACGACAGGTTTAGAAATTTGGAAAATGTCAACTACATAAACCATATATCCTCAAATCTATAGCTATACTGGGCTAGTGCTATTGTGTTAGAATTGTGTTTATATTCCAGTCAAATTCAAAAGTGTAGGAACTGTTTTTTATATTTATCTTCTTATCCCTAAAATGTAGCACAGTGCCTGGCTCCCAGTAAGTACTCAATAAACATATGTTGAAAGAATGAATAAATGTATGCTAGCTAGCAGTTTAACTCGCTTCAAATATATTACAACTCTACAATCTCAAATTGATAACCAAAAGTCTAGCTAGACTTTGCCTGGCTAGTCAAGTATTCTTTCTGTCACTACTATGGACCCCCTAAAACTGAACACCTGGATAAAAAGAAAGTACTTCTCATACAGAGGAAGGCTGTCAGAGACAGAAAGCTATCAGAAAAGAATGGAAAAACAATTAGTTCTTTTTGGGAGAAAGGAGAAATAGGAAGGATTTCTAAAGAGTAACATTTGTAAAACAACGAAGCATCTAGATAACAGCATGTGCAGAGGCACAAAGAGATGACATATTTAGAAAACAGTAAGTTCACAAGCAAGTAAAACCTAACCAGAGACATTGAAATAAAGAACAAGTTAACAGTTACAGCAGGGGAGGAGGGAGAGAGATGACTGGGGAAAGAATGGAAAGGGTCGTCAAGGAACATGTAAAACGGACCCATGGACAAAGCCGAAGGGGTGAAGGATGGAGTGTGGGAGGTGGGTTGAGGTAAAGTGGTGGCAGGAAAATGGAGACAATTGTATTTGAACAACATTAAAAAAAACCTCTTAGGTTAAAAAAAACAAAAACCAAAAAAACAAACCAGTAAGTTCAGTTTCAAAATTCAAATTACTAGTTGAAAAAATACAACAAACACTGAAATAGATACTGTATACAGTTAAAATTTTATACTTTTGATGACCAAAGTTCGATGTTGATATTCATACTCAAAAAATTTATTTTCCCCATTAACTTTTAAAATATGGAAACAACATTTTGTTAAAAATAAAAACAAATTCAGCTTTCCTGTAAGTCCATTTCATGCATTCAATAAATATTTGTTTTTTAAATAAACTGATTGACAAACATGACCAAATTCAATGGAGCCTTTTTATAAGAGTTTTGTAATACATACAACACAAGCATTCTATATTCACATACACATCAACTTTTCAAAGACATGTACAGTACTTCTTTTCATGAATTAAAAAGCGTAACAACTACTAAGTTAAATTGAAGCCTCACCTGGGAAACTCCTTACCTGATAAGCACTTCTATTAGAGACCAGGCTCCTTTCATACAGGTTGGACACTGAAACAATTCTAAGTAGTATCTTGACATGGCTGGGGATTTCCAAGGAGGATGCAAGTGAAGAAGCGCTGCCAATATATGGAAGTATCGACCAGAATATGTATCTATGTTATCCTATTATTTAAAAAGAAACAAACAAATAAAAACACTATAGCTAAAAATATAGTTTCACCAGCTATTTCAGTCTAAAACTATAACAACCCTGGCCTATCTTTCTTTCGAAATATGTGTTTGGACAAAAGATCAGATGAAAATATCATATTCAGCTAATTAAATACAACAGAGGGAGTCACACTCTAAATATGTATCTATACATTAAGTAATCCTAGCTTTTGGGATTAACTTATATGAAATGTTCGTTTTACTTTCACTGATTGTGGTGAGATTAAGAGTTCGCAAATATGACCTAAAAGGAACTGAAGGTTAGAAATTTTCATGCAACATTCCTCTTACTTATTTCCAACATTAGCCGGACAAGGCTTACATTTGTTATTTCTTCAAATTGGCACCTAGATGATGAATATGATTAGAGAGTCACCTCTGAAGACTGTTTCTATTGGTTCTCACAGTTTAGAAAGCATGTTGTCTATCTATACTATAAATAAAAATGATTATTATCAATGTACTGAAGCAGAGATTTTACCAGATGGCATCCTAGATCAAATTTTCATTCATACTGGATACTTTATTGCCAAGAAAAAAAATCAGATAAATTTTATCCAAGATAAAATTATCTTGGAAATTCTGATAAAATAATAAGTTAAAAGCACTCAGAGTGATACCCAGTAAATAGTTTAAAACCAGAAGAGAAATGGTAATATATGGGAACCACATTACCTAGTGAAATCAAGGAAGTAATGAAAAGAGAAAATTAGCTGTAAACATACAAGAAATTAAAAAAAATGTTCACATTTAACATTCTTTGAAACATTGCTTTTACCTGTAGAATGTTCTCTAGAAGAGCATGAAGAAGGCATACAGGAGGGATATAATGTGCTTGCAAAGAGGAAAGTTCTTCAATCGCTTCTTTAAAAAACTGGCCTTCTATGAGACTTTCAATTAAATTTAAGACACCTCTGGGAAATTCAGCATTTTTAACCTAAGAAAGGAAAGATTCTATGACTAAAAGATAAGGGTCATAGAATTCTGGGATCAAATCCTGAGTTACCAAGGAGCTGTAATCTCCTCATCTATATAAAGTGATGATAAATCCTGCCTTTATAATTTCACAGAATTGTTAGGTGGTTCAAAAAGAATTATTTACATAAATGTGTTTTACAACTATAAGGCACTGCAAAAAATATATTGCTGTTTTATTTACTATAAATAAATAAAGCAATTCTCTATTGCTTTACAAAGGGAAAACACTATCTCTAAAAGAAAACCCTTAAAAGGCATTTGCAATGTCTGGCTGACAATGAAGAAATCTAAGTCGGAGCTACAACTACACATAATTCACAGGTGTAAAAATATTTTTTTACCTTTCTTTTAAACCTCTAAGCAAACTATGTCTCTTAAGATATACTAAATACATTAGAATTCATCAAGCACCATTAAGATTTTCAGAAACAACTGCTATTATAATTATAAAATCACTCTGAGGGTAGACATGAATATAATTCTGAGAGTCCCACCAAACACATTCCCTTGGTCAAAATATTTTTTAATAATAAAAGTAACTACTTTGAACTAGTCAAGAAACAAAAATACTCTTTTTAAAAAACTATGTGAAATAAAAGTCATTTTCAAGAAATGAATAATTATATAAAGGAAACAGACATTTGTAAATATATTGCAACTTTAGAAGTAGTAATTATAAAGCTATAAAATGTGAGAACAGGGGTATAAAACTCACTTGTGATGAGCACAGCTAAGTTTTTCATTCCTGTTATTAGCTTTTACTACCATATAAAGTTTTTTAAAGCTTTGACATAATACTATTTTTAGTTTTCATTTCTAGTGAGAGAAACTACAGTAAAATTTAACAGAGAGCTTTGTTGTGCAGACCACACATTCCTTTACATCACATAACTAAAAATAACAAAACACAAAGCTTCATTTTTGCCCCTGTCAACACTCTGTTCCATGTCCTTACCTCTACATTGTACACTGGTTGTTTATCCATTCTAACGCAGCTGTATCTGATAGCCTACAAAACAGCAACCAGATCATTAAAAATTAAACATTTTTAGTAAAAAAAAATAATAATACATTTCAGCTTACAAACTTTGGCCAAACTCATAAAACAGATTCAGGAAGATCCATTAATGGATCTGATACTCATGTATCCTCAGGCCAAGGACATCTACCATTTTAGGGTAATGGTACTCTGATGAGTATGAACTTTCTCTGTTTTCTCCTTCTAAATTAAATTAAAATAAATTAAAAGGTAAAGTCATGTTTACTTTGAAGACCTGGCGAGGTCCACTGTCCTTAGTATTCTAATAATTAGAAATATAAGTAGGAAGAACATTTTGTATAAGGGTCCACAGGAAAAAAGTCATATTTTCTATATAATCACATATCAATCTTCCTCTAGTGTTTAAAAATTCCTATAACTGTATTTGTTTAAAATATTAAAATAGAAAAATATCTGCAACAAATACAGAGATACTATCCTAATTATATAAAAAACTAAAATTTTTACCAAATAATTTTTCTTGAACCCATCAGACAGCAAAGGCCTTAGTACAATCAACTAGACTGAAAGAGAAGACAGACAGGAGCCCCTAACAATATGGGACTTGATTTTTCTAAGACAGCATGGTAGAAAGAAGAGGCCTCAATTAAAGAGGGTAAGAAAATTTCAGCTAAAATTTTTCACCACTAACTAAAGGTCAAGTGAGTGGTACAAGACAACAGAATTACTGGAAATCTAAGACATCAGGGGAGGTTGCACTTAATGGCAAGATCTTCTCCACAGATCTCACCAAGTGCTTATGCAAAAGAAAGGAGCCAGGACAGGAGACTAAAGAAATCCTCCCTTTAGATGAAGGCCTGGGCAAGGTGAATAAACAGTGGTTGCTGTGGGCAAGGCAGCAAATCTTGTTACAAATAATTTATCTGTAATCATGGAGGTATAAAAGGCAGAGAATTCATTATATTTACTGAATAGCCAAATACGTTACTATTAGTAACACATTATTTTACAACATACTGAACATAATAATGAACCATTTACTATTACTATTATTACTATTCCTATATTTTCGTTATAATAGAGAAGAACAGGAAACTATATAAAATTTTTAGTATGCCAAATTCTACCTGAGCTCTATATATGTGCTTCCTTAAGGCATTTTTTATTTCAACAATATCCACATCTGTCCTGATATCCTTGGTTTTTGAGTCTTTGGCATGATCAGTAAAAACAGAAATCTTCACTTCTTTCTGCATGGAAAGAAACGAAAAAAAGTACCTTAATGTGCAATAGATAGTGTCAACACAAATGATTAGTATTACAATGGACAATATAATACAAGACATATTAACGAACTATTAATGAAGGCAAAAACCCTTACAATAATATTATATAAACATTATATAATAAAATTTTTAAAAATTTTAGCCCCGGCTGGTATGGTTTACTGGATTGAGCACTGGCCTGTGAACCAAAGGGTTGCCGGTTCGATTCCCAGTTAGGCACATGCCTGGGTTGCTGGCCAGGTCCCCTGTAGGGGGCACATGAGAAGGAACCACACGCTGATGTTTCTTTCCCTCTCTTTCTCCCTCCCTTCTCCTCTGTCTAAAATAAATAAATAAAATCTTTAAAAATTAAAAATAAAATTTTAAAGCAAACATTTTGATTTGGAAAGTTTTACCTGATATTTACATATGCATTTTCTTAAGGTATTTTTCATTTTAGCCTGTCCCAAATCTCTCCTAGAACCTCTCTTTTGTTTCTTGGTTGCCCTGTTCTCACAAAACATGATCCATTATTTCTTTACCCTCATCATTCTCTGAAGAGCCTCCTAAATATATATATGTATATGTATGTATTTGTATATATAAGTATGTGTGCACACACACACACACACACACACACGCTGTGGTTTAAATGGTAATATAAAAGTATATGCTAGAAAATTTACCTTAAGAATGATCCCATTTAAAAGACAAGCTAGCCCTGGCTGGTGTAGCTCAGTGGATTGAGCGCGGGCCTGCGAACCAGAGTATCGAGGTTCGATTCCCAGTCAGGGAACATGCCTGGGTTGCAGGCCAGTTCCCAGCAGGGGACTCACGAGAGGCAACCACACATTGATGTTTCTCTCCCACTCTTTCTCCTTCCCTTCCCCTCTCATGAAAAATAAATAAAATATTTAAAAAAAGACAAGCTATCTTAATAAAATGGTCTGTACTACACTAGAAAAGAGAAAGGTAAAAACTAATCATTAGATTAGAATGTGTCAACCAAAATACATACACATTTTTTCTTCAGGCACTTTTCATTTTAAGAATTTTAGCCTCTTTTTTTGTTGTTTCTCTCTGTTACATTCAGGCAAAACAAAATGTAATCGAATATCCTGATTATTAACTCCAATTTCTTTGTGTATACATGTAAAAATACTTTCATTGTGAAACAAAGCTAATCATAACATTAGTTATGCACATCATACCAGATTAACTCATTTTTTTAATAAGATGTGCAGGTTATACTTAACAGTGCACAGTGAGAAATCATAAAAAGCAGATTACTTATGCCTACATTATACTAGGGAAGAGCCAGAAAAAATTAAAACTGTTTCACTTAGCTTACAAAGTTTTACCTGATCTCGATATGTGTACTCTCTTAAGGTACTTTTGAGTTTGTCATGTTTGATGTCCTTCTTGGAACCTCTTTCTTTTTCTTTTTTGTCTTTTTTCCTCAAAGCATAACTCCTTTGAATGTCTTCATGCTTTTTCTTAACTTCCTTCTACATGTATTTGGAGCACAATTAAACCGATGTCAACACGAATGCTATATGTCATAAATTCCAAATAAACTTAAGACAAGTATAACATATTTAAAAAATAATAAAGTTATATACAATAGAAACCCTCATCCACTGTTGGAGGGGGTATCTCCTAAGTACAATATTTTGGAAAAGAGTTGGATGTTATCTAGTACTGTTGAACATGCAAAGTCCTTATGGGCCAGCATAAGAATTCTATTCCTGGAGTATATCCTAAGCTAGAGAAACTCTTGAACACACACTTAAAAAAATGTTCACATTATTGCCCTGACCTCTGTGGCTCAGGCGGTTGGAGCATTGTCCTGAAAGCTGAAAGGTGAGTCATGGGTTCAATTCCTAGTCAGGGCACATGCTTAGGTTTTGGTTCAGTTCCAGGTCAGGGGGCATATGGGAGGCAACCAATCAATGTTTTTCTCTCACACTGATGTTTCTCTTTCTCTCTCCCTTCCCCATTCTCTAAAAATAAATAATCATGCCCTCAGGTGAGAATTAAGAATAAATAAATAAATAAAATTTAAACAATGTTCACTGTTTATGGCAGGATTGTTCATAATTGCAAAAATCAACCAACCAATAGAAAACAGAACATAAAGAAATCCAAAACTTATCAGTAGTAAAATAGACAGAAGATAAAATTATGCAAAAATGAAAAACTATATATACTAGAAAAAAAATAGTCAAAGAAGACTTACAAATACCATGAACTGAAAAAAGTTCATTAACAGTCAAAACTAAAGGGAATATATTGTTAGAGATATGTATCATCAGGGATACAGTGATCGCTGGTAAAACTATAATGAAAAAGAAGAAAATAAAACCAATTCTGAGACAGAGCTTCCCAATAGGTAAGAGGAAGAAAAACAGATGCGGTGTGGAAATAACACACACACACAGGGAATACTTTACCTCTTAACCTAGTTGTTGGATTAACACAGCACTCATTTTTGTATTCTTTGAAAAACTGTGCATAAATGCTTTAGAAATACTTTTGTACATATAATTAAAAAATTTTCATGATTGACAGACTTGGTACATTTAGAAAAGAACTGACATATCTGGTATATTTAAAAAAGAACTGTAAAATCAATATTAATTTTCATTTGGAAGATCTTACCTGATTTCTATCTGTGTGCCTTCTTAAAGCTTTTCTTGTTTTAATAAATTTTAAATATTTACTGGACTCTCTGAATTTTTCTTTTTTGTGATGTTCAGTGAAAATAGAAATATTAAGATCTTCCTCATGATTCTGAAATTTTTTCTGCATGTTTATAAAAGTATTTTAATTAGACTGTAGGTTAACCATAACCTTAACACAACCAAAGCAAGTCACAACAGAAAAACCCACTCAGGAAGGTAGCTTTTGTAAAACATACATGTGATATTAAATACTGTAAAGAGTCTTGTGAATTATATTACATTATAGTTTTACCATGAAGTAGAAAATGTAGATTTTTAGTTCACAAAGGCTTATATTATGTTTACATATACATTTAATTAGGAGCTTTAATTTTATTAACTTAGTCTTTCTGGGAATCTTTTTTTCTTCTATCATATGATTTGTTGAATGGAATACAGTTAATTTCATTATTTTACTTTTCCAAATGTTTGTAAAAATAATTGAGGCTGCAGATCAAATAGAATCTTGCCATTATTAGGCATATCAAATGAAACATCTCAAGAAAGATTTTATTTATTTATTTATTTTTAGAGAGGGAGAGAAGGAGAAGGAGAGAAGGGGAGAGGGAGAGAAATATCAATGTGTGGTTGCCTCTCATGAGGCCCCTGCTGGGAACTGGCCTGCAACCCAGGCATGTGCCCTAACTGGGAATCGAACCACGATCGTGTGGTTCACAGGCCCTAGCTCAATCCAGAGCTATACCAGCCAGGGCCTCAAGAAAATCATTTTACAGGACTCAAGTATAATACCATTAAACACAGTATGGTGTATCACAAGCTATATTGTTAATTATATTAAGAAACTTATTTTATGCCATGGCTGGTGTGGCTCAGTGGATCACATGCCAGCCTACAAACCAAAAGGTTGTAGGTTCAGTTCAACTCCCAATCTAGGACACATACCTGAGTTGTGGATAGGTCTCCAGGAGGGGGCATGTGAAAGACAACCACACACTGATGTATCTCTCTCTTTCTCCCTACCTTCCTCCCTCTAAAAATTAATGAATAATTAAAAATAATTTAAATTAAAGAATACAAATTTCTACATGAGTTATAACTGTATCCTCAAATCCTAAAAGGAGTTCAAGGTATATATAAGCTATATTTTAATAAGTTCTATTTCTTTCATGAAATATCCTTTTGATTCTTTTTTCATGTTCAATAAAAAATTTTATTTTAATAACTTCATCATTCCTTTCTAAATTAAAAATATTTAGATTGTGGTCTATAATTGCAAATTGACACATCAACTCAAATAGCCTCTTCTTAAGATCACGTACATGTAGTTAATCACAGAAAGTAGTAGTATTCTCGTCCTGCCTGGTGTGGCTCAGTGGATTGAGCACCATCCTGTGAACCAAAGGGTCATTGGTTTAATTCCCAGTCAGGGCACATGCCTGGGTTGTGGGCCAGGTCCCCAGTTGGGGGGCATGTGGGAGGCAACCACACAATGATGTTTCTCTCCCTCTCTTTCTCCCCTCCCTTCTCCTCTCTCTAAAAATAAATAAACAAAATCTTAAAAAGAAAGTAGTAGTCTTCTAAGTCACATAAATATCAACTATACTTTGGGAAAGCCAGAAAAAATAAAAAAATATTTTAAACTCTTAGAAAGTTTTATCTAAACTCTCCATATAAAATTTCTTGAAGTACTGTTCAGTTTATTAAGTTCCAAATTGATCCTATAATTCTCTTTGTAAAATTTTTGATAAGATGCAGTAAAACAGAATTTGTTTTTAATTCCTTCCTAGTCACATCTAAATACATTTTAGTTTAGACTAAATAATAATAATTACTAGGCTAATGATTTGGTAAGTTAACTCAAACAGTCTGTTCTATAAAACACAATATGAAATTGAATTAATCGTGCCCTTTTTTGGTTGCTGCTGCTATTTAAAAATTTTTAATTGACAGCCATGTATATGCTGTCTTAAAGTTCTTTTCATTGCTTCAAGTTCAAAGTCATTCCTGTTTTTTGTTTTGCATTTTATGAAAACAGAATTCATTTGTGTCATTTAAAAAATGTGTTCTATATTCAGTAAAATACTTGAATTTAGATGATGAATTATGAATATATACATAGTGCTGATAAAAATCCTTTGTGAGACACGTTCATTATATTAAGCATAGAGCAGATTTCTAAGTAATTATGTGTTGACAATATATTGTGTTTTAGGAACTATGTTTCTGTATGCATATATGCATTAGTTCAAAAAGAATCTCAAAACAGAGACATAGGGCAATATCCTAATATGCTCAAATCAGTCTTTAAAACAGTTGGGTTCAAATACCAGCTCTGTGATTCCAAAGTCCATGTTATTTCTATTGCCTCTCAAACAATTCTGTAAGAACCAGAAATGTACTTTTTTTTCAGCCAATGAAGTTTTACCTGGGTTCTACACATGGTCTCTCTGAAGGCACCTTTCATTTCAAGAAAACCCGTATCTTTCCTGAAATCTTTGTTATTTTCTTGATTGCTATGTTTAGTCCAAACAGAACTGGTCTGGGAATCTTCATCATTTTGAATTTCTTTCTGTATGTATGTAAAAATGGTTTAGACAATTAAGTATAATTTTAATATAATTCTACTTTTCATGGTATTCAACTTTATCTATAATTGTATAATACTTTGGTAGCCAAACAAACAAGTAGGTGAAATGCATTCTCCCAAATTAAAGATTATTAAACCCTAGTGATTTTTTTCAGGGGGAAAAAATCATTATAACAAAGGTTCTGAATAATAAAGTGACTTCTGTGTATCTCAATAAAAGCTGATACCTTGCTGGTCTAATCACAATAAATCCTTTTTTAAAATAATTACTAACAAAATGACATTATCCAGTCCCTGTCCAAGTTAAAATTACAATTAGATACAAAATCTTCAGATTATAGATTACTTCTCACATTATTTTTCAGTTTTTTACTGATAAGATTTTTCATTTACAAGTGTTCCACACAGAGAGAAAAACAGGCTGAGTAATAGCTTCACTTAAAGAAATCCAAACTGGTTCATAAACCACCTACCAACAATTTAAAAAATATTTGCATATATACATGTATATAAATAATTCTAGAAGTTTGGTAGAATAAACAGTCAGGAGCAAAGTTGAGTTCATGACAGGTCCCAAATGTACTTATGAAACATAAGTATTCAAAGTCACTACCTTTACACAAAGAGACTAGAAAATCACTGTGTTCCTAGGGAACAGTTATGACGTACTGCGTTTTTTGGACTTTAAGATGCACCTTCCCCCACAAAGTTGGGAGGAAAATGGGGGTGTGTCTCATAGTCCGAATGTAGCTTTACATTTACATTGGTGAAATATCATGTTATTTATGTTATTAAATATTTTACCACGTTTTTTGCTTCAATTTTTTTTTTCCTATTTTCCTTCTCTAAAACCTGGGTCTGTCCTATGGTCTAAAAAATATGGGTAAGCTAGAATATGGTAATGCCTGTAGTGTATCTTTGGTTCTCGTTCCCTTGTACTAAGCTTCCTATGCAAGTATGAGGCCCTTTACCAGGCTCCAATCCTGCAAATAGAAAACAATCTCTGAGAGTAGCTGATTGAATTAAGTGAAACTGAAAACTAAAAAAATGAAGATGTTTCTTCCTTATTTCTAGCATCAAGGAAAGAATTACTCTGTACAAATAACAATTTCTGTTGTGGACAACTTGAAGTAGGATAAAATGAGCTTCTGGCTTTAAATTTCACATGGTTGACAAGAGAAGGATAAATCCTCAGTCCTACTTCATCAAGAAATGTCTAAAATACAGGATAAATTAACCCCATATAGATTCTGGTTACACAAAAAATGCAAAAGAACATACATACTATTATCATTAGCAATTAGGCAAGAACACACCTTCTAATCTTGAATATATTTACTTATATATTCACTTCAGATGCCATATATTGATCTATGAATTAGGAAGGACACTGTAAGCACCCTATATAAATTAACTTATTCAAAACCATAACCTGATAAATAAACTATTGCATATGAAAAACTTAAAATAAAAGGATCTATTTTCTGGACAGCCAAACAAATGATCAACATATAAATTTTTCCAAGCCACCAATAGTCTCTCCAATTGGCTACTCTTATAAAATTTATAGGAATTATTTTATTTATCTATAAATATTCATTTCTTATTTCTTACTCTATAAATATTTCCTTTGTTCCAACTACATACTTTTAGTACACTCTGTTAGGTGACAGTCTCCTATATGATGCAGGAAAGAAGGGTCATGCCTAGTGTATTTTATATAGCATAATACCAGGTATATTCCAAACAAAGGACCAAAGCCTACCATTCAGTAAATCATTCTGTTATCTACATGTAGAGCAGAGCTATGTGGCAATAACCGTTGGCCTGCCTTGATGCAGATCTTTGACTTGGTTTCCTGTTCTGGACAAGGCAGAGGTATAGTCTGGTCTCCAGGCCTTATTACTTGATTTGCTATGGCATTTGCTATGCAATTTGAATGAATTCATGAGACCATATGGAGAGCCAGAGAGGTCAAATAAAAAAACAAAGTTCTTTTGAGTGCTCTGTATGGTCCTTAACTTGTATTTATTCCCTAATTCTTAAATGATGTATTATAATCCTCTGATTAACTACTAGTGTATGGTATTATTTTTATAGCATTAGGTATTTTTAACTACCTAGAAAGAGACTAGGTGAGTATAAAGGGAATCTAATAATACCCAAAATGATAGAAAGAAAGGAATATTTGAGGAGGAAGTCTTAAAATTTATTGAGGGCATGGCTTTAAATTTTTGATATGACATAGCTGTGGGATCATGGGCAAATTAATCTGTACCTCACATCACCAACTGCAAAAGGGGGCCTTAATGCATACCCCACAAAAGCATCAGGTTTAAAATAAGATTAAGCATTGAAAATACTTAGCATGGTAATTACAAGGTAATTACTCAACAAATATTAGTCCAAAATAATAGCTGTAACAATTCTCACAAAAATTAAAGTAAAGTAAGTATTATCTTCTATATACAAAAAAAAAACTCATTCACAGGATAAATAACTTTCATATGGTCATGAATAAATTATAAACCTGGGTCACAAATTTATGGATCTGACGCAAAAACTGTATTTTTAATTATTCCTACATCTCCATGAGACTTTTCTGTGGTTAATTTCATCTCCTCTCCTAAGCAGGTAGTTAAGTATTCCTAAGTATGCTCCCCTTTCTGCGATGCCTTCCTTGGGTTAAACAAATGAGACACATTAGTCATTTTTGTTTCTTTGCATTCCTGAACCTTGAACACTATTTTACCAATGCACGATATACGCTAACTGTAATTAATAGTTTCAATGTACTGTTTTCACCACTAAATAGTAAGTACCTTGAAGTCTGAGGTGTAGTATTATTCATTTTCCCTAGTATATAGCATATTGCCTGTTACAACAAAAGTCTTCAGTATGTATCTATAAACTTAAACGAAACAGATTCCTGATTCTGTTACACAGCAGATTTCTAAAAGATGTAATTACGTTAAACAAAAGTTTACTTTAACAATTTCCTAATTGTTACTTTTAACTCAGCGATTTTAATAGCAATTTTTAGAGGACACCACAGAATCCATCTAATGAACAATGTAAATATGTTCTATGCCAAAGATGCAGAAGAAAGGCGAGACATGAAAATTAAATATTTTCTCCTTGGAAGTGATCACAAAATGCCTTTGTTATTTGGACTGAATGGTTATGAACTCCCAGCTGTCTTAAGCCAGAACTAATAAAACAATGTATCCTAAAAACAAATATAAATTAGAAATTATCTGCTAGTTTTAGTTGATATATATTATTGCTTCCCTCCAGTATATCTGAAGGTTTTCAGATTACTGCAAAAAAGACTGTGGATAAAACATTTTGTATTTGAATCATTTCTTGCCATGAAAAGGGGAAAATTCGGGTACTTTTACTAACCTGTGTGTTTAAGAATGGCTTTCATTCTGTTGACAGTTAATTCTACCTTTAAACTGTTCAGATATGTAAATCAGAATGCTTTTGGCTACAATAGAAAACCAACTCAAACTAACTTAAATATGGAAATATGCTACCTCACCGAATGGCAATGTGGTCTAACACTAAGTTTTCAGGGTTGGTTAATCCAGCAACTGAAGTATCTTAGTAAGGGTCTAGATTATGTCACTATACTTTTCTCTCTATAGAGTTGGTTTCATCCTGTGGCTACTTCTCCTCATAGTCAAAGAATGGCTACTAGTGGTAATTTAGGTTGCATTCTTCCATCTTTACATTTAGCAGGAGCCAGGCTACCAGTGGCTTTCTTTTCAGAACGAAGAATAAACTTCCAGGAAGTTTTTATACACCTCTTTTCATGTTGTGGAGTTCAGACCTGGTTCACATGCCCATTCCTAGATCAATCACTTTCAAGAGTTATTCCTTGAAGTAAGGTCAAATTTCCAATCTACAATGATGCTATTCAGTAAGAAAAGGCAAATATAGAATATACATCTACGTTTGGAACACTCAAAGGTTTTTTATAATTTCCTTATTGACCTGACAGACATAAAATGAGAACTCATGTACCAGGTTTTATGCATGATTCAGATATAACTATGGAAGAAACATCCTTGATGACATGGTGGTACTTTTGGTTTAGTAGGGAAATAGATATTAACCAAGTAATCAGCCAATTAATTATAATTAAATGGGTAGTATAAAGCAAAATAATGGTATAAGAACACCATTATAGGGAACCTAACTTAATACAGTTATCAGGAGGCTTCCTTGAAAAGGCAACATTATCTCCAGAACCTGAATGATGAGCACAGGGAGTGAGAGAGTAGTGGGAGAACATTGCCAAGCAGAGACTATAGCTACTGAGAAGACACTGAGGTAGAAAGTAGCTTAGTCTGTTCAGAAACTGGGAGAAGGTAGTTTTGTTATTGTAGAGTGAGCACAGAAAAAAGTGGAGCAGGTAGGAGAGACAGGTATCCTATGGGAATCTGTAAGCCATGTTAGAGGTTTAGAACTTTATTATCTTAAGGCAATGGGAGACCACTGGAGGGTTTTAAATGGGAGAGTAACAGAATCAGAATTGTTTTAGAGAGAACATTTTGGCTGTTCCTTTTTGAATAAAGTACCATGAACGAGAGAAAGAAAAGGGAAGAGTAATTAGGACATTAGCAAGAGTGTAAAGGTAGGGTAACAGGAAGACTAATTAGGACTCTAGTCCAGGAACACAGGGTAAGGAGGATAAACTCAGTATGATGGTAGTATAACATCAAACTAAAGTTTTTGCACAGCAAAGGAAACCAACAACAAAATTAAAAGACAACCCAATGAATGGGGGAACATATTCATCAATGACATATGATAAAGGGTTGATATCAAAACCTTGTAACCTCACAAAACTCGACAGCAAAACAAGTAAAAACAAAACCTAAAGCAATTCAATTAAAAAATGAACAAAGAAGCTGAATTAAGAGGACATAAAGATGGCCAACAGACATATGAATAGATGCTCAATGTCACTTAGTCATCAGAGAAATGCAAATTAAAACTACCATGTGATATCACCTCACACCTGTCAGAATGACTACCAACAATAAATCAACAAACAAGTGCTGGCAAGGAGTAATAGAAAAGGAAACCCTCCTTCCACCGCTGGGAATATAGATTGATGCAGTCACTATGGAAAATAGTATGGAGATTCCTCAAAAACTTAAAAATGGGAATGACTTATAACCCAGTAATTCCACTTCTGGGAATTTATCCAAAGAAACTTGAGACACTAATTAGAAAGATATACAGGATAAGGCAAATACATGTTTATAGTCAACACAAAACAGAGTTTATTCCTGTATTATTTTCCATTCGAACTACTGAACCCACTTTTGCCCCACTCTGTATCCACCCTACGTTCATTGCAATGTTACTGACAATAGCCAAGATGTGGAAGCAGCCCAACTTCCGATCAGTAGATGAGTGGGTAAAAATCTCTGGTATATTTACACAATAGGATACTAACAGGCCTTAAAAAAAGAAGGAAATCTTACCTTTTGTGACAACATGGATGGACCTGGAGAGTACTATGCTAAGTGAAATAAGCCAGTCATAGAGAGACAAATACCATATGATTTCACTTACATGTGGAATCTCATTAACAAAATAAACCAACAAACAAAATGAAACAGACTTACAGATATAGAGAACAGACTGACAGTTGTCAGAAAGAAGGAAGTTTGGGGGGGGTGGGTGAAAAAGGTAAAGGGATTAAGCAAAGAAAAATAAAACAAAATAGAATGTAAAGACACAGACAACAGTATAGTGATTACCAGAGGAAAAAATGGGGGAGAGAGGAAAATGGGAGGAGATAGAAGAGGATAAAGAAGGGCTAAATGGTGGTGGAAGGAGGAGACTTGACTCTGGGTGGAGAGCATACAATACAATATACAGATGATGTATTATAGAATCATACACCTGAAATGTATATAATTTTATTAACCAATGTCACCCCAATAAATTCAATAAAAAATAAAATAAAATAAAAATTATTAAAACTTAAATAAAAATAAAACAAAAGGAGAAAAGCAACTTGATAGAAGAGGTATTTGAAATAAAATCAATAGGCCTTGGTAACTGACAACTGGGGAATAAGGGCAAGGAAGGTTTCAAGGGTGATTCCCAGGTCTCCAACATGAATTATTACATAAAAGCTTATGGTTTCCTTTGAGATGAAAACACCAAAGAAGAAGACAGTTTTTCCTGGAAGGAAAAGGATCAGTTTCAGATAACTTAGGTTTCTCTTCTACTTGAGTGACCCTTCTTTAAAATTCTTCTTTGCTTAGTTCCAGAGGGGTTCTTCTGGAGTCGTTTCCTTTCAAACTACTTAAGCAGTGGTATATGCGCCAAGTGGGAAGAGGTAGGTAGAAGAATAGAGAAAAAAAAAATTCTAAATTCTTAGAACTAGCTCCTCTTTAACAAATTGTATAAAATAAACCCCAAATTCCCATATGATAGATAGCCCACTGCTATTTCATTTATACTTACATTAAAATGCTTAAAATTATTTTGTGGTAAACATCATTAAAACACTTGAAAATAAAAAAAGAAACTCAAGACAAAATTATCATAAGTATTCTTGGATACTTAAAATAACTGAGTGCAAATGTCTAAAATGTCATTTTAATTACTTTCAACCATTATATTTTCAAAATTCAGAACATAATTTTACTGTACAAGGGGACACACTCAAAAAATGGAATTATCTTCTGGAGGGTGGATGCCTTGTAGTACTGGCTTCCCCCACTAGGTAAGTGTTGCCCCACTAGGAACCCATCTGCAACCAGCTGGCACTGTTGTGAGAAGCAGCATTCAGCTCCAGTGAATTTGTTTTGAAGACTCTTTCAACGTATTTGCCCATTTTATGATGGGTGATTTTATTTACAAGCACACCTGCCCACACTGTACTAAGTGTTCAACAGTTTTTGACCAAAAACTCGGGGTGACCCCTGTGCCCCACCCTCCTCCTATTCACCCCCACTGAATGATCTTGCCCCCAGTGACTGTTCTGTCTGTTTCCCCAGATGAAAAAGTCCTCAAAGGGAAACATTTTGCCATTATGGAAGAGATAAACAAACAAACTAACAAACAAAAAGACAGCAGAAGCATTAAAAGGCGTCAAAATCGATGAGTTTAAAAACTAGTTTGAGCAGTGGAAAAAAGTCTCAATGGGTAGACTGCATCAAATGGAGAGTACTTTGAGGATGACTAAAGTTTAAACATGTAAGAATAAATACACATTTTTTAATAAATAAATTCTGGCTTTTGGTGGGTCCCGTCTCACCTTACTACATGAGTAATTTATAAAATAAACTTTAAAAAATGTGTTCATTTATTTCACTTACCTCTAAAAGAAAATCCCCTAGATACTGAATTGGATAAAATGGAGCCTTAAAGTTATCTTTTTCTTGCTCAGCTTTGATTCTTGCATTACTGGCAATCACATGAGTTATTCCACTTGATGAACTTTTTGGTAAAATAACGTTTGCTTTTCCAGCCTCCAAAACTCTAAATAAGAATATAAATAGTAAGTATATTCAGTCAAATTATCTAAATCAATTATACTTCCTTGGAGTAGGAGTAGTTTTCTGAAAGGAGTTAAATTCCTTTGGCATATTTAAGTGCTATGAAGAATAACTACTGCAGTGATTTCTTAAATTATAAGTTTTCCAGAACAGATGCTTAAGGAATGGGGCTATTCATTCTATTTATCAATTGCTTGATATGGAATAGGCTTTTAAAAATCAAGATTAAATTCACTTCCTCAGGAAAAGTCACTTCAATAAGCCAAAGAAATGGTGAAAGAATTCTAAGGAAGTAGCTACCTCAGACAGCAACCTACCTCCAAGGAAATAATTCTGAACCACAAAAAAAAATGAAACTAACTGCCAACTTTCCTCTAATTAGCTTTTGAAAAAGTTTAACTCTAATATACATTAGGAAATATACTTTACATTTAGATTCATAAGACACACACACAGACACATATATCCAAAAAGTTTCACAGAAAGTTCTGATTCTGGCTAGGATTTAGAAAGCCACAAGAGAACACTGCTACCACCTAATAAAAAAGTCAAATAATTTATAAAAATCATAATTTTGCCTGAACCTGTCAGAGAACTGAGGAACTAAGCCAACCAAGAAACTGAGTTTCCATAGAGATTCCAACACTCAAACTATTTCATTTTTGCCAGGGCGCAGGAGAGAAGTGGTTGTCATCAAAGCAAATAAGAATCCAGATTTTTTTTTTTTTAAATTTTAGGCCAGGTATAGGTAGAAAGACAGTTTACTCTTAAGTAGGAGTCCTTGACACAATGAAAGCCCACTCTCGAATGCAACCTCTTTGCCACACATAAAACCAGACCCACTTCCCTGGATCCTCCTTTCATATACAAGAGCCTTAAGCCATCTGGGTAAAGGAAAAAAGTATTCTACCATCAGAACTGAGGAAAGGTGCACTGCTTCTGCTGAGACTGGAAATAAATCTATCTGTCTCCATGGAGGGACAGGAAAACTGCAGTGCAGCCCAAAAGAAGATCCACTGTTTCTGGTTGAGGGACAGAAGCAAAAGCCATCTATCCCTGGAAGAGGGGCAAGAATGCCACTAAGGCTTAGGATCCTGCACCAATACAATGCAGAGATCTAATATTGGGTAGTGGATAGAAATTCTTTTTTTAACCAAGACCCTGTCCATAGATGGCAGGCAGAATATGGTTGCCTTGGAGGACTGAGACATAAACATTGAGAAAGTCCTAAGCCCAGGGACCAAAAACACAAAGAATGATTAAGAATAGAGCTTAGCCAGCAGCACTCAGAATACATCCACCCTTAAACCCCACCACAGAAATGAGTAACAAGCTAGACAGGAAGAGGATGAAGAGAGAATCCTTTTATGAGTCCATTTAAGAGTCCTTTCAGTAGTACAGGGACTACAGAAAGCTGAGAGTGAAGAAAGAAAACTAATTAAAAACCCTCTAGCAACCCAGGTCCTACACTAAGCCAAAGAAATGGTAACCCACTGCTGGAATAAACGGAAATGATGCACTGAAGGTGACTATAACCATTAAAAAACCCAAACCAAGCTCAACTGACAAGGTTAACTCAACCACTCCTACCTAACTTAACTTTACAGAAGAGGCAGAATATGTTTTTAGATATAAATAAAGGCATCCACAAAAAGCAAGAAAAAAAATGATTGTCAAGATATAAAGGAATAAACAGGACATAGAGATGATTCAGACATTGAAATTATCAGAAAGTGACTTTAAAATAACTGTGACTAACATGTTAAAGGATATAGGAAAAAGGTGAACAATCTACATGAAGAGATGGGGAACCCGGAAGAGAGTACAATGGAAATGGTAGAAATAAAAGATACCATATGAAAGAAAAATTTGTTTGACAGTGGAATGCACAAAACTAAGGAAGAAATTGCTGAACTTGATGATAGGTCAATAGAAATTATACAATGAAAACACAAAATGAAAAATAAACAGAACAAAGCATACAAAAACTGTGTAAGATAATCACATGGTCCAAAATATGGGGAGAGCAGTCCACAAGGAAAAAATACAATAGAATAAATACTTAAAATACAATGGTGGAAAATTTTCCATAACTAATATAGGACAAAAACACCTGCATGTGTTCAAGACTCAGAGAACCCCAAGCAATAGCATAAACACAAATTAACACACACACACACACACATCTGGACACATAATCAAACCACTAAAAAGCAAAAGTCATCTTGACTTTTAAATTTTAATTTCCAATTGTTCATTACTAGAATATAAAAACAATTTTTATAGTTATCCTGTGATCCTGCTAAATTCACTAGTTAGTACAATAACATTTTTTTTCTGGTAAATTATTTAGTACATGATCATGGCTTTTAAAATAAAAACAATTATTTCGTTTTTGTTTCTTTCCAACTCTACGCTCTTATTTAGTTTCTTTGCCTTATTGCACTGCCTAATACCTGTAGAAATGGCTACAGTAAGCATTCATGTCTTCTTCCCAATTATGGAAGGAAAAAAAGACTCCATGATATTAAGTTAGATTTTGTCACAGATGTCATTTTGCAGGTTGAAATTACAAAAATTCTTAATAAAATATTTGCAAATACAATAAATAATTCTTAAAAATGAATAATAAACTAAAATAAAGTTTATTTCAGGGACAAAAGTTTGGTTTAACACTTAAGAATTGAAAGAACAATTTACTATATTAAAAAATAAAGGAGAAAAGCCAATTATCTTAACAGATGTAGATAAAACTTTCAGAGCAATCCATTTATAATTGCATTCCAGAACACTGAGTACCTAGGATTAAATTTAACATGTGCAAAATTTATACAATGAAAACTATAAAACTTTAATGACAGGAACTTAAAAATAATTAAAATTTTAAAAAATTTTAAAAGACTTGGATGGATATATAATTTGACAGGACAACTCAATATTGTTAAGATCTCAATTCTCCCCAATCTGACTTCAACACAATTCCAGTATTAAAATTCCAGCTTGTGTCTCTGTAGAAGTTGGCAAGCTAACTCTAAAATGTATATGGAAATATAAAGGATCAAGAATCACTAAAACAGTTCTGGCTGGTGTAGCTCAGTGGATTGAGCATGGGCCTGTGAATCAAAGGATCACGGTTTGATTCCCAGTCAGGGTACATGCCTGGGTTGTAGGCCAGTTCCCTGCAGGGGACACACTAGAGGCAACCATACATTGATATTTCTCTCCCTCTTTCCTTCCCTTCCCCTCTAAAGATTAAAAAAAAAAAAAAAAAGAATCACTAAAACAAATTTGAAAAAGACAAGACTGGAGGATTCATACTACCTGATTTCAAGACTCACTATAAAGCTACAGTAATTAAACAGTGTGTTGTTTGCATAGGTCAACATAGATACCAATGGAACCAAATGAGAAGCCCAGAAACAGACCACACAAATATGGTAAACTGATTTTCAACTACAGTGCCAACTATAACTGCAGAGCAACCAGAACTCTCATACACTGCTGGTAGGTTTGTAAAACAGTACAACTACTTTGGGAAATAGTTTGGTATATTCATAAAATGTTAAGCATACAACAGCCACTTGAGCCAGCAATTTCATTCCTGAAAACTTGTCTCCATGAAAACTTGCACTGATATGTTCATAGCAACTTTATTCATACTAGAAAAAACAAACAGCACAGGCTGGTGTGGCTCAATTGGTTGGAGTGTTGTCCTATAAACCAAAAGGTTATCTTTGATTCCTTTTTTTTTTTTTAAGATTTTATTTATTTATCTTTAGAGGGGAAGGGAAGGAGAGAGGAAGAGAAACATCAATGTATGGTTGCCTTTCATGCGTCCCCTGCTGGGAACTGGCCTGCAACCCCAGTATGTGCCCTGACTGGGAATCGAACCGCGATTGTCTGGTTTGCAGGCCCGCGCTCAATCCACTGAGCTGCACCAGCCAGGGTCCCTATCTTTGATCCTTGGTCAGGGTACATGCTTGGGTTGTGGGTTCTGTCCCCAGTCAGGGTGTGTTCGAGAGGCAACTGACTGCTGTTTCTCTCTCACATTCATGTTTTTCTCCCTCTCTCCCTTCCTCCTATCCCATCTCTCTAATATCAATGGGCATGTCCTCAGATGAGTATTAAAAACAGGCAAAAATCCCATAAATGCTCATCAATGGCTGAATAAATTGATGTGATATATCCATAGACTACTACTCAGCAACAAAAAAATAAAGTGCTGCTTCATGATTTTAATATATCTCAAAATCAAAGGAATATTATACAATATAATCACATTTATATGAACCTCTAAAGAAAAATAACAAATCTGACCTACAATGACAAAAAATATCAGTGGCTGTCAGGTATTGGTGGTACAGAACAAAAGTTGTAGGATGATGTAAATGTTACAGATCTTGATTGTAATGGGGATTAACAAAGGTGTATAAATTTATTCAAACTCATCAATATGGACACTTAAAATGCGTGCATATTATTGTCTATAAATTATACTTCTGCTAGTGACAAAAAAGAAGTCTCTGCATCCTCCCCTCCCCAAAGTCATGGCAATCTTAGAATTAATTTATCCAACAAAAACACTTTTTAAAATATGATATAAAGTATAAAAGAAATGAAATTATGATGTTAACAGTATGAGCCCTACTGTTGAACAGTACACTATATAAACCTGGAGAACAGATGTGATAAAAGTAATATTTTGCTTGCAAAAATCTGCAAGTGCTGTTAAAATTAAAAAAATATATATATGCCTTGACTGGCCAAAAGGAAAAAAAAAAGCACGAAAAGTAAAATAAAGAACACAAAACTAATGTAAAGCAATATTAGAAAATACACTTTGTTTCGTTAGACACATACATTTAAATGTGTAGAATGAATGGGTTAACTAAGTAATCACAAGAAATTACTAAGAGTAAACCACCGTGGCTCATTTCAACTAAACTAATAATTACAAAGGAATACTAAAAGGTATTCAAGCAAATTAAAGTAGTTTTCTCAGAACTGCCTTAGCCTTTATAAGGTCTGACCTTACCTTACAAGAGAATCACTTCGTTTATCAGCTCTAACAAGGAGGACAACTTTCCATCTGTGAAAGGCTCCTGGAGCACCAGTGCGTTTCAGTTCTTCACGCCATCTTTTGGGTGCAGATTGCATTTGAGGTGAATAATGGGAATCTTTTTCAATTTTATATCCCCATTCATAAGTTGTTTCATCAAGCCATCTGCCACTTCTGGCACTATGAATTATGTAGTCCTTAGTTAGCACCCACTTTCCTGAAAAGCAAATATACTGTCAATTATAATTTCAGTTCTAATAAGTGGTAAACAGTAAAGACCAAATATCAAATAAAATTTACATTTTCTCAAAACTTAAAACACAGTAATTAAAAACATATACCATGTTCATGAACAAAAAGAGTTAGCATCGTTAAAATATCCACACTACCCACAGCAATCTACAGATTCAATGCAATCACTATCAAAATTCCAATGGCACTTTTCACAGAAATAAAACAAACAATTCTAAAATTTATATGGAACCACAAAAGATCCCAAATAGCCTTAGCAATCTTGAAAGAGAACAAAGTTGGAGGTATCATACTATTTGATATTGAACTACACTGTAAGGCTACAGCAAACAAAACAGCTGGCACTAGAATAAAACAAACACATAGATCAATGGTACAGAAAAGAAAGCCCAGAAAGAAATTCATGCTTATTGGGTTAATTAATCTATGATAAAGGAGGCAAGAATATACATTAGGGTAAAGGGAGTGTCTTCAATAAATGGTGTTGGGAAAACTGGATACATTTTAAAAACTGAACTTACGCCACTTTTTTATACCATATGCAAAAACAAACTCAATATGGATTAAAGACTTAGAAAACATAAGCAATAAATTCTCTGACATTTGTCTTAGCAATATTTGTTTGGTCTCCTAGGACAAAAACAACAAAAACAAAAATAAATAAATGAAACTATATCAAACTAAAAAGATTTTGCACAACAAAGAAAACCATCAACAAAACAAAAAGGTAACCTACTAAATGGGAGAAGATATTTGCAGATGATATACCTAAGAAGGGGTTAATATTCAAAATATCTAAAATAAAGAATTCACAACAGCTCAACATGCAATGGAATATTAGCCATAAAACAGAATGAATCTTGTCATTTGAAATAATATGAATGGACCTAGAGTATATTTTGCTAAGTGAAACAAGTTCGGGAAAGACAAACACCATATGCTTTTACTTATATGTGCAACAACCTAAAAAAAGAAAATAAACAAACTCACTGATAAGAGAAAAACTGATGGTTCCCAAACCAGAAGGGGTTTGGAGGGATGGGCGAAAAAAGTGAGAAAGACTGAGATGTACAAATTGGCAGTTATAAAAACAGTCAAGGGAATTTATGAGGAGGGGACCCCAAAACCCCAGTATTTATTTATTTAAAATTCTGTATTAATTCTTACATGCTTAAACTTCAGTCATCTTGAAAGTACTCTCCATTTGATGCAATATATCTATCAAGACATTTTTTTCAACTGCTCAAAAGAGTTTGAACTTGTCAATTTTGATGCCTTTCAGTGCTTCTGTTGCTTGTTTCACTTTATCCACATTTGCAAAATGCTTCCCTTTGACGTTTTTCATTAGGGGAAACAAAAAAGAAGTTGCTAGAAAAGAGACTGGGTGACTCGGGAGGGTGGGGCATGGGAGTTCATGATGTTTTTAGTCAAAACCTGCTGAACATTCATCCTGGTATGGGCAGGTGCACTTGTAAATTACCCATCACGAAATGGGCAAATGCATTGAAAGAATCTTCAAAAAAATTTCATTGAATCCAAATGTAGCTTCTTACAATGCCAGCTGGTACAGTGATACAGATGGGTTCCTAAACACTCACCTAGTGGGGAAGCCAGTACTATAAAGGGACTGTCCTCCAAAAGGTAATTCCATGTTTTGGGGGCAGGCCTTCATAAAGTACGACAAGGAAATATAGTCAATAATATTGTAAAAACTATGTATGGTGCCAGACAGGTACTAGATTTGTTAGGATCACTTTATCAGGTATATAAATGTCTAATCACTGCAGTTTATACCTGAAAGTAATATAATATTATATATCCACTGTAACTGAAAAAGTTAACTTTATTCAACATGGGACTCTTAGACTACTAAACCATTACCTTTGAACTACGCTCTGTTTTCCTGAATTTTTTGATATTGAGACCTACAACATCACTGAACATTGTATGAAAACTTCCCCATGATAATTATAATTCTAATTGTTACTAAATAAAATATAAAGGCTTAATAAAATAAAATGCAGTATTATTTAAATTATGATTACTTCTTAATCCCTATTTTGGGTTAGATTTATATTCTCTCTCATGCTAAAAACTTTTCCAATAATGTTGACAGCATCATTATACTTTGTAAAACAAATTTATAAGATAGAGAGTTTTTCAGGGTATTTGCAAACATTTGATAGTTTCTTCATCTGGGAATGATCTTTTTAAACAGAATGGAAAACGTATGTTTTCGTTTGTGGCCTTAATAGTGAATCCAAGTGTTTTTCTGGTAAGTTATTCTAAAAAATGGCGAATTCACCTGAGTTAAATATATTTTTATTTTTTTGCAACCAGCAGACTACTATGACACAACAGCAATCATAGTAAACTATAAAAGGAACATCAATTGTGTCAAAGAGAGAATAGAATTTAAAATCTTAGAAAAATAAAGTAGCATGATCATCATTTATAGCATAGATGAGAGGGTAGGTAGCAGAAGAGGAAAAGCATTAATTCTAATGGTAGATCAAAGAAAAGAAACTTGACTGACAACAGCTAAAGCTACAACAGCTTTTTTTTTGCATTTCATGCCAAATCTTTTTAAAAAATATTTTATTGATTATACTATTACACTTGTCCCATTTTTCCCCCCTCTCCTTTACTGCCTTCTATGCTGCATCCCCTCTTCCACCAGCATTCCCCAACCTTAGGTCATGTCCATGGGTCGTACATATAAGTTCTTTGGCTTCTACATTTCCTATGTTATTTTAACCTCCCCCTGTCTATTTTGTACCAACCATTTATGTTTCTCATTTCCTGAACTTTCCCCCCACTCTCCCCCTCCCCACTGATTACCCTGCATGTGATCTCTATTTCTGTGATTCTGTTCCTGTTCTAGTTGTTTGCTTAGCTTTTGTTTACAGTTCAGTTGTTAACAGCTGTGAGTTTGTTGTCATTTTATTGTTCATATTTTTGATCATCTTTTTTTTCTTAGACAAGTCCCTTTAACATTTCATGTAATAAGGGCTGGGTGGTGACGAACTCCTTTAATTTGACTTCATCTGGGAAGCACTTTATCTGCCCTTCCATTCTAAATTATAGCCTTGATGGACAGAGCAATCTTGGATGTAGGTCCTTGCCTTTCATGACATTTAATACTTCTTTCCAGCCCCTTCTTGACTGCAAGATTTCTTCTGAGAAATCAGCTGATAGCCTTATGGGAACTCTTTTGTAGGTAACTGTCTCCTTTTCTTTCGCTTTTAAGATTCTCTCCTTCTCTTTCATTTTGGGTAATGTAATTATGATGTGCCTTGGTGTGTGCTTCCTTGGATCCAACTTCCTTGGGACTCTCAGAGCCTCCTGGACTTCCTGGAAGTCTATTTCCTTTGACAGACTGGGGAAGTTCTCCATTATTTTTTAAGTAAATTTTCAATTTCTTGTTGTTCCTCTTCTCCTTCTGGCACCCATATGATTCAGATGTTGGGACATTTTAAGTTGTCCCAGAGGCTCCTAAGCCTCTCCTCATGTTTTTGCATTCTTGTTTTTTCATTCTGTTCTGGTTGAATGTTGACTTCTTCCTTCTGCTCCAAATCGTTGAGTCCCAGTTTTGTTCCTGTCACTGTTGGTTCCCTGTACATTTCTCTTCCTTTCACTTCTTCCTCTATTTTGTGACCATACTCAACCATTTCTGTGAGCATCCTGATCACAAATGTTTTCAATTGTGCATCTAATAGGTTGGCTATCTATCTCTTTATCACTTAGTTCTATTTTTGGAGCTTTGATCTGTTCTTTCATTTTGGATATGGATATGTATGTATGTATGTGTGTGTGTGTGTATACACACACACACACACACACACACACACACACACACAGTCTCTACATGCCTGATGCCTATTATATAGTAAGGGGTGAAGCCTCAGGTATACACCAGAGCAGGGCAAATCACATTGCTGTGTTGTGATGCTATATGTGTAGAAGGGGTCTGAGAAGAAACAATGTCACTTGCTCAGCTCTCAGCTGGCTTTCACTCACTTCCCCCTCTACTCACAAGCAAATTGGGCCCTTCTGGTACTGATTCATGGGTGGGTGGGTAGGTTTGTGTATGTTCTAGGACCCTGGGGGGTCTCTCCAACGAACTCTCCAGTGAGGTTGGGAGCTTCTCCCGCCACTATAACCCCCATAGCTTTTTGTAGTCAGAGGTTTTGAAGCTTTATTTCCCTGAGCTGGAACTCTGGGTTGTGCAGTATGTCTCACTCCACAGTTGTTCCTCCTGGTTTACCCTCACACAAATGTGGGACCACCTGCTCTGCCAGCTGCCACTTCGCCTAGTCCGCCAGCCTCTCCTGCCCAGTCCTCCACCCACCACTTTGCTGTGCATTTTCTCTGCCCCTCCTATCAGTGTGGTTATTATTTTGTTGTTTTTAAATTGGTTGTTCACCTTCTTTTGTTGTGGGAGGGGGCAATGTATATCTACCTATGCCTCCATCTTGCCTGGAAGTCAACCCAAATCTTTTCATTAAAATATTTTTTCTTACATAAAGCACTTACATGAAAATTTTGGTGAAAGAAATATTCTGCCTATTTAATGCACTTTTCATGTGTTACAAAGTCTGACTCAGAAAAATAAAGAAAAACAGAATATCAAATATAGATATTTTCAGATAAATGTCAGAACATAAACATACCTCTTCCTAGGGGCTATGGTACTTTTTCTTTATCATAAAGATGTTTTTAGATTTTATGATGGAAGGAAGGCAGTTAAACTTACCTGCCGCACAAGCTGCTAAAAATTTTTCACTCTTACATAGGCGTTCAGCAATAAGATGTGTACAATTTTTGTATTTCTGGAAGGACAAACCACATGAAAAAATGTTAGAAAGGTAAAATTTCCTTTATGACATTCTTCTCATTCCTAAAATATTAAGGGGACATCTTATCATTTTTAGGCAAGTATTTTAATGTTATTTTTCTACATCAATATTTGGTAAGTAAAGTTTCTGTACTCACCTCACTCTTAATAAAAGTGCAATCTAGTTTTAAAAGCAATTTGCCTAGGGCTTCCTTTTCTTCCATCTTAAATCCTGTCATCTGAATGACATGCTTCGGGGCACCATCTTCCATCTAACATATATACACATAAAGAAGGTAACATATTAGAGATATTATTCACTGGGTTAAAATTATTATTTTTCTTATTTAGGAATGCTAAAAATAAAACTAAAACCATTACATTAAATATATAATGAACTAAACCAAGCTGTAAATACCAAATTAAAATTGCCTATTAAAATAAAAATTAGATTTAAAATTTGTCTTCTCAAAATGTGACAAAAAGAGTGAGATTTTTTTCCTAATTTGAACATGGAAAGTTTGCCATACTACATTACTTTCCACTAAGATACACTGATTAATATAGTTCTTCTTATATTATACATTAGCTATATATTATATAAATATCAGCATGTTAGCTTCATTTTAAAAGTACTGTTGTCCCTGGCTGGTGTAGCTCAGTGGATTGAGCGCGGGCCTGCGAACCAGACAATCGCGGTTCGATTCCCAGTCAGGGCACATGCCTGGGTTGCAGGCCGACTCCCTGCAGGCCAGTTCCCAGCAGGGGATGCACAAAAGGCAACCCTACATTGATGTTTCTCTCCCTCTCTCCTTCCCTTCCCCTCTAAAGATAAATAAATAAAATCTTAAAAAAATAAATAAATAAAAGTACTGTTGTGGTTTTTTTTTGTGTAGGGAGACTAGATGAAAGAAGGTGAAGGGACTAGCCAAAGAACATATATACATAACTCATAGATACTGACAGCAGTTTTTATAGTTGTTGAAAGCCACTTTTATCAGAGGATTATGAGTGTTTTAACCACATATAATTTACCTACTACATGCATTTTATTTATGTATTCAAGAGTTTCATAACCTGTTTAGGAAGCTATTTCAAATAATGTTAAGGAAGTTTGGGTAGGTTTAAAAACCTAAAATCTTGCGTAAATCTAAAATCTGGTAACAGAGAAAGTAGTGATAATCAGAATATATAGAAAGCAATAAGAATATCACTGTAATGCTACTCAAGTTTTATTTAAAGGTTATCCTTTGAGTTTTATTGTTCTGCCTCCTGAGAATTAAATATATTTTCTACAGACTTGTAAGAAAAACAATCATAGTATGTTCCTCTTCTGGACAAAATTAATACCTATTTTACAATTTAAATGTTAATCATTAACAAGGTGATATTTTATTATATTTTTTGGTTTGATGCAAAAAGGATTTAGATTTTCTAGAGTCAGTGTATAATGCAAGGTTTTCATCTTAAATCTTATAGTATTTATAATGAAATAAACATACCCACTTTGTATATTTAACATTTTGTGTCAGAGTCCATAATACAATAAAAACAGGGCCAATTGTGCTTAACAGTAGAAACTGGCAAGGCTTTGTAAAGGAATTTTTTCCTTTGAAAAACAAACATGAAATAGAAGTGAAACAAAAAAAGGGGGAGGGAAAAAATATAGCTGAAATAATAGGGCATCCTGATTCAAACACTATGAATATTAAAATATGATTCATTAATCTTCATTAAAATATAAATATTGAAAATAATCAGAATATACATTTATTCACAAGTTTATCAGAAAAATTGGGCTATCTGCTTAACTTTCACAGATTTTTGAATCCTAGTGATAGCATACAATAAGCAAAGATTAAATAACAAATTTCAATAACCTAATAGCTTCCTATAATAAAATGATCTACTCGAAGTCACTGCATTTACAATACATTTAGCAATGCTTCTTAATATCACATTATATGATGAACTAATAGCCTAGATCACAGATCTTACTCATATAGTACCATAGGAAAATTGATATCTTCATATATAAAAATAGCCATATACATATATATATGGATAGATTTGTTTTTATTTATGAAATTAGTGGTTTAATGGTTCTTTCTATGACCCTGCAAGATTAAGAAAACAATAAACAGTAGCCTAATATGTCAATCAACCCAAACAGAACACTACATACAACTGCTGTGATACCTATTAATGATCCAAGTCCTTAAAAGTAGGGTAAAGTTTTGTACAGGTCGTATGTTCTAGGGTATGGAAAATTAAGAGGTAACTTCTAGAAGTCTTTCAACACAAGAAAGAAAGTAAATATACTGCAATGTAATTGTACTAGTGGTATTTCTAGGGAAATTATGTATTTTTCTGGAACTTATAAAGGAGGTGGTCCTTCAAGCATTCACACAGAAGATACTATCCTAACACAACAAAGGAGAGGAGTGTAAAAAAAAAAGAAGAGCATTTACTTAGTAGTTAAGTGTTATCTTTACTATAAAAAAATTAAAAATCATATACTAGATTTTTATTTACAAAAAATAGTTTTATAGTAATTTTAAAAAACACTGTAGCAATTTAAATAAATCTAGTCACTTACCTTGAACCATATAATGCATACAACTAAGGAGATAATGATTGTGAACAGAGCTGGCATTTATGCAGAGCAAGCAACTGTCTCTGTGGTGTGGACTTTCCCAAAATATCTCCCACATGGGCCTATCCCTGATGCCTGAAATTCCATTGCAGTTTGTGCCAGTTAGAAATGCAAATAAACCTATAGCATTCATCATAATTAAGAACATTATGCACTTGCTTTTTGGGTCTTATGAATTCTTTATGACACATAGCTATAATACGCTGAAAAGTCAGAGAAAAGTAGAGGTGGGAATACAGATTATGAATACAAGAGGCAGAATTTGAAGTGCAGGGTGTAACAGTTGGGTTAAAGAAGAAAATGCTACAAGAAAAAGGGGGGCTAAAGAAATGTTTTAATAGAGGCCTGTGGTAGGAAAATAAGGAGAAACTTTTCCTACTGTGCATTAAAATTTTTTTATGACCAGTCATTGGGTATTATACAACTTGGAGAATATAATGAATCTTATAAGTTGTATGCTATTAACTAAGATAACTAAGGGATTTATAAAAGTTTATAAATCCCTTAAACTTTACTAAAAAGTTTATACAGTTTATATTTGCATTTAAGAACTAAAAATTTTCTTCAAAGTAAGTTTTACTGACTTGTCTCCGTCTAAATTAACACATGCTTATTACGGAAATTTTGAAAAATACTACAAAGTATAATGATTGAAATCATCTCTAATTCTTTCATCCTATAATATCACTGTTAATATATGGGGATGGGGAAAGGAGTTTGAATTGAAGGTTTTATGCATGTTTATGAATATATATACCACAAAATTTAAATATCATATGGTTCTCTATCTTAGTTTTTATATAAAATTATATTGTGATCATTTTTCCAAGCCACTGAATATTCTTCAGTTTTAAGGCTGTACAGTTTTAGGGCAAACCAGTGGTTTCTTAATGTTCCTTATTCAACTGAAGTATTTTAATTTTGAACCTACTTCTTTTTTTATTTTAAACCTAAGGAAAATACCTTTAATAACCTCTCCTGGAAAGAATACACCATACCTTGAATACAACCAATACTGCTGCTCTGAATTAAAGTTTGAAAGATTTTCATGATTCATGTTATCTAAAGAATTTAGCTGGGAAAATAATAAGCGCTAAAACTAGGAAAAGTCAGTTAACATGTTGGATCTATGCTTTAACTAATACTGCAAAAGTAGGCATTAATCACAGTACTCATACTGTGTGAGTAAAGTACTATTTGGTTCTGAATGCTATAACATCAAGTGGAGTTTAGGAATTCTGTACTCTCTGGGCCAAGGAGTCGAATTAGGCCTTTGTCTTAATTTCATTCAGTTGACCTTCGGATTTTTTTTTTTAAAGAGATGTAGAGTCTGGCCCTGGATGGTGTAGCTCAGTGGATTGAGTACAGGCCTGTGAAGCAAAAGGTTGCCGGTTCAATCCCCAGTCAGGGCACATGCCTTGGCTGCGGGCCAGGTCCCCAGTTAGAGGACACATGAGAGGCAACCACACATTTGATGTTTATCTCCCACTCTTTCTCCTTCCCTTCCCATCTCTCTAAAATTAAATAAATAAAATATTTTAAAAAAAGAGATGTAGAGTCTGTTGACTGTCCCATCCTTCGAAGATATGGAATGATCCTGTGTGTGTACAAATATAAACTAATTAATTTATTGAGGTCTGCAGTGGAAAGACATGGACGATGTTTTTACTTTAATGACATTATTTGGAAAAGAAGCAGTCATGATCAGTACATGAAGGAAGTGAAGAAGCAGTAGCCAAGTGACTATAGTGAGAAATGATAAGCTAAGAGGATTTATGGAGATAGCCATTAAATCCAGTACTGTACAAAGAACATGCTAGATTGGAGTTGCTAGCTTTAGTGATAAAGGGGCCTTTTACCCCTAAGGAGGTATAATGTTCAAGGAAAAAAGGAATGGACAGTAAGTATTGGTTAGCTATGGGGATGACAGTCACACCCACATCAATATCCCAGGGACTTTGTATTACTTAGTAGAAGCAAAAGGTCTAAATCTGAACAGGTCGGATTTCAACTGAGGACCTCCTGCAGTTTATGTACTTCCTATATTTAATTCATTTCCTTCTCAACAATTTAAGTGTTGTTTACCCTTCATATACAAGTTAAGGATACTGGAGAATCTGTGAGGTTAAGAAACAAGCTGAAGACTACACAACTAGTAAATGGTGAAACCAAGATTCAAAAATCAAAAATGGTGCAAAAACTATGCCTTTTCTGCAATACCATTCTGAATGAAGTATCAGAATCTTGTCTAATACTTTTAACCACAATATAATTTTACAAAGCAATCTATTCTCAGCTAGTGTAAGGGAAAAATAAATTGCACAGAAAGGAATCTGCTATGAGGGTGGGGAAACATTTAAATCAGCAATATCACTAAAAATGATAGTGATAAACAACTATATAGTTGTTTACATAAACAACTATAAATAAATTTCAGAAAAATAACACTAATGTTTAAACTTTCAAAGCATTTCTAGCAACCATGGAAAGAGGGACCTTTTTTTCCTTATAAAAAAGAAAGTTTTCATTACTTGCCTCTCAAAATGGATATGGCATTAATTAATCACTAGACTAATGCATATGGGCTTTTCACCTTCATCAAAAAATATTTAAAAAAACTGTTAGTAATAACAATTGCTACCTTTTTAAAAATCGTGTATTTTTATTTTATGATATAAAGAAAGTAAAAATTATGTGAACCTATAAGTTTTAGGAATAGTTTACTTTTAAGCAGGAAGATGTCCTTAAAGGGAAGAAACAGTACTTAGTGTATTTTGTGGCATATATTTCCTATTAGCATATTTAAGAAGAGTCAATTACAAGAGTAATGCAATATTCTATTTTATATATTTTTGAGGGAGAGTGTTCTTCACCATCTTTAGGTTTTATTATTCATATTCAGACTCTATAGTGAACTGTTTTTATTTTACAAATTTTTAAATAGTGAAGACTATTTAGAATAATCAAGAAAACACTGTCTAATTAATAGCTATACTATTGTTTTTCTAAAAACCAATGTTTTCAGATATTAGAGGAAATGGAGGATACTTATGAAATCTTAAGAGTTTCAACTATGAAAAGTACCCACATCTGACCAAGACTCTTTCACAAGATATATGTTTTTTGCTCTAGGGAAGTAGGAAAATATTCAATCATATAATCTAACTTTAAGTAGATAATGCAAAAGATAAAGTGGATTTCGAAAACAGATATAACAGGGGCTTATTTGCATTACTGAAGGCTGTCTTTACAATTAAAATTTACCCAATCAAGTATCTGAACATCCAGGTTCATTTAAATGAACTCTGAGTTAACTTAGACTTGACAAATTAATTAATTCCCTTATAAAAATCCACCCAAAACTACCAGTTTATGTAGTGAACACCTGCAATACAGGTTAGTCAAACTTTCCTAAAATGGGAACATCTTGCACATCAAAAGACACTTCTAGGAATTGAGGCATAATAAAAAACGAGAAAGTTCACTAGGTACAGTGTCACACGTATACTGTAAACTCTGTTAACTTTCCACCCCTGAAGTCTCAACGGTAATTTTTTTTGTTGTTGTTGGTACAGAATAGTCATTTGTTTAAAGAGAGAAAAAGAGGGAGAGCGAGCGAGCTCCCTTGGAGCTTCCAAAATGAAGCTCTAATTTCTGCGTGAAATTGTGATTTGGAGTAACCGAGGAAGGCCAACTTTTTGCCAGTATTTAATCAGAGGCCTTGGGAGTGAAAGAAATCCCAGAATTACCATTATGTCTCGTTCCAAGCCTTCACTCAGCTAAAATATTTTAATTCCCAGGAAAACAGCCCTCCCCTCCTTTTTAGGAGAACGTGTGTGTACGTGTGTTATGTTTAAAGGCCTACAGTAAGCTGCAGAGATACGCTGACTACCATTTGAATACGTTTAAAAATTCTACTATGAAGAAAAGAATGACACCATTTTTCCTCGTCACAGGGAGGTGGGCCTGGGGGATCCCAGCCACCTGCCGTGACGCGAAATTATGGAAAAGAGCCAAGAATCTGGGACCTAGGGAGAAGCGTCCCAGGCGATTCTATGGAAACGATAGACGCGCAGGCCTAGCTCTAGGCTTGCAGAGGAATGAGCAGCGAAACAGCGCAAACAGGAGGCGGGGAAGCTGCTGGGCCCAGCCCTGCAGAAAGGGGGGTCGGTGGCCAACCCCTCCGCAGCACGGGCAGAGTGGGGCGGGGTCTGGGACTGCCGCCCACCCACGCGCGGGAGCCTCCTCCTCCTCCTCCTCCTGCGAAAGAGATCGAACAGCGGCTGCAAAAAGCGCAAGAGGCAGCGCCGCAGTTGATCACCCCAGCCCCTTCCCAGCCTCACAGGAGTGGAAGAAACTTCGGGGGCACGCAGGAAACATCCCCACAGTCAGGGTACATTGTGTCTTCCGAGCTGAGGCCCTTTACCTTCCAGGCCGGAGTGTCTCGCTCCCTTCGGGTGGCGGTGGTGACAAGGGGAGACGACTGACGCTGCAGCACTCGCTGCTTCGCTAATCCGGGCTCTGGGAAATAATTTCCCGCCGCGCGCTCATGGCCCCGGAAGCTGTTGTGTTACTTCCGGGTGGTTGTCAGTGACTCTCTCCAGCCGTCGTCAGGTGGTCTGAGAGGGCGCCCCGCTAGATTCTGGTGGGCTGGCCAGCCTCCTGCTAGATCCGCGCAGGAGGTGGGATGCGGTAAGTGATTTTTTGAGTTGCCTCCTGGGCCTGCTATTTCCGGTCAGGACACCGTACAGCATTTTTCCTGGACCTAGAAGTGAGCGGGAGAGGGTTGAACCAGGGAGTCCCCATCCATCCCTGAGTCGCTTAACCCTCTGTGCTGCTGGAAAAGGCCCTGTGTGTAATCTCGGCTTACCATCTTTTTCACTCGGAGTATCTACAAGTTGGGAATTGATCTCCCGTCCCCAGGTGTCCCTGCTAGGCAATGCCAAGGAAACAGGTACCCCCAACTCAGTGTAGTACCTAGTCTCTCTACCAATAATCAGAGTGTTCTTACTCTACCGTTGGCAGGGTTTGTCATTCTCAATTTTCGAGAATTGCTTTACCATCCTTTATCCTGAGTACTGTTTCCATTGCCTTGGATTGCAGTGCCTGAAAAAGAGGCAGTCGTGGACATCTTTTTACCAACATTTTGGAAGTTGGATGAGCGGTTCGTACCTGATTTAGAATTAATTCAGCGTTCCCGCTGCAGTTTTGAATTGGGTGAGAATTGTCTTTATTTTACTGGTTGCTATCACCTAATGAGATAGAGAACAAGCTTAAAATTTCAAGAACGCTCTTTAAATACATGTTTCACCTTTTGGAAACACCAGTGATCAGTAAATAGGTGCACCTTCTTGAAAGAAGTGCTGGCTCACTGTCCAAGCTTCCTAGATAAGAAAGGATTCAGGAGAATTTTGGTTGGAGATCTGAGGTAGGCAGAATAGTTGTGAAGAGAAATTGCTTCCGGAAAAGGGATAATATGAGGTAAGGTGCTCTTTCAGCCCAAGATTAAAAAACAAACAAAAAATCCAAACCAACGTGATGTAGTAAACCTTGGAGACTTTCTTTGAGTAATGCTGTTTCTTCAGGTAAATAGTTTCCACTCCTCACCACCTTATATTTAAATAATCTCTCTCTCTTTCAGAGAAGCCAGCTGATTGATTTTTTTTCAAAACATCCAGTTGTAAAATGAGTTCTAAGGATATCTGTACCATAAAGATCAATGTAATAAGTATGTTTAATTCGAGGCCTCTGATGCATCAGCAAGAGCCTTTTTACTTTTTGAAAGTACAGCACCATGTTTAATCTTGATTAATAACAACGAATTTTTATAACCTTTTTTAATCTCAGTTTCGCCATTTTTATAGAATCTTGTGTTTTTCCTTTATTTCTCCAATTGAAAAAAATTGTAATAATTTAAGGGAGGTTACATGTTTCTTCTTTATAGCAACTAGTTCTTAAGTAGACACTGATTTTTTTAAATCATTACTCTTGATTTGTGATACTGCCTTTCAAATTAATATAGCCAACCACCAATACTAACCACAAAGAGCTATTTTCTGCCAGGCACTTTACATTCATTATGTTATTTAAACTGACTATACTTCTACAAGAAAAATCATATTATCCCTATTTTGCAAATGTTTTATATTGGGACCCAAAGATGTGTGACTAATAATCAAAGATGTTCCCACAAATTATGCAATTAAATGACAATTGAGATTTGAACCCAATCTACCTGACTCCACACTTTGGCTTCTTTACCAGGTTCATAATTAATCATAACAGAATCATTTTCACTGTCACATAAAATTGGATAGATGATAGGTGTATCACATTCTTGTGTTAAGAAAGTAAGGAATTAGTTTCTTATGTTAATGTGTTAAGGATGAAGGAATGTATTAGAGATTATAGAAATTATCATAAGGTATGACATATAAATAATTAAATTTCTTTTTTGCATTGATCCTTGGCCAGTTTTATTATCCTAACTCAAACAAATATAGGCAATCTGGAGACCATCAGTATATTGGTGACCCTAAATCCAACTATATCTATAGGCAACTGTTCACATACATTTATATACATATACCCTTATGCATGGTGTGGATGTATGGAGAAAGTGAGTGAATGAGCACAAATTCATAAAATTTAATTTTTTAATGTGCTGTAAAGAACTATTACTATTTACTGGTTATTAGTAAAACTATTCTCCCCTATTCATATAATCTTCAAACAGATGGTAATTATCATATGTTTTAAGGGAATGTGCTTAATTAAACCTGCCCATTCCAATATTCTACTTAATGTAGAGAAATAGAAATGGCCTAATTGTTAGAGAATTCACTAAAATATAGTTGAAATGACAAATACTGGAAATGACAACAATTGGAAAGAATATCCTGTTTTACTGAGACATAAGTATAAAAAATGTACATAACTAGCCTCAAATTCTAATGTGCATTATATTTATTTTATAATATTTTTTATTTGATTGATTATGATATTACATTTGTTCTATTCCCCCCTCCGTTCTCCTCCACCCTGCACACCCCTCCCCCACCATTCCCCCCCTTTAGTTCATGAACACATGTCTCAAGTTCTTTAGATTCTGTATTTCCCCTACTATTCTTACCCTCCCCCATCTATTTTCTATCTAATATCTATGCTACTTATTTTCTGTACCTCCTCCCCCCTTCTCTATCTCCCACTCCCCTGTTGCTAACCCTCCATGTAATCTCCATTTCTATGGTTCTGCTCCTGATCTAGCTGTCCTCTTAGTTTGCTTTTGTTTTAGGTGTGGTTGTTAATAACTGTGAGTTTGCTGTCCTTTCACTGTTCATATTTTTTATCTTCTTTTTCTTAGGTAAGTCCCTTTAACATTTCATATAATAAGGGCTTGGTGATGATGAACTCCTTGAATTTGATCTTATCTGAGAGGCACTTTATCTGTCCTTCCATTCTAGATGAAAGCTTTGCTGGATGGAGCAATCTTGGTTTTAGGTCTTTGGATATCATGACTTGGAATACTTCTTTTCAGCCCCTTCTTGCCTGTAAGGTCTCTTTTGAGAAATCCACTGACAGTCTGATGGGAACTCCTTTGTAGGTGACAGTCCCCTTATGTCTTGCTGCTTCTAGGATTCTCTCCTTCATTTTAATCTTGGCTAATGTAATGATGATGTGCCTTGGTGTGTTTCTTCTTGAGTCCAACTTCTTTGGGACTCTCTGAGCTTCCTGGATTTCCTGGAAGTCTATTTCCTTTGCCAGATTGGGAAATTTCTCCTTTATTATTTGTTCAAATAAGTTTTCCACTTGTTGCTCTTCCTCTTCCCCCTTCTGGTACCCCTATAATTTTGATGTTGGAATGTTTAAAGATGTCCTGGAGGTTCCTAAGCCTCTCCTCATTTTTTTGAATTTTTGTTTCTTCATCCTTTTCGGTTTGGTCATTTTTTCCTTCTTTCTGGTCTACTCCCTTGATTTGAGTCCCAGTTTCCTTTCCATTACTATTGGTTTCCTATGCATTACCATTCATTTCAATTAGTTTAGCCTTCATATGTTACTCTGATTTGTGGCTATAATCAACCAGTTCTGTGAGCATCCTGATCACCAGTGTTTTGAACTGTGCATCTGATAGTTTGGCTATTTCTTCATCACTTAGACTTATTGGCTCTGGGGCTCTGAGTTGTTCTTGAGCTATGTTTTGATCTGTTTGTGCCTGTTACATATGAGGAGAGGCACCTTAGTTGTTCACCAGGGCGGGGCCACCTAGGTCGCTGGATTATGATGCTGTATGTGGGGGCGGGGTCAGAGATGGAGCAATGGCGGTCCTCTCTGCTCCCCCAGTCCGCCTCACCGCTCAACCCCCCCCATTTATCTGAGCGTAAATGTGCAAGCCCCACCGCCCTGTGCTTCCCAGTCTCAGTGCTCGCTTCTTCACTGGTTTATCTGCGCACATATGCTCTACCGCAGACAGCCAGCCAAGCCTCTTCCCTGTGTCCGCCAGTACCTAGCCCGCACCTGGGATCCGCACCCTCGGCTTCCTGTGCACCTCCCGGGTTGTGGGATCTTCCCTGTCCAACCTGCTCAGATGCTGACTAAGCCCCTCTCACCGGTTTAGCTGAGCATTTCATTGTTCTCGCACTCCATATTGTCGATTTTCTGTGTGGTTTGGTTGCGTTTATTGTTGTTAAAACTTGTTGTTTTTAGGTTTGGTTGTGCGAGGACGCAAAGTGTTTCCATCTATGCCTCCATCTTGGTGGAAGTCTCTAATGTGCATTTAATTATATTGCATTAACTTAACTATATGAAAGATATTTGCCTTGGGTATCCCATAGGTAGAGCTCAGCAGTATTTTGTTTTCGGTCACATTTCAGTGCTTATGAAGGTTGAGGTTGTATCAGTTTTTTACCCTGCCACGTATCGCTCTGCCTAACATGTAGTAAGTAGGGTCTTAATAAACACTGAATGAACAATTAAATCTACAGAGAAGTACTTGTGTATGTGTTTTTTAAAAGAGACTTATCACATAGATAAATGCATACTTATTTATTGCTACACACTTTGACTTCGAAATAGTATGTCCACTTCACAGTTATCCAGAAAAGGCATCCTACAAAGAAAACTGGGCATTGTGACAAGCTATAAGAGAATACCTAATATTTATTGTTGCTTACTTTCTTCTATGTAGTGTTACATTTAACCCTCACAGCGCTATAGGAGTTTATTATCCACCTTTTTATAGATGAAAAAACTGAACCAGGGATAAGATTTGTAAATCATCATAGGTTACAAACAAGCATGAAGTGTCAGAGCTGTGATTTGAACCAATGCTGACTCCAAAGACCAAAATCTTTTTTTTTCAAGTCTTTTTTTTGTTGTTAAATTAGTTGTCCCAATTTTCCCCCATTGCTCTCTCCTACCCTGCCCCCACTCCCCAGTCATCCTTCCGTGTTGTCCAGGTCTGTGAGTCCTTTATACCTGTTCCTTGACTGTGGGGGTGACTCTTCCCACAAGTCCCCCAGTCCACCACGGATAAAAGTAAACTACTAAGACATGATCTGCTTGGGGAGGAGAGTTGGCCAGTTTTTCCGAGGGAAAAAAAAGGCCTGGAGGCCCTTCCTCCAGGGGCTTCTATTGGGTTGTAATACACAGGAACACAGGGCGGCAGGGATCAAACAGTAGATAACATTTCAAAGAACTCTGAGGGCTTAGTGTGAGTCAGAGTCTGTCAGGAAGGGAGTTTGCAGAAACTTCGGGGTTTCCTGGTCGGGTCCTTAACATATAAATGAAAGCACTCTTATCAAAGCAGGTTTCACAGGATTTTGAGGAATTCTTTCTTATGCCAGATTTCTCCCCGGATCCTGCTCTAGCAAGGCAAGAAGCTGCACTCCTCTCCATCAGGTTTTCAGGCTTAAGTGGATTAGAGCCAGGAAGCACTTCTCCCAAAGGACAAGGGGACTTGTGCTATGTCAAAGTGGTGGTGGTGGGGCAAGGAAGGGTCTATTGCTCTCTCTTTGCCACAGCCCCCCGAGTCCTTCCATGAAGGCCTCCCAAGTAATCCAGTCTGGCTTAGGTTGCCCCTGGCTGTGAGGAGACTTACCCATCATGGACTTCCCACCATGCTTTGAGGGCAGAGGGAGGAAACTGAGGCAGCATTTGCTACCAGAGACAAGCTTTGTCTCCTGTGGCTCGCATTCCGGAGGTTGCTCACTCATCCTTAGCCATGGGGGTTAGTAACAATTCCTGGAACCAGTCAGAGTGTTGCTCTCCCCCACCCTACCCGCCGCCCACCAGTTAATCCCTCCAAGTTGTCCATGGCCATGGGTCCTTTATACATGTTCCTTGACTAGACCTTTTCTTTCAGCTGTTATCCCCTTACTCTCTTCCCCTCTGGTCAGTTGTTTTGTTCCTTATTTCCATGCCTCTGGTTCTGTTTTTCTCACTTGTTTTTTTTGATAATATGGTATTTGTCTTTTGCCACCTGGTTTATTTCACTTACCATAATACTCTCCAGTTCCATCCATGCTGTTGTAAAGGGTAGCAATTCCTTCTTTCTTTCTGCTGCTTAGTATTCTATTTTATAAATGTACCACAGTTTTTTCAAATACCATAATCTTAACTACTTTGTTATATGCCTCCAATTAGGTTTTAATCCTGGCTTGTCTGCTAACCAGGTATATGTATACACGGGGAATTTTATTTCTCTGAAGATCATATCTCTCATCTATAAGATTCAGAGGTTGGATTAGATGGTTTCTAAGGTCCCTTCCAGCTTTAAAATCCACTGACTTTAGTTGACTTTTATGTATTAACTCAGTGCAGCTGTTCTCTAGTGTGCTAGAAAACCATGAGTGGAATTTTACATGGATGTATTTGTTTCTTTAACATTGGTAGCTGTACAATTATGTTTTTGTAATGGAAAGAACAAGACCAAAATTTAAACAAAACAAAACAACTCAGCCATACTTTTGGCTAGCTTATGACCACAGTAAGTCAGTGAACCTTGTGAGCTTATGTTTTCACATGTGGAATGGATCCATGAGAGTGCTGTGTGGGTTAAGTGCAGTGATATACAGAAAGCCTCAAACATACCATCTGGCACACAGTTGCCATTAAATGAATATAAATTTTCTTTCCCCCAGTCTTGTAAGGATAACAGAAGATTGGTGGATATAAAAATGCTTTATAAATTAGCCAAAGGTGATAAATCTTTTCACTTACAGTCTGCTAGGAAAGATAAAGGTATATACACAAATAGTTATTATATTATGAGAGACAGTTTACATGTGATCATTGAACACAGAACATGATGGGAAAACAGACAAGAAATTCGCTTCAAGGAGGGCAGATAGGGAAAGACATCATGAAGAAGGTAGTGCTGAATTTGGACCTTAAAGAATGTAAGGGTTTTGGTAGGGGGACAAGATGGAAGAGTGTTCCATTGAAGTATGAAAAGGCGACAGAAGAGAAAATAGTGACTACTTCACTTCATATGTGTAGGCTAATAGTAAAGAGAAAATGGCTGAGTTTAGAGTAAGCTCTGGATAACAGTGTGATCATGCTAAAGACATTAGGCTTTTCACAGTAAGCAGTGATTTGTGTGAATTATCAGGATGAGGTGGAGAGTGGGTTGCCATTTGATTTCTTTATTGTGGAAATAACACTCATTTGTTACAGAAATAAGAATATACAAATAAATGAATAATTGCCCATGATCCCACTTCAGCCCCAGATCTTCCCTTGCCCACTGTCCCCCACTCCCATCCAGATCCCCTCCTTGCTGGGGAGCACCCCTCTGTTTTTGGTGAACTCTGCTCAGGTTGGCCCAGAGGTGGGAGGGAGCTCGGAGGGGACATCTATCTCCCCATATCTGGGACTCACATTGGGACTGGTCCACAAACACATAGAGAGGGTGGGGGCTTAGTACTGGGACGCAGCTGCGATGGTAGTAGGGTTCTGAGCCCCTCAAGTTCTGAGGTCTTCTCACCCCTTCTTGCTGTCTCCTCTGTGGCTCCTGATCCTGATGTCTGTGACTCTAAGCAACCATTTGCTTCTCTCAGAACCTCAGTTTTCCCATCTAAAGTCACAGGTCGAACTGGGTAGAAGACCCTCAGGCTCTTCTCTGCCGGAAGTAATTCTAGGACAACCACGGTGGGGTCAGACTTAGATGTGCCTCTCCTTCCTGTGCTCTGGCCCTCCTTTCTACTCCATGACCTTCTGTGAAGCCTTCTCCACAAATAGCAAAACAAAACAAAACAAAACAAAAAACACCCCACAAAAACCCCATCCCCTTTCTAGCATTCGAATACGATTGAGTTACTCCCAGGCTGTTCACCATTAGTCTCTGCCAGTCAGAATGCAGACTGCTGCTAGGCTGTATCTTTTTTTTTCTCTGGGAAGCAGGGTTTGTTCATTAGAAGTAAAGATTCTGCAGACCTCACCTCATCAGTTGACTCTGGTTAAGGGAAGTTTTTGAGTCTGGAGGCAAAGGCAAAAATTATAATTATGTTAAGAAGCCTGAGAATGTGGAAAAAAGAATATTGTTTCCCAGCCTCAATTGTTGATAGGTTATTGGACAGGTTTTTGAAACAATGCTCAAGCTATATCCTCATAAACTTCAGTTAAAATACAAGTAAACAAGGAGAGAGGCAGCTTAGGAAATATTCTAAATGGCTGCTATAGTATCTATATATTTACACATACCCCCACAGGAATTGACAACAAACATACAGCTGTTTAAATCCTTTAGGGAGTTTTTGCTGAATTAAGTTCTCATGAAAATGATCTAATTGCCATTTTGATTAATTAGGTAAAGGAGTATAATATAAAAGAGCTGAATTCAGAGACCACTTGAGCATGAGCTCAAACTCATGAACTTCTATGATCTTAAGAATTTACTTAAATTCCTTGAGCCCCAATTTGTCTATTTGTAAAATGGTAACATCAGCTGTATGGATTTATTAGGATTAAATGTGATAATGTATATAAGCACATAGTCATCAGAAAAATTTTATTAGAGATTGGTCTCACTTTTTTGTTGTTATTTAATAAAGTCTAATTGCTTTAAAATGAGGTCTGCAGTTCCAATTATGAAGTTAAATAGAACTGAGTTCAAATCCCAGCTCTGTCACTAGTTGTGTGACACTGGGGAAGTTACTTTTCTGTTCTTTCCTTATTTGTAAAATGGGAATAGTAATAATGTCTTCACGGGGCTTTTGTGGAGATTAAATGAAATAATGATGCATAAAGTTTAATATGGTGGCTGGACTTGTAAGCACTGTATTGGCTCAAATTCTCAAAGAAGCACATGCCAAAGAGGGATTTAGATATGCAAGGAGAAAGTGCCTGTGAAGGATAAAGAAGGGAGCAAGAGTGGGAAGACAGCGCCCTCAGTACAGGTCTGACAATCTGAAGGACTAGAGGAAGGAAGGCAGGAGAGAAGGGTCAGTAGTATCTCAAACTGCTTCTTAAACCAGGCCCATGGGGAATCTTTGAGCCAAATTCTTCTGTTAGAGGCATCTCATGTCACCCCAGTACTTGATATAATGTTAGCTATTAGTAAAAATAATTAACAGTTGTCATACACTATAATTTACAAATGTATTTAAATTTCAACTCTTGAATTTCACTGCCTGCCCCCACTTCCCCTAAGAAAAATATAATCCCTGCTCTCAGATGTCAACCTTATCATTTGAGACACATGTTCCCAGACTAACAGCTTTTTATATTTTATAATACAGTTTTGTTAGCCAGAGAACTATTAAAGGAATTAAAATATCTCTTGCAAGTAACAGTTGAAAAATGCAAATAGTAGCTAAGCAACTAATTTTTTTGATATTACATGGTTAAACACAAACTGCTGTGTAAATTTCTAAATCCAGGTAGCCAATAAATATAGCAATCTTTTTAAAGTACATTTTATTGATTATGCCATTATAGTTTTCCCATTTTTTCCTCCCCTTTATTCCCTTTCCACCCTGCAAACCCCCACCCTGCAGCATTCCCCTCCCCCTTAGTTCTTGTGCATGGGTTGTATGTATAAGTTCTTTGGCTTCTCTGTTTCCTATACTATTCTTAACCTTCCCTTGTCTATTTTATGCCTTCCAATTATGCTTCTTATTCCCTGTACCTTCCCCAAATTCTTCCCCTCCCCACTGATAATCCTCCATGTTATCTCCATTTCTGTGATTCTTTTCTTGTTCTAGTTGTTTGCTTAGTTTTTGTTTTTGTTTTTTAGGTTCAGTTGTTGATAGTTATGAGTCTGTTGTTATTTTATTATTCATTGTTTTTGATCTATTATTAGACAAGTCCCTTTAACATTTCATATAATAAGGGTTTGGTGATGATGAACTCCTTTAACTTGACTTTATCTGGGGAGCACTTTATCTCCCCTTCTATTCTAAATGATAGCTTTGCTGGATAGAATAATCTTGGATGTAGATCCTTGCCTTCCATGACTTTGAATACTTCTTTCCAGCCCATTTTTGCCTACAAGGTTTCTTTTGAGAAATCAGCTGACAGTCTTATGGGAACTCCTTTGTAGGTAACTCTCCTTTCCTCTTGCTGCTTTTAAGATTCTTTCCTTATCTTTAATTTTGGGTAACTTAATTATGATGTGCCTTGGTATATTCCTCCTTGGGTCAAATTCCTTTGGGACTCTCTGGGCTTCCTGAACATCTGTTTTCTTCACCAGATTGGGGAAATTGTCCTTCATTATTTGTTGAAATAAGTTTCCAACTTCTTGTTCTTATTCTTCTCCTTCTGGCACCCCTATGATTCAGATGTTGGAGCACTTAAAGTTGTCCCAGAGGTTCCTAAGCCTCTCTTTGTTTTTTTTAATTCTTGTTTCTTCATTCTGTTCCAGTTGGATGTTTATTTCTTCCTTTTGTTCCAGCTCATTGATTTGAATCCAGGTTTCCTTCCCTTCACTGTTGGTTCCCTGTACATTTTCCTTTATTTCATTTTGTATAGCCTTCCTTTCTTCCTTCTTTTTGTGACTGAGCTCAATCAGTTCTGTGAGCATCCTCATTACCAGTGTTTTGAACTCTGTATAAGTTGTCTATCTCCTCATCGCTTAGCTCTTTTTCTGGAATTTCGATCTGTTCTTTTATTTGGGCCATGTTTCTTTGTCTCCGTACACCTGTTCTGTTGTCAGGGGCGGGGCCTTAGGTATTCAACCAGGCAAGGCAACCTTCTTTGCTGTATTGTGGCACTGTATGCGGGGGAGAGTTCAGAGAGGGAACAATTCTATGCCCTCCTTTCTAGCCCCACTTTCTAGTGAACTGTCCTGTGAGATTGGGATTTTCTCCAGCTATTGCACCCACGCAGTGTTTTACAGATAGAGGTTTTGAGGCTTTAGTTTCCTGTTCAGCCAGCTCCACCTTGTCTGAGCAGCCCACCACCTGTTACCCTTCCTCTCCACTCAGCTGCTGGTCTCTAGTCTCTGCCCCTCCTACCAGTCTGAATAAACTCCTTGTTTTTCAGAGTTCCATGCAATTTGATTTTCTGGCACTTTTGGTGGTTTATTGTTTTTAAATTGGTTGTTATCCTTCTTTTGGTTGTGCAAGGATGCAAAATGTTTCTACCTATGCCTCCATCCTGGCCAGAACCAAATACAGCAATCTTAAATAACTGAGTAATGTTAATATCCATTTTCTTCCTTAACAAAGATACCTCTTTGGTTAAAAAGATCTAGATATTACAGTTTTGTTTGTCTGGGTCCTCTCCCCCTTATATTGTTTTTAATAATTAGCAATTGTGGAGATCAGTCAGTTCAATGCTTTTCAAATGGCAGGTCACAGCGCCATCAATTTGGTGACTGGTGAGCCTGCATTTTTGTTTCAGATATGTGTGGCTTCAGAATTTGGATATAAAATGTTTATAACTGTGAATCACAGTTGAATTTTAAAGCAAAAGATTAAACTAACTTCCTTTATCTTACATTAGGAATTGAGGACTATAGAGGTGATTTAACTTGACCAGATAACTTGAAACATGTGACTTGAACCAGAAGTTAGGTCTTAAGAATGCAACTTTAGAGCTTTCTTTTATATCATGCTTCCAGGAAAAGGCTTCCTATTTTCAAGAAGAGGCTTTTTGTTTGCTTTACTTACAGTTACTGTTTTCCAGTTGGTTAATATAGGGGTTTTTTCCCTGTCATTTTCATTACTTTTTTTTTTAAGATCTACTGAAAAGAACTCTTCCTTGACTCTGACCATTAAGTATGAGGGAGGTGGTTTCTAGCATTCAGCAGCTGTGCTGAATTTACAGTCTATTTTGGGGGGTGGGGGTGGGAGGAACACAGCTAATGCAACAGTTTAAGACTGGAGTTTACCTGATTTAACTAAGGAGTGAAGGAAGTTCTTTTTGAGGCTCATTATATTGATAAGGTTTTAATTTTTTCTAATACCAATGAATATCATTTTGTGCTTCATTGTTATGACATTCTTTACCCATTTTGTTTACATTTTTAGGCTTCAGTTCACCAAATATTTTTCATTTTTAAAATGCAAGTTTTGTGTAAAATCACATAATTTATTCATTAATAATAAAAATATATATGATTCTTTTATTTTCTAGCACATATTCATACCTGCCTTAAAAATGCCTATGAGCAATTTAGTAATGGTGACCTCTGTCCCCTACTATTCATAGATTTGACTGGGGAAGAGTTTCAGAAAGGTCTATTTACAAAAAGAACTCTCTTCTTAGGCTCAGTTTTTGTGTTGCCTGCTGCACCCTGGTATCCTGAGGCTGTCTGTGCTCATTGTTTGGATTAGGTTTATCCGGTAACTTAAACTCTTTCTGGGGTTTTCTCATTTAGTTAACTCAGCACTTCTCAAACATTCAGTTTCCGGAGTCCTTTACACTTAAAAATTATTGATGACCTCAGGGAGTTTTTATGTATATAATTATAGTTTTATTTATTATAAATTAAAATTTATTATTTTAAAAAGATTTAATTCAATAATAAAGCCATACATAGTAACATAAGTATTTTTTAAATAACTATATATTTTTTCCAAAATAAAAATTGTAATGGGAGAATACAATTATTTTATATTTTTGCAACCTCTTCAATGTCCGGCTCAATAGAAGAGAGCTGAATTCAGATTTGTTGCTATATTCAGTCTGTTACAGTATGTTTAGGTTAAAGTAAACAAAATCCAACCTCATACAGGCATGTAATTGTAAAAGAAAGGAGTATTCCAGTGTCCTTTTCACCAGAACAGTAACAAGTGATAGCTTCTTAAAGTTTAATTACAATATGGACTTTGAAATCATACCAATGAACTTTTTGTGCTCTGTTACTTTAAAATCCCTTGGTCTGTCTTGAACTTTGAATGAATCTTTACAAACTCATGATTTTGTCACAATGCATAGGCCATATGGGAAAAAATGACTCATTGAGGTATGCTGATCTTTTGAATCTTAATTCATTTTGTTATACATTATCAAAAAATTGCATGTTAATATCGGCAGCAGTCTCATTAGGAAAATCTTAAAATACTGGGAAACTGTCCATATGACAATATATGAATTTTCCAAAGTTTTTATATTTGCTTTGAAAGCTCTAATGTTATCATTAATAACACTAATATTTTCCTTGAAATGACAGTCCAATTTGGTTGATTTTGCGAAAATCTGTGGTATACCTAAAAGGTTAATAGAATTAATAATTTTTACTGTCAGATCGTTAAATGCACCTGGCATTCTTTTTTATTGCAACTGTGTGGCAGTGAAAAAATATGACCCCTTAAAGATACCTACATTCAACTTCCTGGCACCTGTGAATGTTACATTATATGGAAAAGAAAATTAAAGTTGTTGATCAGTTTACCTTAAAATAGTTTATCCTGGATTATCCAAATGGGTTCAGTGTAATCATAGTGATTCTCAAAAATGGTAGAAGACAGAAGAGGAATTCAGAGTGATTCAATGTGAAAAGGACGCCACCCATATAGCTAGGTGGAAAATGGGGGAAGTGGGCCAGGATCCAAGGAATGAGAGCAGCTTCTAAAAGCTGGAAAATGCAAGGTAGCAGTGGATTCTTCTCAGAGCCTCCAGAAAAGAATGCAGCCCTGCCAGTCATTGGTTTTGGCTTAGTGAGACCCAATTCAGATTTATGACAGGGAGAACTGTGAGATAATAAATTTGTGGTAACTTTTTACAACAGCAATAGAAAACTAATATAACTAATATAGTTTGGGGGACTGCACTTTGTGCTAGGGCACCATTGCTTTTGCACTCTTAGTACAAATGTCAACTTAGTGAATGTCTGGCTCAATGTCATATAATGTCTTATTATGAAAATAATGACCTTGAGAACCCCCTGAAAGAATACTGAGGCTCCACCAGGGAGCTTGTGTACCACACGTTGAGATCTCTTATGTAACCTCTTCTGTGTACTTTCTCTGTGTCAAGGGTAGTTTGGGTTTCTGGGATGCAAAAATAAAGAAGAAACGGTCCCTGTTTTAAGAAGATTATAATCTAGTGGTTGAAAGAGGTAAATAAATCAGTGATTGCAGATACCATAGAATGATAAGTACCCTAACTGATCATATCCGCAAGGGAAGGAAAGAAACCTAATAACTGTCTTCATGTGCTTTCAGTTTAGTGGGAGAGATCACAAAACTACCTACAAAATGCAAAGTGCTGTTAAGGAAATGTCTTCACTGACAGGGCAGGGGAGAGACATTTCCGTTTAGCAGTGTTGGGGGCTTCATTTTTTCCATACCTGCCCCAACACTTGTTACTGTTTATTTGTTATCTTTAGCTATTCTGGTGAGCCGTGAAGTTGTACTTCATGTGCTCTCAATTTGTATATATCTCAGTCAAGAAGATTGACACCTATAATTTCTTTTAAGAATTTTAGATATTTTAGCATTTATATTTGGGTCCTTGATGAAGTCTGAATTAATTTTTGAACATCTTTTTTTTGTCTTTTAAAAAAATTTTTATTTAGTTATTTTTCAAGTACAGTTTTCTATTTCTCCCATCCCAGCCCACCCCGCCCTGTGCTCCCCACCTCCCTCCCATTTCCACCCCCCTTATTATTGTCCTTGTGTCCTTCATACTTGTTCCTCTAAATCTCTCCCCTTTTTTTTCCCCTTAAATTCCCTCCCCTCTCCCCTCTGGTCATTGTCCCCTTGTTCTCTATTTCAGTGTCTTTGTTTTTATTTTGCTTGCTTGTTTGTTTTGTTGTTTAGCTTCCTGTTGAAGGTGAGATCATATGGTATTTGCCTTTCAACACCTGGCTTATTTCACTCAGCATAATGCTTTCCAGTTCCATCCATGTTGTTGCAAAGGGTAGCTCAGTGGATTGAGCGAGGGCCTGCAAACCAAACAATTTTTGAACATCTTTTGATGGAGTCTGACTTCATTTTGCTGCCTGTTGCTGTCCAGTTGTCTCAGCAACATTTCTTAAAAACGCTAATATTTCCCTATTGAATTTTCTTGAAACCCTCACCAGAAATCAGTTGGATGTCGTACGGCTGTGTTTCTGGACTCTGAGTTCCATTGCGGTGATGACATGCCCACCCTATGCCTGCCGTGTCACACAGCCTTGATTACTGTAGCTCTGCGATAAGTCTTGAAAGTGGGAAATGTGAGTTCTCTAGTGCTGTTCTTTTTAAAGATGGCTTGGTTATTCTGCGTTCCTTGTACTTCCATATGGATTTTAAAGTCAATTTGTTAATTATTGCAAAATAGGCAGCGGGATTTTGATAGGGATTGCATTGAATCTGTAGATTATTTTGGGAAGTATTGCCACTTTAACAATAGTAAATATTTCAATACATAAGCATGATTTTTCATTTATTTAGGTCTAATTCAGTTTCTTTCAAAGATGTTTTGTAGTTTGCAGTGAACAGGTCTTACAGTGTTTTTCGTTAATTTTTTCTTGAGTATTTTATTTTATTTGGTGCTATTGTAACTGAAATTATTTTCCTAATTTTATTTTCAAGTTGTTAATTGCTAGTGTATAGAAATATAATTGATTTTTGTTTGTTAATCTTATATGCTGCAAACTTTGTTTAATGTACTTATTAGCTCCAATAGTTTGAGGTTTTTGTTTTAGAATCCCTTAGGATTTTCTACATACAAGATCTTGTCATCTATGAGTAGATACTTTTACTTCTCCCTTTCCAGTCTGGATGCCTTCTATGTACTACTTTTGCCTAGTTGTCCTGACTAGAACTTCCAATAAAATGTTAACTAGAAATGCTAAAAGACATTCTTGTCCTGTTCCTAATCTTAAGAGAAAAGTTTTCAGTCTTTTACTATTAAGTATGAACTCAGCTGTGGGTTTTTATCCATGTCCTTTATCAGGTGAAGAGGTTCCCTTCCATTCCTAGTTTTTTGAGTGCTTTTATCATTAATGGGTGTTGGAATTTAACACATTCTTCTCTGCATATACTTAGATTATTATGTAGTTTTTGTCCTTTATCGTATTAACAAGGTATATTACATTGACTCAGTTTCCTATGTAGGTTCAACTTTACCATCGTGAATAAATTCTACTTAGTCATGGTATATAATTCTTTTATTTATTTGCTAATATTTTGAGTATGTTGCCTCCATATTTCTAGAGACATTGGTCTACAGTTTTCTTGTAATGTCTTTGTCTTATTTTGGGATCAGGGTAATACTGACCTCAGAGAATGAGTTGGGAAGTGTTCCCTCCTGTTCTGTTTTTTTTTTTTTGGAACAATCTGTGAAGCATTGGTGTTCATTCTTCTTTAAGTTTCTGGTAGAATTCACCAGCCAGTGAAGCCATCTGGCCCTGGGCTTCTGTTGGTGGGAAAGTTTTCAATTATTAATTCAATATGCTTACTTGTTAAAGGTCTACTCATATTTAAAAAATTTTCCTGACTCTTGTCAGTACTTTGTGTCTTTCTAGGAATTTGTTCATCTAGATCAGGGGCGTCAAACTAATTTTCACTGGGGGCCATCAGCCTCACAGTTGCCTTCAAAGGGCTGAATGTAATTTCAACTCCTTAACAGTTAAAGAGTAGTTACATTTGTACAGTCCTAAAATTATTTCAGCCCGTTGAAGGTAACCGTGAGGCTGATGTGGCCCCTGGTAAGAATGAGTTCAACACCCTTGATCTAGATTATAAAATTTGATGATATACATTTGCTTTTAGTATCCCTTCATAGTTACTTCTGTAAGTCAGTAATAATGTATCCTCTTTCATTCCTAATTTTAGCTCAATCCTTAATTGAGCTAAAGATTTGTCATTTGAACATGTTTTCAAAGTATCAACTTTAGTTTCATTACTTTTTTTCTGTTGGCTTTCTATCCTTTTTATTTATTCCCAGTCTAATATTTGTTGTTTCCTTTCTTCTGCTTGCTTTGGGTTTTGCTTCCCCTTCTTTCTTCTAGTTTCTTAAGGGTGAAGGTTAGCATATTGATTTTAGATCTTTCTTTTTTAATATAGGCAGTTAACCTGCAGTTTTATGTTCTTGTGATGTGTTTATTTGGCTTTCTTATTGAGGTAATACTGTCATTGAATGAGTTAGGAAGTTTTCTTTCCTTTGTTTTCTGAAAGAGACTGTGAAATGTTAGTATTATTTCATGAAATTCGGCAGTGAAGCTCTTGTAACTTTTCCTTATGGGAAAATTTTTGAATTAGTATTTCAATTTCTTTACCTGTTTCTTTACCCGGAATAGACCTATCTATTCCATTTTCAAATTTCTTAAGTCAGTTTTAGTCATTTATGTCTTTCTAAAGAAAATGTCTATAAAGTTGTTCATTGTGTTGTGTTAGAATCCTTTAATTTATGTATGGTCAGTTGTGGCATTTTTTTATTATTTTGGTAATATGTATATTGTTGTTCTTGATCAGTCTAGCTAAAGGTTTGCTATTTTGTTGATCTTTTCAAAGAACCAGGTTTTGATTTTATTTTCTCTATTTTTTTTCCTATCTTGTTTCACCTGTAATCTTTTGTGTTACTCCTTGCTTTGGATGTGGTTACTCTCCTTTTTTTAGTGATCCAATGTTATGTTATCTATTTGTGATCTTTATTCTGTTCTGGTAGAAGTGGAATTATAGATGTCCTTTTAAACACTGCTTTTTATGTATCCCATAAAATGTGACGTGTGTATTTTCACTATCATTCAATAAAAAATATTTTCTAATATCCCTTGTGATTTTTTTTGACATTGTTATTTAGAAGTGTGCTTTTTAACTTCCAAATGTTGGAGGTTTTCCAGGATTTATTTTTGCTATTGATTTAATTGGATCTTGCTTTCTTTATCTAGTTTGACAATGTCTGCTTCTGGTTCACATTTTAATGTGCTTATTGGTGTGGTAAGACTTACATTTCCCATTATGGTTCATTTTTATATAACTCCTAGCTTTTTAATTCTGTTTTCTACCTTCAGTGCCCTCTTTTGTATTAAATAATTATTTTTAATGTATGCACATTTAATTTCTAGTGCAACTTTACCTTTGAAAAAATTATCTTCTAAGTGTTTGGTCTGGAGAATACAGGCTACATTTTAATTTACCACAACCAACTAAATACAATCCAGTTAATACCAATTTGCCTGTGACAAACTGTAGAAATTTGTTCTAATGTAATTCTATTCCTTCCTCCCTTTTCTGCTATTGTCATATGTATTGTAGCTGTACATGTTATAAACTAAATAATGTATTTTAATACTTATAACTTTATACAATTTATGCCTTTGTAAAAAATATCAATGAAATAATGTTTCACAGTCTTTCACATTAACCCACAATTTTACCATCTGATGTTATTTTTCTTTTAGCTTGAAAAGTTTCCTTTATTATTAAAGACTGCTCTGCTAGTAACAAATTCTCAATCTTTATCTTGTCTTCAGCTTTAAAAGGGATGGCTTTATTTTGCCTTCAATTTGAAGTATAGTTATTCTCGATACAGAATATTTGGTGGACAATTTTTTTTCCAGCACTTTGAGTATTTCATTCCACTGACTTCTGGCCTCCATTGTTTCATTGATGCTTTACCTTTATGTGATGAGTTACTTTTCTCTTGCTGCTTTTAGTTTTTTTGTCTTTGTCCTTTAATAGTTTGATTGTTATGTCTGGATATCTGTCTCTTCATATTTGTTCTACTTGGGGTCCTTTGAACTTCTTTGATGAGTAGATTATTGCTTTTCATCTAATTTGGTATGTTTTTGCCCCTTATTTCTTTGTATATATATTTTTCTACTTGTTATTCTGTCTCCTTCTGGGATGCTAATATATGGTTATGATTGTCCCAAATGCCAATGAGTTTTTGCTCATTTTTTAAAAGATTTTATTTATTTCTCTTTAGAGGGGAAGGGAAGGAGAGAAGGAGAGAAACATTGATGTATGGTTGCCTATTGTGTGTCCCCTGCCAGGAACTGGCCTTCAACCCAGGCATGTGCCCTGACTGGAAATTAAGTGCAGTCCTTTGGTTCGAAGGCCCGTGCTTAATCCACTGAGCTACACTAGCCAAGGCAGTTTTTGCTCATTTTTTAAAAATTTTTTTTTTTGTTTTTCCAAATTGAGTAGTGTATGTTAAGAAATAAAAGGAAAGTAAGACAATGAATAAAAAAAAAGATTCTCAATATTTTTGAACAAAGTAGAAATTTTGAAGTTAAAAAGTCCAATATACAAAAAGAAAATTCACTAGAGGGCCTTGAGAGCAGATTCAAAATGACCTGTAGGAAGAATTGGTAAATTAAAGACAGTTAAATATGGTTATCTTTGGTTCTTTAAGTGTATTTATAATAGCTGCTTTAAAGACTTTGTTTAAATCCAACATCTAAGGACACTCAAAATGTTGCTGTTGACTGTTTTCTTTTCATATTTCATGCCTCATAATTTTTGTTAAAAAGTGGATATCTTAGAACATATATAGTAGCAGCTCTGGATTTTGATTTTGTAATCTCTGAATGTTGTTCTTGTTGATTTGTTTATTTGCTGGTTTCTTTTTTAGTAATTTGGCTAAACTTAATTCGTTGGCATCAATCTCCTTTGTAATGTATGGCCACTGGTATATCTGGGTTTTTATTTTAATATTCTTGTTTTGAATTTTACATTTGGTTCTCTGGGACTTGCCCCTGTCTGTGTGTAGCTTAAATGATAAGCCGATTCTTGGGCAGTGGTTGTGCCTAAACATTTGATGTCAGTAAGTCATCTCTAATCTTCCTGCTGTGTCCCCGCTTCTGCGTTTCTGCTGGACACTTTCACATTTCCTCCACGCATGTGATTGTTCAGCCTCAGGAATGTGTGGCTAGTTTTGTTTCTCTTTAGTCTCCATTGCACATACTTAGCCTTAGCCAAGAATATTTTCGCCCCAATTTTGACAGTGATTTTGGACTAATAGACCTGTTTGGCTCTCCCTGCTTGCCTGCTTCTCAGGTTATCACTTCCACTAAGACACTGCTGAGTTAGACATCACCTACCACTCAAACAGAGGTGACCACCCTTTGACCACAGTAGAGAAATTTCCAGTCCTGTGATCTTCCCCACCCTGGAAGGACCTCTGTACAGTCTAAGCTGTGATTGATAGAGCAGCTCCAGGCCAGAATGCCACAGGGCCCTAGTGTTCTTACCTAAAGATGAGCAATTTTTCCAGTGTAAGTGTTTCTCAAATTGTTATATTCCTTTGGTCAATTTCTAGAACACCAAAATAGTTGTATTTGTCAATTTTGTCTAGCTCTTTAGTTTCTTTTTTGGAAGGGTATTTGCTGATCACAATCAGCCATACCCGAAAGTCCTGTTTTTGGTCTTGTGTGATGTATACAGTTTTTTCCTTTATTCTCTCAGGATGATGAAAATTTATACGTTCTATTCACTGATTTATCTCTGTTTTCTTTTGGGGTAAATTTTTATTTTACATTGATCTCAAATGTGAAAAAAAAAGATTTTTTTCAAATGCCCAGTGGTCCTTGGCTGTGCATTCATATTGGAAAAGAAAAAAATAAAAAAGCTGCCTGGAAATTATATTTGGATGGTACTGATTTGACTTACATGGTTTGCTGTAGAGTGACTAGGTGGGGAATCATTAGTTTACTGGAAGTCAACTAAAGGCCAGAATGAGGCCAACTTCTTTTTGAGGGCATTCAGATCCACACTCTGTTTTCTACTTTTCTAGACAATTCATTTCCTCAAACACAACACTTCTCTCGTTTACTTATTTTTTTCTTATTCACAGTCAGATATTTGACTACAGATAAAAAGAAAGCAGTTGCTTGCACAACAAGATAGGGAAGGGAGATTCAGTGTTTCTTGGACAAATCTTCAATTGATTGCATATTTTAGCTCCAGTTCTTACTTCACACGTCTGCCAGGGGTATCTGGTTTATTCCCTTCATTGCAGTGCTCTGCGCAAACATTCTGTAATTTGGCTTTTCCTGCTATTTCTCCTGTGAATGTTTATACATCTGTCTTACCTTGTACAAATTTATAGGGGGAGCTTGCTCATTATCTTCACTGTTAATGGGTTCACATCCTCTCCCTCCACCCCAATATACACTTTTATGATCTTTTTAAGGGGATCTCTGGAGGGAGATGGAGAAATATACACACTGATTGATGTTTCTAATGAAAAATTTTGTGCGCATATTTTTAAAGGATTTTTAATTTATTTATTTTTAGAGAGTGGGGAAGGGAGGGAGAAAGAGAGGGAAACATCTATGTGTGGTTGCCTCTCGTGAGACCCTACTGGAGACCTGGCCTTCAACCCAGATATGTGCCCTGACCGGGAATTGAAGTGGTGACCTTTTGGTTCGCGGGCTGGCAGCACTCAATCCACTGAACCACACCAGCCAGGGCTTGTGCACGTATTTTTAAATAGTTGTGATGAAGTGAGTACCTGCTGTCTTGAGTTCTGTTTTTACTTCTCCATTTAAACATATTCTACATTGCCCTACTTCTTCATAATTACTGTTTGTAGTCAATTGTGAACTCATTTTTAATGAAACAGTTTACTGGGTTTTTATGATTACTATAATGGTTATTATTTTAGTCAATGCCTCCTTTTTTTCTTTACCCTTTCCACCATTCCATCATCATGTATATTTACCTTTCCTCAGGTAATAGTGTTAATGAACATTGACAGTTTGTGCAACAGTAGGTGTTAATTTTTTCCTTTGGTCAAGCTGATTGAAGGAGAGCTCTCAGGAAGAACAGTTTACCCTGGAGCAGACTGACCTTGTCACCAGAAACGTAATTTTAGGTATTTATGAGTTTAAAAAAAAACCCCTGTGATTTTAGCTGTGGAGTTAGGCTATGGACTGCACCTCTAAAATGGCTTCCCCTCATTGGCACCTCCACATTAGTTCTTAAGTGGAAGTGAACCACATCCCTTGTAGTAATAATTCCTCTGTTTCTGCTTTCCTTCAGATTTATTTCACAAGTGCTAAAAGTTGTCCATGAGGGTTCTTATCTGTATCTGATGAAATATACATTGGAAATCAGCTTGGGATAGTAGATGTTAGTAACATTCAAGCTCTTGTGTATGTCAGGCACCAAAGAAAAGCCAAAAATATGAGGACAATGAATAAATGTCAACAGAAACACAGAATCTTCTTCACATCAGTTTTCTGGTCAACCTAGGCCTGCCTAACCAAAAGATCATTTTGGCTGATTGTAGATAACAAAATGTTCTTCTCTATTAGAAGGTATATTTATTACTTCATTGTTTTTTCTTTTAGTAAGGTGAGATGAATAAGAAGTATAATTTTGGGAATGAGGCAAAACTAATTATTTGTACATGATGTAAAACTACAGAAAAATTGACAGTTTAGCAAATATCCTGTATAAAAACGTCAGTAGACAAAACTATACAAATATATTTATAAACACAAACGAAAAAAGCTTTAGTAGAGAGATACTATTTAAACTAACATTCAAAATATGAGATACATAGGAAAACATCTAACATAACGAGACGCACAAAACTCCCATGGGGAAGACAGGGAAGCATTGTCATGTAGTCAGTAGGACCTCAGTAAGTAGAAGGATATAAAATATGCATGACTTGTAAAAGTCAACGTTTTATGGATTCTTAATTAGTGAAATCTCAGTCAAATTTGTGCCTATATTGATGGAAAAGAGAAAATACTTGACAAAGGATTCTAAAATTATATGGAAAGACAAAGGGTCAATAGCTAAAAATAACAGCAGTGTACTTTGGTGCAGGGAAGGAGAAACAGACTGGTGGAAACTCACTAGAGAAAGTGTGTCCTGTGGACCCACCCACAGCATTGGTAGCATTACCTGGGAGCTTGTTAGAAATACAGAATCTCAGGCCTCAGCCCCAGATCAGTTGAGTCAGATCTGTTTTAACCCAGAAGAGTGGGCAGAGGATGGTTTTAATACACTGTTACGGGTCAACTAACTGCTTGCTCTATATTGTGCAGCACTCCCTTGTTCTCTGTGACCTGCATTTCTCTAGAAACATTTGAAAAATCAATGAAAATGTTTGAATATTTCTTTTTCTAGGAGCCTTTGTTACCCATGTGCTTGTAAGCTGTGGATCATCTTGTTAATAAGCTTTTCTAAGGTACTCCAACGGAAGCGTGTCTTTTTGTATCTTCAGCCTCTCTTGGATTGAGGCCGCATGTCATAACCTAATGAGAGTACTGCCACTACCGATGTGGAGAACTAATGTTGTAACTGTGACCCCTCTATTGTGACAGTAATAAAGTTTTATCTAATTATTTTATAGGTGCATTTTGTATATTTTGGGAAAAAAACATGCTCTGCCAAAAATCCTAAAGAAAGGGCAGCTTTTACCTGACAAATCGGAAGGAAATAATTTTCCACCTACTTAGGATTAGAAGACCAGCTCATTCTTAGCATCTTCTGAAACAAAATTAGGTAAGAAATGTTTTCCTTCATATTCTGAATAATTTGTACTCTGCCAACTTCATTTCCTTGAAGGCTTCTGCAGTTCTATTCCTTTGGCCTCTAACAGAAATGCAGTTCACATTTTCCCTTAGGAAGTTAGCTTGCTAGCCAGCTGTCAGCCTCATGATGTACCTGATCTCCCGTGTCAGGGGAAGCACAATTCAATTTTAAACTAAGTCTGTACAACAGTGCAGCAGGGCTGCCAGCGTGTCTCTTTGTTTTCTTTGTTTCTTTCTCAGACAGTCTTCCTTTACCCCAACAGTATAGTTTTATTTTTAAATCCTTTGTGTGAGATGAAACCACCACTAACTATCTTTGCATGTCTTTAGTTAAAAATCAATGAATTGATTGAAATAACCTGTAACTATTTCTGCAACCCTTTCTCATTTCTAGAAAATAAAGTACGATTGCTTGTTTAACTTATGACTTGTCTAAACATGTTGAAAGCATTGACTATATGGCATAACACTCAGACCCTGAGAGGGAACTGTGACAAGTTCAGTCAAAAGGGAAAGAGGAATAATTTATAAAAGGCACTGCAGATAATGATGCCAGCCAGTTATTTTAAAATGCATCCATCTCACCTTTTAATGAATTAGATTTATCAACAGAATGTTTTATGCACCACTTCTGATACAAGTGGCACTCTAGGAATCGAGTGCTTTGAGGTTGGCTTCTTCAAAGCTTTACGAGTATCTTCAATTCAAAGATATTTTTTAAATAATAGATATTTAAAAAATACTGAGGTTGTGACACAAACACCAAATGACAATATTCAGGAGTTTCAAAGCAGAAGCTGACATGCCATCACAATTTCACATAGTAACTGTTTTTAAATTAGGAGTGTAACGGGCTGATTTGGGGATTGTGTGTCAGTTTAACTTTAAATTTTCTTGTTGTTTTGGTTGGTGTCACAACCTTAATGTCAGCTTTTTCAAATAGGTTTCCACATTTCCTTTGGTTTGGGGTCATTAAAAAATGCATATGTTAAATCTAAGAGGCATAAATAGGTCACACTGAAGAGGAATTCCTTGCTTCTCTGGCGTTGAAAGACAGCTAATACCTGCCTTGTAAGTGGAAAAAGTTAGCTGAGGCATTTAGTGAATTTCTGTTTTTCAGAAATTTGATTCAGGCTAATATAAACCCAAATAGCAAGGCATGATGTTGGTATAATTCAGTTCACACTCTATTATTCTTGCACCATTAAGGCTAACCATTTGATCTTGGTGGTTATCACCTCTGTAGATCTTGGTAGTTCATACTCTTAACATCTGTAGATGTTAAGAATCACAGTTCCCACAATTGCTATTTTTTTCACCAAAGTTATGAGTTAAACTTGATAATTATTTCATTTGAAGATTTCTTATTCAGTGTACTTGAGTATGGGTAAACCATGCCTTAACAAATTTCGTATGGCAGACATTTTTATAACACACTGTTGTGCAGATTTCTGAAAATAAAATCTTGCTCTCTAAAGTAAGTAACACTTGTTACTTGTGGAATGAGTTTTTTAGCTGCCACACCAGACATCAAAGGAGCAGCCCAGGAGTATTCTGGAGGGAAAGAAAGAAAGGGAAGAGAGGAGGGGGATAATAATCTACTTACCCAAATTCCTGTCCTTTTTTGATTCTTATCTGTCATGATCTGCCAGAGCACGTCTACATTGCCTATGCTGAATGTAGTTTTAATTTAGAGAAATGAACATCAGAATCTATCACACAGTTGTCTTTTTTCAGCATCTGCATTAGAGAAATAAGAGATGAAAAGAGAAGCAAATTGTTTATTGATCTTATCCTGCTGACTCATGATGATACTGACCAACCCAAAACACTTCCATAGCTCATCTCCTCCTTGATTGAACCACCAGATTTTATTCTTCCTGCTTTTTGTCCATGACTGGGCAAACATCAATAATCTTTGTTTCCTAGTGTACTTCATCTCCTATCTCTTACACATACACATGTGTGTGTATCTTTATTTTTCAAACAGTGTTGAATTCGAGAAATTTCTAACAGTTTTCATTTAGAACAGCGCTGTGGAATTTTGTTTTCATTCCCAGCCCTAACTTTACTTTTCCTACCCCCTGGGTCCTCCCATATCTCATCAGTATTAAATTATCAAAATTCTAACAAGTAGTGTTCTTTCTGAGCCCCCGTCCTCAACAATAAGAGGTAATCATACTTTATTGTGTAGTGGTTGGAAAATGTATACACTTGTGTGTGAAGGTTTTAGCTAAGTTTTCCAAACTCTCTCTGCACTAGTGCCTTTGTTTGAACAAATTTTTAAAATCATTATTATTGTCTATACTAATACTAGTTCAGATTTCTATTTGACAAAAATAAGATTTCTAACCAAAAATTCAGAGGAAACTTTCTAAATTCAGAGGAGAATATTCAAATAAATGAATTATAACTCAGGGTACATGTGCAGTATAAAATTTTTTTCTGAGAGAGAAATTAAAATATTCACCGTAAACATTATAGGCCAACCCAACTTCTTGCAAATTAGAGCAGTTTCATATTTTCTTATTTAGTGAAGCTGGGTTGTTATTCTAACTTATATATTTAATGTCCTTCAATGAACAGTCATGTTCTAGTGACTGCCTGGAAAAGAATGATGAAATTTTGTGTGTTGTTTCTGTTACATCAGTCAATTCTGTAAATGGCTAACAGGGTACAATAAAAGCTTTTAATAATTTTCTGTAATAGTAAGGTATAATGTGTATTGAGTACTTTCTATATGCCAGCAACTGATCTAATACACTCCATGGATTAGTTCATGTAATCCTCCTAACAGCCTTTTAATGACCTCACTATTTCATAGATGCTATGCAGGCACATGAAGAGAATGTTACAAAACTAATAAAATAATGAAGCTGGGATTCAGACACAAGTAGTGTAACCCCAGAGTTCATACTCGAAGCCCTCACTGCTCTAAGTAATGGTCTCCAGGCCAGCAGCTATTACCTGGGAATTGTTCGAGATTTAGAATCTCAGGTCCCAACCTAGGCCTACTGAAGACTTACATTTTAAACAAGATTTCTAGGTTATTGGTAGCTTAAAGTTTGGGAAACACACCTCTAAGTCACTGTGCTAGCCTGCCCTTATAAACAGAATTAAGTATCTTTTAAAACAAATTTCTATTTTTATTTATAATGTGTTACTGAAAACCCATCTTTATGCTCTTTGGGATATTCCTATCATAGATAAAGTACCTTATAATAAAATCTAGTAACTGAACATGAGTAGGGATCTAAAGTAGGACCCCAGTTACCTTGAAGTCAATTGTATAAAGAATAGGAAAAAAAATTCCCGATTATAAACAGCAACTCTTTCTGCATAGCAACTAATTACTTCAACATCTGAGACTTTCTATCAATATAATCACAGTGAGGCAAATTGCCTTTGAGTACACTTCAGAGACAGGCTGCGTGGATTTGAATCTCAGTTCCTACTTCTAGCTGTGGGACCTCAGGAAAGTTATACAGCTTCCTGTACCTCAGCTTCATCATCTGGGAAATGAAGTCTAAAATGATGCATCACAGGATTGTGGTGAAGAAGAAATGAGTTAATCCAGGTAAAGGATTTAGAACAGGGCCTTATATGGGAAAGTGCATAAATGTTAGCTACTGTAGTTGTTAGCTATGGTTCCTATCTTGGAATAGGAATAGATTCGAATCTTGACTATCACTTAGCAATAAACTGACAAATATATATCTTAGCAGAACTCATCACATAAAGGCATACTTTTGCTGTTAAAGTCTAAATTACAAACTTCAGTTTTTACATTTTCTGAAAACTATTTTCCTGTGGCACTTTCTCCTTGTGAGTTCTGCTAAATGTCACTTGATTGTGATATTTAACCTGTTAAGTCCAGTGAAATCAGTTCAAAATAAAAATAAAATGTGTTAACAGTATACTGAGTTTTTTAATTTATGTGCTTTTAAACCGAATAAAGGTAATGATGTAAGTCCAGTTGGCCAGCCATTTGCATAAGCAATACAGAAAAATTAGATGAATAAAGATGTTTGTTTAAAGGATGAGCACTCCAAGAAACTTTTTTGTTTCCTTCAGGATGAACACAATTCTGAAATTAATCATTGTAGTCTTTAGGAGAATAATGGTTTTGTATGCAGGCACTCACCTAACAGCTCTTTAAGAATACCTCTAATGTGTAAAGTAAAATTGCATGTGTCTAAAAAATACCGTTTTGAAAGCTGATTTGTTAAAGGCACTAAGATAAAATACTCGGTGAAAAGAATGTCCTCAGAAACTTTTATATTGCCAATTCCAGGACCCACCTCCAGAGAGTTCCAATTCACTGGGCCTGGAATGGGGCCCAGGTATTTGAATTTTTAACAAGTGGCTGAGGTAATTCTACTTAAATTATTCTTAGAGTACACTTTGAAAAACACTGCAGTAGAGGCAAAGGCACAAACTGAAAGAAGCTTTTGTTGACTACTCATTCCTCTTTTCAACATTGTCCTCTTTGATTTTTGTTTTTCCCGTCTTCTGATCCTGCTTTACTGAATCTTCTTTGGTCTTTCTCCTACCTCTTATTTGTATTCTGCATTCCAATCCTTAATTTTCTTCTTTTCTCCTCTCTACCCTTTCTCAAAGAACATCTCTTCTGGATTTGTCAGTTGTACTTTTGTAGATAGTTGTAGAAAATGACCACAAAGATCTCTTTGTAATCTAAAAATCTTAGCCACAATATACATATTTAAATCAATTTGGAGGTTGTGTGCAGCATTAAAAGAAAAAGTAGTGGGAAGAGAAAGAAAAAGACTAGAGTAGAATAAAATGAAAGTACCAAAGGTAAGTAATATTTCATGAATCTTTTGTTTAGGTTTTGTGCATTCACACATACACATTAGACTGCAGTGTACTTCTTTTAATCTGGGTCTCCTAGTTCAAAAAATTTGAAGGAGACTGTCTGACTCTTGGTGTTCTGAACTTCAGTGAGACATTATAAGCACTATGTTTTCTCATGTATTTCCCTCCCATTCCTCCTCCATCTCTATTCTGGACATTTCCATTCATATAATCCACTCAGAATTGTCATGTCTAGAACTGAATTTGCAGTGCCTTATCACTTTTTCTTCCTAAGTTTTAAAAATATATTCATAAACCATCATTCTGTCATCCAGATGAAAGTTTCAGAATTTCCTTTGTAATAATTTATCCCTTGCCACATAAAATTCCCTATAGCCTCATCTTGTTGCCCTTGCCTGTTCTTGGACTCCAGCCAGCAGAAAACCTTATGGACAGCCATAGTAGTTAGCTGCTCCCCTGCCGGCCTTTTGAAGGCTAGCATGAACATGCGCTGGATGGTATTTTTGGCTGTCTTCAGCAAGACTGTATGAGCCTTTGACCACAAGCATGCCCTGCTCTGCATGATGCTCACCTCTTTTACTTAGTCACTACTGTCATGAGTGGTCCTTCCCTGCACTGATTTTTATTGTCCAGGAAGGACCACACCCTGGCTTTTACCTTTTGCTAGTTTCTAGCGACATATCCACAAATTTTCTGCCTCCTAACAGGACCTTATAATTTCCAGTTGTCCTGCTTGGTCTTTCTGATGAGGTGGGTCTAAAGTTGAAGCTTGTTGATGCCTGGGACGTGTTACACCTGCTTGGTTTTCTTTCAGCTATAATTTCCTGCCTCAGTGACTCCAAGCTATCTAATTTATGCTCTGGAAATTCTTTACAAAAGCTGTTTTTCCTTTTCTCATGACCTCATCCTCTTCCTATTCATCATGTCCTTCAATTGGATTAATTGATCATCCTCCTAATTCATATTCCCACTTCTATTTTTTCTCCCCATGCCAAACCATGTATTACCCTGTTTGATCAATATTTATAAACACTGGTCATGTACTGCCTTAATTAAAAACATATGACTCCCTGTTTTATACAGGATAAAGTTCAAATGTATTTTTCTTAGAGGAAAAAAGCAGGGTTTAGCATACCTAGCTGGCCATAGCATACTTCTTTAATTTTATCTTTCACTGTTTTCATCTATAAATTGTCTGCTCCAGCTTCCCCAGACAGTTTCATTTATGCTCCGGGGATGTTCTCATCATTTGAATTACCAGAGACCCCTCCCTGCTGGTGGTATTTCATGAATCTGGAGCAGGTCCCTGTGGCTAGGGTCTAGGAGTGGAATCCCAGTATGCGCAAAGAAAATTCAAGATAGGGACCTAATTATACATTGGTAATACGCACCTGAGTAAAAGCCCTGGCTGTGGAAGAGAGGGAAATAAGTAGTAGATAAACATATTCTTTAATTCTCTAGTTATTGTCTGTCTAAGGCTTCTTACGTCCTTCCTTCAGTAGTTATGGGATCATTCCCAGGATTGGAGAACACGTGAACCTATATATAGTGAGAGACTAAACGTCTCCCACTGTGGGTCCTGTGAGCTTTGGGGAAGATCACTGGGCTACTACCTTTAGAATGCACTGTTGATGGGATTGCAGACTGGTATAACCACCATGGAAAACAGTATGGAATTTTTCCCAGAAAACCAAGAAAACTGGAGAGGTTTTAGAGAAAAGGGGGCCCTAGTACTTTGTCAGTGGGATTGCAGACTGGTACAACCACTATGGAAAACACTATGGAATTTTCTAAGAAAACTAAAAATAGATTTGCCTTTTGACCCAGCAATTCCACTGCAATGATTATATCCTAAGAACCCTGGAACACCAATCCAAAAGAATCTATGCACCCCAGTGCTCATAGCAGCACATTTTACAATAGCCAAGTGCTGGAAGCAACCTAGGTTCCCATGACTAAAAGAATGGATTCACAAACTATGGTACGTACACACAATGGAATTCTATGCAGCAGAAAGAAAGAAGGAGCTCCTTCCACTGAGCTACCCTTTGCAACAGCTTGGATGGAACTGGAAAGCATTATGTTGAGTGAAATAAGCCAGACTGTGACAGACAAATACCATATGATCTTACCTTTAACAGGAACCTAAATAACAAAACAGTCAAACAAGCAAAATATAACCAAAGACACTGAAATAGAGAATAGGTTGACAGTGTCCAGACGGGAGAGGGGAGGGGATTTCGGGGGAAAAGGGGAAGGGTTTACAGGAACAAGTATAAAAGACACATGGACAAAAACTAGGGGGGGCGGAAATGGGAGGGAGTGGGGGAAGGCTGGGTGGCTGGCCTGGGATGGGCGTAAAACACAGAAAACTACTTGAACAACAATTAAACTAAAATAATAATAAAAAAAAGAATGCCTTCATCTTCCATTTTCTTGGCAGCTTGACTTCCCAATCTTCATCTACCCATAGGGAACTTCCCAATACAGGATTCTAGGTCATTTGTTACTTGTTGCCACTCAGTTAATAGTAAACTAGTTAATATTTTGTAATATTTTTATGCTTTTATATTTTTTGCTATGTGTCACAAATAAAACATGCCTATTATAGTAAGTTCAAGAAAAAATAGACTATAAAGAGTAAAAATTTCTTTTTCCCTTTCCCTTTATAGTTCTGTCACCCATAGATTTTCACTGTTAATAGCTTGTCGAGTATCCTTTCTGATTTTTTGGGGTGGTTTTATGTTTTTTAAACAATTATTGTACTGTATTTGTAGTTCTACAACTTACTTTTTAAAATGGAATAATACAGTTTTCTGGAAATCTTTCTGGGTCATGCCACACAGAACTAGATGATCATTTTTCATAGGTACATAAGTTCCACTTTATATATGTCGTATTGTCATTTAAAATAGCATTCATAATGACATCCTGTTATACAACTTACCCAGAATCATTTCATTTCATGCCTTTTGTCCTGATATTCTGGTTTACTATTTGTCTCAGATTTTTCTTTTTTGAATGAAGTATTATTTAAAAATTGCATGTAAATAAACTAGGTTAGATTTAGGTAGACCTGCACTTTGTATCTCCACATTGTGCCGTGATCTCATATGTGCGATGTCAGTGTAGTGAACAGAATTCTCACTTTAACATATGGTTAAATTGGCAATGTCTCATTTTTCTTTTCCAGCTCCCTTCCAGAAGTAATACTATAAGCTAACACTTTTTTTTTTTTTAAGGGCATCATGAAAGGTACTTGCTGGTAAAATGATTGCACTCTGGCATGAACAGTTAGGTACGGCTAACTTTTTCAGCTTTTGTGTGACGGTGATGGCGGAAATATTTGATGCTACCACCGCTGGTCACTTAATGTGCCAGCCAGTTCTACTAGACACATGCCGTGGTCCATGGATTGTACAGTTTTTCAGCCTCTATTTAATCTTGCCATACAGTGAGTGCACTAAATGCTGTTGCTACAGGGGTTTTATCATATATCATGTAGTATAAATCTACAACTACCTATTTATTGTATTGTTAGGTAACTGTTTTTTATTTTGTAATAATCCTTTTGATGACAGTAATCGATAAAAACAGACAGCAGTGCACATTTAACAGTTAGTACTGAATTTCCTATGACTTGCTGAAAAGAATTCATGTATAACTCACATTCGATGGGGGATGTAATGACATCCCTGATCTCATGAAAACAAGAAGACATCCGTCTGCTGGAGATCAGCATCTACTACACAGCCTTGTTTTAAGACTGCGCCTGCAAATACTACATTTTAATACTTAGCTGCAGAAGGTATATTTGTGTACCCCTCTGTGAAACATGAGATTTAGATTAAGTGATGGTTCTAAATTGATATCACACAATTTCAGTTTCAAGTTTTCATGTGCATGTATGAAAGGTAAACAACAGCTTTTAATATATTGGCTCATTAAAAAATTCTATCAACAATTAAATGATACCAGTTTTACTTCAGTATCATTGAATATTTCTAATTTAGAAAATCAATTCCAATAGCTCAAGTGTTGTGTCTAATTCATGGTATCAAAGCATTTAGAAATTCATTCTGTAAAAGGTGAAACAGCAAATGTTACATACTGTTATAATTTGAAATACAAACTGCAACATGGTAAAATTATTTGGTCTTGGTGATGTTAAAATATGTTGTGGTGGAACATGGCATCATAAACATTTTTTAAATAAATGTAAAACCTATGGAGAAAACTGTACTTGGAATATGTTGTGATACACATTCTAATTCATAATAGCATCCAAAAATCTGGAGAATCTACCAAGCTAAGTAGAAAATGTAGTTGTCAAAAAGTACAAATGTGTTTATACATAGACATGATAACCAACCTACAGATTTTTGTGATTAGACTGATAAAAAGAAAACAAAAATAATTTAGCCATGGCAGTATACATTTTCTCTCTTTGGATTTGAGAAATATTTGAGACTTTAAAAAATTAAAGTCTCTGTTAGAAAATTTTGCTCTGAACTTAACAAATTCATTAGGTAGCTTAGCCCCTCAAGGAAGATATTTTGAACAATCTGTTGAAGGCATTGACAATTTAAAACTTACTAAGCCTAAAATGTAACTTGGAAAAATATAAAAATAATACAATAATATAAAAAATACATTTTTCAGAAAAATAACTGACAGAGACAACTAAGAAATTGATTAAAAGTATATGAAAATATATCCAGAATCATATTCCTATATTTAATATTCAAATAATATTTTTACTTTTGTAAGTACAGTTATAAGATTTTTTAAATGCTATTTTTGAAAAAATACATAATTATATATAGGCCCACAATATAATAAAACCACTCAATTGGTTATTATATATACATTTCAAAAATTATGTAATTTAAACTATTTTCAGTACCATTTTCACTCAAAAAAATATCCTGACTTGGATGATAAATGATATGGTCCTTTTATGTGTATATGTGTCCTTCTCTCTTCCTCAGTACAATTAATTTTTCCCTATTCAATTGCTTTTTATTTATACACAACTGTAATATTTGTACTTCAAGCCCATTTCTCCCTAGAAATTAACTCCTTCCTTTGATTTCTGTCTGTCTCTTAAGAGGATGGCTTTTCTCCTAGTCACTTAGACTTAAAAGCTTGCTGCACCAATTCCTCTCTCTGTTTTACAAAGATCATTCTGGTGGTAGGACAGAGAACGAGTTAGAAGGAGATGGTATGAAATATAAGGGAGACTCATTAGGAAACTGCTGCACTAATTCAGATGATGGAGTTTTAACCTACTCAGGAGTAATAGGAGATGAATGGATATGAGAGGTAAAAGGCAAGACTGATCCTTTGGCTATGATATGGTGAGATAATGTTGGAATGTGGGAGATGACTGTCACATTTCTGACTTGAGTATATAGATTGATAGTACTGCTGCTCACGATCATAAGGACCTCAAGAAAATAAAGAAGTTTCAGAGAGCAGATAGTGCAATTGATTGGGAGCATGTTGAGTTTGAGGAGCCTATGTGGCTCCAAGGGAGTTCTGCTGTTTAGAGTTTGTGGATGAAATTGTCCAGTCAGAAGACCAAGGGAAAGAAAGAGCAAAGAGGTGGTAAAGGAAACTGAGCTGCAGTGTTCAAGGTGGAGTTGGGGGAGAAATCATGCTGGAATAGCCAATGGGTCACCTTTGGAGAAAGAAGAACCTAACACGAGAATCAAGTGTAGCAGGGTGGAACACTTGATAGACACTTGGCGATTATGAGGTTCCCATAACTGTAGGGGGAATGTAGTCCTAGCATAGACAGGAAACCCTTCCAGAAATACTTTACCATTTGAAACTTTTAGACTTAAGTTTAACAAATCAAACTTCCAAGATATAATAGTCCTTAGTATGGTTTACACTATAACTTTTATTCTAATACTCTACAAACATTTATTTTCATTCTGGCTTTTTGGAAGGTTTACATTGTGTGTATACTAAGTAATGTGTCTACACATTAATTAGTGTAGAGTGGACTTTTTTAATATGTGTCGAGAACATCAGATTTATTATAATCGGATACGTAGAACTATTTTAGAAATTTGACTTTGAAATCAGGTCAGTCTAAAATGATGTAAAAATCTCTTTAAATTTCATTCTTAGAACCTGTTTTTGCATGGTATCTTGGAGTAAGATTTTAACTTTTATATTTTAGTTTTACTCAGCTGTTACTTTTAAAAATTACATCAAGTTGTGTTATATATATTTAGACATGTTTTAGTCATTAAAACACCTAATGTAAGTAGTTTTTATTCCTGAAATCTATTCCTTCACATTATCTCTTAAGACATTCATTTTGATCCCTCAGCTTTAGTATACAATTTATCTTTTAGTATAAAAATGTTGGGTTCTTTCATCACAATTACAGTCATTGGTCTGATAATCCTGTGAGTCAGTCTACACAAAACAAGAAGCTCATATCAAACTCCTGGCAGGTTTAGTTAAAATTAAAATTCATGCTCAACTGTAGAGATTGTCAAGTGTGGAAATAATATTTGTCCAGCTGGACAGCTTTCTTTTGTAGTTGCTAAATGAAAGTTGAGATTCTGTCTGCTCCTTGAAAGCTTCTGTGTCATGAAGGTAATTTGGACTGTTTGTGGTTTGACAGGGATTATTAAAATCAGATGAAGTGAAGGGAAGCAAGTGTGAGAAAGCAAAATTGACACTGACACTCTCTATTATTTGCAGCTTGAATCATGATGACTATGTTGATATGATAGATTCACTGCTGAGATATGTTAAGCAGCAAATAAAGTGAAAAGCAAGTATAGTGATGGATTTTTAGATTTAACATGAAGAAATCCGATACTCACTTTCACTGATTGCCTTTTAAATAATATTTTTAGGTCATTTTATATGAATTTACTTTAACCAGTAACAAATTACCTTATTGAATTATAGAATTAAAAAGTTTACTGCAAAGGCAAGATGAAAGAAATAGACCACATGATAAAAACAATAGAATTTTAAAACTAAGTTTTAAAAGAATATTATTATTTAATTGTTTTTTTTCTTGATGGAAACAAGAAAGCATTTTAAGGCATCACATTTAAATTTTATTTGATAGTTTAAATGTTAAATCCTGATTTTTCATTACAAGTATATTTTTGTACCATTCACAATTTCTAAAAAATAGTTTGTTGTTAAAAGGGACTTAACAGTTTAAACCATAATTGTAGATAACCTTTTTCTGGTTAAAGATAATGTACAAATTATGTTATCATAGTTATATGTTGCCTACAAATAGTATTATGAGTACTGATAAAGTTAATGCCCTCCACGATTGTGATTTTCAACTAAAACCATCCTTAGTCGAGGGAGTTATAGTTAGGAAGCTATTTCAAGACGTCAGTTAAGGATAGTAATAGTAGAAAAATATAAGGAAACGTGAAGAATTATTTGTAAAACAAAAACAAGGTAAAGGGCCTGGAGTTGTCCTGTGCATTGTAGAAGTCCTTCAGTGAAAAGATCTGATTCGGTTTGTAAAACATGAAGTCTGTTGCCAGTATGTAGTGTGGACACCCACCTGATGTTCTGTAATTTAGTTCAATTCAATGCTAATATTAACTATTTGGACTTAGTGCAAACTCCACAAGTTAAAGGCTCAGCCCCATGAGACTGCCCCCCACTTCAGACATAGCCACAGGTGGGGTCTTCGAGGGATACTGACTTCTGCTTGGCTGACTACAAATTTGGGGATTCCTGTAACTCCCCTCTAGTTCCTTAATTCATTGGAATGATTCACAGAACTCAGGAAAGCACTATACTTCTGATTACAGTTTTATTAAAAGCATACACTCAAGAATGGCCAAATTAGATGCATAGGACAAAGGAAGGTGGGGGAAATGAGGAGCAATACCCAAATACATATATATTTTATTATACCACAAGGTGTAAATCCCAGAGGCCACACAAGAGGTTTTTTTTTTTCTTTTTTCCTTTTTTCAGCAGGCAGGAAATAACATCAATTTGGATGTAGTGGTAGTAGACAGAGGGAGAACATTTTGAGAGAATTTGGTGACCATTAAGGCACTAGAGAAAGAAAGGGTCAAAGAATCTGGTGACTATTGAAGGGGTCAGCAAATGTTTTCTGTCAAGAGACAGTATATATTTTAGGGCTTATGGACCATATATAGCCACTGTATAATCTTCTGTTTGTTTTTATTTTTGCAACTCATTAGAAATGTAAAACCCATTCTTAGCTTACAGGGCATGGAATAAACAGACTGCACCATCATTTGCTGATACTTCATACTAAGGTACTAGGGTAAGGGAGGGAGTGATTAGGTAGGTGGTGACCCCATAACAGAGGAAGAAAAACCAGATTTAGGAAAATTTTGAATTAAACTTTGGACATGTTGAGTGCAAGGGACCTTTTGAATCAGTGAAGTGAAATTGTCTAATAAGGGCTTGGAAATAAGCGTGGGGGTTTTGGAAGAAGAACTAAGTTTAGAGAGACAGACTGAATTTCTATCATCAAGATAGTAGGTGAGAAGCATGTTGAATACAGTGAACACTAAGAATGCCAGCATGAAATGAATAAGAAGAGAAGAGAAAGATTTATTCATTTTCCTTTCCCAAGTCAGGCAAGGCGGAAGGAAATTTCTGAAGACTACAAAATTAGAACTAATAGAAAAAAAGTTTTTTCTGAGGTCTAAGGGGGAGAAAAATCCAACTAATAAAAATAAAACAAAATTAAAAAATTAAAACTCTTCAGAGAAAAACACACATCTACTCTGGTAAAATTACATGAGAAGAAGGCAGTGGCTTTGAATGACATGCTTAGGCAAAGTATTGAAAATGAGAAGCCAGTCTAGAAAGATCCCTGTGGTGTTCGATGTCAGTGTTCGATGATGAGATGAGAGAGGAGCCAATCCAGATATTTATTAGTTTAATAAAAAGTTCTTTGGTTAATTGAAGCAAGAAAGAAAGAAAAAAGAAAAAGTGGCTGTTGGCAGTGCACTTCCTCTTGGAAGGCTGGAGTTAACTTGATCAGTTTACCGCCAGTGGCTCTCTTTCCCTGCCTTTGCTCCAAATTTCAAAATTCATTTTGAAATTTGAAATAGTGTGAATCTGATGCTTCAGCTTGGGTCAACTGTTTAACCCTGGAACAATTCGTTACCACCAGGAAAGGTGGACGGGTCCTCTAGCATAGAAATGGACAGCATTGTATATCTGTATATTTCAGATTAAAAAGAAGAAGAAATTTTGTGAGCTTGCCAGCTACCTAAAGTGGGGACTCTTACCCAGAGCACATGAATAAATGTGTGAAAGACAAGAAGAGAACTGGGAACCCATAATACTTAGGAAGATTGGCAAGAGAGGACAACTTCAAAGAAGAAGTAGGTGTCAGTTCCAAATAGTGCAGAGATTAAGTATGACAGGGACTGAAAAATATTTTGTCAGTTTCAGTATAAGGACAGAGGCAGAATCCAGATCACTCTGGGTTGAGAAGTGAATGAGAGGTGAGAATATAAAATTAGGAACTATGGACTGCAATTTTAATGTGATGGGCTCTGAAAGGAAGAGGGAGGTGTCCGATGGTGGGTTTTGTTGGTTTCTAACGAACAAGAAACTTGAACTTATTATAGTCAGCTGGAAGGGATATTGATACTATAGCACATGATAATTGATGGAGCAAAAGCTCCAGAAATCATAAAAGGGTATTTCAAAGGAGACATTTATCCATCAAATTAATGTTAATAACATTGTTAAAATTTAAGAGGACAGTATCACATTAATATGGCTAGCTAATTAATATTAGTAAAATTTCAGGAGAAATTCTTAAACCTTTGAACCATATTTTAAGAACCCTAAGTCTTTTAGAAGTACCCATTTATATACAAGGTACATGCTAAATTCAAATTATTCTAATCTAGTTATTAAAACAAAGTTACTTAAAATGTAGTTGACATCTCACAAGCTATGTTTGTTGTTATTCTCATTGATACATAGTACAGCTGCTTTTCTTAAAGTGCTTCATCTCTTAAACTTTCTACTAATGCAGATGTACTATTTTCTTAGTAAAATTACTAAGGTTTTACTACACTTGAAACTTCATTAGTTAATCATTGCTTCCATGATTTGTGATATTATTTCAATTTAATCTCAAACTATGATAATTTCATGATTTTAAAATCATGTGAAATGTTTGCATGCAAAGTTATAAAAAATGAAGAAATTAAAACTTGTTTTTACATATCATAATCTCACTGTTACATTAAAGCAAGAGATGGCCAGGATTGCATATTGAAGATAATAAATAGTTATCAAAATGAAAATATTTTCTAGAAAGAGAAGTGCATTGAAAACTAAAGACAGCAATGTCATATTTGGTGAGTAAAGCATATGACAGTTAATTCTGTTTGCTTGTCAAGCTACAATAGCGTATGCTGACTGAGCCTGTCAATTTCTACTTCATACATACACATATATACCAGCACATCACTAATAGAGGAGCTACAATGAAATATTTTGTATTTTATTAAAGGGAATTTTAATAGCTGTAGTATGTTAATATGAGCAGTTTGGGGCTCTATATTAATAGTCTAGCCCATATAATTATGATAATAATAACTTCCACAGTTATTTATGGAAAGTGTAGCAGTCTGGAGGAAAACCTAATATACAGGTGAGAGTAGAAAAATAAAATGAGTAGAATAACAAGTTTTTAAAAATTTTCTAGTATAAGATTTTAATGCATAAGGTATTCTAAGTGACTGTCAACAAATTGAGATCTCCCCATGAGTTGCTTCTCAGTCTCTGAGGGAAGATGATATATTAAATTTTTAACTTCTAGTAACTGATTAAAAGAAATGAATTACTGACAATTCTGAAGTATCACAATGGAAGATCTAGCCTTAAAAAAAATGGAGGGGAGATTACATAGATTCCATAGTGAAGAAATGGTTTTAAGAAATGCTGTCAAATATATAAGCCTGTAAACAAATCAACACATGTAAGAGGTAAAGTATTTTTTTAACTATGGCTATATACACAGAGACATTTTATATTTAGCATTGCAACTAAGGATAGATGTTGAAGCAGCCTGAATCCCAGCTTTGCTACTTCCTATGTCAGTGATTTTGGGCAAATCATGAACCTCTCTATGACTCAGTTTCCATATCCTCCGTATGGAGATTATAAATTTATGTTTGTGTGTGGGGATTGTTTTATTTTGTTGTTCTTTATTATTTATTTGACTTTATTTGATTTTTTATTGAATTCATTGGGGTGACATTGGTTCATAAAACTATACCTGTTTCAAGTGTGTAACTCAGTAACACCTTGTCTGCACACTCCATCCTGCATCTGTCGTCCCAACAATGTCTCTTTCTGTCTCCTTTTTCTCCTGCTTTTTCTGTCTCCACCTACCTCCACCCCCTTTTCCTCTGGCTACCACCACACTGTTATACTGTGGTCTGTGTATATGTGTGATATGCATGTGTGTGTATGTGTGTGTGTCCCTTCACCTTCCTTCATCCAGTCCTCCATCACCCCTCGCCTCTGAGAGTTGTCAGTCTGTTCCATGTGTCCATACTTCTCTGTTTCTGTTTTGTTCATTAGATTCCACATATAAGTGAGATTATATGGTGTTTTGTCTTTCTTTTACTGGCTTATTTCACTTAGCATAATCATCTCTAGATCCATTCATGCTGTTGCAGAAGATATGCTTTCTTTTCTTTTTTTTTTTTTTTTTACTGCCAAGTACTATTCCATTGTGTAATGCACCTCTTTTTTATCCACTCATCTACTGATGGGCACTTGAGCTGTTTCCATATCTTGGCAATTGTAAATAATGCTGCAGTGAACATAGGGCTACATATATTCTTCTGACTTGGTGCTTTGGGATTCTTAAGATATATTCCCAGAAGTGAGATTGTTGGGTCAGAAGGAAGTTCCATTTTTAATTTTTTCCACAGTGGATGCACTAATCTGCATTGCCACCAACAGTGTACAAGGGTTCCCTTTTCTTTACATCCTCAGAAGCACTAGTTGTTGGTTGATTTATTGATGATAGCCATTCTGAGAGCTATGGAGTTATATCTCTTTGTGGTTTTAATTTGCATATCTCTGATTAGTGATGTTGAGCATTTTTTCATATGCCTATTGGCCATCTATATGTCCTCTTTGGAGAAGTGTTTATTCAGGCTCTTTATCCATTTTTTAATTGGATTTTTTGTCTTCTTGGTGTTGGGTTGTGTAAGTTCTTCATGTATTTTGCAAATTAACCGTTTATAAAATGTATCATTGGCCAATATGTTCTCCCATTCAGTGGGTTCCCTTTTCATTTTGTTGGTGGTTTGTTTCGTTGTGCAAAAGCTTTTTAGTTTGCTGTACTCCCATTGTTTATTTTTTCTTTGTTTCCCTTGACCAAGTAGATGTATCAGCAAAAAATATTGCTATAGGAGATGTCTGAGATGTTTTCTTCTAGGATTTTTATGGGTTCGTGATTTAGCATTTAAGTCTTTTGTCTATTTTGGGCTTATTCCCTGTATAGGATGTAAGTTGGTGGTGTAGTTTCATTTTTTGCATGTCACTGTCCAATTTTCCCAGTACCATTTATTGAAGGGACTGTCTTTACTCCATTTTGTGTTCCTGACTCCTCTGTCAGATATTAATTGACCATAAAGGTGTGGGTTTATCTATGGGCTCTCTCTTCTGTTCCATTGATCTATATGCCTGTTCGCATGCCTGGACCATGCTGTTTTCATTACAATGGCCTTATAGTATAGTTTGATATCAGGCATTGTGATCCCCCCACCTTTGTTATTTCTCAAGATTGTTTGGGCTGTTTGGGGTCTTTTGGTTCCATATAAATTTTTGGAATATTTTTTCTAGATCTGTGAAATATGCCATTGGTATTTTAATAAGAATTGTATTGAATCTATAGATTGCTTTGGTTAGTAAGGGCCTTTTAATGATGTTAATTATTCCAGTGCATGAGTACAGTATATGCTTCCACTTACTTGTATCTTCCTTACCTTTAAATTATATCTCAATGAATGAGTTCACTAACTTATATAAAATTTTCTAGATTTAGTAAAGATTAAATTTTGAGTTATATAATGTTGGCAGGATGTTGTGAATGATATAGGAAGATTAATTTATAATTAGATATGAATGGGAAAGTAAAAATGAACCAGGCCAGAAAAAGGCTGGTTCAGTTTAAGAATGATGACATGATGAAAGTTAATTTTCACTTTGCTTTTAATCAAATGAGCAACTCAAGCCAAACCAACAATACAAAGTATAATACAAATAATATGAAGACTATATAAGGATACATGATGCTTGTCAATATATGATTCTCTGATGTTGCCCCTTTCCTTCTGGAGGCTCATGTCCAAAGTCAGTTGGTCTCAGAAATATTTTGCTGGGGAAGAGTCTGTCAAGTCAGAGTGGCTCAGAAACATGGGCTAGTTGCTTCTTAGAATATTTTAGGGAGCTGGGATTTTCAGAGTGGAACATCAATGCAAGGCATCTATCTTACTATAAAAGAATGTCTGGATTCCTCACATTTTTTAAAACATATTATTTATTTGTTTAATAGCAAACATATTGCTAAGCTATAGGTATCACTTTAGCTTTCTACATGGTAGTCCTGGAGAAGGAAAAAGGGAATAGTTAAAAAATGGATCTGAGAGTCCAACTTACAGGAAAAATGATGGTATTGACAAATGAAATGGTCCATTGGAAGAGTTAATTTGGGGGGGTTAGGAATATGTACTTCAATTATCATTTCTTAAGAGAATGAAACAAATTTATAGTTAGAAGAAACCTTAGAGCCTATAAATCCATTCACTTCATTTTATAAATGAGGAATGTGAGTGCCTTCCCACTGAGTGACGTACCCAAATCCACACAGACATAGCAGAACCAGCATCAGGACTCCAATCCATTGATTCTTTGTTCAATAATGTTTTGAGTTCAATTTGTTTTACCATTCTGCAACATTTTAAAACTTGTTGAGTTATAGGTATAATATTTAGTTATTTTCAATTAATCAGAACACTCCACCCCTTACCATGTTTTTTAACAGTGTTTATTTTAGGTTAGACAATGATACTTAATACTCACCTCAGGTGAGTCAGAGCCAGTGGCAACATTAAGTCCACAGTCTGTGGGCAGAAGGTATATGACGTCTCACTGTGGGTTTTGTTTTGTTTTTTTTTTGCAGAGGAAATATTACCTGGCCCTATTGTTTCCCTTTTCTAACTCAGTTACAGTGTGGTTTCTTCCCAATGGTTAGTTTTTCAGTCTTCTCTCCAGTCCTTTCTAGACATTTATTAGTTGGTTATAAGAAAAATGGCACTCTGGGTTTTTCTTATTGAAGAACCAGAAAAAAGATAAAATAAGGACTCTAACCATTACATGTGTTTAAATTAGAAAAAAGAAAAGTATCATTTTAAAATACATTAAAGGACAAGTGAGATTTCAGAATTTTGGATGGGGGGAGCTTTCTTTTGGTCTCATAAAGTAGGAAATTTTTTATTGCTTTATTGTAATGTTTTCTGGCAGTGCTAATAATATGTTCAAATTTATTATACTCCTTGTTCTTAGGAATTTATAACTCAACTGTTACAGTTTGCCTATGGCTGAAACATGATATACAGGTGTTTGACTTAGATACAATTCTTCAAACATAACTCACTTTTAAAGGCAGTAATTAATATTTGATTGGATATTTACACATGTTTGAAATATTAAGTACTGTGTTTTTAATCATATACAAAAAACAATCAGACATTATAGGAGAATGAGCATTTAAAAACAGTATTATGAATAGCAATTTCAAAAATAAAGTGATTGTACTTTAAGAGCTATAGCCCCCATTTTTGATTGATCGTGGATTAGGATAATAGACCTCATTCGTTATGTCATGTTATTGTTGTCTCCCTGATGACAATTTAGTATTTGGAAATATAGAAACATAAAGAGGTTATAAAAGCTGTATCTTGGGCCACAACTTCACTGCCTCTTCCTTTTTCCTCTAAATTTTATAGTTCTACCTTTCTTTTTTAAAAAAAAAAAGACTTTATTTATTTATTTTCAGAGGTAAGGGAAGGGAGGGAGAAGAAGAGGGAGAGAAACATCAACGTGTGGTTGTCTCTGACATACTCCCCGCACTGGGGACCTGGCCCACAACCCAGGCATGTGCCCCAACTGGGAATCCAACCAATGACCCTTTGGTTTGCAGGCCCCTGCTCAATCCATGCTCAAGCCAGGTCTGTCCTGCCTTTCTGAAATAATACTGGAGTATTTGCCAAGTTATATTGGTCCCTCAATAATTTCCTTTTCTGTTCCTGAGGTCATAGTTATGTTTACAAAATAGCAGGTGATCTTTTTACTGACTCCCTTTTTTATGTCCTTACTCTTTTTACTGTCACTGCTCCTTGTGAGGAGACACTGTTCAGTCTCTGTGCTCCTTCATGATGCCCAGCAAGGGAAGCCATTCTGTAGGCCCACGAAGTGCATGTAAGGAAAGAGGAGATTGGTGCCTACAGTCATGCCCACAGTCTTGTAGGGATCCCTGCCAATCTAAAGAGAAAACTTCCAAATCCGAGCTTCAGCATTGCTTACCACAGTCTACTCTCCATTATTTATCTCTTATTTCATGCTGTGCATCACTATTTACTTGAGTTAATTTTCTTATCCTATTGGTAATATTTTACCCATCATATTTTTTTTCCTATCACACAGCATATTAAACTTGCTGCCTCTTTACCTAAAAGGTGATTCTTGTTTCTCTTATCATTCATTACTTTGGAACTGTGTAAGTATGGAAGCATCATAGATTTATACCAGTCACAAGAAAACTCTGACCCATCATCATTCTGGTACCTTATCATTGGTATCAAATGACATTCCTTTAATGCATTTGCTGTGTTTATTGATTAACTCTTCTACAGTGGTTAGGCAGAGAAAAATCACACAACCATGTAGATAGGGAATCCTTCAAAATCATGATTGCCAGCCTTATCTGAGTGCTCTACGTGTTGCAATTTACTATGGTTTTACTCCAGAACTGATTTCAGGGAGGAATATAACACATACATTCATTATCAAAATAATACAATTTTTTTTCTTTTAACAGCATTTGTAAGCACAAATAGTACAAAATAATGCAAAAGGCTGGTGAAATGGTAATAGTCAAGAGATGTTTAGGAATTGTATAATTTTTTAATTAGATTTTGCAAGAAATGATAAGCACCAATTGGCAAGAGAGAATTATTAAGGATTGAAGATGTTTCAAATAAAGAGAGATAGAAAATGTAAAATAAAAATCATAGTCCCCTGAGAGCAGGGGTATGAGCATCCTCAGTTTTAGAGCCAACTAGGTCAGGGTGCAGACTGTGTCCCTGACACTGAGTAGCTGTGTCACATGGACGTGCTAGTTCATCTTTTCGGGCCCTAGTTTCCTCCTCTGTAAATTAGGATATGAATTATTTGTAGAGTTATCATGAAAATTAAAGAAGATGATGTATGTAAAATACCTTGTACAGAGTAGATACACAACAGATCATATTGCTGTTTTGCTATTATATTTAAGCTTATTTCTATACATAATTTCTTAAGTTTTGCATGTGTTGTGTGAATTAATGAGGCTTTATAGTATTGACAGATTTGTACAGTTCTGAAACAGAGTATTGATACTGTAACTTGTAACCCCTTATAACAAAGAAGTTTGCTGTGAACACAAAATATGTACAAATTAGAGTTCTGTACAAGAACCTTCAGCCATCAAATCTTTTTATTAAAAAAGTGAAATTTTGGTTTTTGCAACAAGTTTTGAATAATTCATCATCTGAGGTGTTAGACTACCCCCAAATTATTTAAATGTATGCAAATATAAAAACTAAATTTATTATTACTAATGATGGCTATTGGATTTAGAAGTGACTGTTCTGATAAAAGTAGTAGCTAGTTAAGCTGCTAGGGAGATATGAAAATGTCAAACTTACTGATTATATGGAGATATTGAGGTTTTGGTGTCCTAAAGAAGTATAACTTCTGATGGACATGAGGTTTCCCACCACTTACCTTATGGTTTTGTTTTGTTTTTGTTTTTTAGCCTGATTTCAATGTAATATTTATTATGGGAAATTTAGATAAATATTTGTTTTCAAATGAGAAATTATAGCATTTACTACAAAATGCTTTGAACGAGATATATCCAAATGTACTAGGACTTAGCTATTTTATTTTACTTTCTATATTTTAAGTATATTTTGTTGATTATGCTATTACAGTTCTCCCAATTCTTTCTCCTTTTTATTCTTCTCTGTTCAGCAACCCCTCCAACCCGCATTCTCACCCTCCTTTAGTTCAATCCATGGGTTGTATATATAAGTTCTTTGGCTTCTCCATTTTCTATACTGTTCTTAACCTATTTTGTACCTACCATTTATGCTTCCTATTCCCTGTGCCTTTTCCCCCATTCTCCCCTTCCCTACTGAATACCTTCCATGTGATCTCCATTCTGTGATTCTGTTCCTGTTCTAGTTGTCTGCTTAGTTTTTGTTTTTTAGGTTCAGTTGTTGATCAAGTTGTGAGTTTGGTATCATTTTACTGTTCATAGTTTTGATCTTTTCCCTTTTCTTACATAACACACTTTAACATTTCATTTAATGAGGGCTTGATGATGATGAACTCTTTTAAATTGCTCACTGGGAAGCACTTTATCTGCCCTTCCATTCTAAATGATAGCTTTGCTGGATAGAGTAATCTTGGATGTAGGTCCTTGCCTTTTATGACTTTGAATACGTCTTTCTAGCCTTTCTTACCTGTAAGGTTTCTTTTGAGAAATCAGCTGATAGTTTTTTGTGAACTCCAAGGTAACTCTGTGCTTCTCTCTTGCTGCTTTTAAGATTCTCTCCTTATCTTTAATCATAGGTCATGCAATTATGGTGCGTCTCAGTGTTCCTTTTTGGGTCCAACTTGTTTGGCACTCTCTGAGCTTCCTGGACTTGCATGTCTATTTCCTTTTTCAGATTGGAGAAGGTTTACTTCATTATTTGTTTAAGTGAGTTTTTAATTTCTTCCTCTTCTCCTCTGGCACCCCTGTGATTCGGATGTCGGAATGTTTAAAGGCTGTCCTGGAGGTTCCTAAGCCGCTCCTCATTTTTTTGAATTCTTATTTCTTCATTTGCTGTGGTTGAATGTTTATTTCTTCCTTCTGCTCCAAATTGTTGGTTTGAGTTCCGGTTTCCTCCCTTTCACATCTCACTTTGTATAGTCTTTACTTCTTCCTTTATTTTGAGTCCATACTCAATCATTTCTATGAGCATCTTGATTACCAATGTTTTGAGCTCTGCCTCTGATAGGTGGTCTATCTACTCACTGTTTGGTTCTTTTTCTGGAGTTTTGATTTATTCTTTCTTTTGGGCCATTTTTCTTTGCCTCGGAGCACCTGTCACATTGTTGGGAGCAGAGCCTTAGGTATTCATCAGGGTGGGGCAACTCACTTTGATGCATTGTGGCACTCTGTGTGTGGGAGGGGTCAAAGAGACAACAGTACCAGTTGCTTGGTGGTCAGTCTGCTTTCAGTCACTCCTCCCACTACCTACAAGCAGATTGGGTCCTTCTGCTTCTGATTCCCAGGTGGGTGGTTTTTTTACATTGTAGGACCCTCTGGGTCTCTCCAGTGCACTCTCCAGTAAGAATGGGAGTTTATTCTGCCACTGCAACCCCCACAGATTTTTACAGCCAGAGGTTTTGAGGCTTTACTTCCCCACACTGGAACCCTGGGTTGTGTGGTCTATCTCACTTCCCAGTTGTTTCTTCTGGTTTATCTGCATGTGAATGTGGGACTGCCCAGTCTGCCAGCTGCCACATTGCCCACCCGGCCCAGTCTACTGGCTGCCACTTTGCCACCCGTCCTCTTAGCCCCAGCTTCCCATCTCCACCTCTCCTACCAGTCTGGGTGAATGTTTCTTCTTTAACTTCTTGGTTGTCTGACTTCCATACTGTTTGATTTTTCTGGATGTTATGGTTGTTTTTTGGTTTTAAATTTGTTACTCTCCTTCTTTTGGTTATATGAGGAAGCAAAGGAAATCTACTTATGATTACATCTTGGCTGGAATACTGATTTAGCTATTTTAAAATGTTATATCTGTGCTGTGCAGGAGGCTGAAACTTTCTTCTACTCTCAAGGTTCTTTCTACTGATCTAATAATTAAATCCACATAGGACAGATTAACAGGAGAGAATAACCAAATTTAATACATACGCATGCTCGGGAACCCCACATACATGAGTGATTTGAAGACAGAAAGGGAAAATGAGGTATATATGACATTCTGAGCTAAAGATCAACTTGGGGTTTCAGAGGGGAAGAAGGTCATTGCAGGATGATAAGAAGAACAGATCTTGAGTAATTGTAGTAGTCTGTCTTGTCGTATAAATAGGTTAAACCAGATTTTCTCTGATGGGCTAAGCCCTAATTCAAATTTTTCTAGGTAGTTGGATGAGATTCGGGGTGCAGAAATTTCTCTTCAGATTGCAGGGGTTTTGATGTGTCAACACAAGAAATGTCAAAACCTGTAAGAACTTTTATGAGTTTATTTGAACTAAAGTGACAACAATTGCCAGGAAGCAAAACCTCAACAGAATAAGAAAATGCTCCAGAAAATGGCAGTTTTGCACCTCATTTTATGCACTACAATCAAAAGGATGCATAAGTGGGTTACGTGAATTCCACTGGTGATTGATTAGGTAGGCAGGAAAAAGCAAAGCAGGGAAACCTCTGGGATTGGATAAAAAGTAAAATGATAGACACATACTTGTTTACACAGGTAGGTAGGTACAGGACAGTTAACAGTCAACAATTAACATGATGACAATAATGAGAGGATTTGTGGTCTCTCTCTGGTGTGGTGCCTGTGCTTTGAGGGGTCCAGAAAAAGGAAATTTTACATTCCAAAGGTGTGTTATCAGGAGATGCAAAAATACAATAGACAGTCTCGTTTAAGGTAAAGATTGACTTTTGTCCTGGAAAATTCCAGCCTAGGACAATGACTACCCACCATAACTCACTTTTAGTTAGAAAGGTTCTAACTTCAGAACATCCTATGTGGTTACTTTAGGTCTCTGAGTTTGTATAGCCATCATGCAGGCCTCTTCTGACCTTGTCAGGTTTGATGTGTGGCCCCTCTCATTCAAAGTTGCCTTTAGGTCAGAATAACCCACAAACCAATGGGGTACATCTTGGGGTGACTCTTTTAAACCACTAAAGTTCTTGTTCTGTATTTGGAACTAGTTGAATTTACAAATGACAGATGTTGGATACTGTAGACTTTTACATGAAAACATTTTAATTGGATGTTTTTCTTTTGAAATAGTATCTTTGAAGTATAATAAAAGCTTTATCCTCAGACTAATTCTTCATTTTAGATCAGACTTGGAAATCTTCAGCTTTGCTTTCGCCTACCTCCCTAATCTATCACCAGTGGATTCCATGTAACCCACATATGCGTCTTCTATTTGATTGTAATGTACAAATAAAGTGTAAAACTGCCTTTTTTCCAGAAATTTTCATAGTCTGTTGAGGTTTTGCTTCTTGTCTATTGTTGTCACTTTAGCTCAGATAAACTCACAACAATTCTTACAGGTATGGATGTTTCTTATGTCGACATTTTATTATAGTGTAATAAATTAGCTGAAATTATTAATAATTAACTAATTTAAGATGATGAATTTTATTAGTATTATAGCCTCTACAAAAGTTTTTATAGACAGCTTTTCAAGTAGCATTGTGATTTATCCAAACTAAAACCATATTTACCTAAACCTTTTTTGTTAATATTTTGGTTATATGTTATCATTTAATGTTTAAATTTATCATTCATTTATACCATCAGTCATCAAAATATTTTATAAGCACTCTTTTATGTCCAAAAATAACATATCCCTAAATAAAACAGTCCATATGTAACAGGGTGCAGAGCATGGGTCCCCTGAAAATAGAGGAAACCCCTTGCCCCACAAGAGTCAGGAGAGGGGGCAGGGAAACAAGGGAAAGTACAGTGTTTAAGGCACGTTGCATAACAAAGGCAGATTAACAGCCCTGCCATCCTGAAGGGAAGAAGGCTGCTGCCTGGGGCAAAATTGTGCACTTGACTGTGAGAACAAGCTCCAGTGGAGTGACTCCTGATGGGGGGGATGGCGTTGGTGGGGGCGACAATGGTGGGGCGAAAAGGTAGGAGCTCATACAGAGCCTGCTTGAGTTTTGTGGGTGAATGTGCATCCAGTTGCCCATGTATTGCCGGGAACTCTTGCCCTGACTAAAGATGGCAGCCGAAAGAGAGTCAAAGACACCGGGGAGCTGACAAAAATGGCAGACACTAAGGCACCATAGGAAGAGCCATATGTTCAGCCACATAGGAAGGTCCGAGCCAAGTGTTTAACTTAGAGCAGGCCAAGTAACAGGACGTCTGAAGGGAAGTTTGCCATGAGTTCAGGAGCATGCCACAAAGGAGGTTGGGAAGTCTGCCAGGAGGTCTAGAGACAAAGGCAACAGAGCTGGTGGAGTTGCAGAGCCTGCCTGGCCAAGCACACAGACACATGGGAGATGTTTGGAGCTTCACCGTGACCAGGGGACCAGGGCTTAAGGAGAAGTCACTCTCTTGGTATGGAATCTCTTGGTATAGGACTTAAGAACTTGATGCAAGCTCTCTCCCTCTGTGTTTTTGACATTTGGATGTTCTGGGCTTCTGGCCCTGCTCCCCACATGGCTTGGGAGCACTTGTGGGACCAGGAGATGTGGTGCCCATCAGGAACTTAGACCCCACAGGGAATGGGGGCTAACTCCTGGAGGCAGGATTCCATGCTGGGTTCATGTGCCTCCCTGGGCTCCACCCTTTGGGGCAGGGTAACACCGCACGTGGTTTCCTGAACCATAGAGACTGGGAACAGTGCACCACAGATACTGACGGAGAGAGCTGCTGCGAGAGAATGGCAACCTTGAAAACCACAAGTGCATATTTCAGAGATGATGGAGATCCATTTGTGTGACCAGCTTAACGACAGATACGGAAATGAGGACTTTCTGAGCCTTTCAGGGAGCAAGGAAAGTTCTGGGTCTCGTGGGAGAGAGGGCTGTGAGCAGGAATGCTCTCAGCAACCCTCAAGGTTGGAACCCTATTAATAAAAATCTATTTCCTTCAACACAAATCATTGAGTCATGTGACTCAAAGGTGCCAAGTGGCCAAGCCCCAGTTTGCACTGTTACACACACTTTGTATGAACTCTGTCACTCTTAGTCTATCCCATTGCCCTGATCTACTTGTTCATATAGCAATACTTGTGCTAAACAGATAAAATATTTGTTTATGTGTTTTTCAAATCTACTTTCCCCACTAGAATAAAAACTCCATAAAGGCCGGGACTTTGAGTTGTTGCATCTGTATCCCCAGCTTGTACAGCAGTGCTTCTTACTTATCAACCATTTAATAAACACATATGGAATGAATGGATGAATAATGCTTGATAGTGGGAAAGTATGTTTCTTTAAGGAGTAGCATATTCAAATTTTATTTATCAATAGGTATTGTTACCGAACAAGAGGTCCGAGGGGGGGAGCAATATTTGGCCCACCTAGGGATGCCAAAAACTGCTACAGAACAAGGGCCCCTCCAAGGACAGAATACTAATATCTACTGGGCTCTTCTGTCCACCGCCAATTGGAAAGACATCTCTCAATGCCAGAGATTTGTGAAAAGGAAACGAAATGTTTATTTAATGCTATTCAGGTCTAATGCCTCCACTAAAATATCAGAGTCCTTTAGGGTATACACCTACACCCACACAGCACTCCCTTCTCCCACTGTCCCAACTGCGGGTACCATAAATCAGGAAAAGAACACACGTCTGTGTTTCAGGCCGCTGGTATCGTCAGCTGTGTCAGGCAGGATCTCTAGTTAATCCAAAGTACTGTGGTACCCTCTCACAGTCCACTGGCAAGAGTTCTTTGTACCCAGTTCCAGTCAAAGTCTCTCCTGCTTTCCAGGCCACGCGGCCAAAGGGGGCACCCCAAAGCCTCATGGGCCTCTTCTACCAAAGCTGCAGGGGTCTGCACTCCACCAAAAGCATGTGGCTTTCTCCTTCACCTGGCTGCAGGGATCTCCATTCTGGCAAAGCTGCGTGGTTTTCCCTTTCACCTGGGAAGGGGGGGTCCGCACTCTGCCAAGGCCACGTGGCTCCCTCTTTCACTTCACCAAGAGGGGATCTTTACTCTGCCCTAAACCGCATGGCTCTCCCCTCACCTGGCCAAGAGGGGACCCTTACTTTGCTGAAACTGCGTGGCTCCCTCCTCACCTGGGCAGTTATCACCTCACATCCTGGAGCCAGTCTTTTCTGAGCTCTCATGTAGGCATTCTCCCTCAGGGGCACAGCCCCTAGTTACATTCTGGGTAGAAGCCACTCCCTTCTCCCTGGCTCCAAACTTGGCCACGGCTATTTAACATATCTATGAAACCAGTTAAAGGTTATAGATATGTTAAATGATCATTCCAGAGGTTAGCTGCAAAACTGTTGCTATGCAAAATAGCTCTCAAAGGTCCTGGCTCTATTTGTCCCTTCCCCCTGGGGGGTGGGTAGGTGAGGACATCTTAATATTTCCTGGACACCCTGAACTCTGGACCCCATCCCAAATCCTTTTCTGCCCCCCCCCCCCCGGCTGCACCCTGTATCAATATGCCAGAGAGAATTTTCTGCCGTTTCCATATTTAAACAGGGCCAGGAGATGAGACCTAAACCATTGTGAGGTTACAATGTCTAGATCAGTTTGTTGGTAAGAGAGGACAGAAGGTGTTAAAGTCTCTCTGCAACCACTTTTGTTCACAGTGGTCTGTGAGTTTTTGTGATTTACTTTGCAGCTCTTGGTACAGTGAGAAGCAGCATGATGTTTGTTAGTGGTCTCTGAGGGGTGCTGTTTTGTTCGGCTTTCAAACTACAGGAAAGTGTGAAAATTAGGTCATACCTCATGAAATTTAAATAACAAAACACTTTACCTAGCTTAATAATACCCTAGTTCTTCTACTGCTGTATTTCATTTTGCCTAAAATGGGAATTATTTGTTTTGATTTACTGTCACAGTTTGAGATAGGTTTTTTTCTTTATTTTGGTGTAACTAACATGTTTTTTATTCTTGTTCCTCAGAATGGATTGGGGAGATGAATATTCCCATAATTCTTTTGACCTACATTGTTTGTTAAATTCATTTCCTGGAGACTTGGAGTTTAAGCAGATCTTCAGTGACATTGATGAAAAGATAGAACAAAATGCTGCAAGGTAAATGTTGCTAATTATTTAAAGCAAGTTGGTTTCATGTTCAATTTACATGAATTTTACCTACTGTTAGATGACTTAAGGTTTTCATTGTCATTAACTTTGCTGAAAAAAATTGATGAGACCTTCCTCCCTAAATTTTAACGTGATTTTCCTTATCTGATTAGTACTTTAAATAAAACTTAAAAAAAAGGTGCTGCTGTTAGTTACATTAAAGTTTATTGAATTGCTATTAATGATTTCTTAGATTTTGCCAATATTGTTGGCTTAGGTTTTCATTAATATGTTTAGAATTAAACATTCTGATCCAATGACTAGTGCACAAAATTTTTTAATGTGAAATTAATGCATTGAAATAAAATAATGGTATAAAACCATGAATTGTTTGAATTGCTGAAAACAGAACATTAAAAATTATTTGTATGTGTTGGGGGAAAGCCCTAAACGTCTAAATTCTGGATTGATTCCAAAAAAACTGGCATGTAGCCCACCTTACTCAAATTCATAAGAGCTTTAATAAGAGAAACTTATATACATGGGCAAAGCAGTTGCTGTTCTCAGTGGTAGCCAGGAAGAATCCTCCTCCTCCCAGGACTGGGTCCCTTTTTATAGGGGGCTAATAGTAAAACCATATAGTCATGTAGACCATCAGGAAGAACTATGCACTCCTCAGATAACATTAGGCAGTTATCACACTTTATATATTCATTAAACTCCTTGGGAGCATGACATTGCTTTGGGTGGAATTCCTGTTTTCTGGGTAGTCAGCCAAGGCTGAGGCTACAGAGAAGTAAGATTCCAGCATTTCCCAGATGCCTTTGCTGCTGGAGCCATATTGCACCTGAAGGGAGTTCCCCTGCAATATGCAATATCTGGCATTTAAAGCCTCCTTCTCATTTACTTGGGGGAATAGAGATTCCACAGAGAATTATGTCATATTAGCCTTCCTTACCTATTCCAGAAGTGTTAAACACTGAGGGAAGCTGGCACAGCTAAGTAGCTTCCCACTAATATATGCTCTTTGATAGAAAGTACTTTGTCTTCACATGTACTTCTGAGCCCTTAAATCGAGTCAGTTCAATTATTTAAATCCTTTTGGTCAAAACTTCTAATAATTAACCTCATGTGGGTTACAAATATGCAAGCCACAGTAAAAATTTCTCTTGTACAATATCAGTATTTCCTTTTTTAAAATTTAACATACACTTACATTGAATTGTCAAGGAACTGAACCATGCAAGTGAAATGTTCCTATGATTCTCAAGTTTTATATGAAAATACAGTACATTTTTATCATTATAATAATGAATATAGATAACAGATTCAAAGGATAGCATATTGTTGGGAAATTATAGTGAAGACAAAATGTCCTTCCATTCCGGAAATCCTCTCCAGAAAGTCAGAAGAGAAAGAAAACACTTTTATTATTCAATAAGCATTGAACCAGAATGCAATGCCCACCATAGGCATTTTGCTAAGAGATTTCAGTGACAGAAAGGAATCTCATCCCTTCATATACTTCAGTAGCTACAACCCATTACATATATGTCTCCATGGTAACTAGTCCTCAAACATAGGACTTCACAGCAGATTTTTTCACACATAGTTTATGCTAACTTTATCAGGGTTAAAAAACACCTGTGTTAGCTATTTGGCCTTATCGTGAGGAGAAACAAATTTCACATATCTTTATGGAAAGAAGTAGTTTTGTAAATGAGAACAACAGAGCCACTGAAGTAGGCTCTTACACTTCCACACAAACTGGGAGCTATCTCCCTTGGTGTTTGCCTTTGGAAAAGATGGCTCCCAGGGTTTGAGAAAGACAGTTCTGGCTAGGAAAGTTGACCGAAGGCCTATCTAGTCTTCTAAGGGATACATGTCCAAGAGCTGAAAAAGTGCTTACAATTACAAACTTTTAAAGTAAATGCTTTAAGAAAAAGGGAAATCTTTTTCCTTAATTAAAACAGGAAGAATTGTCTTATTCGTAATTTGTATTTGCCCTTAATCTACATTTATATTTTTATTAAATATTTTGTTGTATTTTTATTATCATTTAACCCCCTACAGTGCCCTCCTGCAATTACCACACTATTGCCCACGTCCAAGAATCCTTTTTTTTCTTTTTTGTTCAGTCTCTCCACACCCACCCTCTGTCCCCCAGCAGAGCTGTCAGCCTGCTTTCTTTGTATGAGTGTGTCTCTATTTTTTTTTGTTCATTCAGTTTGTTTATTAGATTCCACATATGAGTGAACTGAATATGGCTGCTTCCATATCTTGGTGATTATAAATAACATTGCAATAAACATAGGGGTGCTTATGTTTTTTCCAATAAGCGTTTTGGGTTTCTTCCACTAAATTCTCGGAAGTGGAATCACCAGATTAAGGCAGATCCATTTTTAATTTTTTTGAGGTATCTCCATACAGTGGCTGCACCAGTCTGCATTCCCACCAACAGTGCAAAAGGGTTCTCCTTTCTCCAGGTCCTCGCCAGCACTTGTTTCTTGATTTATTTATGACAGCAATTCTGACCACTGTGTGGTGATATTTCATTGTGGTTTTAATTTGTATTTCTCTGATGTTTAGTAATGTTGAAGATCTTTTCATATGTCTATTGGCCATCTGTCTGTACTCTTTGGAGAAGGGTCTTTTCAGGTCCTTTGACCATTTTTAATTGGATTGTTTCCTTTTTTTGGTGTTTAGTTTTATATGTACTTTATAAATTTTGGATATTAAGCCTTATCAGATGTGTCAGTCAGTATGTTCTCCCATTCAGTGGTTTGTCTTTTTATTTTATTAATAGTTCCCCTTGCTACACAAAATGTTTTTAGTTTGATGTAGTCCCATTTCTTTATTTTTCTTTTGTTTCCCTTGCCTGAAGAGATGTATTAGAAAAAAGATTGCTACAAATAATGTCCGAGATTTTACTGCCAATGTTTTCTTCTAGGGTTTTTATGGTTTCTGGTCTAATATTTAAGTCTTTAATTCATATTTAATTTATCCTTGTGCATGGCATAAGAAAATGGTCTAGTTTCATTTTTCTGCCCATATCTGTCCAATTTTCCCAACACTATTTATTGAATAAACTATCTTTAGATCATTGTGTTTGCTTGCTTCTTCTGTCAAATATTTTTTTAATATATTTTATTAATTATGCCATTACACTTGTTCTATTTCCCTCCTTCATTCCCCTCCACCCTGCACACCCCTCCCCCACCATTCCCCCCCTTTAGTTTATGACCACATGTCTCAAGTTCTTTGGATTCTATATTTCCCATACTATTCTTGCCCTCCCCCCAACTATTTTCTACCTGCCATCTATGCTACTTATTTTCTGTACCTTCTCCCCCCTTCTTCTTCTCCCACTCCCCTGTTGCTAACCCTCCATGTGATCTTCATTTCTATGGTTCTGCTCCTGATCTAGCTGTCCTCTTAGTTTGCTTTTGTTTTAGGTGTGGTTGTTAATAACTGTGAGTTTGCTGTCCTTTCACTGTTCATCTTTTTTATCTTCTCTTTCTTAGGTAAGTCCCTTTAACATTTCATATAATCAGGGCTTGGTGATGATGAAATCCTTGAATTTGATCTTATCTGAGAAGCACTTCCATTCTGCCCTTCCATTCTAAATGAAAGCTTTGCTGGATAGAGCAATCTTGGATGTAGGTCTTTGGATTTCATGACTTGGAATACTTCTTTCCAGCCCCTTCTTGCCTGTCAGGTCTCTTTTGAGAAATCCACCGACAGTCTGATGGGGACTCCTTTGTAGATGACTGTCCCCTTATGTCTTGCTGCTTCTAGGATTCTCTCCTTCATTTTAATCTTGGCTAATGTAATGATAATGTGCCTTGGTGTGTTCCTTCTTGGATCCAACTTCTTTGGGACTCTCTGAGCTTCCTGGATTTCCTGGAAGTCTATTTCCTTTGCCAGATTAGGGAAGTTTTCCTTTATTATCCGTTCAAATAAGTTTTCCACTGGTGGCTGTTCCTTTTCCCCTTCTGGTACCCCTATAATTCGGATGGTGGAGCATTTAAAGATGTCCTGGAGGTTTTTAAGCCTCTCCTCATGTTTTTGAATTCTTGTTTCTTCATATTTTTCTGTTTGGTCATTTTTTCCTTCCTTCTGGTCCGCTCCCTTGATTTGAGTCCCAGTTTCTTTTCCATCACTATTTGTTTCCTGTGCAATTCCCTTCATTTCAATTAGTTTCGCCTTTATATGTTTGTCTACTTTGTGACTAAAATCAGCCAGTTCTGTGAGCATCCTGATCACTAGTGTTTTGAACTGTGCATCTGAAAGTTTGGCTATTTCTTCATAGCTTAGATTTACTGGCTCTGGTGCTCTGGGGTGTTCTTGAGCCATGTTTTGATCTGTTCCTGCCTGTTACATGTGAGGAGCGGAGCCTTAATTGTTCAACAGGGCAGGGCCACCCAGGTCGCTGGGTTGTGATGCTGCATGTGGGGGCGGGGTCAGAGAGGAACAATGGCGGTTCCCTCTGCCTCTTCCTGCCGCTGGGGCCAGAGCCGTCTGTCTCACTGCTCACTCCTTCACCGGTTTATCTGCATGCGAATGTGTGACCTCCGTCAGCCCTCAGTGGGTCCACTGCCTTGCATCCTCAGTGGGTCCACCCGCTTCTCCACACCTGGGATCCACCCTCGGCTGCTGACGCACCTGGGGTGAGTGCCTGGCTCTGTCGGTGGACCTTTCCTGCCTGGCCCCACTCTGCTGCTGGCTCTGCTCCTCTTACCAGTTTGGCTGAAGAGTTCCTTGTTGTCAGACTTCCATGTAGTTCAAGTTTCTGTGGTTTGGCTGCGTTTTTGTTGCTAAAACTTTGTTGTTTTTAAACTTGATTGTGCGAGAAGGTGAAGTGCTTCCACCTATGCCTCCATCTTGGCGGAGGTCTTCTTCTGTCAAATATTAATTAACTGTAAAGATGTAGGTTTATTTCTGGGCTCTCAATTCTTTTTTTTTTTTTTTTTTTTTAAGATTTTGTTCATTTATTTATTTATTTATCTTTAGAGGGGAAGGGAAGGAGAGAGGGAGAGAAACATCAATGTATGGTTGCCTTTCGTGGGTCCCCTGTTGGGAACTGGCCTGCAGGGAACCAGCCTGCATCCCCTGCATGTGCCCTGACTGGGAATCGAACTGCGATTGTCTGGTTCACAGGCCGGCACTCAATCCACTGAGCTACACCAGCCAGGGCTTGAGCTCTCTGTTCTGTTCCATTAATCTGTGTGCCTGTTTTTATGCCAGTACCATGCAGTTTTGATTATTATGCCCTTATAGTATTGATATTAGATAGTATGATTCCTTCAAATTTGTTCTCTTTTCTCAATATCACTGTTGCTATTAGGGGCCTTTTATGGTTCCATATACATTTTTTAAATATTTGTTTCAGTTCTGTGAAATACGTCATTGGTGTCTTGTTAGGAATTTCATTGAAACTGTAGATTGCTTTCGGTAGTATGGACATTTTAATGATGTTAATTCTTTCTCTCCATGAATATGGTATGTGCTTCCACTTATTGGTATCTTCTTCAATCTGTTTGTTCAGTGTCTTATAACTTTCTGAGAATAGGTCTTTTACACCCTTGGCTAAATTTATTCCTCAGTATTTTATTCTTTTCGAAACAGTTTTGTTTGGGATTGTCCTCTGAATTTCCCTTTTTGTTAATTATTGGCATATAAAAATGCAACTGATTTCTGTATATTAATCTTGTATTCTGCTATCAGTTCTAGTGGTTTCTTGGTAGAATTTTAGGGTTCTGTATGTACAGTATTATATCATCTGCAAATAAAGACAGTTTTACTTCTTTCTTTTCTATTTAGATGCCCTTTATTTCTCCTTCTTGTCCAATTGCTATGGTTAAGACTTCCAGTACTCTGTTGAGTAAAAGAGGTGAAAGCAGACATCCCTGTCTTGTTCCTGATCTTAAGGGGAATGCTTGTAGTTTTTGTTGATTGACTATGATGTTAGCAATGGGTTTTTGGTATATGGCCATTATTATGTTTAGGTATATTCCCCCTATTCACACTCTGCTTAGAGTTTTTATCATAAATGGGTGCTGGATATCAAATGCTCTTTCTACATCTATTGATATGATCATGTGTTTTTGTCCTCCATTTTGTCGATATGGTGTTTCACATTTATTAATTTGCTAATGTTGTACCAACCGTGCCTTCCTGGAATAAATCCCACTTGAACATAGCATTTGATCTTTCTGATATATGCTATATTTGGAATACTACTATTTTGTTGAGTATTTTAGCATCTATGTTCATCAGAGATATTGGTCCATACTTTTTTTAGTGTCTATCTGTCTATCTGGTTTTGGAATTAGGATAGGTTTGCCTCATAAAATGAGACTGGGAGTCCTCTCAAATTTTTTGAAATAGTTTGAGATGAAGAGGTGTTTGTTCTTCTCAGAGTGTTTGACAGAATTTATATGTGAAGCCATCTGGTCCAGGGCTTTTGTTTGTGGGAGTTTTTTTTTTTTTTTTTAATTTTTCCTTCAATTTTACTAAGTGTAATCTGTCTATTCAAATTATCCAATTATACCTGATTTAGTTTTGGAAGGTTGTATGTTTCTAGGAATTTATTTATTTTGAACAGGTTGTCCAGTTTGTTGGCATATAGTTGTCCATAATATTTTCTTAGAATCCTTTGTATTTCTTTGGTGTCAGTTGTTATTTTTCCTCTCTCATTTCTGATTTTACTTATTTGAATCCTCTCTCTTTTTTTCTGGATGAGTCTTGTTAAAGGTTTGTCAATCTTGTTTATCTTTTCAAAGAAGCAGCTCTTGTTTTCATTGATCTTTTGTATGTTTTTTTAGACTTTGTTTTGTTTATTTCTGCTCTGATATTTATTATTTCCTTCTTTCTACTCATTTTGGGCATTGTTTATTTTTCTTTTCAAGTTTCTTTCAGTGTAAATTTAGATTGTTTATTTGAGCTTTTTCTTTTCTTGAGTTGGCTGTAATGCTATGAATCTCCCTCTCAGGATTGCTTTCCCCGTGTCCCACAGATTTTAGGTTGTTGTGTCCTCATGTTCATTCATTTCAAGGTATCTTTTGATTTCTTCCTTGATCTTGTTGTTCGACCATTCATTGTTTAATAATGTTATTTAGCTCCATGTCTTGGTGTATTTTTCAGTTTTCTTTTTTACGATTGGTTTCTAGTTTCATGGCATTGTGACTGGAGAAGATGCTTGATATGATTTCAGTCTTCTTAAGTGTTTTCAGACTTGTTTGTGTCCTAACATGTTCTCTATTTTATTAAATGGTTAATGTGCACTTGAAAAGAATGTATAGTTTGCTGATGTGGGGGTGAAATGCTCTGCTAATATCAGTTAAATCCATTTGATCTAGTGTGTCATTTAGGGCTGCTATCTCCATGCTGACTTTTTGTCTGGAAGATCTACCATTGAAGTCAGTGGGTTGTTAAAATCTACAACTATGACTGTATTTGTGTCTGTCTCTCCCTTTATGTCCATCAAGATTTGTTTTACATGTTTAAGTACTCCTATGCTGGATGCCCAAATGCTTACTAGGGTTATATCCTCTTGTTGGATTGTTCCCTTTATCATTATGTAGTGTCCTTCTCTGTCTCTAATTATAGCCTTGCTTCTTTGAAAACCTATTTTGTCAGATATAAGTATTGCTATCCCTGCTTTTTTCCCTTTTCATTTGTGTGAAATCTCTTTTTCCTTCCCTTTGCTTTTATTCTGTGTGTATCTTTTGTTCTGAGACATGTTGTCTCTCTCTTGGAGACAGTTTTTATATATATAAAACTATGTATGTGTATGTGTGTGTATATATATATATATATAGAGAGAGAGAGAGAGAGAGAGTTAGTTTTATTCTCTTATCTATTCAGCTACTCCACATCTTTTGATTAGAACATTTAAGCCATTTACATTTAAAGTGATTATTGATAGATACATATTTACTGCCATTTTATTTTTGAACTATTTTCCTCTGTTTTTTTTTTTTTCTTTCTTTTTCTTAAAACAAGCCTTTTAACATTTGTTGGAATGCTGGTTTGGTGTTAAACTCCTTTAACTTTTTCTTATATGGAAAGCTCTTTATTTCTTCTCAATTTTAAATGACAGCTTGGTTGTAAGTCTTTGCTTTTCATCATCTTGAATATTTCATGCCGGTCCCTTCTTGCCTGAAATGTTTTGTTGAGAAATCAGATGACAGTCTAATTAGAGCTCCTTTGTAGGTAGCTAACTGCTTTTCTATTGCGGCTTTTAGGATTCTGTTCTTGTCTTTAAGCTGTGCCATTTTAATTATGATGTGTCTTGGTGCCGGTCTCTTCAGGTCTGTCTTGTTTGGGACTCTCTGTACTTCCTGGACTTGTATGTCTTTTTCATTTACCAGGTTAGGAAAGCTTTCGATCGTTATTTCTTCAAATTGGCATTCATCTCTGGCTCATTCCCTTTTCCTTCTGGTATTCCCATCATGCAGATGTTGTTACACTTCATGATGTCCCAATGGTTTTTTAAACTCTCCTCATTTTTAAAAATTCTTTTTCTTTTTGATGCTCTGCTTGGGTGGGTTTCTTTTTTTTTTCTAACTTGTCTTCCAAATTACTGATTTGATCTTCTCCTTCATCTGACCTACTGTTTATTCCTTCTAGTGTATTATTCATTGCAGATATTGCATTCTTTATTTCTGAATGCTCCTCTTTATGGTTTCTATGTTCTTTTTCATGCTGTTGAGTACTCATATTACCATTACTCCAAACTCTATATCTAATAAATTGCTTACCTCCATTTCTTTTACTTCTGGAGAATTCTCCTGTTCTTTCATTTGGTGTGTGTTTCTTTATCTTCCTATTTGTCTGCCTCTTTGTGGGTGTTTCTATATACAATTTTAGGTAAATCTACAAAGACTCTGGTGCAGATCTCTGTCAGACGCTGCCTATGGCTTGCCCCCGGCAACCTGTTTGGACTCTCAGTGATCCACAGCTTATGGCTCCCTCTTCTGGGCCTGGTTGTGTGCAGACAGAACCATGGCTTTTATCAGCACCAGTTCTGGAGAAGGGTCAGCTAAGATCTCAGAGCTCCTAAAAATCCACCTTAGACTGCAGGTTTTCTGTTAGGCTTTTTCTCTGAAATAGTCTCATGCTATATTCTTCAGCGGCCAGGCTTAAGCTCCACAGGTTGGGGTGAGAGAGATCCCTGCAGGTAGGGCTATTGCTTCCCCTCAGGATGTTGCATGGAGGGGAGTGGTGTACCTGAGAAAGACGGCTTCTGCAGTGTTTGGAATGGCAGATCTCATGGTTCCTGGTAGCTGACCTTTCAGGTCTCAGAGCCATCAACCCTAGTCTCTCCTCATGCATCCCTAGTATACTGTTCCCCTGTCTGCTGTTGCCCAGGATTAGTGGCTACAAACAAATTTTTGTACATTGGCCCTTTAAGAGGCTTTCTGCCTCTCTAGCTCTCTCTTCCTGTTAGACAGAAGCCCCACTGCTTTTCGTAGCCAGATGTTATTTGGGTTCCTTTCCCAGTTGTGTTGCTATAGGCTGGGGAGCCCATCTTGGTCTTTAGACCCCATACTTCTCAGGGTAACCCCCACCCCCCAGCTGCTGAAATACCTCTCTGGAACTTAAGCCGCTGCCCATGGGAGCCCAGCTAGCCCTCTCACTCCTCTGTACTTCCTACCAGTCTCCATGTGGTACAGTGGCTTCTTCCATAACTCCTTAGTTATAAGGCTTCTATCCAGCTTCTGTTCAGTTGGTTATTCAGGTTGATTGTTCTATAATTTAGTTGTATTTCCAGTTTGGAACCTGGGAGGAGGTTAGTATAGCATCCACCTACTCTGCTGCCATCTCGATCCTCTCAAATATATGTGTGTTCTTAATTTAAAAATGATATTCTGTATCATATTTTATAAATATAGATTTTAAATATAGTATACTTATGACTTAATCACACTATTATATATATGTAGCCAATGTATATTGTAATTTGTATTATATATAAATATAAAGTAGCTGTGTGGAACTTTAGTATAATTATATAGTATGGTAATTTATGTTATATATTATATATTTAAGCATTACAAGACAGAGTTTCTAACTCAAAAGGAAATTTTAAATGAAATAGATTAACAGTCATTTATATAAATTTTAGAGATGGTTATATTAAAACAAATTTTAGTATTTTTTTAAAAGGTAACCTTCTTCATTCATAATAGCATTTAGGTTCCAGCAAAACAAAAAAAAGCCAGTGAACATCGTAGCGTTTATTATAGACTGCTTCATTTTTATTTGCTAAACCATCTGTAGTTAATTTCCTGCCCTACCTGGTCAATAAGAAATCATATTTAGAAGTAAAACAGTGATTAAAATTCTGTATTTTGCATTCATAAATTGCTATGTAGGTCAAAACTCAGATGGTATTATTAAAAAGAAAATGGGACATGGAATATAAGGATATAATTTTTAAATTAAAAATATTTTATTGTCCATATATTAAAACAAACCTTGAGCAGAACCACCTCAAGTGACCATTGATCTTTACAACAAATGAAATAAGGGAGTAGCTCTATGTACTGCATGCTACATTTAGAATCAAGTCTATTTTTCATCAAATTCAATTATGTTTTTATTATACTCTAGAGAATAAACATAATAGTATAGGGTGTATATATTTTTAAAAATAAAATACTGAATAGTTACCATAGTTCAGAAGAGTGTAAATCATTTATGCACTCATTTATTGCCTTCTAACAGAATAGCTTTTAGAAAATTGTATGTCATGACGAATCAGTTATGCCACACTTACACTGCAGTAGTTGAATTACCTTTGGCATTTTTGTATTCAAACAGTTCTATTTGTCTCTCAGTGGTGCACATTGAATAAGTAATGAGCATCTGTATAATACGGGTTTTCCCAGTACTTTTTAAAGAAAGAAACATTAGTAATTCATTTTTAAATATAGTATTTTTCCATACCCTTAAATTTTTAAAGTTGTATTTCTAGCAGTTGTCTTGAATTCTAAGTGAGAGCTCTTTCCTTCCTTCTTAATATCATCAGATTTTATGAGCCACAAGGTCTTTGCTTCCCCAAAGCAGTGATTCACCAGAATGGACCAGAGTGCCCAGAGGTCACTGAACCTTCACCTGCCCTTTAGGAGGCTGTCATTCCCTCAGATTATTTTTACTTTTACACCCTCACTTCCATTCAAGTCAGCTAGGTGTCTCCTAGGTCTGATGGTAGAAATCAGTGAGAATGAATCATTTACTTTAAACACATCTCAACATTGGCAACAAAAGGGTAAATAATCTGCCAAAGAGAAATGTATGAATGTTGTACCTATAGACTCAGGGAGTTCAGTAAGTGAAAACTGCACACAGCACTGAAATATTTTTTTGAGCTAAACGGACCTTATTAGTTTAACAATATATTGGGATATAGATGTTCTCTTGGACTCACAATGTGACAGAGGATGATTTTTCTCCTGTTAATATTCAGTTGGGTAGATATAATTCTATCATTATGAGTTTATTTTACCTTCAGTTTTGTAATTATAGACAATCTGGTGAACCTCACAGGACATCAGTTTTGCTGGTACTGCAAATATTATTCCTTTTTTTAAAAAGTTTTATTTATTTATTTTTAGAGAGAGGGGAAGGGAGGGAGTAAGAGAGGGAGAGAAATATCAGTGTGTGGTTGCCTCTCACATGGCCCCCACTGGGGACCTGACTTGCAACCCAGGCATGTGCCCTCACTGGGAATGGAACCAGCGACCCTTTGCTTTACAGGCCTGTGCTCAATCCACTGAGCTACACCAGCCAGGGCTCCTTTTTTTTTTTTTTTTTAATGTAAAGAAAAAAAACAAGTGCTAGCATCAATATTTGTCTCAATCCAAGAGATCAGTTATGGGGGTGGGATGGGGGGTGGCATCAACTTTTGTAATAGAATATTGTGTACATGGTTTTTATAAATTTAATCATGCTTATTCATAGAGCATACCTATTCCATAGATTATACTTACTTCTCACGTAATGCTTCAGTTTTTTGAATTTATATATGAAAATTTTCTTTTGAGTTTCCACATGATGGCCTAAAGGTCTTAGAAGAAGTAACCAAAACGAATCTTCAAATATGCTATTAACTTCAGCTTTGTCATGGCACAACGACAAATCTGCCAGTGGGCACTCACACGCATTAATATATTTTATGGCCAAAGAAAATTATATAAGATGAAAATTAGTCATTTTAAAGACTATATTGTGTATTTTGATGTATGGGAGTATTTTAGCACTTATTTAGTAGTAACAAGAAGATGCGAATAAATATTTGCTTGTTTTTTAATTTCCTGTGTCTGTACTTCTCTTTTGTGCTTCTCTATTCTTCTGTACTTTATCTGACAGAATCTACCTTTTATCATACCCTACTGAACCAGACCAGGCCACATGGGAAGATACCTGAAAGGTTTCCCATCTATGCTTGAACCCAGAGTAAGACCTACGCAGGTACTTTCCGGTTTCTTCTGTCTGGGTCCTTTTCATTATTCTCATCTTCCTCAGAATGAAAAATGCCTCCAAGGCGCATGGCATCCTGGCCCTCAGAGCTCAATAACCTAAATTTTCCCCAGCCCCATTCATATGTTCTACTCTTCAAACTTCTCCAGTCTTCCCACTGAAGCTCCCAATCTGAAGTCTGGGAATATATACAGGTAGAAATGGGGGTAAATAAGAAAAAGACAAGCCACTCTCTGTTTCATAGTGGCCTTTTCCCCCACTTTCTTCTCATCAATTTCTGTCACTAATGGAGCAAATAGTGGCTTCATTGTTTGAGAGTCTGTGATATTTTTAGCACCTTCCCTCATAGTTCTATGCTGTGTGTATTCAGTGCTTCCCTTAGACCTCTGCTTTATCATGACAAGTAGGATACTCATCATCCTAAAATGTGGGATCAGTACGTAGCTCCATTAGATGATTGTCAATGGATTCTTTCAAGTAATACAGAAATTTTAAGTGTTTGACATTTTTTAAGAGTATAACTTATTTTTAAAAGTGTTAGCTTCTCTTACTTTTGGCCAAATAGGTATAAAACGATAGAGAATTGTCTCCCAGAGCACCAGGAGGCAAAGTGATATTCTGAGAAATCAATTATAAGTAGACTCAAAACTTTGGACCTTTACTAGGGTTACTTTACTCCTCAGAATAATAATGCCTACCTCACAAAACATTATGTGGATTAAATGAAATTTATGTATTTAAGATGCTTATCATAGTGCCTAACATAATTAAGGTTCAATAAATGTTAACTCTTTTACCCATTTTCTATTAAATATGGTTTCTTATAGGTTAAATCCATTATTAAATCACTTAAGTAGTTTAGGAATATTTTACTTAATACATCTGAAAAGAACCACACAGCTCTGGTACAAATTACTCATCGAGAATAATGATGCCCTGTTTATAAAATACATTTAGTCACTTTAAGAATGGTGTGGGTGTCACTTTTAGTTACTGACCACAGCTGAAAAATGGATTAATTGGACAAAGAGAAGGAAGCAAACAAATCTACAGCTATAAATATCAACAGCTACTCCCAGAAATAGGGAGACAGATCCAAGGCAGATTTTAGCCACCCAAGAGAGATACCAAGATTTATTCCCATCTAGGGAGCAAGATCAAGGTACCCAGAAGACCTTTTTAGAATTTCCCATCATATCTGGATAGAAAAAAAGAGAACTGTTGTTTGAGGATATACCTAAAGAATGTTATTGTTATTATCTTTCCATGTAAAATAAGAAAAGGCAAGTGTCTGCTTGTGTATAAACTGTTATGATAGCAAAAGTATGAATAATATTGTAGTAAAAATCCAAACCTGATAAAGAGATTGAGCCAACAATAGTTAGGCCACGGAAAATCATAGTTGATCGGGCCTCTAGCCACTAGAGGGAAGTAAGCCCCCACTTCTGAGGTAACAACAGGGGGTGCCAGTGAAGACCTGATCAGCTGTGAGGGCAAGACCAACAAGAGGGAATATGAAAAGAGGACTGAGCCCGGTAAGAAGTTAGGACTGCTCTGGCTGGCTCATCTTTCCCTTAGATGATTGATGCCTTTAAACCCAACCCTGCCAGCATTCCCTGGAAAAGGGTCTTGTCAGAGATTCATCGGAGTCAATACCTTGTGTAAAAATCAGCACTAGCAACACCACCATTGCTAATCACAGTCCTAATTTTAGAATGTCACAACTAAGAATATCTCCCTATAGCACCGGGGGTGGGAGCCGAGTGAGGAGGCTGGAAGCTGGTGCTATTACCTCCTTCATTTCTATTTTAAAGACTTTCACCTCTTTTTCCTGTATTCCCACTGCCTGAAACAGCACTGGCACGAAGTCGGCTTGAAGACAGTCAGTGAATTCCTGTTGGGCACATTTGTTTGGCATGTGTGAGGTTTCCTTTATCTTATGTGAAGTTAGATGAGTAGATATGATAGAAGAAGCTATCATCAGGTACTTTTTCATTAAGTATTTTTACATTACTAAAGTAATACATTCTCATGGAAACTTTCAGTAGAGAAAAGCAGATATAAGGAAAAGTTGAGTGTGAAGAGAGACGAGCAAAAGTTTTCTTCCTCCTCTGACCCTACCAGTCTTGTTCCTCAGAGGTAGTCTATATTGACAAATTATTGTGAACTATCCAGAAATATTCTCTACATATATAAGCATGTACCCCCAAATACATTTTCTTTTTTTACCCAAATGGGAATTATACAGCAGTAGGGAAAAGTAGGTTTACAGATGTATGTGGAACATGGTTTATTCTTGTATTATTATTTATTAATCAACTGTAAATCTACTTTTGCCCATCTTGAATATATATATCATAATTAGATATTTTTACTTAATACATTTAAAAAACCTCTTCATATAATGCTACTTCATCCTTTTTAATTTTACTTACAAGTTCCCTGTTGTGAGCATTTACCTGTTATGCAGCCTTTCTTCCATTACCACACACCCACATGCACCCGTGTACTTCCTCACGAGTGCTGATCTACGTGATAGTCTCTTAGAAATGACACAGGGACGCTTGCAGAGTTGTTCTCCAGCAGGGCTGCCCCGGTCTTTTCTTGCATTGGCACTGTATGAGAATGCATGCTGTTTGCATTGCCTCCTTACAGTGAGACCATAGGTTTTATTAAAACCCTCAGTTTGTAACTTCTAGTCAAATCTTTTATCTAGCTTAGTGGTTGAATTTATCCAGGCAATGGAAATAAAGATAGACTGAAAGCATTTCCAAATCTCTTCTGATTCCCATTATTATGTAAATTCTCCCTCTTCTTTTCTGTCTCTTTTCAGGAAAAGAGTCAGGGAATTGGCATAGAGTTAACACTAGTGCAGATTCCCTGCTTTTCTCCTGATTTCAGTTTATTTGGACTCGGAATGGCTCGAATTCTAACTTCGGTAACTGTGCTAAGAGTACTAGACAAGCTTCCATAGCTTCCACAGATAAAAAAAGGAGCATTAACTTATTTTGGCTTGTCATGGGTATTAAACTGTCCTGTCTATATGTCTCTATCAAACATTTCTGGAAAATTCTTTTTACAGTGTTTACAGAGCCCTGTGTCACCTCTGTCTAGGACTCATAACTAGTCTGTGAAAAGTGATTCCAACTCAGATATAAATTTAAGAGGGAGAAGAAGAGATTTAACTGTGTCTTGGGATGTAGTGCCAGGCTGACTGGTCAGTTCTAGCAGGACTACTCTGCCATGACTGGAAGTTTGGACAGTGTTTCACAATTAATTGACTCTGTTGTAAGCACTTTAGATTTTGCAGGTTGGCATAGATACACACTGGGTCTGAACTTAAAGCAATCTGGACTATTTAAGAGCCTCTCAGACTTTACAGTGAGAATTGGTGGTATAACGCAACAAACTACCGAGGGTCCTAATTCTGAAGTTTCTTTCATACTCTGTTCCTCCTAGAATAACTCTGAACAAAAGGAGGGTTAACAATAGAATCTTGGGAGGATATTAACATAGTGCAGATGAGGGATTAAGAATCTGAGCCCAGTCTTTCAGGATAAAAATGAAAGGAGAGTGTACATTTGAGAAAGATTTAAAGATATGATGTTAACAAGATTTGGTGTTGAAGTTTTTTCCTTGAAAGTATAGGTAAAACATTTGAAATAACCAAAACCTCTCAGAAAATGAAAACAGTTCAGCATAAATGTTTAATCTCTTACTATACATTTTAGCCATTATAGTTTTTTTATGAATACTTTTCTCAGCCTTTAAAATTATTGCTCAGAAATATGTTTGTCTCAGGAAAATGAGCTTTCATTTCATGGCTCACTTGGAGTTTACACACTAGATTTTATATATCAGCCCTCTTCACTATCAATTACCTGTTATTTCCATGGCATTTTAGTAATCTCATTAAACAAGCAAGACTTACCTAAAACCCAGAAAACTCTACCTTACAACTATTTCTTTGTGCTTTTAAATATATAATCAAATTGAAAAAGCCTTTTCCTTAGACTGAATGTATATTGTGAGTAAAAAGTATAAACAAGATCATCAGAATGTAACAGCATTACAAAAGTATTCAAATGTTTATATTTTCCATACTATAAAAATAATATTTAATCTGTGTCATGACACTGCTATCCTGATTTTAAAAATAGAAATTCTGACCTGCTGCCAAAGGAAATATGTATGTTTTCCACAACCTTTGCATCAAAAAAAGTTCTCATAATTTTTACCAGTGAAACATGTTTTTTTCCTTTTAACTATTTTGTGGCTGAATAATAAAGGCTATGTGTTTTAAATCATAAAAGAGCTTTTACAATAATCTTAAGTTCTAAGACTTTATGTCATAATTATTCTTTTTCTCAGTTCCTCTCCTCATCCTCAACTGCACCAGCCCCCTGCACCAGCTCTTGTGCTAATGTCCTTTTTCAGTTATGTCTGTTTAATGGTAGGACATCTCAATCGTTCCGAGGTACAGTAATGCATACATACACACATACATATGAGAATAAATGTAGTTGTGAGCATAAAGGTAAATTCATATCTTTATTATCCAAATAAATATAGTTTTAAAGTGACAGAGCATTAAGATTAAATGATCAACACTGGATTCTCAGGGGTCAAGGGTCAGGGAATTCCAACTACAGTGATTCTATTAATTTTCTTTAAGTATTAAGACCCTTGCACATAATGTTATTCTGCAAGGAGAAGCCTTTTCTACGCCTCCCACATGCACATTTAGTGGCTTCCTCCTGTGCATTGCCTTAGCATATTATACACACACCTGATCAAGTGTTACTATACTATAGTCATTTATTTACTTAGCTCTCTCACTAGCTGGAATCCTTTAGGTTTGGGACCATGTTTTATTTATGTTTGCATTCCTAGAGCACAGTCCCTAACATGCATCCACCATTCAGTTAATGATTATCAAACATGCTTTCTTTCAATGAGTAATTTTTATACTTAAGGAACCTAAGTGAGAATGGGAAAATTACCACAGATATCCTTTTAAAAAGCATACTGCATATTGCATTTTTAAAATTTACCATAAATTGATTTACGTGCAGCTTCTCAATGCAATCCACTTGCATACATCATTAACTTGGATAATTCTGAGTTATTATAATTAAAGCACTTTGGTGTTCAAATATATTAAGAAATGTTGAGATATATGAAAAGGCATATAGAGGACCATGATAAACATTCACGCACCCACTATATAGCCTCTGGTAATCATCATTTTACTTTTATTACTATGAGTTTAACTTTTTACTTTTTTTAGATCCCACCTGTGAGTGAGATCATGTGATATATATGTGTCTGTGTCTGGTTCGTTTCACTTAGCATATTGTCTTCCAGATTCATTCATTTGACACAAATAGCAGGTTTTTATTCTTTTTTAGGGCTGAATAATATTCAATTGTATATTTTGCCACATTTTATTTCATTCATTGGTTGATGGACATGTAGGTTGTTTGCATATCTTGGCTACTGTGAACAATGCTGCAGTGAACATGGGAGTGCAGATACTTCTTTTTTTAAAATATATTTTATTGATTATGCCATTAAAGTTGTCCTATTCCCCCCACTCTGCACACCCCTCCCCCACCACTCCTCCCCCTTTAGTTCATGTCCATGTGTCACAAGTTCTTTAGATTCTATATTTCCCCTACTATTCTTACCCTCCCCCTATCTATTTTCTATCTACTGTCTATGCTACTTATTCTCTGTACCTTCTTCCACCTTCTCCTCCTCCCACTCCCCTGTTGCTAACCCTCCATGTCATCTCCATTTCTATGGTTCTACTCCTGATCTAGCTGTCCTCTTAGTTTGCTTTTGTTTTAGGTGTGGTTGTTAATAACTGTGAGTTTGCTGTCCTTTCACTGTTCATCTTTTTTATCTTTTTTTTTCTTAGATAAGTCCCTTTAACATTTCATATAATAAGGGCTTGGTGATGATGAATTCCTTGAATTTGACCTTACCTGAGAAGCACTTTATCTGCCCTTCCATTCAAAATGAAAGCTTTGCTGAATGGAGCAATCTTGGTTGTAGGTCTTTGGTTTTAATGACTTGGAATGCCTCTTTCCAACCCCTTCTTGCCTGTAAGGTCTCTTTGGAGAAATCCTCTGACAGTCTGATGGGAACTCCTTTGTAGGTGACTGTCCCCTTAGCTCTTGTTGCTTCTAGGATTCTCTCCTTCATTTTAATCTTGGCTAATGTAATGATGATGTGCCTTGGTGTGTTCCTTCTTGGGTCCAACTTCTTTGGGACTCTCTGAGCTTCCTGGATTTCCTAGAAGTCTATTTCCTTTGCCAGATTGGGGAAGTTTTTCTTTATTGTTTGTTCAAATAAGTTTTCCACTGGTGGCTGTGCCTTTCCCCCTTCTGGTACCCCTATAATTCGGATGTTGGAGCATTTAAAGATTTCCTGGAGGTTCCTCAGGCTGTCCTAATTTTTTTGAATTTTTGTTTTTTCATTTTCTTTTTGGTCATTTTTTTCTTCTTTTTGGTCCACTCCCTTGATTTGAGTCCCAGTTTCCTTTCCATCACTATCGGTTTCCTGTGCATTTCCCTTCATTTTAATTAGTTTAGCCTTCATATGTTCCTCTAATTTATGACTAAAATCAACCAGTTCTGTGAGCATCCTGATCACCAGTGTTTTGAACTGTGCATCTGATAGGTTGGCTATTTCTTGGTTGCTTAGAGTTATCGGCTCCGGGACTTTGAGTTCTTCTTGAGCCCTGTTTTGGTCTGTTCCCCCCTGTTAAGTATGAGGGGCGGAGCCTTATGTGTTCACCAGGGCGGGGCCACCCAGGTTGCTGGGTTATGACTGTATGTGTGGGTGAGGTCAGAGAGGGGCAATGGCATTTGTTCTGCTGTCTCTTGGATTTTGGTCCCCTCTGCTGCATCCCGCGAGCAAACCTGGCCCCCCTGGTGCTGGCCCCACAGGTGCTGGCTTCCAGGTGTGTGGGCCTGTGCACCTTCCAGGACCCTGCGCATCTCTCCAACGAACTCTGTGTGAGCCTGGGAGCTTCTCCCAGCCCCTTGACCCTGAAAGTTTTTCCAATTGGTGCTTTTAGGCTTTAATTCCCATCACTGGCGCCCTAGACTGCTCGGCTGGTCTCACTGCTCGCTCCTTTGCCTGGTTTATCTGCGCGTGAATGTGTGACTGTGGTCAGTCAGCCACCTTTTGCCCTCACTGGGTCTGCCCGTTGCCACCCGGCGCCTGGGATCTGCCAACTGCTGCCTGCACTCCTGGGTTGGTCCAGCTGCTTTTTCCTGCTGTGACCCCTCTCTGCCAGCTGCTGACTCCGTCCCTTTTAGCAGTCTAGCTGAATGGTTCGTTGTTGTCAGACTTCCATTCAGTTCAGTTTTCTGTATTTTGGTTGCGTTTTTGTTACTAAAACTTTGTTGTCTTTAAACTTGTTTGTGCGAGGAGGCACAGTGTTTCCACCTATACCTTCATCTTGGCCGGAATATACTTTTTTTAAAAGATTTTATTTATTTATCTTTAGAGGGGAAGGGAAGGAGAGAGGGAGAGAAATATCAATGTATGGTTGCCTCTCATGGGTCCCCTGCTTGAAACTGGCCTGCAACCCAGGCATGTGCCCTGACTGGGAATCGAACCTCAATCCTTTGGTTCACAAGCCCATGTTCAATCCACTGAGCTACACCAGCCAGGGAAGGTACTTCTATAAGGTACTGATTTTATTTCCTGTGAATATATACCCAGAAGTAGAGTTGCTGGATCATATGATAGTTCTATTTTTAATTTTTTGAGGAAACTCCACACCATCTTCTGTAATGGCTCTACCAATATACATACAATACCTTCCCACCAAAAGTGCACAGACTCGCTTTCCTCCACATCTTTGCCAACACTTATCTTTTGACTTTCTAATAATAGCCATGCTAACAGTTGTAAGGGAGTATCTCACTGTGGTTTTCATTTGCATCTCCCTGATGATTAGTGATGTTGAGCACCTTTTTATATACCTGTTTGCCGTTTGTATGTCTTCTTCGGAAAAAAATGTTTATTCAGTTCCTTTACCCCTTTTTAAATTGTATCTGGTGTTTTGTTTTGCTGTTGAGTTATACGAGTTCTTTTTATATATTTTAGATGTTAATGAAGAGATTAACCATGTATCTGATGAAAGACATCCATTTTAAATTTTGAAAATTTTATTTTGAATAATAATCAGGCAATAAATCTTTAGACTTCAACCATTGCACTTTGAAAACAAGATGTATAGACAGACAGTGGTGAATGGCAGAATGACAAGGTATTTAGCTAACTAAAAACCAAATCAGGTGCAGATAATGAGTTCTGACATTTTAAAATTTGTGACAAAATACTTTTAAAAGGCAACTCAACTAGCAGTGAGGGAGGTCCTCTGAAATGCAACTGCTCAGTCCCTGTCAGTGTTTGGGCAAATTGCTAAAGTATCTGGCCCTCTGTAGGCTCTGCTCTATTTATAAACTATAGTTATTGGCCTCTGCCCAGGTTCAGATGTTAGAGATTAGCCCAAAAGCTGAGTCCTAATTGAAACAGGCAGACTAACCACTGAGCCTTTCCAATTCACATTGCTGTAATCTGTTTAGATTTCACCGAATGACACAGTTGAGGGCGCTGTGATAAAGACCTTTGATAAAGGGCCCCTAAAGTCAAGGTGTATGTTTAGGGCATCATGTTTCTGAGTCCGTAGAGGTGCTTTCATAAGTTAAGGAAATATATTCCAATCTCGTGTTAGGCTTACAACTGACATTCCAGAATAAGACCATTTCTGGAGGAAATTGAGTGGCCTGTGGCCAAAGGAGGTATTGTTTTTCTTTTAAGTTCTTTGTTTTCATGCAAAGGCTCTCTGAATCTCAGAATGTATTTGGTTCGAGATAATTCAGTTTGAATTCACCCATGCTCAGAAATCTCGTGAGAAGCCTTCCTTAAAGTTTTACAGTGTATGTTTTATAGATAACACATACCTGATGAATTTTGAAAAGTTTCATATGCTATCAATTTTAATAATCAGAGCTGGGTTTCCAAAGCCTACATTTTTAGTCACATGGATTCTATAATTATATTTTAAATGTAATGATATTTTAAAAGCAGTAAGAAAAATTTAATAACAAATCTTTCTTAATACTGTTAAGAGGCAAATGCATAACCATAAATTTTGGTTTTAAGAGGTTCAGCTTCAAATGAATTTTCCTTTTTATAAGCTTTCTCGCAGTTTAGATATGCTGCCATCAGGTGGTAGTAATATGTCATATCCATGTGGCTCCGGCTTACCCCTCAAAGATTTGTATCACGGATGGACAGACTTTTATACAAAAAGTAAAATAACGTAGTATATCTGCTTTATATCAGAGCTAAGGAGACTTCAAATGAACCTTTAGAAGCAGGTATATATTGGAATATTCAATTGGACATATTTTCTCATTTCCCCATTTATTTATTTAGTGAATGAAGAATTTTATGTGTTCTAAAAATTTTGAAAATATAGAAAAATAAAATTAAAAGCCTCAAATTTTATCAAAGATAATTGCTATTAACCTTATGTTTTATTTCCTTCCAGTCTTCTTTTATGTGCAATGTTTAGGATGTTTTTATTTTTTGGAATAAAGTTCAATGGCAGGAAAAGGTACTTAGCTATAGTAACAGTGTATATAGTAACAGCATATATCTTTTTCAACTTTTAAAATTATAAGTTCATTGTATGTGCTTTGTCACTTCTTAATATTCCATTTACTGAAGTTTTCCTTAATTTATGTAGCCATTTGCCTATTTATAGATAATGTACATTTCTGGTCTTCAGTTATCAAATGTATCCTATCTCTGCCTTCTATATACTGCCTGTCGTCAAGAGGCCATTGTTTCATTGCATCTATACTTGATTTTTGTTTTAACACAGCTAATTTCTAATTAATTTCTGAGCAACTATATACCTTATATTTCCCATGTTGCATTTGAAATGAAACTTCCAGAAAATTTTAACTTTCAGTTTCAATTATAGACTCTTTGTTATTTCCATATCATATGAACATTTTATAATTTTGTAAATTGTATGAAACCAAGTACCCCATATAAACATTTCAGGGTCTGTGATATTATGAGACAGAGCAACTACCTACTTCCTACCAAAATAATTTTTTCTTTTCTTGTTTTTATAGCTTAGAACATTGCATTAAAGAAATACAGTCCGAAGTTAACAAACAATTGCCAGATGTGCGTCTGCAGACAACAACTGACTGTTTTGAATTGTTAAATAACTATACTTCACCTAAATCACCTTCTATTCCACATGGAGATCTGATAAACTTTCTCAAAACACTGGTAAAAAAATCTTTGTTTTGTAGTGAAGTGGGGTGGGTAAACAAGAAATATGATTCATTCAGGTTCTCTATGTGGTTTATTTTAGTGTCCATGTTAGCCTGCCGTATCTTGGGGTTGGGGTTTGCATCTTACTCTGTTTCTGTATCCCCAGTGGACTCCAGTGAGCTGTTTAATTTTATTTTTTCTATGATGTTTATCAATAAAATGAAGTTTTATGGAGAGATTATATGTAACTCCTGAATGATTTGTGATTTAATGTTCATCACAAAGTATATACCACAATTGTCTACCAGAAAAGTTTATATTTATTACATTTTGTGTTCCTCCGTAACTAGTCATTTTCTCTCTGTGCTCATTATTAAGCATAATAAGATCACCATTGATTTTATCTGTTAAGTAGCCTTGTCTGTCATTCCCTTTATCCCTAACCTGCAGGCATGTCCAGTTCTTTCAATCAAGGCAGCAGTTTATATGAAACTGTCGTTCATTGGTGGAAAATTATTACATTGGTTATTTCTTGATACTGACCACCCTCTATGTTGAATAAATTTTTGTTTAATACATCACTCCTATATCTACAAGGGTGCTTAGCTTGCAAAACAGTTTCCCAGAGCAACAGCACAAGTGTTACAAAGCAGTATTTCTGTAGCTGTGGTTTTGATTTAATTCAGGAAAAAAGGGGACACCATTTTTGTCTAAACATCAAACACTGACTAAGGAAAATGTGGAAAATATCTGGAGGTTGTAGATGGCTTGGGATGACAGAATCAGATGAAAATAGTTTTTGGCTGTTATTGCAGATGTCTCTTTAATGTTTACAAAGTAATAAAAGGAAGAAGAGAAAGGAAGACTATGTGCCCTGAAGCCTTATTCTTTTAAGAAAATCCTCTCACCCATTATCTCTTGAAGGTGGAGCCTTGAAGAATAAATATGGATATAGTTATTCCTTTAATTTCTATTAAGAGCCATGTGTATTGAATTTCATTAATATTGATGTAATAATGCTTTCTCATTTAATTAAAAGCAAAAGCTTTTAATTATCTTTTAATTTGTCACACATAAGTCATTTTCTATTCACTGCAGGGCAAAGGCCGCCTTAGTTTTGCTCAGATTCATTAGACTGATAGGCTTGTTTGAGACGTAGGGATTTATTTTTACATAACTGATCATGTAATTTTGAGGAAAGAGTACATTATTAAAATACATACAGTTTAAAATGACCTTATTAACAAGTTTTTACATGGTAAAATTGTTAATCTCAACAGTGTTTTTCATCCAACTTTTTTTTCATAGAAAATTTTCTGTTTATTAATTATCTAGCTGTTTAAATAAGAAACAGGTCCTCATTGTGGCAGTTATCCTGAAGTTATTTTTAAAATTTAAGCAATCAGACTAAACACATTTTTAAAATCTCTGTAATCTATTATACTTTGCTTGATCAAATATTTATAGTTATTGACTGATTTAAAGAAACCCTAGATTGTGGCACCAATATGACTCACTTGCTTCATACAATTGACTATAACACTGATTTCCTGGACTCTATCTAAGGACATTTCTCTTCTAGAAATATCAAAAGACTAACTACATGGCAAAGAGAGAGAAGCTTCAGCAAGGCCAGTGTGCTTTGTGGCTCTGCAGAGTGCAGTAAGGGGCACGGGGGTGCGGGGAGTGGAGCTGGGGATCCGTGGGTTCTACCCTGGTGTGACGTTCGGAAAGGAACTTGGACATGCACTTCAGTGCTCTTCTCTGTAGATTGGGTTTTTAAAGACCTATATCACACTGTTTTCAGGATGAATAAGTCAGAAACTGTATGGAAAGTGCTTTTTCTATAATAAAATTCTGTATAGATATTGGGTATCATTTATCACAGATACAGTATTAAACTAGACATTACAGTGCTTGGAATGACCTAAAGCAAATTTCTGGAATGTGTCTAAGAGTTGTTCCTCATTCACAATCACACATAATACCTGTGGTATTTTTTGTCAATAAAAATTTTCAACACCAGCCTTATTTTATGCCACTTGAACTTTGCTTCCATTTTCTTATAATCAGGTTGTTGCTACCTAGAGAGTTTAAATGAATTTCAGTATTAGCTGAAGTAGACATAATTAAGAAAGTCAGCATGTTAAGAGAATGTGTACAAAGTCCAAAAAGAAAGTAATATTTTGTCCCCGTGGTATTCATCATTACACCTCCCGTTGGTTTTTGTCAGCATGGGAAGTATAAAGGAATACTTTCATAGCATCTTTTGGGGAATGATTCTGAGAGTGTCATTTCCCCATTTTGAGTTATTTTTTTGGAGAGAACTTAAATATTCTCAGATTAATTTCCAAAGCAAAATTTCTCTTAAGATCGCTCTCAAAAAGGAATTTAAATGAAAGTCTTTAAATGTATTAAATTTTATTTCTCAGGATAGCAGCTATAAGTGCCCCCTAGGAACAAACTTGTATTCATGGGTCTCCATTTTGTATGTTCGTTTGGGGTTCTCTAGTAATAAGTTTACTCATTCAGGCATGGAAATTTTCGACCAGGAATTAATTAGGATATGATTTCAAAATAATCTTGTCTTAGGAATACATTTCAATAGATGTTTTACTATAGGTTTTTATTTGGAACGTGTAAGCTGCAGTTTTTACAATACCTAGGCCATACCAAGGGCTAGTTAGTAGTGAGGGCTAAAATCTGTATGTCTAAGAATTGAACTGAAAATATAGTTTATCACAAATTAACATTCTAAAATATCTTAATTCATTACATTGTAAGTGCAAAAGTAATCTTGAAGAGAATCAGTATTCTAATTTAAAATGAATTATGAAATTCTATATGACCGTAGACATAATATTTTGCTGTCACTCCTATGGTTAATCACATTTCTAACATTATAATTTACTTTTACTAGCAAGATTTGTTGAAGAATGAACCAAACCAAGAAGAAATGATACTGGATTTACTTTGGGACCTCTCCTGCCAGCGCAGCATTTCCTTTCCGTCAACTCTGAGTGGCACCTCTTTCCACTTCCTCTCTAGGACCTCTCTTCATTCTGTTGAAGATCATTCCTCTATGGATGTAATATCTCTATGGGATGATATAAGACTACATCTTCGACGCTTCTTAGTGAGCAAATTACAAAGCCATAATGAAATAAACAGTTTGCAGCAGAAAATTTTGTTGAAAAATGAGTGCATACAACAACTCTTGTTTCTTTATCCAGAATCAGAAGTTATAATCAAGTATCAAAGCATACAGAATAAACCGTTGGCTAAACTTCTGCAGAACTGCTTTCCTTCTTACAGCAGAGAATCGAATTTAGACGTAATGGTTCATGGACACCAAAGTGCAATGCTTAAGTTATACTCAGTAATAAAAGAGGATTTTAATGTACTGCATGAAATTTTAGCTCCATCCTCAACAGTGAAATTCATTAAAGAAACTTACCTGGATACTATTACAGAAGAAATGGCAAAATTTCTTGCAAATTTTTGTGAGCTGCAGTTCAAAGGAAGTGCTGTTGGTGTGATTAAAACAAGCAAGCGCTCCAGCAGGCATAGAGGAGCAGTGCATGCTTTGGGTTAGTGATTTTTACAATTTCTGTTTGGTTTAACTTAAGCCTTTGGATAGCTCTAATTATCTAACATTTTTCTATTTGGTTAAACCTAATTGCATACCTGAAAATAAATAGGAAAATAAATGTCATGAAATTTTGCAGAACACATTTCTCATATGCATTCTTTTTTCTGTAAGTAGTATTAGAACTGTTTTCTTTCCTGTTATTTAAATTATTAAAGATAGTGGAAATATAAGTAAAAAATACTGCAAGGAAGAGTTTTGAGTTTTTTGATTGCATAAATTATTTGGTGAAACTATGTGTGTGTATACATGCATATACAATAAATACATGCACATAGTCTGTTGTATTTACACATATATAAAATGAAAAAGTATAATTTTTAACCCATGGTATCTTCCAAAGCTGAAGTATTATAATGTAAAAAGAATTGTTGAAAATTTGTTGAAATTTACATTAAGTGAACTTGGAAGCTTAAAATTATATTTCAGTGAGCCAATTCCAATAAAAAGCTATTATGAAATATTAATCATAAACTTTTATACTATAATTGGTTATAGAGGCATAGCATTTTAACTGTAGCTGTTGCAAAAGTTACTCTAATGTAATTTCTGTAAGATTATATACAAATAAAAGATGATTTGAAAATCCCTGATTTTATTCAAAGGATAAAAAAGGAGAGAAACTATTGTGAGGTAGTAAACTATGTCCTGTCATCATTTAAATTTTTCACCAGTGGCGAAAAATCAAGGTAAAAAAATTATTATTTTGATAATCTTGATTAGTCATGATTTTATGTAAAAGTCAGGTATATTTCTAAATAGGTTCACAAACTTTTTTCAGTATTTGGAAATTATCATTTGGCAAATGCTATCTTTGAAGTCATGATCACTTTATGAAAATTTATATAGCTCACTATATTTTTGTTTACCTTCCTTAGTAAAATGCAAGAATGCCTAATTATTCTGATATATGAATTTTCAAATAATTTAATGTTTTCTCTTAAAGTTTTTATTTTCCTTCAGAAGCTGTATCACATTACAGAAGAGGGCTGCATCAGCAAAGTTTAGGTTATGGCAGAATGCAAAGTAGGCTAATTTAGGACCAATACCATTTTGCTCAAAGCAAATAGAGTTTCATTTTAATTGTTAACACAAATTTTAAATGCATTCCATGGGTGTACTTATTTTCTAAAGTGTTTATATCCTCCAAAAAATCTGCTTACTTATAAAGTGTTTTCAATGTGAAAGTTTTATATGTGCTAAATATAAGTTTATAAAAGAAGAAAAGATCCATATGGTAGAAAATATAATTTGCTATGGAGTCATTAAGGCTGATATTGAGGTGTTTTCCCATTTGTGAGGGAAAACTATGTGTGTTGGTCAGCTTTAATACCAAAAATTGATGCTTTTTCCACAAGTCCAGGTGCACTGATCTTTCTCAAGCTCCTTTATCTGAACTTTGGCATAAATCACTTGTTACACAAATGAGTTCCATATGTTGGGCACTGTGCTAAATACATCACGTTTCTTATTATTCTAATTTCATAAACAAAGAAAGACGCTTAGATTAACTTGCCCTAGATCTTATTGTACTGAGGCAGGATTCATATGGTCTTTATGTCTCTAAGACCCATGAGCTTGACCGTTAATGCTACTGGTCATTATCTGAAAGTGTGTAATTAAATACTTGTCATTTTAAAAGAAATTTTAAACAGTACTTTTTGTGTGGGCTACCTGAAAATCTATTCAGTTCAGCTCTTTGGGGCACCTACTATAAGCAAGTCATTTAGCAGCTCCCATGTTTAAGGTTCTGAGCTAGACACATTAAAGGGAAGAAAAGTGAATGAGTCATTGCTCATGCTGTGTATACAGCTAAACCAGCTCCAGATTGATCAACATTACTAATATCTGACCCGATGACCAAATTGTATTTATTAAGGAAATACAATTTAAGGTAAACAAAATGATAAGAATTTATTTACATTAATAAAATAACAATTTATATTCGTATTTGAATAAAATCTCTATAGAATTGAATGGGTTGTATGTTATATTATCTTTAGTATATATACATAGTATCATCTTTATCCTCACCAAGTCTTTGATATTTGTGTGAAACTATAGAAAGACATTCCTTAAGTTACCTTAGCTAACATTCACTGGATCAGACACAGATATGTTATCTTGTTTAACTCTTCATGATCTCCTCTAATCTACTCAGCAAGGTGGGTACATTATTTACTATCTGTATTGGACAGTGAGGAAACTAAGGCCTAGGGATATGAAGTAATTTACTCGGGGTTCCAGAGTGAAGCCAGGATTCAGACTCACGTCTGCCTTACTCCAGAGCCTAGAAGAACGGTATGGAAGTAGCACATCCTATTAAAAACACTGCCCAGTGCGTGGACTTGGCTTTGGTCATTGTTTTACTTTTCTCCAAACTACCCTACACTCTTTTCATCTGAAGACTATAATTGCCATTTTGAAAGATTTTGCTTATAATTTCTCTTTTGTGATCTATTGCTATATCTTAAACAGGCCTTGTATGTATGCCAGTCTTTTTGTTTCAAGGTTTATTGAGATGTTAACATGTAACATTGTATAAGTTTGAGATGGACAGTGTATTGATTTGATACACATATATTGGGAAATGGTTACCACTGTAGCATTAGCTAATACCTCCACCACCTTGTATAACTAGCCTTATTTTTTAGTGGTGAAGAGAACATTTGATATTTACTTTTTAAACAACTTTTAAATATATAATATATTTGTGCTAACTATAATCATAATTAAGTACATTTGATTTCCAGAACTTACTTATCTTTTAACTGGAAATTTATCCCAACATTTCTTCTTTTTCCCCATGCCCTCTCCCCCGGTAACCACCCTAAAACCCTCGGTTTCTCCAAGTTCAGTTTGTTTTTATTTCACATACAAGCAATATCATACAGTATTTGTCTTTCTCTGACTTCACTTAGCATAATGCCTTCAAGTTCCATCCAATGTGCTACAAATGGCAGGATTTCCTTCTCTTGTGTGCATGTGTGTGTGTGTGTGTGTGTTTACACGTCTTTATTCATTCATCTGTAGATGGAACTTATGTTGTCTCTATGTTTTGGCATGTATGGCCTTTATCATGTTGAGGTATATTTCTTTATATTTGTTTTGTTGAGAACTTTTTTCATGAAAGAATGTTGAAATTTGTCAAATACTTTTTATGCATCTGTAGAGATGCTCATATGGTTGTTACCTTTCATTCTATTAATGTGTTGTATCACATTTATTAATTTGCATATGTTGAACCATCCTTGCACAGGGATAAATCCTTCTTGATCCTGATGTATAATCATTTTAATGTGCTGTTGAATTCAGTTTACTAATATTTTATTGAGAATTTTTGCATCTGTGTTCATCAGGGATATTGGTCTGTAATTTTTTCTTTAGTGCCCTTATTTGGCTCTAGTATCAGGGTAATGCTAGCTTCTTAAAATGAGTTTGGGCATGTTTCCTCTTCTTAATTTTTTTGGAAGAATTTGTATATAATGAGCTAATGTCCTGTCTGTTTATGTATGTATCTACCATGTTCTCAATGAGCTAGACAATTTGAGCATACTGAATTTTTAATTGACTCTGATTTTGCTAGTCAATTGAGAATTAATTGATTCTTCCCTGAATGATCTTTAAATTATGTACACATTAGTATAAACATATGCATGTTTATATTTATAGTTATAAAATATACATAAAGAGAATATTATTTGAGCATCAAAAATAACAATTACTACTTATTATTTTGTATAAGGCTTAACATGAATGTTCCTTTAATCTTCTAAACAGCACTTAATATTATTCATATTTTAAATATGAGAAAACAGGGCTCATAAGGGCAACTATTTTTCAAAGCCACATAGCGAATAGTCCTCAGAAAGAGGATTCCTCCTTTTGCAGTTGCTTGGCATATTGTCTGATGTGCTGCTAATCTCCATGGCAAAAACTGTGCAAGGCACTCTCATAGTTAGCAAAAAAAAGTTTTTTAAATTTTCTTTTTTGATTTTAACATTCCTGTGTTTTACCCCATTCAGTGTTTTTGTTTTCCTTTTTTTATTGGCAATGATTCATAACTGACTCCTTTTCTCCCCCAAATTATGCTTTTTTAAATTTATTTTTCTTCTTTTTTAAATTGTTGTTCAAGTACAGTTGTCTTCATTTTCACCCCACCACTCATAACTAACTGATTTGCTCGTGCTTATTAACTCAGAAACTGACTAAATTCAGCTTTTATGCTATTTTAATTTATTTTACCAGCTTGCCTTTCCGGTGGTAGTGTTCACGTGAGCACAGAGTGAGTTTCACCTGTAACCACATAGCTGGGCATTGATTCAGGCTGTCCTTTACATGTACTTAAAATATGGTGACAGTCTCTCTCACCATTTCCTTGTGGTATACCAGACAATTTTATTTACATATAAGCTTATCCCCTGATTTAAATGGTACATTTTGGCATTACATAGTACCCTTTTTCCTCCTTTACATTCATATGAATTTGAAGGTTTTATTTAGGGGAGGCAGTGTGTGCTGCTTTAGTATTACAATACATTTAGAAGCATACAGCTTTTATATTTTATTATTTGAGGAAAATGATGAAATAGTGGTAATATAGATTTAGAGAATCTTTGTGATTTGGTGATCTATCCTAGAAAAAAAATTACTATTTTTATATACACTCTTTACAAAGTTTCAAGGAAGATTTAAAAACCAAGATCTTTTCAATAACTTTTTAAATCCATATTCTTACAGTTTTTCTAATAAGTGTTCAGGAAAGTTATCATTTTATTAAGGTTTTTGCTCCATTTTTTATTTAGTTTAAAAGACTGGAAAGTCAAAACAAACAGCTTTCAAAAAGCTAGAAATTTGCATCCAGCACTTTGACTGTAACCTGACCACCGTTATCTGGGAAGTCAGATTCATATTTACCTGTGCCCAGGTGTCATTTACAGTTCAGGAGAACAGTGCCATTCTTCTGCGTCTACACTTGCAGTGGATAGTTGATCAAATTACTTTTAACTCTTAAAATTATATTTTTTTAGATTTAAGAAAAGTTATTGTTACATTTCTCAGTGCTTTAAAAAGAGAGTTTTCTTTCTGTGTAGAAAATTTTGTTAAATAAATCTTCTGTATTTTAATATGAAACAATGTGATTAGGATAAATTTCATGGTTCCCTGCACATTTTATTCTGACTTTCTTTGAGTTTATTGTTTGCTTGAAAGATAGAGACTTAAGAGAACGTGATACATGCCTTTGAATATTTGGGAGGTCTAACATTCTGCAGTGGGTGAGAGGGTGAAACTCAGCGCCTCTGATGTCTCTTTTCTTTCACAGCCCCTTGTATTTTGTTTAAAAGAAATCAAGGGTGGGAGGAAGCAGAATCCACATGGGTATGAAAAGATGTTTATGGATAAAAAAGCCCTCAAACCAAAATAGGGGTAAATTTTTTAAAAATCACAAATAGGATTTTTTGTCACCATTAAGTCTGAAGTTTAAACAGATTCTTGGACTGGGGTTTATATCTATCAGTTCATTCAACTGTACTGCCTGTGTCATTCCCAGTAGCTTTTTCAGAATTGCCGCCATGAAGCTGTAGGAGTTTGCCTCATTAAACTTGGGCTCCTTCAGCATTTTAATCTTTTTAAGACATCATGGAGTGGGTAAACAGATTGGAAAGCTTTTTCTATGTCTTTTCCAATGCTATTTGAAATCAATTTATTGACCATTTTGTAGAAGTCATTTGTCTGTACCTCTCAGGTCATGATTTCCATCATGTTCTGGATTTGGTGGACCTGTCAATGCTGAGCATTCCAGGTGTCAGAATCTGATTTTTGCTTTTTTTTTTTTTTGTAAAACCAACACAGAATAGATGAAGAAAATAACCATCAATAGGCTTTTTTAATGTATTTTATTGATTATGCCATTACAATTGTCCCATTTCCCCCCTTCCACCCTGACCAGCCTCTCCCCCACCATCCCCCCCCTTTAGTTTATGATCACATGTCTCAAGTTCTGTAGATTCTATATTTCCCATACTATTCTTGCCCCCCCCATCTATTTTCTACCTGCTGTCTATGCTACTTATTTTCTGTACCTTCTCCTCCCACTCCCCTGTTGCTAACCCTCCATGTGATCTCCATTTCTATGGTTCTGCTCCTGATTTAGCTGTCCTCTTAGTTTGCTTTTGTTTTAGGTGTGGTTGTTAATAACTGTGAGTTTGCTGTCCTTTCACTGTTCATCTTTTAATCTTCTTTTCCTTAGGTAAGTCCCTTTAACATTTCATATAATAAGGGCTTGGTGATGATGAGCTTCTTGAATTTGATCTTATCTGAGAAGCACTTTATCTGCCCTTCCATTCTAAATGAAAGCTTTGCTGGATAGAGCAATCTTGGTTGTAGGTCTTTGGATTTCATGACTTGGAATACCTCTTTCCAGCCTCTTCTTGCCTGTAAGGTCTCTTTGGAGAAATCTGCTGACAGTCTGATGGGAAGTCCTTTGTAGGTGACTGTCCCCTTAGCTCTTGCTGCTTCTAGGATTCTCTCCTTCATTTTAATCTTAGCTAATGTAATTATGATGTGCCTTGGTGTGTTCCTTGTTGGGTCCAACTTCTTTGGGACTCTCTGAGCTTCCTGGATTTCCTGGAAGTCTATTTCCTTTGCCAGATTGGGGAAGTTCTCCTTTATTATTTGTTCAAATAAGTTTTCCACTCATGGCTGTTCCTTTTCCCCTTCTGGCACTCCTATAATTTGGATGTTGGAGCCTTTAAAGATGTCCTGGAGGTTCCTAAGGCTGTCCTAATTTTTTTGAATTTTTGTTTTTTCATTTTCTGTTTGGTCATTTTTTTCTTCTTTTTGGTCCACTCCCTTGATTTGAATCCCAGTTTCCTTTCCATCACTATTGGTTTCCTGTGCATTTCCCTTCATTTCGATTAGTTTAGCCTTCATATGTTCCTCTAATTTGTGACTAAAATCAACCAGTTCTGTGAGCATCCTGATCACCAGTGTTTTGAACTGTGCATCTGAAAGTTTGGCTATTTGTTCATTGCTTAGATTTATCGGCTCTGGGGCTCTGGGTTGTTCTTGAGCCATGTTTTGATCTGTGCCTGCCTGTTACGTATGGGGAGCAGAGCCTTAGGTGTTCACCAGGATGGGGCCACACAGGTTGCTGGTTTGTGATGCTGTATGTGGGGGTGGGGTCAGAGAGGGACAGTGGTCATCCCCTCTGCCACATCTTGCCCCTGGGGCCTGCGCGGTCCATCTCACTGCTCGCTCCTTCACTGGTTTATCTGCATGCTAATGTGTGACTCCCTCAGCCCTCAATGGGTCCCCTCACAGGTGCTGGTGCACCTTGGTTACGTGCCCGGGTCGGTCTGGTGGATCTTTCCTGTCCAACCCCACTCTGCTGCTGGCTCTGCCCCTCTTACCGGTTTGTCTGAAGGGTTCGTTGTTGTCAGACTTCCATATAGTTCAATTTTCTGTGGTTTGGCTGCGTCTTTGTGGCTACAACTTTGTTTTTTTTTAAACTTGGTTGTGTGAGAAGGCACAGCACTTCCACCTACACCTCCATCTTGGCGGAAATCCTCCCATCAATAGTCTTGACATCAACCTGAACTTCAATCATGATCTGCCAGTTTTTGACCATGGAACACATTTTTGTTATGGGTAAGATCCATGCCATTGAAAATAGGTAGGCAGTTTTTGCCCTGAACATCCTTAGTAATAGTTTGAATTTTCTAAATGCAACTTCATCATTCTACAGATCAGCTAGGCACATTTCAAAAATACAACGCTTGAAACTATCAGATGCAATTTTGGTTGCTTGAGTTCTTGTGACTGGTGTTTTTCCAATATTTCTTATATTGAATATAGCTGGTGCTTTCATATCATGCCAATCTTTCTTAGAAAATGGGCCAACCACTTCTCCTTGGCTCCTTTTGTAAGGTGCATATTCTCGTCAACCACCCTGGTGTTGCTCAGAGAGCCAAAAGGTACTGGTAGAATTCTTGGTTAGGGAGACACAGATCACAATTGGAAAGTAGGCCAGACAAAAGTCACCCTCTTTTAGAAGATATTACTACCTGAGTGATGATCTCCAGGAAAGGTACAGATGTATATTGAGGCCAGCATGCAAAATATATACAAAATGAAGCATTGGTATAAGTGCTGTTACAGAAGAGACCAAGACTGCTAGACAGACACCCTTTTGTGCTCTTGAGACAGAAGATCTCTTTTAGATCTCTGATGAAAATTATGTGTGTTACTAGTAGTAGAAGCTAGAATTTCAAGTGATATGAAATAGTAAGTGGGGAAAAAACTAATGAAACATCTTTATTCAGTTATCACTAATTATTTTTAAATGATAATGTAGTTTCAGGGGTTTTTGCTGTACCATTGTCAAAAATATGAATTGTTGATTAGGGTTCCCCCCACGCTCACTGCTTTATGATAATTGCTATTTTTAAGTGAAATACGGGTGCATTCTGTGTTGACATTTACTTTAATTACAGAAGGTGCAAAGTGCACTTGATTGAGAGTCAAGGGTGCTGGTCCCAAATTTCCCACCTCCTTGTTTTGTGGCCTTAAATAAGTAATTTAACCTCTTGGACTTTTTGTAATAAGATAAAAGGGTTATAGTAGGAACTTTAAATTTAAACTTTTTCTGAGATTGTAAATGACAATGAAGTCCTTCCACAACCAAATTTCATGCCTACAATTGGTCTTTGGAAACTGCCAGGTTTATTTTTTCTGCTGACATTACAAATGTATTAACTGGCTAAGCGTGTGGCTTTGTATGCCACAGTAGTAGGTAGAAAAGTCTTATTTAGACTTTACCTGTGTGATTTTTCTTTCCCAAGTGAAACTTGAAAATAATATCAAAATCGTTCACCTCCTATGGATGCATTTTTTAATAGGGGTAGTGGGTATGAGGAGGGAGGTAGATAATTAAACAAAAACAGGAAATTGAGTCTCTCCTTTCAGCTTATATCTGAAGCTATTCCTAGTAATTCTTTCTGGGATTTCCCCTTTGGTCTCATAACCAAGTATTTTGTTCTGTTTTATTTTTTAAAATGTATTTTATTGATTATGCTATTACGGTTGTCCCATCTGTGTAGGGAATGGGGCCATTCCCCCTCTTTATTTCCCTCCACCCTGCAAATCCCCTCCTACCCACGTTTCCCGCCTTTAGTTCCTGTCCATGGATCATACATATAAGTTCTTTGGCTTCTACATGTCCTATACTATTCTTAACCTCCCTTGTCTATTTTCTACCTACTACTTATGCTACTTATTCTCTGTACCTTTCCCCCTTCTACTCCCCTCCTGATAACCCTCCATGGGATCTCCATTTCTATGAATCTGTTCCTGTTCTAGTTGTTTGCTTAGTTTTAATTTTTGGTTCTTTTAGGTTCATTTGTTGATAGTTGTGCATTTGTGGTTATTTTATTGTTCATAGTTGTGATCTTCTTCTTAGATAAGTCCCTTTAACATTTCATATAATAAGGGCTTGGTGATGAACTCTTTTAACTTGACCTTATCTGGGAAGAACTTTATCTGCCCTTCCATTCTAAATGATAGCTTTGCTGGATTGGGCAATCTCGGATGTAGATCCTTGCCTTTCATGACTTTGACTACTTCTTTCCAGCCCCTTCTTGCATACAAGGTCTCTTTTGAGAAATCAGCTGACATTCTTCTGGGAACTTCTTTTTAGGTAATTGTCTCCTTTTCTCTTGCTGCTTCTAAGATTTTCTCCTGGTTAAACTTGGGTAATGTAATTATGATGTGCCTTGGTGTATACCTCCTTGGGTCCAACTTCTTTGGGACTCTGAGCTTCCTGGATTTCCTGGAAGTCTATTTCTTTTGCCAGATTGGGGAAGTTCTCCTTCATTATTTATTCAAATAAGCTCTCAATGTGTTGCTCTTCCTCTTCTCCTTCTGGTACCCCTATGATTCCGATGTTGAGACATTTAAAGTTGTCGCAGAGGTTCCTAAGCCTGTCCTCATTTTTTTGAATTCTTGTTTCTTCATTCTTTTCTGGTTGAATGTTTATTTCTTCCTTCTGGTCCACTCCATTGATTTGAGTCCCAGTTTTCTTCTGTCACTTTTGGTTCCCTGTGCATTTTCCTTTATTTTGTTTAGCATGGTCTTCATTTTTTCCTCTAATTTGTGACCACATTCAACCAGTTCTGTGAGCATCCTGATTACCAGTGTTTTGAACTGTGCATCTGATAGGTTGGCTATCTCTTCCTTGCTTAGTTGTATTTTTTCTGGAGCTTTTATCTGTTCTTTCATTTGGGCCTTTTTTTTTTTTTTTTTGGTGTCAGCATGCCTGTTACATAGTAAGGGGTGGAGCCTTAGATATTCACCTGGGCAGGGCAACCCAGGTGGCTGTGTTTTGATGCTGTATGCCAGGAGGGGTCCAAGAGGAAACAGTGCTGCTTGCTCGGCTCTCTGCCAGTTTGTAGTCAGTTCCCCAGCTACCCACAAGCAAATTGGGCCCTTCTGGTGCTGATTCTCAGGTGGGTGGGTTTGTGTACATTCTAGGACCCTGTGGGTCTCTCCAACGAACTCCTGTGATTCTGGGAGTTTCTCCCGTTGCCACCACAACCCCTACAGATGTTTTCAATAGGAGGTTTGAGGCTTTATTTCCCCATGCTAGAGCCCTGGGTTGTAGGCTCTGTCTCGTTCTTGTTTTTCCTCCCTATTTATCTGCACTCAAAGGTGGGACTGCCCACTCCACCAGCTGCAGCCTCGCTGGTCCACCAGCTGCCACCTTGCCAGCCAGCTGCAGCCTTGCCCACCCCAGTCCACAATCTGCCACCTCTCTGGATCCTCCAGCTGCTGCCTTGCCATGAGTCCTGTCTAACCTGGCTGCCCATCTCCCCCGCTCCTACCCATCTGGATGAATGTTTCTTCTTTAACTCCTTTGTTGTTGGACTTCCATACAGTTTGATTTTCTGTCCGTTCTGGTTGGTTTTTGTTTTTAAATTGTTGTCGTCCTTCTTTTGGTTGTGCAAAGAGGCGCAGTGTTTCTACCTACACCTCCATCTTAGCCAGAAGTCCTCTGTTCTGTTTTATTTTTAGTTTCAGTTGTAATTTTTTGCAGGAACGTTTTAAATCAGATAATTGAAAATTAAGATCAGAGGAAAGAACTGGAAATGTTATTATTGTTCTGTATTGTTGATTGAAAAGAAATCCATAGGTCTTTTCTCTGGCATGCAAGACAGGGATTCAATAATAATTTGTGTTTTGGCCTGGGGAAGAACCAGCTCAATTCTGCAAGGCTGTAGGTAGTAGGCATGGACAATGCTTTTTCCCAAAAAGCATCCCTGGGTCCATACAAATCCCTGCATAAGTACAAAAGGAAAGACTCAGAATTAGACCTATAAAGCATGGAAGATTGATATTCTCCTGAGTCCACGGATAAGAATTTCCAAGCTATATTATAATGAAACAATTACTTATGTTAAACATTTGAAAATGATTTTAGTGTTTTTCCCTTTTTTTAGTATGTAAAGAAAATCAAAAGTGATTTGGGTTTTGTTATAACTGAAGTTAAAGCCTTCCCTCCTATGAGCTCTGTTATGTGGCATGTTCATTGCCTCTTTGTGCTTCTCTTTGAGTGTGCTAGGGCCATCATGCCCTTATCAAAGAGAAAGGGGCTCGTCTTCCCTTTGTTTGAGCCAGGAAGGCATTCTCCATTCAGTCTGATTCCTTTTTGTACTGCCCATCTTTCTATAGTAGACATACATAAGATGAGCCATTGGAGTAAATGTAAAAGTTAGAACTGTTCATTTTTATTTCATCTTTTATATAGTAAGCAGAACAGGACACATTATTCCTGCCATTTAAGACAGTATTTTTGTATTAAAAGTCATTCTCAGCCATTCTGATTCCTTTTTTTAAAGATTTTATTTATTTATTTTTAGTCAGAGGGGAAGGGAGGGAGAAAGAGAGGGAGAGAAACATCAATGTGTGGTTACCTCTTGCATGCCAACTACTAGTAGGGGCCCTGGCCCTCAACACAGGCATATGCCCTGACTGGGAATTGAACCAGTGACCCTTTGGTTCACAGGCTGGCACTCAATCCCCATAGCCACACCAGCCAGGACAGCCATTCTGATTCTTGAGTTTTAGTGATATACAAGTAGCTTAGGTTTTATTTTGCAGGAACTACTTGAATGAAGTACATACTTTACAAATTGTGCTACTTAAGACATGAATTAAACATTAATTTTTGTTAATATTGTCCTACTACTGATCATTTTTCCTTATCTGTTTATAAGTATATAAAGTCATTTACATAATAGATACTGTTTTAGGTACATTTTATTCACCATGCATCATTAAGCACTTTAGGTATCAGTATACCACTCAATTCTTGCCTCAGCTGTGAAAAGTTGGAATTACCCCTGTTGTATACATACAGAAACTGAGGTCGGACAAGTTAAGTAGCTTGCCTGAAGTCCTATGGCCAGAAAGTATCTTGACTGGGATTCAGATCCTTTTCTGAATTATGACCAAGCTTACTACTGTGAGTTTGTCTTTTGCAAACTAAATTTACTTGTAAGATAAAGAATCCTTTTGTAATTTGAAGAGTAATTCCCACTTTAGCCACAGATACTGATTTTTGTGTTGGACTTTCTGAAATTATACTATTTTTTTTCTGCATATAAAATTAAACTTGAAATTTGGAAGGAACTGTAAAAGAGTACAAAGCTATATCATTGGATTTTCTGTTTGGGAATTATTTGGAAAGACAAAAATCCAAGTAATGCATATCAGTACATAAGAAGGAAAATAATACATTAATATTTGAATCAATGTAAATAAGTAGTAGATCAAGACTCTTACTCAGAGATTCAAATAAGCTGCTTACATTTAAGCTTATTTGTTAGAGCTTGGCTAAAAGTAACTAAATTGTTGAAATAGTTGATGTAATTATGGTTAGATTTGAGATCCTTTTTGTGATTAATAACACCATTATGTTTACAAGATGCTTCCACATTTTTGGTTTTTGTATATTACTTATTAAATGTTTGCTGTGTAACCAGTCAAATTAGTGCAGAATTTGAGTTCTTGTTTTATGGGTGAAAAACCTAAGGCATTTTTGCTGCCTAACAAGTCAAGTTTGAGACTGAACTAAGAAGTATCTTCCCATTGTACCTCAATGCTTCAGAAGAAAATAAGCAGAATGTCTAATATTAGCATGTTCTTTCCCTAAGGAATTGATGGTGTTTTTAAGTTCTTTCAACTAAAGGTTGTATAATATGAAAAATTATTTGATTAAAAACTATGATAAAAATGACTGAACGTGTATGTGTATTAGAGGGTGTATGTTATGTGCTTGAGTAGGTATATAGTATATATTATGCATGTGTGCACATATTTTTATTTACCTAAAACATGTTTTCTGCTGTGTGAACTCTTATTTCTCTCACCCAACTATTCACCATTAAATGTTATGAGGCCTCTGATTTTTTGTTCTAAAGACAATAGAGCAAGGGAGATGGAACATATATTTTGGAAGAGAGAAAGTCGACACACTTAATTTGAATAATATGTTTGCTTCCATACAGCAACAATTAGCAAATAGTAAATTGTACTCAATTATTGACTTCCTCCCTCCTTAAAACGCTGTATATTCTTCCGAGGGTTAGAAAGAATATTTCACTCATTACATCCTCTAATTATGTCATTTATATACTGAGGATGATAGATAAAAGTGACTCAGTTTGATTTCTCAGGAGGGATCATAGGTCACTTTGAGATTTATATACCTTATTGCCCACTAACTTTTTTAAAACTGAAAAACTAAAACAAGGGATTAAAATACTGCGATATTAAAGTCATATTTTTTAACTGGAGAAAGAAATCATCTAAAACTGTAAGTAATACATTAAAAGAATGAAAATAATTACAAAAGTTATTGAGAAGTTTAGAATAAAATTATTCTAAAAGTGAACAGATTTATTTTGCAGCTGTCCTATATTGAACAAAGAATATGAACAAGTAATATACATGAGGTTGCTACAAGCCAGAAGTTCATATTCTTTAGAAAGAGAGTTGCTAACTCGCTATGAAAGCTTCCTAGAACTTTTCTGAATTCTGCTTTCCCGTGTGAAAATTATTTGTTTCTCTAGATCTCGAGTTTGTGAACATAAGAATAAATGCTAGTTCTTAGTTCTGTTGTTTTTTTATGAACACATGTACAGGTTTTTGTGTGTATATGTCATACCTCCCTAAATTCTTGTTCAATATGTGGTTATTTTCCAGTGAACTATTATAATGTTGAATGTTGTTTAACTTTTTTTTCTCAGGTTCTCAGAAAATGTAATCTTTGGCTTCTGGTTATTATACTATTACTCAATTATTAGTACCCCAACTCTTTTTTTCATAAGGGTTCAAGAAGAAAAGGTTAAAAAGTGAATAATCATTGGTAAGATTCCTTTAAAGGTTGAATCTTTTATCTAAATAAAAGTCCTTGCCTATTATTTAGATAAATATAGTTCATTTCACCCTATTACTAGTTTGAGCATAACAGAACAATAGTAAGTAGTAAGTGAACAGGTAAAAGCTAGCGAGAGACAAGCTTTTATTATTTATTTATTATTATTTTTTTTGACAAGCTTTTAATAAGGTTTTATTTCATTAAAATATAAAAGACTAAATAATTTGAATTTTTGGTATTTTTAGATTTCTGCATGTACTGAGCTCATTTTAGAATAACTGACATTATATTGTTTGTCCTCCAAGGTAGAAATTAAGTTTAAAATTCAATATTAGCATTTCCATTAGCAAAAAATAACAGTGCTAATTATAATAATTACTGGAGTAGACACGGAGGTTTGAGAAATAATCTGTCTTGAAAAGGAGAGAAATTACCTCTAGATTTTATGATGATTGTTATCAGAGAAAGTTGTATTATAAAATTGTTTTATAATGCCTTCTTGTATCTCTTTTCCAAATCATACTGAAATCCATTGTAATCATCATTTTCATGTGCTTTTTTGAAGCACAATAAAATCATAATCCTTCAGCTATTTGAAGAGGGTGTACTTTAATGGAAGGTCATGGTTTTTCTTGTCATTTTTCTTAGTCATGGTTACAAAAGCCATAAAATTCACGGTTATTGGTACATGAGTCTAGTGGCTGGTAGAGCCTAGACCCTAAAGAGAAGTAGGAAGGCACAGCAATCATAGCCCTTTTAAGATTTAAATAGCTAAGATCTGATGTGAAATCCGTATGCAAAAATGAGGGTAGTCCTCACTCGACTTTATAGAAATCACTGCACAGATTTGGTTGAAGCTTATGATCAAGCCAGTCCCTCCGAAGAGACCTCTGTTGTCTTTACTGAGCTTGAGCAGTTGACCTTAATATTTCATGATTTGATTTGGATTAAACATGAACAAATTTATACAAGTTTTCTTTGTTCATTGATGAGTGGTAAACTGGTGTTTTGCCTTATTTCTGTGACATACAGAGAACAGCATATAAAGCACTTGTAGGGATTTGAGTTAACAAAAAAACATTCTGAACATTTATGACTATATCTGAAAACAGAATTACTGAATTGCAAAATTTATTGAAGGTTCACTCAGTCATGAATCAATGTGAATTTGTTTTTTGTTAAATTTTGATAATGTGTCAAGATTTCTGGGCCACCAAAAGGAAACCAGAAATCAGAGAGATGTTTCAAAACATTAAATACCGTGATAAGGTTTGCATCCTTGTGGTTTCTCTGCTATCCTGATAGTTCTTTAAGGTTCTGTCATTTTCAATCAGCAGAGAGTACATGTGATCAGTATATCTGATAAACTTGTCAATGCCTCTTTAAAGCAGGATTCCCCAACCTATTCAGTTCAGACACCACTGCTTCATTTCAAGTATCATCTTGATAAGACACAGCTATGTCACAGGCATCCCTGTATAGCCAGCTCAGTCTACAACTAATTTGTGCAGGAAAAAATTAAATCAGGAGGTAAATTATTTCATGATTGCTCATTCCCAACAGAGTTGGGCATCATTCTGAAGAAAATATCAAATAATTGGTTTCAGGCCGTGTCAGACACATGCAATTCCCTTCTCTAATGGCTGTGTGTGGTAGCAGCAGGCCTCAGGGGTCAGCAAAGAACTGGAAATAGCTTAGTGCCAGGCACTGCAATAGAGAGTAGAAGCACACAGGAAATGAAGTGGCAATAAGTGCAATCCATAGGGGAAATGTGCTTCACTTGGAGTTTAATATATCGGTTCAGAATCTGGCAGGAAGCCATGCAACAATTGTTTACCTTTTTGTCAGCATCTGCATCTGTTCTGTTTTGTAAACAGCACTTAACTCTCAGTCAGTGTAAATGGTGGAATCAATAATAACTGTTAAGGGATTTTCTAACCCCCTCCTTTTTTATATTCTGTAACAAATGTACGCTGCAAACAATGTTTGCCTTATATTAACAAGAAATAGACATTAACAGGGTCAAAGGGATTTGGTTGGGAACATTTTATAGCTTCTTAGATTTCCAGTAATTATATCTGTGTGATTTGAATGTATTTTGTAACCTATCCAAATTAAACTGTTTTAAAAATGCTAGCAAGCAGTAATGAAGATGATTTTTTATAATTATCTTAAGTACTGTGTATAGAAAACTGCCAGCACTGTTTGTAATAATTTAGTTTTGTGCAATATTGTATATTACAGCTGCTATGCAGAAATATTAAGTTGCCTTTTTCAGTTTTAGGAAATTAGTGATTATATCCAGCAGTACTAAGTATTTCAAATATACAGTTATTTTTAAAAATTACACACCACAGTGAGACATAAAAAAGGGTCTATCTGTGACTAGTGCCTATAAAACTACATACATCATTAGTAAATGCAAAAGAAAGAATAACGCTACCTTTAAGTTCACTGTCTTTGGGGACCTGGGTAGATGAATACTGCCATAAACGCAGGATTGTTACAGTGGTTATGGCATCACTTAAAAGTGCTTATCACCAAGATCAGAGGAACACATTATTGCTAATGGGATTTATGCATGCATCTCCCCATGTACTACCTTGATAATTTACTCCTTAAAATTTCCCTGTACACAATTGCTGTTGCCTTCTCTTTACTTTATAAAACAAACTATTCTATATCTCATTTAACCCAAACCTAACTTTGTTTTCTTCTGTTTTAACTTATATAATAAACATTAAATATTGAGCTTTTCCATTAATTTTTCCTAATGCTTGACTTCTTTAATCTTTCGTTTGGATACCATAATCCACAAATAAAATGTGGGTCACTCCGTTAAAATTTATATTCTTTTTCCTGTTTTTTTCACCTTATACCTCTAAGTGTTTGGTATGGCTTTTTCCATTTTCTTGCCAATCATTTGTTGTTTCAGTTATCTAAATTATTTTGGCTCACATTTTTGGTAGTTTGTTATATTTTTTATTAAATAGATTTAATTAGAAATGAGAATTTGGAAATTTGGTTAATATTTTACTTAACTCCTTTTAAGACTAGTAAGTCTCCTTTTGGCTTCATTTTCTTGACTGCATATTCATTTATTTGGCACTGTGTATGATAGGAATTAATTGATAGTGATACACATCAAGCATTATATGCACATCATAAATTCACAGTTATAGTTTAGAATATCTAGGTTTTGATGCTTTCATCATCAGCTGAGTTATAACCCAGATTTCACTACCTTTTACTTCAAACCCATTATTTGAATGGAGTGTGCCATGTGTTTAGGTTTAGACAGTGGAGCAGAGTTGCCCTTTGGAACTGTGCATTCAGTCCTAAGATCAAGACCTTATGACATTTACATGATTCAGTAAAAAGAAAATAATATTGAACACTGTTACATGCTTTGATCTATGAATATAAAGAAAAACATATTAAATAGAAAGGTTTGTCTCCAGATTAGAGTCTGCTGTTGAAAACCACAGACAAAATTTAGAAGTCAGCTTTCACCTTTTATAATTTTCTTTACCAAGAATAATGGTTACATGTTACCAAATCTCTCTCTATAGTTTAAAGAATATAAAAGTTTATGCTTTGCTTCTTCAAAATCTACTTTATGGAAATTAATATCTTTTGCCACATCATGGTAAAAATTTTAAGTCATGCCCTAATCTTTTACAATGCAAATTTAAAACTGTTGATTCAAATTTTCACACCAAAGGTCAAAATGTTCAAAGTTTTATAGTTCCTAAAATAATCAAAGTGGCTATTCTGCATTTATGATAGTATTACTCTCTCTGGCCGAGCTTGACAGTTCTAATGATGATCACATCCTGATGGAAGATGTAAGGCACTCGTGGAGTGGTGAGCATCGTCTGTGGATCATTAGCTAATTTTTAAAAATCAGTTGTTAAAGGTGGTTCTTTGTCATACTAGGTGAAGGCAACAATCATTATTCTCCAAGCAAAGGGAAAATTAAGTGCTAATTAGCAGGTTATGAAGTGTGCAATAGTAGTTAGGACATAAGCAGCATTTTCCCACTGGTAGCAAACACTGTCTTGGGATAATAGAGTCAACAAATTGGTTGCTGATATCTAGTTGTATTTTTCAAACCCTGCAAACTAATAGTAAAGGTCATGAGGTTACTCAGTATCATACAGAAGTTGTGTATTGGAATCTTGACTTGTAATAAAGTTTGAATTTCCTGCTAAATTATTTTAGAATTATTTCTATGTATATTTATCATTAATTGGACCTTTTTTCTTAAGAATTTGCTGTCTCTACTCAGTGATGGTTTATTTTCATGTTTTTTATTTACAATAGATCTTTGATACAATATAGATGTGACCCTCTATACTAATTTTAAAAGAATTTGCATGTAATCAGCTTTTATAGTCATCAAATAAAATTGCTTAGTTATCTATGTTTTCACAGTTTGAGGTATTTAATCTTCATTGGTGTTGTGGTGGAGTGGACATATTTCATGCTTAGTTATTATACCATAACTTAGATTTGATTTTGGCTTCTTCAAAATTGTCTTTTGGTATCTCCATGAAATAAAGGGTCGAATGCTGAGATTACTTTTTAATATTACATGGACATAATTCTAAATGGTAACTTTGACTTTTAATTAATATAAGGTAATTCTAAAAAGGTAGTCTCTGTTAATATAGCTTTATGTTTTCTCAAGAAAAGAACAGAGTTGTGCTTTTTTTCTCAGTAGTTAGAATTTATAAAATCTGGTCTTCATCTTGAATCACTCTCAAAAATAAGATTGTTCATCTAATATCACTTTGGCATCACTCCTGCCACTTTGTGATAAAAACAAAGAGACACAAATGCTTCCCCAGTGTGTCCCAAATAGCCTTCTAGCCTTCAAGTGAATTCCAAGCATGCAAGCCTCGCTTGTGCGTACTGGAAGTCTTGGTTCTCCAAACCACTGTAGATGACTGCTTTCCAGTCATGTTCGTTTGGTATGAGAGAAAGCAAAGCCCACCAGTGATTAAAGGGAGGGGCCTTTACAACTTTCTCTCCGGTATATTAGTCATTGTCCCTCTACGTTTTTGAGACAAGGACCACCCTTATAGCCTTACCCTAAATTCCCAGTTATTGCTCAAATTTACTTCTTCTCTGATACTACTTCTCCAAACACCTTGGAGAAATATGATCTTTTCAATAAATGCCTTATTTAAGAGATCTTTAGGGTGTGATAATATTCTCTCAATATCATTTGTTAAAATTAGAGTAATTTGCAAGCTGATCTAAATGAGGTTTTTTCTTCCCTTAGGCCCCTTTGAATTATAGGTACATTTGTGGTGATAATCCTCGGTGCTCAGGCTGAAATCATAGGCTTCTCCCACAGCATTGCCTTGCAGGGCCCTGCCACTTTGGTCTAGTGGTGAGGGAGTCTTGCTCCCAGATGTCTACCAACCTGGAGGGTGCCAAGGGTTGGAAAATTCAGAGTGGACTCTTCCTCATTAGGAAGATACCTATACTTGCTTCTCAAGTGGCAAGACTTTCCTCCTGAACCCTCAGGAGAAATCGGAGAGGTTTTTGAATTGAGTTTCTCTAAAGATAACCAAGAAGGGAAAGAGAAATGCTTAAGGCATGAGTAGGCTCTTAGAGGCAGGGGTAAGACTGTTAAATAGATAATGGAGTGTGAGTGCTGTGGAAAGAGCTAGAACAGAGATGAGATGTTCCAGCTAAGGACCTTAATGTGAAGACACATCCCGATTTGTAGGGCAGTGGGGTCTCACCAGAGGCCTTCCCACTTAGAGAAGAAATCTAAGTTGTATGGTCACCAGAGGGGAGGCGGGGCCAGAGGGGCGACTTTCAGATGAACCCAGGGGCATTTCTAGAGCCCGGGTTGGTTTGGTTTGTTTCAGAAATAATACAGATTTGTGAAAAGTGGAAGCTTTGTGAAAGCCTTGATTATGTTTCCTCACATTAACAAGGGGGAAAGAATTGATAAAATTGAGATCGTTTAGATTATTTATGAGATGTTATAGAAACTCATCATTTAGGAAATTATGTGAAGAAGGCCAGATTTACATTGATAATGGGAAGAAAGAAAAACTAGTATTTTAAAAATATATTACAGTATTTTTACCTTTTGTACAATCCTTTGTACATAATTAAATATGTAAAATTATGCTAACTTACAGATTTCATAAACATGAATCTGAAATTTTTTTCTAGGACACTTTTGTAGATTTTATATCAAATATTTAAGACTGGAATAAAAGAAATAAAGTGATTGCTAGAAATACATTTTGTTAGGAATGATTTTATTAAAAATTATCAGATAATAAATTTCATTATAAAACTTAAAATATCAAATCTATATTAAGGAGAAAGTAAAGTCCTCTCATTTTCTCTTCTGTATTTCCAATTCCCAGGATTACCGATCTTATTTACACTTTGTTGAATATTCTAGAATTTTATTATGCACATATAAGAATTAATATATAAATCTGATTTTAAAAATGTGATCAGACTAGACATATTGTTCTGCAATGTGCTTTTTTCATTAATATTTCATGACCTCCTCCCATGTCGGTGCAATCTGGTCTGACATTCTTTTCAGCAGCGACGTGATCTTCCGTAATATAGATGTGGCATAATTTATTTGCATGAGGCTAAATTTAAATTGATTTTATTAGATTTGTTGACTCACTAGATTTAGAAAAATCTTAATTTTTTCTCTCCAAAAGCAATACATGCCCACTGTTATATACAAATGTGTGTGTGTGTATACACATTTTAAGTGTATAAAGTAACAATTGTTAGGTCTCTTTCACCTCTCTACACTTAATTGCTGTACCCTAAATTAATCCCTATTAATGGTTTGGCTTGTACTCTTCCACACTTATGCATGTGCATGTACTATATACCTACATTCTACAAATTCCTCTGCAATTTTTAAAAACTTAACATATCATGGATCTCTTGTATAAATTTTGCCAGTACATACAAAATGGTCTACATTATTCTTTGTACAGGATATTGTATGATTATATCATTTTTTAAAGATTTTATGTTTTATTAGAGGGGAAGAGATGGAAAGAAACATACATATGTGGTTACCTCTTGTGTGCCCCCTAGTGGGAATCTGGCCCACAACCCAGGCACATACCTTGACTGGGAATCGAACTGGCAACTCTTTGGTTTGTAGTCCAGCACTCAATCCACTGAGCCATACCAGCCAGGGCTGATTATATAATTATTTAATTATTTAGCTAAGTAACTCCTGTTGATAGATATTAGGACTTTCACAGTTTCATTTCTTTGTATGCTTATGTTAGTATCTTTGAAAGTATTATTCCTAGAAGTAATATTTCTGAGTCAAAGAGTAAGCTAATTTAAATTTTGTTATGTAACTCAAAACTGCCCTTTAAGACCATTATACTCACTGGGTTTGAAATATACTATTCAGAAGCGTGAATAGCTGTATTGATGCCTGTATTCATTTAGACATCAGTTTGTTATGAATTACTTTGTATGTTAAAATTTCTGTACTAGCCTGCTTCCTCCTGGATTATCCAGTTTATTGCTTTTTTTTTGCCAGATATCCTCTCATGATGGAAAAATATGGGGCAAAGGGATAGAGTGAAAGAGAGGAACTTAATGCTTAATGTCTTGGAGCTTTGGAGCCAGGTGGAATTGGCTTTCCGTTCCAGCCTGGCCGCTGGGTAGCTGTGCGGCATTGGGCAGGTTGCTTGTCTTCTAGGAGTGTCAGCTGTTTAATCTGTAAGATGGAACTGATAATAAAACCTACCTCATGGTATCTAAGTATTACTGTTGATATTATACATAGTGTCTGGCACAAACTAAGCACTTTGTTATATTATTTAAGACATATACATAAATACATACACATATATAGTGTTAAACTGACAAGGTGAGACTTGCCATCAGACTTTCATGTGGTGTTCCTCAACACCACTATGAGACAAAGGGCTACGTGTTTGTTATTTTTAAATCAATTTCTCATTTCTCAATTTCTCTTTAAAGTGCTCCATATAATATTCCCTGGAAGTGCTACAGTAACTTTTTTCTAGTTAAATAAATAATAGTCACGAAATCAGACTAAATTAGAATGATAGATGTATCTGGGGATCTCTCTTATTTTTCCTCTCCACTGACCATCACTGTGTGTGACTGGCTGCCTGAACTGGCTCCAGCGCTGGTCCCACCCAGGAGCTTCCTGCTTCTAGAGCTAAACGCCTGCTCACTGGGTCCCTTAGATATTCCGCTTCAAACACAGCATGGATAAACCAGAGCTTATTATTCCCCTGATCCCTGCTCCTCTTCCCCAGGTCAGGTTAATGCCATCAATAACTGCTCAAGCAGAAACTATGACTCATTTTCCCTGTCTGACCCTCTTCCTTACCATCAAAACAATCAGGATTATTTTGACACGCCACCTAAATATTTCCAAGTCTATTTCTTCCTCTCTATTCTTGCCATCAAGGCCCAGTTTAAGTCTTTATCACCTTTCATTTGGACCATTAAAATAGTTTTGTTTTACAGTTGGATTCCTTGCCCTTATTTTTGTTTACCTCCAAAGGTAAATAAAAGGCAGGGTCCTCATCACTGGCAGCATAAAACCCGCTATACTTAGTATTAGAAGCCAAGCCTTCTTTCACCTAGTACCTGCCTTCTCGAGCCTCATCGCATGCCTCTCCCCAACTCATTTTTCAGCCTCTACCAACACTGAACTGACAGAAATCCTGTGTGGTGGCCTCTCCTATCTCCTTACCCTCTTCTTCCCTTTTGCCTAATTTCCACTGATCCTTTATGACAGCTCGTGTGTCATTTCTTCCAGGAAGTTTTATCTGAGCCAGAGCCCCTAGCCCATGCTCCCACAGCATCTCCATATGCCTTTTTCAAAGCTCTTAGCATATTCTATTAAAATATCTAATTAGGGGCCTGCCTCCCGTATGCACTCTCAGCACCCAAGGGCAAGTATTATTTATTTTCCTCAGCACCCAATCCACTGCCTAACACACAACAGGAGTTTGATGAATATTTCTTAACTGAATCATTTTCTTCATTTCCTTGAAATAAATCAGTATCTGGAGGTATAATGTAATCACCAACTTACTAATTGAGCCCTTACTATTTTAAAACATTGTGCAAACATTAATGGGGGTTTCAAGAAGTAGAAGAACCTTATTACTTCCCATCTAGTCTGAGAAATAAAATATGAATATATGAAAGACTGCTGGGAATTAGGCAGACAAGCAGTGGGGAGTTCTGAGAAAGCGATCCCAGGAGCTAGGGGGTCTCTTCTGACTTCTGTGCAGGGTGATCAGGATGAAATGGAACTGTGTTGGTTGCAGATGGGCAGTATCTGGAGTAACAGAAAGCAGGAAGAAATGAACAACAGTGTCCACTTTCTGGTGCTTTCCTATGATGCAAAGCAGAGGATCTATACAGAATGGAGAGTTCCTTTTGAAGGCATAACAGGAAGAAATCCTGGACCTTGTTTCTCAGGTCTTCTGGCTTCTCGCATCTCATCACTCAACCCTGAGTATTACAACAAGGTGTCTTATTGAGTAGCCCCGACCTACTCTCCACCACCCATCTCACCCCCTAGCTCAGCTCTGGAGCAACTAATTATATTTCTTTTATGCAAACCTTTTCTGCAAGCATTTTTTTTTTGAAGTTTGAAATTTAGTGTTTTCAGGTGCCTGTCAAATCCAGTACTAAATAAGACTAACCCACAAAGCAATATGAAAGGAAAAAAGTATATAATGCCATTTTAAATTATCAAATAATTTGTAGAAGACTTTAAGTACATAAGGAATTCAGTGAAGGGAGATTTTTGTGTGAGGAAGAGCAAGCTACAAAAACATGATGAAGGATTTGAACTTGAGTTTGTCTTGAAGGATGAGTATGCCTTGTATAGGTAGGGGGAAAGAAAAAGAGTTTCCCTTGCACTTCAGGCATACCAGTGGTGGGGGTTACCATTGGAGACCGTGAAGAGAGCAGAGACCAGCACCCGGGGCCTATTCTATATATTTTTTTTAATTTATTTTTTTATTGATTATGCTGTTACAGTTGTTCTATTCCCCCCTTCATTCCCCTCCACCCTACCCCCCAGTCCCCACCATTACCCCCCCTTTAGTTTATGACCATGTGTCTCAAGTTCTTTAGATTCTATATTTCCCATACTATTCTTGCCCCCCATCTATTTTCTATCTACTGTCTATGCTACTTATTTTCTGTACCTTCTTCCCCCTTCTCCTCCTCCCACTCCCCTGTTGCTAACCCTCCTTGAGATTTTCATTTCTGTGTTTCCACTCCTGATCTAGCTGTCCTTTTAGTTTGCTTTTGTTTTAGGTGTGGTTGTTAATAACTGTGAGTTTGTTGTCCTTTCACTGTTCATGTTTTTTAAACTTCTTTTTCTTAAATAAGTCCCTTTAACATTTTATATAATAAGGGCTTGGTGATGATGAACTCCTTGAATTTGATCTTATCTGAGAAGCACTTTATCTGTCCTTCCATTCTAAATGAAAGCTTTGCTGGATAGAGCAATCTTGGTTTTAGGTCTTTGGATTTCATGACTTGGAATACCTCTTTCCAGCCCCTTCTTGCCTGTAAGGTCTCTTTTGAGAAATCTGGACTTCCGCCAAGATGGAGGTTTAAGGTGGATGTGCCTGCCTCCTCTCACAACCAAGTTTAAGGACAACTAAATATTAGCATCAGAGAAATCCGCTGACAGTCTGATGGGGACTCCTTTGTAGGTGACTGTCCCCTTAGCTCTTGCTGCTTCTAGGATTCTCTCCTTCATTTTAATCTTGACTAATATAATAATGATGTGCCTTGGTGTGTTTCTTCTTGGGTCCAACTTCTTTGGGACTCTCTGAGCTTCCTGGATTTCCTGGAAGTCTATTTCCTTTGCCAGATTGGGGAAATTCTCCTTTATTATTTGTTCAAATAAGTTTTCCACTGGTGGCTGTGCCTTTCCCCCTTCTGGTACCCCTATAATTTGGATGTTGGAGTGTTTAAAGATGTCCTGGAGGTTCCTAAGACTCTCCTCATTTTTTTGAATTTTTGCTTCTTCACTCTTTTCTGTTTGGCCATTATTTGCTTTCTTCTCATCCACTCCATTGATTTGAGTCCCAGTTTCCTTTTCATCACTATTAGTTTCCTGTGCAATTCCATTCATTTCAATTAGTTTCGCCTTCATATGTTTGTCTAATTTGTGGCTATAATCAACCAGTTCTGTGAGGATCCTGATGACCAGTGTTTTAAACTGTGCGTCTGAGAGTTTTGCTATTTCTTCATCACTTACATTTATAGGCTCTGGGGCTTTGAGATTTCTTGAGCCATTTTTGGTCTGTTTGTGCCCCTTAAGTCTGAGAAGTGGAGCCTTGGACTCCCAGGTCGCTGGTTTGTGACGCTGTATGTGGAGGTGGAGTCAGAGTGGGGAAATGGCGGCCCCCAGCTGGGTGACGAGAGGAGCCTTAGGTTGTTCACCAGGGCAGGGCCACTTAGGTCGCTGGGTTTTGAGGCTGTATGTGGAGGCGGGGTCAAAGCAGGGAAATGGCGGTGCCCTCCACCTACGCTTGCTGCTGGGGCTGCTGGCTCTCGTCCAATCTCTCACTCCCTCGCTTGTCTATCCACACACGAATGCGCGACCACAGTCAACCTGCTCCCTTGCTGCTTCCCCGTGGTCAGTCGCTTGCTGAGTTGCCCACCAGGTCCAACCCTGCGCCTGGATTCCATGCGCCTGAGTCTGTCTGACCTAGTTTTCCTGTGCAACCCCACTCTGCCAGCTGCTGTTTTCACCTCTCTTACGGGTCAGGCTGCAGAATTTGTTGTTATCAGACTTCCGAAAAGTTCAATTTTCTGTGTTCTGGCTGTGTTTTCTGTTGCTATTATTTAGTCGTTTCTAAACTTGGTTGTGTGAGGAAGCACAGCGTCTCCACCTATGCCTCCATCTTGGTGGAAGTTGAAAAATCTATTCTATATATTATTGATAAAGACCTTAGCCAGGACTCTTAGCTTGCAAGCGATGTCTTTGTTCCTCTAGTTCTCATCTCTGCTTCTTATGTCAAAGAAGGGAAGGGCATTTATTAAAGAAAAATGTGGTAATTCACAGAATGTGGAGCTAAACAATTAAACATCTGGAAGAACAGAGACTAGAGGATATCTGGAAACCTGAGCAACTTGTACTTAGCTTTCAAGCTGTATTTCACCATCTGTCGTTTTGATTTCTCCCTCATGCAATGACTTCATTCTCAGGCCAGTTTCTCCACTTAGTAGGGTGTGTACCCATGGTAGCCTCCTGCTCACATCCTAACAACTTCCCTGTTAACCTCTGTTTAAAAAGTCTCAAGGGAGACCTCTGATTGGCCAAGGGATCAACTCGTTACTACAATAGAAAAGGGATAGGAGTGCCATGCACACAAAAACTAAAGTGTCAAATAAATGGTCAACTGTGATAATGTGATATGTAGCATAAGGGCAGATTACCAAGAGTCTTGAAACATACTAGTCTTTGATGTTGAAATTACATGTGATGGTTAAAGTTTTTGAGCAGAAAAGTAACCTGAGAGGTGTTTCAGGAATAGAACTTATCCAGTGATGTGTAAGATCACCTGAACTGGGGGAATGATGGAAAGAAACCCCCTAGAAGACCAGTTTTCCCCAAGAGTCCAAGTAAATTTTGATAAGAGTTTATATTAAAGAGAAGCTTTAAAATTGAGAACCAGACTGTGGTTGGGTAGCTCAGTTGGTTGGAGCATCATCCCAAAACCTATGGTGGCAGGTTTGATCCCCAGTCAAGATGCACGCAAGAATCAAGCAATGAATGCATAAATAAATGGAACAACAAATCTCTCTCCCTCTCTAAAAATCAATCAATTAATTAAAAAATTGAGAACAGGATAGCTAGGTGGGAGTACACAGGAATAATAGGCAATAAAAGGTCTGTCCAGAAGGTATCCAGCCATATAATATGAAAAATAGACATTTATTGAAAAAGATACAAGAAACATTGTTCATGGGACAATGACGCCTCAGTCCCCGTCAAAGCAGGCACCTTGAGACCTCACACAGTTCTCCCAATTGCCATCAGCTCCCCCATCATATTTTCCTGAATCTCAGTGACAGTTTGAAATCTCTTCCCTTTCAAAGGTGATTTTAATCTTGGGGAAAAGCCAGAAGTCACAGGGCACCAGATCTGGGCTGTAGTGGGACTGAGTCACCTGGGTGATTTGATGTTTCACAAACAAACTCTGTATGAGATGTGATGCATGAGAGGGCATATTGTTGGGATGAAGCTGCCAATCACCAGTTGCCCTTAGCTGCAGGTTTCTGAATAATTCAAATAGTTTTTGCAGAGGAATGGTCAAGCTTAATGCAAAGTTTGATGTAGATTCATTACTCTACTTGTTCAGTCATTTTGAATGTGATGGCCACACAATACACATGCTTACTCAATGGTATCCACTGCCCTCACTAGTGCAGTGAAGTCGTCATTGTTCACACATGCTTATTCCAGTCCACTCTCCTTGGCTGCCAGGTTACATCGATGTCTTCCAAATTGTTCATGTTACAGAAACAGTGGCTGGACTTTTTCTGGACAGACCTTGTAGAGAAATAGTTCTCAGAATGTGATTTCTAAGTCAGCAGCAACAGCATCACCTAGAACAGGTTACAAATCTATATTCTCCTCAGGCTCTACCCCAGACTCTGAATCAGAAATTTAGGGGGTGCCCTTGCAATCTGTGTGTTAACTGCTCTCCAGGTGACTCTGATACCTGCTACAGGTTAATACCAGTATAGTGTATTTAAAAAGCTACTTCTGAGTTTTGTGGCCTTGAGTAATTTATTTAACCTCTTCATGCCTTAGAGCTAAATATGAATATAGGTGCTTTCCTCACAGAGCTTAGAGGATTAGTGTAAATACATGGAAAGTATTTATAATAGCTTCTTACACATTGTAAGCAATATGCATTTTCTGTTATTATCCTTGATAGAACTTGTTGTTTGAAAGACAGAGAAAAATAAAAGATGATCCCTAATTCTACCTGAAGTGTCTGTATAATTCCAATATGGATCATACAGATTCAAACTGTTAGTAGAAATTTTCTCCTGACCCCCAAACTTTGCTCTTCACTTAAAATCTGGTGTCATTGCTGTTTTCCTGAAAGAGTAAGTTTACTTTGTCCTTCACTGCTAAGTAACTTACCTTCTCTGAACCTCAGTTGCCTCATTATGGTTTCACTGAAGATTAGAAATACCGTACATAGTTTTTACTATATAGTGTGTGCTTAGTAAATCATAGCTATAATTGTTCTCAGTTCCATTTCTTCTTTCATCTTCCCTCTCCTCCTTTTAACCATGGTTTCTCCCTTCCTGTGTCAGTTAGTCTGTGACTTTCTTCTCTGTTCTTCCTATTCTTCTAAAGGCAGAGCTAGCCTTTTCTCTGAAAAGATAAATAGTTGATATTTTAAGCTCTGCAGGGGGAGAAACGCTATAGTCTCCCCCTTTACTACTCAACTCTGCTGTTATATTACAACAGTCATGGACAGCATGGAGACAAAGCAAGGTGGCTATGTTCCAATGAAACTTTATTTGTGGACCCTGAAACTTAAATTTCATATAGTGTTCACATCATGAAATATCCTTATTATTTTGATTTTTTCCATTCCATTTACAAAGAGAAAAACCAGCTTAGCTCACCAAGACAGGCTGTGGGTTAGACGGGTCTCATAAGCCGTCAGTACCAGTGTCTCACTGCCTTTCTCTTTTTCTCCCTTTCTGTCTATTCTTGTTTCACTTTGTGTTTTGCCACAACCCAGCCACTAACAACACTGGACCCAACATGCAATACAAGTAGATTTTTAAGTATTGGTGTTTATCAAAGTTTTATTTTTTAATTGTAATGTAAAAATCAGGCCCTGGCTAGCATGGCTCAGTTGGTTGGAATGTCATCGTGTGACAGAAATGTTGCTTGTTCGATTCTAGGTCAGAGTACATGCCCAGGTTTCCTAAATTTTTATGTAGTTTCTATTTACTTGTTGTAATTTAAAAAAAATGTGTCCTTGAAACAAGCCATAACAGAACAACAGAGCCCAATATCAACCATTTGTATCAAAACATAATGACAATCAACTCCTGATACTTTCCTCAACTACTGTTTTTATCCATAGACTTTCTTAGCTCTGAATGTTTCTTGTATATTGAACTGAATACATTCTTCTCGCCTGAACTGAAATAGTTAAAGAGGGATAACTATACTCTGAGGAGACAGGGGTGACCACAGGCAGCTGATAGTGACTGGGGTGAGCTCTGGCCCTTGTTGGTCACCCCAACCTGTTTTCGGATCTCACCCTGGGCCAAAAACGTGTGTGTATCTGTTGCATGGTGCCTGGTACATTGTAGGTACAAGGCAAATCTTGGTTGAATTAGCAGATGAAACTCACTTAAAAATGCTACTTGTAGCTCATAGGCCTTTTGAGGCAGGACAGTGTAGAATGTAGTATCTGCCACCAAGGTGCTCCAATGCCGTATTTGAAGTTTGCAGGAAATATGACTTCTGTGGCTAAATAACTGTTTCTTAGGTGAGGAAGGTGGCTAAAGAGGTAAAATTAATTATGAAACTTACCCTATGAAGTGCCATCAAACCTGAGAAATGGCTGCCCACTCTCTGTTAGAATAATGAGTTCACGAGTACAACTTTCTGTGTGGGTGCGAGAGATTTCTGTTATCACCATGGCTCTCACTTTTCATATTAATTTTGATATACATTGATAGGTATTACAATTTGCCTACCTGTTAAAAAAGTGTAAAGAATATCTTATTCTTTATTTTTTAGTATAAAAAAGGAAAAAATGTTCAATTTTCTTTGAAAGGTTTATGATTCAATTAGAAAATATATCAGGAAGCACACTCAGCAGGTGTCAACTTAAATCCATCTTTTTGATGATAGTGATTTTTATTCCAGTACTAAATTTTTAAAATTAATTTTAACAAGTTATATTAAGAGCTGATAATGTAACCTCTCTCTGTCATAACATATTTCTTTCTTTAAAAAATGAATTATTAATACTCAGATACAGCTCTAGACTTTAGTAAAAATGAATGAGTTTAAGTTTTTTCTATTGGTTAATTTTTATTTTTTTATTTATAAGTTAATTTTTAGTCATGATAATATTAGAAATAACACATATGATAAAAGATATAATTAACTGAACTCTAGCAAAATTGAGACCAAGAAATGAATATTAGGAAGGTATTTCATTAATAATGTGCCATTAGCATACATTACTTAGAATTTAAAACCCATTTTATTATGCTGTACATGTCTTTTTTATTAAGACATTCCCTGAAAGGGTCAGCATATCTAAGTATTTATAACTGGGAATTAAACCAGCATAAAACAAAAGAAAAGTCAGTTGAGAAAAATATTCAGAAATTTGTCCTGGGTACAATTCTCAATTTTGGCTGAATTCAAAGGTAAACTATTCTTTGATTAGCATGTTAAACTAACTGTGACCACATCAGGAGTCAGATATCTCTCTCATGTTCTCAGTCAAACAAAACAAAATAAGAAAGGTAGAAAATAGGAGAAGGACATGAGTATTATACCCTTGGCAAATGAGCAAGAAGTCTGATCCCTTGTTCATGTAATACTGACAGCTTTTGCCAGAGAAGATGGAATGGAGTGTGGGAGAATTTTGTTATCATTTAACAGTATGTTTAGGTGACATCCAGTTGAATCAGTGTTGGCCTGGGAACCATACAAGGGTAATAATAGAAGTTGTTTCTTTTCAGTTTTCTCATTGACCCAGAAGAATAGCTTCAAGGTGACTCTGTCGCTTCTCTTTTCAGCCAGTTAGGTTTCTCTTAGGTGGTGCAGCAAGGATATATTTGCTGTGTGGGCCCCTCCAAAGCTCCCTGTCCCGTGGGGGCTTTTGGTGGGCTGTCAGGATTTATTCCAAACATGATGGTTCTCTCTGCCCATGTGCCGACCCATCTTTAGATCACTATTGTTGATCCTGTCTTGGCCTAGAGCAATCAGATAAAGAAATTACAGAAAATGCAGGTGTAACAAATACTAACAATTCATTCTTTTCTACTAGAATGTTTTGGTTGTCATATACCACTATAAAAACAGTGGCCACTTGGTACTAATCTGTGTGTTTGTCTAAGTTCTTGAAAGGGTGGAACATTAGTTATTCCTCATTTTTCCTTAGTTTTTTTATCCCCTTACCTTAGGCAGTGACTATGTCATAGTTGGCAAGAGTTAGTTATCTACTTAAAAGCTTTGAGGCCTTTTAATTTTATTGTAGGGGAAGAGTAATAAGGAGATTATAAACCACAAGCTAGACTGGACCTATTCCTCTTCCACAAAGGGAAGTAGAAATGTCTAGCAGCTATGGGTTTCCTTGGTGGTGGGAGTGCTATGGTGCCTACTTATAAAGTCAGGCAGACCAAAGGCAGAGGTCCTTCACCGGATGATCAATAGAACCCTCCAGATGATCAATAGGACTCGAAGGATCAGGTAACTTCCTAGAACTATATGCGAAGAATTGTTTTTATGAGCACGAATACATAAACTGTATTAAATTCTTAAAAACAGGTGATGAGCACACAAAAACAAACCCAGTGCATTGAAGGGTTGACACAACCAAGAAGTGGTGGAAGGTCTTGGAGTATGGCCACCATTCAACTTGACACATGGTTCAGCTTAGAGATGGAGTCCATTAGAATAATGGTATTTAAAGTAGTTCATAGTGAGTCAGGTCTCTGATGTGATGTTTGTGGTTCTTTCCTCCCAAAATATTTCCTTTTCAGGTTGACACACAGTAATTGATGTTAACCTCATTAATATTAGTATCTCCCTGAAGAAGCATGTTAACGACAGGAAGAAAGAGCCAAAGTGAGTTAAAAGCAGTTAGTCTTGTCTCTAACACTTGGCAATATGTAACATTTTGCGGTCATTCATTCATGTAGACACTGTAATGCATAGTGGAAATGCCATAATGGGGAAAAAGACCTTTGCCTTTCAGGAGATTAAAGTATCTGGAGACATCTCCCAAACTAACAATTAGAATGTGACGTAGTAAGAGCTAAAATGAAGTTATGTGCAGGTTAAAATAGAAGGAGCACCAAGAATAGGAAACTAAACTGGCCTGGGATCTGAGGGCAGGCTTCGCAGAGGCGATATCCAAGTGCTGTGTAAATACCTAACGTTTCTGCAGCACTTACTACCTCTCTGTTACTACTGTAATATGTGAACTCCAGTGAGCATCATATACTATTGACACATAGAGAAACGAAGTAGATGTTCAAAGTCATACAGCTAGTAGGGAACAGTGTCAGGATTTTAACCCAGGCCATCTGGCTCATAATTCTATGTGTTAACTACTCTCCTCCCTCTTGTGCATCAGGTGGTGGTTCCACAAAGAGCAGTATGCCACATAATAAAACATGGGGGAAAAACAGCAGTGGGAGAGAGTCAGAGGAGTCCAACTTCCATCTTCAAAGAGTTCAGTGTTTTCTAACTTCAAATTCAGATTCCTTAACTTTTATGAGGTTCAGTTTCCTGGTAGTTCCTTCTTCAGTCTCTGACCACATTGAAGAGGGCTTCTGACACTTATCTGTGGGATATCTACCTTTGCACATCTTCAGCTTGAGCCAGGTTGCATTCTCTCTCAACTTCAAAGATGATCTTTTCATCCTTTGAATCATTTATTCACTCACTCGCTTATTTACTCAGTTTATCTTAAAATTTTACCCTGGCTGTTTTGGGCACTACTTATGAAGCTTCCTCAAAAGAGAGAAGAAATAATAAATTCAGTTCTGAAAACTAAGATGCAAATATATCTTGTCTTAGTTTGACCTCAGATGCTTTTCTAGTCATACAAATTTGAAAAATAAGTTACAAAAATAATGCTGAAGAAAAGGGCGGGGGGGGGGGAAGAGCTTCTATTTCTTCCTGGTGTTTATGACAAAAAACCATGCCTGCAGTCCTTCATGATTTTCCAGCTACTAATTAGGCACACACGACAAAGAAGGGTCTTTATAGACTCAGTGGTATGGTGTTTATATTCTGCTCCTTCCCTTACTCTTCGGCTCTGTGGAAGCAGGTGCTTGAGGAGCCCGGGGCTCCTTCAGGCCACCGTGAGGGCGGCAGCCCACCTGATCTCAGGAAGTGGCCAGGGTACTGGCAGAAGGACTGCTTATTATTTGTTCCTATGCGGTCCCTCCTGACTTCAACTATAATATTGATTAAAAGTTTTCTTTACTGGAACAAATGTATTCCATTTGGATTATGTCATGAATTTCATCTGGAATAATGAGACTTTCAGTACCTTTTTTGTTTCACCTCTCTTTCATATCACTTGTCTGGTGGCACCAGGAATACTTCCTCACTGAAATAGATCCTTTTACATTCAATCATAGGGTGGCTAGTGTTCGTTTTTCTTGGGAAAACAAAAATATGTACCTTTTATCCTATTATACTGATCCACCAGCCTCGGATTATCTGATTTCCTAGCTTCTCATTTTCTCCTGTATCTTATGCTATTATTAACAAGAATTCTGTTGCTAATGGTTTTGAAAAATAATATGTGTGCTTTTAGCCACTACCTTTATTTTTATGGTTTGTCTGATTTAGCTGGACTTTGATAATTATTCCAAATGCTGCTTTGTTGTGGATCAAATGTGAGGAGTCCTAATGTCCTTCTAGATTTATTTTCAATGACCCTAATTTTGCTATATGAGAATGGAATTAATATTTTAACTTTTAATTACTAGGTGAGATACACCCCTAAGTGTATAGTCTGTAGTTTATATCAGCTTTTAAAGAGTTTTTATTTTCTATGTAATATAGCTTATATTCTTTAATATTGCTTTCTTTTTTTTCTCTCCCCCCCCTTTTCTAGGCTTTATTTATTTATTTTTTACTTTAGAACAATAGTTCTATGATTATCTGTGCATATTTTTTCACAGTGAAAAAAATTTTAAAGTATAATCAGAAGCAGGATCCTCTTAATTTTTCTGAGAAAATCCTTGATGTTAATAGATGTATTAGTAAATGTATTCTTTGGTCAAAAAGTTTGAGAAACATTTTTAAAATTTTTACATTATTGTAGAATTAAATAGACTTTAATATGCTATTTTGAATTGGAAATCACTTTTAGGATTATTTAGTATGTAGTAGTTTCCAAACTTATTTGACCATAAATGCTTTTCAAATGATAATCAATTTGAGAAGTGTCCTGTAACAGGGCAGACATTAGTCCCTGAGTACAGCACAGAAGTAACTTTTACCTGTCATGAAGAAAAATTTAAATTGTATTTAAATACTTTAAATAATAGGAAAGCAGATAATTTTAGAAAAAATATTAAAATTATATAGAGGGGAAAATCCCTTTATCTAGTTATTATTTACATTGATTTTTCATTGTTAGTTGATGGTAAGTTAAAGTCTTACTCTAAAATACAAATTTAATTTTTTTCTTTATGTAGGATTTATGAGAAATTTGTATTTCCTAAGAATCATAGGGCTTATCTTATATAAAGTAACAATCATTATTTTAGATATTTTATAGCAACAATTGGTGGCCAGCTAATCATAGTTGCCTGTGTGTAAACATGTATGTCCATAATTTTTAGAAGCAAAATAGTTTGATAGTGATAAAAACAAAAATGAACAAACAAAAAAACAACAGATACATAAAGATGAGATTGGCTTAAAGGGATAAGGAAAATTCCCAATTAATTATGTCTAGATACCGTTTTCTGGAAAGGTGACTTGGAGGAGAGCAGCAAACAGTATCTTGAAAGAAGAGAAAGAGATTAATTTAATGAAGGTGATTTCTACTGAGGAAACTTTCCTTATTTGTTAACAGTGAAGAGTCCAAAGAACAGAGAACTAGAAATGTTTAGGTAATTAGAAATCATGAGCTAAGATGTGATGATTAGAACACTAGTCCTATGAGATACTGTGGGGAAAATAAGACAAATAAATTTGTGAAATGCTATTTCATCCTTTGAGTTTAATTTGGCTTTAATTGAACCCTCACAAAATGAGTTTATCACCAAAGTATTTTCCCCATAAATTAAGAACCCTTACAGTACCCCTTGGGAGAACATTGAGCTAAAAGTAATCGGAAATAATGACTACTAATTAATGGATCTCTGCCACCACCACTGTTTCTTTGGGACAAAAATAATGAGATTTAGGTCATATGTATTATTTGGTTCTCTTTCATTGTAAAGTTAAAAAGATGCATTGAATTGAAATGAATTTATCTTTCAATGTTGTTAAATTTATGAAATACAAGATCTTTCTAAATCCAAGTCATGTAGGTAAGACCTCTTCAAGTAGAATCTTCAGACCCTATATAATTTTTAAACAAGTAGTACTGTCAGATTAGAGCATTTTTGACTCAAAGATTTTTTTTAAGGGAGAGCATAACTTTTTTACTTAATTTATAAATGTGCACAATACTTGTAATTTAGAATAGATCTAGAATAGAATAGATTCTATTTTAGAATAGAATAGATTTAAAAACCTTTTTTAAAAACTATTTTATTGTTTAATTACCGCTGTCTGCATTTAGACCCCGGCACTTCCCCCACCATCCCAGCCATCCCCACCTCCCTCCCTTGCTTCCACGCCCCCAGCCATGGTTTTGTCCATTTGTCCTTTATAGTTGGGGAAAACCCTCCCCCTCTTCCCCCCATTATCCCCTCCCACCTTCCCTCCAGTTACTGTCAGATTGGTCTTAATTTCAATGTCTCTAAAACCTTCTTAAGTATGTTTAATTTTCAGTCAAACTATCAAAGTATTAGGACAGATTCTTAGTCTTTGAAAATTTCCAGTTTTAAACATTCAGTCCTAAAAGCAACATCTTTAAGATTCAAAAGGCTAAACCAGCCCTTTTATCTATATGAGCAAAGCTTAAAAGAAATCAAACAGACCAAGTAAAAGAATCAAGCAACAGCTAAATGAATCATAATATATTTTTTTCTCTTTTCTCATGATTCTAATGGCAAAACTGTAGGTATATGTATGGGCTGTATGTGTTTGTGTTCTCTGACTTGCCTACGGAGAATGGTGGAGGTGAGTAGGGCTGTTTTGAGATAGACTTTGTATGTAGGATGAACATCAGTTTACAGATGAAACAGTTTTTGACAGGTTTCTCTCATATCTGCAAAGGTACCATGACATTTTGGGTCCTTGGTGAAAACTATGTCAAATGATTACAAGTTTGTTGCAAATATTTTAAAGTTCACGAATTACCCATAAAATTGCCACATTACTGGAACCTTCCCTCTAAGTCTGTGTGATGAAAGTAACCTATTTTTACTTGGAATCACCAGACCTTACATCATTTCTAGGTAGCACTCTTTAATTATTTTCTCTCCAAAGGAACTTTATGCTCATTTTATGAGATTATACAAATTTTTTTGATTTGTAATTAGGCCTCAAAACACTTCTGAAATATGTGTTTTAAGGAGTGGCAATAATAAAGAACTTTTTACATCTTTGAAAGCTTGGTCAAAGGTGACATTTGGTGATATCAGTCCTCCATTGTGTTGAAGATATTTTTCTATCATATTAAAATAGTAGTGTGACTTGATAAGTAGCACAATTATAAAAGGAAAATAATAAACCTTCTTTATCTGAAATTGTTTTGTTCTTATGAAAGCAATAGATATTACAATTATTTATACAGGTAATTTTTTAAAACCTGGTTTCATGAATTATATAGTCTAGATTCAACAACTAAGTTAATTTGCTTGTTTTTAGTGATTTGGTAACAACACTTCTAAGGTCTTGAAGACTTGTATCCTTTATGTAGTCTTTAAAAAATTGGTTTAATTTTAGAATTATAAAAAATATTCAGATCCCTCAAATGTTCATATTTTACCACATTTCCACATTTGCATTCTTTCTCTTAAAACTGTTTTTCCCTAAACTGAGAACAAGTTACAGATGTTTACCTTAATATACTTCAGTATGTGTTTGTTAAATGTAGGGCATTCTCCTTCATAACCACAGTATAGTTCTCTAAATCAGAAAATTAAGTCATGCAATGATAGCATGGAATTATAGACTGTACTCACATTTCATCAAATTACCCCAATAGAGTCCTGTTTTATTTTATTATATAAAATAAAAAAACTTATTGAGTATTAATTTTAGTTGTCATGTCTTTTTAGATTTCTTTTGAACAGAATATTTGTCTAGTCAAAATCTAGTCTTCATGTTTCTGGACACAATACTTTTGGAGAATATAGATCAGCTATTTTGTAAAATGCCCATCAATTTGGATTTGTCTTACATTTCCTTGTGACTAGATTAAAGTTGTGCCAGACTTTTTTTTAAAAGTAGAATTGTATATAATTTCACAACAAGAAGTCACATTCGTATTTATAGCTCTGACAATAAATATAACTATTTGTCATATTTGCATTAAAGAAAATACTGATCTCCAGCATCTCAGAAGAAAAGACTCTCCTAGGAAATTTTATGGATACTTGTATTTCCTCAAGAACAAACCTGGATTATTTATTGAGGATCTTGTTAGTTTTCATGGTTTATGGAATTACATAGATCATTATAGTATTTACTGAACAAACAAATACAATGTGTATTGATCTTTTCTTTTCACAGTTAATCCTGAATGCCCACAGAAAGAAAGAAACTTTCTCCTTTCCTTAAATGAACTGGAATTTTTATCACAGCTCATAAAATCCTTTTTGAAGCTGGAAAAAAATGTTCAAGAATTGTTTGAAGAAATGTTTTTGTCACTCAAGATACTCAGGAATAAATCAGGTAACATGCCCTTTTGTTTAAATTTGTTTAAATCTATCATTCTCTCTACCTTTACTTCCTGCCACTGAATCTATACCATTACTTGAAAAAAATTAGATTATATAATTATTTCTTTTTTTAAAATATATTTTGTTGATTATGCCATTACAGTCGTTCCATTTCCCCCTTCATTCCCCTCCACCCTGTACACCCCCTCCCCCATTCCCCTTTTTAGTTCATGTCCATGTGTCACAAGTTCTTTAGCTTCTACATTTCCCACCCTATTCTCGCCCTCCCCTTTCCGTAAATAAATTCAAAGTCAGAGGGAAACATTAAGTAAAGAAAATTCTGTTAACATAGAATTACATTTTTCCTTTATGAAAAATTGGCAAATTCCATAATTCTAGTTGGCAAAGCATCATAAGTCAATTCCAAATAACTGTCTTTAACAAAAATCAGATCAATTTTTTTTTCATTTCAAAGAAACGCAGCCTGGCCTATGAACAAAATTAAGCAGACCTGATGATCTAGTAGCTCCTCTTCTGCTACTAGCAGCTGGGTGGATGACCTTGAACAAGATATTTTGTTTCCATAGACCTCAGTGTTCTCAACTTCACGATGATGGTATAGATCTAAATTAATTTTCTCTTGGCTTTCTTTTACAGTTAGATGCTTTAGATTCCAATATGTTATGTAGGGCCATGGGAACTGAATGATATACTGTATGTAAATTATTTAGAAGAATGTATAGCATATCATAAACTATAAGTGTATTGTTCTAATAATAATTAGAATGATAGAATGTTACTTTGATTTTCGTCCTCACAAAAATCCTTTTGAAGAAAGCTGTGCCATGTGTGTTGGGATAATGTTTCTAAAATTAAAGGTAAATTCAAAGCCATAATAGTTAAGATATTGTGTTCCATGTTAATATTTATACTTATGCAGATTCTCATTTATATAAGAATGAATGATACAAAATTCTCTTTTACATAACCATATATTATTTTTAAGAGGAAAAATAGTGGTTGCATTTGTAGAACAAATTTATGCAAGCAAGTGAACTGAAAATTTCAAAACTAGTATCTTAGTAAGAAATTATATTTAGTTTAATATATTTACTTTTGTATTTTTTATTTACTTTTCCTGGGTAAATATAAACGTTAGAGGGTTGGAATTTGTTTGTTTTATACTGAGTATACCTTACTAGCCTTCTATGTTTCAGGTTAAGTTTACATAGTATTAAATTATAAAGTAAATACTGTAGATCATTTTTCCAAATTTAGAGATAATTTAAATAAAAATGAAGGTGGATTATAGATTTCAGAAACACAATAAAACAGTGGGAAAATAGTAAAAATATAAGACATGAAATATGAAGTTAAAAGACAATGAAAAACAGATTTAATTAGGAGATAATGTGGGCTATAGAGGGTCTTCTAGATGGAATTCACTGGGTCAAGAGAGATCTGAGTAGAGGAATATGCCATCCTATTTTTTGATTGGCGTGTTGCTGCCTGGAGCAGTTAGCACTGGGTGGGTACTCACCCATCATACCTGGCTAAGATTTGACACCCTTCATCCACATCTCTAGCAGATCTTTTCTGAGGTATGGATGAAGAAACAAAAGGAATTCCAGGAAGTCTAGACCCTCACCCATTTGGACTCATCTTGTATGGGTCCTAGGCCAGGCCCTAGAGAAATGAGGTCAATTCTGAGAATTTTATTCCTCCTCAAAGCAATGCAAATTCATAATTTTAATTGTGTTAGGTATTATAAAAATATAAAACTGAGATAGCCAAGGATTGAAGCAAAGGTTTGACATGGTGATTTCAGGAAAAGAGAGAAGAAAAACCAGAAATAACTTCATTAGAATAAGATTAAGTAACACTGAGATTTGGCCAATGCTGAATATTCCAGAAAAATAGTTGCCATTACTGAATAAAAGCAACACAGCAAATATTTAATTATGCCACAATATACTGTCTCATTCATCATATCATCATATAAGCAGCATGGCAGATAAAAGCAACTTCAATATCGTATTAATAGTACGGTACAATAGAAATATCTTTGTGGATTATCAATATAGTATAAAAGGAATTTTGAAGGTATAGGAAATGTCTAAGTACTAGAACATCCTCTTGTGATGCATATCTTCTTTATTGTTAAAACTTATATTTTTTGTACAAAGCCAGGATTGATTTAATCTGATATAACTTTATAGCTCCCTGCAAAGAAACATCTTGAAGGAAGTTGTCAAGAAAAATCTCAAATTTTTATTCCATGTAAGTGAAGCCAATCAATTCTTATCAAAAGCTTTGTTTCTTTAATCTAGAAGAAAATACCCCCTTGAAATAGATGATTAAAGAAACCAAATGTACCTTAAGTTATCCTTATAGTTAATCTTTTGCTTAAAAAAATCTTGTGTGGGACAGAATGGGGGGGAAAAGATCAAATCATCTGGCTTCCTCTGTATTTATTTTGATTGGAGCATATTTTGCTAATAAAGATCTTGGAAAGAGTTGCCTACTATGTCTGTGTAACCAAAACAATGTGATGAAAAGTGAGGGTTTTTTTCATTATCCAGATGTTTTAAAAATATCCAGGTGCTTAATATCACATAGAGAAAATATAAAGATGCTTAACCAAATAATTTATTTTTTACTTTAAAGTTTCCTACTGTATCTTCAAGTTAGTTAAATTGGCACTATTATTAGTAATTAATATAATGCAAGAGATGCTATAAACATAGTTTTTGAGAAAGAAATGATATTTAATCATTATATTTATTTGCTTTTGAGGAGGTCATAATTTGATGGTTTTCTATTCTGGTCATTTCAGAAAGTGATAGAATGTTATTTGACTGTTATGATACCCTACTATATTTCTTTTGGGTGATTATATCTTATGGAGTAGCTTCGGGTTTGATTTATGGGGCACTTCTAATGCTCCTTCAGAATAAAGTTGCTCTTCGGGCAGTTCCTCCAATTTTCCAAAGGTGGCACCTGAGATTTATCTAAACCAGGAGGTTTCTTGGCCCTCATTTTTCTTTAGCCCCAGCAATGACAAAGAGCAATGGCTGCTTCAATTGGATGTAAGAAGATCACTTAGGGTTTGTCTCAGAAGAATCAAAGATTTCAGATCTTCTGAAAGATTGTTTGTACTCTTAGGGGGTCTTAAGAGGGGTCAAATGGCTTCTAAGAGTTTCTTAGCTAGATGGTTAAGGGATTGTATTAGGGAGGCGTATGTAGTTAAGGTAAAGAGGCTCCTAGGGTTTGTAAAGCTCATTACACTAGGACTTTAGCTGTTTCTTGGGCAGAGAGGTCGAAGGCTTCCACATTGGAAATTTGCAAGGTGGCCACCTGGGTTTCTCTTCATACTTTTTCATAGTATTATCTCTTGGATGTAGTCTCTTCTACAGATTCAGCTTTTGGTGGGAGGTTGCTTGTGAGCCAGAAAAGAACAGTGAAGAAAAGAAAGACTTGTAGTTCCCACTTAGAGCTACCAACAAGGCAAGTTGCTTTGTAGTGCGCACAATGGGAGCCTATGAAGACCAATTTGGGTGTGAAAGTGGATGTCACAGGGAAGTACTGCCAACCTCTACTCTCTATGAAAGAAAGTGACAGTGTGGGACTAACCAGACGTGTAAAATGAACCACAGTGAACTCTGTGGGGGGAGGCTGTTTGGCAGCTAGCATTCCTGTGACCGTCTGCACTCTACTGAGGTCCTTAATCTAGGCATATTTTTAAAGAAACCAGTGTTGATTACGTGCAAATAGCCTGTGTTTCAGAGCCTTGAGTCCAAAATGGGCTTCCTTCTTTGGACAATGCTTGTAGGTGTATAGATTTTCAATATATTTTAAGTAGGTAAAATAATTTGTTAAATGTTCACAGAGCTTATAAAGTTTCACAATATGGAATTTTGAAATTGAACATTTTGAATTTCAAATATAAAATTCCACAATTTGTTAAAACCTCAAATATCAGATATCTTATTAGTTTAGATTCAGTGTTACTAATCCTGCCTTAAAATGATCCCTTTTGCTTCTGTAAGTAGCATTAAAGTTTTTTTTAATTCTTTTTAAATTTTTTTTGGGGGAGACTATATTATAAAGGTTATCATAATTATTTGATAATTTATATTCAATCTTACTATAGAATTGCTTGCCAGCAAGAAAAGGCTTTGGAAGCTTATTTTTTTTATTTACTAATCTTGAAAATAGGCAGATGGGTTATATAAATATTAAAACACGTTACTTTGAGTGAATAAGCATATCGTATTTGGGAGTGCAATGGTAAATATAAGATCATTAACTTTTTATGTAAATTTTAAATTATATCTACACAATGGCAGATAGTTATTTCTGGAAATAGATCTGCAAGCTTATACTTCAAACTGGTGTTATTTTTCCAGAGTAAATACGTCTTAAGTTAGCTGGTTTTGTGACCTGTCTATAGAAAAGTAAAGTGACATTAAGAATCCAGGTGTTGTTCCTTCATGTCATTAACTCGATCTCTACTATTTTTCTTCTTTAAAAAGTGTGTTTTGAGGCCCTGGCTGGTGTAGCTCAGTGGACTGAGTGCAGGCCTGAGAACCAAAGCATAGCCGGTTTGATTCCCAGTCAGGGCACATGCCTGGGTTGCAGGCCAGGTCCCCAGTAGGGGGGTGTGCTAGAGGCAACCACACACTGATGTTTCACTCCCTCTCTTTCTCCCTCCCTTCCCTATCTCTCTAAAACTAAATAAATAAAATCATTAAAAAAAGAAAAATGTTTTTTGAATAGTAGCTCCATATATAGTAAAACATTTAAATAGAACAAAAGAGTATATGTAGACAGTTATGTTTTTTCTATTCCAATTCTCTAGTTTTGCTTTCCAGAAGCAACTACTTCCATATATATATATATATATATATATATATATATATATATTCCTATGTTAAAATAACACAAAACCTTGACATACTATGCAGAGTGTTTCATTATTAACACTCATGCAGAAAACACCTCATTCTTTCTAACAGCTGAAAAGGCTTCCATTGGTGCATCTAACAAGGTACTCGTTGATAGACAATTAGGATTCTTTCTTCCTAAACAATGATGTGGCAAATTTTCTTGAACTGTGTCTTAATATGTGCACACGTATTTCTAAATGGTTAATTTCTAAAGTAAAATGGCCAAGTAAAAAGTTATGGTCACTGAGAAGATGAAAAGATTAGCCATAGACAGAAAAAATATTTGCAAAACACATATTAGATAAAAGACTTATATCCAAAATATATTTTAAATTTTTTGAAATTCAACAAGAAAACAAAAAGCTCAATTAAAAAATGAGCAAAAGATTTGAACAGACACCTCAGCAAAGAAGATATACAGATGGCAAATAAGCATATGAAAAGATGCTCAACATCATATGTCATCAGGGAAATGCAAATTAAAACAAGGAGATAGCACTAACATTTGAAACACTAACAGCACCAGTTCTGGCAAGGATGTGAAGCAACAGGAACTCTCTCTCATTCATTGCTGATAGGAATGTAAAATAGTACAGCCTCTTTGGAAGACAACTTGGTTGTATTTTATAAAGCTAAACAGTGTCTTATATAATCCACTTATGTACACAAATGAGTTAAAAATTAATGTCCACACAAAAACCTGCAAATGAAAGTTTATACCAGTTTATTCATAATTGCCTAGGGAATTATAATTCCCTAGGTAAATTTGATAAACTGTGGTACATCAATACAGTGAAATAGTATCCACTGGTAAAAAATAAGATATCAAGACCCAAGAAAACATGAAAGAATTTTAAGTGCACATTGCTAATTAAAAGAAGCCAATCTGAAAAGACTACATACTTACTATATGATTCCAGCTATATGAGATTAACAACTTTCTGGGAAGAGAGAACAGAGAGAGAGTAAAAAGATGAGTGGTTTTCAGGGGATGGGAACAACTAGAAGAGAAGTGACTAGGTAGAGGACAGGGGATTTTTTAAGCAGTGAAATCATTCTCCATGATACAATAAAGGTGGATACATAATGTTATGCATTTGAAAAATCCATTGTACTACACAAAACAAAGAATGAACCCTAATGTGAACTATAGAATTTAGTTGATAGTAATCTATCAATATTGGTTTATCAGTTTTAACAAATATACTACACCAAAGAAAGCAAGATGTTAACAGTAAGGTAAACTGAGGGTGGGGGAGAGAGAAAATGTGGAAATTCTGTACTGTCTGCTCAATTTTTTTGTAAAACTAAAAAAGCTCTGAAACCTAACATCTATTAATTTTTTTTAAGTATGGACATTTTAACAGAGTGCAAGTCAACTTGTCATATCCATTTTGACTAATAATGAATGGTATTTTTGTTATGCAGAATTGTTTATGTGCTTCAGAAAAGTCCTTACACTGATCTTTTGAAAACATATTCTATATTTCTAATAGCCTTGTAGTTGCCTTTTTCTTTAATTAAAAATCTTCGGTTAATCTGGATTTTATTTCCTTGTTAGAAGGGATCCTTATTTATAGTACCATCTTCTTTAAAAGACTTAGTAAAATGCAAGCCATAGAGCAAGCATATTAGGTTGACCGGTGGAACACTGATCTCAAACCTTCTCTGTGTTGTGATATCTGTTGGGAAACTAAGCAGGATTCCTAAACTGAAGTCCACAGCCCCTGAGGTTCATGAATGCACTTTATGAGGAGTCTGAGGATCCTTAATAGCATGCATGAGTGCGTGTGTGTATTTACCATGGAGTCATATTGTGCATTTTGGATGGAATGTTCGTTCACTTTAATAAAGTTCTCAGAAGTGTTCACAAATCCAAAATGCTTAAGAAACACTTGAGTTAAGGAAAACTTTTCCTCAGAAGAATAAATTGTGATAAAATTTCCCCAAAAGATATTCACCTATCAAATAAAATATTCATCTCTTTAAAGAATGTTTCAGTGAACTGTAGTACTTAGGAATCATTCATAATTGAACTCATTGAACTATATTTGAAGATTTAATTTATTTCTAGAGAGGCAGGAAGGAAGGGAGAAAGAGAAGAAGAGAAACATTGATGTGTGAGAGATACATCAACCTGTTGCCACTCACACACGTACGACTGGGGACCTGGCCTGTAACTCACACATGTGTCCTGACCAGGAATTGATCTCGTGACCTTTTGGTTGCAGGCCTATACTCAGTCCACTGAGCCAGGACAAAGAACCTTATCTAGAAAAAACAAAAAAACCTCACACATTTTTCAGATGAATATATTGGTCAGAAGTCCTACTGAGAAGAATCAGTAAGATTTTGAAAAGTGCTTACTCAGGACGAAAGGAGAAACTGATTGTTCAGATTCATAAAAATTTTAAAATATTAGACTTCTGCCAAGATGGAGGCATAGGTGGAAGCACTGCACCTTCTCACACAACTAAGTTTAAAAACAACAAAGTTTTAGTAACAAAAATGCAGCCAAACCACAGAATATTCAACTTCATGGAAGTCTGACAACAACGAACCCTTCAGCCAAACCGGTAAGAGGGGCAGAGCCAGCAGCAAAGTGGGGTCGGGCAGGAAAGATCCACCAGACTGACCTGGGTGCATGTCCCAGGTACTCCAGCAGCCGTGGGTGGATCCCAGGTGTGGAGAAATGGGCAGACCCATTGAGGGCACTAGGCGTTGGATCCACTGAGGGCTGATCGCGGTCACGCATTCGCACCCAGATAAAATGGTGAAGGAGCTAGCAGTGAGACGGACAGCACAGGTCCCAGAGGCAAGACACGGCTGAGGGAACCGCCATTGCCCCTCTCTGACCCCATCCCACATACAGCATCACAAACCAGTGACCTGGGTGGCCCTGCCCTGGTGAACAACTGAGGCTCCGCTCCTCATACGTGACAGGCAGGAACAGATCAAAACATGGCTCAAGAACAACTCAGAGCCCCAGAGCTGATAAATCTAAGCAATGAAGAAATAGGCAAACTTTCAGATGCACAGTTCAAAACACTGGTGATCAGGATACTCACAGAACTGGTTGATTTTAGTCACAAATTAGAGGAACATATAAAGGCTAAACTAATTGAAACGAATGGCAATGCACAGGAAACTAATAGTAATGGAAAGGAAACTGGGACTCAAATCAAAGGAGTGGACCAGAAGGAGGAAAAAAATGACCAAACAGAAAAGGATGAAGAAACAAGAATTCAAAAAAATGAGGAGAAGCTTAGGAACCTCCAGGACATCTTTAAACCTTCCAGCATCCGAATTATAGGGGTACCAGAAGAGGAAGAGGAACAGCCACCAGTGGAAAACTTATTTGAACAAATAATAAAGGAGAACTTCCCCTATCTGGCAAAGGAAATAGACTTCCAGGAAATCCAGGAAGCCCAGAGAGTTCCAAAAAAGTTGGACCCAAGAAGGAACACACCAAGGCACATCATCATTACATTAGCCAAGATTAAAATGAAGGAGAGAATCCTAGAAGCAGCAAGAGATAAGGGGACAGTCACCTAATAGGAGTTCCCATCAGACTGTCAGTGGATTTCTCAAAAGAGACCTTACAGGCAAGAAAGGGCTGGAAAGAATTATTCCAAGTTGTGAAATCCAAAGACCTACATCCAAGATTGCTCTATCCAGCAAAGCTTTCATTTAGAATGGAAGGGCAGATAAAGTGCTTCTCAGATAAGATCAGATTCAAGGAGTTCATCATCACCAAGCCCTTATTATATGAAATGTTAAAGGGACTTACCTAAGAAAAAAAGATAAAAAAGATGAACAGTGAAAGGACAACGAACTAACAACCACACCTAAAACAAAAGCAAACTAAGAGGACAGCTAGATCAGGAGCATAATCATAGAAATGAAGATCACATGGAGGGTTAGCAACAGGGGAGTGGGAGAATAAGAAGGGGGGAGAAGGTACAGAAAATAAGTAGCATAGATGGTAGGTAGAAAATAGATAGGGGGAGGGCAAGAATAGTATGGGAAATATAGAATCTAAAGAACTTGAGACATGTGGTCATAAACTGAAGGGGGGAATGGTGGGGAAGGGGGTGTGCAGGGTGGAGGGGAATGAAGGGGGAAATAGAACAACTGTAATGGCATAATTAATAAAATATATTTTTAAAAATTAAATATTATATAATAGTTATAATTCATCACCATATATCAATTATAAGAAAAAATAAATGCTAGCTTGTTCATCTCAAGTTAAACTATAATCAATAAAACCTTAGTGAAAAAGTGGAAGAAATTTTTTTCACATATTAATTTATTACATTTTTGTAGTTTATTTTTTTCTATAGGAAAGAGTTTCTTAATTCTAAAAACTAAAAGTTGAGAAAATATTTCCACTTTACAAAGTAAATATTATTTCTTATCTGTTTCAGTGTTTGTATTTTTCCAATGAATTATTGATATACCTTTCAAGAGTATAATTTGTCCCGATGTATTGATTTTTATCCATGTACTTGTATTCTTCCTTGTTCCAAGAAAGGAAGTATTAAAGTACTAAGAAAAACCACCAATTTTTAAATGCTGTACTTTAGAATTGAACCTTTTACATGAATAAGGTAATTAATATTTACTTTGTATTCTTAACTTACTCTACATTATTAACATGAAAATGAATTAATAAAATAATCTCTATGTTATGGATTATATATGTATATGCATCAAGTATGAATATAATTACTAAGCTGAATGTATGGAGAAGTACTCAGTATATTCTGATACTGTCATCATTGTAATGGTGACATTGCCTTACATCTTATTGCCTATATTCTCTGTATCTTCATATGTATGTATGTGTATATATAGTATAGGTAGAGCTTTTTTGCATAATTAATTTTAATCTGAACCTAGCAAATACATTTAGTATGGTTTGTTTTTCTTAATGTATGCTTCTGTGTTTGTATTCTTTTCTACTGCATAGGAATTTTGGATACACCCAGTCAAGAGGCCATTAGAGAGAAACCTAGAGCAAATGAAACCAGTATTTCTTCAGAGCATTTGCTACCAGGAAAAGAGGTAAGGAGAAAAAAAGGATGGTATTTCTTTATTTATATATAATAGCATCATCATATATGTCTATGAATCCATTATAAATCAAAATGTCTTGAGTTTTACCCTTTGACACTAAAAAAAAATAATTCTTGGTTGAAAATTGGCTTATACGCTTTGACAAAAAAATGAGTTTAGTGTATTCAGTGCTCTCCTGCACAATCTGTTCCATGGACAGATTGTGAGGAAGGACCTGAAAATGAGGAGGTCTTTGTTTTCATCCTAAATCAGGGTCTACACTTGAGAACTCGGACTGTAGATAATTGTTGAAAGGGGAGAAAACAGAGGTTGAAAAAGAAAGGAAAGGGGAGAAATAGTTTGAACTGGCCTTAATTTAATGTGTCCGGCGTGCACATGTGTGTTCTCAGATCCATTACACTCTTCCCCTGCTCTGTCCTATATTACAGAGAATTACATCTTCCAGGCTTCCTCCCTTTCTCAATACTGGGAAGGTCTGACCAATGAAAGGCATTGGTGGAAGACCTGGAGGGTAGATATAGCAGAAGGACAAGTTTTTCTTCCTTTCTCTGTGTCTTAAGGAACATCTCGAGTAGTATCTATGACTCCTTCATTTCCTCCATGAGCTGTGTTCCCACCACACAGTCCTCCCTCTGTGGTTCCACCTGGCAGTCTTACCTTTAGCTTTGACTGGTGGCCCCAGGAATTGGACTCCCATACAGTCCCTTTCTTTTGTTCCTCCAGGCCTAAGAGTGGTAGTGGCTTCCTGCTGCATTAATATCTGTCTTGCTTCACAACCCGTGTTTGGCTCCTCAGAATTTCATCACCTTAGTAATCTACATTAATTTTCTTTTCCTCTTGAAATACTTAGAGTGGTTTCTGTTTTCTGAATGGACCTTGACTAATAGATAAACATTGGAAAATGTTCAAGAACATAGGGTTTTAACACTTTCAGTTTAGAAAACAACAATAATAATTTGGAAAATGCAAAGTTGTACATTATGTTTTAACCAAAAATCAGAGCAGGTATTAAATGATTATCACAAGGTAATAAAAGAAAGGGATTCAGTAGGTACCTACTTTGTGCACAGAACAGAAAGCCACATTTTTTTTTCTTCTTTAATCAACTAGTAAACATTCTCTATTCTAACTGAAATATTTTTGGTGCCAAACATCAGATGAGAAGAGCAGAAGGAAGCAAACAATATTTTTGACAGACTTCTAGGAGAACATTTGACTAGTAGAGGTTTTTAGTTTTCTTTTTTTAAGAGCAGCTATTAATGTGCTTGGTTTTCTAAATTTTGAAAAGAGAATTCAGATGGGTCAAGGTATTATAATCACCTATAAATTATCATGGGCCAAAGTAATCATCATTGCACACACACAAATTATTACTGCAGCTGTGGCAATTACTGGGAGTTCTCACCAGAATATCTTTTCCTGGGTGAATGACTGACCTATTGAATGAACAAATGAATGAATGATTTTAATGGACATGCCCTGGTAGGGAGAACAAAAAAGAGAGTTTTATTGTTGTTTTCATTAATTTTCATGGAGGTGGTTTTCTTTTTACATTTCTGTCATAAATGTGTCCCAAGGCAATACTGCTATAGCACAGTACTGTACCCATGGTACTTCTAAAGTTTCAGTTCTAAGAAGGGAGATTATATGAGCTGAATAGATTCAAATATTGAGTAATTTTGTGTACAAATAAGATGCGAGATGTGTTTTCAGACTCCATGCTGTTAAAGGTCGAAATAAACTTTAGAAAGTTCAATCACAACTTAATTATAAGCATAATGAGAATAAGAGCCACTTTTTCTAACTGTAGAAACATGGACTCATAAAATTTTCATTCTAGAAGAAGAATCACCTTTATTCATACAGTATATACAAAAAGCATTAAATTAATGATGAATGATATGTATGTATAAGAAAATGAAGCTAATGATCATAATCTCAGTAATTTTAGACTGAAAGAGACCATAGAAATCATTCAGCTCAGCTCTTATATTTCTAACAAAAAAGTTGAGACCTAGAAAAATAAGTAATTTAGCTAGAGGTATTAAACCTAAGGTCTTCTGAAGTTGGAATAAGAAAATTATTACTGTAAATAAGATTACATTTATACAGACAGCTTAATTCTAAGCATAGGTTCAGCCTACTACTCATAATGCTTTTGTTACTGTAAAGAACATTGGAGGACTTGGGGGAAGTACACATTTGTAAATATATTGCATATGAGACAAAGACCAAAAGAGAATAAAGAGTACCATCGTCCACCCCAACCTCCCCCACTCCTCCTGCATACAGTAATGCAGATCATTTTAATTTTTCATTTTCTGAAACGAAAGTAGTGCCATGTATCAGTTTGTGAGTAGAGGAACAACATAAAATTCTAAAGAAATAAAAACCTAGAAAGGTTCAGTGGTGTATTTTCTCTGAGAAATTTATTTTTTATTGCTATTTTTTGGCTTGTCTGGATTTCTGAGAGTAAAAAAGAAAAGACTGAATATTAAATGCTGTCTTATGTTGCAATACTTGTTAACAATAAACTGTAAAAAAGACTATAAAAATCTAATTTAGACTTTATTAAATATATTGAATTTAAAGTTTGTTTTATGTGATAAATAGTAAGTGTAACTTTCAGCTCTCATAAAGATGGTTTTATGGAACTATATTTAAGAGATTAAATTTTGAAAAAAAATTTTATTAAATCCACTGATGAATTAAAATGAAATGTCAGTATATTACTGTGTGTAAAGAATGCACATGTTTTTGTATATTGCTTTATCCACTGGGTAATATTTTTCAGGTTGTAAGAATGATTTTTACAGTTTATCAAAGAATATCTATATTCAACATGCTGAAGGAAAGCAGTAATTTTATATCTAGAACAATAGAAGCACTTGTTGCTGAATTAAGATTACTGTAATTTCATATAAATTTATATTTCAGGCTAGTTTACTAGATTTTCATTGGAGAAGTGCATTTAAAGAAGTCTCTCTTCCCATGGCATATAGTATAACAACAGCAATCGAAGATTTTTCCATAAAAGTTCTACAACAGGAACAGAGTGAAAGGTCTTCAGCTGTGACCTATGCTATGAACCTTGTAAATGTCCAGCAAGTTTGGCAAGATGGCTGTGTGGTTCCTGAGGAGGACCAACCAAAGAAAACTGCAAAGGCAAGAGTCAAATGAAACCCTTTCAGAACTGTAGACTGGTATAATGAAGTGGTTTTTTGTTTGTTTGTTTTTTGTTGTCATCGTTTTTTTTTGTTTTGTTTTTTTTTAACTATAGCCGCTGCAAAGGGAACCTGTAGAAAAATCGTGGGGCCTCTTGGCAGACACTTGGTAGTGGACCCAATGCCATTTTTATTTCTCTGATATTATGGGCCACTGCTAAGAAAAGGGGCTTAAACCTGTTACCACCTTGCTGCTTGTTTGGGTTATATCTTTGAATGACTTCAAGAGAAATTTAAGAGGTTGAAGGAGTTACTGCCTTTTACTGGTTTGGGCAACTTTTGAATCTTTATTAACCTCTAATGAATGTTCCATTTCATTAGCATCAGTCTTCCATGTTTACATGTTCTTTGAAAGTCATAGAACATAGTAAAATTATGAAGTCATCATGCAAATAGGTAAATACAGTTTCTCAGTACTAAGTCCACAATGAGTTTAGCAACCTATTATTGAAATGGTTTTTGGTTCTTAAAAATGGCCTCCTGTTCTGCTCCTGACACCCTGAGCCTCCAGAACATTCCCCAGGGAACACTGGACTAATCCAGAGTGGAGGCAAATTTCGCCTTCCCATCCACCATACTTCCTTTACCATTGAAAAGAAATAGATTCGTAATAATTAGTGAAAGGCTAGGCACATTACTTCTAAAACTTGTTTGTGCCTTGCCAATAAGAGGATGCTACATGAAATTGTTTCTGATACTTCTAGATTTAGTAAAACTGATATAGCCTTATTTTTATGTGATGGTTAATAAAAAAGCTTTTTGAAAATTAAAATAGATTCAAAAATGATATTGTGTTAATATCAAGGATACATATTTTCTGACTTCTATTAACTACAAATAAAAGTATTGACATGTAAAGCTACTTCATGTGTTTTTCATAATGTCTGCATGATAAGCATAAGTTTTGACGGTTATATATAGAGAGGCATCATCTTGGTATTTCCTTATTTGACACAAAACGTTTAACTTTCTACAATTGATTACTGTAAAGTTGTGTGATTATATTTATGTTTAATGCCAAATTCATTATTTAAGAATTTGGCTTCCTCATACATAAATTACATGGTGCTGTCAGAGTACAAATAACTCAGTACATTTATTTCTCCCTAGTTCTGTTCTGACATCATGGAAAAACTTGACACAATGCTTCCACTGGCTCTGGCATGCAGAGATGATTCTTTTCAGGAAATTAGAGCAAACTTTGTGGAGGCCTGTTGTAAAGTGGCAACAGCTGTCCTGGCGAGACTGCAAGAGAGAGGCAAGGAGTTTCCTTCCAGAGCACCCCTGAAAAACTTGTATGCATTGCTCTCCACGGCGGTATATGTCTTCCAGCATTTTACGCAGTATGGTAATTTGATGAAAGAAAATACTAAGAAGTGAGTGTCATGTAAATTAAGTTGATGGCTATGTTTATAGTAACATGTAATCTTTGGAAATCACAGGAGTGAAATTTTGATGATAATATTTGAGGAGAAAATAATAATTAACATGGTGAATTATTTTCATTTGTCTTAACTAGGAAATGTCAAAAAGGTGGAGCATGGGATACATTAAACCAGACACATAGGTAGTGATAAAGATATGTATTTTCTCTAAAGGCTCACTCAGAAGACCCATGCATTTTCCATAGTCTAATCAGGAGCAACAATTTTCTGCATGCTCTTATGACGTGACCAAACGAACCCTTTTTATTTTGTAAGGCACATTGTATCCACTACAGTGAAAAGGAAGAATCAACTTTTCATTTTCCCATGTATACACAATTGTGAAATATGCACTTCTCTCTTTCTTTTCTGAGCCAACAGGATGTTAGCAGCTGACATAGAAAATAAATGCCTTTCAATCTATTCTATTGACTAAGCATATTTCAGAACACTGATTTAGTAATAAATTCTCCTTAATATTTGAGGAGGAAGCATCTGGCAGTCCTAAATCTCATGTACTAGTAGTCTAAAAAGATTACATGTTTTCTGTATAGACAATAAAAATGACCACAGGTATTATCACATGGTCTTTCTGGCTATCCTTGCACTCACTCTCTAGAAGTCAGCATGGCCACTTGCAAAGGAAACGTGGGCTTGGCAGTCCCGTGCGAGCCCGAGAATCCATTCCACATTACGTATTCAGCCTTTGCAGTCCCTTACTTGTGAGAGAAGGCATAATACAAATAGCTAAAGATAAAAGTAAAGTAAATTTGGTTTGATGTAGAATATTACTATGATAGTTCTTTAATTCTCATAAGTAGTCAGATGTTGTTATTCATGCTTGAATTTATAAACAAATGTGCCAGAAATCACTTTATTTCTCTAGAATATTTTATACACTTTATGAGATAATTGACATCTACAAAATTACAATTTTCAAAATAAAAAGAATATGTTTGTGGGACGTGTGATAGCTCTATAAAAGTTGGCTCTGACAAATGCATGTGTTCTCTATAATAACGATAACCTAATGCCTAAATAATGCACTGATCTCTAATAATAGGCTTACAAAGAATACTTTTATTTTTGAATGATGTATTGACAATGCAGTTTGTCTCAAGTTGAAGTGCATATTTATGGAACAGCAGATGTACGTTTTCAAAAGACTTGCAAAATAAAGACCATCTTTTTTTTTTCTTTTTTCTTTTTGGAAAGTGAATGTGGATGCAGACTTCAGCATTAGGAGGAAATGAATGATTGATATCTAATAATCAAAACCATTTGTAGTACTGGAGATTGTTACCTCCTACTACACAGGCCTTAAATCTCTGTCTCTTTGATCATTCCCTCTGAACAGACCCATATTCCTGGTGCCTGTCCAAGGATATCAGGAATTCATCAACACTCTGCAGTTTCAGGTTACGGACTACTGCGTCAGAGTTTGTGCTACAAGCATTTTACAGGATGCTGAGAGCCACCACTGGGATGACTACAAAGCTTTTTATGAGGTGTGAAGTTAAGTTTACTATCCCTCCTTTTTACACAAATATGTTTTACTGCCTACCTGCTTTCTAGCTAATTAGAAACATGAGCTTGGCGTTACTAACACACGAAGGCTGTTAGGATAATATTTTTAAAATATTGAATTTGTACTTAGGAAAAACACTGTTTTTAAAAACCTAAAATAATTAGACATCAGAGCTGTACTGCTTAAAAATAAAAATAACTTAATTTGAGCGGCAGTGTTTCAGTGCTGCATAATGAATTAGAATATAATGGGATACAATGAAATCTCGAACAGATAACAATGCCAAAATGCTACCACCTGGTATTTTTTCGAGGGGGCCAGTTATAGATATCTTAGAATTTTTTCTTGTTCTGTATTTCCATCTGTGTTTGATAAGTATTTTTATTAAGCATCTTTATTTTTATACTTATTTTTCTCCTTCTCAAAGTATGTTCTTATGAGTGTGCTGTAAGACCCATTTGATTATTTATAACTTGCCTATTTTCATTTAGCCCATGTTTTGAAATCCCAAATTTCTACTGAATTATTTTTAATGATTCCCAGTGCAACCAAAACCTAGGATCAATTAAAATTATTCATCATCAAGCTTCATTGGTTTAGCTTCCCCTGCATCCCATTGATTATGCATAAGCCACAATATTTGAAATTTTTTGAAGTTGATTCCAGGGCAGGGTGAAACATTTATAATATCTTAATAAAAGATAAGATGATCAGGATTTTTAAAAAATTCATCAGTCAAGCCTAGCTTCACTAGCTTTTTGCATTTACCCTTTCCTCTGGATTGAAGCTTATGATTTTTGTTTTTCTGATTGCTCTAATCACTATGAGAAGAACAGAGCAGAGTCACTTTATTCAGTGGAGTCACTTTTGTCATCTCCCTGAAGATTCCTGTGGCTCCACTTATGCCTGAGTTATTATCATAATAAATGTTGTCACATCAGAGAAGAGCAACTAACAAGAAGCTCTTTTAAGGGACTTTCCACTTTTTCTAAGGCCATTTCCTCTCTCTTTTAGAGGCTCTCCCCAGATACTTTTCCTTCTTGCAAGAACATCCATACAGAGTTTTCCTAACCTGACATGCTTCAAGTTGCAGTGAGCAGAGTGAAAATGAGGGAGCTATGGTGCACCTGGCCACCTGAGAAAGGAAAATACAGGCCTTCTTTCCCGGCCACATGGCAGCTTCCTTATTTGCCTCGAGGTGAACAGAGAGGTTGAAAATGAATCCATCACATGTTTCAAACTATTTCAATATGTCAGTGTCCTAATGAGGAATCTTATATGATGTTTTCATTGAAAAATAGCTATTATCTCACTACATGTCCAACAAAGAGGTATTATGTTTCCTCTCATGCAAATTGGGGGCTAAAGAGTTTTACAGTATAAATAATAAGTAGATACATTGCAAGTCTCTTATTAAAGTTACAAAGTATTAAAAAAAAAACAAATTGCCATGTAACATGCAGCTCCTAGATCTTATGACAATGCTTTAGCTTCAGAGACAGAAATAACAAGATAGTTACCCTGTGATTACATGGTACTGTGGCTTCCATATACTTACATGGTCAGTAGTTACAATTTAATTGTAGAGTTAGTGGTTGTTATTTATGCTCAGGAAAATAAAGTGAAACTGCCTTTCTATTTACCATAAATAAGAACCTTCTAAAAATAACACAGATTTTAAACTGTTTTGACTACTGGAATACCTGATGTGGTTTTTATCCCGTTTACTGCACCCCTTTCTCCTCCTCTTCCCATTATTCCAACTGATTTGTGAGACAGGGCTAGTTTTTTTTGGCAGGACTGTTTTGAGAGGAAAGGAGATGAAATCTGCCAGACCGAAGGTGAAGGGTAGGAGAGAGAACTTGGGGGAACCTATTGCCATGTGCAGCAGCGTAGTAAAGAAACAGAAAAGTAATTTACAAGATATGGAGCAATATTTGCTCGTGTTTTGTGATATCAAGTGAGCCCTAGATACATTATTTCCATTTTCTAAACTGTCAGGTTGAGAAAGTCAAAAGAGTTGGGAATCTCTCTGACGAGGTGCTGGTCAGATGGCACAGTGGGTGTTCAGATTACATGTTTAAATCCAGGCATTTAGTACAGTTGACATCTGCTCAATTTTAGCAACTGTGTTTTCCAACAGTCAAAGAATAAAGAATTGTCTGCTCAAAGATAATATTGAGTGGCTTATATAATAAAGCCCAGCTGTGTGTTTCCTGATATCTAATCTAACTAAAAGCTCACATCTGTTTACATTATAGTGGGCCTACAAAAATAACAGATGTTTACTACCAGAATACTTTTGAAATGACAACAAGTAGAGAAACAGGTCAGAAAAATAAATGGATCACACTCAGCTTAATGGAAACCCTTGCATATATCGAAGCAGTATACATTTTGAAGAGAATTGTGAAAATAACCATGTTTGGAATGTAAACTTGAAATCTATGTTTTAAAAAGTCTTAACAATAAGTATTTTTCACTTTTAGGAGAAGAAATCTATGTGCCTGAAGTTATTTTATTTTCTTATTTATTGCTTAAAGGTTGCTATTGAGAAATTTTTTTATATTTTGAGAAATATGAGAAGTACTGTTGGCCATGTGTAAGCACTGTCCATTGCCATGGAAAAATCATTCATACTAGTCATGACATCAGCTGGGGTTAGTTTTGCTTTAATTAACACACTACAGTACACCAAAAGCATAGGAAAATTTATCTTTAAAATGCCCTCGTTATAGATGGAAAAATATTCCATGCAAATGGACATTAAAAAAAAGGCTGGGGTAGCAATACTTATATCAGACAAAATAGATTTCAAAACAAAGGCCATAACAAGAGACAAAGAAGGTCACTACATAATACTTGAGGGAGTAGTCCAACAAGAGGATATGACCTTTGTAAATATATATGCACCCAACATAGGAGCATCTAAATATATGAAGAAAATATTGGAAGATTTTAAGAAAGAGATAGCAATACAGTCCTAGTAGGGGACTTTAATGCCCCACTGTCAACAATGGATATATCTTCCAAACAAAAAATATTGCAGCATTGAACACTCTCAGGGGTGTCCAACCATTTGGTGTCTCTGGGCCACACTGCAAGGAGAAGCATTGTCTTGGGCCACACATTAAATACATGAACACCAATGAAAACTGATGAACAAAAAAAGATTTTAAGTAAATTTATGATTTTGTGTTAGGCCCTACTCATAGCCACCCTGGGCTGTATGCAGCCCTTGGACCACAGGTTGGACACCCCTGAAGATCATGTGAACTTAACTGATATTTACAGAACATTTCACCCCCAAAGAAGCAAAATATACTTTTTTTTCAAGCACACATGGATCATTCTCAAAGATAGACCACATGGTAGGACACAAAACAAGCCTTAACAAATTTAAGAAAATTGAAATTACATCAAGCATCTTCTTAAATCACAATGGCTTGAAACTGGAAACCAACCTCAAGGGAAAAAACTCAAGAGCATTCAAATGGAGGCTGAATAACATGTTATTAAATAATGAATGGGTTAACAATGAGATCGAAGAATAAATCAAAAAGTATCTAGAAGCAAGTGAAAATGAACATACAACTCAAAACCTACAGAACATAGTGAAGGCAGTCCTGAGAGAGAAGTTCATAGCAGTACAGGGGCACCTAGACAAGATAGAAAAATCTCAAATAAACAATGTAACCCACAAAAAAATGAAACTCCAGCACTAACTTACACCATACACCAAAATAAATTCAAGGTGGATAAAAGATTTAAATATAAGTCATGACACCATTAAAGTCCTAGAGGAGAACATAGGCAGGAAAATCTCAGACATTTCACACAGCAATATTTTCACTGATATGTCCTGTAGAGCAAGGGACATAAAGGAAAGAATAAACAAATGGGATCTCATCAAAATAAAAAGCTTTTGCATAGCTAAAGAAAACAGTATTAAAATAAAGAGAACCAACCAGATGAGAAAAGATATTTGCCAATGATACCTCAGACAAGAGTTTACTCTCCAAAATATATAAATCACATGACTCCACTGTAACAAGACAAACCTAATTAAAAATGGGCAAAGGACTTGAATAGACACTCTGCAAGGAGCACATACAGAGGGTCCAGAGACACATGAAAGGATGCTCAGTATCTGTAGCTATCAGAGAGATGCAAATTAAAACCACAATGAGATACCACCTCACACTGGTCAGAATGGCCATCGTAAACAAAGCAACAAACAACAAATGTTGGAGTGGTTGTGGAGAAAAGGGAACAGGTTGACAACAACTAGAGGGGACAGGGGAGGGAATTTCAGGGGAAAAAGATGAAAGGTTTTCAGAAAGAAGTATAAAGGACACATGGACAATAACAAGGGGGTGAGGTGGAAATGAGAGGGAGGTAGGGAGAGGCCAGGGGGTAGGTTGGGATGGGGGGAAAAGGCAGAAAACTGTATTCGAACAAGAATTAAAATAAAATAAAATAAAAACAACATAACCCTACATCTAAAAGAACTAGAGGAACAACAAGAACAAAGTGCAGAGCCAGCAGAAGGAAGAAAATAATCAAGATCAGAGCAGAAGTAAATGACATAGAGACTAAAAAGCAATTCAAATGATCAGTGAATCAAGGAGCTGGTGTTTTGAAAAGATAAACAAAATTGACAAACTTTAACAGACTCATTGAGAAAAAAAAGAGAGGGGACCCAAATAAATAAAATCAGAAATGAAAGAAGAGAAGCAACAATTGTTAGCACAGATATACAAAGGATTATAAGAAATTACTGTGAATAACTGTATGTTAAGAAATTGGACAACCTGGGTGAAATAGATAAATTTCTAGAAACATATTATCTCCAAAACTGAATCAGGAAGAAGCTCCAAAACTGAATAGACCTGTAACAACTAGAGAAATTGAAGAAGGAGTCAAAATACTACAACCACACAAATGCCCTGGACCAAATGGCTTCATGTGTGAATTTTACCAAATATTCAAAGAAGAAATAACACCTATTCTCAACTTATTCCAAAAAATTTAAGAAGAGGAAAGTCTCCCAAACTCTTTTTTAAAATTTTTATTTATTTATGTTTAGAGGGGAAAGGAAGGAGAGAGGGAGAGACATATCAATGTATGGTTGCCTCTTGTGCATCCCCTGCTGGGAACCGGCCTGCAACCCAGGCATGTGCCCTGACTGGGAATCAAACCGCAATCCTCTGGTTTGCAGGCCCGCGCTCAATCCGCTGAGCTACACCAGCCAGGCTAAAATCTTTTTTTGAGGCCAGCATTAGCCTGATCTGGAAACCAGGTAAAGACACAACAAAGAAAGAAAATTACAGGCTAATATCTCTGATGAGCATAGATGCTAAAATTATCAACAAAATACTAGCAAACCAGATCCAGCAATAAAAAGATCATACACCATGATCAAATGGGATTTATTGCAGGATTCAAGGATGGTACTATACTCTCAAAACAATACATGGGATAGATCACAAAATGAAAGATAAAAATCATATAATCATATTAGTAGCTGTAGAAAAAGCATTTTATAAAAGCACCTATTTATGACAAAAACACTCAGCAAAGTGGGAACAGAGGGAACACATGTCAACATAATAAAGGACGTGTATGAAAGACCTACTGCCAACATCATAATGAGGAAAAATTGAAAGTGTTTCTTTTAGATCAGGAACATAGAAAGGGAAGGGTATCTGCTTTCACCCCTCTTATTCCACATAGTACTGGAGGTCGTAGCCACAAGCAATCAGACACAAAGAAAGAAAAGTCATACAAATTGGGAAGGAGAAAGTGAATCTGTCATTATTTGCAGATGACATGATAGTTTACGTGGAAGACCTGGTAGACTTCACCAAAAAAACCTACTCGACCTAATAAGTGAATTCAGCAAAGTAGTGGGATATAAAGTCAATATTTAAAAATCAATGGCTCTAGTAGCAGAACATTCAGAGACACATGAAGAGATGCTCAATATCATTAGCTATCAGAGAGATGCAAATTAAAACCACAATGAGATACCACTTTACACCAGTCAGGATGGCTATCATAAACAAAGCAACAAACAACAAATGTTGGAGGGGCTGTGGGGAAACGGGGTCCTTAGTTCACTGTTGGTGGGAGTGCAGACTGGTACAACCATTATGGAAAACAGTATGGATTTTTCTCAGAAAAATAAAAATCGACCTGCCTTTTGACCCAGCAATTCCACTGCTAGGATTATATCCTAAGAATCCTAAAACATCAATATCAAAGAACCTATGCACCACAATGTTCATAGCAGCACAATTTACAATAGCCAAGAGTTGGAAGCAACCTAGGTGCCCATCAGTAAATGAATGGATCCAAAAATTGTGGTACATATACACAATGGAATTCTATGCTGCAGAGAGAAAGAAGGAGCTACTACCCTTTGCAACAACATGGATGGAACTGGAAAGCATTATGCTGATGAGTGAAATAGGCCAGGTGCTGAAAGACAAATACCATATGATCTCACCTTTAACAGGAAGCTAAACAACAAAACAAACAAGTAAGCAGAAAAAAAAAACCCCAAAAAACAAAGACACTGAAATAGAGAACAAGGGGATAGTGACCAGAGGGGAGAAGGAAGGGAAGTCAAGGGGAAAAAAGCGGGAGGGATTTGGAGGAACAAATAGGAAGGACACGGGGACGAGAACTAAGGGGGAGGGAGGAAATGGGAGGGAGGTGGGGAGCAAGGGGCAGGGGAGGCTGGGATGGGAAAAATAGACAAAAAACTGTACTTGAAAAATAACTAAATAAAATTTAAAAACAAAACAAAACAAAACAAAACAAAAATAAAAAAAAATCAATGGCATTTTTATACACCAACAATGAACTATCAGAAAGAGAAACTAAGGAAAAAATCCCATTTACTATAGCAACAACAACAAAAACTACCTAGGAATAAATTTAACCAAGGAGATAAAAGACCTGTACTTGGAAAACTATAGAACACTGATGAAGTAAATTGAGGAATATACAAATAAATAGAGGCATATACCCTATTCATGGACTGAGAACTAATGTCATTAAAATGTTCATACTATCGCAAACAATCTATAGATTTAATGTAATTCCTATTAAAATGCCAATGGCATATTTCATAGATCTAGAACAAACATTTCAAAAATTTATATGGAACCCCAAAAGACATTAAATAGTCTCAGCAATCTTGAGCAAGAAGAGCAAAGTTAGAGGGATCACAATATCCAATATCAAAATGTACCACAAGGCCACTGTAATCAAAACAGTCTGGTAGTGGTATACGAACAGGCATATAGATCAATGAAACAGAATAGATAGCCTAGAAATAAACCCTGTCTCTATGTTCAATTAATATTTGAAAAGGGGGGGGAGCATGAGCATACAATGGAGTAAAAATAGCCTCTCCAATAAATGGTGTTGGGAGAACTGGACTGGTACATGCAAAAAAAAAAAAAAAAGAAAGAAAGAAACTAAACCACCAATTTACACTATAAACCAGAATAAATTCAAAATTGCTAAAAGACTTAAATATAAATGGTGATACCATTAAAGTCCTATTGAAAAAACATAGGCAGTAAAATATCAGATATCCCATGTGGCAATATATTTGCCAATATATCTCCTATGGCAAGGAAAATAAAGCAAAAAATAAACAAATAGGATTATATCAAATTAAAATGGTTCTGCATGGCTAGAAGAAACATCAGCAAAAGGAAAAGGGAACTCACTATATTGGAGAATACATTTGCCAATGATACATTGGACAAGGGTTTAATCTCCAAAATATACAAAGAGCTTATATGACTCAACAACAGGAAGACAATCTAATCAAAAAATAGGTGAAGTACCTGAATAGGCACTTCTCCAAAGAGGACATACAGATGGCCCATAGACATCTATAAATGCTCAATACCACTAGCTGTCAGTGAAATGCAAATAAAAACCACAGTGAGATATCACCTCACACCTGTCAGAATGGCTAACACTAATAAGTCTGTTAACAAACAATAAGTGCTGGCCAACATGTAGAGAAAAGGGAACCCTAGTGCATTGCTGGTGGGAATGCAGACTGGTGCGGCCACTGTGGAGAACAGTATGGAATTTCCTCAGAAAACTACAAATGAAACTGCCTTTTCACTCAGCAATTCCATTATTGGGAATATCCCCTAAGAATCCCTAAGCACCAATTCAAAAGAATTTATGCACCCCTATGTTCACAGCAGCACTATTTACAATAGCCAAGTATTAGAAACAGCCCAAGTGCCCATCATGAGTGGATTAAATGATTGGATAAAAAAATTGTGATATATTTACCCAAATGGAATACTATGCAACAGAAAGAATGAAGGAATTCCTACATTTTTTAAGAGCATGGATGGAATTGGAGACTGTTATGCTAAGTGAAATAAGCCAGTTGATAAAAGACAAATACCATATGATCTCACTTACAAGAAGAATCTAATGAACAAAATAAACTAACAAGCAAAGTAGAACCAGAGACATGGAAACATGGAACAGACTGACAGCTGCCAGAGTGGAGTTGGGAGGGAATAGTGGAAAGAAGAGGAAGGGACTAGTCAGAGAACATGTATGAATGACCCATGGGCATGGGGAATGGTATGGTGATTGATTTTGGAAGGGTGGTGGGCTAAGTGGAGGAGGGCAAAGGGGAAAACTTGGGACAGCTGTTATAGAATAAATAAGAATAAAAATAAAACACCCTGCTTACTCCAGGAAATTTTTAAAGCATTCTTTATTGCAAAACACAACATAGAAAGCATAAGGAACTATAATTGTGTCCCTTTGGCATTAATTTTGTAATTTTTCAAAAAATAGTTTTGATACACATCTAGTCAGAAGCCAGTAGTCAAAATCCCCTCAAGTTTGAACTTGACTCTGACATTTGATACCCAAGTTTCCCATCAAAGGATAACAATTCTACTCATTTATAAATTCCATTTGAAAGTCAATAAATAATAACTATAAATTATTATACAGTGATAAAAGATTTTAGTAATTGAAAAAATTACTGGAAGAATAGTATGTATTTAAAACACTAATAGGAACATATGCATAAGTAACTATCCACTTCTGGTGTAAGACAACAGATTTTTTAAGATAACATTTGTTTGAGAAATATAAGTAATAGGTAAAACAAAAGTTTTAAATCAAGAGGATTACTTAGAGATAAAATTGGAAGTTTTACTAGTTTAACGTTGTATATGGTAAAGTCATCAGGATAATGTTTGAAGAATGCAGTCTACTTCTATTTCAAATATAATCTTTTTATCTGGTTGGAAGAAAATTAGGTCAAACTACTAGCATACCTCCCTAAGAGCAAGTTAACTAATTAATGCTTGTAAATCACTGGAGGCTACCTCTCATTTCTGCCTGTTCCCTTTGGCCTTGGCCACTGCTGGGTCTCCTTCTGTGGTCAGGGAAAATTTGGCACACAGAAGAGATGTACAAGGGGATGGAAGAGAATGAGACTCTGGCCCCTTGGAAGTATAAAGTGCTATAAAAATACTAAGAAATAACGATAATGTCTGCTTAGGCTTTTCAAAATCTTGTAAAATCAAACTATTGTATTATCCATTTCTAGTATTGTTATTAAACAATAACAATAAAATAAATGAATAAATGAATTTATTCTCCATGAATAAAAGAGCCTGATGTAATAATCGTCAGTACTTGCCCATCTCCTTGGTTTCATGCATGTTGATAAGTATACAGTATGTAAGGTAATTTTTGCTCCCATCATTTCATTATAATGCGAAGTCTGAAACATTTGTAAAATTATCTTGGTCCTGCTAATACTTAATTTAAATAATTAAATTTTAATCTTAGAAAAATCACCCAGTATCTTAAACTGGCATGACATGTTTAGCAACTGTAATGCTGAATGTTTAAAAGTAAATTTTAAACATTTTCAGGCCAGGATATCCTAGGTGAAATGCTTGCAGTCTGGATTTGCACTAGTGTATCTGGTCTTGTGATTGAAATAAAACATATGTTCCTTTGTCAGTAAGGATGTTTTACATCTTGTCAAAAATCTTTCTTGGTCATCTAGTGTGTCAAACTTTCCAGCTATTTCCTTTCAGCCTGAACTAATTAGGTTCATAGGAAGCAAACTGACATTTTGGAAGATGTGATTCTATTGTTTAATGTGTGGTGGTTTTGCCAGGGGGAAAGATGCTCCTTCTCACTCCAGATGTGGCATTATTTCATCTGGGCTCTTCATCATGATCTCTGGACCATTCTGCCCCCTAAGTTAGCCCAGAAGATTCTAGCAGAAGTTCTTGAGAAATCTTTGGGTCTACTGGCCTCCAGATATGCTCGGGCCCATCCCAGTTATAAGAGAACTCCACAGATAAGGTAACTGATGTGAAAACCATCGCCTTTCACGAAAATTTTTCACCATTTAATATAAAGCAGAATGTAATTCTGAATCTCATGACATGACGCCTTGTATATGAAACATGTTTCTAACATCTGAAAGGAAATTGTATTCAATTTTCTGAGATATTTAAGTGAAATTGCAGAACTTAAATCAAATAATTTTGCTGTTTTTTTCTTAAAATTGTGTAGAAGACCCACGTTTTCTAAAAAATGATTGAAGACATATCTAGGATATATATGTCCTTATTTTTAACTTTCATATATGCACATATGAAGGTTAAGAAATAAGATAAAGATAAAATCAGTGTACTAAAATGCAGAAAAAAAGCAGTGTTATAGACCAGTCAATTTGACTGAGATTCTAAGCAACCAGAGGATTTTAGTTTCTTAGGGTTTTTTTTTTTTTTTTTAAGCCTTTAAGTAGTGTAGTTAATCTCCATTAAGGAAACTCTTTTGTCTAGTCATTTTTCTCCTTAATATATTCTAATTACTTCTTTCCCCTTTTACTTTATTTTATTTCTTTTTTTTTCATTATGTGTTACTAAAAGCCAGTTCAGTGAAATGTGAAATCATGGAAAATAGGAGCCACAGTCAGTGTATTAAATTAAAGACTAAATTATGGTCCAATTCCACAAGTTATGTAGACAATGAATATTATAAAAATGTGCCTACCTGACAACAACAGTCTACATAAAGGAAGACTTTGTTTTATAAATATTCTAATGGAATTAAGACCCGTCTTTTAAATATAGGTATGCATAAATATATTTTAAGAGAAACCTATAGACCTCAGAGGGTCTTTTTTTTTTGCAGTAGGAATCATTTCCTGATCATGTTCATGTTCTTGTAAAGCAGGCTGCACTTGAAGGGCATTTAGGTCCTGCTACAGTGTTTCATAAATATGCTGTTTTGCACGGCCTGTTTTGAATTACTGACCAAGCATTTTTTAAAAAATTGAATTGTGAAGAGTAGATGGAGAATTCCTTTTGAGAGCAAAGAATACCTTATTCTTTTTTCTTATGTAGTGTAAATCACTTTTGACTCTGAGGTGGCAAGTCATTATGAGATGTTTATGAAATTAAATTAACTGTTAGCTCATGAAATATGTAGCATATTTAATTAAATAACTGTATTATAGAGACTTTTGGTTTTTAGTTTCTGAGTGGTTACATAATAATGCCATGAAGAGCTAGAGGTATTTCTTCTGGTTTTTCTAAGTAAAATAAATATTTTTATTTGTATGTTTAATTCTAAACTACCATTCATGTGGAACTCAGATTATGCATTTATATGTGTGTCTGATTATGCATTTGCATAGGTGTATATACACATAACTTGGATCTGTAATTGTTTAATCAGCAGTAGAAGTAAGTGGATGCAAACTACAATTAACCTCCCTACAGGTGATTATTGATGCTACTAGTATTCCAGTTGCCTCCAACTGTCAAATAACCACAACTGTACATATGATTTACATATAATATGTGATATATTATGTATAAATTTATTGTACAATAATAAAATTGAAGCAAAAATATCATTTAAAAAGATTCTTATACTTATTTTCCTTCATATACCTTCAAAATTTTCATCTTCTATTTCTTCAATACTGAATAAACAGAAGAAAAAAAGAGGAAATTAACTATGGCCTGTGAAATTTAATTGTGTACCAAAATAACCTTTAAACAGATCTTTGGGTTCCTATTAATAGTTCAATAAAGACAGAAACAAATAATTGAATTTCTGAGTAAGATAAATAATTTAACATATTAAAAAAAATGTTTTAGTATTAGAAATTTCTGAGACTATAGGCTTCTACTGAGTGGGCCAAAAAGTTTGTTTAGTTGTTTTCTGTATATGGATGGTTCTAGTAGTACTTAGTTGTCTTTAACTTCCTTTGAAACAATTTTGTTAGACTGTATTGTGACAGCTGTTATATCGGTGTGCATTTAAAATATACTTATCAAAATTGGTGAATTTTTGTGCAGCCATTTTAATATTGAAGATAGAAGAAGATATACAATATTTTTAGTGTATTAAGCTTTATTGTTTCAAGAAAGATAAAAATGCAACTGAAACACAAAAAAAGGTTTATGCAGTCTATGGAGACCTAGTGTAAAGTGCTGTAACCGATTGAACATGTTAAAAGTGGTTTGCAAAGATTTTTGGTATTTTGACATTTTGACCAAATAATTCTTTTAATTTTTTAAAAGATTTTATTTATTTATTATTCGAGAGAGGGGAAGAGAGGGAGAAAGAGCAAGAGAGAAACATCAATGTGTGATTGCCTCTCACGTACCCCTTGCCCGCCTCACTGGGGACCAGGCCTGCAACCTAGGCATGTGTTCTTCCTGGGAATCAAACCAGCAACCCTTTGTTTCACAGGCCGGCAGTCAATCCACTGAGCCACATGAGCCAGGGCTAGCCAAATAATTCTTTGCTGTGGAACTGTCTTATGCTTTGGAAGGTGTTTAGCAGTACCCCTGGCCTCTTCCCACTAGAAGCCAACAGTGGGAGACACGAACAGACTCAAAATATCCAAATCAATAAAGTTATTGGTGAAAATGAAAAATGTGTCTTTTATTTTATGAAAAAAAACCCACAATCATAGGGACCTTTTGGCCAACCTAATACATTAGTGCTTCTGATGTCACTTTTTCTTATCTCCTACTTGCTTGGAGAACATGTGACCCACCCTCATGACTTTCTTTTGACAGCTTGATGAGAAGAATTGTTCTATCAAATTTTTACTTACCATATGTGAGTTATAGCAAATAACCACATTACATATGTTTAGTATAAGAAATAGAGATGATGGTATATGTACCAAGTAGAGAAGCAATTTTGTTAACATAATTTTTTTCTTTTTCTTTCTAATAGACTTGATATCACAACAATTTTAATATGTACTGAGAACATGTTATGGTCAGTTTGCACATCTGTACAGAAACTTTCGAATCCTCATGAGTATATAGATGATAAAATTTTTAAAATCCATACCCATTGTAATAACCTGTTGACAACATTAGTCATTTTGACTTCACCATTAACTGAATTATATCAGTAAGTATTAAATATATTTTATTTTTAGCTATTATCCTTTATAATATAGTGTGATTTAACAAAGTTACTTTCATACTCTTACTGAAGTGTGTAAAGTAGTACATAGAAATTTTGAAGTGCACTTTTGATACTATGAATTGGACCATTTTACAAAACAAATGCTGAGCAGTAGGGGTTTCTTTATGCTCAAAGTAATTCAGTCTTAATAATCTATCTCTATTAATTGGTTCTATTCAGTTAATAAGGCTGTGATACAAACAGTACCACTTTGGGCTTTACTATTTGAATTATTGAAATGATCAAATTATATTAGTGGGTTGGTTATTTTAGTCATAGCTTGAAACTGTGAAAAATAAAATCTTATGTAATGTCTTTTTGCTTTCTTAAAATATTTTTTATTTTCTAATTTTATGTACAGTGACTTACTCTAATAAAAAATTAAAATTTAAAAACAATTCTAAAATATGTCCAAATCTGGAAGAGACCTAATGGTTCCACACTGGCAGTTAATCTACCATAGATTTGTGTTTTTAGTGTTAGGCTTTAGTGTCTAAGCTAGTAATGACAAGTAGAAATAGAACTAAGCAATTACATTCTTAAAATGATGATGCAGTTTTCTTATCTAAATAAATAAGATTTAGGGGACTCAAAATTTCTGAGCTACTTTTTTGGTTTATTTATGGTTTATTTAATTCAAATTTGTAATGTGGAAAAGGTTGGAGTAGACTTATAATAAAATAGTAATATAATTTTGTTTAAACTCTCCTCCAAAATAGTCACTTTATCTTGAAAGACTAGATAATTGCATGTTCTTATTTCTTGGATAGTAAAAATTAGACATTCAGTATTTCTATATCTTAACATAAATGAGGTAAAGTATTCCTTTCTTAACACTCTGGTAAGGGTAATATATAAACCCTGATTTTCAGAAAATTTTGAGATTGTTGGTTTAGAAATTCTTAGAGTAATTAACAACTTTGATTCCAGTTTCCCCATAATTTTCACCACCTGTTTGACTTTCAACTAACCCATTGTTTACAGATTGTTCCTTCTGGCAACGCTGTGTTGAAAACTAATTTTAGAAATGGAGAATTCTTTCAGAAAGGGGGAGAAACAGTGAGGTAAATTGCTAGAAGTTTGGGATTAAATACTTAATCATTCACAATCATAAAAAGCTCAAGGTCTGAAGCCCATACTAAATCCTAGTAAACTAAACTGATTTACCATAGATGAAAAAATTGTTGTGGTCTTAGTTCAATGGGTCATTTCATCTAAGAGTAAGTCCCTGTGAAAATCAGGAACAAAGTTGACAAATTTCATGGATTGGTCATGGTGAGCAATATTGAATTTCATGGCTGGTCACAGATGAATAGAAAAATTTTAACCCCCACTGCATTTGTAAAACAAATAAATTATTATCAAAGATTGCATATTTTAATAGTAATAATGTATTATACATTCATTATTGTTAACCTATAGCCTTTTGATACATTTTTAAACAACTATGCAAGCACTTAAATCTCTGTCGTTTGTGCGTTAGATATTGCAGTGTAACCTCATTTAACAAATTTAAATTGCTAATTTTAACCAGGATTATAGAACATTGTACATCATACACTGCCTCTGGTTATTCTTAATATAGAACAGATAGCTACATAGCTTTGAAGCATGAACAAAAATCTAGATATACTGTAATTCTTTTTCAATTATTCTCACTTCAAAAATTTTTTTCGCAAATTATATACACTCATGTTGATTTTAATTTTATGATGGTTTTCTAAGAGTATATAAATCTAGTGTTTGACATATATTTTGCTTTGTATTGACAAAGAAATCTACAGGGCGATGTATTCTCACCAATTAGGAAAAAATGTACATGCATTGCAAGAACCCTATTGACTTACTTAGCTTCCTTTCATAGACAGGGTATGAAATTGTCATATTAGTGTTTTAGAAAACAACTGTATTTCTATTTCACAGCAAAAGAAAGTAACAGCTATTGATTGTATTGATTTTTTAAATAAACTATACCTGACATTTGTCACTCTGTGTGATAAGCCTTTTAGAAGGTGACTTTCTTCACTCTGAGTAGTTCTGACAAATAAACTGAATGTATTTTCCTTTCTGAGCTTAGCACAGGACTGCTCAATCCCAGGGCAGGAATGCATGATTTTAAAAATCTTTTTAGGAAGCATAAAGCCAGTTTGCAAAAATGTGTGTCCTTTTTTTAAGTCTCTTCTGAAGGTTTCTTTGAGAATGTTGTAAAAGGAGCACTTTAGGTTTTCCCTCTAGGGAAAGAGACCCACTGAAACATGAAATATTCACCATGTATTTTCCAAAGTGCTTATTACTTGTTCTTTCATAAAGGCATTAAACTGCACATTCAGAAGCATAGTCATTGTGCGTTCACACACACACACACTCAGGTTTCATGTTACATTTTTCTTATGTAGAGAGTTTTAGTTTATGTGGAGCAAATTAAAAATTAATTTTCAGAATTTTCAGCAAAAGCAATTTAGTTTCAATTCAACAAGTGTTGTTGCCTCCTTGTCCTCTATGATTAAGCACAAGAATACAGCAGTGAGTGAGAGGAAAGAAATATCTGTCCTTAATAATTTTTAAAAGTCTGATAAAATTTTTAATGATAAAATTTTAAATGTTTTGATGTATCATATAAAAACTTCTAAAAGTGAAACCTTTATGAAAGGTGACTATCCCCAATGTTTTAACTTTTAATAACATGAAAGAATATACAACATGCGAGCCAAAGCGTGAAGTCATCAGAAATAGGTCAGAATGTAGGTCACTATACCAAGAAGAGCAGACCTATCTTGGGGTTCACTGGTGTCACTCACTTGACCTTTGCATGACTAAATTCCAAGGTGTTTATTATTGTGTCTCTAGTTTCAAAATCATGCTAGGTCTTTTGAGGTTATGGTCTTCTTAGCCTGTTATATATTTTTAAAAACTATTTTGCTGTCCCCCACAAAACAGAATATGTTGCTCTAAAACTTTGTTTTTTATATCTCCAGAATGTCTCTCAAACTTTGGAAAAGAGTTCATCAAAATGATAAGCATAGAATATTCATTATGTAAAATGTTAAGCATTTGGTCATATGACCCAGCAATTTTACTTTAGGTTTACACCAAAAAGAAATGAAAACATACATCCACACAAAGATTTCTACACAAATGCTAATAGCAACATTTTTCTGTAATAGCACAAAATGGAGAGAACCCAAATGTCCATCAGCTGATGAATGGGTAAACAAAATGGGGTATATCATTGAGGTAGAACAGTATTCAGCAATAATAAGAAGTGAAGTACTGATAGATGCCACAACAGAAGAGAATCTCAAAAATATGCACAATGAAAAAAACAGACATAAGAGGACACAAATTGTATGATTCCATTTACTAGAAATGTCCAGAAAAGACAAATCCATAGAAACAGAAAGAAGACTAGTGGTTGCTCAGGGACTGAGAGACAGGAAGAATAGTTAGTTCCTGCTAATGGGTACAGGATTTCTTTTGAGGATAATGAAAACATTATAAGTTTAGACAGAGGTGAAGACTACACAACTCTTAATATATTAGAATCCACTTAGTCATACACTTAAAATGGGTAATTTTGTGGTATGTGAACTGTATCTCTCAATAAGCTATTAAAATGAATAAAGACTGAATGGAAATAAAATTTTAAATATTAAAAAAAAAAGTCTTACCGAATGCAAAATAATCCAGAAAGTAAAATTTCTCGTTAGGCATTTTGTTTCGATTAAATGACTACCTTTGTTCCCCTTGCCTCTAAACATTATTTTAAGGAGAAATTTCTGTTTTAAAATACCCAACAAAGTCAAACATCTTTATGTGTGGTTTTAACAGGGTAAAAACACTGGTAAAAGGTTAGGGATTAACTTTTGAGAAGGCTTGTGTCCTGAATCTTTGACTAGCTGGTTTCTGCTCTATTCTCAGGGGTCAAGTCTTATTCTGTCTTTCCACCATATGTTCTATTCTCAACCTGCCCCTTGGCTGTGCACCAGCTAAGATTGCTCTTCACAGACGGCCCCCCAAATTCATCCTCTTTTCCACTAAGCAGATGCTGACAATACCTTTATTCATGTTTATTTACTATGGTTGACCTTTACTCCGGCTGACTACAGGCCAAGCTTTGTGCCAGTCATTTTCTAACTTTAAATCATCATTTTCTAAATCTCAAAGAGTTATTTTCATCCTGAGAAACAGAAACCAGGGTTGGGGGTGGTGGTGAGAGAAATGTGGGGAACTGTATTTTACTCCAAGTATACCTTTATTTCTCTCACTTAATGAAATTTAGGCAACTACTTATAATCCCAAAGGTAACACTGGTTTATGACAGCGAAGCAGTGACTTAATACTATGTTTCAAATGGTGACGTAGTTTGGCTCACGTGTCCTCAGTAATCTAAACTATTTCAGGGCTCTCTCAGTAGTTCAGTTTCAAACTAATTCTACTCCTTGATATTTTTATTAATTGAGCACCTCTAAATGTCTCGGGCAGAATGGTAGGCACAGATGATGCAAGACATCTGACCTGACCCTTGGGCTTCCTTGTTTCCATCTTGGAGGTTTATTTTATTAGCATGATATATTGAGACACAATTCTCCTGGGAGGGCAGCCAAAAGCAGGGTGGCACAAGAAAGCATAAAACCTAGCCAGCTCTTTTGCCTATCACTTATTCTCACTTTTTATGTGCATTGGATTTATTTCATTCTAGCAACTGGCTACATAAGCTCAAGGAATCAATCGGATTTGTTAATGCAAAAATGAAGGAAGGCAGCATACTTGTAGATAAGAGAACCAAGAGTCTGAATCTGAGGTAGAGTGCTCAAGTAGTGAGGTGGGATGAGCCCAGGGGCAGTATTAATGAGAGGAAATGGGCATGGGTTAGTTAATGTTGGAAGAAGGGCAAAGGCAAAATCATTTTTCTCCCTTAACAAAGCCATTTTTACAGTATGCTAATTTGGGAATGTGAATAAATGTATTCTGTTTCAACCTGTAGACAATCACTTATTTTTAAAGGAGTATTAAATTTGTGATATCAAAATTCTTTTGTCTGGTAGAAAATATAATTCTGTGGCTCATACAATTGTGTTTTACTCTCCACTATGAATTATTTAGAGCATCCTCTCTTTTAGCTGCATACCAAAACATCATTAGAGGTTATCTAATAGCTAGCTCATCATTTCATTCCCCCATCGAGGCTTGTGGGCCAATTTTCACCCTGTTATACTCTCCAGAATAATGAAACTAATTTGGGATCTTGCTGTGGAATTAAATGCTCATACAGATCCACCCCCTATGAGACCATAAACATCTGCCATAACATTTCTTATAGCCAAATAACCTTACTATTACCAGTACCACTGAGAAACCATTAGTGAAGTAAAAGAGGTTAGGTACTGGCAGAAATGTTCTGGGAAGTATTATATTGCCAATGGTTTGTAGTTTAAGAAACTTTGGCACCATAAGCCATTCCATTATTATTAGATCCTCCATTATTTTTCTAATCGTGATAATAAATCTGTAACTAGGTGATCATTTAGACTTTTAAGAATTTCATGTCAGTTTTGAGATGGTCATAGACCTTAAGGAGTATTAACAACTGTCATCACACCGATAATACTTACATATGTTGAGCACTTATTATATATAAGGTACTTTGCTAAGTCCTTTATATGCATTGTCTCAATCATCCCACTGAGCCCGTGAGGTTAATATTATTATTATCCCCATTTTACAAATGAGAAAACTGTAGCTAAATATATTGAAAAACAAATTACACATCTAATAAAAACACACTCAAAAAAACAAACCCAGGCTGTCTGGCTCCAGGGCTCCTGCATGTGCCTATGTACTGCCTCTAAATAACCTTCAGGACTAGCTGAACATGTCAGAGACAGCATTCTAGGAAAAGTATTTATTCTTAGAGAAATGAGGTGTCTCCCAGATAATTGGACACATGGCAGTGAAAGCAAAGGCCTGAAGAGGTAGGCAGAAAAGTAGGCAGAGATGGTGATGCCACGGTCTCTAGTTCCTCCTGCTCTCTCATTAAGCTCCCCCATCTCTTGTCCCATTCCTTTCCTCAGTCTGTCACTCCCTTTGAGACTGCCTTTCTTTGCAGACCACTTGCTGCACCTCCTCTCATGTTATTCCAGACCTCTCCTCTTCCTAGCCCCCTTGCTCTTACATGTTCCTTCTCCACATCCTCTCTTTCTTGGCCTCTCTACCTACACCCTGGAACACTGCTGGCAAAAATCACTGAGCTGTCCTTTTTAATACCTTTTGATGACCCCACTTTGTTCAATCTCTGAGTAGCTTCTTCTTCCATCCTCTACTTCGGCTGACCCCACTTCCATCCCCCCATTCCACTATTTGTTAGCAGATGGCCTTGCCCCTGTACTTCTCTGAGAGAACCCAACCATCATGAATGCACTCCAACTTCTCATCTCTATTCATATGAAGTATCACAATCCCGCCTCACCTCTATATCCTTTGATAGATGATCAATGTATCTCTTCCCATCCAAAGTGAATGTTTTCCTACTCTGACCACATTCACATCCTACTCACAATGTAGAATATTCTTTCTAGTTCCAAGTTCTTACCCCAAAGCCTTTCCTGTATTAAAACTTATTCCTTCTTTACTGCTGTTTTTCCCTTCAAAACCTACTTAGTGCTCATTGTCTCCATTTTTATGCTTATCATTTACTAGGTACACTCATCATTTACACTTTTAATATAATTGCATCACTGCATTGCCCTCGTTAAACAAACAGGCTGGGCCAGGTCATCCATGCATACCCAGTCACTTACTCCAATTCTTGTTTCTCCATTTCCTTATTCTCTCTGCAACTTTTTACATGATTAGCCATTTCTCTTCCTTTCACTTCCCTAACACCACTGTTTCCAGCTGTTTGACGACTTCCCTGTTTATTCCTTGTTGGTTTCGTTTAAGTGGTGCTTTTTCTCACCTTGTCCTTTAATTATTAATGTATTCTGGAGTTCTTTCCTTGACCATCTTTAAATTTTCCACTCTTTCTTGGGGTGAGTCACCCGTTCCCATAGTTTCAGCATTGTGCTAACAACTTCTGCACAAATATCTTCAACTTGGATGGCTCTTGTGTAGGCTAGATTCATAAATCCAGATTCCTATTGTATGCCTCCTTTTAGATGTGCTTCAACTCTCTGCAGCTCCCTCAACATATCTAAAACTGAAGTAAAATACCTGCAGCTCATCTTAGGCATCTCCTTTTCCCTTCCTTAACTCTTCTCCCTTCTGCCTTCCCCTCATGCCATCTCCAACCACATGTCATTAGTAGATGTACATTGTTCACTCTATTAATTTCATTTAATTTTACATTTGTCTCCTATTCACTGTCTCCTTTGTTTCTTACTACAGGACCTTGTCCTCTTCTGCCTAGTCTACCACAATTTCACCTTCAGTGTCTTCCTTCCTCCAGCCTGGATCCTCTCCAGTTTATTCTCCTCACTAGTGCTCAAGTGATTTTTCTAAAAGGTGAAATTGGTAATATCACTCCCCGGCTATAAGCTCTTCAGTGATCCCTCATTGCTGTGCAAAGTCCAGACTCCCTAGAAAATATACTCTGGTATCCTGACCTAGCTTCTGCCTACCTGTGTAGGTCACACAGTGGAATGCATGGAGTGGATATAGCCTGATTTTGAAAACTACATAAGGAATTTTGTTCTATTCTGAAAATTAGTGAGGAAAAATGGCTTTCAAAGAGGTGTTAAATTAAGTCTAAAAAATTGTCTAAGTTTATTTATTTATTTATTTTAAACTTTTTTATTGATTATGCCATTACATTTGTTCTATTCCCCCCTCCGTTCCCCTCTACCCTGTATACCCCCCCACCATTTCCCCCTTTAGTTCATGAATACGTGTCTCAAATTCTTTAGATTCTGTATTTCCCCTACTATTCTTACCCTCCCCCCTATCTATTTTCTATCTACTGTCTATGCTACTTATTTTCTGTACCTTCTCCCCCCTTCTCCTTCTCCCACTCCCCTCTTGCTAACCCTCCATGTGATCTTCATTTCTATGGTTCTGCTCCTGATCTAGCTGTCCTCTTAGTTTGCTTTTGTTTTAGGTGTGGTTGTTACTAACTGTGAGTTTGCTGTCCTTTCACTGTTCATCTTTTTTATCTTCTTTTTCTTAGGTAAGTCCCTTTAACATTTCATATAATAAGGGCTTGGTGATGATGAACTCCTTGAATTTGGTCTTATCTGAGAAGCACTTTATCTGTCCTTCCATTCTAAATGAAAACTTTGCTGGATAGAGCAATCTTGGTTGTAGGTCTTTGGATTTCATGACTTGGAATACCTCTTTCCAGCCCCTTCTTGCCTGTAAGGTCTCTTTTGAGAAATTCACTGACAGTCTGATGGGGACTCCTTTGTAGGTGACTGTCCCCTTAGCTCTTGCTGCTTCTAGGATTCTCTCCTTCATTTTAATCTTGGCTAATGTAATGATGATGTGCCTTGGTGTGTTTCTTCTTGGGTCCAACTTCTTTGGGACTCTCTGAGCTACCTGGATTTCCTGGAAGTCTATTTCCTCTGCCAGAATGGGGAAGTTCTCTTTTATTATTTGTTCAAATAAGGTTTCCACTCGTGACTCTTCCCCTTCTGGTACCCCTATAATTCGAATGTTGGAACGTTTAAAGATGTCCTGGAGGTTCCTAAGCTTCTCCTCATTTTTTTGAATTCTTGTTTCTTCATTCTTTTCTGTTTGATCATTTTTTTCTTCCTTCTGGTCCACTCCATTGATTTGAGTCCCAATCTCCTTTCCATTACTATTGGTTTCCTTTGCATTACCATTCATTTCAATTAGTTTAGCTTCCATATGTTTCTCTAATTTGTGACTAAAATCAACCAGATCTGTGAGGATCCTGATAATCAGTGTTTTGAACTGTGCATCTGAAAGTTTGGTTATTTCTTCATTGCTTAGATTGATCGGCTCTGGTGCTCTGAGTTGTTCTTGAGCCATTTTTGGTCTGTTCAGGCGGTTAAGTAAGCCGAGCGAAGCCTTAGTTGTTTACCAGGACGGAGCCACCCAAGTCGCTGGTTTGTGACGCTGCGTGTGGGGGCGTGGTCAGAGAGGGAGCAATGGCGGTCCTCTCCGCTAGCCCTGTCTGTCCAGTCTCACCACTCGCCCCGGCCTGTTTATCCGATTGGAATTGTGCGAGCCTGCTGCCCCGTGCCTGCTCGCCTCTTCACTGGTTTATCTGCCTTCAGATGCGCGACCTACCCCAGACAGCCCGCAGCGCCTCTTCCCTGTGTGCTCCCGTAGCTAGCCTGAGATCCACGGCTTCGACTGCTCGAGCACAACCCCTTCGGGGATTTTTTTTTTTTTTTTTTTTTTGCCAACCTGCTCCGCTGCTGGCTTCGCTCCTGTTACCGGTTTAGCTGAGCATTTCGTTGTCTTTGGACTCCGTATTGTCAATTTTCTGTGTGGCTTGGTTATGTTTATTGTTGTTAAAAATAGTTGTTCTTAGATTTGGTTGTGCACGGAAGCAAGGTGGTTCCACCTACACCTCCATCTTGGCGGAAGTCCTCTGTCTAAGTATATTTAATTAGAAGGTGTTTTACTTGGCAAGACAAATAAGAGAGAGTTCAAATTTAGAAAACACAAGGATATGAGAATCAGGATGTGAAATGAAAATAAGGGACAGGTTTTTGAGTAGAATTCCGTCTCCATGTTATCTAAAAGATGCAATTGCTTCTATTCTTCATATAAAGAGAAGTAACACCACTTCAAACACTGCCAGTTCTAAAGTGGTCTGAAAAAAAAAAATAAAGTGGTCCGATTGTCACTCTTAACTCCATGTAGGCAAATACAGCCTCCTGTTATTATAAAATTTTATTAACCAATCTCTCTACTAAAGATTTTATGTGACAGATCCTTTCTTTTTTAGTCAAGATTTATTGCTGAATTTGGGTCAGTCTAGAAAAATGTTACAGTCACTTCTCCAAAGATAGATGCAGACCAGATATTCTGGCCAAATCATTCTAATTTTGAAATCATAGTAATATATTTTGCAGCTAAATTATTCTTTACAAACTCCCTGTAGGACTTTAGGAGAATACAAAATTATAATTAATTGTTTAGGTTTTACAAATCACTTTAAAGAGTTAAAAGAGGCACCTTTATGCTAAACATTTTTACATTAATGAAGCAGTGTGACAAAAGGTTAATATTGGATCCAGGTTAAGGAAGGAGGGATAAGTAATATTCACTGTACTATGCTTTATACATCTATTTTTCATGAATTTTATAATGTGAGATGTTTTAACAAGTTCAATGATAGTGGTATTGTCAAAACCTTTTCAAGGGTAAGGATTGTCATACAGAAGCCTCCAAATCACCTGTTAAGTGGATGACATGGGCATGTTATCCATTCTAACACAAGACAAAGAATCATTATCTTTGATTACTAAGTAAAAATAAAAAGTGTTGATGGTCTTCATAGTTAATGTTCCCTGAATATTCTGAAACAGTTATTTTTATTTCCCTAGGACTTTTCAGCATGGCATAGATGATTCTGCTTCAGATTCCTTAAAGCCATTTTTCAGACAGCCATTATATTGGTCTTCTTGCATATCACATTTCTACCCTTCTTTACTCAGGTAAGAACCTCTAAATGCTATATTATCTATAATGCTGTAATTCTTTTAAAAGTTTAATAGAAACTTTTATCCATGGAGGTAAATATATCTTGCCAAAAGAACGTACAATATTGTATAAGATATAGGTAAGTTAAAAGTATTGTTTACCTTTTTTTTTAGCTCAAGAATCCAAGATAGAGTCCTCACAATTATTCTACTAATTCAAAGCTTTGCTGATATAGTAGGAAAATGGTAATTTGGGGAATTTAATTCTATTTTAGAGAATTGCCTAGTCATTTAAAAAGTCATCCTTCTTGACCCATGACTGGGGATTTGGCAGTTCTCCAACTAATTATCAAAAAGACAGCAAACTAATTAATTCATGTAACTAACTGAGAACCTTAGTAAAAGTTGAGAGAGGAGTAACTTTTAAAATTATGAATAAGGTAATTCACTTTTATTATCTAATTAACAGTATTTAAATATAGGAAAAATCATTTAAAGTGTGAAATGTACTTCTAGAGTAATCTGATGACATTTTGTGGCATTATGTGGAAAGTCAGTTTGATTCTTTGCTAAATATATCATTAGAAAGAATCTTTTCTTGGTATCTGTGAATAACTATATTACATATAATGAAAGAAGTTACTGTTAATCCACAACAATTCTTTTCTTCCTTTTTATTGAATTTATTGGGGTGACACTAGTTAACAAAGTTACACAGGTTTCAGGTGCACAATTCCACAACACATCATCTGTATGCTGTATTTTGTGTTCACCACCCCAAGTTTCCATCCATCACCATTTATCCTCCCGATACCCTCTTCTATCTCCTTCCTCCCCTCCTCCCTGCGATCACCACACTGTTGTCAGTGTCCATGAGTTTTCTTTTTTGCTCAATCCCTCCACCATCTCAGTCCCCTTCCCCACTACAGCTGCCAGCCTGCTTTCTATCTATGAGTCTGTCACTGTTTTGCTTGTTAGTTCATTTTGTTCACTCTTTTCCACATGTGAGTGAAATCATATGGTATTTGTCTTTCTCTGCCTGGCTTATTTTACTTAGCATAATGTTCTCCAGGTCCATCTATGCTGGGGGCCTCAGGAAGAATCCCCAAACATTCTTGATTCACCTTGGAAATACACTATCAGTGATTTCACCATCTAAATTGACTGAATGTATTTCTCTCTTGTTCTCGAGGAACAAGAGTCCTACCCATTAATAGAAAGTTGAAAACCTCATACACAAAGTCTCTGTATGATTTACCTGTTATTTTCCTATCATATAGGTAAGGGAGACTCCAAGATCAATGAGATATAGACCCTACCTGCAAAGATCCCAACGTATTGTTGTTATTTCACTTACATATGAAACTTTTCAACAGCTCTGATTAATTCCTTATGACTGATTTCTAGAGGTGGAATACCCTTAATACTCTGTCCCCTGGCATGTAAATACACACTTATATCATTGAGAATTAAACAGCAAACTTTTTAGTACTCATTATTGGCAAAGTAACAAATTAAGCAACTAGATATCTTATAGTGTGAGTTAAGCAAGCAACTGGTCCTTTTGATAAGTTCCCAAACTTCTAAACACATTCGTTTTCCCTGTTATTTTTACATAGTTTTAATTCATTTGTATTATCTGCTTATCTTAACCATTGGAGTTACATGGTCCTTTATGTATCACTTTGTAAGACTTCCACTTGCAGGCTTGCTCTGTTCAGTGCAACTAGAGGCCTGGGAAGTGAGCACAGAAATAGGTTGTCTATCTTTCAAATAGTTACATCTTATAAGGAAGTTCTTCCTCTTTTCTATACTGAAAGCAAGCATAAATGTAGTGAGACTTTTCTTTCTTTCTGCTCTGTGTAGCAACCAATCTTCAGGATTCTCCTAACAGAAAGATTAAAACATGGGGTGGCTAGTCAGCCCACAGAAGAAACGCAATTTGATACCAGCTTTCTGAAGGGTATTTTATGAGCTGTATCAAAAAACCTTAAAAATATTTATGCCCCTTTATTCAGCAATTCTACTTCTAGGAATCAATCATAAAGAAGTAATTGGAACTGTTGACAAAGTTTTATATGTAAGGATGTTCATGGAAGTATTATTTGTGAAAGGAAAAAATGGAAATAAATCTCCTACAATATGGAATTAGACAAATCAGTTATGGGTTAGCCATAGGGTTGACTAATGTGGAGCCATTAAAAAGGCTGATTTAAAAAATATTTAATCACAAATAATTATGATTTATGGTGGGGGGGGACGTACGGGTCCAGTTTTTACAGTGAATTGCGTACTAGACATGCCGAGTGCTCCGTTTGTGTTATCCCTTTCAGACCTCGCACCGCTCTGGAAGGTAAGCACCTGCATGCGTCTTTGTGGAGCGTGAAGTGAAAGGAAGAGAACAAAGCTGTGAGGCAGACTCTAACCTGTAGATTTGTCCCCTTTCAGAGTTCAAGCTCCTGACAAAAACACATCCACTTTTCAAAAGGGAAGCAGTTCAAGGGTGTTAACAGGTGTCTGTGAAAAAACCTAAGATTGTTAGTTATCCATTATGTACTGTCTTTTTTATGGTTCAGCTTTGCAGGGCTTCTATTATGCTAATATGTGGTATTTACCTCCAAGGGAGGGGTCTAGAATGCTGATTCCCCAAGCTTGCAGGATGAGAAAGTTCCTATATCCCAGAGGGTGAACATTTTTTGAAAGGTGGGATACAATTGAGAAGTATTGAGCCCTGCTACTATGCAGATAGCATTAAAAATGTATATATAAAAATAAACACTGAGAGAATATATACTAGAGAGTATATAGTTTTTATATTTGTATGGTAGGATTGCAAACAATTTTAATTTTTATCTGGATAGTTCTCCATATTTTCTAAATTTTTTATAGCAAAAAAATTCATTTTAATAAGACAAAAACTTTTTAAAAGTGAAGAAACTCTGTTTCATTGCTCTGTTCTCATGGCTTACCCTATAACCTCCATACAAATTATTTGTAGCTCTGAGCACTTGCCTTTACTCCAACATTATTTGTCCAACGGCCCATATTTCATTTAAATGGCCCATTGTATCACTGGAAACCCAATACTATGTCTGTAACTAATTTTTCCTTCCAGTCTTTCCCCATCTTCCATGTATGCTGTCTTTTCTTTTAGGGGTGTCATCATTCTTCAGTACTTTGATGGTGGAAACTTGAGTATGGTTTCCGTGTTGAGCTGCTTCTCTTCCTGTTCCTAGAGTGTCATCCTGTTCAGCTGATTCTTCCTCCAAAGTTATCTTAGAACCATCCTTTCTCTTGAACCCATTACAACAACTTCAGTCCATTTTACTCTTATTTGGCATTTGTAAAATATTGTTTTCATTCTGTCAGTCTCCTGCTACTGTTTTACCCACACTGTTTTATATTTCCTGGAGCATACAAGAGTTTTCTCTGCTCCAGCTGTTGCTCTCCTTGCTTGCCTTTGAGACATAGTTATTTCATTTCTTTAACTTTTATTTAATGGTTATTATTAGATCCAGTCTTTTTATTTTGGTAGTTTTTTTTTCCCCTGGAATGCCTTTGTCTCTCCTTTGCCATTCTAAATTCTCCATGCAAGACACAGTATGATTACCCCCTACACTGAGTGCAATAGTTTCTGACAATTATTGTCTAGCAGGTCTATACAATCTGCTTAAAAAGACATGGTCCATGTGATTCATGATTCAACATGTTCAGAGCAGTGTTATGGTCGGAGAAACCCAGGACAGCAATAAAAGTAATTTCACATTAACTCAAGTTATTGATTTGCATTTGTCAGACATTGTAATGGGAATTCCTAGACCACCATCATATGACCTTAAAAATCTCCACTTTTCCATCTATTTCTCTCACATATATCAGCTGTTTCAATGTGTCTCTTATGCCCAAATTATTTCTCAAAACTTTATTTTTCAACTTAGCAACTGAAATTAACTGTTCGGGAAAATACATGTGTTAGATGAAGACAAACTAAAAATATATTGGGCCTTTTTTTTTAAAAGAGGAGGGTTAGAGGAGCAGTAACTGAATTATTAATATTATGGAGGATCTTAGTAACTTATTCATCTATTTGCTTATTTACTTATACCTGTTTATTGTTTCAGAAAGAATTTCAGTCAGCTTTTATTTTTAAATATATTTTATTGATTGTGCCATTACAGTTGCCCTATTTTCCCCCTTTATTCTCCTCCCTGCACACCCCTCCCACCTGCATTCCCCCACTTTAGTTCATGTCCATGGGTCGTACATATAAGTTCTTTGGCTTCTACGTTTCCTCTCCTATTCCCAATTTGCTCCTGTCTATTTTCTACCTACCATTTATACTACTTATTCTCTGTACCTTTTTCCCCTCCCTCCCCCTCCCACTCCCCCACTGATAACCCTCCATGTGACCTTCATTTCTGTGATTCTATTTCTGTTCTAGTTATTTGCTGAGTTCATTTTTGTTTTAGGTTAGGTTGTTCATTACTGTGAGTTTATTGTCATTTTACTGTTCATATTTTTATCTTTTTCTTAGATAAGTCCCTTTAACATTTCATCAAATAAGGGCTTGGTGATGATGAACTTCTTTAACTTGACTTTATCTGAGAAGAACTTTATCTGCCCTTCCATTCTAAATTACAGCTTTGCTGGATACAGTAATCTTGAATGCAGATCTTTGCCTTTAATGACTTGGAATACTTCTTTCCAACCCCTTCTTGCCTGCAAGGTTCCTTTTGAGAAATCAGTTGATAGCCTTATGGGAACTCCTTTGAAAGTAACTGTCTCCTTTTCTCTTGCTACTTTTAAGATTCTCTCCTTATCTTTCATTTTGGGTAATGTAATTATGATGTGCCTTGGTGTGTTCCTCCTTGGGTCCAACTTCTTTGGGACGCTCTGAGCTTCCTGGATTTTGTGGAAGTCTATTCCTTGCCAGATTGGGGAAGTTCTCCATCATTATGTTTTCAAATAAGTTTTTAATTTTTTGCTCTTTCTCCTCTCCTTCTGGCACCCTTATGATTCAGATGTTGGGAGGTTCAAAGATGTCCTGGAGTTTCCTAAGCCTCTACTCATTTTTAAAAAATTCTTGTTTCTTTATTCTGTTCTGGTTGAATGTTTATTTCTTCTCTCGGGTCCAAACCATTGATTCGAGTCCTGGTTTCCTTCCCGTCACTGTTGGTTTCCTGTACATTTTCCTTTATTTCGTTTATCACAGCCTTCATCTTTTTCTCTAATTTTTTACCATATTCAACTGGTTTGGTGAGCATTCTGATTATCAGTGCTTCGAACTGTGTATCTGATAGGTTGGCTATCGCTTTGTCACTTAAGTTGTATTTTTTTTCCGGAGCTTTTATCTGTTCTTTCATTTGGGCCATTTTTTGTTTGTTTGTTTCTGAGCACCTGTTAGGTGGTAAGGGGCGGAGCCCCAGGTGTCGGTTCACTAGGGCAGGGCAACCCGCCTCGCTGTGTTGTGACGCTGTATGTGGTGGAGGGGTCCAAGAGGGAACAGTGCTGCTTGCTCGGCTCTCTGCCAGTTTGCAGTCACTTCCCCAGCTACCCACAAGCAAATTGGGCCCTTCTGGTGCTGATTCCTGGGGTGGGTGGGTTTGTGTACATTCTAGGACCCTGTGGGTCTCTCTAACTAATTTTCCCCTGAGGCTGGGAATTTCTCCCGCTGCTTCCTCAACCCCTACAGGTGTTTTCAATCAGAGACTTTGAGGCTTTATTTCCCCATGCCGGAACCCTGGGTTGCAGAGTCTGTCTCGCTCCCCAGTTTCTCCAGCTGGTTTATCTGCATGAGAATATGGGACTGCCCATTCCGCCAGCCGCCACCTCGCAGGGTCCGCCAGCCACTGTGCTTGCCTGCCCCGGTCTTCCAGCCACCACCTTGCTGTGAGTCCTCTCCTCCTCCACTCCCTGTCTCTGCCCGTCCTACGGGTCTGGATGAGTGTTTCTTCAATTCCTTCATTGTCAGACTTCCATACAGTTCAATTTTCTGACATTTCTAGTTGTCTTTTTTGCTTTTAAATTTGTTGTTTTCCTTCTTTGGGTTGTGCGAGGAGGTACAGTATGTCTACCTACACCTCCATCTTGGCCAGAAGTCCCCTCAGTCAGCTTTTAATAGTACTAAATATATTAAGATAATGAATTAAAAGCAGGCGACAAGGAAGAATCAGGCAAGGAGAAAGATACAAAATTATGACTTACGATAAGAGTTAAAGCCCTGGCTGGTGTAGCTCAATGGATTGAGTGCCAGCTGTAATTCCCAGTCATGGCACATTCCTGGGTTGAGGGCCAGGTCTCCAGTATGGGGTGCGTGAGAGGCGACCACACATTGGTATTTCTCTCCCTCTCTTTTTCCTTCTCTTCCCCTCTCTCTAAAAATGAATTTAAAAAAAAGAGTTACAAATGCAAGAACAGTTGTGTGGGCCATACATTTTTCTATAGGATTACTAAAGAAAACTATAAAGTATAAAAACTGGGAAAAATAGAATTTCCATGTTCTCCTAGAATTCCTAGAACAGACTGTAGAAGACTTTACTCTAGGGAAAGCAAATGCATTTTCAAAGCAGTAAGTAAAATGTACGTGCATTCATTATCCCTAGCAATAGTATAGGCTAACAATGTGAGCTGATTTTAAAAGGGTCATCGGTTTCCTATTAGATTAAACTAAGGCATGTGGAGAAAATATTAATTTCAAGGTTAGTCCTATGACACCATACTGTACTTTCATGTAAATGTTCACAACAGAATAATATCTTAGTCAATAGTACTGTGATTTGTTATAAAGCTTTTTATTATTTTCCAAACTTTCATGTTCTTGCATATCTAAAAAAATTTCCAAATAATTTTTTCATGTCTTTCTTAGCTAGGTAGGTCATGGCTGCACACTTACCCCAGTGAGGATGATCAGTGTGAGTGAGCAGTTCATTCACTCTATACTGCTCATCTTCTCTTACAGTGAGGACGTGATGTTCCCCTTCATGGCCAGTCCAGTCTAAGCTATAGCTACTTATTTCTATTCTGCTTTTGTTTCTATTATGCTTTTACTAAATGTAATCCTGTTTTAGATTTGTATGCTTTTTTCCTTCCCTGAGTGTGTTAAGCTACTTTTGACTTCTTTATATTGTACTTTATGTGGGTTTTTTCTTTTTTCCTTTGCCAAATTAAGGAAGTTTTCTTTTAGTATTTCTTCAAATAAGTTTTCAATTTCTTGCTTTTCCTCTTCTTCTCTGACATCCCTATGATTCCTATGTTGGCATGTTTGGAGATGTCCCAGAATCATCTTATTAACTCCTTGTATTTTTGAATTTTTATCTCTTCATTCTGTACTATTGACTGTTTATTTCTTCCTTATGCTCCAAATCTTTCACTTGAACCCAAGCTTCCCTCTCTTTACTGTTGGTTCCCTGTGGGTTTTTCTTTATTTCATATAGTGTTGCCTTCATTTCTTCCCTTGTGTGTTTGCCTTACTTAGTGAGATTTCTAAGCATCCTTATCACCAGTGTTTTGAACTTGCATCTGATAGATTGGCTGTATCTGTTTCACTTAGTTCTTTTTCTGGAGTTTTGACCAGTTGTTTCATTTGGGCCAAATTTCTTTGTCTTCTGTATTTGGCAGCCTCCCTGTGTTTGTTTCTGTGTATTAGGTAGAGCTGCTTTGACCCCCTGTCTTGGTGTACCTGTTATGTTGTAAGGGGCAGAGCCTTAGGTATTTGCCGGGGTGGGGCCACATGCTTCACCTATTTATGGTGCTATATGTGAGGAGGGTTTAGACAGGGAACAAGGCTGCTTGCTTGGCTCTCACCCCATTGCCATTTACCTCCCCCACTTCCCATGGGCAACTGGTGTCCTTTTAGCTGCTGAAGGTGTGGGTGGGTTGTATATGTTTGAGGACTGTGCAGGCCCTTTAAACAGACTCTCCTGAGAGACCAGCAGTTTCTTCCACTGCCCCAACCCCGACCTGTTTTTATAGCCAGAAGTTATGAAGCTCTGTTTCCTGGCACTGGAACTGTGGATTGTGTGGCCTGGCCTGGGGCTCCCCAGTTGTCCCTCCTGGTTTTTATCTGCCACATGTGCATGTGGGACTTCCTGTTCTGCTGGCCACGGCCACTGCTGCCTTGCCACCATCACAATACATCCTCTCCACCTCAGCTCCCCATTTCTACCCTTCCTACCTATCTGGATGAATATTTCTTATTTAAATCCTTGGTTGTGGGATTTCCATACAGTTCGATTTTCTGGCAGTTCTGGTTGTTTTTAATTTTGAGATTAGTTGTGATCTTCCTTATGGTTGTATAAGGAGGAGAAGCATGTCTACTAGACCTCCATTCTTGCAGAAGTCTAAAATGTTTTCTTCTTCCTTCACCTGGTTGATATGAATTTATCTTATCTCAGCAGCAATGTGACTTCTGTGGGAAAGCCTTTTATCAACACCAAAGACTAGTTCACTTGTTGTTACTATATTTTCTAATAGCATATTTTTGCTTTTCCTGCACAAAGTTTTCATAGTTGTAACTTTAAGTATACTTGTATGATTATTTAAACTATATATGTGTATATGTATCTGTATATTCTCTTCTAAATTCCTTAAAAATAGCCACTGGTTTTTGCTTACTATTGTGTCTCTATGGCCTACCACATATAAATTGGCCAACAAATATTAGTTGAGTGAATGAGTGAAGAAAGGGAAAAATGTGTTCAAAGTAGTATTGTGTTAGATATTACCATATTCAGTGGGACATTTAGCTCTTTTCAAACATTTGTTCTGAGTGGTGAAGCTCAGTCATGGAAAGCATGGTCTTATTGAGGAAGTAGCTTCTAGGGTCCTGAAGAGAGAACATCTGGGGAGAAGGATGAAAATAAGCGCTTCGGTCTCCCAGCTGCTTGCTGACAGCTGCTCCACAGGAGTGAGGAAAAGAGCTTCGAGAGCTTGTACTCTGATGAGGTGCCAAGCTCGGACATGGAGCCAACAGGCAGGGGAAAAGCTATGAGAGCTTTTTAACACAAACCTCTTAAGTGGCTGTTCCTGAATGTGGGTGAACAAGCAGCTGGATTTTAAAAAAAATGTTTTCAGAGTGAAAGTCACAAGCCTATGGAGCAGTTATTAAAAGACGTGAAAATATCAGTGAACTAGGTACTTGATGTACCTAGATATCTTAAGGTTCATATGTATTTATATTTTCTTTTTCCATTATGGTTTAAATGTATTATGTAAATAAGAATATAACAATGGAACCAGCAGGGAGATAGTAGAAGACAAGTATAGGTTTTCGCATTAGACAGACATGTTTTGTCGACTTACGTAGTTTTATGATCTTGGAAAGTGAGTTAACCTAGTTAACCTAAGTGAGCTCTGGTTCTCCAGTACTATATGAAACTATTTATATTTTGGTGAGGAAGTTGAGACATACATTCAATACAATCTTGTTGATTTTCTTGAAAACAGCATGCAATATAGCTGGCTATTTCTTCCATCTTGAAACACCTGATTTCCTTCACTTCTGAGATTCTTTCATGGTGCATTCATAAGGAGTACGTGAACTACTGTGCCTATATGGCACTTATCCCATAGGTTCTTACTAAACAGTCAATTGATACTGTTGTGTTAGTTGTAGATTTCAGAAAATTACAGATTTTATCAACTATCTAAACATGTTTTAAAGGACCCACTACAAGTGTAATAAAGTGTAAAGAATATTGAGCTGGTTTCTCATTTGGTCTCTGCACTTACCAGGGTTATGGTGCCAGGGGAGAACTTTCTTGATCTCCCTGTAACAGGGTATTAATTACCTGGTAAACAGGGACAATAATAGTTAAAGGCTCTGGAAAGATAACATTTGCTCCTCAAAAGAGGTGGCTGAGTCATTCAGTAGTGTCCAGGGTCTCAGGTGCTAGATTAATACTTCAGAGTCTTAAACAGATGAAATGTAATATTTTAAAAGGTAAAATTAGATTTTCTGATATGGGATATGCTAACTTGTATAACATTAAAGTAAGGAGCTAAGCTCTGACTTTTAGGTATTATTGTCTTTGGATGGTTTGGGGAAAATGGGGTCATGATAAGTTGAATGTATACCCTCTAAGTTGTACACCAAGGAATGTAGATAAAACCAACTCAGAAAAAATGAGACTTTTTAAGAGTGTCAATCTACCTTATTGAACAAAGTTATTTGAAATCAAGTCAAGTCCTCTGTATAGACATTCAGATGAACCCTGTCTAATTTCTGTTTATTGGGTCATCTTTAATTATAAAGCTCAGAGAGACTTGGTTAAACCATCATAGAGATTAAACTATATGTAAAAATTTCCAGTGCTATAACCACATATAATGTATACAGTCTTGGTTAAACTGATGAAGAAAGTATATATTTTGTGTTCCCCCCACCTTAGCTTTTTTCTCAGGTACTAAAATTGTTTTCTTAAAGAAAAAAGACAAAATAGCTTTAAAGATTTGTCTTTACTTATTTTCCTAGAAAGATTTTGAAGAATCAGTTTTGGAAAGCCAAGATTGATACAGTTTAGTAATAGAGGGGCTTCACCTCTACCTTCATTTTCCCACTTTAGGGCTTTTACTCTTAGTTTCTCTTTAGTCATGCCCTTGCCTTTGTTCTCTGAATCATGTAACTTATGGTCTCTGGTATAAATTTGGTCCAGTAATCCTTGACAGGAACCATCTGGTCGAAATCAGTCCCTAGGTACCTTGAATAATGTGTCTCTAATTTAGGAATAAGCCTTGAGACCACAAACTTGATTTTGGGTCAAAAACATGGTGTCCTCAATCAGAAGATGAAATAAAGCCAAACATCTTCAATGCTGGAAAATAAAACTTACCCATCAAATAACAACCAGGTTGAATGAATAGAAGCCTGGAGTAGTGGAATTAGCATGGGTCCTAAATTTGGAGAGACATGGGTTCAAAATTCAGCAGCCACATTTATTAGCTAAATGAACTTGGACCAGTTCCTCAATAATCTTGAAATAGGGATTAAGTGAGAGAAATACTAAGAGTTTCCATTCCTGTCTTATCTTGGATATCCCCAAGAAGCACACTCTGAGACAAGGATTTAAGGATTAGAAGACAAGTAATTTATCTTCTAAGAGGAGAAAACACCGGAAGGGGAATGAGCAAGTGGGACAAAGGAAGAGAGCAAAGAAAGATCAGTGTAATCAGTCCAACTACCAATGAGTAACCAGAACTTAAACCTTCTGGGGAAACTCTTGGTGTTATCACACCAAAGGAGCAAGAATGCTGAGATATTAATACAGCAGTTTTCATAAGTATTGATTGAGAGCTGCACTGGGGTGTTAACTCTCTGGTACTTCCTGAAAGGAAGAGAAATACAAGCTCTTACATTCAGAAGTCAGGCCAATGTCAACTAAGTGGTAGTAATGGCAAGAGAATGTGGGATAATTGACAGCATCTGCTTTGGTCTCCTCCTCACACCATGGAAACCCACCCATTCCCCTATTAAGTTCTCTCAGCCCTATCATTGATCCTTGTAGGGGAGGGTTGGCCAAAGTTTTGTTTGTTTGTTTGTTTGTTTGTTTTTAATGTATTATGTTAGAGTTAGTGGGGCAAGCTAGGGTATCCCCTCCTGCAATTATTTCAGACTTTACAAGTGATATTCATTATTACATTCCTCTACCTCTTATTTCAACTTTCCCTCACCATCTGCTGATTTGTGTTGTTGCCAAATGGAGTCACTGACACCTTCGTCCCCAGAGGATTGAACCCCTGGCTATCATTCATCTATCAGAATGTGGTTACTTCAGTCACCTATTTATGGTGATTACCAGTTATGAAAGCAAAAGGGGCAATCCCTTGAATTACAGACATACTCCTTCCTATCAACCTCATGATAGCTGCTAATGGTATATATTTAGGGTTAATGTAGCTTCTTATGATAATTAGGGTTAATCACTCTAGCCAGTATAGTAACTCCTTTCCTTGCCCAATAGACTGCTGTCATGGAAAGTGTAAAATGACCAGACAGCAACTATAAATTTAGTTTAGTTGAATCCTTAATTGTCCCCTGGTAGAGGACCACCACAGAAACCAGGATCTCCACTCCCATAATACATATGGGAGCTTACAAAGATGGAAAACACAAATTCCCCAAATGATTTATCAGAACATTGGTGAAAGTGGCCCCCTCTTCTTTCACCTGTTCCCTCCCAGATCCATGTAGTTTATCTGTTTGGGGACACGTTATCATATAGTGGCTGATGGTTCAGAGAAAATATCAAATCTTGAAGGATAGTGCCCTAATACCACAGGAAACCATCCCCAAGTTGTGCATTTCAGAATCCATTCCCCAATGTTCTACTAGTCTGTCATATATGTATATATATAGTCTGTCTGGAAAAAAGTTGAACCATTATTAATATAACGAGAACAGTTTGTGCGGCATCAATGTAACCTGGCAGCCAAGGACAGTGGACTGGAATGAGCATGTGTGAACAATGATGACTTCACTGTACAAGACAGTGGGGGTGGTAGACACTGTTGAGTGAGCATGTGTACTGTGTGGCTGTCACATTCAAAATGACTGAGCGAGTAGAGAAACAAGTCAGCATCAAATGTTGTGTTAAGCTTGAACATTCCTCCGTGGAAACTATTTGAATGATTCAGAAGGCTACAGCTATAGGCAACTACTGATTGGCAGCTTCATAGCAACAATGTTCCTAGTCATGCATCATATCTCATGAAGAGATTTTTGGTGAAATATCAAGTCACGCAGGTGACTCAGACCCACTATAGCCAAGATTTGGCATCCTGTGACTTCTGGCTTTTCCCAAAACTAAAATCACCTTTGAAAGGGAAGAGATTTCAGACCATTGATGACATTCAGAAAAATATGATGGGGCAGCTGATGGTGACTGGGAGAACTATGTGAGTTACCAGGGTGCCTACTTTGAAAGGGACTGAGACGTCATTGTCCTGTGTACAGTGTTTCTTGTATCTTGTATCTTCTTCAATAAATGTCTCTATTTTCCATATTACATGGCTGGATACCTTCTGGACAGACCTCATATAGTATAGACAAAAACAATGACATGAAGAAGAATAGGGTAATTCAAATCAAGAAAGCATATCACCCATCAGTTAACCAAACTTTTCAAAAATTTTTAAGAGCCTCACCTTGAAATATAGTCTTGGTCACAATTCTAGTTTGTTCCATGTCATAAAAAAAAAAGGCACATAAAATTGAGTTATGCTTTGTACATTAAAAGGGTATCACTCACACTCCTTTATTACCTTGGATTTCAATTCTGAATTGGTTTTTAAATAGAGGTAGCTTGTCCATTGAACCTCATATTGTATCTTTCCAGCTGTTTTTTTATACCAGGTCACATATGTTTAACAATAGATAGGAATACAACCCAGTGGCCCTTAGTAATTACACCAGTGAGTGTTAATCGTGGTCATTCAATAATAAGCTATTAAAGGACATTATAATTACCCAAATCCACAATCTTAGTCTTACTAGTACCTCTCTAGCCTCTGAGCAAACCAACCCTAAGCACATTATCAACCTAGACTGTGCTTAAAATAAACATCGAATGCACCATAAAGAAATGGAAACAGCCCAGACCAGGGTGGCTCAATTGGTTGGGCATCATCCTGCAAAGTGAAGGATGGCTGGTGTGGGTTTGGTCCCCAGTTGGGGCACATGCAAGAGGCAACTCATCGATGTTTCTTACATTGATGTTTCTCTCCCTCTCCTCCTCTCTTTAAAAATAAATAAATGTAAATTTTTTTAAGAACTGGAAACATATAATAAATGTTTTACTTCAGTAATCTGCCTTCATTGTGACATTTTTCTCTACAGCAAAAATTATATCCATTATCTATATTGTAGTATTTGTACTACAAAAACAAACTATTCTCAGAGAAAGGAAACAGTACAATGTTAGAGAAAGCAGCACAGCACTGCAGTGTCTAACTTGCCTTTAACTTAGCAGTGAACTTTGAGTGAGTCATCTGACACCTCACCTGTAGCAAATTAGCTGATTTTAATCTGCTGAAGGATGATAAGCAAAATTGTGATACAATTTTTCATTCATTAAATTAAAGCACAATAATCGACTTAAATGAGTTTTATAACAAAACAGTTATCTGTGGAAACCCAAGAATTTTTAATAGACAATAATAGTATATAAGACATTCAATGATTAAAAAAAAAGACATGTAACCTTTAACTAATGGGCCATTAGCCATTCTGGGTTACAAAATCCCTTTCCATCTTAAACCAATAATCTAAAATATTTTTCAATGCTGAACAATGTGAAATTACACAATTACTCAATGAATCACTTGATTAAACCTCATTAACTTATGGATAGAAATTATGTGATATGTGTTCTGAAAAACTTATAGTAGGCTATGTAGACGGCACACCTTCCAAACACTAACTGTTGGACCCTATGGATTGACATACATTACTTGACGTACAGTGGGTCCTGCTGAATTAGTCAAGGCCAAGTGGACTGACTTCAGAACCACATGCTGAGAAGCAGCTGGTGATTTGCACTCTCTCACCCCACCCCCCATTCCATCCCAATCTGTGGAGCTATGTTCCTTTCTGTCACTTCGTTGCTGGGTCCCCTCACCTCTGCTGTCAGTTCTGGTGCTCACCATCCATTACTACTGCTGATCTTTGCCACTCTCCATCTAGCCACATCCAAATGCTATTCAACACTTCTTTTCTGTTTCTTGGTTAGTTTTACCTCTTCTGTTTCCTGCTCTTCTCAGGTACCAGACAAAAGGAGATCTACTACACAGGCACAGTCAGCCAATCCATACTCCTTCTTATTAAAAAGGAAAAATATCAAAGCATGTCATGATGATCTTTGGCTTTTCTGAACTGTTTTCAGCACAATCAGATACTCGAAGTTTTATTCATTGTTACAAAGGATGCTAGGGTTTCTTTTATTCCTGAGTTTGGAGTTATTGCAGATACTAGGTCTAGACACTGAAGTTTTTACAAGTATAGTATTTTTAGGGTTAAAAAAGCTGCCTTCTTTAAACCTCAAAAGATTTATCAAAAAGAAAATCTCCAACAATTTATATTAAAATCAAATCTTAAAACAAATTGATAGTACTTCAATGAAGATATACATATGAGACTTGTCCATAAAGTATCCAGCCATGTAATATGAAAAATAAAGACATTTATTGAAGAAGATACAAGATATAAGACACATTGTACATAGAACAATGATGCTTCAACCCCTTCAAAGTAGGCACCTTGGAACCTCACACAGTTCTCCCAGGGTCTCTTTCACTGTTCAAAGCACTCTACAAAATTCATTTTTGGAATTATCATCAGCTGCCCCATCATATTTTCCTGACTCTCATCAACAGTCTGAAATCTCTTTCCTTTCAAAGGTGATTTTAGTTCTGGGAAAAGCCAGAAGTCACAGGGCACCAAATCTGGGCTGTAGGGAGGCTGAGTCACCTGGGTGATTTGATGTTTAGCAAAAAAACTGCATGAGATGTGATACGTGTACGGGTGTGTTGTTATGTTGAAGCTGTCAATTATCATTTGCTTATAGCTGCAGGCTTTTTTGTCGTATTCCATCTCTCAACCAACAAAAATCATTGAGGTAGTATTTCTCATTAATTTTTTATCCTAGAGAGGCATACTCATGATGGACAACACCTTCCCAGTCAGAAAACACAGTCAACATGGTCTTGACATTGCTGTGACTTTGCCACATCTTCTTTGAGGGCGGAGAACCAGTCAACTTCCTTTGGGATGACTGGACTTTCGTTTTGGCAGATTTTTTGCTCTACTCGCTCAGTCATTTTGAATGTGACAGCCACATAGTACACATGCTCACTCAATGTTGTCTACTGCCCCCACTGACTAGTACAGTGAAGTCGTCATTGTTCATGCATGCATATTCCAGTCCACTCTTCTTGGCTGCCAGGTTACATTCATGTCATGCAGACCTCTCTTGTTGTATTAACAATGGCTGGACATTTTCTGGAGAGACGTCATAGAATCTCAGTGAATCTGCGGTCGTGTGCTCTGAGCAGTAGGGCTGTTCATCTTGCAGTGGGAACTCAGGCTAGTGGGCGCTAATAGAACTAAGATTTCTTTTAGCTTTCTATTTTGGTATAAATACATATTTTTAAGTTACAGAAATTATAAGTGAAGTGCTTGATAAATAATAATAATATTAAAGTATACATACCTGTATACAGCTAAAATTTTTCATGATGTTTCCATGCAGAATAACAAAATCTTACATTATTCTCACAAACCAATAAATCTCATTATTATCAATAAATCTCATTACTTACCACCTGGATTTAAAAAATTATTTAGGCCAATTCATGCCCCAGAAATGTAATATTTATCAGAGTATAAACCTTATATAATCTAGCCATAAATTCATCCTGTCTCCCAACACAAGGTTTATATGTTCCAGTAGACTTACACATTTTTGTTCTCTTCTTTGTATTATAGTAGAATTCAACATGTACACATTTGATACACATATAAATATATATAAAATTTCCCTTTCTGTCATTTTTGTGAGGCTAATCTCACTTTCACAGCTTCACCAGCTCCAAGGATGAGGGAACATATGCTTCTCCATATGCACAGCACAGACTCCTCAGCGCGTGCGTTTCTCGGAGCTTGGTGATTGAGGAATCTTTGTAATATTTCAGTTTTCCTTGTAGTGAGTCATTGTACTGTACATTTCAAAATCTACAATAAGTTGAAAGGTCCCAGAATTGAGGTACATCTCAACAAACAGCTTCCCATCTGGCAAATGCAAGGTTTTATTTATAACCAAGTATTCACATACAGTGGTATAAAATTACACTCAAATTATTTTGTTTTATCACATGTCTAAATGGCTGAGCAAAAACACTAACCCCCTCCAATATATTCTCCACACTGCAGTCAGATCAAGAAACTCATCTGCCTTAAACTCTTAAAAGGGCCCCAAATTTCCACTCATGAGGCCCCCCTATGATGTAGCACCAACCTCCTTCTTCCAACTGTTTCTCAGAGAACTGCCTCCTTTTCTAAACTCCATCAAACTGAATGAACTGAATCTTTATTTAAAGATTTAATGAATCTTTCAGTTCATTAAATGTGTCCTTAAATCAGCACTTGACTCAAGTAAAATCTATAGGAAATGTTCAAAAGCTAAGTCAATTTTAATATACCACTTGCTACCAACTAGCTGCTTTTCCTTACTGAACCCCAAGCAAGCCTCCAGGAGTCAGCACTTGGGGTTTAGGGGAGGAGTAGGGACAGCCATTGTGAGGATCTACTTCGATATTTCAGTATGAAGGGCTCTCTTAGTGGATTCTTCCCTTCCTTGCATATTTGAAACTACTGTAAGAGGCAGACCAATTTGGGAAGACTTGCAGTAATTCACAACTCCTGACCTGGTGGACGTGGTTCCTCAGGGCAGGAGTTTCCTTCTAGCCGTGTTTATCAGACTCTCACGTGGGAAGACTGAGTTGGCCCAAAGTTCAGGTGCAGGCTGAAGTCTGTGTATCATAAGGTTGTGAGATGATCCAAATGCCAAGCCAAGCCAAGGAGTGGGTGTTTTGAAACTTCTTCATTTTATATCTTTGGATCATTTCACTTTTGCTTAAAACAGCCTTTTGGCAAAGCATCCTCTTTTTTTTTTTATTTTTTAAGAGTTCTCCTACTCATTTATGAGCCTCTGATCCAATCAGCTAACATTTATAGATCCCTTAAATGTGCTTAGTTCGCTGGTAGGACATTTGGAGGTATAAAACAAATTCTTGTGTCCTCACAAGGTTTGACTCTGATAGAGTGATAAACTTTTAGTTGATGAAATGCTAAAGTGCTAAAATGTGTATACTTGTCCTAAGTGCTTTAATCTAGAATCAGACCACTATGCAGAGAAATGTGTAATGGAGACTTAACAGAAGATTTTTGCTGCACATTGAAAGGTAGATAGGGTTAAGGTAAGTAAAGGATTATTGCAGGGGTGGCAGCCAAGGTGGACCTGAATGGGCACCGAGGCACAGAGGCAGGAAGATGCTGCTAGGTCCATCCTTACGACCTGTGCCCCAGGAAGCACTGCCTACCACAGTGGCTCTCAAAACGGAGCATACACCAGAATCTCCTGCCGGGGGCTTGTTCACGCACACATTTCTGGGGCCCATCTCCAGAATTTCCATGGGATGGGCCTGGGAATTTTCATTTTTACCATTTGACAGGTGATGCTGGTGCTGCTGGTCTTTGAAAACCACCGGTCTAGACAATGTTGATAACTGGATGGTCCACCACTCTGTAAATTTCGTCTGGAAATGATTCTGCAAATTGTTTCTCTCAGCAATGCCCTTTGGTCTGCTTTTTTCCCCACACTGAAGTTTGTAGTCCTCTCATTCACATGTTCACATTGCTCTGTAGCGCTGTTTTTTCCCCATGCCGCCACCCCAACTATTCATAGGGCTGCCACCAGACTGAGTCTGGTCATTTTTTGCCTTTTTGTTGTGGTCCTAAGCTGATTTTAGGTGTTGTGACCTTTAGCCAATCTAAATGTTAAGATTTTAGAAGAAAAACATGAATTATGTTATCAGTTTTCAGTTTCTACTTTACTCTCCTATCTCCTGCTGATTCATTAGGAAATGGAAGTGGTGATAAGGGGTCCTGACTTTGATTTTCTGTTCAACACTGATGATAATTTCCCAAATAGAAGTTTATTTGCCTTGGAAGTATTTTCTTTGATGAAATGATTACCCAAGTCAGTAGCAGCATGACTGTTAGAGTGGTTCTCATGATTGCATGTTGATTTAAGGCTTTACATATTAAATAATTAGATTATGGTTGACCCTTGACAGAAGCTTTGAATTCCTTTGGTTTTATCAGCAATCATAGTACATGACAAGTTACACTGTAACCAAAACCTATTAGAACTTCTTGCCATGAATAATGAAAGGAGTTAATAGCATACAGTAGGCACTCATATAAGTTGGTGAATGAACAAATAAATGCATGCCAAATAAATGCATAAATGATTTGTATTCGTTCCATGAAACTAAAACAGACATAGTTCTGTGAAATATAGGCATGGTTATTTTGTATCAGTTTTAAATTTGGCAAGCTACCAAATGTTAATTTGCTTTTAGCTAGTTGAGATTAAATGTAATTCCTTCCCTGAGCAACCCTAAAGTAAGCAAGCATGAAAGCATTTTCAGGGTAATCTTGGAGGAATTGACGTTTAAGGGAGTTAGCATTACATCTGTACTTTAAGGATATTAATTTCATAGATAAATTAACTTCATTACTCCACCTTTATCTTGCATTTTGAAAGGACTTCATCAGCTGGACAACTGACGACCGAGGGGCACTTGAAACTGCTGTTAGCTCAGCCAGGTTGTAACTGGAACCTGCTTCTGGAAACCCTGCTGCACCAGAATGGTTTTTTACTGAAAATCTTGCTGAGGAGCTCAAGTGAGTGTTGTAATTATGAGAATGTCCTCAAAAAACCCCATCATTGTTTGAGTTGAATGAAATTTCTTTTCCCACTTGAATGTTAGCAGAAGGATGTAAACCAATTGCACTGTATTTACAGTCAGTGGTTAGCAGCAGGCAAAATACCGAATTGCTCTATAAGCCTTTTGGAGAGATTTTTTTTCAGGGACTCTGATTAAGGGAAAGCAATATTTTTAGGTAATACCGTCTGTCATAATTATCAATATCTGGGACTTGAAATGCCTAAAAAACCATAGAAACACAGTTATACGTCCAAAACAGAGTCTCAATTAGACCTAAGAGAGAGCCAAACAGAGAAAGATTGCATTAGAACCGCACTAGAAATTTCAGTGGATCTTTAAGAGCACTTATATAACTTATAAACAAGCAAGTTGTGGCTTACAGCCATATCCATTGGGGCATGGAGACATAATCATGAGAAAATTATGAATGGAAATTGAGGAGTAACTGAAGACCACATTTCTCTTAATTAGATTTTTTTCTCTGTAAGTGTTATTCTAGAAAATGGTTAGTAATGCTATGCCGGTCTAATGCATCCCACTGCTCTCCTGCAACACTTGTGAAGAGTTTTCTAACTACTTTCACTCACCCCCACACGTTTCTCCTCCTATTCTGTACCACCCAGGAAGCCATATTAATTTCATCAATCACCAGTTTCAGTTTCCATTTGCCAAATCAAAATAGTTTTTCTCTAGTTCCCCATCACCTGCAGGACCAACCCCTGACCTTCAGTCATTCAGATATTTAGAGGTGTGCCCTAGTTTTCTAACTGTGTTTCCCATTATTTCCTTGCGTGCACGCGCACACACACACACACACACACACACACACATATTTCAGCCATTCTCCCCAAAGCCACAGGGCACATGCTCCTTGCACAACCTGGCTCACCCATTTTTCGATTTGAAAGACCCGTCGAAAAACAACTCTTTTTACCAGTCTGCAAGGACCAGCTAATGTTCCAGATCTTTAAAGTCTCCAGTTCACAATGATCTCTTCCTTGAATTTCACAGTATCCATTATCTTGGTTGCTTATTTGCTCTTAGCACATTCCACCTTATATTGTTATTATATTTGCATATGAATGAGGCAAATGTCACCAGGCCCTACCAGCTTGTTGGTATTGAAATGAGATTTATAGCTTTCCCCGCTCCAAACCACTGGTCATTTCAGGAAGTGTTTGGTTTCTCATATCTGTTCAGGACCGATTCCCCATGTTTTCCTCTCCCATCCACCCAAGAGCTTCCCAAGGTGCCTCACTCCTGAGCCCTCGTGAGAATATATACTCTCCCCTGGAGAAACAATTATGATGCTCTCAAATCCAGAAAATTTGTGGTGTCAAAGTTACCACGACTCCTCAAGTTTTACTGTGTTTCCTGCAGAAGTGTGGAAATTACACCTATCCTAAATCCTGAACTGACCTTATTCCCTTAGACCCCAAGCAGCACTGTTGGGCCTGACATCTCAAAAAGGTCACTCTAGAGCAATTTCTTTAGCTTCAGGCTGTAACTTCACCTCCTAAAGGGAAAACAGGTGCTGGGGAAACTGCTTCCTCAAGTAGCCAACATTTATTTTTGGCTTGTTTAGGTTTCAGGCTCTGTGCTAAGTACATTACATTTGTCATCTTCTTTGATTCTTATTATAACCGTATAAAGTATGTACTGTTTAAAACAACCACATGAGAGATTAAGATAATGTTATATGCTCAGAGACATGAGTAGCTGGTACACAAAAGGATGGATAGACCTGGATTTTGAACTGAAAGAGAGGGTTTTGTCCTCTGCCCTTTCTGGACAAATCCTTATACATATGAAATCCTGGAGTGGGTTTTAGGAGTATTTGGAAGAATTGTAATCTGTTCACTCTCGTGTTGAATCAACAAGGACACCCTGATGCATGTGTATTTAACTGGTCTTTCCAGCTAGGTAGTTGGGGCTGATCATAGATTTTTATATTCTTCCTCAAACTAGTGCAGTACTTTTCATAGAAAATGTCCAGTGATTGGCCAGTCAGTGATTAGTTTGGATATAAAATGTGAAACTGGGTGGCTATGTGACATGGATAGTATCTGACACAGCTGGAGCATTGCTCTAATATCAGTGTAATTGCTGAAACTCATGGGCATAATCCCAGAAGAAAAATTGTCTCCTGTGATAGTTATATAGAACAGCCTGGAAAATCAGGTGAGATCAAACATTTTTACTATACTGATATAGCCATTATTACAGGAAGGAGTATTGTAGTTTTGAATATTTAACCATGTTTTCTCACAAATAAGTCTCACATTTGCTTATCAAAAGTATTAGACCCACCTTCTGGCATGTATGAAAGACTTCAGCTACCAAACGCACCGTGTTATAGCACCTTCCATCTGGTGGTCAGGGGCACACAGGTGTATTTATCTGATCTGTTTAAATGCCCATCATTTTCTCAAGGTCTATTAGGTGTTTGATCAGGGTTACATAACCATTTTGGCATTGTCTTATATTGAGTTTATTAGCCACTTTAAAATCTGAAAGGATGAAGTGACAGAATTCACTAATCAATTGATTGACTGAATTATTGAACTCTAGAAAAAGTCTTGTCACTTTGAGTTAGAAACAATATACTGATCAACTCTTATTAACTAGACTGCGATAGAAATTCTTATGTAATAAAAATAAGTTTGTAATATTTTGCAGAGATTTTCATTTCGCTTGTTTAGAAGTCTCAGTATTTCAGAACATCATTTGGTAATTTAGAAGTTTAATGATATTTTTAAGAAAGCAAATTTTAGAGTAATATATGCTGAATTAGGTGTTTCAAGCAACCTAATTATCAGCTTTTTTATGTGAGGCTTTTTGTTTATAAATAGTATTTTTACAGTCTAATTGATGAAATTTAACTTGTGTTAAATTGGCTCATGAATAAGAATAAAGAGATTTCAAGTAGATATTTTATTATACATATTTTAAAACCAGGTTCTCTTCATAAATAAGCAGTTATTAAATTCTGTTAGGTACAGAATTTTTTTGATAGACAGCCACACAATATAAAGATTAAAACATATGAGGTTTATTTATAGTCAGAGTGATGACTGCAGCTTTTGGTTTGGCTCTATGAAAGTGATTTATCAGAATTTCTGTTTAGTCTAAAAGAATCAGCAGAACATATATAGAAAAACTATATTGTAATATGACACACAACTTCACTGAGGGTCAGAAAATAGCCAAATTAAATAAAGGAATTATAAAATTTTAAGGTATAATATGTGCTCCTCAGGCTGCAGTTTCTAGGAAGCGAAGTCATGTTTTTGCCGTGGATGATAATTCCACATATGAAAGTGAAAGAACGCTCATGCTGCTAAAACTTGATAAAAATAAACTGGCTTCACATGGTAGGTGGTTTATAACATCCTTTGGGTATAGATCAGTTAGTATGAGACAATTCATTTGGTGATGTTTGTTGATGTTATTTTTAAATTAGGCCATCTTAAATGTGAAGAAAAATAATTCCCAACTACAGATGTTTATAGAAGAATTTAAAATTTAAACACTATTTTGGATTACTGACTTCAAAAAACCAAAGCAATTGTTTTGGTAGTTATCTCAGTGAGGCCACACTGCCTCAGCAGTTTCTTACATGTGGCATCAAAGGAACAAATATTTGGCAATTTCTCAATTGTTAGCAGGTGGCCTTTTCCTGCTGGTGACATTTGAATGAAGTGTGACTAACATTCTTTTCTTTGCCTGTTGCCCCAAGAATGATTTCCAGTCAAACTTCTTGGCTTCTTGTAATTTGCTGTTGTAATATAATAACAACAAACCAGCAAATACGTAATATTTAACATGTTCCAGACATTGTTTCTAAGTGCTTTGAATGTATTCACTCACTGAATCCTCGTAACAACTCTGTAAAGTAGGTACAATGATTTCCATTTCACAGATTAGGAAACTGAGACACATAGAACTTAAATTCCTTATCTAAGTGTCAAGGCAAGATGTGAACCAGACCTCTGGCTTCCAGAGACTCCTTTTACCCGCCACACCACATCATACCCACTGTACCGCATCCAAGCAGAGCCACAGAATGTTTACCAAATTGTAAATTGCACAATTCACGGGATCTATTAGGAACCCTATGATGGATAATTTTGATAGTACATTTTGTATTTTCAACCTTGTATCAGAGTGTCAAAAGATGATCAAGTAACCACTTAGCAGAAAATTCTAGCTAAAAGGCTGCTATCCCTACCAAGCAGTGCTTCGCTTAAAATGAATGAATCAATTCAAATTCCCTTAATTTTATAGTTAATATATTTCCTGATCTTTTGAGTTATGAGAAGCATATTAATGGTAGAAGCTTGGTATTCTTGACTTTGAAGTACAAACACCACCTGGGGAGTCACTTAATGTGGAAGATTCAGATTCAATAGGTGGGGCCTGAAAACCTGCATTTCTTGGAAGTTCCCAGGTTTGCTGCTCCCTTTGCCATTGCTCACTGCCCCACCTTTTGAATAGCAAGGCCATCAAAGTATCTGTTGCTATAAAAGGCAAAAGAATTGAGAGTGGTGACTTGCTTACTTAAGAATATTTGTAAACCATTTTATCAGGAAATTCACAGCAGCATGAATAAGTAAGAAAGCATGATCTTATTCAAATACAGAGCTAATTATGTCACTCCCCTGACAAAAACCTTTTGAGGCTGCCCACTACTCATCCAGTTAGGACCCTAATCCCTGAGAAACACGCAGTGTGCCCTTCTCTCGCTGTAGCCAACTTGTCCAGCATACTGTGTCCTGCTGTCCTCCAGCTTAGCAAGCTCCAACTCATGCATATTGTGGTCTCGTTTGTGCAGCTCAGATTTGCACATTTGTAACAGCAACATCTCTGCTGAAATGTTTCCAGAAAAAAGGCAGCTGTTCCAACACCAATGACCTTTTGATTGTCCCATGTATGTACCAAGTTATTTCCATGGACAGAGCCCTTGAAATGTGTATTAGGGGCCTATAATCTTCTTCCTCTCCATTTCCTGGCAACTGCTAGTCATCTTTTAGCTTCAACATTACTTGCTCGGAAGTTATCTTTGATTGTTCCATAAGGTCCCATCATAATTCCTTCTGTTATACTTGTCACAATTGTAAGTGAAAGATTAATTCACATGATTGTGTATTTATTGTCTGTTTTAGCCTCTGCGAGCTCCAGGAGGCAGGGACAGCTCACCATATATCCCCTGTGCTTGGCCTTGTTCTTGATGCTTCAAGCTGGTACCAAGCACACAGGATGTGCTTAAAAAGGATCTGTTTAATGAATTAGTGGAGGCCTCTTAAATTTCTACAACAGTAATTCTGTTTCATTCATTAGCTTTATGAGTTCTCTGAACTTCAGTTGCCTCATTTCAAATGGGATACTAATATTGACTTTACACATTCATTTTGAGGTTTTAAAAGTAAACACAGTGTGATTGGCACTTAGGAGGCACTTAATTTATATTAAATTCTTTCCTTTTTTTGTAGTGGAAGCCAGGAAAATATTCCTGATGTATTTCTCTTCTGCCATTACTCTTCCTGGGCTCTCCGTGCAGTGGTCTCTCCCTCACTTCCTGGCAACTCTCCCACGTGGCTAAGCATAAATTTAAGAGCCCTCCCAGGAGGGCTTTCCCCTTTTATACCCTTTTGCCTGACATGGGAGCCCTCATAGGGAAATGAAGACCCAAAGAAACCTGAGTTATACCTGGGTATTTTTTATGCTAGATTTAATGAGGAATGGACAGTTGTGGAGAAATATGATAGGTCAAGGAGAATGAGCTCAGAGTAGTAAATTGGAGAAAACATAGCAACACTTATTTTTTTAGGATTCTTCTCAGTGTCCCTTTGACTTTAGAGATAAGAGTGCTCCTCTCCTGCTGGTATAGGGAGAGCACTCCCACTTGAGGGCTTTATGACCTAGTGCAGGAAAGAAGGGAGCTGAAGAAAGAGTAATTTTCCTACTTTTGCTGTTTTCTCAAACTCCTTTAGCTTAAAATATGAAATATGAGAAGGTGCCATATTTGGAATAGCATATCCTCAACCCCATCAACTGTATTGTGGCAGAACTTCATTTATGATCACTGAAATTTTAATTCCCATGGGTTTTGCATGTCTCAGAACATATTCTCTTTCTATTTTTTTCTGACCATTTAAAAACCATCCTCAGCCTGTGGACCATAAAAAAAAAAAAAGAGGTGGCAGGCTGATTTGTCTCCTAGGTTGTAGTTGCCAATCTCGTTCTAGAGTGTTGTGCAGCCCCTGAGCTTCTGGGCGGCTCTGTCCCCCTCTGTGGCGTGATCACTTGGAGAGGAGGCCTGCACCCAACCCTCACACGGCATGTTTAACTTCTCTTCCAAGGCCTGAGTAGATAGACATTCTGCTAGACAGACAGGCTTGGTACCTTCCTACAGGAGGAATTTCCCTCTGAAATAGCTTTGACTTGGTTCTCAAAACTTACTTCTTTCTCTTTAGGACTGCCAGCTGCAGAATTTGGACCAATTAGTCTACCACACTACCTATGTATAGTGGTCATCAGACATTGTCTAGAGTACAGTTGTCTTTCTTGACAAAAATTGTTCAGAGGGATATGGCCCACTTAAGAGTCAATGCAGAGAAAATTGTTTACTGTGTGAAATAGAAGCCAGGTTATACCTTCCTTAAATAAATTAGGTATATCTAAATTTGGAGAAGAAAAAACTGGAGAAAACAAGATAGCTATCTTTAAATATTTTGTCTTCATCTAAAAACATAATAGGCTGTCCAATTCAGCAAGTGGAGATACTGGGGAATAAGTTAGAAGGCCTTGCGTTTTGACTGTCTGTCAGTCAGAAAACCTGAATTCTCATTCCTAATGATAACTACGGAAGTTTTTACAACTCCTCACTTCTTTCCTTTATCCATGAGAGAAGCTGGCCTAGATTTTGGTAGTCCTTTCTGATAAGCATGATTGTACACACACACACACACACACACACACACACACACACACAGGGTCCAGCAGAGACAACGCCTGCTTGAGTGTGGTTGGCAGGGTAATAATATGGGTGTAAGAATTTATAGTTCTAATTTGAACATTTCACCTAAAATGTCACATGGTATGCCTGAGTGTGATATTGTTATGTTATAGAATTATGTGCTTATGCTTTTGTAATGAAAAAGGTGTTATTTGTGCTGGACCCTGTGTGTGTGTGTGTGTGTGTGTGTGTATGTATAGATATATATATATAATTTGTATGTTTTTGTTTTATTTTATTTTTAATGCAAAACACTTTGGTAACTTGAGCTGTCTAGCAGAGGGACTGGCTACCTTGAATGAGAGTGAATGTTCACCACTAAAAAATTTCAAAAAGAAGCTAGGCCACCACTTCACAGATGCTGGAGGACCTTTTATTTATTCACTCAACAAACATGTATTAATTTATTGAATAAATACTGACTTTCCTATAAGGTACCTGCCAGTCATAAAATCTCATTATGTTTCTTAACCAGATAGAACTTGGAAGAAATGTGTGGGTTCAGGAGGTGAAGTTTTTGAAAACCTGCTTTGACCATGCTTCGTTATTCTTGCCAGTGCCTACTGCTAACATAAAATTCCTCTTTGCCCCACAAATATTTCATTTCAACTAAAATTAAATCCAACTTTGGTGGCCTGATTAGCAATCACTTCTCCAGTTGACAATCTTAGGCAGTACAGCCCTTGCTTCCTCATCCTTAGAATGGCTCACCTAAGAGGCTTGCAGTTCATTGGAGTCCATATGCAAACGTTAGAGCTGTGATCCCTATATTCAATTTATGGTAGTCCTGCTAGATGCAATACTAGAAAAGGGTTTCATGCTCAAAAGTATTCTAGAAACACTACATATCGTATACTAAATTTCCTTCTTGGAGAGTCACAGGGTCATGGATCCCTTAATTAAAGCCTCTGATTAACCCTATGGAAAACAAAAACATTTAACATTGTTGAAGCCGGCATTTATGTTGTGACTCTGTATCAGAATTCTGACTCTGTATCAGAACATATATACTACTCATTAATATCCATGAAATGTATTTTGAATAGCTTACCTCATAAAAAGCGTGTGGGGGAACCCTGGTAGATACAGGCAGATACAGCCAAAACTGTTTCCAAGAGGTCTGCCTATGTACATTTATAAATATGCAAATAAGATAAAACAATTTTAAACATACATGATTCTCTGTATGCATGTGCAGATGATCACTTTTCAAGGAATTAGAATCAATTGCCCAGTTATAAACTTTTAAAACTTTTAAAAAAGCTAGTGAAGCAGCTTTTTTCTTGATGGTTAAGAGTGCTTTTCTACTTTATTGGGTCAGCCTCTTCATGACTCAGTTTCTTGATTTGTTAAAAAAAAAATGGCGATCAAATTCACCTCATAGAGTTTTGTGATGACCAAGATAAATGGGGAGTGTATGTGAAACACTTCAGTTAGTGCTTGCACCCTGTGGATACTCAGGAAAGACCTGTCTCCCGTCTTGCTATACTCATAGCCCTAAACTGAGATGTGGATGTTCAAAAGAGAAATCTGGTGTTCAGTGCTTATTTGGTTACTTAAGAAAACAGCATAGAATAAGTTGTTAGTGCTGCCTCTCAATTTGTATATAAGCATTTTAGAACATCAAGCAAAAACATAATTCCCAAGATAAAACTTGGGAAAGAGGAGCCCTAAAAATGACTTTTTTGTCTTCATGTGTTTAAGATCTATTACATGAAGGTGTTTTTTTTTTGAATTTCAAAATTAACCAAAATAAGAATAGTTTAAGGGGAAAAATTAATAATAAAATCACATTTAATTGAAAACATAAATAAATGGCAGGTCTTTCTATCTATTGTTAGCTTTTCATAAACAAACTGAAAGATTTTCCAAACCAATTTTTAAGACAGAGTTCCACTTTATTTGTATTAATTTCCATAGTGAACTAGGCTATGATATCCAAATTTAGTGCTTCCCTAAGGCGATTTTTCATGTGCTGCTCCACCCCCTTTTTCTTGGGTATTAATTTATTGGTCGAGTGTTTTATCTTTGGAGCTCTTGTGTTATGTGCATTCACGCACTTTCTCTCTCATATCTCTGTCCAAAGTGAGGCTCTCTGACTCCCCTCGGTGAGGGATGCTCTTTAGTGCCTGGTTAATTTGGGATCCCTAAGCTCATGGCACACTCTTCCCAATATTGCTGCCAAATCCTTTCAGTGACTCAGCAGGAGCTTGTCATTAGCAACATTCTTGTAGAAAGTAAAAATTAAGCAGTCTTGGAAAGCAGAGTGCTAGTGTACCATGCATGTGTAAATCTTTGGGAGCAATAAACAGAGTCTCCTGGTGGGTTGGGGGTGAAGGTCCTCAGCTGACACCACCCTTTCTTTGAAGCAACTAACAAGTTCATTTCTCAAAAGGAGTTTAAAATAATGACTGCAGTGAAAAGGGCCCTTTGTGTTATTGAAAATACAATCTGTTTCCAAATCTTACATTTGTTTACATAATGTATAAACCATTTGATAGATAAAGGAGAAGGCAGATGGAATTCAAAATAGCAGCTTTATTTTTGGTAAAACCTGGGTCAGAGAATACAGCTTTAAATATGTGGCTTGTCAACACTGCCCTCCAGAATAAGCTCATCTCTCCATCCTTCCAACGGCCCTAACTCCCCCCCCCCCCGCCCCCGCCCCCGCTCACCCACTAAACCCTCAGCAGAGCTGAAAACTACAGGACTCCCTTGCAGGGGCAGAGTCTTCCCTGGCAGACTTCACAGAGGGGGAAAGATGTCCAGAATTCAGCTCTTTGCAGTCAGGTGAGCCCCAAATGCAGAGCCACCCATGTCTAGCCTTCCCCAGAACCTTCACATCAAGCTCACCACTGAGATGGGTCCTTCCTCCCTCTTCAGAATGAGGAGTGGGAGAGACAGGAATGTGTTTCACATTAAAGGATGGAGAATAAGAGAGTCCAGGCCTTGGGCAGATGTTGATCTGATGGGAAAATACCTCTTGAGTATAAGAATTGATTGAGGGAGTTGAGGCTAAGTGGATGGGGACTGTTAGAACAATGGATACTTAGGGAGATCTAGAACTCACTGACTTTTATTCCTTTCACTACTGACAATCCCATAAAGACACTGGGGGATTTTTTTTTTTACTTAAATAACTAAATTTCTGGTCCAGAAGCAGAGGAAATGAAAAAGGAGAGCACTAAACTTCATGTGGAGGAGAAGGGAAAGGGCTGACTAAACTAGCAGGTTAAGGGCAGTCCCACGTGCACGTGTGGTATATAGAATTCGGGAGGGTTACCTTGGGAGCGAGCTATCCCTGCCCCAGGCCACACCACACAGCCCAGGGTTCCAGTGCCAGGAAGATAAATCCCCATAACTTCTGACTGCAAAAACCAGTGGGGTTGGAGCAGAGGGAGAAACTGCTGGATTTTCAGGAGACTCCACTTAAAGGCCCCACAAGGACTTAAAACATAGGCAGACCCACCCACTCTGGGATTCAGCACCAGAAGAAAAGCTCAAAGGGTGCCAGTTGCACAGGGTGAATGCCGGGCAAACATCCAGAAGCCAGGCAGCAGCATCGTCCCCTCTCCAAGCCCTCCTCCAACACAGAGCCACAAAGTGATGAAGCAAGATGCCCCGCCTTGGCGATTAACTAAGGCTCTGCCCACATAATTTACAGGTGCCTTTTCTATAATAGGCCACACTCGTAAGATGGAGAGTCAAAACAGCCCTACTTAATACACAGAAACAATCACAGGAAGGCTGTCAAATTGAAAAGACAAAGAAATATGGCCCAAATGAAAGGACAGAACAAAATTCCAGAAAAAGAACTAAATGAAATAGAGATAGCCAACTTATCAGATGCAGAGTTTAAAACACTGGTGATCAGGATGCTCAAAGAACTCACTGAGTATGGCAACAGCATAAAAAAGACTGAGGCAGAAATGAGGGTTACACTAAGTAAAATAAAGAAAAATCTACAGGGAACCAACAGTGGAGGGGCTAAAGCTGGGATTCAAATCGACGATTTGGAACATAAGGAAGAAATAAGCATTCAACCAGAACAGAATGAAGAAGCACGAATAAAAAAAATGAGGCTAATATAAGGAGCATCTGGGACATCTCCAAAAATACCAACATCCAAATCATAGGGTTTCCAGAAGAAAAAGAGAAAGAGCAAGAGATTGAAAACTTATTTGAAAAAATAATGAAAGAAAACTTCCCTAATTTGGTGAAAAAAATACACATACAAGTTAAGGAAGCACAGAGAGCCCCAAACAAGTTGGACCCAAAGAGGATGACACCAAGATACACCATAATTAAAATGTCAAAGGTTACAGATAAAGAGAGAATCTTAAAAACATTAAGAGAAAAGCAGAGTTATCTACAAAGTAGTTCCCATAAGACTGTCAGCTGATTTCTCAAAAGAAACCTTACTGGCAAGAATTATTTGAAGTGATGAAAAAGCAAGAACATAAAACCAAGATTTACTCTATCCAGCAAAGCTATCATTTAGAATGGAAGGGCAGATAAAGTGCTTCCCAGACAAGGGAAAACTAAACTAGTTCATCATCATCAAGCCATTTTTATATGAAATGTTAAAGGGACTTATTTAAGAAAAAGAAGATCAAAACTATGAACAATTAAAATGGCAACAAATTCACAAGTATCAACAACTGAATCTAAAGAAATGAACTAATCAAACAAGCAGAACAGGAACAGAATCATAGATTTGGAGATCATTTGGAGGGTTACCAGCTAGGCGGGGGAAGAAGAATAATGGAGGAAAATGTACAGGAATTAAGAACCATAATTAGTAGGTACAGATTGTTAGGGGAATGTTAAGAACAGTATAGGAAATGGAGAAGGCATAGAACTTATATGCATGACCCATGGGCATGAACTTAGTGGGAGATTGCTGGAGGGAATGGGGGGTACCAGGCCGAGGAGACAAAGAGGGAAAAATTGGGACAATTGTACCAGCATAATCAATAGAATATATTTAAAAAAAAGAAACAACCAATCCATGCAAAAGCAGGTGGAACAACAAGTTGATATTTCTCTCTCTCTCTCTCCCCCTTCTCTAAAATCATTAATTTCTTAAAAGAAAAAAAACCAAACAGGTTAAATTTATAAAGCTCTAGCTGAGTTTTCATGAAAGGAATAGGGGACATCATGATCAAACTGTATGTAAAAGCCTATCCCAATAGTGGGAGGAATTCAGAAGTTAAGGAAAGACAATGTTCATGGGTGAGAACCTGACAAAGGTGTTGATTTTCACGAAGTTTTCTAGAAGGGCAACTACTTCAGCCTATTTGGGTTTTTCAAATACCAAAAATTCCTAGCAAACAGGAACAGACTACTTTAGTTTATGACAAAGGAAAATGAGCAAAAATAAAAAATAATATCTCATTGAAGTGTCTTGACACATTTACATAACAATGCTGCCACTACTACTTATTACTATTTGTTATTATTTTTATTATAACTGTTCCTCATATCCATCCCCTTTTCTTCATCTGCACTGTCCTTGCATAATTCCTGGGGCCTTTGATTGTTCATGCTCTGTTGATTGCCTGGCTTCATCTCCCATCCCCCTCACACCAGCCACACTTCAGTCATGCCAGCCTACCAGCATAATGTCTTCCCCCTATTATACCAAGTTTTTTGTCTCCTGGAAAGCAGCTCCCTCACCTCAACCTTGTCATGCCAATATACTTCAACTCTTCCTAAAAGACTTTGCTGAGACATGATTTTCTCTGCGTGCACCCTTCCCCCATTTAAATCATCATCTTTCGTGTTTCCATAGTGCCTAATATTTAAGGCACTTAGACTTAAGGTGGCCAAATAATTTGTCAGCCAAGCTGGGGCACTTTTAAGAATGAAAGAGGATGCTATTAATATTGATAACTGCACCAGAGCAATAGACATAAACCAGGAATGCCCCAGGCAAACCAGAGTGTATGGTTACCTTACTTACCCTTACCTTGCTGTAATGATTGTTCACATTTCTATCATCCCCTGCCCTCACAAACAAGCACATGTACACAGGCAGAGAATCCTGGCAAGGTATGGGCCTCAGCATCTAGTATAATGACTGCTGCCACATTAATTGATTGATTAATTAAATCATGGGAATATTGTTGGAGGGGAACATTCTAGACTAGTAAAATGTCATAAACAAAAGGAAATGGGAAGGGATGTTTGCAAGAAAAGCAAGGAAGCCAGTCTGGGTGAAATGGATGTCTGGAAATTGAAATATAATTTGGGAAAAGATTATGGAAATTGATTGTTAGGCAAGAAATTTCCAACAAAGTGGAGGGACAGGGCAAGGTTTAAACATAGAGGAATGGCATGAACAGTAACTGATAGTTGTATGTAAGATGAATTGGGGGGAGGGAAAGGCAGGGAGGACTGCAGAGGCTAGATAAGAAAAATGAAATTATGAATGCCCAGACTATTACTCTTTGTCATTTAACCTTTTATACCTTATGAAAGTGTCATGACTCTTCAGATAGCAAGTGACAGAAATTAACCTGGTTTAACCAAACAGGAAAATTTATCAGCTTAGCTAATATAAATATACAGGCATTGCTAAATTCAGCTTCTCAAACAGTGATATCTCATCAGGAATGTTCTCACCATCTCTTGGTTCTGCCTCTTACTATACAGGATTTGTTCTCAGTCAAATTCTCCCGGAATGGTCACCAGTGACTTTCAGTTTAGCAATGCCAGTTCAACGAGACCACTTTACCAATAGTTCCAGCAAAAATCCTGAGGGATATTCTCATTGGTTACCCATATATCCCCAATAGGGGCTATTGGGGATGTCATGCACTGACTGGCCAATACTTGGTCATGTGCCCACACCAGATGATGGAATCAGTTTCATCCAACCAAATGAACAGAGTGTGTGTGGAGGGGGTGGGGATGTGGAGGAGGGCTGAGAATGGAGGCAAGGATAGCTTACTTAAATGAACTTGTTTAAGAAGAGAAAGAATGGTTATTGGAAAACAAACACAATAAATTTCCTCTACATAAAGTCTATGGTGCTATTTCTTAGTTTGCAGATAACATTGAGTTCTAGAGCATGAAAATCAAATCAGAGAAATAAAGTTTTCAAGAAGAAACATAAAGTGATGAGTTTCTAAACGAGCAAGAAAAATCTGTACTCATTCCAAAATAACCTACATTATATTTATTTAAGATATTTAAAATATGAGATAAGATATGAGCCTCATTATGTTCAATTCAATGAATGTTTTTACATATTATGATACCAGACACATGCTAATTAACCAAACAAAACAGAAATTATTTCACTTTTTTTCAGTCATACTTATAGATACAACAGTATAGGAAGTTCTGATTACTAATCTTTGAAGAAATCCTAATGGAGTCAGAGGAAGGCTGAAAATGGTGATTAAAATGGCTACATCTTTGTGGGAATTCTTAAAATAGGTTTATTGAGAAACCAATTGATAAACCTCTTAATTCTGAAATGATAGGACCTATGGGTTTGAAAAACACATATAAATGTGTTTGTAGAGTTGGTAGCATAATTCTGAGAACACTATAAATTAAATATGAATTTTCCATGAAATTTACATTCTGAATGATGGGTTTAATAGTGCTCAGAACATAAATCCTGAAGAGAGATAAAAAAATTCAACTAACTTTAAATAGATTTTAGATAACAAAGGTGTATATAAAGAATAATTGTATTTGGATTTAAGTTATACATACCTGTATTCATTTATGTATATTTGTACATAATATGAATAAAATACTGCATCAAATGTAGTGAATATTAAGTGTTGGTAGGATTTAGTACAAGTTTAGTTTTCTTAGTTGGATTTTTTATGATTTCTAGGGCAAATGTATATTACTTTTATTTATTTTTTCTTTTTTTTATTTATTTTTTTATTGATTATGCCATTACAGTTGTTCTATTCCCCTCCTTCATTCCCCTCCACCCTACCCCCCATCCCCACCATTACCCCCCCTTTAGTTTATGACCATGTGTCTCAAGTTCTTTAGATTCTATATTTCCCCTACTATTCTTGCCCTCCCATCTATTTTCTATCTACTGTCTATGCTACTTATTTTCTGTACCTTCTCCCCCCTTCTCCTCCTCCCACTCCCCTGTTGCTAACCCTCCTTGAGATCTTCATTTCTATGTTTCCACTCCTGATCTAGCTGTCCTTTTAGTTTGCTTTTGTTTTAGGTGTGGTTGTTAATAACTGTGAGTTTGCTGTCCTTTCACTGTTCATGTTTTTTTAACTTCTTTTTCTTAGATAAGTCCCTTTAACATTTCATATAATAAGGGCTTGGTGATGATGAACTCCTTGAATTTGATCTTATCTGAGAAGCACTTTATCTGTCCTTCCATTCTAAATGAAAGCTTTGCTGGGTAGAGCAATCTTGGTTGTAGGTCTTTGGATTTCATGACTTGGAATACCTCTTTCCAGCCCCTTCTTGCCTGTAAGGTCTCTTTTGAGAAATCCACTGACAGTCTGATGGGGACTCCTTTGTAGGTGACTGTCCCCTTAGCTCTTGCTGCTTCTAGGATTCTCTCCTTCATTTTAATCTTGGCTAATGTAATGATGATGTGCCTTGGTGTGTTTCTTCTTGGGTCCAACTTCTTTGGGACTCTCTGAGCTTCCTGGATTTCCTGGAAGTCTATTTCCTTTGCCAGATTGGGGAAGTTCTCCTTTATTATTTGTTCAAATAAGTTTTTCATTGGTGGCTGTTCCTTTCCCCCTTCTGGTACCCCTATAATTCGGATGTTGGAGTGTTTAAAGATGTCCTGGAGGTTCCTAAGACTCTCCTCATTTTTTTGAATTCTTGCTTCTTCACTCTTTTCTCTTTGGCCATTATTTGGTTTCTTCTGGTCCACTCCATTGATTTGAGTCCCAGTTTTCTTTTCATCGCTATTGGTTTCCTGTGCAATTCCATTCATTTCAATTAGTTTCGCCTTCATATGTTTGTCTAATTTGTGGCTGTAATGAACCAGTTCTGTGAGGATCCTGATCACCAGTGTTTTAAACTGTGCGTCTGAGAGTTTTGCTATTTCTTCATCGCTTAGATATATAGGCTCTGGGGCTTTGAGATCTTCTTGAGCTATTTTTGGTCTGTTCACGCCCGTTAAGTACGAAGAGTGGAGCCTTGGACTCCCAGGTGGCTAGGTTGTGACGCTGTATGTGGGGGTGGGGTCAGAGTGGGGAAATGGCGGCCCCCTCTGCTGTTTCGCGCCACTGGGTGAGGAGCAGAACCTTAGGTGGTTTACCAGGGCGGGGCCACTTCGGTCACTGGGTTATGACGCTGTATGTGGAGCCGGGGTCAGAGCTGGGAAATGGCGGCCCTCTGCTGCCGCTCACCACTTGCTGCTGCTCACCGCTTGCTGCTGGGGCTGCTGGCTCTCGTCCAATCGCCCACTCCCTCCCTTATCTATCCACACACGAATGCGTGACCACAGTCAACCCGCAGCCCTGCTCCCTCGCAGTTTCCCCGGGGTCGCTTGCTGAGTTGCCCACCAGGTCCAACCCTGCATCTGGATTCTGCATGCCTGAGTCCATCTGACCGAGTTTTCCTATGCAACCACGCTCTACCAGCTGCTGGTTTCGCCCCTCTTACCGGTCAGGCTGAAGAATTTGTTGTTATCAGACTTTCGAAAAGTTCAATTTTCTGTGTTCTGGCTGTGTTTTCTGTTGCTAATATTTAGTTGTCTCTAAACTTGGTCATGTGAGGAAGCAGGGCATCTCCACCTATGCCTCTGTCTTGGCGGAAGTCCCAAATGTATATTACTTTTAAATGAAAAAAGAAATCAAAAACTTTTCTTAAAGAGAAAAACATTTTAACATAGAAGGAAACTAGTATTGTTCTTTGAAGTGATGTCATTGTGGTCTTTCTCACAGTTTTTCTTCTTCATATATCCATGTATATCTCAGATAAAATATTGGGTTAGATGGGCCATTGGTCTCAAAGAATGTGGCTTTTCTTTTATTATTGATCAAATACATTTTCACAGCATTATGCTAGGGTGAGTGATATAAATTTAATCACATTTACTGATACCTGTCTTACTAAATTATTTTTATTCTTTTTAAGAATGCACCTTTCAAGAACAAAATTCTGATGCAGAAAATAATATGAGACATGCATCTAGCTTGGTGGAAGCCATCTTTAAAGTACTATACTATTGCAATTTTTCTCCACAAATATTTGGAAATGTTTTTGTGAGCTACATGGAAGAAGAGCAATTATGGGACTTTTTATATAACATTCCAGGTATGAAAAATTTATAATTTTAAAAGAAGCATTATAAAGATAGCTAAATATATCATTAAAGGTGTTTTAAACGTTTTATCAGTATCGGTTTTGCAGAGTCTCTTCTTTGTAAAAGTTTATCTTACATTTTCTTACTATCGAAGGCTTCTTTTAAAAGTAATTAGCTATTAGTTTCTATCAAAATTTAGTATACTTGGGACAAACGAGGTGACAGGAGGTTGAGGGGGAAATGATGTAATTCAGATTTTCTTCATTATTATTAGGAAGTATTTTCTCATAAAAATTAACTTAATATTTGCCAGAGATTATGTTCACTATTGAACAAAAAGACATTAGTAAGATGTGAAAAAATATTTTGCGATTCTTGGGTGCATTTACTCAATGAAGTGGTGGACAAAACTACTGGTGAATTTTCTTCAAATGCAAAACATATTTGTTGTGATGACCATGGTGCCTCTCTCTACAAGGCATCTTGTCATTCCTTTGGGGACTGTATGTTTTCCTCTGTGTATTGTTCTGCTTACAGCATGAGCAAATGTTAAAGACAGAGCAGGCTACCTATCTGAATAGGCAGTGCTCACGGGTTGCCCCACCTTCAGGGCGAGGTACAAAGATTCTCACATTGTTTCCCTACCTTTAAATCTCTGTATTTAATATCCTTAGAAAACAAAGGATGAGAAGTTAGTGGTTTCCTGTTAGTCTATTAACCATTTATATCATTTACACTAGGCTTTCAACCTATAAGCTTTCTCCTACACTGTTTTGGAACTGCCATTTCCATAAAATATTTTCTGGGATCCATATTTTAAAACTCTAACTGGATCACAATTGTGGTTTCACTCTTTTGGCTATCCTTTAGACTCTACTTGAATATCTTTTTATCTATTTTAAAGTCATATTATATCTTTTCTTATTCATTATCTCTGCAAAATAGCAATAGATAACTGTAATGATTTCAAAAATCCAAATCCGTCACATAAAGATTCTGTAATAATTATCTTCTTTTAAAGTTATATCTCCCAGTTTTCATGCATTCTCTCATTGCTCCTGCTTTAACCAAAGGGGGGTAATTTTCCAGTTAATTATAATGAATTACTTCTGATGTGGACTTGACTGGACTGAAAGAAAAACAATTTTGAAAGCCCCTTCAGCCCCTGCTGGTTTTAGTTGCTTGCGGTGAAATAAGAGCAGAATCCTCTCACAAGATTGTAAGGAATTGGTGACTCAAATGCTTCAACCATTATTTATCCTTCAACTCTTAAGTTCTTGAACCACTTGACACTCAGCACAAAACAGTCCTGAAAATGACCTAGAAAGTGTCAGTGGACTTCAAGTGCTGGCACGAGAAAGCAAAACTACTACTCAATCCTAACTAGGCTTCTCTCCAGACTTCGAGTAAATCCTCCTCCATAAGCTCAGACGAGTCTCTTCAGACAGGTATTGTACATATATAGAGAGCCCAAATTGTGTAGGGAGTCTCAAGGAAGCAAAACTTCAAATTGGTGAAATGTCCTTGGTCTTCATATGAGTTGTTTTTACACATATGTATGTATGTCTGTGTGTGTGTGGTTGCTCCAGAGTTTATAGTATATATCTTTAACTCATCAGTTTACCTTTTAATAATAATATAGCTCTTCACAGCTAATGTAAGAACTTTATAATGAAATATTTCTATTTATTCTTACCTATCTTTTATGCTAGAGTTGCCAGGCATGTTATTTTTACTAATGTTATAAACCCCACAATTCATTGTTTCATTTTTGTTTCAGTCAATGATATTTTAAAGAAATTAAAAATGAAAAGAAAGTCTTTTACATTTATTCCTATATTTAGCATTTCTGGTACTCTTATTGGTGTAGATCTGAGTTTCTAGCAGGTATTATTCTCTTTCTATCTGAAATACGTCCTTTAACGTTTCTTGTATTATGCATCATCTGCTATCAAGTTATGCTAGCTTTTGATTGAATAAAATAAGTACTTAGCCTTTATATTTGAAATATTTTTATTAGATATAGAATTCTGGGTTCAGAGGTTTTTTTCTTTTCTTTTTTCATTCAGCACTTTAAAGATATTCTATTATTTTCTGGCTTGTATAGTTCCTGATGATATATCAGTTAATATTAAAGTGTCTTTCCTTTTGTATAATGTGTCTTCTTTTTTGTGGTTGATCTTTAATATTTGCACCTTTATCACTACTTTCCAACAATTTGATATCATTGTACCTTATTTTACTTCTCTTATATTCACTCTGCTTAGGGTTTGCTGAGCTGCTTTGTTCTGAGGATGTTTACTTTTTATCATATTTGGAAACATTTCAGCCATTCTTGGGATGGTTTATCTTTTGTCCCCTCTACCACCACTTTTTTCTGTGACTCCCATTGCAGGAATACTAGACCTTTTGATATTTTCCACATGTCACTGAAGCTCTGTTCTTTGTGGATTTTTTTGTTATTGTTGTTTATTTTCTGTTTTTTTAGACTTCTTCTTCTTTGTGTTTTGGCTTGGATACTTCCTATTATATCAATTCAGTGGCTGTTTCTTCTTCAGTTTCTAAATTACTATTCAGACCATCTAGTAAATTATTTTCTTTTTAAAAATATATTTTATTGATTGTGCTATTACAGTTGCCCCTTTTTTCTTCCTTTATTCCCCTCTGCCCTGCACCCCCTTCTCCCACCAGTTATCTACCTGCCCCCTTAGTTCATGTCGCTGGGCTGTACATGTTAGTTCTTTGGTTTCTCCATTTCCTATACTATTCTTAATGCCCCCCCACCACTGCTAGCTATTTTGTACCTACAATTTATGCTTCTTATTCCCTGTACCTTTTTCCCCATTCTCTTCCCACCCACTCCCCATGGACAACCCTCCATGTAATCTCCATTTTTGTGATTCTATTCTGGTTATTTTCTTAGTTTGTGTTTTTGTTTTTGTTTAAGTTCAGTTATTGATAGTTGTGAGTTTGTTGTCATTTTACCGTTCATATTTTTAATTATCTTCTTTTTCTTAGCTAAGTCCCTTTAACATTTCATGTAATAATGGCTTGGTGATGATGAACTCCTTTAACTTGACCTTATCTGGGAAGAACTTTATCTGCACTTCAATTCTAAATTATAGCTTTGATGGATAGCATAATTGTGGATGTAGGTCTTTGCCTTTCATGACTTTGAATACTTCTTTCCAGGCCCTCCTTGCCTGCAAGTTTCTTTTTGAAAAATCAGCTGACAGTCTTATGGGAAGTCCTTTGTAGGTAACTGTCTCCTTTTCTCTTGCTGCTTCTAAGATTCTCTCCTTCTCTTTCATCTTGGGTAATGTAATTATGATGTGCCTTGGTGTGTGCTTCCTTGGGTCCAACTTCTTTGGGACTCTCTGAGCCTCATAGACCTCCTGGAAGACTATCTCCTTTGCCAGACTTGGGAAGTTTTCTTTCATTATTTTTTAAATAAGTTTTCAATTTCTTGCTCTTCCTCTTCTCCTTCTGGCACCCCTATGATTCAAATGTTGAGACATTTAAAGTTGACCCGGAGTTTCCCGAGTCTCTCCTCACTTTTTAAAAATTCTTATTTCTTCATTCTGTTCTGGTTGGATGTTTATTTTTTCTTTCTGCTCCAAATTGTTGATCTGAGTCCAGGTTTTCTTTACTTCATTGTTGGTTCCCTATATTTTTCTTTATTTTACTTTGCATAGCCTTTACTTTTTCCTTTATTTTGCAACCATACCCAACCATTTCTGTGAGCATCCTGATTACCAGTATTTTGAAGTCTGCATGTGATAGGTTGGCTATGTCATTGCTCAGTTCTATTTTTGGAGCTTTTATTTGTTTTTTCATTTGGGTCATGTTTTTTTGTCTTGGCACCCCTGTTATGTTGTAAGGGGCAGAGCCTTAGGAATTTGCCAAGACAGGGCAACCACTTTGCTGCACTGTGGCACTGTATGTGTGGGAGGGGTCGGAGAGAGAGCAATGTTGCTTGCCTTGGCTCTTGGCCAGCTTTGTCATTTTCTCCACTACCCACAAGCAAACTGGGCCCTTCTGGTGCTGATTCCCAGGTGGGTGGTTTTGTGTACATTCTGTGACCCTGTGGGTCTTTCCAGTGAACTATCTGGTGAGGCCAGAAGATATTCCTGCCACCCCAACCCCCACAGGTTTTTTTTCAATCAGAGGTTTTGAGGCTTTATTTCTCCACATTGGAGCCCTGCGTTTTGCAGTCTGTCTCACTCTCTAGTTGTTCCTCCTGGTTTATCCATACACAAATGTGGGACTGCCTGCTCTGCCAGCCGCTGCCTCACTCACCCCAGTCCTCCAGCCACCGTCTTGCTGTGAGTCCTCTCTCACCTAGCTGCCTGCCTCCACCCCTCCTACAGATCTGAATGAATGTTTCTTCTTTAACTCCTTGGTTGTTGGACTTCCATAGTTTGATTTTCTGGCAGTTCTGGTTATTTTTTGTTTAATTGGTTGTTATCTTTCTTTTGGTTGTGCTAGGAAGCAAAATGTATCTACCTATGCCTCCATCTCAGCCAGAAGTCTGACTTCACTTTTGTTGGTTTTAACTGAGCATTTTATATGATTTTATTTTTTGTCTTTTCATGTCATATCGGTTATACTTCTTTTTTTTTTTTACTTTTTAAAAAGTATGTTGCTTTAGACATTGCAGCATATATATAGAGAGAGTGTGAAATTAATCCAAGTTCACTTTGTTTCTTAAATATGTTTTTTTGGTTTTGGAAAGAGAAAAAGGAAAGAAGAGAGAGAAATAAAAATCAATATCAGAAAGAAACATCCGTTGTTTGCTTCCCATATAACCTACAACCTAGGCATGGGCCCTGATAGGGAATTGGGATGTTGCTCCAACCAACTGAGCCACACTCTCGAGGGCCCAAGTTCACTTTCAAATACTATAATACTTCACAGTTGTGTGAGTATCTTATAATAACAAAATAATTCTAATTTCTCCCTTCTGTGGCATTACTGTTATTCATTTCACTTATAAATAAAAATACAGAAGTATACTCATATATATGCTCATATATATAACATATGCATGAGTTAATACATTGTTGGTATTATTATTCTGAACAAACTTACCTGTTAGATCAATTATGAATAAGAAAAAGGTTTTAATTTTACCATCACTTATTTATTCTTCAATGTTCTTTCCTTATGTAGATATGAGTTTTCGATCTATACTATTTTCTTTCTCTCTAAAAAAATATCTTAACATTTCTTGCAAGGCAAGTCCACTGATGTCAAATCCTCTCAATTTTTGTGTGTTTAACAAAGTATTTCTCCTTTACTTTTGAAGTATAATTTTGTGGGAAATAGAATTCTAGGTTGACTGTTTTTCTTTCAATACTTTAAGTTTTACTTTACTCTTAATAGCATTGTTTCCGAGAAGTCAAATGTAATTTTTCCTCTGTTTCTCTAAATGTAAGGTGTGTTTTTTGATATGGCTTCTTTCAGGACTTTTTCTTTATGTTCAATTTTCCAATAGTTTGAAGATAATATGCCTAAGGTATAATTTTTTAATTATTTATCCTCTTTGTGTTCTCTTAACTTTCTGGGTCTGTGGTTTGTCTTTAACATTAATTTGGGAAAAGTTCTTTTTTATTGTTGTTTTAAATATTTCTCCTGGTTTTATTTACTCTTTTCTCTCTAGTATTCCCATTATATGTATGTTACACTTTTTGTAGTTGTCCCATAGTCCTTTAATAGTTTGTTCTGGTTTCTTTTTTCTAGTCTTTATTCTCTTTGCTTTTCCATTTTGGAGGTTTTTATTGAGACATCCTTAAGCTCAAATATTCTTCCACCAGCCGTGTTCAGTTTACTAATAAGCTGTCATTTTTGTTACATTGCTTTTGATGTATAGTATTTGGGGGGTGTTTCTTAGGGCTTTCATCTCTGTATTTACATTGCCCATTTGTTCTGTTATGCTATCTATTTTATCCATTCGCACGTTTATCATATTAATCATAGCTGTTTTAAATTCCTGGTCCGATCATTCTACCATCTTTGCTATATCTGTTTCTAATGCTTGCTCTTTCTTTCAAATTTTGTGTTTTGCCTTTTAGTATGTCTTATAATTTCTTTTTTTTTAAGCTGGACAATATATAATGGAAAAAGGAACTGCTCTAAATAGGTCTTTAGTGATATGGTGGAGATGTGTTGGTGGAGGGTAAGCTATCTATGGTCCTATGATTAGGTCTCAATTTTTTAGTGAGCCTGTTCCTCTGGATGGTATACTTCACAAATGTTTATCAATGTTTTCCTTCCCTCTTAAATAGGAGAGTATGGCTAGAGTGGGCATTTCCCTTCACCTAGGCTCTGAAAAGTTAGGCTCTGAAAACCCCACTGAGTTAGGCTTTGTTTTAATAGTTTCTCCTGGGGGCAGGCCTTAAGAAGAATAGAGAGTGCTTCAGCCTATTTCAAAGTGTTTCTTTTTTCCTCCCCATGCGGGAAGGGAAGCGCTACGGGATTTTTCTCTGAAATTTACTGTGGGAAACTAGTGGAGCTCCTGGAGGTAAAACTCATAAAATTGTGGCAGCCCCAACCCCCAAGCCAGGTACTTCTGGAGTTCTGACCTCCGACTCGTCTGCACCAGTTCGTCAATTACAGTTGAGATTGTCCCACCCTGGCACTGCTTCTCCTGGTAGCTTCTGCTTGACCCTTTGCTCCAGTAAGACAATGACTGCCTGTATTTGCCTGTTTGTTCATTTTTTTCCTGTCTTCACTTCTCTTACATTTTCAAGAAGAGCTGTTTTTTCATTTTTTCAGCTTTTTATTTGTTGTTAGGATACAATAACCACTTCCAGGTTCTTTATATGCACAGTCAGAAATGAGAAGTTCTTGTCACTCTCTTTTTTCTATTCCCTCTTCTTCAATTTCTCCTTTTAAAAAATCTATATCTTATTTCTACTATTGGCATCTGTAGCTATTGCTTAAATTTCCCCACAGTATGTCTCTCAAGATGTATCAGACCCTGAATCAAGAGAATACTATGCAGCCCAATATTATAACATTTTAAGAAAACTCTTATCTTAGGCAATAATAGCAAATATATGCACAATGCCTACTATGTGCCAGTTATTTTACACAAATGAATTTCTATACATTTTAAGTAATTATTTGAGATAGAGCCATTATTTTCTATTTTCAGTATCTTGATTTTATTTTAAAAGGAATAAACATACTCTTTTAACAATGAGAAATAGAATTTCTGAATTTCTAGAATTTTTAGATACCTGAGATTATTTTAAATCCATGCATCCAGAGTTGAACCAAAATGTATATTAATTATTAATACAGAAAGGGGGGTTCTTTATTTCTTTCAATGAATTAAAGTCTTGAAACATCATTAAAAAGACAGACAGCTTACCTAACTGATAATTGTGCCATGTTAAAAAATTTTAAACTCTTGCTATTTGATATTACCATGATCCTCTTCACCATGGTCATTTTAACAATGGCTTGAGTAACTTGAGAAATGTCAAGCTTGAAATTTGAAGGAGGAAAAAAGCATATGGATACTTTTGTATCCTGATTCAAGTGGTGGCCCCAGGACTTTGCAGTTACTTTTTAAAAACTTGTATTGCATTTATCATATAATATCATAGTAAGTAATAGAAATTATCAGAAATATGGCAAGCTGGAAGAAAGAAGGAAGGAAAAAAGGCAAGGCTAGAGGGAGAAAGGGTGGAAATGCTGGTAGAAAAATTTTAAAAAGTAAAGGAAGAGGAGAATTATCATTAACATTGTAGAATATATATTTTAAATTTTTATATGTGCATGTAGATATGTGTTTTTAAATAAAATTGCATGTCATACTCTTTTAACCCAGTTTTATTTTTATACTAAATAATATATGGCTTTATTGTATAGATGAATGCACCTTGGTTAATTAAACAAATTACCAATTACTAGACATTTAGATTATTTCCAATTTTTATATCCTTTATATAACCATAATTAACTTCTTAGGATAAAGTCTTAGAGAAGGATAAATAGATTAACAGGTAAGTAAAATGTTAGAGCTTTTGATATTACTGCCAAATTGTCATCTATGGAGGTCACATGATTTATAATTTTACCAGTAGAGTTCCAAACTACTAGCAAATACAGTATTTCAGTGTTAATTTCCATTCCCTTTATTATCAAGAAGAATTTTTAAATGTTTATGAACTGTTTATAAGTAATATGATTTCTAGGGTAAAGCCGCTCTCCTTTCCTATAGTTTTACACTAGATCATTAAGAAACTGATTTCCAATTGAATCAGCACAAAATTTTGCCAGATTCTGCTAACTGTAATGTACTGTCTGCTTTTGAAGTCTCAACATGCATGGAGTCCGAGCTAGAGGTCATTCGATGCTTGAGATTGGCACTGACCGACGCTGTCAAGGACATTGTAGAGCAGATAATATCTGTGATGACCTCTGGGAGACACAGTGAAACAAGCCTAAACAAGCCTGGCATTCCTGAACGTTTGCGCGAGAGCATTCCAAAAGAATGGAATTATACTCCCAAAGAAATCAAGAGGAAAGAATCAAGCAAAGGTATATATCTGTTTTTCTGTAAGGAAGCATCCCTGAAGAAGCAATTTTCTATAATATGGGATCAAGTAAAATGCTAAGAAGAATAAGACTTGCAAACAATATTAGTCTTGTTTTTACCATGTATACTTGGAACCCGTTATTTTCTTTACTAGCAGTCATATAATCAAGGAAACTAGAAATAAAAATGACTCAAATGGTCATTTGCTTTATTTAACTGCTGATTCCGAATTCTCTGCAATGTATTGTGTTCATGTTAGTGTTCACAGATTATTCACAGAATTTTGACTAATTTTCTTTGTCTATTGAGTGAAGTTCATATTCTCAAGAGGATTGCTGTTATATTCAGTTTAATTATTCTTTCCTTCAAGTTTTTCTCCTAAATGACCAATTGTAACTTTGTTTTCTCTTGTTAACACACCCATATCTGTGGCTTTTAGGTAAAAAATAGCACCCAATTTAGTAACCACATATTTTTCCGAGAGGGTATCTTTCTTCTAACAGGTATGGTTCTGAATTCAGTGCATTGTTCCTGCCCAAGGCAGTGCATCCGCCACGTGTATTTCAGAGCCATCATTTACTTATATTATTCACTTACTTTATTGATCAGCTCTTCTCATTTGAATGTTTATTTCTACCTAGATATTCCTACTTTCTGAGAAATTCACAAGATTCCTTTGAATGTGTATTATGTACTCATAAATCTTTAGAATTTTTAAAGTCAAACCTGTACTTTTCATAGTCATCCTTTTTTTGACAATTATTTAAAACATTAACAGGTGCTTGCCATTAATTGACTTTTTAAAAAAAGTTGTAAACTTTTATTACAAATTAAAAATGAGCTTCTTAAAAATCTCAACTTGATTAGACAATAAACAATTTAAAAATCTTTAAATGTATATTGAGAAAAAAACCCAGGCTTTTAAAAACACATTTGTCATTTCCCAAATGAGGCAATTTTAGGTAAAGTTAACACCCCCGTGCTACACAGGTAGTTCCAGTCATCTTGTCAGTGGGCAAACAGCAAGCACTTAAGGTCTTCAGCTCCAGTCTTCATTTCTTGAACAACCAAACAGCAATATATCCATCAATCAAAAAGCCATGTATGTTTTTTTTACTAATTCTAAAGAAACTGTCCACAGTAAAATTCTCCAGCTCAACCCACTGAAGTCAATCGAAGGGACTAGCCTTTCTTTCATCCTTCTTCATGAAGGTCCTAAATGATGTGGCTCTCATCCAACAACCTGGTATTACAAACTCAAATCAATTACCTATCTGTGACCTTTCACAGTAATATTTTAATTCTGTCCAAGCCTTATTAAACTGCCTTTGAATCTAGGAAAGCCATTTAATTGAAATTGGAAAATGTCAGCTTTTCATTACTTAAGTTCTTCCTTGTCTGAGTTGTTGCCATCACTGCTTGTTCTAGCTTTTGGATATTTCACAGATTTTGAGCAATTCAGGAGGCATGATCTATAGTTAACATGTCATGTCATAGGATTAGCACTGTTTTGCTTGTGGGTTTCAAGTTTTCTATTCGTAAACAGCATTGCTTTATAAAAGCATTTTGGAATTCTTCCGTAACATTCCAAAGAGTCTGTTTCCAAAAAAAGTGCTTACTTTGTACATACCAGCACTACCAGACAAAAAATCTGAGGTCAGGCTGCCTGCCACCAACAAATGATACTCGTGAAGCAGGTGCTGCTGCAAAAGAAAAGAAGTTTACTCAGGTGCCACACAACTTGGGAGAATAGTGAACTTCTGTCTCAAAGACCTTCTCCATCCTCCTGCTCGAGCCAGAGGTTCTTATAGGGATAGGGAAGGGAGTGCTTTTTCCTTTTTCCCATCCAATTATCTTTCCAGCTTTTGGCATGCTTGGGGCCCTATACATATTTCTAGCTCTTGGCGTGCTTGATTTAACAACCTCCCCCAGCCACCATCTTGACCAATGGGTGGACACTCCCCTGGCACTTGGTTTCATGGTAAGGCTAGTTCTTGTGCTTTTCCTTACTAATCTTTGTAAAATTATCACCAAGAGTCTAAGTACAACATTTCCACGATAGACAGCCATGAAGGGATGCCAACTCGCATAATTACATAAAAGTGAGTAGTGGAGAAAAGTGACTTCATAAAGCATTTTGTGTGTTTCTGGTGGATATGACAATAGGAGAATACCATTGTTTTTCATTTCTGTCCTCTTTTAGACTGATAGTGCTCAACCTTTATTTTCAGTGCAGTATAGAAGAAGGAAAGATAATATTGCTCTGGCCAGGTAGCTCAGTTGGTTAGAGCATCGTCCAGATATGCCAAGGTTGTGGGTTTGATCCCTGGTCAGGGCACATACAAGAATCAACCAATGAATGCCCAAGTACATGACCAACAAATCTTTCTCTCTTCAAAAAATTTTTGAAAAATTTACATGCCAGAAATTGTCACTTTTTCTTTCAATAGATATTTACTAAGTGAATTACTACCACCTCCCAGGCACTGGGGTTGAGGCCAGAGTTAAACTATAAATAAGATATCTCTTCTTGGTGCTTGAAGACTATTATAACTTTTCAAATGTACACAAGCACCTCGGGGGATATATAAGACAATTATTTGATGTGTGAAGAAAGGAAGAAAGAAAGGAAAGGAAGGGAAGGAAAGGAAAGGAAGGGAAGGGAAGGGAAGGGAGGGAGGAAGGAAGGAAGGAAGGAAGGAAGGAAGGAAGGAAGGAAGGAAGGAAGGAAGGAAGGAAGGAAAGAAGGAAGGAAAGAAGGAAAGAAGGAAAGAAGGAAAGAAATTAAGAAATTAAATCTCACTAAAGTTTCATATGGAGATCATCATTGGAATTCTCCATTGGTCTGTGTGTGAGCGAGCCTTGTGTTGGGAACAGTATTGTTGGGGCAGGGATAGATAGGGCACTTCAGTCTTTCATTAGCTTTTAGCATACAGTAATGAATCAAGGTTGGCATTTACATTTCAGAATATAGATTTAACAAAATTAATCACAAACACGCACAAGTGGCTTTAACGTACTCCTGTAAACCAACAAATCAACTGTAGTTTAAAACTAATACTGAAGTTCTGGGAAGTCACAGGCTAGACATACTCCCGTAACTCTGGGGATGCAAGGAAGAGCTAACGATGAGAAAGTGAAAAAGCTCCTATATTTCTAATCCTAACACGAGCTTTTCTCAGCCTATTATAAGGAAAAACAATAACCATCTCATCAGATTTGGCCAAAGGAAGAATTAAAAAAAGGAAATGTGTGGGAAAACTATTTGAAATGTGGCTTCCCTTACATTATTGTTAAACACCAGTCCTTCCTAAGTGCTGTACCTTGAGCTATTTATTACATAAAAATAGTTTCAAGTCATCTTGATTAGCAAAATATTTCAAAACCAAGCATTTAAAACATGAAGACAAACCTCCGTAATCATTTCCAGCAATGTTTTAAGTCAAGTGTATTTAATCCAGTACTTTGCAAAACTTGTTGAAATAATGATTCATTTTAGAGACCTTTTTTGCAGATTATGACTTATTAAGAGACAAGTAGTAGTTTAAGGGAATATTTGCTCTTGACACAGTGAAAATGACAGAACGTGGGAAACACGGTGGCAACAAACTGAAATGCACATCTTTATTTCAGCAAATACTGTTGTCAGCAAATTCTGTTACATAGAAAACACCGAAACTTTAAAGAAATAAATGTTACAATAAATTATACAAAGTAAGAGACTTATGGAATCGAGTTCACTGAAAGTTCAGATGTTTCTTATATCGATCAACTTAGGTATTTGCTCCTTTATTTCAAAGTGCAAGTTCTTTGATTTCTTTGACAACAATTAAATGAAAGATATACTGAAAAATATATTTTATTAATAGTAAGTTACTTTTCAAAGAAAAAGAATGCTTTGTGGAAAACTGTTGGAGTGAAGGCTGTCAGGGAAGCTGGGTTCTGCAGAGGACCCTGGAAGCTGGGTTCTGCAGAGGTAGCCCTGCAGGAGAGTGTGTTTGTGACGATGTTCTCATGCGGATTGTTGAGGAGGAGACTGATGGCAAAAACACATCAAGTACTGTTGGGAGTTGTGCAGGCAGTTCATTCTATAAAAAACAAAAATATTGTTTTTATCAAAGCCACTATTACCCTTAAAAATATTACAGTTGCCCACCAAAGAGCTTAGAAATAGAATTTTCCGACATGATTAAATCATTCCAAATAAGAGTTTAAGTGACTTTTGCACATTTGGCTTAAAAATACAAAAAATATTTTTCAATTTGTGTGCAAGAACAATTAATTGACATCCTGAATGGTGAATAGTTCTGTGTCAGATTTCAACAACAGCCTCTTCTTATTTGGTGGCAGAGATTGGAAAGCAAGTGCCCTGACTTCGCAAGCACAGTTCCTGGTCCACATATTCCACGTGGATCTGTTCCCCCTGTGACACCTATTAAAACCAAGTAGGGAAACAAACCAAACTTAGAATCTGACCTTTGAACCACTGTTTCATAGAGTGTTGCACACAGGTGTTAAACATAATGAAGCATATAAAATCATTTTGTTCTTACTCCATTTATTGTTGACATTTTATAACATTAATAAACAAAAATTTTAATCAATATTAAGACATTCTTTTGTCTTTACCTCATCCACTGTTAACTTCCTTTTTACTTATTTTATAATCTACAAAATATATTATAGTCAGAAGAAATGATAAATACATAAACATACATATCACATTTAATTTATTCTAAGTAATACAATTTTTTTCCACATCCATCAGCTCTGAACTTGGGATCTCTCTTATGATATATTACATATATATGGCTTAGATAGGAATCAGGTTATTTAAATAAAGACAGAAAAATAAGTGTATGGCATTCTTAAAAGATTCCTCCTGGTATGTTGTTAACATCATCATAGACTCAGAACCTCTGAGATTAGTAGAATGGATTTATCAATTTGTCATCTGCCTAATGGTTCTGATTGGAATTCACCTTAACTTTTAATGAAGTGTTGGGGATTTGAGTACCTGGTGTCCTCAAATTTCATAAAATATCACAAGTGCAGGTGTGAAGAGAATTGGTAATCTTTACCTGATACCTACTTAGATTGTTGACTATTACTCAGTGACTATTGTTTAACTACAGTGTCTGCAGTTAAACCCTCTCTAGGATCAACAGAATATAAGAAATAATCTTTAACTTAAATATCTGATAGTATAACGAAGAATATCAAATTGAGACACATAAAGGAGCATAAAACATATAAAATACTTTCAGAACACAGAGAAGAGGGGTCACAAAGGAGTCTCTTAATTTGCTTTATTTATATTTTAACCCTCATCTAAACAATTTAACTGAATTAAGATACTTATTGAGAAGCCATTTTTTACTGAGTACCCATCTAGGTGCTTTCCCATTTATTTTTTTATTTCAGAGAGCAGTTCTATGTGATCATTCAAATATATGTTGGACCCAGTTGGCAAACTTAAAAAGACTGCTCTAGTTAATTTTTAAAATGATTCTGAAGTTGTCTTGAAATTCTGGAGAGTCACACACTAGACATATGTTTCCCAAGAGCTTTGTACTTTTTTAGAGTGGTTGACTTCTTTCAATGTTGCAAATAACTTGAAAAATCTTTCACATTGTTTTATTAGTTTTGTTCAGTAAAAACAGTAAATGTGTTACTGAAGAACTCAAAACCATGTTCTATTGACTTCTCACTTAGTTCCAAGGTTTAATTTGACTTATGCACATAGAGGATTAAAACACAGTGCTTGGCTTGGCGGGATGCTCAAGAAGCAACAAGATTTTTCCCCTGCTCTTGAGGATCCTTTAGCCTAATGGTAAAGGCAACTCTTGAGGACATAGGTAACAATACAACATAAATAATAATATATGATAATACAAAATATGGTACAACATGAGAATATGGACGCCATTACCAAAATAGTCTTATAGACATGTTTAAATGAATTCATAGGAGGAGAAGACTTTGAAGCAAGAATTGAAGGATGTGGGTGACCCATGAAAAGAGAGCACATTCCCTGTGAGAATGCTGAGATATTCAGAAGCCTAAAGCGGGCCAAGCCAGTTTGTGAGGGAAACAATGAATTTGGTTTTAGCTATCCTGAGTTAATGATGACCAGGGCAGAGAAATGGAATACTCAACAGGGAGCTGACGTTTTAGTATTGCTACCCCAGGGAAAGGCCAAGGTTGAAGATTCTGGAATCATCTGGACAATGTTTCTCAACCAGGAGAAATTTTGCCCTTGGAGACATTGAGCAGTGCTTGGTTGTCACAGCCGAGGAGGGTGCTGCTGACATCTAGTGAGCAGAGGCCAGAGATCCTGCTAAAACATCCAGCAGTGCTCAGGGCAGCTCCTTGCAAGGACTATCCAGCCCAAAATGCCAACAGTGCCAAAGTTGGGAAACCCTGATGTAGAGAGGGAGTCAGTAGATCCTTCAGAGAAATAACAGCGAGCAAAGGAGAGTGTGTAGAATTGTGGGTCAATGCGCCATGGACTTCTTAGCAAATACCCATTTTTAAGAGTTGTTAGTAGGAAGTGGAACTAGCATAAGACACGGAGAAGCAAAGAAGAGTAATAGAGGTAACCATGAAAGTTTGTTCACTCGTTTTTTCAACAAGTACTTATTGAATAACTATTGTACATGATGTACCAAGTGCTGAGGATAAAGCAATGGCTTCATGGAGCTTAAAGTCTAGGAGAGGCTGACAGACAATGAACAAATGAGCTAATTATTAGGTGATACTAAGTGCTATAATAAAAACAACAAACTGAGGTCTAATGATAGGGAGGGAATTGGTCTGGGAAAGAAAGGGCATGAAAGTACTGCTGTAGCCCGATGGTGAAGGAAGGCTCTGTGAAGAGGTGATGTTTGGGCTAAGAACTAAAGGAAGAGGAGCCAGTCTTGGTCAGAGCTCAAATGATGCCGCCATGGACTCCAAGGGAGCAAGGGAATGGCTGGCAGAATTAAGGACCACAAAGAGGTCGAACAGCATTTCCTTGCTTTTGTTAGTTGAGAACATCTGAGCCCTTTAAACCTGCCGTCTTAATACATAACAATATATAAATAGTAATTCTGAATTTTCTAATCTTTATTTGTGGAAGAAAAAAATAAGTTTGACATTCGGGAATTGTAGGCAGTACCACAGGGTTCCCCAGTCGAGTTCTGCCGGAATATGTCAAGCTCTTCTCAACAATTTTCTCCACAAAAGTTAGACATCCCCACAGAACACTCCAAACAATGCAGTGATGCAACACAAATGCTAATATTAATCATACCTTTTCTTTCTTGTCTTCCCCAGGCGTCACAAGGCTTGCTGCTGAGGCAGTATCTATTGTAATCAGCAAGTTACCTACAGTGATTGCATGTTTGCCTCCCCCAATTAAACACTTCTTTTTTCTGTCTGAGAGAAAAATGTCAAAAAACTTTGTTGACTTGAAGAAAGCTAGCCTGCTCGTCTGGAACTTGATTGTAATTATATGTCGGATATTTGAGGATGGAAACACTGTGGAACTTTTAACAGGTGCCTCCCTTGACAGATGGAGGAAAGAGAAACTGGGTTTAATCTGTGCTTGTTTGGAGAGCATCATGCGAGAGCAGACAAGTAGCCTTCATCAAATGGCCCAAAAGGTCATTCAGAGCATCGAGCAGCAAAAACCCAACTGGATTAAATGCCAATTGCTGAAAGCAAGGAAATTGAGCACTGAATGGTAAAGCAATGTTTTTCTTTCACTAAATCTCATCAAATACATTCACAATAACAAAATCCCAATAAACAACAACAACCAAATAGTGTCAGATAAGTGGCAATAGTCGTTTTGGTAACTTCGTGGGAATTTGGATGCATATCAAAAAAGATAAAAATTGCATTAAAAACTGGGTTGTTAGATGTTTCTTGTCTTATTAAAATTTGAAACCCATTGATACACAGGAATATTATACTTGTTTGGTCACCACCATAAGGTTTCTGATGAAAAGGGTGGTGGTTAAACTCAGGAGAATCAGGTTTCCCTCCTTTTCAGTGCGCAAACAGGTATCTAGTGGATAGCCTGGAGCTTTTTGTAAATGGATTGGGCATGGAGATTAAATTAAGAAGGAATTAATGGATATAAAAGGCCTTTTATTGCTTTCTGTGTACCTGATTGTCAAAAAGGTACACATTTTTCATCTGGTAATGTAAGAATCCCAGAGGGCAACTGGGGCATATCACACTTGAGCTATAAACACGCCCAGCTGTTTCTGTATGAAAATGTCAGCCTTCTCATAGGTTTGTCACCAAGAGCTAAATGATTTGTGGTATTGCAGAGATTTTTAAGGGTCCCTGATGAGTTTAAATATGTACATAGAGTCCTCCTTTGTTAAAATTAGTCTTTGGTATAAAATTGCATGATACAGATAAAGGAATTATGGTTCATATGTTCTGCAGATCACTAAGCCAGTGGCCCCCCTTTTACATCACTCACACACACTGTCCCCATTCTTTTAAAATATGCTCATGTCACCAGCAGATCCTGTTATAACTTTTTTCCTCAAATGACTACAAGTGGTTGATTGTCCTAGTGTATGGTAGTGATAAAGAGTGCAGGCTTTGGTACCAGTGGGACAAATATAAATGGGCCATCCTGTGCAAGTAATAGAGACTCTCAAAGCCTCATTTTCTGAGATGATTCCAACCCAGTAGAGTCATTTTGAGAAATTAAATAACATTTGTAAAGTTCTTAACATTAAACTTAAAACTAGTAAGCATTTATTTCTAAACTCTTAAAATGCATTGAACTCACTGGTTAATATAATGAATACTGTAGTGGTTTATATTAATCTGTAAAACATTATATTTATCCAAATGGGGAAATGTCAGCAATCATGATTTTCCTGGTCTTGTCATACTGATTTCTAGAAATTTATTCCTAGGACATCCTGTGGGTAAAGATAACACTAGCAGTCAGGTAAAACCTTAGTAACATTGACAATGACCTTCTTTACATTTGCATTCCTTACCATTTATAGTCTTTAATCCAGTGACTAAAGATTAAGGCTAGATGTCATTATCCATAGCCTTCACTGTGAAAGGGAGAGAATAAAGATGAGTAAAAATAGTGGATCTGATTAGAGTTACAAAGTTAAATTTGTGATCCTGCTGATTGAGGAGCCCTTCTAGCAGTAATAAGATCAGTTTAAAGTATGTCTCAGTGAGACACCTGAGGCTACATATAGGAATCCATAAGTAAAAGGGTTTTCTTAAAAGTTTAGTTTAAGTATTTTATAAATGGCACCAACACATGTGGTCTGTCTTACGTAGGAAGTTTAGCTAACGTTTGGCTGATCAGCTATCTGTTGCAACAGGCATCCAAAATAGTGAATTGCTGACTTTTACAATGTTTTGTAGCCCTCAAAGATTCTCAGTATGTATTATGTGATTATGTAATTAGCACAATGCTAAGTCTTTCTCTATTTCTCAAGTGATATCAATATAAAAATGAAGATTTTAAAGTTATTACATTTATTTGAAAAAGAGTTCAATTTGACTTATTAATTTACTTTAGGTAATTCCTTACAGGATTTGGATGTTATAGAAATGTTTCTTCTTGACTTTGATTTCTTAGTTGTGTATTGGATATACAAGTAAATTTCCACCTCTCCAACTTTCATAAATTGACAAGCATTTATATCATCTGCACTATGAGGAAAATGTATTTTAAACAATGATACTGTGTATAGGGGAAAAGTTACCTTAGCTTTACCATTTTTTTCAAGTACGGGAATTAAACTAAATAGTTCTTCTGTTAAGATAGATGAAATCTTAATTTTCCATGAAGATTATCTCGGAACTACACAATATCATTATTAGCTCGATTTCTTTCACTTGCACCCAGATTTAACTTTGATTTTATGGAAATCGTGCAAATAACTGCAGTGGAAAGTGGCAGCTGCAAGCATTGCTTGTCTTGCATACTGCCTGAGAGCATTACTATTCATTAAAATAACCTTCACTTTGTAGTAACACTCAAGCTGTAAACAGTCAACTTAGATTCTGGAGAACACACAGCCCAAAAAGTAAAGAAATGTCTGTCTTTGCAAAGTAATTTGTCCAGTTGAAGATTATTGTTTTTCATCATGGTGACCCTGACTTGGCTGGCTGGGTGCATATACAGATTAAGATTAATGCAGTTATTCCTTGGCTAAGGTCTGCCTCTTTCAGGGCACATTCTCCCTAATGACATGATTGATATGCAGTCCCAAATCCAGAGAGGAACTCATTAATCATAGCATTGACTGAATCCAATCATTTGCTTCACCTGCACAGTGATGGACAGGAAAGGATACAATTCAGGGGCTGACACTGAGGCAGTCCTTTGTCAGAGGACCTCAACTTTTACAATGTCAGCTTCTACAAAACCTGATGAGAAATTTTGCTTGCAACCTGTATGCTGCTTCAAGATATTTACTCTAACTAATGAAAATCTCAGAGTAGGATTTGCTTTATTTTTTAGAAAGGCTTATATGATCATAAAGGGTTTTTTTAAAAGATGTTTTGAAGCTACATGTGGAAGCAATATAAAAGTTAATGTCCAGCAGCTGGGTATCATTTAGTTCAGTCTTCAGGTCAGTGGCACTGACTCTTAGCAAAACTAATTTTATAATCATGGCAAAATCTCAGTAATGAACTGCAGTATATAGCTGATTACACCACAGTAAATTTCATTTAGTATGGGAAACAGTGGAAAACCATGTGTTTTCTTAAGAATATTTAGATTGCAAAGTCTAACATGATCCAAATAGCATTTGCAATAAAAAATTAGTATGGAATATATATGATTTAAGTTGAATATCGTGATTTAATTAGCCCTTTAAGTTTGGGAACTTTAAAAAAATATGCCATCCATTATTACTATGTAAATAATGTTTAAAGTCAATAATAAGCCTATGAGTTCTTATGATAGAAGAAATATTTCCCAAACATGACTTGAACATTCCTGGGGTAGTGATAATAGACCCTCTTCCTGGAAGAATAATCAGGGTAGTGACTTGTACTGTTACCGAGAAGACACAGGAGAAGGGGCATATAAAAGGCAACAAGTGTCAAAAGGCCAATTTAAAATACCCAGTGGTAAGCACACTGCCAGGAAGCACCCAGCCTATATTTAGCGTAATGGGCTCCCCCCCTTTGACATTGTAATTAGTCCTTAATGTGTTTTAAGACAGGTGTAAAGAGGAATCTACAAAAGACAGAATACCAAAGCTATTTCTGGCATCAAAGATACTTTTTATCCTCAAAGAGAAAATACAAATTATTTCTTACATGTTCTTAAAAAGAAATGTTTTGTTTTCATTCCATGATTATGGCAATTTCAATAATTGCAGTAATGGAAAAATGTTTTATAGATTGGAATATAAATGCAATAAAGAAATGTTTTAAAAGAAACAATTCCATTGATACACGGTATCAATGAGCAGCCACAGTTTGGGAAGGATTACCTATTTGAGCAAAGTCTCTGGGTGCTTTGAATACGAGACTTGCATGGACTCTCCTCACTCACTCTCTGATTATTTTCCGTCTTTACAATTCTTCATCACTGATCTATCTATGCTTTCTTTGTATTTAGTGTGTTTATGACAATAGAGAAAAGCACAGCCTTAGAAGAAGGAGGTATTGCTCTTGAACTGACTGAGCAGAAAATAAACATGATGGTCCTGGATATCTGCCACAAACCAGGTGGCAGCGAGTACCTGAGGCAAATTTATCACATCATGCGGCTCAATGAGGTAGGGAAACGGCCTTTTTACCGAGCAATTAGGTGTGTACTGGCCTGAGGCAGCGTCTGCTGGCAGCTAAGGGTTAGTCAAGGAGGTGATAATACTTCTTAAAGTCAATATCAAACTCAATATTGTATTATTAATATAATCTATTCAGACCCAGCTCTTCTGCATTTGCACAACAGTGCTTCACTGAAACAGTGTAGGTTTTATTTATATGGTTGAAACAATAACTCGGCTCATAAACTCAGTTCAGTTCTGAATCATATAAACTAGAGGTGTAGTTTGGGAGTTTTGTGTTTGTGACTGTTAAGCTAATGTTAAAATTTGGTGTTTACGAAATGAAGAATTTTCTGGACAGATGTAGCCCTTCTCCTGTGGACAGCGAGCGTACTTAAGTTGGTAAGGTTGGAGACTTCTTACGTAATGAGAAAACATCAAAAGAATATTGAGCCACATTCAGGAGCAGTTAGCTTAACCCCAGACAGTGCATTAATGCGCAGACACTGGCTGGGACCCATATCATGCTTGTGCACCTCTTAGCTGGGTTAAGCCTCTGCCCTTGAATGTTTCAGGCAGTTTTAGCAAAAATGCAAAGAGTGGGGTCACACTTATTTACTTAAAACAATATAAGCTTGCTCACTTAACCAGGTTTTTAATTTGATCATATATCTCTGAATTAGAATGCAAAATCAAATGTGAATAGAATTATGTTTATATTTGCAAACACTGTAGTTTTTGGAACAGTAAAAATTGAGTTATATGAATGATGTGAAGATACAGTGTTTATCTCAATGAGGTAGGCCTTAATACATTTCTAGGGAATGAATTAAATTGTCACAGCATTTTACAACTGAGTTACATAAATGTTCTTCCCACTATTATCTATTGAAAGTTACTTCAAGTAAATCTTATTTCCTGACTTTCCAACAGCTAATCAACCAGTCAATAACCAGGTGATATAATAGTGTATTCCATAATCACTGGGGAAGGAACTAAGGAATTTGTAGGTATGAAAATGGTCTTATCTCTAGGGGACTAGAGTATGGAATTCTTACAGAGTGAAACAGCGTATTTACTTTTGCTAATGATCCCTCCCACCTTGTTTTGGATTTCTATTTGAGGAACTTAGGAACTCTAACTCCCAGCCTTGGCTAACCTAAAGACCTCCATTTCACAGTCATGTTCTTTATTGGCATGTCCACCTGGCCACCCAAATTGGCCAAAATCACTGGTAATTACTGAGGAACAGATGTTGCAGTAGGATTCACTCAGATCCTTAGTAAAATGGCATTACAGGAGATCTGAGGTTAGCAATGGCTCACAAGAGAGATCAGTAATCACCAGTAAGTGGAATTGACAAAAATTAAGTTGGATATTCAGGAAACTCAAAGTCTGTTTTCTCTTGAGCTCATGGAACTCTCAGGCAGTTGCTCTGAACAGGTGTGCTTTGAGATCTCATCTGTGTAAGATTCTTTACTGGGCTACACCACATTTTGATCAACTAAGTTCAAAGTTATGATGTTTCTTTTGTTACAACTCAATATACCTACTGTTACTGCAATGCCTGTCAGATGAGATGTCGAGCTAAGTACTAGTGCTCAGTGAGATGCCCTGCTGCAAGGTAAGATGTGTAATGTGAGAGTCTAGAACCAAAGAAAGTAATGAGAACATTGCCTTGAGATTACTAAAACAGTGTAAGCGTGAAACCCAAATAGCAACACAAGGGTGACTAAGTGATGAGTATAATACGTATGGCAGCTTTTGTACTGTGAGGTAGCCTTATGTTGTAGGTGAATTTGCACTGAATGACCGTTCATTTGATGAGTAGCACTATGAGTCTTCAGCACTTTCAATTGTGCTGCTAAATATTAAAAAATATGAAACACGTATAAAAGCATCTTCAGGTACAGGCCCAGCCGAGGAGAACAATGCGTGTGCCACTGAGAGACAGAAGTTATAGGAGAAAAGGAGTTTTAAAATGTTTGTCTTTGGGATACAGGTCAGATATAGGAAGTTCTGGCCATGGGCACAGGAGAGGGAGGCCGTGGATGTATGCACCAGGTGGCCTTCTGTGAGTGCGGTAGTTCTGCTGATGAGGCTGGTGGAGCTTTTCAGTGAAGAGAAGTAGAGAAGTGACGGGTAGATAAATAAGCTTTGATTTAACTTCACAGGGAAGGTGTTCAAGAATAAATGTTCAAAGAATATTTCTTCTAAAGGATACTCCCAATTGGCAATAAATCTGATTAAGGCAATGTCACAGAAAATCTGAGACTTTAAAGAAGTGGTAACAACAAGTGCCAACACAGCAGAGAAGTCAGAGAAATTTAAAAAAGGAGAAAACACCATTGTATTTACAACTGGCAACAGAGCACTTTTGTTTCTTGAATTGTGGAAACAAGCAAACAAAAAAAAACCCAAAATATAGTCATATAAGAGGAAATCAGTGAAAAAGGTTATTAGCCAAAGCAAAGCAGTTTTTCTAATGGAAGGGGACGTTTTATTTCTTTTTAAAATTTTACTTTCAGAAATCATAATGGAGAAAAATTTGCTTTTTCTCAGAAATATAAATGTAGGCATAAAATTATTTTCTGATGGTTTTATTGATATCTAATAATTTTATTAAGAATCCGTGTGTCTATCATCTAGCATAGCATTGATTTTTTAAAAGATGTGATCACAATGAACAGGGTTAAGGAATTACTATCATTGTTAAGTAGCATTTTTTTTTTGTTAGGACTTTAGGATCTGAAATTTGCATTTCACGATGCAGTGGGCATTCTCTATTCATGGAGTTATACAGAAATAGGGAAAAAGCACAATGGACTGAGACCAGAGACGTGGCTTCTTGCCCCCAACTCTACCACTCATCCCTGAGTGACCTCAGGCTTGTCCCCTGACCTTTCAGAGCTAACCATTGCACGTGGCATGAGCTAGAGTGTCTCAGACTTTCATGTGCCCCCCAGTCTCCTGGGAAGTGTTGTTAACACTCAGATTCTGATTTGTGGGGCCTGAGATTCTCCTTTTCTAACAAGCTCCCAGGTAAGGCTGGGGCTGATCTGGGCATCAGACTTAGAGTAATAAGGGTTTTTCTAGAAAACTTCTACAGTCCTTCTCAGCTCTAAAACTCTGAACCTAGTCTCCATCCTAATCTTGCAGAAAAAAATTATATTGTGACATACTAAAAATTAGGACATTTATTTATTGCATGACTTGCTTATTAATAGTAAACATTTAAAAATTTATCAGAAAATTTTAGTAATTTTTATTTGTTGTTTTGCAAAAAAGAGATTTGTAAAATAGATTAGGATTGTTCACCTTATTTATTTAAGAATGAAAAAATGAGAAGTAATGCAGTAGCTTGCCTTTTTTTACTCAAGCTGGTACTGGCAGTTGGGGGACTAGAATTGCATACTCTGATCTCCTTTTGTACCTTGATATTTTTCAGGCTACAGCATGGAAATAGAGTGTAGGTGCTTTCATTGTAATTAATTCTCCATAGAGTGAGACTGTTTGTAATGCAATTTCAGAGTACTTAGCACTCTACTAAGCATGGAATAGGTAACAACTACACTTAATAAATAAATGAACTGTCTTGTACTATGAGTAATTATGCCCCTGAGTTAAGTTTTAGTAACCAGATATGTTAATATATAAACCAATGAATGAGAAGGCAATGCCTATTTAAAAAGATTTTGATGTCTCAGTCATACATTCCTGGTGTAAAAATTTGTTACATGTTTTCTAATCTATCCTATATACTAGGTGAACCTGTTTTTGATGGGTTTATTGCAAAGCTGATTGGTACTCAGCTATGTTTTTCCTGAAAATGTATTCTATCCTGAGGCAAGTAAGTAATACAGAGTAATCTTGCAAATGTGCTCAAAGAGTATATTTGGGTATTGATTGGTTTATTTTTAAAGAGAATATATTCTTTCCACCAAAATGACTTGTAATTTTTCCCCTTCAAGGAATATTTAAAAGAACAGCTGTTTTCTATGAATGGTTCAGAGGAAAAGCCATTACCCATCCGACCTTTAAAAACAACCTTGAGGAGTGTGGAAGATCAGCCTTCTGTTTTTAACCCTTTCCATGTGTACAAGGCATTTAGTAAAAACATGCTAGACCAGGTATGTAATGGTAAATTTAATTTAAATGTGTGGTTTCTTTACACTAGTAACAAAAAAAATGGTCTGTGTTTGAATATTTGCTCATAAACGTTTTTAGTAGGAAGCAAAAGGCCTCATTTATTTGCATGGTCTGCACACATTGACTTTGAAAAGTTAGTTTACCTTTTTCCTATTTGTCAAACTGATTCATATGTTTGGTGTGTAAAATTTAGCTTTTGACTAGGTCAGTTCACCATGGGCAGAGGGAACATCTGTTGGGCCGTGTCTACAGGACGGAAAACCCAGGCTTTTTACAACAGTCTTTCCCTCCCTTGCTGCCCTCCACCCCCATCCCATAATACCCACACTCACAAAACACCTTGGAATCTTTATCTAACTTATCAGGAAAATTATAAAATATTTTAAAATGAATTACAAACAGAGCACTGAGCTCCTATTTTAGGTTGCATGAAGTAAATTAGGTTTTAAAAAATATATATATATGAATAGCCCTAAACACATTCCTAAATTTAAAATGAATTTGCTAATGATCTTAAAGTCAGGATGTTTGAAATAAAGTCAATGTGATAAGCACCACACATTTTTAAATGTCAGATTATGCCATTGTTTAAGTTGAATGTTTCCGTAGTTATATTAAAAACATCACCTTTATGCTAAATTATTTGAAATCTAAAGTTGCTTTTGCTTTAAAATTCATTCCTTTTGGTGGCTTTTCTGAGAAGTTTCTTGACAGACTATTTGAACTAACAGGGCAGAGGAGAAGGATTGCTTGACCTAGAGCTCTGATGAAAATAACAATTAAAACAATGGCCTTATTCGCGATGCAGATAATATTTTTGCCATGCCTGTTGCAGCCGAGGTCCACACTCATCAATACAGTGTAGAATAAGACCTTCAAATGCTGACAACCCAGGGCAGAATTCTTCTGCTCTGTGACAGGATTGCAGTGCTCCATTAATCAGCAGGTGACAGGGCATAGTTCTTGTTGGATTTTAAACATCGGCCTGTATTCTTATTATCAAAACTATTCAGTTTAAGGAGCATAAGCGTCTATAATTCTTTAAAACCAAATATATTTTATAAGTTTGAGTTTATTGGCTGCTTTCCTGAGTTGTATGTTAGATTGCTCCAAACCATAAAAAATCATTGTAGCTGTTCAATTATCCTCACTTCATTTAAATAAATGGCATGTTTTATTCAGTTCTGAAATATGACATTATCTTCCACAGTAATTTTTCTCTTTACTCTGTTGTGAAATTATCTATTAAATTAAAAAAAAAGAATCACGTTATTTCCACTTAGAAGCCCTTATAATTTCCCCTTTAAAGCATTTGCAACCAAAAAGATAACATTAATATCACACTCTAAATAAGTGGTGTTATAATTTGAGTAGTAACACTTCCAAGTTTGTTTTCTTAATCAAACTTCTGGGTGCTAAAAAAGACTATAAACTGATATTCAAAAAAGTTACCAATTATTTTGCTTCACTTTTCAAAGACTCACCCTCTCAGAGAAACTTGTTGGGCGAGTGCCATTAGCACTTGGAAGAATAACGACTCAAGAAATTGATTTATATTTTTATAAATAATGACTACATCCCCAAATGGATTTATAAATTAATTGCTGTCTTATTGGAATAAAAACCTTCTTCTGTGGACATGATTGATGTTATCTGTCTAAGTCCTTGTTCTGGACCCCCCTCCTTCTTAGTTAGTCTATCACAGCTGGAGCTTTAATTTACTGATCATATTAACTCTGATTAATAACTAACAATAGCGTCTTCTCATTTATCAACAGTCAGTCATCACAAAATGGAACTGGAATTGGTCAAACTTGCTGCCAAATTATCTGGGACTGGATAAGATGACCTTCAGTGTACTGCTCAAAAACAGGTAGGACTGAGAGTTTGCTGGATCTTGTTGGGGGGGGGAATATATATACATACACACACACATATTCATATACATATATACAGATATAAAACACTTTATGTGTAGGATATATGTGTATTAGGTATAAAGATCTGAAATTATAGAACATATACTTTCTAATTGCTGTTTTTAAATAAAGCATTTATATAAGGCAGTATAATTTTTCTGAAATGAAATTAGTTGATTTAGTTTGAATTTTAAATATTTTGACTATGTATATAATAGCTCAGTATTGTAAACAGCTAAAGTTATTGACTTGAATGCCATTATAATACTCTGCCTTTGTTTACAACAGTGGACAGTAATTTAATGAATGCATACAAAATGCCAAGCCAAATCAACTAGTCTAACCAGGGGAAACATATAAGTAAAACTGTCGTGATCGAATTTTTTGCTTTTCAGCCAGTTATTGCAGATTTATCTGGTGATGGCCTCAGTTGTACATTACTTTACACACCTGGGCACACACACACTCCAGGGCAACTTGATGAAAAATTAAATTTCAGCCTAGGAATCTAACCATGTAATTTATTTTGCACAAAAGTATAAACATTTCTTTATATTCTGGATTAATTAATATGGTTTTAAAAATATGTTTCAAGTTTTCAGTGAAAAGTGTGCAAGGTATAAATTTTATAAATTGGATTTCTCTATTAAGTATCATATTTTCACATAAAATATATGTGCATGAGACACCTTTTATTACTCAAGTATAATCTATTTGCTTATAGTTACATATAAAAGTCTATATAATCTTTGTGATGTAGAATGGATTTCTATGTTTATTGAAAAATATAGTAAGTATCACTTTTCCTGAAAGACAGTGGTGATAATGATACAGTACAATTGTCAAGTTATCTTTGAAAAATCTGGGTGCCCATAAGAAAATATCTTGAGAGGGAAAGAGACTCCAGTATTTCCCAGAAGGATGCTTTTAGGAGGGGAAAAAAGTCAGCTTTATTGCCAGTGACAACTGTGCAGCTCAAACATGCAGTTACAATGGTAATTCTAATATTTCACCCCCAAATGAAGTTCACTCACTCATCATGGACAAAGATGAACAATCCAGAAGCTTTGTTATCCAGGTCAGAGCCTTCTCCCAACAAGCTTACCAGCTGGCAGGCAGTAGTCCAGAATGCACCCTATTCATGCATAGTGCCCCAGGAGTGCCCCTGTCCTGTCCCAAAGTTGTGTAGAGAGGTGGCAGGTAGAACTGGTAGAAGAGAGGCCAGGTCTTCTGTTGAACCTATGGTTACATGATGTTTACACAGTGTTAAATGTCTATCTGGAGCCAAACTAAGAAAGGTAAGTCATTTGTTTCCTGCTATTTGGAAAGTTTGGGGTTTATATATGTTAACTACATTATGAGGTATTTTACTAAGTTTTCTCCAGCTGTAAATTGCTGCTTCCAATGCACTAAATGAAACTCTAGGGGCAGCACATCCTTGCAAACTTATTACATCCACTCTGAATAGTATTATCTTTTGAGTGAATTTGTGTTTTCACCAGAATTTCATACTGTTATTTTTGTTTAACAACTTTAGATACACTTCAATTAGGTTAATAGCTATTAAAGTCTATTTCCCTAAAATATGCAATGTTATGTGCAGGAGTGAGTGGAAGAAAAGAACTTGCATGTATTTAGCCAGAAGTAACAGGTCAAAACAGTTCTCTGGGAAGAGGGTCATGAATTTTTAATAGAAACAGCTAGAATCTCATATTAATAAGAGCCTTAGATTTTTGAAGAATGGTACACAAAGCATTCTACTCCAAACTACTATACACCACAAGCTACAATGAACACAACTGATCTACTTTAAAAGGATGAAGACACCTAAGAGTTTTTATCTCTTTTAGCTCATCCCCATTTATTTTCAGAACATTATTTATGAGACTTGATCAATATTGAACTGGTAAGGAAATTGTTTTTGGTGTTTCTTCTAAGAGACTCTCTTGTTTGGTCTTATCTGAAAATACTGATTTAAAAAAATAGTGCATTGAATTTTTGAGGACATAGTTATTTGAAAATGAAACTGCAGAACCTATAACTTTTAGAATGAGTGTTACATGTGTCATCTTACATCCTTTGCTCACTATCAGGCCTCATCTCAAACATCACCCCTCATTTCATGATGTTCTAAGTTCATTGCCTTCTTCCTGTTCTTTGGATTCTTCAAGCTCTGTCCCATTACAGGCTTTGTCATTGCACTTCCCTCAGCTCTTCGCATGGTTGATGCCATCTCGTCCTTCTGGGGCACATGCTCCCTCCTCAGGTAGGCCTTCCTTATCACCCATCTAAGGTTACCCTGCAAGTCACCCCAGCATTCTACTTTACTGTGCATTCTTTTTTTACCTTTATTTTAATTGTTGACATTATTACAAATGTCCCCATTTTTCCCCCTTTGCCCACCTCTACCCAGCCTCCACCCCCCCTTCCCTCAGCCATCACCACACTGTTGTCTCTGTCTATGGGTTATGCATATACACTGTTTGGTTAATTCCTTCACCTCCTTTCATCCAGTCTCCCCTCCCCTCTGACAGCTGTCAATCTGGTCCTTGTGTCCATGCCTCTTTTTTCTGTTTTTGTTCATCAGTTTATTTTGTTCATTATATTCCACATATAGGTGATATCAGAGAAAGACAAATGCTGTGCTTTCTTAACTGAATTATCACTATTTGAGACCTTAGTTTCTGTGTTTTGTTGTCTCTTAATTCTAACCCCGAGGGTAGACTACAAGCTCCATGAGAATAGCCCTGAGCCCACCTTATTCTACGTCTTCCGTACCTCTAACAACCCTTGGACATATAACAGGTTCTGAGTAATAATTTTTGAATTAATTAACAAACAAATGAGGAATGCAGAGACAAAGTCAGCTCCTGACAGCTGAGCACTAGGTACGCTTTCTCTAAATGTGATGTTTGATCAATAGTAATGTACGTACCATAGTATACTCTGGAAAAGTCTCAAGTACAAAATTATCTGCATGCATATTCATTCTCTTCATTCTCCAAATTTGGATGAAAATCAGGTTAATTAAGCTCTAGATTTTAAAATGCCTGTTGGTATTATTATGTAAAGTTTGGTTCAGCTTAAAAGCACAAAACACTGGTCTTTATTTTTAATTATTTGATCCATTTTAAGCCATAACCTCTTCAGCAACAAAGTCTGTTCTATGCTCCATGGTTCAGAAGTTCTTTGACATTTGGGTGATAGGGTTAGTATTTGTTAAATGATACTAAAAACACAGATTGCGAATTTTAAGGTAGATTTAGCTAGCAAAAATATTCAGCCAAGACTTTGTAAATTTGTGATTTTATTCAAGGCCTTTGAGGAAATAATGTAGTTGCCAAGACCTCAGAAAAGAGAGCCTGAGTATATATTAATTATATATGTTTTTCAACTTAGAAAGTTTGCCATTGTGGGAAAAAAGACTTTTCAGAGGTTCAGAAAGTCAACATATATATCAGTTCTACATCTTTACCTTTAATGCTATATAAGATTGTGCATTGATCTTTTGAAATTATAAAGGTACTTTTCACAGCTTCTTACTATTAGTTTCTTACTTGCTTTCTCACCCACTTTAAAATAAATCCAAACTTGGCAAAAGAGATGAGGATTACATTTGCCGGAGAGCACACCAGAAAACACTGTATATTCCTTCATTCGTGGCAAATCTCCAGATTGCCGTTTTGATATTGTTTTCCTTGTCACTGGAACAAATTTACGTTGCTTCTTTTCTTTTTACCTTATTTATCCCAGACTAATTCCCAAGAACTGTGGTGTTGAGTATAATCTGGGAATATAGTGGAATGCTATGCTTTTTTAACCATCTAAATATACTGTATATGAGTTTGGCTTCAAGTTGAGCAAACAATTAAATATGATGGCAGCAACAGCAGAAGGGGTGGTGGTGGCAGATTTCTGGCTATCACTCTGGGCCCTTTCCAGGTGGACAATAACCATACATACATCTGACAGAAAACAGAGGTTAGAAAACATGTTTTAAAAGAGTTGTTAATCTGTGGAGTTGATTGTTTGTTTTTAATAGTAATAATTGTTGAAGTACCTTTGCACTGTATCAGATCATAGTGTGTATGCCCTGTGGTGTGTGTAGGGAGTAAAACAACAAGGTCTCTGGCCTGTAACTGCAGACACTGCACTCTCCAATCCCGTTGTCAGGTAGTGCTGCCATTACACAGTGTTTATAGTTGCTCACAGCAGTAAATTCCTGATGTAGCAGCAGGCTGCCTGGCTATGGAGAGGCAGGTTTAAGAGAAAGGGGAAGCTGATTTTATGAATACACACCTCTGTGCTGTACATTTACCGTGATGTTCAAATATGGGTTTTTCATGCTCTACCTCCTTAGAAACCCTTTTCTTCCCTCCTCCACTGAAAGGCCTCAAACTCAGTGATTCACTACGCACCTCCATCTTCTCAAACAGGAGCAGGCTCCTCTCCCATCCTTAAATCCTAAAGTGGCACATTTTTTTGCACAGAGATTGTCTAATGTTTATTTCAGATATATAAATTTAACACTCTTATCCTCAGGATTTCCACAGGCTAGGGCTTTAGTACATGAACCAAACAAACCCATCCATGTGTATTGTTTTCTGACTAACAACTTGCGTATGTTGTCCTTTGTGGTGTGTAAAGTACTTTCACACCAATATCCTTTGACCTCCACTTCAACACTTCAGTGAGAGACAGGTACCAGTGAGGTTGCAAAACACTACATGACACGCAAGTCACAGATCCTAAATGACTTCTAGCACTCAAACTGAAGTCTTCTCACTGTAGTTAGTGCTTGAGATATAACTGACCTGTATCATTGTATAAGTTTAAGTTTTAAGTGTTGATTTGATACACTTATCTATTACCAAATGATTACCATCATAGGGCTAACTAACACCTCCATCACATCACATAATTACCATTTGTTTTTTGAGAACATGTAAGATCTACTCTCTTAGCAACTTTCAAGTGCAAATGATCCCCCACCTACAATGAGCTGACTTACAGTTTTCAACTTTACTACGTTGCCAAGGGGTATGCATTCAGTAAAAATCATACTTCAAATTTTGAATTTTGATCTTTACTTGGGCTAGAGATATGTGGTATAATGCTCCCCTGTGATGCTGGACAAAGGCAGTGAGCCACAGCTTCTATCGGCCACGCGATCACGAGGGTAAACATTCGACACTCTACAGTGTCCTCATTGTGTTAGATGATTTTTCCCCACCGCAGGCTAATATTAGTAACATCTGAGCACATTTAAGGTAGGCTACACAAAGCTGTGATGTTCAATAAGTTAGGTGTATTAAAGGCATTTTCAACTTAGAGTGGATTTATCAGGATGTAACCCCATCATAAGTGGAGGAATATCTGTATTTAATACAGTATTATTAACTATAATCACCAAGCTATACATTAGAGCTTCATTATTGACCTGGAAATTTGTCCCTTTGTTCACTTTTTTTTATTAGCTGTACATTCACTGTAAGAATACTGATAAAAGAGATAGTAAATGGAGACAGCACTTGCCATAGCTGGCATAATTTAAGTGAATTTCATACATGTATTTAACTGTAAAGCATTACAATAACCTCGTAAAGGATGCACCATGTCCTCCTTGTTTTCCTGGTGAGGCACAGAGCTCCAAGAGGTGGTGCTCAGACTCAGGCTGGCGTCCATGTTTTTAACCACTCGCCTCTGTGGCTACTCTAGAGCTTTGCTCTCTTTATTCACTAAACAAATATTTGGGAGTATTTACTGTGTGAAATACACTCATTTAGAATAAATTAACAATTTACTGGAGAATGTTGTATAAGTCAAAGGGGCCTTGAGTGCTACTCTATAAAATTTTTAATTCATTTTGAATTTTCACTTTGGTTGTCGCAAAACTTATTTCCTTTTTTTAACTCCATATATCTGTCTCAGCAACTGGCTTGCCACAACTTACTTCATCAGAAACATAAGGCCATCTAATACAGGGTGGGGCAAAAGTAGGTTTACAGTTGAGACTACATGAATAGAGTCTATTATTATTATTTGTTATATTGTTTTCCATAATACAAACAACTGTAAACCTATTTTTGCCCCACCCTGTGCAGATCTCCCAACTTTCCTTCCTAAACCTCAGCTTGGTTTCTGTCATCTCCAATCCTTTGCTGCTTTTCCCTGGCCTTGGAAAAAGAGAGTTTTCTTCTGGTTGAAACTTGAGAGGTAAGTTGACTTTTTAGGTTGTAGAGGGCCTGAGGGCTAAGAAGTCTGGACTTTGACTACTAGATCTACTACTAGATCTGGGGGAATCACCAAAGCCTTTAAGTACAAAGGAGTGAACAAGAACCGAAGAGCTACTTTAGAACATTAATAACAGCTAGCATAGAGGGAGAGAACAACTAAAAAGAGGGGAGACCAGGCTAGAGATTATGGCCAAAGTTTGAGAAAGAGAATGTACATCTGGGATATAAAAGATGTTCCCCAGGAAGTGTGGCAGCTCAGCCAAACCTATTACTAATTTGCATAAAAGTTAGGTATGATTCTTTCTCTGTGAAGACAGTGCGACCCAGGTTTCCTTTCAGGGATGTCTAACCCTTGGCCTGGGGCCCACATACAGCCCAGGATGGCTATGAATGTGGCCCAATACAGAATTGTAAATTTACTTAAAACCTTTTTTTTTTTTTTTTTGCCCACCGGCTTTTGTTAGTGTTTGTGTATTTAATGTGTGGCCGAAGACAAGTCTTCTTCCAGTGTGGCCCAGAGATGCCAAAAGTTTGGACACCCTGCTAGAGAAGTGCCATGCTCACCATTTCCTCAGAGTGCATGAGTTGGTTCACATCCTCCAAGCAGGTGCTATGATGGGATTAGAGTTACAAGAGGGTTTTTTTGGGAGGGTAGGGGATGGACTACAGGGGAATGCACAAAAAGAATAAAGAGTAGGAAGGAGGAGTCAGCAAAAAAACTCTTCAGACCAAGTTACAGGTATATGTACCTGTGAAAAGAGAGGGGGAAGGAGAATTGGGTAGGAAGTGTCTCAGAAAGCAGGATAGTTCTCACAGAGCTTTGACAAGGCTGATGGGGACTCCTTGAGCTACGGTCACTCCCCGGGGAGTCTCATGTTCTGCAGGACTGGGCTGGCACTAGCATCTCTACCGAGCTCAGACACTGGCTGTGATCAGCTTGGGAGAAGCATGGGCTGAGCACTATCACAATGGTAAATGCAGAGGAATGACAGCTAGGGCCACACTAACTACAGCAGATGTGAGTGGTACATTTCCATAGCTACCATAGTGGGGATGCAGAGTGATTCTCTTAGATATGGAGGGATTTTATGTGTATGTGTTATGCAAGTTACGGCAGGGGTGTTATTTAAATAAAGGTCTCCATTACTTTAGTGAGGTAGAAATCAGACAACCTAAAAAATATGTTAAATGCTATTGACAGAAATGCAGAATTGGCAACATCTTGATGAAAGGAAGGTATAATAATTTTCTCAAAAGCATGAGAGAATTTTTTGCTTGTCAAGTTGAACCAAAATTCACTTTGTAATGAATTTTCTTCTACATAATTATGCATTCACATACTGGCACTTTGGGGTTCTTACAATGGATCAAAAGCTATTAAAAACTTGCTCCTATGGAGTACATTCTTTTTTCGATAACTTTTCTTTAAGTCTTTCCCCTGTCAAATTCTGTTCAGATCCCAAAGCATCTGTGATGTTTTTCTACAAAAAGTTTTAGCATAGGTTCCACCAGGAGTAGCTGTCATAGGCTCGCAGATTCAGTTTGGCTGAAGATGAAAAGGCCATCAACTGCTTACAGGCTTATTGGTCATCACTGAATATCCCAGTTTGTTTATGTTGCTATATTACTATAAACAGAGGAATGAGCTCTTTGAAGATATTGTACTATGAGAAAATTATAAGTGAAATTAAGGTGTCTATTAAACATAGTTAAATATAATAGCAAATCTGAATAACTAATAATATTGTTCACTTTAAATATTAACATTTATAGCATTTTTATTATTTATTGTAGTACATTTCTGATGACTTGTATATGAAATTGTTTGGACACCTGTAGCACCTTTATATACTATAAATATTCCCTGAAGTAATATGATAATATGAAAGGTAATGATAATAATATGAAACCTGGGGGAAATTTATTAAATTGAAATTTTTAATATTCAGAATATCTGTATTAATATAATTTTGACATTTATTTTGTGATAAACTATAAGCAATGCATACACGTGTATTATTTCAAGTGGTACAGGAAGATGAGATATAAAATATAAGCTTTTCCTTCTCCAGCTCCTGATGCACACAACTCCCACTCTAGGGATTTAAACCATTTAAACCATTTCTGTTTTTATTTATCTTGGTTAAAAATATAAGGGATACACTATACTACTAATTTTTTAAAAAATATTAACTTAATATTATTTATCTCTTGCAATGAAAAATGGAGAATTTAACTTATACTAACTTCTCCTTTCCCTTCTTCTGCTGATAACAAAACTATAATTTCAGTTTTTCCATTGGTCACCTTTACACAACATAGTATAATCCCTATTTTTAAAGGAATTTGGTTTTTTAAATTTTTTATTAAGTTTGCATAAAGTCAGATTCATTCTTCTTAATGAATTTGTTCTGAGTTTTAACAAATTTATGCTGTTTAATAATCATCATGACTAAAACCACTCCCAAAAGATTCCCTTTTGCTGACCTTTTGTACTCAGTTTAAATTTCCAAAGAAACTGTATTTTCCTATGTTTTATTCCGCCTATAAGAAAGTTGATGCCAGAGTGATTCTTCTTTCCCATTATCATTTCTCTGGATGGTTAAAATAATTTTCCCCTCCTGGTCATTCTGAAATGAGATTACGTCTGTGTTCGTGAGTCTTTGGTTCCTCTTGGTACTGAGTAGGTCTCTGCAATATTTTGATTTTCTTCAGATTTTGAAATTTTTTCCCTTCTAATGTTGATTATTTCCCCTGCCCCCAGCCCCAGTTACACTTATATAATTTCTGAAATTTCTATTAAAACAGATATTCTCATTAATTGTTTCCTCAGATACTGCAAAGGCCTCCTTTGCCTCAGTCCTCCATTCTCACACTCTCTGTATCCTTCTGCCTCGTTTTCTGTAGTCAACTAGTTTGACAGCTTTAAGGGATTACCCCAGGTATCAAAATCAAATGCCTTTAGGGCTGGACCAATAAAAATGTGAAGGCAAGGCATAATACGATAGGGGAAAGTAACTGCATACTTAGATAAAAACATCAAATTCTGTTTTTAAAAATGCTATGTTAGCTAAATACTGCATGTCATCAGAATGGATTAGGCTCGATGATAGAATGTCCAAAATTATGCCTCTGAATCATCTGAGGCTCCAGTTCTAATTGCTTGATGAGACTCCAGATCACACACACTTGGATTTTGCACTGTAATAATATTTTAATGTCGTAGTTCTCAACTCGTAGAGAAGCTCTCACATCCTGTTTATCTTCATCAAAAGGCTGCCTCCTCTTTAGAGTTGTGAGATTTCAATTTATGACATTAACATTTTTCTCGCCTCAGCCTAGAAACCTTGAATTACTTTGCAAAGTTTCCATTTTTGGTCATTTATATTCTGTTGGATACCAAACCCCCTCTCAACATTTCTCACAGCCATTACTCTTTATCCCCCACTGCCCCACTCCAGGTCCCTCATCCACTGACATCTAGGTATCTTGTTTATCGTTAACTTTTAATCCATTTATCTCTGTTGGGTTAATGTGTTTTTATTTTTAAATGTCCCTTTTTAATTAAAACCTGTAGAAAATAACACTAGCATGTTAAAACACAGAAACAGCATGTTCATAAGTGAATCCCACGATCCTGTTCTAGCTCTTCAGTTCTCTTCATCCTCTTTGAATGCACACAACACACACCTCCTTTGGCACAGTCACAGTGAAGGGAATCAACTCCTATGGTTGTGATCTCTACAGCTTTCACAAAACTTATGTTGTCATTCATCCATGCAAAGGCATACTTTTTATTTTTAATGACAACATTATACCAAATCACTGAAGCACAATTTAGCTAGCCTTTCCTTTATTACTTCCAGATTTTTGCTTTGTTTTGTTTTTCCATATCACACTCCATGAATGTGCAGATTACTTCCTGATGCTAATAGAATGAAGGTGGAACATAAAAGGGACACAAGCAAACTGTTTTACAAATTGCCAGATCATCAAAGGAATAAAAGCTAGAGTGAAATATAGAGATTTGTAAGCATCATTTTCCCCTGCCACTCCTCTTCTGCTTTAAAATGTCAGTGTGGCTGCACGTTGGCTGTTGCACTAAACCCAACTCAGCCCCAATGTGAAGGCCTTCTTCTTGCCCTCCCATTCACCAAATGCCTCCTTTTTTAGGGGCCCCTTTGCCCACTCTGGAGTATTAGAACCTGTGGTTCAAAATCATCCTCCACCAGTTTATCTAAGCCTCCTTTTTTTTTTTGCCTGTATAAGAGATCATAACAGCACCCTTCTCTTTAAGTGAGCTGATCAAAAAGGGTGACACCCAACCAATATTTACCACAAGGTCTGGAACATAGAGAACAGTTTATAAATAAGAGATATGTTTTTACCTATTTATTGGTCCTCCTTTTCAGAGTAGAATGGGGCCAGGGACAAAATAGTAAGGTACAACCTGACCATCCTGATAACCAAAAAATGGGGAACACTGGACCAAGGAGAAAGAACAGAAATGACAAAGACATCTAGAACACTTTTTATTAGGGGCTGGCTGTGTGTGTAATGCATGGGTTCAAGGCAGAAGATGAACTCAGGAAGCTGATGTCTGGCTATTCATGAGCCCAAGGCAGGGAAGGCGTTGCCAGAGCGACAATATTTGACATTGAATCAATAAATATAAAAAAGAAGCTGCTATGCACCAGGTCCTGTGTTCAGCAGTGGATTTTGAATTACTTGGAAATCAGGATCTAGACATGGGGTCTGAGCAGATGGCATCAGCATCCATGATGAAACCTTGTCGTCCCCCACATCTGCCTTTCCAAAACCAGGTCAGTTTCAGCATCAAGCCCCTCGCCAGTCCCATAGCTCTCAAACAGCTCCCATTTTTCAAGTTCTCGGGGCACTCATCAACTGTTACACATGGTATTGTTCAGCCTGTGAATTCTTGGGATGTTCTCTCATGTTTTTTTGGTTATCTGTCCCCCCAGACTCTCTGCTCAAGGAGAGTGGGCATCTCAGGCTCCTCTCGTTCGACACTTGCCCTGCAGACCACAGTGATGAAAGTGGAGAGCTGCACAGGTCCTGCTTTTTGGCTCCCAGTCTAGATTTACCATTTCATTTGGTTTCAGACTTTTCTGAGGTATAGAAATGATCACCAAGAGAAGGAGACTTTGTTAATTCATTTATTAAAAGCTTTACTAAACTATTTTAAATTACACATACACTCAGTAGAACTTAAACAGTATGTACATTGTATAAAGTAAACTAATCTCTTGCTCTGCCTCACCATTTACCTTATAATTCCAGCCACCTGAGGCAACAAAACTGTCCTTTGATTTCATTCTCATTTCAACCTTAAAATATCCTTTCAACATTAAGTCATTATTCTGAATAGAATTGTAAAAGAAAAACTTATCAGGATAAATATTGTGATTGAGAAAAATAACAGGTTAAAAATAGAATATTCTAGTTTCCTCTAAAATAATTTTTATAAGTTTTACAAAGAGATACAGGATTTAGCCTTGACCTGGAAGGTGGTGGATTTTATTGTCAAATAATTGATATTCCAGGTTAATGACTTAAACTTATTAATAGAGTCCTAGGTTACAAGAATTGATCTGTCTTTGGAAAGGAGTCAGTAACCTGATTAAGATTTTGTTGTTTGCCTGTATCATTTGCCCACAAGGCTCTTTTCATCAGGATTATGTCTTTGCCATATTTGTTCATCTGACTCAGCCTAAAGCATGTCATAAACATCTGCTTATCCATTTTAGCCAATCTTGTCTGTAAAGGACTGCTTGGAAGTAGATAACACGTATAAAGGTAAATTCAGACCCCTTTTATTTTGTTATACAGAGAATATATTTGCTAGCAGATGAAAGTAAAGTACTACATAGCTCACAAAACACAGTGCTGATTACAAGCATACTTCCACCCCATTATTCAGTCCAGCAATACTTTGAATAAATAGGATCTGTGACTGTTCATTTCTCCACCGATCAAACATTCACCAGGCACAGCAGATAAAGAAACGAGCCAGACACGGCCCCTGTTGTTGAGAATTCGGGACCTAGTAGAGAAGACAGACTAAAGAAATCAGTGGTTATAGCAATTCTAGAGGTTCATGCTAGTTACCATAGAAGTACAGTGGAAGGTCACAGAGGAGGGAGAGCTAACTCCTGACATGGGGGAGTCAGGGAACACCCACAAAATGGGGATGCTCTGCTGCGTATTGACACTTGAACATGAATCAGCCAGGTAGCCAAGGTGAGAGGTGGTCTAGACAGAGAGGTGGTTTGACATATTTAGTGACGCAACATGAGAGAGATAGTATGTTATATACAGGTTTTTTTTGGCTAGAGTTATGGTCTCCTTACTGCATTTTTCACTTTTAAATCAGTTCTATTTGCAGCATATAGGTCCAGTTGATGAGTGTTAGGCTGCTTAGGACGTAGTCAGATGTTGAATTGAGTGAGGGGTGGTGGTAGGGGAAGAGGACAACTGTCCTATGTCATAGACCTGCAAGTGGAGAATATTAAAAGAGTTACAGGTTCTTCCCTTTAAATCCTGGGCCTCATCTGACTCTAAAGGTCACAGGCATGTGTAAGCAATTGTAGGGCTGTGTAATCCATAGATCAAATGTCCCGATAGTCTGTCATCAAAATTCTGTTTGTCTTATGTGGCTCCGATGGGATGGACCTTTGTGAGGGCACTCTTGCTACATGATTGATGGCACTTCAGACAAGATGTGCAGTTTGATACCAACCTTGGTCAGGTGTGAGAAGTGCACCTGATTTGTCTTGCTCTTCATCCTTCAGTGTACTTGCAGCTCATTCTGGAGCTGCACAGTCTGTTCTTCACTTTCTCTCTGGCTGTTGAGTTGCCTGGCTGTGTGGTGGAAATGCCCCAAGGTGGTAAGGGTGCCTCCGAGTCAGCAGGTCCATGTCTGTTGCTCTGAACTGGCTGGTCTGAGATGGCCTCAAACTAAATTTACAGACCCTGAGGGTTTTCTAGAGAAGGGTGTATGACATTGTATCCTAAAGCCTTGCTCATTTTCCCATTTCACAAGTACTCTAACAGGAGTTTTAGTACCGAGTTTTGATTTCAGCAAAAGCACGTACATTTCAGCTATAGATGCTTGCTCCTAACAACTCTGAGAATGTGGATTATATGTGTGATTTTAATGCAGTCGTTGGAAATAATGTTGTTTTTCACGAAGTAAAAAGCATTCGTAATTTTGCTTCAAGGAAGAATATTTGCGTCCTCTCACACATTTTATTTAATAATTTTACTTCTTTAAAAGCAAAACAGCACACAATTTGAAAATGAAATTTCCCAAAAGTATTCGGCTTGCTAATATGTTTTTCCTTTTCTTCATTATGCTATAGTGGAATGTTGCCATACTCTGAAGTGTGCAGCCTCTCTCCCTGGAGGCAGCAGATGGCGTGACTAGGCTGCCTTTCGGTACAGGATTTGTCCTGAGAGACAGACCCGGCTGGCTGAGCCCGGGGCCCTGCCCTCAAGGAGCGCTGACTTTATTCCTATTATACCACTATAACATTTATGTAAATTATTATTTTTAGATATTAAAAACCTGCAAAAGCAGAAAGGTTTTGGCATTTTAAAGCTTCTATTTGCCTAGTTGATATAAGAAAATATTTTATGTAAAAACGAATTATATTTGCAAGTGTTTTCTTCGTGGAACGCCTCACTGCTTAGAGGACCAGGTGATCCCTTGGGCAGGACGTGATTTTGTCGGTATTTCCACGCTAGTCTTGGACCTGGCCTTCAGCTTTGAAAGTCTGGCAGTTTGGTTTCATATAAGAGTATTGACTCACACTGACCAAACTCACGAGAGACATTTGCAAAACCAGAGTTTCATTTTACTAATTTACTGTGAAAAATACAACTTCAAGCGGATTGGTTCTTTTCTCCCTTGAGGTGAATGATAAGCTAGCCCATGGCAAAAAGTTTGTTTGGTGAGCAGGAGTAGGGCTCTCCCACCACGGAACTATGCTGCCTTTAGGACCTGACCTACCTGTTGTGAGTCATGCTGGCCTTGCTGTTGAACTGTGCTATTTTTTTATTCTTTCTGCACATATTTTGACCTCTGCTGACTATCCCGTTACATCATCTCTTTAAATAGAACAATACAGGGGTGGAAAAACGTTCCCTCTACCCTTGACACAGATTAGAAACCTGGGTCTATGAAATATGGACAACAGGTAGCTTAATGGAAGAAAAGGTGTACTAATGTATTAATTTTAATATTACATGCAGGAAGGCATTACAGGAAAAAATTTAATACCTACCAACACAGTGAGATGTGAGAGCTTGTATACTATCTTAATACGGCCAAGGGAGAAGGGATGCAGGCTTCTTAGGGGAGAGGAATGATTTTTTGAGAGGATGAACGACCCTTGGAAGAGCAGATGGGAGGTATGATGGTTTGTGACAGAGCTTGTCTGGGTGCGATGTGGACGCCGAGTCTCCTCTCCTGTAATGACTCCTTCTTCCTTGGCTGATGAGACTCCCAGGGAGGGGATTTATGTAGCAGCTGAGTTGCTTTTGGAGGACCTGTCTTCGGGCAGATAAAGGGAGTTCAGAGAAGCCTCTCTCTGCATTTCCTGTTCTTCAGGTATCTTCAGCTCAAATTAATCAATATACCAATGTGGCATATTTTTGGGTGGCATGTCCTGAATTCCTTCCACAGCTAATAAGCACCCTTAATTCCCAAATAGAAAGTAGTTTTACCTTAGTGAAAACTGCAGAAGAGTAATGTTTTTCAGTAGTGCTGTGATCTCTTAGTGATGTCTGCCACAAACAGGAAAGAAAAATAATGCACGATTAAGAGATGCACATTTGCTCGCCCTAGTTTAAATCTTTCCCTAGTGTATCAAATCAAATACGTATTCTGATTAGCATTTGAGGACAGCATTCTGCAGTCTTGGAAATTATTTAAGAACATGCTTTTAAAGCTGAAAGAAATCCTAAATTTTTTACTCTATAGTTTAGAAAACATTTGCCTTGAGGGACTTACTGAAGTGGTAGAGCTAATAAATAACTGAGCAATGACTCAGACCTAGGGTTTCTGACTTATAGTGGTCTAGCTTATTTTCTTATAAACCATAGTAAAGATCTAAGAATCCCAAAGACTGATAATTTTATTTTCCATCTTAATTTGAGAAATCTCTTTTCCCTGATAGGATTAAGATTTTTATTCTTTTAGGTCAGCAAAATAAACATGAAGATTAGATATATGTAGACCAATCATACTTGGTCTTGGGTGCACATTAGAATTATCAGGGAAGAGTATAAAAAAAAACTACCAATGCCCAAGCCTCTGATTGACCAATTAAAGAAGTATCTCTGGGGTGGAGTACATACGGTACTTAGTACTTTTAAAAACCTTTCCATGTGACTTAACTGTGCATCCATGATTGAAACAATTGGTATAACAATTTGAAAATTTGCTGAAATGATCAAATACTTTGTGAGTGTTTAAAAAGGCTTTGTTATGCAGAAAACAGACTGGCGATTGCCAGAGGAGAGGGGAGTTGGGGGACTGGGTGGAAGAAGTGAAGGGATTAAGTACAGGTTGGTGGTTACAGAAGAGTCACAGGGATGTAAGGTACAGCATAGGGAACATAGTAATATTTCGATAACTATGTGTGGTACCAGTTGGGTGCTGGAAATATCGGTGGGACGCTTTGTAAAGTATGTGATTATCTAACCAGTAGGACTGTACATCTGAAATTAATACAAAATAATATTGAAGATAAACTATAAAATAAAAAGCCATTGCCGACATTGATAAGTTGTTGAAAGAATCAGTATTTTTACCAGCCAAAATTCTATGCTTTCATATAAAAGTCACAGAATTATACTAAGAGTAGTAGACTATGAAATATTTTTATTCCCTAATTCTAAGTACAGGTATCAAATGAGAAATTGAAAAAATAGCAATGATTGTAATGATATGCACAATCATTTCAGATGATTCCATGGTAAAATGAAGAAAAATATTTCTTTGTACATCCTGGGTAGAATGTTTGGGAACGGCATTCACTTTTTATTTAGTCTGGGTCAGGTTTAGGTGATTGCAAACGTGGGAGGAGAGAGCTGAGTAACTGCACCAGAAAAACCACACCAGTCTGCCCTTCCAGTGCAGAGGGCTGTTCACTGCTTGTGTATGCAGTGAGGCAGAAGTTATGTTAATATTGTGGATCAGAAAATGACAAGTAGAATGGAAACGTCTGGTTTTCACTGCTCATTTATTGATTGTACTGGGAGTGTTGTGAATCTCTCTGCCCCTTGCATAGAGCTAAACCTTGTTCTATAAATATATGTTTAGCTACTAGAGGGAATGCTGGTCCAAAATCCAAAGTAAAGAATAGCAGGTATTTACCTCTGAAATGAATTTTAGTATTTAGTTAAGCATTGTTGATGTTTGATAATTCACTGTGCTCCAGAAATGCAGCAATAATGGGCAGCCCTGAAGGGGACATGGTTTCTATTTTTTACATTTCCTTACTTTCCCATTACTTTGCCCTACACCAGACTTTTTGCAGTAGGCCTCCATGGTCCATTCTTTGAGTTTCTCTCTTTGTCCCTCTCACTTCCTTTCTTTCCCTCCCTCCCTTCTCTCCCTGCTTCTTCTCTAGTTCACACTTATTTTAAGAGGATGCGGAGGACATTTAAATGTTTTTGTTATAAAAGGCTTTTTAGCCTCCAGAGTATAACTGGGGAAGCAGCAGCTGCAGAGCTGCCTTGCACGTAAGAAGAGGTTAGAAGTACAGCAGACACATTTCCAGGGGACTGACCACAGGTGGGGACCTGGAAACAAGGCTTAAAATTTTCCTGATTGAATTAATCATTTATAGATAATTAAAGCTAAATGGATATCTTATCATGAACTAGAACCTTCCTAGTTTAGATGCAAATAGAACCTGGTGTAGTAAAAGAGCTGGCATTGCAGAAGCCCTTGGATAGCACAGAGAACTCTGAATTATCGCTCTGAAAGCTGACACTGGAATATGTCATTGAGGAAAGCTTTTTTTGTGTTGGTCTTGGAATTGGCAGGTTATGACAAAACTACATTCGTGTTACTTGAATACATCTTTTGTCTTAGTTTTACATGCTTTTTTGACTTGTCTAGAAAATGACATATTGAGGTTTTCATTAGCTTTAACCAGGTGTGATTTTCTTATGGAAGATACCTCAGCAGGACTGCAGTTTAAAGCGAATAAACCAGTGAAGCTCAGAAAGGCCATAGCCCTCCTTCAGACGGTAGCAATGAGCTGAAAAACTCATTAATCAACCACAGAGTCACAGGTGTGATGGCTTGCCCACAAACTGCCAACAGACTGTGAAAGTCACATCCGACAGGCTAAATTGTCAAACTAGACCCATCCATAAACATTTTAACACAGCAAAAACCCAACTCTTTTGTCTTTAAGACAAAATGTTAAATGTCCTTCAAACCTTCTATCAAAATTTACTTACTTTATTTTATAAAATTCACATTTCTTAAGAAAGAATCATTTTGGCATTCTTTCATAAAAGTTTATTAGTGTCTTTATATCTTATTTTATTTTTCTTAATGCTTATTTACTCTTCTTTTTTAAATTTTTTATTTAATTATTTTTTAATTACACTATTCTGTCTTTTACTCCCATCCCAGCCCACCCCCCCATGCTTCCCACCTCCCTCCCATTTCCACCCCCCTTAGTTGTTGTCCATGTGTCCTTTATACTAGTTCCTCTTCTTGATTTTAAAAATTTATTCTCCTGTACTACATGAAAGGGTCAAGAATGAAATTTACCTGTGTGAAAGGTTTATCAGTAGTGAAAATCCACTGTGTTAGATGGAGAATTTTAGCAAGCTCTTACATAGGAATTTTATTTCCCTTTGCTTTTTTCTTTATTTTTTATTAAGGTAACATTGGTTAATAGGGTTATATAAGTTTCAGGTGTGAAGCATCATAATTTGATATACATTTCAGCATGCTCACCACCAAAAGTCTAGTTTCCATTGTCACTATCACTCCGGCCCCCTTTAACCATCTTGAGCTCCCACCACTTCCCTGCCCTGCTAACCCCCAATCTGTTGTCTGTATCTATTAATTTGTTTTATGTTTTATTGAGCATATTCTTTTTTCTTTTTTGTTTTATATTTCACATATGAGTGAAATCATATAGTTTTCCTCCTTTTCTTTTTAAAATCTTTTTTATTGATTGATTATGCTGTTACAGTTGTCTCAATTCTCCTCCTGTGCCCCCCCTCCACCAAACACCCCCCACTGCCTCAGGCAATCCTCACACCATTGTTCCTGTCCATGGTTTATTTCACTAAGCATAATATCTTCAAGGTCCATCCATGTTGTCAAAAATGACAATATTTAATCCTTTTTAAATGTCTGAGTAGTATTGCACTGCATGCATATACATATTTTTATATTCCATGTATATATATATGAATATATATATATGAATATATATATATATATAAATGAGTGTATAGGACACCTGTATCTGTTCATCTATTGATGCACATTTAGGTTATTTCTGTATCTTAGCAATTGTAAATAATGCTGCAGTGAACATAAAGGTGCATGTATCTTTTTGAATTAGCGTTTTCATATTCTTCAGTTATGGTAAATGCCCAAAGTGGGATTCCTGGATCATATGGTGGTCCTATTCTTCACTTTTTGAGGAAACTCGAAACTCCATCAACAGTATATGAGGATTCCCTTTTCTCCACATTCTCTTTAAAATGTGTTAATTTCTAGGTTGTTTATATAGTAACTGTTTTGACAAGTGTGATATCTCATTGTAGTTTTGATTTGCATTTCCTTCTTTTAGAGATTTTATTTATTTATTTTTAGAGAGGGAGAAGGGACAGACAAAGGGGGAGAGAAACATCAGTGTGTGGTTGCCTCTCCAGCATCCCGTAGTGGGGACCTGGCCTGCAACCCAGGCATATGCCCTGACTGGGAATCAAACTGGCGACCCTTTGGTTTGCAGGCCAGTGCTCAAGCCAGTGAGCCAAATCAGCCAGAGCTGATCTGAATTTTCTTGATAATTAATGATGCTGAACATCTTTTTATATGCCTGTTGGTCATCTGTATGTCTTCCTTGGAAAGATGTCTATTCAGATCCTCTTCCCATTTTTATTTATTTATTTATTTACTTATTTATAATTCTCAATGAGGGTATGTTCACTGATTTGAGAGAGAGAGAGAGAGAGAGAGAGACATCAATGTGAGAGAGAAACATCAATCATTTCTCTTCTATTCACTCCCTGACCCAGGAATCATACCCAAAACCTAGGTACATGCCCTGACCAGAATCCAACATACACAAGGCCATCACTTTTTTTTAATGTATAAGATGATGCTTCAACCAACTGAACCAGCTGGCCAGGGCTTCCCATTTTTTAAATCAAGTCATTTGGTTTTTCTTGTATGTATTCTTATATATTTTTTTGATGTTAACATTTTATTGAAAATATCATGTACAGATATCTTCTGCCATGATATAAGAAAATCATGGTTGCTTTTTTGGTTGGTTGCCTTTTTGTTTTTTTGGTGTTTCCTTTGCTGTTAATAAACTTTTTAGTCTGATGTAGTCCCACTCATTTATTTTTGTTTCTCTTTCCCTTGCCATTGGAGTAAAATCCACAAAAACATTCTTAAAATGAATGTCTAGTAGCTCAGTGTCCCTGTTTCCTTCTATGTATTTTATGGTTCCAGGTCTTATACTTGTCTTTAATCCATTTTGACTTATTTTTGTGTGTGTGTGTGGTATAAGATAGTAGTTTAATTTCATTCTTTCGTGTAGTTGTCTAGTTTTCCCAATACCGTTTATCAAAGAAACTTTTCTTTCCTTATTATAGGTTCTTGTCTTTTTTGTTTTAAATTAGTTGTCTCTGTATGTGTACATTTATTCCTGGGCTCTGAATTCTATCCCATTGATCTGGGTATCTGTTCTTTTGCCAATATCATACTATATTGATTACTATAGCTTCACAGTGTAGTTTGAAATCAGGGAATATGATGCCTTTGGCTTGCTTCTTTTTTCTCAGAATTGCTTTGGCTATTCATGGTCTTTTGTACTTCCAAACAAATTTGAGGATTTTTGTTCTATTTTTGTGAAAATGCCATTGCGATTTTTATAGGGATTGCACTGAATCTGTAAAGTCTTTTAGTTGATATGGACGTTTTAACCATGTTAATTATTCTAATCCATGAACACAGAATATCTTTACATTTCTTTGTATCTTCTTCCATTTCTTTTAACAATGTCTTTCAGCTTTCAGTATACAGATCTTTCACCTCCTTTGTAAAGTTTATAACTAGGTATGTTATTATTTTGTTGTAAGTGGTATTGTTTTCTTTATTTCTCTTTCTGATAGTATAGGGAAACTCAACAGATTTTGAATACTGATGTTGTATCCTGCAATTTTACCATATTTGTATATTTTTCTACTAGTTTTTGGTGGAATCCCTGAAGTTTTCTATATATAAAATCATGTCATCCACTCTGGCTGTTGTGGCTTGGTGGATTGACTGCTGGCCTGGGAACCAAAGGGTAATGGGTTCGATTCCCAGTCAGGGCACATGCCTACATTGCAGTCCAGGTCCACAGTAGAGGGTGCTTGAGAGGCAACCAAACATTGATGTTTTTCTGTCTCCCTCCCTTCCCCTCTCTAAAAATAAATAAATAAAATCTTTGGAAAAAATCATGTCATTCACAAAGAATGACAGTTTTACATAAATGGATATTGAATCTTCTCAAATGCTACTTCTATATCTGTTCAAATGATCATATGCTTGTTATCCTTCATTTTGTTAATGAGGTGTATTGTATTGATTGATTTGTAGATGTTGAACCATCTTTGCATTCCTGGAACAAACCCCAATTAACCATGGTCTATCCTCTTAATGTGTTGTTGTATTTAGTTTGCTGATAATTTTGTTGAGGACTTTTTTATTTATGTTCCTCATAGATAACAGCCTATAATTTTATTTTTTGTGTATCTTTCTTGTCTAGTTTTAGCATTAGGGTAATGTTAGCTTTGTAAGATGAGTTAGGAAGTGCCTCCTCCTCCTGCATTGTTTGGAAGGGTTCAGAAAGGATAGGTATTATATCTTCTTTGAATGATTGGTAGAATTCACCATTGAAGCTATCTGGTCCTGGGCTTTGTTTCTTGGGAAGTTTTTGTTGCTGTTTCAATTTCCTTACCAGTGATTGGTCTACTCAGATTTTCTATTTCTTTATGATTCAGTATAGGAAGATTGTATGAGTCTAAGAATTTGTCCAGTTCTTTTAAGTTTTCCAACTTGGTAGCATATAGCCTTTTATACTGTTTTCTTATTACCCTTTTACATAGAAAATTTAAACAAAACTCTACATTTGATATCAAGAAATATGGAGCCTCTTCACAAATTTCTAAACTATGTTAATGAGCAGGAACATTTTTTTGGATATTTGCTGTGAAGTTACTATTTTCTTTTAATGATTAAAGTGGTGCTTTCTGTCTTATTATAATCAGAGATGATAATTTTCTATTTGAAACTTAAACTTTTGCAAGCTATCAACACACTTTCTTCTTCTTTGAGAGGAAAAAACATCACACTAAAATTATCAGGAATCTATCACTATATTTATGCTTAGAAAGAATGAAAAATAATAGAAAGTAAATATATAGGTCTATACAGTCTATATTTTATTTTCTGTACTTAATCAATAGACCTCAAGTCTTTCCCAAAATGGCTATACAATGCACTGGTGAATAATCATACAATTTATTTTTTTCTGCAGAAAAAACATTATTAATTTACATACTTTGTTCAAAGTTTTTTTCCTATTTTCATGTTGACATTATTACAGATGTCCCCATTTCCCTCTCCTTTGCCCAGCTTCACCCAGCTCCTATCCCCGCTCCCCTCTAACCATCACCACACTGTTGTCTGTGTCTATGGGTTGTACATGAACATTCTTTGGCTCATCCTTTCACCTTCTTTCATCCAGTCCCCATGCTTCCTTCCCTCTGACAGCTGTCAGTCTACAAACTTGATACCTCAGACAAAGGTTTAATCTCCAAAATATACAAAGAACTTACATGACTCCACTCTAGGAAGACATTGAACCCAATTAAAAAATGGGAAAAGGACTTGAACAGACACTTCTCTAAAGAGGACATACAGAATATCCAGAGACACATGAAGAGATGCTCAATATCATTAGCTATCAGAGAGATGCAAATTAAAACCACAATGAGATACCACTTTACACCTGTCAGGATGGCTATCATAAACAAAGCAACAAACAACAAATGTTGGAGAGGTTGTGGGGAAAAGGGGACCTTAGTTCACTGTTGGTGGGATTGCAGACTGGTACAACCATTATGGAAAACAGTATGGAATTTTCTCAGAAAAATAAAAATGGACCTGCCTTTTGACCCAGCAATTCCACTGCTAGGATTATACTCCAAGAATCCTAAAACATCAATTTCAAAGAACCTATGCACCACAATGTTCATAGCAGCACAATTTACAATAGCCAACAAAAAATTGTGGTACATATACACCATGGAATTCTATGCAGCAGAGAGAAAGAAGGAGCTACTACCCTTTGCAACAACATGGATGGAACTGGAAAGCATTATGCTGAGTGAAATAGGTCAGGCATTGAAAGACAAATACCATATGATCTCACTTTTGACAGGAAGCTAAAGAATAAAACAAATAAGCAAACAGAATAAAAACAAAGACACTGAAATAGAGAACAAGTGGGCAGCGACCAGAGGGGAGAGGGAAGGGAATTTAAGGGGAAAAGGGGGAGGGATTTTGAGGAACAAGTATGAAAGACACAGGGATGAGGACTGGGGGAGGGGAAATTGGAGGGAGAGGGGAGACAGAGCGGGGGGGTGGGATGGGAGAAATAGATAAAAAAATGTACTTGAAAAGTAACTAAATAAAATTTATTATTAAAAAAAACTTTTGCTAAATTCTACTTTTTCCTACTACAACATGACTTCATTAAGGATCTTAATTAATGTTTATATTTTATACAAATTAGGCCTGTATATGCCCATGTGCCTTTTAGAGTAGCTAAGGGTCAATATCATGTATTCCTCATGAACCTTTTTACATATCGGGGCGATTAATGTATTTTATTTTATTGCAATAGTACTACATTAGTGTTAGTAACTTAATCATTCATACTTATTTTCTTCCACTGCATGAATTTAAATTGACATAAGAAAAGTATACTCAGGAACCCTGTGTTGTGAAAATATGAAGTACAAATGAATGTTCATAATCAACTGATACTTCACATTTGTATTAATTTTCATATTTGGACTAAAATTTTTCTTTAATCATTTTGTATAAGTAACTCAGCTAATGTAACCATTGAAGTATATGCTAAGAATATATCATAAATTCAACATTTTATTTACAATATCAGGAAAAACATGGATAGTATTTCTTAGTGCCAGAGATTAAGGACGTATACATATTCCAAAGTGAAAAAGAGATTAAAGCCTTTTAAGCATGAAATAAGATTTTTGTGTCCAAAACAAGACTCAAAAGATTCAAGAAAATTGAAATCATACCAAGCATTTTCTCTGACCACAAAGGACTGAAACTAGAAACAAACCCCAAGGGAAAAAAAACCCAAACAATCAAAATCATGAAGATTGAATACCATGCTATTAAACAATGACTGGGTCAAAAATGAAATTAGAGAAGAAATCAAAAAGTTTCTGGAAACAAATGAAAATGAACTCACAACAACTCAAAATTTATGGGACACAAAGAAGGCAGTCCTGAGAGGGAAGTTCATAGCAATACAGGCCTACCTAAAAAAGATGGAAACATTTCAAACAAACAACCTGCCCTACACCTACAAGAACTCAAGGAACAAAAACAAAGGCAGTCCAGAGCTAGCAGAAGGAAAGAAATAACCAAGATCAGAGCAGAATTAAATGACATAGAGACAAAAAAGCACAATTCTAAGGATCAATGAATCCAGGAGCTGGTTCTTTGAAAAGATAGACAAAAGCAACAAGCTTTTAAGCAGACTCATCAAGAAAAAAAGAGAGAAGACCCAAATAAATGCAATCAGAAATGAAAGAGGAGAGATTACAACTGACACTGGAGGAATACAAAGGGTTGTAAGAAATTACTATGAAGGACTGCACACCAAGAAATTTGAAAACCTAGGTGAAATGGACACATTTCTAGAAAAATATAATCTTCCAAAACTCAATGAAAAAGAAGCAGAAAACCTGAACAGACCAATAACAGCAGATGAAATTGAAGCAGTAATCAAAAAACTCCCGTCACACAAAGTATTGGACCAGATGGTTTCACAGGAGAATTCTACAAAGCATTTAAGGAAGAGCTAACCCCTATTCTTCACAGACTGTTCCAAAAATCGAAAATGATGAAAAACTCCCAACCTCTTTTTATGTAGCCAGCATCATCCTTATTCCAAAACCAGATAGAGACACAACAAAGAAAGAAAACTTCAGGCCAATATCACTGATGAACATAGACACTAAAATCCTCAACAAAATATTGGCAAATCGCATCCAACAATACATCAAAAAGGTCATACACCATGACCAAGTGGGATTCATCCCAGGGATGCAAGGATGGTTCAATATTCGCAAATCAGTAAATGTAATTCATCACATAAACAAAAACAGAGACAAAAAACACATGACCATATCAATAGATGTGGAAAAAGCATTTAATAAGGTATAGCACCCATTTATGACAAAAACACTCAGCAAAGTGGGAATAGAGGGAGCATTCCTCAACATAATAAAGGCCATGTATGAGAGACCGACAGCCACTATCATACTCAATGAGCAAATACTAAAAGCTTTTCCACTAAGATCAGGAACAAGACAAGGATGTCCACTTTCACCACTTCTATTCAATATAGTATTGGGAGTCTTACCCACAGTAATCAGACAAGAAAAGCAAATAAAAGGCATCCAAATTGGAAAGGAGGAAAAAAACTGTCATTGTTTACAGATGACATGATAGTGTACATAGAAAATGCTATAGATTCCACCCAGTAACTGCTTAACCTAATAAAAAATTGGGCTAAACAGCGGGATACAAAGTCAATATCCAGAAATCAAAGGCATTTTTGTATACCAACAATAAAACAGCAGAAGCCGAAATCAAGAAAAAATTCTATTTGATATAGCAAAAAGAAAAATAAAATACCTAGGAATAAACCTAACCAAGGAGGTAAAAGACCTGTATGCAGAAAACTATACGGCCCTGAAAAAAGAAATCAAGGAAGATATAAACAAATGGAAACATATACCATGTTCATGGATCAGAAGAATTAACATCATCAAAATGTCCATATTACCCAAAGCAATTTACATATCCAATGCAATACCTATTAAAATACCAATGGCATATTTCACAGACATAGACAAACACTTCAAAAATTTATATGGAACCATAAATGGTCTTGAATAGCTCCTGCAATTTTGAGAAAGAAGAGCAAAGTAGGAGGGATCGCAGTACCTGATACCAAACTGTATTACAAGGCCACTGTAATCAAAACAGCCTGGTACTGGCATAAAAACAGGCTCATAGACCAATGGAACAGAACAGAAAGCCCAGAAATAAACCCAAATCTCTATGGTCAATTAATATTCAATAAAGGAGGCAGCAACATAAAATGGACTAATAATAGCCTCTTCAACAAATGGTGTTGGGAAAACTGGGCAGCTATGTGCAAAACAAATCAAACTCGAGCACCAACTTACACCATATACCAAAATAAATTCAAGGTGGGTAAAAGACTTAAATATAAGCTGTAACACCATTAAAGTCCTAGAGGATAGCATAGGCAGGAAAATCTCAGATATTTCATACAGCAACATTTTTATTGATATGTCCCCTAGAGCAAGGGACATAAAGGAAAGAATAAACAAATGGGATCTCATCAAAATAAAAAGCTTCTGCATGGCTAAAGAAAACAGTATTAAAATAAAAAGACAACCAAATGTTTGGGAAAACATATTTGCCAATGATACCTCAGACAAGGGTTAAATCTTCAAAATATATAAAGAACTTCCACAACTCCACTCTAAGAAGATAAGTAACCCAATAAAAAAATGGGCAAAGAACTTGAACAGACACTTCTTCATGGAGGACATACAGAAGATCCAGAGACACATGAAGAGATGCAAATTAAAACCACAATGAGATACCACTTTACACCAGTTAGAATGGCCATCATAAACAAAGCAACAAACAACAAGTGTTGGAGAGGCTGTGGAGAAAAGGGAACCCTAGTGCACTCTTGGTGGGATTGCAGCCTGGTACAAGCACTGTGGAAAACAGTGTGGAATTTTCTAAGAAAACTAAAAATGGATCTGCCTTTTGATCCAGCAATTCCACTGCTAGGATTATATCCTAAGAACCCTGGAACACCAATGCAAAAGAACCTATGCACCCCAATGTTCATAGCAGCACAATTTACAATAGCCAAGTGCTGGAAGCAACCTAAGTGCCCATCAGTAAATGAATGGATCCAAAACCTATGGTACATTTACACAATGGAATTCTATGCAGCAGAAAGAAGAAGGAGCTCCTAACTTTTGCAATAGCATGGATGGAACTGGAAAGCATTATGCTGAGTGAAATAAGCCATGTGGTGAAAGACAAATACCATATGATCTCACCTTTAACAGGAATGTAAATAACAAAAGAAACAAGCAAAATATAACCAAAGACACTGAAACAGAAATAGGCTGACAGTGTCCAGGGGGGAGAGGGGAGGGAATTTCATAGGAAAAGGGGAAGGGTTCAGAGGAACAAGTATAAAAGACACATGGACAAAAACTAGGGGGGGTGGGAATGGGAGGGAGTGGGGGATGGCTGGGTGGCTGGCCTGGGATGGGAGTAAAACTCAGAAAACTCTACTTGAACAACAATTAAAATTAAAAATTAAAAAAAAAAGATTTTTGTGTCCACACATAAACACTATGAAGTTATGGTATGTATTCAATCTTCTTTAGGATGGTAGTCCAATTTGGTAGCAAAATAAGACTTTTCTAGAGTATTTTAATCCTTCAACTGAACTTTTAGTATTTTTTTAGTTCACTTCTCGAGAACTTCTTCTTTAGTGGATGCTCTGGATATTAAAAATGCACCTATCTACAATTTACTTTAGATTGATACTAAATTCATTTTGGTAGAATATAAAAACTTTGCTTTCCTATATTATTCCATGCTCTTCTTCCTCTTTTGTGCTATTATTGCCATACTTATGAAATCTTTGTATGTTGTCAACCTAACAATACAGCCTTAATTGTTGCTTTATGTAGTCTTATGTCTTTTAAACAAGTTGAGACAAGAATAAAGAAAGATTAAAAATTTTATTTAATATTTTGTTTGTATTTCTCCCTACACATATTGGCTCTTTTGGTGCTTTTTTTCCCCCTCCTGTGAACTGTAGTTACTATTTGTTACTATAGTAACTGTAGTTACTATCATTCTCTTTCAACCTCAAGGACTTCCTTTAGTGTTTCTTGTAAAGCTAGCAGTACTTTGTAGTCTGGAAATGGCTTCCTTTTGCATTTGTTTTTGAAGGGGAATTTTGGTGTATAAAGAATTCTTGGTTGATAGTTTCCTTCTTTTAGCACTTTTAATTTGTCATTCCCTTTCTTTCTGGCCTCTGTTTTCTCTAATAAAGGATTTTGGGGAAAAGTTGATGATTATGACAAGAAATAAATAAAAAGAAAGTATGAGTACTAAATATGAGAAAACAAAGTGAATTAATATACATGGGTGGGCAAAATTAGGTTTAAAGTTGGGAGTACACAAACTCAGAGTTTATTCTTATATTATTATTTTTTAATTATGGTATTATTTTTCATATGACCAACCTACTTTTGCCCACTTTTTAAAATAGTATGACAGCAGATGTGGAGATTTAAAAACTGAAAGTTATATTTACTTTCTAATAAATATGAATGTTTTTATATATATCAGATACTTTTCAAAAAATTCAAATCACCAACACGTATCAAAAATATGTATGAACCTGAAAAGAACATCATCTAAGAAACTGAAACTATTAAATGTTACCTTTCGTCACACAACTGGACTTAAACCTGCAAGAAATAACAAATTTTATGCTGACTGTTTTTTTAATAATAAGGAAATCTACCCAATTATTTTATCAAACCTAACTTTAAAACTAATTCTAATGAAGATAGGCCTCCAGAAAAGTTGGCAACTCTCCATGATGACTACGGATGAGAATATGTACTACTATTATATGTATTTACTGCTAAGTAAAATATGGTCATTCCCTGTCATCTGCTCACAGAGTAAGGTTTTCAGTCTCAGGCTTTTCCTTGGGGTTTGTATACTAAGAAGGCCTTTGTTGTGTTACTTTGGGTGTGTTCTCTGCATACATAGCTTGTCAGGGAGTCTGAGACTTCTATTGATTTCTATACAAAATTAGGGATTCCCTACTTACGGTCTCCTCTCTCAGGGATTTCTCTCAATACTGTCTGGTTTTCCGGGGCCTCTTTTCCCGGTCCTCTGGCCAGAAAAGTTGAGATCTCTCAGGGTTTAAGCCTTTTTTACTGTCATGCAGCTCTTCATTCCTGGTACTGCCCACATGGTGAAGTGGCAAGGAATAAAGGAGATAATAGAAATTCACTCAACACTATTGCACAAGGTTTTTCTTTCCCTGGTTCCTCTATCCAGAAGGACATATTTTCCTAAGTGCTGACTCTGCAGCTGCCATTGCAATGCAGGTGAGTGGTTAAAGTGGGCTGCAGAGCAGGACTGATGGAGGAAATGCAGACAAAAAGAGTTGATTATGAGGTCTGTTCAGAAGGTGTCCAGCCACATAATATTGAAAATAGAGAAATGTATTGAAGGAGGTGCATGATATGAGAAACACTTTACATAGGACAATGATGCCTCAGTCCCCTTCAAAGTAGGCACCTTGGGACCTCACACAGTTCTCCCAGTTGCCTTGAGGTGCCCCATTGTATTTTCTTGAATCTCATTGACCCTCTGAAATCTCTTCCCTTTCAAAGGTGATTTTAGTTTGGGAAAAGCTAGAAGTCACAAGGCACCAAATCTGGTCTGTAGGGGGGATGAGTCACCTGGCTGATTTGATGTTTTGCCAAAATCTTTGCATAAGACATAATCCATGAGTGAGCACAGTGTCCTGTTAAGCTGCCAGTCACCAGTTGCCCATAGCTGCAGCCTTTTGAATCATCTGAATAGTTTCCATGGAGTAATGTTCAAGCTTAATACAAAATTTGATGCAAATTCATTGCTCTACATGTTCAGTCATTTTGAATGCAAGGACCACACAGTATACATGCTCACTCAATGGCATCTACTGCCCCCACTGACAAGTACAGTGAAGTCATCATTGTTCTCCCATGTTCATTCCAGTCCACTCTCTGCTAAATTACACTGATGTCATGCAGTCCATTCTTGTTATATTAACAATGGCTGGACCTTTTCCGGACAGATTTCATGTATTCAGTGCCCTGGCTCACAGAGACTATTTTTCTCTCACCCTTGGCCAGAAGGATGGCCTTTTCTGCTTTTGCTGATTACACCTGCCACTGCATTGTTGAGTCAACCTCAGTTTTATTATTCTGAGAGGTCAGCCACAGTGGACTTATTCCATTTTTCCCATGTCCAGGACTTAACATTTTAAAATATACCACACTTTAAAATAATGTGGACAGTGTTCACAAAGCTAGTATGTAGGTGGGATTGTCAGGGTTTCACTTGATTAATTCTAGCTCTTGTAATAATTTGATCACAATGTGAGCATTTCTTTCATGCTATTTAAATTTTGTTAATTCAGCAAATATTTATCATGTACTTAATGTACATCAGAAACTATTCCAAAGTTTAAAATGTATAATAGAACTTACTGTATTTTATGCTGTGGGATTCATAGCATAGAAAATCATTATTTAAGATTATACTCAAAACCATTATTGTGTTACCAGGATGAAACTCAACTTAGTTGTAAGGCAGGGGTGTCCAACTTGCACCCCACAGGCCACATGAAGCTCAGGATGGCTGAGAATGAGGCCCAACACAAAAACTTACATTTACTTAAAACATTATGAGATTGTTTTGTGATTATGTGTCTCACAGTATTTAATCTGTGGCCCAAGACAACTCTTCTTCCAATGTGGTACAGAAACACCAAAAATCACAACCTTATAATGTAAGGCATTATCTGCTTAGCATTTTACTAAATTTGACTCACATTCCACTGAATTCCTCAAAAGTCTTTTCTTTCTCTTATTTGCAGGCTTTTTCTCCTTATTATACCTCTTGATTGGTGTCCTCTTATTCTGCACATACTTTCACTGGTTCCTTCTACTGACTGATCTTACCCTAATTTTAGTGTCACTTCCTATGGGAAACACTAATTTGTTCTAGGTTATTTAGCCCTGAAACGCATCTCACATACCCACACTAAAGTGTAATTTGGGGCTTATTGGCCTATCTGTCTAGCAGAGAGAGCTAAGGCCTGGTGGCAAAAGGAAGCACAGAACTTTTAAGGAATGGGGAAGAGCCCAAAGTGAACAGAATAAAGCATGCATGGTGGAGAGCAGTCCTCTATGAGTCATGGAAAGAAACTGCCCAGGTTTTGAAGTGCTTTAATGTTTAGAACCGTAAATGAAGAATGTTTTAGTGGGTGAGCATGGATGGGGAGACCAACATGATCAGATTTTGATTTTGTTAGGACTTACGTTAAATACATGTTAGATACTTTCAACTTTTAAAAAGTATCTTTTTAAGTGAATAAAAATAAGTGAAGCCATAGATATAGTGTAAAAATCTAAGGTCCCAAATAGATGAATAGTAAAAGGGAAGGCAGTTTTCCCCTACAAATTGTTGTTTGCTGCTGTTAATTCTTTTAATGGTCACTCTGAGTAACTTCAACTTTGTATAATATTTTAAATCACATTTCTTAGTCTTATCTATTGACTCCCCACAATGAACAATGATACAATTAATATCTACAACTTCCTCCCACCTTTCCTTTCTAACCTCCATATTCTTCACCACCTAATTTTAATTAAATATGTTATTTGTCTTAGTTGTTTTACTATTTACAGTTAAAACTTTAAATATCCTTATACTTAATTAAAGGTTATCTTTTGACCTACCACACAAAAGATAAAGAAATTAATGTACCCACCTTAAGGTCCACCTTTCATCTCAGTTGTTGTTGAGAAAGTTTTACTTATATTGTTTAAAAATTGTGATGGGCTGGCTGGTGTAGCTCAGTGGATTGAGTGTGGGCTTGTGAAGCAAAGGGTTGCTGGTTCAATTCCCAGTCAGGGCACATGCCTGGGTTGCAAGCCAGGTTCCCAGTAGGGGACACATGAGAGGCAACCACACATTGATGTTTCTCTCCCACTCTTTCTCTTTCCCTTCCCCTCTCTCTAAAAATAAACAAACAAAAAATAAAAATAAATAAAAAATAAAAATTGTGATGGGTTTAACATGTACATTGTTTCTTAACCATAACTCTAATAGTTACTTTTGGGAATATTTTATTTATTTATTTTTTGAGAGAGGGGAAGGGAAGGAGAAAGAGGGAGAGAAAATATCAATGTATGGTTGCCTCTCATGCGTCCCCTGCTGGGAACTGGCCTGCAACCCAGGCTTGTGCCCTGACTGGGAATTGAACCGCAATACTCTGGTTCGCAGGCCTGCGCTCAATCCACTGAGCTACGCCAGCCAGGGCTCTCATAGTTATTTTAATCTTAGTTTATATTCATATGGATTCGGTTTTCATGGTCATCTTTTCACCATGATTATTCCATTCATCTCTCATTTGAAATTCAGTCTTTTGTAGTTTATTTGAGATGGGATCAGGATAATGGTCATTCTTGAATATTGCATATTTAAATATTTTGTGTCTGTCACTTTTATTCTTGAATACCAGTTTTGATGGGTATGTACAAATGGTACAAAAGTAGATTTTCCATTTTGAGTACATGAAACACGGTGGTCATTCTTATATTATTATTGATTAATTATTGTATCATTTTCCATACAGTCAACTGTAAAACTACATTCGCCCCACCCTTTACCTATTGGATAATGCTTTATTTCTCAGAAGACTTTGTAGCTATAGCTCCACTATTCTTGTACATAGAGGTGGAGCTATTTTAACTCCTTCCACATCTTCATATTTCTGCCAGAAAGGTGAAACAATTATTTCTTTGTCTTTGAAAATCAGTTCTTTCACCAGAATGTCTTGGTGTTTGTCATTCTGTGTCAGTTTTCCCAAGGAAATGTGTTCTTTCAGTTTGTATATTCAAATCTTACTTTATTTCTCATAAGTTTTCTTAAATTATATCTTTGTATATTTTCCACATTGCAACATTTTAATTATTTTCTTCAAGGATACCAATTATGCTTATGTTGGATCTCCTTCAATGCTTTCCATGTATGACATCCTCAGTTGTCCTCAGTTATCTGCTTATTTCTATTTCTTGCTTTTTAAAATACTTCCGTGCTTTCCTTTTTGCTTTTCCAACATGGCCTCCAAACAAAACAAAGAAAACCTTTAATGAATAATTAGATAATGTGACAAAATTTCCATCTCTTTGTATTACGAGTTGATGGCAGGATTTATTTGGTATTCCTCTTGTGGCCTTTGGAAGGTACATAGTAAAAGTTTTCCATAGCATCTTACAAATCTGTTTCTAAAAGACAAACTCAAGAAAACAGTAAAATTTACTTTGGAATTGTGACTTTGCTTCTTTATATCTATATGTATAGTCATATAGAAAATATATTTCGCCAGTTCAGTACATAATTATAATAGGTGAATTGTATATTTGTTATTATCCTGATTAAAATGATTGCCTTAACATTTGAAAAGATGTAAGTCACCCTGGCTGGTGTAGCTCAGTGGGTTGAGCACAGGCCTGCGAACCAAACAACCATGGTTGGATTCCCAGGCAGGGCACATGCCTGGGTTGCAGGCCTGTTCCCAGTGGGGGATGCACAAGAGGCAACCATACATTGATATTTCACCCCCTCTCTCCTTCCCTCTTCCTCTAAAGATAAATAAATAAAATATTTAAGAAAAATATTTAAGTTGTATTATTGTAAAAGTATGTCTGTAGTCACTTTTCATAGCTTACATCTTAATATTTATTTTATTATACAAAGTACATTTTATTCAGTATATCGCATTATAGTTTTTACTTTACTATTTATCAAAATATTTGTTGTAATCTCAAATATTAGGAAATAATATAGCAATAATGAGTTATACATTTTTCCTCTTATTATTTTTTAAAATAATGCACAGTAACAGTTTTATACACACTATTTCCTCAATTAAACAAGATACTTTTAAACGATATCAAGAAAATGCAATATTAATCTCTAATACAGATTGTTTATAGACCTTTATTGCTCTGTATGATTCTGTATTGTTAAAGTGGAGAACACAGAATAATTTTAAAAAATATCTGTGTTCATTTCAAATTTCAATCTGTAAACTCTATCAAAGGATCTTATTTCCACTCTAAAAGCATATGAACCTAATGGAAAACACCTGAGAAATTTTTATGCACATGAAATTTTCAACAACTGCATATAAATTCAAACTCATTTCTACAGAGATGGTTTTTATATGTTTTTATAAATGAAAATAAATTGATTCAGTAATAAAACAAAAATATCTATGAATGAAATTCAGTAACGTATGTATACATACCATCTGAGTGCTATGTCAGGAGACCTGCACCCACCATCTCTTGCAGTTACAAACTGTATACTGTTAATCACTTGAAAAAATTAGAAATGACATACATATTAAATATTGATTATAAAATAAAATCTGAAAAACCTGAGTGTTTATTCTAGGAAAATCTCTTGAAAGTGTTAGTTTATAACCAAAGTAATATAGGTTTTCTATTTGAATTTGATCTTGTTGCTGTCGAGTCTGCTACTTCGCCAAGACTCAGATTGAATAAAAACACGACTGCAAAGCACATGTGATTCTCTCCTATCAAGAGAATTAGCAAAGTCATGATTTCTCAGTATGGACAACAAATGTACCTGTAGAGACCGTGATGGAGAGACGGAAATGAGTTTTTACCCCTCTTTTCTCATACTAAAATGCCTGTAAAACAAGAACAAAAATCCAAAGCTAGTTTTTTTCTTCATTAAATAATGTTCAAGTTCCATGCTTTACTGTAAATATAAATAAAGGGAGAAACATGCAGAATGGGTTTTAGCATGGCTAAATTAATAATTTTTAAAGGAACCAAAGGTTGCATAGAAACGTGCAACCTGTGACTTAGCCATTTACCAGTTAACATTTAACCACCCTGCTTATTAACATTTGCTGAATATCAACATATAGAAACATCAACATCTTAGATCATTGAAAGCAGGCTTGCCAGAAATCTGTGGGTAGCATTTTGTAAGTGTGAGAACTATAGGTACCCTCAAACACAGTGTTTGGCTTCTGCATGGAGCACTTAGCATACTTCTTTTTTCTCTATAGTTTTAAATGTGTGGGAACGTGTGATCAGGGTCCTTTTTATATTTAAAATGGGTCAGCTTCTGTCTAGAAAGCGTCTTATTGTCATGATGTCACCACATCTCAAGATTTGTGACCTTTTGCACCATATGGATTCATGGTAGTCCCCGTCCTAGCTTACAGGCCAGAGTGCTTTTGTGCCCCCGCTAGGGGGTATCAAAGGCTTTTGGTCTGGAATTTCAAGTACCAATAGATTTGGAAAAACAAAAAGTAATTTTTATATATCTTAAGAACCGCCAGATGTCGCAAAGGCATCATTGATGAAACGGTTTTTATCCAAAATGTGGCACTTATATAAGGAATAGTAGTATTGTGTTTGAGAGTCGTAGAGGCCATAACAGGTCAGTGAAATGTCCTTCAAACATCTGATTTTTACATTCAAGAATGGACCCAGATGAAAAGATAACCACATATCTGACATTGACATTACTACCATTTAGACAACCGATTCAATTGCCTTAGTCAGTGGGATCAGTCAGGCCTTTTTTACTTTGAAAAACCACAGAAAGATATAGTTTTTCTTTTTCTTTAAAGATCATGGTTTGGAACTACATCCTACCACTATATTTTAACTATAAACATTACATGCTATGTAGAAGCACATATAAACTTTGGTAACTTTTCCTACCCCGTAAGTTTAAGATATTTTACGACATGTACAAAATTATAATAATGAAAGAAATGATGCTGAATTAAATTCTGCTGAGCCAAACTGTACACATAAATTGGCAGTTTAACAAGTAAAACTTGGAAGCAAGCATTTGATGATTGATTTTCTTTAGACAGAACAAGCATGATAGTGGGTAAAGTGATTTTTCTTATTTTGAGAAAATACAGTGTTTTTCAACATGTTTCTAGTATGAATGGAAGCCTTGTCAAAAAAACAGAGCAACACATAATATCTTTAAAAAGGTAAATTAACATAAGCGTATCACTTATTTTATGTATCAAATTTTATACTTGTCAGTTTTATTCAGAATTTCATAAACTTTGTATCATAAAGATGCTATTATTTCCTTTCTTGTATCCTGAAAAAAGTCTGATATTAACTGCTTTGTAAGTCAATTATAAAATATATTCAGTTGAAGAAATGAAATGATGAAAATTAAGGACAAAATAGGTATTCATGGGTAGATCTTAGGCAACTCTCCAGTAATTTTAAGTACTTGAAATACATTATTCAATAGGTAACCTGCTATATATTTGTATATAGCAGGCTCTGCTTGAGAATACAAGAACTGTCAAGATAAAAATAAGAAACATGCATCATTCTAATTTAATCACAATTCATCAGAAAATTCTTCTGTTGTATATACTACAGGGAGATGTGTGAACTTCCTTATAAAAATAATCATTTACTTATGTTAATTGAGATTTGGTGTTAAATTTTTTGTATATAGTTTTTTGTATATAGGTTTTTATTGCTTAAAATATATTCATCTGCACAGTAACATGTATGCACACATGCGAAATGTTTGGTTGACATGTACTCTTACTGAGCGTGTTGTATAGTTGCATCCATGGGAAAATTTTAATGATGAATATAAATTTGTTTATAGAGGGTTCTTTCCAAGTTTGTAAATGTACATTTATTTCCGATTGTGTTTTGTAGCTAAATTTGTAATTCTACTTAGCTGTGGATATATTATTCCCTCTTGGAATAAAATGTATAACAACATAAGGAGGCCATTCTCATGCTGTTTTTCTGGATTTAATTAGTAAGCAACCTGTGAATTCAAGGCTCCTATTACATTTGTGTATGTATATCATGAGTCCATGTTCTATATGAAAGATTATCTCTATTTTATTCTAAGACTTTATGTATATTTAACCTTTAATTTGACTAGCAGGTTGTATGATTTACATAAAAAATAGATCAGCTTTGAATTCACTGAATGTTATTGGTATAACATAATCAATCATCTCTAAATGTTAATGGTGTTAAAGAGCAATGAGAGCATATGTCTTATATTTGTAGTCCTGTGGATTTATGAAACTATTCAGGACGTCTAAGAGCATTAGATCATGGCATTGCTCTGTGGTTACAGACTTAAATTTTTTGAGTGGTGGGTTGCATTAGAAATCAACCAAATATAAGTATTTTTTTAAACCATGAATTACCTAGTGAGTGTCTTGATGACTAGAAGATTCTCATGAAGGAAGGTATGTAGAGAATCCTATGCAGTACTTAAAATGCTGTGACTTTGTCTCATTCTCTTTTCACTATCTTTTAATAAAACATGACTTTCATTGGTGTTATCCTAATTACATCATGCACACAATTCCTCAATGAAATAAAGTCGATATGTGAATGACAGTAGTAAGGGGAAAAAATAGGATTTCAAATGGTAAAAAGCCTGTCCTGGTAACAAAGACCGAATCAATCCCTGTGTTACATAGCAGCTTGATCATATCTTTAAAACTGATAGTAACAAAGAATATTTATTTGTTGCCATGCTATTGTAGGACTTATTTTTAAACTCAAATCCCAATTATCAGGAAAATTGTGTCTCCTTTATCTCACAGAAGGACGCCCTGCATCATAGCATATTTAGTTATTGGGACTATAACATTGTTACCTTGCTTGAAACACATGGTCTCTCTTGATATACAAGAAAAAAACTGAATCTATTTCAATAAATTAATAGGGATGAGAATCCCAATCCATCCTTCTTTTCAGAAGTTCGCATACATTGTAATGAAATGCATTAAGAGTTTTCTTCACTTGAAATCCAAATGAGACCCATTTTGGCTCACACCCTTGACAGTCTCCTTTATAAGCGTTGCTGTCTCCTGTTCTTGTGTGGGCCTAGTAAAATGCTTCCTTTGTGAGATGCACAGAGACAATATAATGCCACGAAAGACGAAGGTGTCAAAACACAAAGTTAGAGGCAATCTAATCAATGCCTTCTGATTTAGCCTTTGAAGGCTTTCTTCATTAAAACTCTTTAATGGTGAGGCTTATCTTGAGGTAGAGCTGTTACTTAATATTTTTCAGTGTCATTCTTTGGACAGTCATTTGTACCTTTTAAATGTATATTCAGTATTCATTGTTTGGTAAATTGGATGTCTTGTTAGCATGGCAGTGGTATGAATGACCTGCATCAAAATGATCGAAGGTAATAGTGCATGAATTCCTAGTACATTTTTTATCCCCTAATCCTCATATTTTTCCTCTGATAAAAAATCTTAATTTATTTTTCTTTCAGAATCTCAGGTATAGGATGTCATTCAATGCTTTCTAAAAACAGACATTTAGATCTTTTTCCATATCCAAGAATCTGAAATCTAAGAATAACTCAAAGCAATTAAAATTTCTGCTTGAAAGGAGTTTATTATCATTGCCATCCTTTCACTAAATATACTTCTGAAAATGATTTTCTTTTTATCTAGAGCTTTGGAATAAAGCACTGTGAATCTCACTAAAGTGATGAAAAGATCCTAAGATGTCCCGGGCTGTCCTGAGTCGTTGTTTCCCAGTAAGGATGTTAGAAATGCTGAGACAGGGAAGAGGAGAGATGTAATACCCACCCAGCTCTAGATGAGGCTGTGAACTTAGGAATTATGTCTACCTCAGGCATTCTTTAAAATGTTTCATTTCCTTAGGTGTGAATGAAAGTATACAAAATATAAAATGTTTTGAATCTTCAATTCACTAGCCCTCTCCTCCAGTAACTTGTTCAAATTTAAAAAATGAAAAGCTTTAAATTTTCTTTTATACATGGACCATATGGCATTATGGGATTTCAAAAATACAGAGAAAACACATTGAAGAAAACTTATTAATGACGTATGTGTGCATTGATATTTAGACCCATCTCATAAACACACAATGTGCGTGGAAAGCCATATACATACAGTAGTGAAAATACTTCATTTTTGTTTGTTTACTTACAGAATGTGTAGTCCTTCCGGTAGACAGATCTAACAAACATAGGGTTTGGGACCAGAAAATGACGTCAGTTGTTTAAAGAACATGAGAAATCAATTTAATTCCCTTTAACGTCCCCAACTTAAAAAAAAATAAAAAGATGCCTCTGCTCTCCCTTCCACCCCAATGTACAATTATCAGTAAAAATAAATAATTGACAAAGTGCAGAAAATATAAAAAGATAAAAACCACAAAATGTATGCACACAGTATCTTGAAAATGGAAAAGAATTCAAGCAACTTTGACCTGATTTTTCAATGACTGCTGCAGTGACTGCAGCTGCTCCAGCCCAGTAATTATTTGTGATAGGTGTTTTTGAGTCCCATATGGATAGGAGCTCTAGGCCCAGCCACCTCATTTGCTGGCACACAAACAGCTTCTTCCAGGTGCTGAAAATTAAATTTTAATGTATTATTTAAATATTAAGAGAATTACAGTTTCAGTAATTTTACTGCTACAGCTGGAGTGCAAAACACGCCTGTAGAATGTGGTGTTGGACAGTAGCATATAGGAAGTTTACAGGATTTTAAAGATTCATAGCTCATGTAATTAATAGATGATAGCCCTTATAGATGGTTAACCTTGATTAGTTTTTCGTCATTGGTGACACCCTTTAAGTTATTGCAAACTATTATTTGGGGGGTCTTTTTATGTAGTCTAGGTACAAAGAAAAACATATCAATGCCACACAACAGCACAGAAATTCAAACTTTTAAAAGGTGGATGGTTAAGAAACCTATGCCTCTTATGCCTTCTTAAGAATATATAGTTTCCTATTCTGAAAAGGGTTTCAAAGCCTGAAGTAGTTTATCTGTTATTTCTACTTTTCAATCTCAAAGTTTTTAAAAATCAGGGGAAAAGTCAACAGGATCGTAGTCTTTAAGACCCTAGAAGCAGGACTCATCATTAGCATGCCTCTTAAAAATTTTTGTGTGGCCTTTGACCTGTTTAAACTATATAAAAACCAATTTTAAAGAATATATGTGTGTTGGTAATATGTCTATAGTTTGTTTGGAATTTAGAGTAAGAAGTAAATTCAATAATATATTTTTATAAGTTGCAATCACCTGCAACTTAATTTTTATGATAAAAATCTTATTTTTCTAATTATTATACTCATTCTACTTTTCACCTGAAAACCTCTCTTTTGCTAACTAAAATATGGTTTGCTGGCAGAGTCATAAAGCAAACAGCATGTAATATAACTCCATGGCAGTTAACATTCCGTAGAGCCAAATTACTTAGGTCCAGTGCTCAGTTCTGCCACCTTCTAGTGTGACTTTGAACAGCCAACTTTTGAATGCCTCAGTGTTTTCATCTGCATAATGGAGCTACTTTGGAAAGTTGTTACAAGGAGTAGATTAACTTATCAAATAAAAGACTTCAAATAGTACCTGGCTCAATGTGAGCATTCTCTATCAGCTTTTTTATTAGTATTCCTGTCACTAATTTTGAGTTCATGGTATAAACAAATAAAATGCAATGCTCATGTTTATAATTCTTAGAGGGTTTTAGCATTTATTCAGAGTATTTCTCCTAGGTAGCCAATAACTTGAGGTTATTTAACCCATTAATATAAATAAACTCTTTGCCCTTGGGATTTCTAATACTTTACCCAACCCTTGGAATTTCTGCTTTAGATCATTATAGTAGTCCATTTATAATTTCATTCATAACTCTAGTATAGTGTGAAAAACTGTGACACGAACTGTCAAATAGTAAATTATTTAACAAAATCTCTGTAGGAAGAGTTACATAATTCTTAAATCTCAGAACACATTTTAAAAATATAAGAGTAAAGAATTTGTCAGTCTTTTCATGTTTTCTTCTCAGTACATAATTCTAAAAAATACTTACTTTTAAAGGTCTCCACTGCTTTTGAAAATTCCAACCGGTTTTGGAAATGACTGTAAGAAAAATAATAAAGCAAGTCATATTTCAAAGGATGGATTAAAAGCCATGTAACATTTTTCCTCTGTAAAACATGATTTTTGTGTCGATATGAGTAACTACTATATTTTCATTGTAAAACACAAAAGATTTCAGTGTTTTACAATGAGCAATTGTAAAATGTGTCAAATGAGCAATTAACACATATGTACTAAGTACCTACTATGTCAGGACTATTTTAGGCTCACATTTGGAGCAGGAAAGAGCAAGCCAGGCACAGTCCCTACCTTCATTAGGATTACACTCAGATGACAGAGTGGACAATAAACTGATGAATATGTAAAATAATGTCAGGTAGTAATGAAGGCCATGAAACAAAGTAAGGCATATATGGATATGCAGGATAGGTAACCCTTTAAGTAGACAGGTAGGCTAGCCAGAGAAGGAATTTATGAGAAAGTGTACTTGACCTAAGGGAGAAAGCTATGATTATTTCTGGGCAGAGCACATCAGGCAGAAGGAACAGCACATGCCATTCTCTCTAGAAACACAAACAAGATCCAAATGGTGTAGGAAGAGCAAGAAAACCATTATGACTGGAGCTAAATGAATGAGGGAAGAGAGAAAGGAGAGGAGGGCAAAGAGGCAACCAGAGGCCAGATCACATAGGATTGCTTGGGTTTTGTGCAATAAGAAGTGATAGAGGCTATCTAGCTTGAAGGGATGTAATGTGACTTATAACTTTAAAACACTTGTGATTGCTATGAGAAGAACAGAATGTAAAGGTGAAAAGGATGTGAAAGAAAGAGTGCTACAACCATAGGCCCACGTGAAATTAGATTGATGATGGGGATAAGAAGTGGTTGGATTTTGGGCATCTATTTGAAGATACTGAGTTAAACCATATCAAAAATAGAACTTAAAGGATTGCTGACGGATTGAGTGTGAGGTGTGAGAGGAACCATTCAAGGAATTTGGGTATTGGCTCCAAGCAACTTGTGACTGTTGTGAATGCAGGTGTTGTGTATTGAGATGAGGAAACATGGGAGAGGATTGTGCTGGGAGGATTCAGAATTCTGTCTTGTACTAGTCCATCCGAGATGCCTTTAAGGGATCTAGGAGGAGAAGGAGATGGATGTAGTAACATGGAACGCAAAGGAGAGTTTGGAGTTGGAGTTGTTGTGGCCATAATCATGCTTCAGACTGTACTGATGAGCATCATCTTGATTGAGATCTGAGGCCCCAGGCACTCAGACACCCAGACATTGGGAGGAGAAAGGAAGATCCAGTTGAGAAGAATGGTCAGTGGACTAGGGGGCAAATAGCAGAATGTGGTGTCCTGAGAGCCAAGGGAGGCTCTCATAGAGAGAAGGGGTGATCCAGTGCCACTGGCCATCTCCCTTGAGCCCTCACTTTTGTCACTTAGATCACAGATGTTCACAGACAGCCCGTGGCTTTGGGTATTCCTCCTTCTTCTCTTCAGTCACTGCATTTCACCTTGTTTCCTTTCCCTTTATTCCTCAATACTGACTCAGATACTACCATCTATAGAAATGTATTTTCCTCATACCCAGGTTCCTCATGATGCTTCCCATTTTGCTCTTGGGTCAATTTAGGACTAACTCCACACCATCTTCAAGGGGACAAGAAAGGAGCTACTGTCAAAGAAGAAACATTCCTCTTAAGCCTCTCCTCCTGTTCCACCTACCACTGCTGCCACAGCACCAGCATTCCTGGACTTGTCCTTATTCCTCAACCTCCTCCACCTCCCTCAAGCCCCAGCCTGCTTAGTTCTTCCATTGAATGTTATCCTGGCTAGTATTTACTAACCCTTTATTATATGCCAGAAAATAGAATATCTGTCTTCATTCTTTATTCCTGATACTGATCATCTGACCTGGGTGTTTTCTCTAAATTGGCACCTGTGCTTTGCACCCTCAGACTTCAGTCCATTGCAGCACCCACTCTTTCCACCTTTGCAGTTGTTGGTGGAAGAGCCTAGGGTCACCAGCAAGAGCAAATGTGTATTTTATCCAGGAAATTCTCCATGTTTTGTTATTAACCTCAGGGGTCAATTATGAGTCACATGGATTTTTTACTGAGGTTTTAATAAGCAATTTACTTATTAATGAAGTTCCAGAATAATTTATTTACATTTGAGGAATTGCTTTGTATGTTTATAGCTATCTAGCCATATTTTGTATCTATTCTATGTATCTATAGATATACTATACATGCTTAGATATAATCTACAATAGATGTAACTACTAATGATAACTCTAACATGATTCAGATAATTGTTTTCTGAAATATAAAAACTAGAAAATTTATGTTAAATTATTTTAGATTACTCTTAGTTTTACTTAATTATAATTTACTAAATCATAGAATATTTAATTTTTGCCTTTGACTAAGTCTCTAGTTTCTCTTACTTTCTAAATTATGAATTCAAAAGCATATTCCATTGCAGAAAAAAATGGCATATAGGAATTAGACTTTTTTAAGTTAAAAACATTCTAAAATAAATACTTTCTACAATAAAATAATTTTTAAACTAATGCTTTATATTTTAATGTTGCATATTATAAAAGTAAATTAGTTACAATAAGTGTAAATTTGAAGATTTTAAGGGGAAACATAACTTACATAGCAAAATCAATATGCTTGATTCTGATTTTTAAAATATGGAGACTATAGGGTTCAGGTACCATCTATCAATATACACATTTTAAAGCACATTCCTACCTGTTGTCTTATCTTCACTGCACAATAACCCTAGGAGAAGGGCTGATACTATGGTCCCTACTTTTTAGATGAAGACATAATGGCTCAAGAAGGTCACTTAAGGGCTGGGTGCTAGTGAGAAATGTCTGACCTTGTCATTCAGACTCCAGATCTAGGGCTCTTTTCACTGTCTTGCACTGTCTTACATTTTCTGAGATAAATTGTCTTTAAGCTATATCCCTGGAGTTATAGAATGCAGCATAGGTTTGAGTAATGTGTTTAGCTTTCATCTTGGCTTACTGGACACCCACGGAGCTGATTTAAGCCTTGAACGCCAAAATCAATGAGCCACTTGGTGTTTGGAGTAGATCTGTGCAGGGCTGAGTAGGAGAAGAAACTGGCATCATTATGCTTTGTATTTTCAAAATATTTTAAACACTTAAAGGCAGGGCTTTCCTGTTACAATCCAAAATGACAATATGGTGCTCCAGTGAGGAGTATACATGATCACTTCTAGATCATTAATCTCATCAAGGAAGTTTCTTGCACACTGTGGAGACAGAAAGGACGTGGCAGATCCTGACTTCCAGGCCCATAGAAGGTGGTAACAGTGTGGGGGAAGGAACCACCTGAATTACTTCCTCCCTGCTCCAGGGTTGCAGCTGTTGATGATTAAGAGGTGAAACAATTACTCCATATGTCTTATTATCTAATTTGGGTATAGGAAAAAGAAAAATTTGTTCTCTTTCCCTTTCTCATACCACTTTTTTTATCATGGGCCAAAAGGCAGAGGATAAGTGAAATAGGGTGCTTTCAAAATGGTTTTATGTAAATAGGTCTGAAAAGATAGATGTATAACCAGTTATTGATAGCATCTTAAAAGAACTGGGTGTTTAGCTGGAGGGATGAAAGGAAGCTTTTGAAATAGTTTTTGGCTCTTGTGTGATAAGGCTTGATTACCTTGAATTTAAAAAACAGTAAAAGAAACTTTTAAAAATTATTATTATTCATTCTGAAAGAATGCAAAGAAGATATACTTCCTAAACTTAGAAAAACAATAAAGCCTTATTGCAGAAGAACAGTGTACCCCCTTCCATCAGAGTGGATTGTTTTTGTGACCCCCCAGGACAGCCAGGTGAGGAACGGTGCATGCCCGGACCTTGCAGGTATGTGCTCACCTTTCAGGAGAGCTGCAGGAGGCCACGGCTATTCATGTAAACTCTGAAGTCCATTTACTTATGTCTTCACTGTGAGTTTTTTGATGAAATTGAACAGAAGTATAGTGAAAGGAAGAAATAATCACTTCCCAATAGAGACATTAATGTTTTTTTCTAGTGCTCTGAAGTTTTTCAGATAACTAGAAAGGTTTTTTTTTGCAGGGGGGGGACCAGCATTTTAGAAAATGTTATACTTCAGTTTTTTGAGGAAAAAAGTAATATTTCAGGTGGTTTACTGACATAACCTAGAATAAAACTTATAATAGTCATAGTCTATTTTGATCATATTAATGTATTATTATACAGAAAGTAATAATAATTAAAAAGTAAAAATTAGTAACTGCTAATGTATGTTTGGCTTTTTTCTATCTTTTGCTTTCAATACAGACTTTTTTATATGTACAGGTGTAAAGCCATATTTACCATGGGAATACTTATGTATTATAGACACTCATTTCCATTTGCGTTTAATTTAACTTCTGTTGGTTATTTTGTTTGCTGACATTCTAAAGATGGATTTCCTCAGACAAACCCAAAATGTACATGGATTTGCTTGATTTTATTATATTGACTGTTTTAAATCAAAATTAGAGAAAGGAGTATCATTGCCAGTCAGTTAATATCAAAAAGCTGAGTTCTTCATTTTTACCTACAATACGGCAACTAACAGATATCAAAGAACTAAAAAATGCTAAAAATAATGAGTGTAAAGAATTGAAATATTGGATTTGCTTTTAATAACCCTCTTATAATGTGAGTCCTCCTTAGGTCAGGCCCTTGAAACTGTCCAACTAGACCTTGACTTTCATTATTCCCTGAGCCCCATGTCAGGGGAAACAACAATTATACAACTGAGATTGTAAAATCATGAACAGATTAAGTTTTAAAAATAATTATAACTTGTATCACATGTTGAAGTAGTTATTCCTATTTTCCCTTATATTTCAAATAAAATAGTAAGAATTTGAAAACTCTGACATTATAAGGTGATAGTGATCTGTGAAACTTATGTTTACTGTCCATCCCTTTTTTCCATGCTCAGTAATTAAAAATGGCTATGGGCATTTTTTATCCACTGAGATTTACCAACTGCTATAGCTTTCAACATTTATAGAAGGATTTCTACACCTGCTTTTTTTAATGAAATTACCAAATATCAGAGCAGCTTGAAATGTTTTCTTTAAAAAAAAACAATAAGTTTACCTCTAGGCCTCTGGTTTTCAGCAGACAGAAAGCGCTATCATTAGCCTACCATCCGTTTTAATTTGAAATCCTAAGAACAAAAGTCATTAATAAGTCCTTTGTCATGGATTTTAAAAAAGAAGACGCCTTTTTAGTATTTGTATGTCATCATGCCAGGCCTAGAAAATTAGACTAATTTATTATTTAAAACACTGGTGGGATTCCTAATTGCATTCATCATTAGATATGACATGTTTAGAACTGAGAACCATATCCAGTGAGAATTTTCCAGTTTGAATTTTGAAATAAAAATATTTTTCAAGAGATCCCTAGCTATTGCCTGTTACCATGGCAACAGTCCTATTTGTCTGAGAGCTCTGTCCGCTGCCAATGAGAGAGAGAGCAATGTCAACTAAACATACGAATACATCAAAGACAAATTCATATGCTCAATCTGATCAGCTCAATTAATGTAAGAACAGAAGCTGAAGGGGGTTAAAAGAGGGCACCCATTCAGGATAGATGAAGCCCCTTTTAGCAGAATATACACGCCGGCCTTTTGGGGGAGGAATTTAGCACACTGTCAAAAACATTATCAGAAAAAGAAAGTACTAGGCCTCCTACACCTAACAGATATGAAGCTGTCAGACAAAGAATAGCACTATTCATTAAATGACACTTATTTTCTCCCACTTTACAAGAATACAGCGAACAAAACAAGCAGGGGAGCAGCTGAGAAAGACACTTTTTTCTTTAGCTAGTGATGACAGACATGCAGCAATTATGGTGATAACTAAGGAATACTAAACAAGAAGCCAGCCTCCATTCTGTTTATCACCTTAAATTTTATGTTACTAAATTTGCATGCAACTCCTGTTTTTGTTTTATTATTTATGTCTAGGATAAATTAAATGCCTTTGTTTTTAGCATGGTGCCTTGAGTTTAGTGTAGCATACCTCTAAACTCTGTGAATTCTCTCACTCTATTTTTGTTAAATGGCCATATCGAGTCGAGATGCTTTCAAAGTAAGACATTTCCACAGCACAACAAAATGGCTATTATCAATGAAAGGTGTATGGAAGGCTTGAGGGGCTGTGTTCATTTGCATTAAGGGAATTATTTGCACACATATTTTTAAAGAGATAAAGTTATATTAATTGCCTTCTATGCTTTTACACTGCACTATACATGGCGATATGCGTTATGGTATATATATGTTTACTACACTTTTTTTTCTTCCAAAGAAGTTGTAGTGGTAGGTGTAGAAACTGGTTTGTAGGATTTGTAACAGGTATAGCCAAGTAGGAGTTCCTGCGAGATTGCTGCCTTTTAAAAATCTTATGCTTAAACCATGATGATCTGATTTAAGGCCCATTATCAATAGTCTGCTACTTATATCTGCATGATTGTGGACTGATTGATACTGACTTTGTAGCCATGTGCTCCATAATGCGCTGTCAGGAAATGCTGACAGAAGCAATGAAAGAACAATAAATGTGGGGCAGCCGTAATGTAAAGGTCCAGCCAGGCTGTATGAAAACTGATAGCTGGGATATTGGCTCCTATGTTACCATATACACCAGGCCCGTTGAGAATTTAGCTGGTGAGTGAATTAAAATGGTCTCCTGATACCCAGAAGGGAGGAAAAAAAAGATCTTCATTTAAGGAACTTGCCGACTTTGCCAAAACATTGCTTTATAAAAACAGAGCCAAGATAAAAAAAATCTCTTACTCAAAAATCTAGGCATGTCTGACACATCTGAGAAACTATTTCTTAAAAATCAATATACACAAAAGCGCTGTATCCACTTTTTATGATACTTAATCCACTTGTATATAATTGCAAAAGAAGGCATTTTATTAGAATTCCTATTTCAAATGTAAGGCACTTTGTCCTATTTGTAAGAATTCTTGATCTTTAACTTCATGCATGAATATAGCTTGCATTTTGCCAGTGCGGGTTTTTAACAAATAATAAGGATAAGTCAATTTATCAAGCCATAAAATTTACTCTCATCTTCCTAGTCTTAAAATGCAGCTTTGAATGAAGTTAGAGTCATGCTTTTTCCTGCTTACATATTATTTTATAGTTAACCTCTGCTTTCTTAAGCATCACTTAATAATTCTTAGTATTTAAAGATATAGTCAATATTTTAAGATTGATGTTTCAAATAAAGTAGAATCCTAATACATTATAACAAATCACTTTCTTGAAAGTAAAATTATTATTTATTATATCTTTTCAAATAAACATAGACTCTGATATGTGACCTTAAATTTTCTTCCTTTGATTAGAGAATGTAATGAGTACTTATATATTTTCAATGCTGATCCTTTTAGGATATGTGTATTGGGGTGAATTAAGGTCAAATCTGCATTAATAATTTTGGCTCATTTGCTTCAAGAAGAAAAAAAAGTAAAAGGTGTTCTTCTTTGCAAAGTTATCTAAAATGTTTTGGAGAACCCTGGAGAATCTAATTTGACTTAACCGGGGGAGTGCAAATAATTTGCATAGGTGAATTTAATTTTTGATTCAAACCTTTTTATGGTATTAACTTGCCACATTTGAAATGACATTTAAAAACAAATTTATTGAATGACAAAAATTTACTCCAGCAAGATTTAAAAGATGCTATCTTCTGAGAGTACTCAAAGAATATTCTAAGCAGATCATTGACAAAACATGCCTACGACAGACTGTGACTGTACACATTTGAGAGAGTGACTCTGTTATACCATATTATTGACATAATAGATTGAGTCATCATTACTGTCTGATATGCAAAGGCCTGGTTTAGAACTCTTCTGTGAATCCTCTTTAGCACGCAAAATATTGACACAATAGACGATAATGGCTCCTTTGGAACCATTAGGGTCCATCATGTCAGGGCCTGCTCAGACATCTCTTAGCAGGTAGCACACAGGCTCTTGACATGCTAGATCATAACAAGTCCAAAGGAATAATTACCATTCCTTAGATTACACCATACTTGGGGATTTCATAGTGTATTGAAATTAGAGTATATTATCATCCATGTGGATATTAAATAATTTATTAATTATATTCTATTAGTAATACGCATTGGATACAGATAGGCACATACCATGTACATTATAATTTACATGAGCAAACCAGATCGCATGCAGTCATGTACACTTTTCCCTGTCTAGGAACTTAAGAAGTTCACACTGGTTGTTATGAATATTCATAAAAAGCAATTCATTCTCAGCCTTATACCTTTTATGCCAAGAGTCAGCCTCGAGCAAATTTGATCGTCCCCAGCCTGGACCTCTGAAAGCAGATAGGCCTAATGGAGAGAGTGGCAGAGCCTGAGTGAGGCTGCCTCTGACAGGCGGGCGCTCTGGTGGGCACCCATATAATTAGATCTTTTGTGTGGTCTGGCTGGCTAAGGCAGAGCTCGATGTTTTACTAACAAAATCCTTGAAAAAGAAACCACCTTTCCCCAAAGTTTAGGGTGTTGCCAAGTACAGAAGTGAAAATAAAAATATGCAAGGAAAAATTCCCTGGTAGTTTTGGATGCTTTGTATTGTCTGCAGTGTAAAAGATGGGGTGAGTCATGTTGGGCTGGCTCACAAGGAACGCGTCATGCTTTTCCTTTTCATGTGAATAGTTTTTATTGTGTTGAGATTAGAGACAAATAGAAATTATTATTATACAATGTAGCAAGCCATTAGTTTTCATAAAAAGAAATTTTACCTACAGTGAAAAGCTTTTGATCTTGAAGACTTTCTAAAAAGCTTTTTAAGTTTGATTTTTGGTGGTGGTAGTTTGTTATCTGGTGTAAGGCCCGGCATCGGTGTGTAGAAATGATATCAGGTAGTTTCACTGTTTGTGTGGCAGTGTGCCGCATTTAAAGAATGTTCTTTTGGTATTTTCATTAAAATGTAAATTCAGCTTATTCTCTACAGTTTTAATGAATATAAGTCCTAATCAGATCATATATAAGAAAAATAGTTTTCTTATTTTTATTAGCCACTGAGTCTTTTCCCATGGTTTTTGCTTTTTTCAATTTCCAAGCAACATCATAAGCCTCAAAACAAACAAACAAAGCAATTGCTTTGAACTTACCAACTCATTTTGACATAGAAAATGTATTTTTCCCTTTTCTTTAGCACTCTTAAGGAACTGGAGTAGACCAACGCACATGTTCTGTTCCTGAAAGAAATGCAACGGCATAAACCTATTGCACACTGGAGGTCACCCTTGCTATTTACAAATTTTCTACACTTTTACAAAACAAAAGTAGATACGGCATGATTTTACTATGCACCACAGTTTTCATGATATTTTGATATAAATACATGGATGTTATGTGTCTTCCATCTATAGTTAGTCATATTAAGTGCAATTAAGGAACCCATTATAAAAATCTTATGGTTGTCTGATTTTTCTGATGAAATAAGCAAATGACAAGAAGCTTTTCAAAACAAAACTAGAAGGTTTCATTGTATATGATATATAATGGATTTTGAAAGTCTTTTCAAATCATTATAACAGAATTCTAGAGTACAGTTCATATGCATTTTTATTCAATAATTTGTGAGATTTTTTAACCACATCATTTCTGGAGATAACTTTACCCTCATTAATGCTTACTGCTTATTGATAAGAAAAATTACTTCTGTAGTAATTTTATTTTTGCATAATGTATTGTGTATGCTAAACAGTGGACCATGTTCTACAGTTTTCCCACCATGTTACTTTTACATTTTTATGTTCGTTCAAAATAAAAATAATAACATATTATTTGACTATGACTAAAAATGTATTGCTTTAAATATATACTTAGAAGCAAGAACATTAGAAAGTATTTATTAAACTCAATAAGCTCTCTGGTTTTTTGCAAATATCCTAATAACAAAAGATGAGGAAAATAAACATTTTGTCTGCATCTTGAAACCTTTCAGAATAGGAGCCTAAGGTAGATTGGGAAGTGTCTGATTCCATTTCAGTGAGAATTTTCTGAAAATGTAAGGGTTCATCATCTGGGAGCTGTAACAAGCAAAGTTTAAAGTTTACAGAGGAAAAAGAAATACATTTTATCAATTTTTTCCTTAAGATGGGATAGGAATACCTTGAATTTTTCCAGATGAATATTACTTCAGCATACATAGCCAGTTCTCTTTCTCAGAGTTATTTTATAGCACTTTTTAATCTTTCATGAAAAGGATTCTTATATCCAGTTTCATAAATGTTTAACACAATATGTCAATTATCTGGCACAGGTCTCAGAGGTCAGAAGTAAGTTAAAATATGGGAAGATGTCTTTAACAGATTCATATGAGGAGGCAGGATCAAGGGAGCAGAGGGCGCAGCATCGCGTTCCCTACTCAAAGCCTAAAGACATCCAGGGATGTTTGTCCAGGAACAGCAACTCGAGCTTTCTCTGCTGTTTATTCCGAGGGAGGCCTCCTCGATCTCCTTGCCTCTCTTTACTCAGGGTTCATTGGCAGGAATTGATGAACCATACCTCATGCTCCGGATGGTTGATTTTTACAAAGAGAAACAATTGCATAGCATCTTCTTTTTTCAGTTTCCTTTCTGAGACATTGCCAATGTGTATCCTATTTCTCCAATCTCTCCCTTTTTAATCTAGTCATCCTGTCCATTGTTGAAGGTTCAAAGCTGAGTGTCTCCGTGAAGCCTTTCCCAGACACTCTTGCACTGTGACCCTTTCTCGCGCAGACCCTAGAGTAGAGTGTCTCACTCATTTTGGGTTTGATATGTACATGTTCAGGTTTTTATTTAACTAGAAACTGTGCTTGTTTCATGCTACCAGTGAGTGTGTATGCTCAGTTGCAGCAAGTACCATCTCTCTTATCCTATAATCCTCACTGCCCTGAACAGAACACTGGACACTGAACAGCTGGAAGTAATCTCTTCTGCTTCTGACTCTCATAGCACTTCCTTTGCACCACTTCTGTGACCCTTATCACTTCATACTTTGTGTTACAGTTATTTAAGAATGTGTTTTACCTCCTCAGTTAAAATAGAAAGTCCTTGGGAGCACAGCTATGTTTTATGCGTCTTTATATCCCACAATATCATCTCCAAAGGAAGCACATTTAGAACCATGTTTTCAATTAAAATTTTTAGCATCTTAAGTAGAATTTATTGAATACCTTTGTACAGAGCACTGTGTTAATTGCTGAGAATGATGCAACATGAAGTATTATTGTTTATTCTCCAAAGGAGCCTAAGTATCGTGGTGAGAGATAAGTTGAATGTGAAAAATACAAGAACATGACCAGAGCAGAGTAATGGAAAGAGCACTGAGTGGGGGCTAAGAATGAAAGTGACCAGTTTTGAGCTTTCTGTTGGATATTTGGTGATACGGTGTATGTTGCCTTTCAATCCCATTTCAGTGGCATGGTCTATAGCAAAGACTCCTTTCTGTGGGGAACAGAGGGAAGCCTGAATGGAAAAGATTTTCATGCAACCCCATCCCACCAAAACCAACCAACCAAACAAACAAAAACAATGGCCAAAGGCCTCTTAAGCTTGAGTACCTCAATCTATCTCAGGCCAAACTGAAAGAAACATTTTGCACAAAGCCAGCTCTCATGTACTTGTTGAAAGAATGAATGAAGACAGGCTCTCACTGTGATATTTACTGACTAAATAAATAAATAAGTAACCCTATCTTGAAACACAAGTATTCTTTGCATTCATCAGGGAACTTTATGCTTCAAATATTATCATAATACATTTTATTTCCTTCTGGAAATTTACTAACTTCCCTTTACTTCAGTCCAGTAAACTGAGTGGCTGTTTGATCTTTTATACCAATACTAGATTCAAAGTTACTTAACAGAAGAAGCTGCAGTTAATTGTTCTCTCTCACACAACTGCCTAACTTCTCATTTAAATTAGTTTTAAAACAGAAAAAATAATTCCAAGTGTGACAAATGTAAAGCATGGTGTTAGGTACCGAAGGGTCATGGAGTGACTGCCCCTCCAGTACCTGAGGTCAGGGTATCTTGCCCTTAGCAGAAACACTTGATAAATTTTTGTTCAATTTAATTTTATTTTACCATGAGTAGTGCCTGAATCTGTCTGTGTTGCAGTGAGGCTGAAAGATTTAGTGTACAAAATCGCTTTAAAATCTCCATTCGCTCTCCCATGAAATGATTAAACTCCTGCTTATCCTCAGTGGAAAGACCCATGCTCTTTGATCCTGTAACTGTTTCCCTGTACCACCAGTGATTTGATTCTTAGTAAACTACTAAAGAAGTGACTCTGTAATACCAATCAATAAATATTTCCTGAAAGTGTGATTTCCAAAAAAGTACTGAAAGAAATTAAAAAGATGGGGGCAGGGAGAGTAGAGCAGGAGATTCTGCAGAGGAAAAAAAACCCTTTAAAGTCATGAAAATATAATGTATTGTGTATGGAGTCCCAAATGACAGAAGATTCTATGAGGATTCTGTAGAATGAAGTCTCTCATCTTGGCAGGAGAAAGAGTGCAATCCAGAAAGAAGCAGAACTTGAGTTGGAATTTGGAGGATGAAATCTGGTTTGGGGGGCAAAGATTTATAGGGATGGCTGTTAAGCATAAAGCAAATGATGTGAGCAGAAACTCATGGGCTGAAAAGTTCATTACGTTTAGGGAGACCAAGGGCAAACCTGGCGAAAGTACAGGAAGGTGGGCTGGAAAGACAGGACCAGGTCACAGCCCAATACCAGACTCATTCCTTTGGTTCCCTGGGCTTTGGGGCACAGTCACAGGATGAACAACATTTTTGAAATTTGAGTTTTAAAACCATGACAGCTGAAAAAACACAATGTATCAGACTGACAAAGGCAGCTCAGTAAAGGGACCAGAATCAGAAGCCAAGACAAAAGTGAGGAGAAGAGGTACTGTCAAGGCACAAGGAAGAGCTAAGCTAGTTAAAAATTCAATATGTTAAATGGAGTATTTCCCATACTTTTATTCATTGTCTTAACCCATGGCCCCTTAAACTTACCTCTTATGTCTGAAAAGAAGGGAGATTTCACTTAAAGATTATTAGGGGTAAATAAGAGAATGTAGACTAAAGGGTTTTTGTTTTTTTGTTTTTTTTTTTAGAAAATTGACCTGAAAAGATGTGAATCTCAAGTTATCATACTAAATTATTTACCAATATCTAGAGGGAATGAATAGCAAGTATTGGTATTAATCAGAATGACCTGATTAATCAGAATTACCTCATATAGAAACAGGTACAGGTACACATACCCAAGCCCAATCCCTGCGGTACCTAATCAGAATTCCCCAGGCATGAGGCCTGGGCATCTCTATTGGTAATTATCTTTGTGGAGGATTTGGATGCATACTGCTGTTGGAAAACTAGGACTACGTGTTCTTTCTATCATACTTTCTTCACTCATCATTACTGAAGCAATTAACTTCCTGAACAAATTATGGAAAGGAGTGATGGCTACAATATTTATACTTAAACATTAGTGTCACTATTGATAATGACATCTTGATAATTTCCACTTAATATCTCTATATCTTCTCAAAATGATGCAGTAAAGATCACTGAGAAGGAAAGAGTTTCTAGTAGCTTTATTTTCAAGTTTAACTGCAGGCAGAGTGAGTACAATGAATTTAATATTCAACCTACCTACCCGGTCAGAATTCTTAACATGCTGTGAAAGTAAAATATTTCACATTTATCAAAAGTTCTATGGGGCTGTTTCCCTTGTGTGAAAAAAATGGATGTTACCTCCATAACATTTTAATGTAGTTCTGGAATTTCCCGGACAGTCCATTGCACTAAATCATTTTGTTAATTCTTAAATTATGAGTGCATATAAAAATGAAACAAACTCTTTTCTAATGTATTTAGTATCTTCTGAGTTCAGGATTTTGTAGTTTTAATTGTATACCTGTTGGTCTGGATGACTCTGAAAGGCAATAAAATGTAAATATATTCTTGATTTGGGGAATTATGAGGTAGTCAACTTTCTGGGAAATAATCTCTCAATTGAATCTCATATTCCTCATTTTATCTTTAAATAAAATCAATCATGTAGTCATATATGTACTATATGCACTATTCAACTTGTTATCAGTATTTTGCTTTATTAACTATTTAAGCTTTCCAGGGTTATCAGCGAGGTAGGGCATGGTTCATGGGTAGGTAGTAATGCATATAGTCTCCCGATAGGAATGAGGTGTCTAAAACAGCTTTTAAGTGTACTAAAATAATTTCCATTGTGACATGTTCTCTATCACTTATTTAAATTAAAAGTGATCACAGAGTAAGATGTCAGGTTTGCTTCTGATGCTGTCTGAATATCTTAATATCTTTGGATCCTTCTATTGGTACTTGCATAATCACCTTTTAGATTCACAAATAAGTTACTGAATCTCTCTGTTGATCATCATGAAAACAAATTTTAATTGAGTTTGGCATGTCAAAACACTTTCTTGGGTTTTATGTTTGATGTAGCATGCCATGTTTTCAGTGAATAAAAAACTGCCTCCTTGCATATTTATTACACATTCCCAGTTAGTGAGATTTTGTTACACAAGCAGTTGCCTTATTATTTTTTACACCTGTACTTTGATATTACAGTGGTTCATTGTCAATCGACGTAATGTATCAGAAGTAGCACAGCTAATGAGCACACAGGTTGCCTTTAGTTCATTTCACATTGTGAAACCCTGCTGGGGAATAGGCTGTAAAAGTTGGGGGAGGGGTGCTGACATTTTATAAATGTCACATGTCAATCCTGCATAGTGGTGGCTGGGAAACACTGCATTCAATGGTATCATAGTCATATGATGGGCAGTTTTCACTAGCGGGCAATGAGATTTTTTTTTATTATTACTATAGCCCTGAGGAAAGGTGGGGGGGAGTGGAGCAAGGGAGGAAGGAAGAGTAGGAGTTTTGTTTTACAAGTTAACTGTAAGCCTTTTGGCCTGTGTGCATGAATCAGGAAAGATTGGTTATTTTATGAATGTACATGAGTAGAGACAAAATTTGGGTTATTTAAAGTAAAAAAGAGAGGCATCAAAACTTAAATTTTACTTTTCTATTGTTATACAACATTCTGATGTTAGAACAACAGACATGGTGATATTTTCTAGTTCCATAAATTTAAACTGGAATTTGTATTGGAGGAGTAAACGGGGAATGTTATTTAAACTTATCCTTTATTTTAATGTATCTTTTCAAAACTTGTTGATTATAGACATGTTAACAGGTAATTTAGTCCATTATTCCTCAATGCATAAGGATTTGGATTTTGTAAATAAAGGAAACTGCATTACTAATTGCAGGATAACACATACATTTTAATTTTTATTGCTTTTAAAGTTTTATTAACCCTCCTTGGTCTTGTGATAACTGTAGAATTATGAATACAGAATATGATAGCAAAGGATGAGCGGAATATTTTCAGTTCTGAAATGTCTTTCTTTTTAAGCTGGTTAATTTAATATTCAAATATAGTTATTTTAAAATTGGAAAATTTCTTTCTTTTGAGGCCAGTGGTGTGTGTGTGTGTGTGTGTGTGTGTGTGTGTGTGTAGTGTTGTCGGAGAGGTTCTCGAATGGCCCGTTTTGGTCATTATCTGACTGAACAGAAAGCAGAGCGCATAAAGGGAAGTGTGGGGCTGTGGCCTGGGGGGCAAATAATGACAAGACAGTTCAGTGAGATACAGCCAGTCTTCAGATCAGTGACCATTTTGATTAGAAACGTTGACCAGGTTAGCACCTTCCAGTGTTACCTCTTCTGTGGTTGATGTGGCTCTCCCCTCATATTACTTCCTCTCTTCCCAGACTAAAAGCAGGGAAGTGGTACACTACTCTGCACTCATATTATGCCTTACCAGTGCCAGGGACTAATCCGCTCGTGGAAATGGGGGATCAGTATCATTTTTTTCCCCCTTTCGGAGCAATGACGGGTTCTGGTTTCATGTAACTCATGAACGGCAGAAACGGGAGTCTATTATGACTTTTGTAATTTCTATCCTAGGACTCTTTCTGTCCCACCAAGTATTTGCCCCATTCATATACCCAGGGTTCTTCCCTCACAATAGATTATGTAAACTTAATAATTCATAACCTGAAGCAGAGGTGAGGTTCCTTAAATATCTCCTAAGCCAAACCGATGTGTATCGTGTGGCCCTGTTTTCTGTGTGTGATCTAATTTTGACTGCAGTATTTAATGACTGTCATTCAAAGAATATGGTGAGAAATCAATTGCTTTCTAAAATCATATTAGGATACAACCTTTCTAATGAAGCTCTTTGCAGGCAGTCCCAACCTGGAGACTAAAGTGCACACCTTGGGAACTGCTATCCTGTTTCATTTACCACGGATGCGTTAGGTAGGTGTGGAGGGGAGGCTGGCCACGGACAAACCACCACCACTTTTCCCCTCTTCTGTCATCCACGGAATGCTTCTAATAACCTCATACAGGGGCAGGACTAGTGGAAGGACAATGATAATGACGTGCTTTAGTTGTGCTAACTCTGCTAACTTGCCAAATTTGAACACTGTTACTTCATAGGAGTCCAGTTCTCCTTGATACTGTAACAAATATATATTTCCAATTTTTAAAATGTCCCACTTCAAAATTTAAACTTAACCTTTTGTGAAATTTTTACTTAAAAGACCATTTTGGAGAAAGTTGTAGAATCGTATTTACTAATAAATGCTGGTATTATCACTAGAAACATTTCAGTTTATTCTTTTAAGGAGGAGGTGGTTTGTTTTTCACTGCAATTTAAAATTATTTTTAACATATGAACTGACTTTATTGACTAAATGTAATAGTATATTTCTAAGTAAATATATATCTTTAATGTTTTTTTGCTGAATTTTTGGTTTAGGGTTCCTAATCTGATATTTTAAATTTAGGATTATATGATATTTTGGAGATACAGTTGGGAAAAGGTTTGAGATATGTTCTACTTGAGAAGATTTAGAAAATTCTTAATCTTAAACCCAACAGGCTATTTCTGTTCAAACTAAACAGAAGTGCAAGGACTTAGAGTTTTTGTGTGGTGAAAGTTAGGCCTCCGTGGTTATGTTGTTGTTATTGAGTTGTCTCCTTAGTAAATGTTTATGCATGCACTTGTGTATTAGTTGGGTGTAGTAGTTTTAACTTGTCTATCATTGAAATTCTTCATGTGAATGTCTTCTTTTCAGAAGTTAAATAATATTAGCTTTATTTTTAAATGTAGTTGTTACCTGACAGAGCTTGCTGCTCTTCCATCATCTGAAAATAATTGTAATTTTCATCTTCTTTAAATGAAGGAGGCAACAATTTGAAAATATCTTTTTCTCATAAATGCTGAAAACAAGAACTTTTTTGGCATTATTGTTATAACTAATCTGCCTAAATTATTAACTGTAAATATGTTGTTAGAGACTTGCCAAGAGTAGACAACCCATTAATTTTTTTTGTTTAAAACTATCCAGTTCTGTTGTTGGGTAAGACAATTTATTCATACAATCATATAAAAATCATATTTAATAAAGAATAATCCAAGGCAAAGAGAAAAAAATGTCTTTATCCATAAGCAATCAGATGAGAAATGGATTTTTATTCAGTCAGATCCTTTTAGTCAATGAAACAGCATTTTCATGCATATTGCACTCAAGTGATAATTAATATAGTCTAATCCAGGACATGATGCCGGAATTGATGGACTGTCATCAGGGCCCCGTGTTAAAATCAAACCTTGACAGAGGTTTAACACCCTGGAACAGGTCATCATATGATAATACTCTTTGCCTCTCAGTATTTGCCTTCAACCAAGCAAAGTATTACAAGATGGGGTAAGAAAAAAAGGGAAATAATTACAAATGAAGAGTGACGCGGGCTGTGAATAGAACATATGTTAGGCTAGGCAGAGGCATCAGTGAATTATATCGTTTCATGATGAAGCGGCACTGGGGCTGAACGGGCCTATTTTAAACCTTGATGTATTTTATCTCTACTGTATTTGGACTGTCATCTTTAGAGAAAGACTTGGTGTAATTGAGAGTCAACTCCAATCTGCATGACTCGTGCATGAAGTGGGGGCCAGATGAGCACTGCTATGGAGGCCCGGGAAGCTACTAATAAGATAAAATGAACAACCACCTTTTATCCCTTACAGTTACAAAAGCATTCAGTGAAATACAGTGTTCAGAGTTATGGCGTGCAAATGTCATTCATATTACAAAGTTTGGAAACTATTCTAATAATTAAGATCTATAAGGAAACGAGCTCATTTTAGGAGAGATAGAATAGAAACCGGGTTTGTATTAGTCTTTCCTTGTGAAAAGATATTAGATGTAATCAGTACAATTTGGTTATAATGTGTTTTCATTATATTTGATTTTATTTGGCTATTTCCCTAAAATCTTTGCCATTTCTGCACATAGTAAGCTAAATACTCTAACACCCACTCACATGCCTCATCCTTTTCTGAAATTCATCATGATAACTTCTGCCAGAAGAAATCACTCTGTTCTCTGATTAACTCACAACTGTGGTTTCCATTTTATGATGCTTTTTCTTCCCCATGCATGTGCAAGTCTCATCCCATCAGCTCTTCTGTGCGCTCCTGAAGAGTGCACCATAGGTTCACGCTGTGCATCTACCGCAGTTCTAGGTATTTAGCAGTGCTAGATCAATAAACAGTGATGGTCTGTGGGTATTCATATATTATAAATATATTATATCTATTAGATTTGGGAATAGGTAAGAATTCTCACATTCATCCCTTCCCATCTAATCAATCAAGATTGCATTGTTTGGTTTGGAAAAACTGTTAAATCTCTATCTGCTATTCATTTGGAGGCTGTGAAGCTAGGAATAAAACTGAGTATGAACAGTTACCCCTACTATCTGTATAGAATTTACACTCTTTTTCTTTCTACCCATAGATTATCTTCCCTCCTTATGGGGAATTCATAGGAAATTGTATTAACCCAATCTTAGATTCCAAATAGAAAGGTTCACAAGTGGAATAGGCTGTGCAAAATTGTTAGTGATAAAGAGGGTCAGAAAAACTCAGTGACTCAGTAATAGGTCTAGACAAGCCGTATTTTCTAAGCATTTCCTATCACCCACCATTAATGCTCTAGGAAAAGTAAAAACTGACCCATACAGAAGACAAGTAATTTCAGCTCTCTTCATGGAAGCTGAGTTCATGGACCCAATCCATCAAAGTAGGGAGTATTGATGTCTCTCTCTCTCTTGACTCCCCTGCCTCCCTCTATCCTCCTTCCTCCCTCCCCCCTAAAGTGGGCTACCTGCCAATGTTTTCTTGCCAACCTATAAAAGTATTGGAAGAGTATTTAGCAAGATCCATAAAACATAGTCGTAATTCTGTTTAGCCGTGGCCTTTGATTCTCATCCTTTATAAAGGCAAATGCAAACAGCTCTTGCTGTTCTTTTCAGATTTTGGAAAGTTTTATATAAACTTTAATATGATTGATAAATTATTACTGTTTCCTGCTATAGTGTAGTATATGTCTAGCAAGGTTACCCTTAAAAGATAATTGAAATATATCAGTTACCATCTATCTCATTTAACAACATCACAAACCCCAAATATTTAATTTTCTTAAAACTCTGATATTCAGTAAATGTAATTGAAATAAGTTAATGTACACAGTATCAGTAATGGGACAATTGACTCAGATCAAATTACAAATTAAAAATATGTACAACTTAGGAGCTATTTTAAGAAATGCCATATATAAAAATGAATAAGTGGATTTTATCATTTTAATATGATTTAAACCAATAGTAGGTATATATACTTCATAAAAGTGTTAAATTTTAATCTTCAGGGAGAAAGACAGATTATATGTCCTTAGTGTATGGCATTTTTCTTAGCACTTAAATTACTTTGATATATATATTAAATATTATTAGACCTTCTAATATATAACTGCTTAGAATATGTTACTTGGTAGTTATTGTATGTGATATAACATGGTACCAATCTTGTCACTTAAATTTTTTATAATTCTGTTATTCATATGGAAAATATAACAAGAAGTCTCAAGGAAATTATATGTAAAATAATTTGCCCCAGATGGTCTATTTTACAATAATTTTGTCTAGGTCAGTTGCCTATAAAAAATTAAAGTTCATTTTGTTTTAGGTATGTGCCTTTGTTTTCCAAATGAGAATCAGGTACAAATATTTGTAACAGCTCTAGTTAAGGAACTCATGAATGCTGACACCCTCCCTGTTCCTTATTCTAATACATTTCTAAAATAAATTCTCTCATTTTACTTAAGGTCCCCAAAGCCATTTATACTTACATAATTATTATTAGCACCATATCTCTGCCTTTGGTGTTAAATTTTTAAGTGCAAAAATAAAATTCACATTATTAGAAATTATTATATAGAAATTTCAAATTATGAGGGAAAGTAGAATTTCCCTTAACAATTTAATAGGTGTGAATTTGAATAATATTATATATAAACTTGAAACCAGAAGGATTTAGGTGTATGCATGTTAAATATAAGAATGAGTCCATAGTTATCCAGCCTGTGCCCAGTCCTTAGGAAATTGTATAGTTTAACTTGTATGGAATTTGATGAATTAAGTAGGAAAGAAAGGGAACTGCTTTTAAAACTGAAAGGAAACAAAAAAAATAAAGTTTTTTGCTTTATAGGTCATTGTGCAATATGCTGAAGAGAAAGTGTGGAGTTTATGTTTAACTGCTTATTGCATGCAGTACAGTGTGGGGGTTACCTCACACTGTTACATGCCCTCAAAAACAATAAAAAAGGAAAGGTTGGGTCATACTGAATGTTTCTCTGTGGTGACACGTTTTTTTCTCTCTTCACAACTAACTACCCTGCCAGCTGATTCTCCAGCTGCTCACATACAAGATGAACATATTCAAAGGAATCTCACTGTTGATAATTTCTGGAAGGAGGCATATCAGTTCAAAAATTAAAATACTCAAAAGAATCTGATTTTTGGCTTCTCTGTAGATTCAGAACCCTCCTCGCTTGCTTCTAATGCACAAGTGACAGAAATCTACATAAATGAGATCAGAAAAACAAAGGGGAAAGAAAAAGAAGAATAAAGTAATTCAACAAATAACCTGGAACCTCAAAAAACAAAATACAAAAATCCCCTATGGTAGTTCAAACAAGTTCTTTCAGTTCCCAAATGAAGAGTGCTTAAATTCCACGCAAATAAGCATTGCCTTCAAAATTCTAGGCAGTCTTAATTGTGGCTTCCTCTGAGCTGACAGTAACTTGAAGAGATCAGCAATTTCCACCAGTCTTCTAAATTGTGCATTTTTATCATAACTGCACTATGGAAGAAAGAGGAAACTAATGACATCAGTAAATTGCATGAAGTTCCTATTTAAGTCAGTGGCATACTGAGCACATTTGACACCTGGAGGAGATCATTCTTAACACCCACTTTCTATACAACACAAATTATTTTCAGCAACAATCATAAAGTGAAATGAGTAATAACAGTGATGATGATGATGATGATGATGATGATGTCTGAGGGTAACATATATGGTGAACATTTTTTCAAAATTTCAAATAATTAAAATTTGTGCATATATTCATGTCAATAAAATTATAAACAATAAATATTTTAGCACCATAAAAGGAAAAAGTCATCAATACTTTAAAATTAGACTAATGCACTTTTGGAAAAATATTTACATAAAAAATTTTCAACACAAATAAAAACTCCAAGTTGTCATGTAGATGCAGAGATGAAAGTAGTAAAACAAGTTTTTTTTTCATCTTTGTCTCTCTGTGCTGTCATTGGTTATTTCAAATCTGCTGTTTAAACAAAGCACTGGTGCAGCCCAGGAGTTGGAGACACCAGCTGCACGTGAAGCCAGACTGAACAATTTGGAGTGGTGACAATCTTACTCTTGAACTTGGTGCTGCAGTGACCATGTGCAGCTGAGCTTCTGTGTGTCTGAGCTGACTGTAGAACATTTAGTTCTCTGAATTATTTCCATGTTGAGTAAAGTGGCTTAAAGGATAAGTAATAAAATTGTGCTCATGTTTAGAGGTTTCCATTATTATTTTAAGTTTGGGGATAGTTTATTTATGCTTTAAATTTTATTTTTTCAATTACAATTTACATTCACTGTAATTTTGATTTTGTTTCATGTGTACAACGTAGTGGTTAGACAATCATGTAGTTTACACAACCTGCTTCCCCCCAGTATTTCCAGCACCCCCCTGGCACCAAGCCTAGTTATAGCAACGTTATTGACTGTCTTCCCAATGCTGTGCTTTCTATCCCTGTGTAACTTCCAATTTGTCCTTCATATCTTAGGGCCTGCACTAAATGTCATATGGCTTTTCTTTCGTTCCATGGTCGTTTCTTTTATTCTTTTCCAAAAACTGTTTACATGATTAGAGTTGTCTAAGAAATCATGCAAACTCTTCTGTCTTCTGTAGCATTGTTTCTGGAAAGCAAATGCAAGCCTCTAAAGGAAAAGTTAGAGAAAATAACTCTGCTTATGAGAACTCCTGTCCTCAGCCAATGACCTTTTCAAATGCCATTACTCCCAAAGGGTAAGATAAAAGATAGAGGGACAAGGACATAGGCCTTAAGTTCCATCAGCAGCAACAGCAGTTCCCTAGTATCAGTCAGTCAAGAAAGGAGGGCTAATCAATGTTACACCCATATATTGGGCACAGTCATAAGAAATGTGATTTGCTGCCAAGTGTGGCTCATGTTTGGGGTCGGCCTTTAATTCAGAAGCCTTAACACAGTTTTAAGAAGTGGCTGATAGAATTGTAATTATTCCTATGTTTAAATAAGTTCCACAACTCTTAACAAGCACAAAACCTGTAGCAGCTTTTGCAGAATTGGCACATTGTTTGACTTGGCAAACAGGGTGTTTAAAGCTGTTTTTACAAAAGTTTCCATTATTTTTACAAAAGCTGCTGCAGAATTTAAGCTTTTTTCACATTTCAAACATATGTGTATTTGTTTATGGACAGATAAAAACAAAGAGAAAATAGGAAAGCATCCCAGGTTTTGAGCTAAATTTCTACCCAAATAGGTACACATTAAGAAGACTTGCAACTGGAGCTTTACCGATTAATAAATGTCTATTCAGCTTGCTAAATACATGCTTGATTTCTCCAGTGTCTATATTCTTTAGCCTTGATTCTTTTATTATAACCATCCTCTGAGTATACCCGAATCTCTATTTGAAATTGATGTTTTAATTTTTATTTTATAATTTTTCTTAAGAATTACCCCGATTCTATTTTAGATATTTTTCCTATTATTAGGAAATTAGCATAAATCAAAGATGAGAAAAAGAAATCTGAGCTGATGTTTCCTGTTCTTGAGATGGTTGACAGTTAAGGGCTTATAGACATACTGTAAACTTACCCACTATGGGCCCACTGCTTCATTTCCTGCTTCCAGCTACAGGTCTCCCAGTTTTCATCATTTGGATGAAATGTTGGCTGAGGAATGTTAGGTGAAAGCAGAGTTGGCCTAACCCAATGGCCTTTAGCCATTTTTTCCCAAAAGACGATCTTTACAAGAGAGCTGAACAAACAGCCACAGCCATGTCCCTTTAAACCTTCTTCTTTGTGATCTTGGTAAAAGCTGATGAAACTGAACTTGTGAGTCACTAGGATGGGTCTCAGGGGGCCCCATGTTGTCCAAGTGCCCCCAGGAGTAAGAGCATAGGCATCTGATGGATCCCTGGAGTGGTCACTCCAGAAGCACAGTGAAACACTTTCTGCCATTTATCCTCATGACACAGCCTGGCACAACCAGTAAGATGATTTTTAAAATTTATATTTAATTATTTAGTCATGAATACTAAATGTTTAAATTTAGCACACCTTTCTAGAAATTCAGTGAGTGGGAAAACGGATACTTCACAGTCTTTTATTAAGATGTTCAGAATGAAGCTGTCTTTAATAGCATAATTTTCTTTGGCTTCTAAATATATTTGGAGAGAAAAAAGCCTTATTTTAGTTCACTATTTCTCAGGCACTTGAAATCTTAAAGTGAGTAATATAGTTTGAGTGAATATATAGTAAAATTCATAAAATCCTGATTTGGCAAATAAGCTGTTGAGTGTATATGTTAGTGCCTCAGAATAATTATACTTGTTTTCCAAACAGAAGGAAGATACAGCAGCTGAATTAGTTGCCCACTTTTATTTATAAAATGACAATTACTGAAGGTATACAATCTGGCATGTTACGATTCAGGATTTTTAATTTTTTTCCTTTTAAGGATTTACTGAAGTGCTAGTTGTCTTTTTTTCTATTGTTGTTCAAGCACATTTGTCTCCATTTTTACCCCACCATACCCCCTGCCTCACCCATCCCTGCCTCCCACCATCCAGCCCACCCCCTTTGGCTTTGTCCATGTGTCCTTTATACATGTTCCTTGATGCCCCCCCCCACCATTATCCTCTATTTCCCCTATTATCTCTCTCCCCCCTCCTCTTTGGTTACTTCAGTTTGTTCTTTATTTCAATGTCTCTGGTTGTATTTTGCTTGCTTGTTTGTTTTGTTGATTAGGTCCCACTTATAGGTGAGATCATATGGTATTTCTCTTTCACTGCCTGGCTTTTTCCACTTAGCATAATGCTCTCCAGTTCCATCCATGCTGTTATGAAGGGTAGGAGCTCCTTTCTTTCTGCTGCATAGTATTCCATTATGTAAATGTGCCATAGTTTTTGATCCACTCATTTATTGATGGCTACCTAGGTTGCTTTCAGCACTTAGCTATTGGGTATTGTGCTGCTAAGAACATTTGTCTTTAATATTTCAAGATACATTGCAGACCTTTGTGTCTGTAAAAACTGTCACCTTTCTAGCTAAAAGTCATCTGAAGTCTGATCTATATGTTTGTAGCTAGAGGTGATATTGATAGAAGTGGTTTGATAAGTTTCCATTTATTCAGGACCTGCTATGTTCCAAAAGCTGGTGGCAGAGGGTTTATATACATTATCTCATTTCATCTTCATGATGAATGGCTACTCAAAGTATGGGCATTATTATACCCATTTAATGTATGAGGAAACTGAGGCTCAGAAAATAAGTCATTCTCTAGAGCATACAAAGCTAGTAAAATTGGGGCCTGTGCTAACCCTTATTCTGGACACATGAACACCTGCAGCTCTAGGTCTGAGGTGAGCAGAGGGACATGTGGGACTGACCTACAGGCTGTAGGGGTCAGAGTCATGGTTGGCCTCAGATGAGAAGCAGGACAGAAAGTGAGGTGCAATTTTCCTGAATATAGGCCATAGCATCAGGCCACAGGCCTCCAGAAATGGAGCCAGGATTTCAACCAAGCACCGTCTAGGTCAAAATCTTCTGTTATTTCTCTGATTTGTGAAGCATCCACTAAGTACAATAGGATACAGAGGTGAGTAGGACCTGTCCCTGACCTCAGAGGGCCTACAGTCCAAAGGGGGAGACTGACACATAAACAGACATTACTCATTCATGGTACCTGATCACTGTATGTATATATCAAATATCAAGCAGCAAAGATGTATAGGAGGTGGGATGGCAATTAGTGAAGGCTTCTTGAAGAATTTATCTGAATTAAATTTTTAATAACAGATAGTAGTTAATACACAAATCTGCCCGCACACACATAAAGTCTTCATCAGTCTTCATAAGCCACTTTGACTAAGTCTGCTAATCAGAAAGAAAGATAAGGAGATGAATGCTGTCGGCACTCAATATGTTGCTTGGTCTGACTTTGTAGCCATGTTGACACTACACTTGATCTACTCTTGTCCTAAACGACATGCTGACTTCTTGATTAGGGGTTTCTGTTTTGTTATCAGTGCATTAGGCAATGTGCCACTCAGGCAGCAGAATTTGATTATAGTTTTCATCGTTGCTTTCTGAATTGCTCTGGGTTTGCTCTCGTGTTGGCTGACATGTGACCTCTGCAGTTTTTGACTTGAAAAGTTTCCTTCAGAACTTGCAGGAGGATAGACTTGCCCCCACCTCAGCCCCAGCTGCTGGTTTTCTTTACTCTCTCTAGTCGTGGCTGCCTGTGCTGTGTTTAGGAGGGCTAAGCCCATGATTACAGGGCTGTTTTATCTGAGAGCTGTGCAGAGTGGATCAAAGTGATACTGTCAGCTCTGGCAATGACTAGTCATCACCTAATGGACTCTCCAGTCTTCATAACTTTCTCAGCTCAGTTATAGTTGGGCAAAAGCTAGAAGTTAAACCTGCTGATGAACTTTACTGAAATCCTTTTAGTAAAGTCAACATACTTTACTAAACTTTTGCAAGGTCAACATACAGACAATAGCTCTCTTCATCATTGACAATGTGAAACCATATTATCTCCTCAAGAAAGTTCACTGGCTTCTCTCTTTATAATAAGGTATTTCAGTATGCAAGACGCATGCTTAATATATGAGTAGTTTTGTATTTTTCTTAATATCTCTGATAGAGATATTACCAGGTATATTTTAAAAAATAAAATTGAACTAGATTTATTTAACTGAAATTTTAGGGCATTCAGGGTGAGTAAAAATCTAAAAAAACATAATAAAAACTAGAACATGCTTTGAAATAACTGCCTTTTTGGTATTTATTTGTTCATTCAATTAATATTTGTTAAAAGACTACTGACATTGCATTAAGTACTTGGAATATGTCAGGAAATAAATAGGCACTATTCCTGTCTTAAATGTATTATATTTTTAAAAATATTTTCTCTTTGAGAAGTAACTATTTTTATACCCAGACTGAGCTGTAAGTTCATGTAAATTTCAAGTACAGCTTTTGATTTTATTCTTTAAACAATTTGACTACCTTGTATAGTTCCTCTAATTTTCTTCTCCTGTGTCCACTCATTTAATGAACTTGTACTGGCCCCCACTGAGTGTGGAACACCAGCATACGCCAGGATAGAGGCCTGCCACAGGATTCTGATGGTGCAATAAGAGAAACTGAAACTCGCACACAGACAGCCATACAGAAATTAATACATGATACATTCAGTGAAAGTCATGCGCTATTTCTAGAGAATTAAGAAGGAAGCAGGGGCAGAAGAAATGGGAGAGATGAGGAAATGAAACTGTTAATCAGGGGGTACTGTACTGAGAAGGTAACATTTAAGGTAGACTGTTTGAGGAGCCATTATTGGCAAATAGCTTTGCAAGCAAAGGTCTAAAAAAAACAAGGCAAGCTATATTTAAAGAATGACAACAATTACAAAATTAACTGGTGCATATTAGTACTGGAAAGTTGCATTAAATCCAGATTCTAGATAGAATTGAATGACAAGTTATAAGTTTGTTTATATCTAATAAACATTCAGTAGAAACGAAGGGAGGGAGGGCACTGATGAATTTTGCTGTAGAAATGGCACTATGTCCTGTCTAAAAGAGTTAAGCTGATAGGTAGTCTGCAGGATGATTGGTCCTGGATAAGCACTCTGTGGTGGTTATAATGGAAAGGATTCTGTTCGGTGGCAGTTTTCTTACAAGGTACATTAAGGTATAATTAAGTATCATTTGGGCCAATTCAGAGTGGAATGACAGAGGCTTGGATGTTGGCGGACATTTCAAGAATACCAGCTTCTTCCTATAATTTCAGAACATAATTCTGTCAAGGTGACACCTTTACTGAAGACAAATCAGTTATAATAAGAAATTGGAAGCCCTGGCTGGTGTAGCTCAGTGGATTGAGCGCGGGCCTGCGAACCAGACAATCAAGGTTCGATTCCCAGTCAGGGCACATACCGGGTTGCAGGCCGGTTCCCTGTAGGCCAGTTCCCAGCAGGGGACGCACAAAAGGCAACCATACATTGATGTTTCTCTCCCTCTCTCCTTCCCTTCCCCTCTAAAGATAAATAAATAAAATTAAAAAGAAACTGGGAAAATATTAAAAATTTGAGAACATAAAAGGTCTGATTAGAGAAAAATATCAAATGGAAATGTGGCTGATGATTCATGTCTCCTTAATTGATCATAGGGAATTCAGCCCACATACATAATTTCTATATAAATTTTATGATACAAGTTTACTTGGGAGGATAGTTTTAAATGTCACTGTTTTCTGTTTATGTTAGATCCAGATGGATAACTATGCATTGGCAGACTGTTCAGTCAATAAAAGATCAATTATTTGTAGTCAGTATGTAATTGCATAACTGGATGGAATCCTTACTTAAAAATATATCAACACCAGATTCCATCAGTGCTTCCAACACGTAGGAAAGTGTTGGAAAGGGAAGGTTGTCCCTGTGGTGCCAGTTCAGGCGTTCCATAATCCTGTTTGTGTCTAATTGGTCACCACTCTCTTCGTATGAATGTTTAGAGCATCGAAAAGATGTGTTAAGCTTAAAAAGTCAAAGCTATACATGAGGTTATTTCTTAGTTTGGAAGTAATTGTTTCATAAAATACTAATTGGACTTGCTAGGAACTCATTCAGAAGGCAGGTAAATAAATTATTAGGGACTGACAAATGGATTTAAAATGTCTCAGTTAAAACATCTTCCAGTTTCCTAATTGCTGCTGGAATTTTGCCATGTCTACAATTAGTCTTATTTAAATAATAAGTTTTTCTAAAAATATTTAAGTATTCGTGTATTTTTAATGGTTTTATTAGTGATGAAACATGAACATGAATCTTAACCAAGGCATGACCTTCATAATTATTCTTTAAGAACCCACTTCATTCCTACAGTAAGTTAATTATGGATCAGTTAACATGAGACAGAAAACAGTCTATACTGGATAGCAGAGAACTTTAAGTTCCATTTTCGGCATTACCATTGATTAATTGTGACAATGAACAAGTCACTTAAGCTCTATATAACCTCAATTTCTCCATCTGTTAAAAGGAAATAATATCTGTCACAAGATATTTTCAGAGCACTTTGGAATCACTAGCATAAAGGTATTCAATAAATCAAGAACAGTATTATTACTCATCCAAAGTGTAATAAAAGATTTTTTAATGTAGTAACCATTCAGCTCAGATTTAAAGATGAAGATTCTGAATTTAGAATTTCTTCCTACTCCTGCCTTTTAGGTTTGAATGTTTACATTATTTCTTCGAAGCTGCAGTCTTCTCGGGGTAATTATTGCATTCTTCTGCTTCTTTGAGAATCATTTTATTTTATGGCTTTCCCTAACTTCTATTTTAGCTACTTTCTTCTTCATTTTACATTCCCTCTCTCCACCCCCCAAATTTTCACACCTTGTGTCTCTTTTACTTTATACTTTTTATATTTTCATTTTAAAATATTTTTATAATCTTTTTCTTTAAATAAATCAGTGTTTAGCTTGTGTGGTTCAGTGGATTGAGTGCCGACCTGTGAACTGAAGGGTCACTGGTTTGATTCCCAATCAGGGCACATGCCTGGGTTGTGGGTCAGGTCCCCAATAGGGGGCATGTGTGAGGCAACCACACACTGATATTTCTTTTCCTCTCTTTCACCATCCCTTCCCCACTATCTAAAAATAAATACATAAAATCTTTTAAAAAGAAAACTCAATTAAAAATAAGTAATTGTTTAGCCTGAAATTGGCTTTTTACACATTTGAAAATTCCAGTCAAAGTATTTGCTTGTCATCGGTCATTCCTACAAACATTTCTTACATTAAAGTAGCCAGTTGCATTTTATTAAGCAATCAGGTGAAAAGCAACTTGGTTTTGAGGATGAAACTGACAAAACAGAAACTGAGTTGGAAATTATTTGAAAAAATCAAACAGTAACTGTGAATTTTAACATTTCATACCAAAAGGATTGACCACATAAGATTTCTTAGTGGATCATTCCCTTTGCTGTGCTAAAATTGATCTGTGATGCTACTTTACTCACTTATTAAATTTACATATATGCATGAGTCTGTCTCTAAGGTCTGTATTCTGTTCCATTCATCAGTTGGTCTATTTTTGTACCAATTCAATATGATTTTTATTATTATGGCTTTATTCTGTGGCTTAATATCTGGCAGGTCAAGTCCTTTTTTTTTAAGATGTACTTATCTGTATGTGGCTATAGGCTTCCGTGTAAATTTTAAAGTCAGTTTGAATTCCTCAGAAAAATCCAACTGGAATTTTAATTGGGAAGATCCAGTATTGTATTAGGTTGTGTATGACACTGCCTTACATATTGTGTGGTAAAGTCAAGAAGGGCAAGATGGGAGGATGCTGGGAAGATGGCTACGGAGTAGAATGGAGCGGATTCTAGCTCCTGTACTTGTGGGTGAAAATCCTGGCAGATCAATAGAGAAACAGCACAATAAACCATCGGTTACCCAGCATTTATGAAATTAAAAGACCAGAGATTGTGACCGACCTGAAACACCAGACAGTGGCAGTCAGGTACGGGAGCCGGGACATTCTTGGCCCCTGTGATGCCACCATAGAGACAGGCCTGGGTGCCAGGGAGTCAGCTACGGGAGCCAGGACACTCGCAGCCCCTGTGCTGCTGCCATAGCGACGGGCCTAGGCGCTGGAGGAGTCGGCTACAGGAGCCGGGAAACTCAGCAGTGGTAGGCAACCAGCTCAGGGACCAGCATGAGGACCAGCGTGAGAGTAGGTGGAGACGGAGAACATCAAGATACCTGAAGGAGTCTGCACCACTGACCTTCACAGGTATCATACCACAGAAGTTCACACCATAAACCCAGGGAGTCAGAACAGATCAATTTTAGAAGCTGAGACTAACAAGAAGAGTCTCAAACAATGGGAAGACAAAGAAACAATCCCCAGATGAAAGAAAAAGCAGAAACTTCAGAAAGAATGTTAGATGAAATAGAGGCTAATCAACTATCAGATAGTGAATTCAAAGCACTGGTTATTACTAAGTTCAAAGAGCTCACAATGAGCTACCAGAAACTACAGGGGAACTACAATGATCTCTCTGCAGCCTATATCAACATGAAAAAGGAAATAGAAAATATCAGAGGAAATGAAGAATACAATTTCCAGATTGAAGAACACAGTAGATAGTTTCAAAAGTAGGAATGATGAGGCAGAGGATCAGATTAGCAAGTTGGAGGACAAAGTAGAAAGCATCTCACAGAAAGAGCAAGAAAATGAAAAGAGGCTCAGAAAGAATGAAGAGGGATTAAGAGAAATGCAAGACAATATGAAACGTAATAATATCCGAATAATAGGAATACCAGAAGAAGAAGAAGAAGAAGAAGAGGGGGAGGAGGAGGAGGAGGAGGAGGAGGAGGAGGAGGAGGAGGAGGGGAAGAAGAAGAAGAAGAAGAAGAAGAAGAAGAAGAAGAAGAAGAAAACATATTTGAAGGAGTAATGAGAGAAAATTTTCCTAATTTGATGAGAGAAAAAATCACACAAATCCAGGAATCACAGAGAGTCCCAATCAAGAGGAACCCAAGGAGGCCCACTTCAAGACACATCATCATCAAAATGGGAAAATTGCAAGGCAAAGAGAGAATCTTAAAGGCAGCAAGGGAGAAAAAAGAAGTAACATACAAGGGAACCCCAATAAGGTTAGCTACTGACTTCTCAATGGAAACACTCCAAGCAAGAAGAGAATGGCAAGAAATATTCCAAGTAATGAGAACCAGAGACCTACAACCAAGGCTACTTTACCCAGCAAGGCTCTCAATCAAGATAGAAGGCCAAATAAAGAGCTTCCAAGACAAAAGAAGTCTAAAAGAATACGCCTCCACCAAACCAGCTCTACAAGAAATACTAAAAGGACTGCTTTAAGGAAAGGAAGGAAAAGAGGGATAAGAGAGGAACACAGGTACAAAAATGGCAATGAATAAGTACCTATCAATAATAACCTTAAGTGTAAATGGATTAAATGCTCCAATCAAAAGACACAGAATAGCTGAATGCAAAGGAAGCATGACCCACACATATGCTGCCTACAAGAGACCCACCTCAGGACAAACGACCATCACAGACTAAAAGTGAAAGGCTAGAAACAAGTTTTCCAAGCAAACAGACAGGAAAAAAAAGCTGGGGTAGCAATTCTCATATCGGACAAAATAGACTTCAAAAAAAAAGGGCCATAAAGAGAGACCCAGAAGGTCACTACATTATACTCAAGGGAAGAATCCACCAAGAAGACATTAACCTCGTAAATAGATATGCACCCAACATAGGAGCACCCAAATATATTAAGAAAATCTTAGAGGACTTCAAGAAAGATATTGACAGCAACATAATTATAGTAGGGGATTTTAACACCCCACTATTAAAAATGAACAGATCTTCCAAACAAAATATCAACAAAGATATTGCGGCATTAAACAACACCCTAGATGAAATGGACTTAACTGACATATATAGAGCCCTTCATCCCAAAGAAGCTAAGTGCACATTCTTTTCAAATGCATATGGAACATTTTCAAAGATAGACCACATGATAGGACACAAAACGAGCCTCAAAAAATTCAAGAAAATTGAAATCATACCAAGCATCTTCTCTGACCACAAAGGACTGAAATTGGAAACCAACCCCAAAGGAAAAAACCCAAAGCACCCAAAATCATGGAGACAGAATGGTATGCTATTAAACAATGAATGGGTCAAGAATGAAATTAGGGAAGAAATCAAAATGTTTCTGGAAACAAAAATGAACTCACAACAACCCAAAACTTATGGGACACAGCCAAGGCAGTCCTGAGAGGGAAGTTTGTAGCAATACAGGCCTACCTAAAGAAAATAGAAACATTTCAAAGAAACAAACTAACTTTGCCTGCAAGAACTCGAGGAACAACAACAAAGACAGCCCAGAGCAAGCAGAAGGAAGGAAATAACCAAGATTAGAGCAGAATTAAATGACATAGAAATTAAAAGCACAATTCTAAGGATCAATGAATCCAGGAGTTGGTTCTTTGAGAAGATAAACAAAATAGACCAGATTTTAAGTAGGCTCATCAAGAAAAGAAGAGAGAGGACACAAATAAACACAATCAGAAATGAAAGAGGAGAGATTACAACTGATACCACAGAAATAGAAGGGATTGTAAGAAATTACTATGAAGAATTGTACTCCAAGAAATTTGAAAACCTAGGGGAAATGGACACATTTCTAGAAAAATACAATCTTCCAAAACTCAATGAAAAAGAAGCAGAAAATCTAAACATACCAATAACAGCAAAAGAAATCAAAGCAGTAATCAAAAAACTCCCATCACACAAAAGCCCTGGACCAGATGGTTTCACAGGAGAATTCTACAAAGCATTTAAGGAAGAGCTAGCCCATATTCTCCACAGACTATTCCAAAAAATCCAGAAGGATGGAAAACTCCCAAAATTTTTTTATGAAGCCAGCATCATCCTAATTCCAAAACCAGATAGAGACACAACCAGGAAAGAAAACTTCAGGCCAATATCGCTGATGAACATAGACACTAAAATCCTCAACAAAATATTGGCAAATCGCATCCAACAACATGTCCAAAAGATCATACACCATGACCAAGTGAGATTCATCTCAGGGATGCAAGGATGGTTCAACATTCACAAATCAGTAAATGTAATACATCACATAAACAAAAGCAGAGACAAAAACCACATGATCATATCAGTAGATGCAGAAAAAGCTTTTGATAAGGTACAACACCCATTTATGATAAAAACACTTAGCAAAGTGGGAATAGAGGGAGCATTCCTCAATATAATAAAGGCCATATATGAGAGACCTACAGCCAACATCATACTCAATGGGCAAAAACTAAAAGCTTTTCCACTAAGATCAGGAACAAGACAAGGATGTCCACTTTCACCACTTCTATTCAATATGGTATTGGAATTTTTAGCCACAGTGATCAGGCAAGAAAAGGAAATAAAAGGCATCCAAATAGGAAAGGAGAAAACAAAACTGTCACTGTTTGCAGATGACATGATAGTGTACATGGAAAATCCTATAGACTCTACCCAAAAACTGCTCAAACTAATTAATGAATTTGGCAAAACAGCGGCTTACAAAGTCAGTATCCAGAAATCAAAGGCATTTTTGTATACCAACAATGAATCAGTAGAAGCAGAAATCAAGGAAAAAATCCCATTCGATATAGCAAAAAGAAAAATAAAATATCTGGGACTAAACCTAACTGAGGAGGTAAAAAACCTGTATGCAGAAAACTACACAGCCCTGAAGAAAGAAATCAAGGAAGACACAAACAAATGGAAACATATACCTTGTTCTTGGATTGGAAGAATTAACATCATCAAAATGTCCATAGTACCCAAAGCAATTTACAGATTCAATGCAATACTTATTAAAGTACCAATGGCATATTTCACAGACATAGAACAAACATTTCAAAAATTTATATGGAACCATAAACGAGCCCGAATAGCAGCTGCTATTTTGAAAAAGAAGAACAAAGTAGGAGGAATCACAATACCTGATATCAAATTGTATTACAAGGCCACTGTAATCAAAACAGCCAGGTACTGGCATAAAAATAGGAACATAGACCAATGGAACAGAACGGAGAGCCCAGAAATAAACCCAACTCTCTACAGTCAATTAATATTCGACAAAGGGGGCAATAACATAAAATGGAGTAAAGATAGCCTCTTCAACAAATGGTGTTGGGAGAACTGGACAGCTACATGCAAAAAAATGAAACTTGAGCACCAACTTACATCATACACCAAAACAAATTCAAACAAATTCAAAAACAAATTTAAAAGACTTAAATATAAGCCTTGAAACCATTAAAGTCCTAGAGAAGAACATTGGCAGGAAAATCTCCGATATTTGACGCAGCAACATTTTTACTGATATGTCCCCTAGAGCAAGGAATATAAAGGAAAGAATAAACAAATGGGATCTCATCAAAATAAAAAGCTTCTGCATGGCTAAAGAAAACAGTATTAAATTTCAAATACAACCAACTGTATGGGAAAACATATTTGCCAATGATACCTCAGACAAAGGTTTAATCTCCAAAATATATGAAGAACTAACACGACTGCACTCTAAGAAGACAACTAACCCAATTAATAAATGGGAAAAGGACTTGAACAGACCCTTCTCCAAGGAGGACATACAAAAGATCCAGAGACACATGAAAAGATGCTCAATATCGCTACCTATTAGAGAGATGCAAATCAAAACCACAATGAGATACCACTTTACACTGGTCAGGATGGCTATCATAAACAAAGCAACAAACAACAAATTTTGGAGAGGTTGTGGGGAAAAGGGGACCTTAGTTCACTGTTGGTGGGATTGCAGACTGGTACAACCATTATGGAAAACAGTATGGAATTTTCTCAGAACACTAAAAATGGACCTGCCTTTTGACCCAGCAATTCCACTGCTAGGATTATATCCTAAGAACCCCAAAACATCAATTTCAAAGAACCTATGCATCACAATGTTCATAGCAGCACAATTCACAATAGCCAAGAGCTGGAAGCAACCTAGGTGTGCCCATCAGTAAACAAATGGATCAAAAAATTGTGGTACATATACACAATGGAATTCTATGCAGCAGAGAGAAAGAAGGAGCTACTACCCTTTGCAACAACATGGATGGAACTGGAAAGCATTATGCTGAGTGAAATAGGCCAGGCGTTGAAAGACAAATACCATATGATCTCACCTTTAACAGGAAGCTAAACAACAAAACAAACAAGCAAGCAGAATAAAAACAAAGACATTGAAATAGAGAACAGGGGGACAGTGACCAGAGGGGAGAGGGAAGGGAATTTAAAGGGAAAAAAGGGGAGGGACTTGGAGGAACAAATAGGAAGGACACAGGGACAAGAACTAAGGGGGGTGGAAATGGGAGGGAGGTGGGGAGCATGGGGCAGGGGGTGGTGGGATGGGAGAAATAGACAAAAAACTGTACTTGAAAAATAACTAAATAAAATTTTTAAAAAAGAAGGGCAAGATGACTGATTAAAACCTTCTGTTTAAAAAAAAATTCTAGGATTGTAAATTAAGCAAAAGACAGTTTCTTCATTCTTTCAGTGGGATTATAGTCTAACTGAGGACATCCTCCACCAGAAGAGACAAGAATATTTACAAAGCCGCTTACTAACATTCTGAAGACCCACATGCTGAAATGACAGAAAGTAAAGGAAGACAGGATGGGCAGGGTCATTGGAGAAGACTTCTGGGCAGAATACTTACGTCCAATGTGGAAGGTAGGGGTAACATGGAACAAGGCAAGGGCAGGCAGTATGAAGAGAGTGAAATAGCAACATATAGAGACTACAGGGAGGTGTCCCTACAGCAGCTGCTGAGAGTCAGCTAGGAGAAGGGGCGTGAGGGTGCCCCCCTAAAACAGTGGTTCTCAGTCAGGGCTAATTTTGCCTGTTCCACCTCAGGGGACAATTGCCAATGTTTGCAGACATTTTTTATTGTCACAGCTAAAGAAGAAAAGATTGCTACTGGCACATAATTGATAGAGGCCAAGAATACTGCTAAAGATCTTACAATGCATAGGGGAGCCCTCACCACAAATAATTATCTGGCCCAAAATGTTGACAAGTGCTGAGGCTGAGATTCTGACTTCACTGGTCCAGGATGGGGTCTTGACATTGGCTGCTTTATAAGCCTCCCAGGTTGATTCCAATATGCAGCCTAAGTTGAGAACTATTGTTCTGGATCCATGTAGTTGAGAAGAAGAGACAATTTGATTTAAGAAATTATTGAATGCATTTGTGTACTCTTTATTCATGCCACCTTTTAGAAAAGTCATATTTCTGTACTTTAAATAACATAATGTTCAAGGATACACTTTTGGTTATGATGTATGTGCTTGCACACATGTGTGTGTGTAAAATTATTTGACTTTCTATTGGAATTCAGGAAGATTATATGTAGTTAAAGTTTCACATTCTATTAAAACTGCCGCCTTGTAAATAAATCCCATAGATGCATACTTGAACTCTGTTTATTCATCTACTAAAGCAAACCAATATTTTTGTCATTTATGGCTTTCTATATTGAAATTTCAGAATGATAGCATGAGTACAAACTGAATTGTCAACACTTTTGTCAAATTATGCAACTATTTAGTATGATTTGGACAATATCTTCTTGCTCAAACCACTGATATAACTAGTTTTCTCATGTTCTGAAGTTATGTTATTGATTTTGAAATGGGCTCCCTTTTCCAAACTCCAAATCTATGGAGCAGCTGGTGGTGGTTAGTGACCGTCTGCACCAGCAGTCTCATCTTTTTAGCACTGAAAATTAATTTTTCTCATCTTGGCACATGAAGAACTCAAGTGTGCCCTTACCACATTACCTGACATGTTGCAGTTGCACCAGCAGCGGGGGCGGAGGGTTGGCGGAGCAGCTATTTGGGCAAGAGAAGTGACTGCACAGAGATATCACACATAAAGCAATTATACCAGGAGAAGACCCTCACCCTTTACTGTGAAAGTGAGAGGCTTATATTCACATGGATTCCAAATAACTGATAACAATGAATATAATATCAAGGACTCTGCTTGGAATTTTTCTTCCCCCCTCAAATGGCTCATCTATATATGCAAAAGATGAGTGTGTCATGCCAAATACTCATGATAAATGAATATTGAATTGCTCCTTATAAAAAATTTGCAGCTGAGCTCCCAGAGCTCAGTAATCTGATCATCCCCAAAATATTTATCCTTCATGGATTTACGTGTAGTTAACAGAGCCTACAACAAAAAATGTTTCAGTTTTACCACAGGATAGGAAACTGTGTTTCTGGTGTAATGGAAAGAGTTCGGGGCAGGGAGTGGAGAAACCTGGGGTTTGATTCTGAATCTACCAGGCATGTTGTCTAATGTTCTCAATTTTAGGATCACTAGGCATTAATCATCCCTCACCTGGAATCCAGTAAAAAAAAATCCCCAACTAATCTTCAGAACTCCAGTTTTATTCTTTTTGAAACTACATTCTGCTCTGATGCCAGCATGACATTCTGTAACATAAGATTAATCCTGTCACTTCCCAGGCTACCAAATGTGGCTCTGCAAACTGTTTCTTATACAGATACTGTTTGTTTGATGCTTTCTGTTTCCTGGGTTTTCATTCATGATTTCCTTTCTGCCTGATACGTATTTGTCCATTTTTCCTAGATAATCCTGCTCCTGGTTTAAGGTACCTCTCAGGTTCCCCTCCTGCCACCCACAGAAGCACAGGAGCCTAGAAGTGTGGGATGAGTCTCCAGGTTGTCCCTGAGCTTGCTTCTGCCACCAGCAGGCAATGTGTCTTTCCAGATCTTCCTGAGGGGCTACCTGTGGGTGCCTCCCTTTCTTTGCACTTTTCCTGTTTCCTTATGATGTGAAGAAGCAAAGTTGGTTGTTGATTCTTGCAAGGATGTTAACTTCTTATATTAATTCTACAATTCTCTGTGATTTCTTCTTATTTAAGTTGACACATAAATTAAGGTGAACCTGAATTTCCTGAAATATTGGATTTCTCCCCAAATTAACAAAGTGAGGAAACTGCACTTCCTTGTTCTTGAGCATTTATGATAGGATTTCAAGCTTTTTTATTAAGGTAGCAATTAAAGATGTGTGCCCATACTTATATTTAAAGGTATATATACTTACAGATTCTGTATCTAAAAAGAGATAGTTAATAATCTATTGCCAGTAGGCTTTAAAATTTGTATAATATTCCAGTGAAAGTTCTTATCGGTTGTCTGTCATGCACTAAAATAGATACACAGAACATGTCACCTTAACCACACTTTTAAAGGAAGTTGTGAGCACAAGTTTTGTATCTTAAAAAAAAAGTGTTTCGGGAATTGTGGGGGCAACTTTGCCCACCAGTCGCCCCATCCGCCACAGATGAAAATGAAACTACCAAGACATGATCTGCTTGGGGAGGAGAGGTGATCAATCTCTCCGAGGAGAAGGACCAAGAGCCCCTTCCTCAAGGGCTTTTATTATGTTCGTAATACACAGGAATACAGGTAAAACTCATCAATCAATGTCAGGCCCCAAGGATCAAACAGTATATAACCTTTCAAAGAAATCTGAGGGCTGAATCTGAGTTAGTGTCTGTCAGGTAAGGGGGTTTCAAAAACTTTGGGAGACATACTCATTTCCTGCTCGGACCCTTATCACATGAATGAAAGCACTCTTAGCAAAGCAGGCTTCACAGGACTTTAGGAACTCTTTCTTATGTCCGGTCACCCCAGAACCCGCTCTAGCTGGCAAAGGGCTGCACTGCCTTCCCAGTCATAGGTTTTTAGGCTAAAGTGGATTAAAGCTAGGAAGTGCTTCTCCCAGATGGAAATGGGGACTCAGGCTATGTCACAATAGCTGAAGGCGAGGGTCCATCACCCCCTCTTTGCTGCAGCCCCCTGAGTCCTTCCATGATGGCCTCCCAAGTGATCGTGTCTGGCTTAGGTTGCCCCCCCTCTGAGGGGTCTTACCTGTCATTGACTAACTGACCAAGCATTGGGGGCAGAGGATGTAGCAGAAGCAGCGCTCCTGCCAGGGAAATAAGCTTTGTCTCCTTAGTGGCTCACAGTCCAGAGGTCTCTCACTCAGCCTTATCCATGGGGGGCAGTTACAACTTTTGAAACCAGGCAGAGTGGTTCCCAATAGGGAATCACCTCATCCAGCAAGTCAGCTAATTTTTGGTGCCTCTGTCCTTAGGTTTCCCTTCACTTCCATTGCAATTATCACATTGAATGACAATTATCTGTTACTGTGCTGGCTCTCCTACAAAGATGGCGATGGGTTCTTTGAAGACAGATACTGATCCTATTCATCTTCTCTTGGAACATAGCACGATGACTCACAAAGATTGGGAATTCGGTAGGTAATAGAAAGGAAGGAGTGAAGAAAAAAGAGGAAGGAAAGTTGAGGAGAGAAGAAGGAGGGAAGAGATGTGATGGAGTAAGGAGGGATAAAATAGGATAGGAAAAGTAAAAGGGAAAGGAGGGGGAGGCATGATGGACAATATACTTGGTCTGGTGATTTCTAAGGTCTAACCCATTTAAAATGTTTGTGACTCTATACCATTACAATATTGCATGTAAAGCCTGCTTTTTTCGTGCTGTTGTATATAATGGGCCACATTCACTCTTACTCTATCTCCTGGGTTTGAATGGATTGCCTAGCAGTGAGCCTGGTAGAAGGTCAAAATCAAGACCAAGAAGTAAATGTTCAAACTTCTCTAAATTTTGCTTTTTCTCACTAAACTCTGCTATCTTATTTTGTGTTTTTATAGTTCATATTAGTCCCTTGGTATCTCCTGAGCAGCTTACTTAGATATTATGCCATGTAATGTGTGAACAGTACTTAGTTAAGAATGTATGAGCAGAAAATTTAGTAAAAATTTTAGAGCTTCTTGTTAATTAATAAATTCTTTTTATTAATTACTTAAAATATAGGTGGTTTATTGAACCTTCCCTTTAAGTGGCTGAGGCTCATGTATGCAGTTCTGACAGGGCAATGTTATATTTTATTTTGATAATAATAAAGGAATGATAGTGAAAAAGCTAATTTATAGTATATGATCATTTGGTCCCCATCTTAGAGAAAAACTAAGGGTGAGAGGTAGGGAAATCTGTAACTTATGTAGTGACTTTCCATTCACAGGCCCAAATGTGTGGCAACAAAACTGAAAATCAAGGAAATTATTCAGATAAGTTAAGAAGATACGGATTTGTCATTTAGCTTCATATATATATACCTTTCATATATATATACCTTTCACTATCTAAAAAGGTACATGTTAACTTCATTCATTACCAAAATCTGACTTAAAAAGTAGTAATAATTCAATATAATTTAATAGAAAATTTATTTCCACCAACAACATACTGTCATAAATATGAATTGCCTGAATTCCTGGCCCCTCAGTGCTATAAGAAACTTTGATGGAGCACTAAACTCAGGGCCCCTGACTCCAAGGAAAATCTCAACTAAATAAATAAGTGTCAATCATATATTAAGCTCTTAGTAGAATTATATAATTTAATGATTTGATGTTATTTTTTAGGTCCTTGAAAAATGTAGTCAACATTCAATAGTATAGGTTAGTGTTTCTAAATTTCAATCTTTCATGCCCAATTTTTATATAAAATACTTAGAAATCAATACAAACAAATCGTGAAATGTTGCAACCAGAAATTCTTTAATATACTTATTCCCATTATACATCTAAGATAGATTGTTAAGATGTAATTTAAGTCATTAACTCAATATAGTTTTTTACAACTTCAATTTTTCACTTTTACATATTTCCATTATTATAATATCAGTATGTCTCATTGTCTTTCTGGCAGGAGTGAAGTCACCTTTAACCCTGATTGAATTAGTGGTACATTATTGATTTCTTGAAATCAAATTGTTTCAAATTCATTGATATGCTAGGAACCACATACCAATTTAATGTCTCACTATTTATTAATAGGATCATAAGATAGTTCAAAGCTAATTGTCAGTTTCTGTACATCTTTATTTGATTGTATTTCAGTACCGTATCTTTATGTACTGATTTCAAAATTCAGTATTTTGAAGCAGAACTAGAAAAATTTTCCTGATGAATTTGTCAGAATCACAATTTCTACTTCTTTTATCTGTAAGGTTTTTAATTAGTATATTGAAGTTAAAGTTTTATATAGGCATATGAAAAAGAGATAAAAGAATAAAGACATATTTATAAGAATACAAAGGAAATCTGAGAGAAGTACAAAGTGTGCCAAAATACAAAGAGGCTTTTTTATTCCCTCTCCCAAAATATTTCTGTATGGTGAAAAAAATGTTAATAGATTATTAGTTTACATGGGATACCTCAGTCTTTAACTCTGAATGCTTTCATTAAGAATGCTAGACTTCTTCTTTCCTTTTAGATTGAAATCTTCCTGTTTCTGCTGATCAATGTCTTTATATCATCCTAGTGAGTCTTCAATTTACAAATCAGTTATTCGAGAATATTTTTGCAAGTTGTTAAAAGTTCAGATGCCCTTTGAAAAAGAGGCAGCAAAATATTATTGTAATAATGTTACAATAAATTAGAGGTTTTCAAAGCAACCCACAAAACCCTACTTGACCCATGTTTAGTAATATCTAAATATGGCAGAGTAAGTAATACCTAGTATTCTAAGCCACATTATAAGAACTCAACATTTCTAATATTCTGAATGTCCAAATGAGCAGTCAGGCTTTCATTGCTGATTTCTCCTTGAATGAACAGGCCTTGGACTTTCTCTGTGTTCAGTCCCTCCTTTAGCCTAGTGTTTGCCTCCTTTGGTTACATTTCCTGGGTTTTATGTGTCTTCTCCGTTTAGTGCTTTACATAATGCTGTGGCTGATCCTCAGCAGGACTCCTTTCAGGTACAGAATAGTCCCAAACACCAGAATAAAGGCCAAAAATATATACTCTCTTATTGTTAGGATACCTAAGGGGTCCCAGTAAGCTATACTTCTCTCCCCCACTTTGGTTGCGAATAATGAAATCTAAAACAGTGTATCAGAGGAAGCCAAGAATCTCACCTTTGCTCTAAAAAGTGATGGAGATATGGTTTCTGAACCCACAGTTAGACAACTGCCTAGTCAGGCAGATCACAGAAAGGAGAAGGGTGGAGCTAGGCACAGTCTACTTAGTTATTTACAACTTTGCCAGTAGGTTAAGCAGCATCATCATCAACTAAACAGAATAAAGAGAGAGAGAGGCCAAGAGTTCGCTTAGAAAAAGAATTCTCATTTACTGAAAAGTAGGAGTAGGGAAAAGGCTGTTTTTTCACATTTCTGAGCAGAGAACAACCATGTCTGGTATAAGGCCCTTTAACAACAGTTTTCTTCAATTCTTCTCTCTTTCCATGTTTCGTGACAGTAGCAAGCCACCTAAGTATATGCTCTTAATCTAGAAGAACTTTTCTCAGTCTGTATGAATTACACCAGTCTTCCTCCCATTCCATTTAGCCCCTTGTTGGGTGTGTAAATAGGAGCTAAGTTACCCTGTCCTTCAGTGTCTGAGCTTCCACAGGTGGGTAGATTTAGTGGAAGCCAGGGATCCATTCCAGTGGTCTCCGTACTTCTAATAGTTCACCCTCTGTGGGGCATTGGGGTGGGGGGCCACTTTCTATTTGCTTAGAGTCTCCGTCTGGGCCTGAGAATCAAATTGACATAAAAATAGATTGATAGGAGAAAGGCACACAGATTTTTTACATGCCCATGGGAGGCTCACTGGGAAAATAAAGACCCAAGGAAGTGACTAGATCTAAGGGCTTAGGTACTGGATTGAACAAAAAGTAGTAATTGTGGGAAAGTAACTAAAATATGTGGGGAGACAATAGGTAAGACTGAGTCTGTACAGATTTCTCTTGGACTCTCCTCTCTGGTGATAAAAATGTTTCCTCCTACTAAAAAGAGGACACCCTTCACCTGCGAGTTTTATCTTCTACTTCCAAGAAGAAAAAGGGTGGTCAGAGTAACCTGGCACCAACTTTATTCAACTGTCTTTAGTTCAAAATAATCCTTATGCCAAAGGCATATTTTGGGTGGTATATTCTGCCACCTTCCACCCTCTGCTCCATAACACTGCAGTTCCAAACACAGATGTGATCTCGTGTTTGTTCCCTTGTCCCGAGCCCTCAGGAACTGCACATTTTCTATAGGATCGAATCCTGAGATCTGCACAGTACATGCACCATCAGCCAATCTCACCCCAGAGTACCTTTCTCTCTTCATCTCCAATCTTACTTTCTCTGTAGACTTTCAATTCTTTTCCCAAACTAGAAAACAAACTACTTTCCCATGCATTTTTTATATGTGCTTTTCCATCTCTTTATTTTTCCTACTATTTATCTGCTCAGATGTCATTCATCCTCCAGGGCCGTTTTGAAGGAGACAAGCACCCATCCCCCAGGCTTTTTGCATTCCCCCAGGGCTCCCCTAATTACCTGGGCTTTCCCTTTAGTAGAAATTAGTCAGAGTTTATTTTAATTATTTTTACTTTTATCTCTCCCTTCTCCAGAGATGGGGCCACGTCTTATTCATCATCACATCTCCAGGTCTAGCACAACAACCGGCCCATAATGCTAAACACATTGATTTTAATAAGATTTATCTATTTTTTATTATCTAAAATAATGTTCACACTGATGTTTTCTAAAAATACTACACAGACATTTCACCAAACTAGTCCTTGTCAGGCTGAGAACAGCCTCACTAATTACTGATATCTGGAATTTTCTTTAACCTTCTAATCTGATGCATAAGTGGCAGAACAAAAACGTTCATCTAGGCTTGTCAAACCCCACACCCTTCCCGCTACACCTCTGGCTTCCCGTGACAAATGGCCTCGAATAGCAGATACGATCTTTTCCATATTCTATGTAGAAAGATCACCTTTATTCCATCAATCCCCTTTCCTCAGGAAAGAAATCTGTGTCCGTTAAAAAAATACAACCTGGGCATTTGGGAAGCCCACTAGGTAAATATTAAAGGCAAGGGCTATGGAGCCAAATGTAACTTTAAAACAATAAATTACACAAGGCAGGATATTGAACAATACTTGCCATGCCCATAACCAGTCACATTCTCTGTCTAATTTTCTTTCCCAGTTTATGTTCTTTCATTAGACTCTGAGTTAGACTTCTATACATTACTACACACTTAATAAAGATATTTCATTTTTCCTGGTGCGCTTCCAGAGACCTAGCGTGCAGTGAAGGTTTTATAGTCCTGTGCGGTGCAGCAGATGTCATTCCATTTGCCTCAGTCCTGCTGACATTTGGAGATGTGGATTAATTGAGCTACAGAATGAAATTTAATTAAAATTAAATACAGACTTGGCCATTGTATCTATTCATTTCCTGCACTCCAGTGCGTGTATTTGCAGGCAGCGCCATAGTTAATTTGTTTAATCAGGGCGCTCTGTGGGGGAAGCTGCACTTTGTTTTATGCTGAAAGACCGAAGGTGTGGTGGATGCCAGATTGGAATTCATTACACACAATGTGAGCTGTGCAAATGATGCTGCTGATGAGCCCCGGAGGGCTACCTGAGGGAGCAAGGTGGCTCCATAGGAACCTGTAGAGAAACAACTTGTCGTAGACACGGTTTAGTGATGGCTTTTAAATTGACATTACATGACCACAGGAATCTCATCTATTACCCATTAACATGTTGCCAATAGTATTTGTTCATTCAGACATTTACTTATCTGTTCATTCAACCAAGATTTTTTGAGAGCCAGCAATGCGCTAGGCCCTGAGTTTAAGGTAGGCACCAATTATTTCTCCATATATTTTTTAACACAAGATAATATTGCTATTTAAAGGTTATTCCAAAGCAAGGAAAAACTATATTACTTTAGGTTATGATGATATTGTATTAGGGCGGATAGGTCCAGCCCACCCTTCTCCTGAGGTCATTTCAAAGGCCACCTCCACCTGGGGAGCTTCCCTGAATGGTATAATAGGAAATGAACTCCAGTCACATAACTCTCCAAGGGGCAGAGGAGCTCTCTGTGTTTTATCTATATATCTTCCTATCCCGCTTTGTAGATTAGCAGCTTCCTGTCAGCATCTCTTAAATCTTGACAAATGCTTAGGCTAGTGCATCGTCCATCTCTACAAGGTGTTCAAAGACAGTTTCTTCAATATATTGTCAAGCATGTGTATCCCTAGTTAGAGGACATGGGCTGTTTTAGCAGCCCAGTATCACCTTCTTCTTTCTGAGGTGACAGTACCCTGGCTCAGCTTTGGGAAATCACTCCTCCCTCACCTGTGTGCCTTGGGTAAAGCAAAGTGTGCTGAAGGCTGAGCCAGTCAGTGCATTTGATCCCTTTAACCTCTGAAATTGGTTCAGCATTGAGCACATGATCCACATCAGCCTGATCAAGGCTAATAATACTGCATTCTAAGGCTCTGATTCCTTTTCTGTTGAAAAGATGCAACCCATGAATGAGCTCCCTTTTTCTGCAAGGGAAGAATTGTCTGAAGATGAAGCTAAACCAAAGGAAACTAAACTGGAATCAAGACAATGGTTCCCTGTTATTTTTCAAAGTTCTACTGCTGCTTTGTTATCTCAGTTAATGAGGTTTCTTTTTAGTTGGTGAGAGTTGGGCTTTCTGGCTCTAGCATATAAAAGAACCATTCCTGACCAGTCCATTGTAACTGTCATATAATGCTAACACTTCCTATTCTGTGAGATCCTTAAGGGCAGGAAACTTGCCTCTTCATTCACATATTAACTATCTCAGTGCCTAGAATAATGTGCACTCAATAATTATGTTGTTGAAATGAACTGATAAGTGTAAATTCAGGTGATTATGTGACAGTGTCAATGAATAATCTTTGACTTTGTAACAAAACTAATTAAATTGTCATACTGCTCACAAATCCTGTTACATTCTTTTCCACTGACATTCATATGACCAAAAGGGTCCTGAAGGGTCGGCCACCCAGCAGTTTCTAAGGGTGAGAGAGAGAGTTCATTCATGTCATATTAATAGTCGACCATGTATCAGTTGTGTATATGGCTGTGCAGGATCCAGTTCCTAACTACTTAGTTGGGACAGAGAAGTGTGATTAGCAGTGAACAGGGGCCATCAAGAACTATCGTGCAAGCTGCCCACCATGTAGGCCCAAATGAAGCGCAGTGTCTGATACTAAGTATCACAGAAAACCACAAAAGGTTTTATGATATGAATGACAGCATGTAAATATTTCTTAATTTTAATGCCTTAAAAGTGAAGACCTTAAGATGTGGCTCAGGTGGGTTGTGACTGTTACAAAATTAAATGACTGAAATCTGGACCTTTTTTTTTTATTGTTCAGTTACAGTTGTTCCCATCTTTCCCCCATTACTCTCCCCTGCCCTGCTCCCCTCTCATCTCTCACATTCGACCCTTGCCCTTCTTTCCCCTGTTATCTTCCTCCTCTATCTCTGGTCACTGTTAGTTTGTTCTTTATTTCCATGCCTCTGGTTCTGTTTTGCTTACTTGTTTGTTTTGCCAATTCCTTTTTTAAGTGGTATTTCATGCTCCATCCCATCCCTTCTTGTAATTCTGACTTCTCTTAGTCTGCATCATCACATGGCATCAACAAAGCAAAAAAAAACTGCAAAAGAGAACTTCACAAACCTATTCTGTTATATATGCCAATATGAACTAATCTTGTTCTTTATATTCCCTATATGAAACATGAAGCTTGTGAGCACCTGTGAATTCCAAAGTAAGCTCTTTCTCAGTTGAGCTATGTTGCTTCTAGCTGTGGCTCAATAAATGGGCAGACTGAGTTCTTCTGGCACATTTTTTTCTATTTTATAGAAAACTACCTTATTTTATAGGCACAACAGGTTACTCATCCTTGGAATCTTGGTAAAGTAAGCCTAACATGCTCTTCTCCTTGTGTATATCTTTTGTGAAATTTGATCCTGCTTTTTTCCTAACTCTCTTTGTTCTCCATGTGTTTTTCACCTTAACATCATCATCATCTAGTACATTAACCTTGAATGTGGTCAGGGCTTGGTAAATATTTGTTGGATGAAACAACAGAAAAATAAGGATACGACAGCAGGTTTTTGACAATTTCACAATATTAATGAAGCTTTTTTTTTGCTATTTTTAGATGGAATTTATTCAACAAGTATTTATTGAGCACCCACTTGTATGTGGCACTGTGCTATGGGGTAAGTGGTCTTCAGTAAGTTTACACTTAGTATGGAAGAAGCAAGTTTGTTCAAGTATAACTAGAATGCCAGGCTGAAAGCAATTTATGGTATAAGAGGCATAAATAAAGTGTGAAGGGAACTCTCAGGAAAAAAAGGATGTCATTTATTCATCAGAGTGCTTCATTTTTCAAAATTGGGCTCCTGGTAGCTATCTGTGCAGGTGTGGCTGAATAGATAAGCAGAGCATGACCAACAATCCTTTTCTCGTAGAATACATTATAAAGATTCTCCTTTGATATGGGGCTGCAGCTGCTATTTGCCTCTTAGTCTCTCTTGGCCCAATGCCTTTGCTCAAAAAGAGCCACCCTGTTTCTATTTGTGGCGTAGCAGACCAGTCTGTCATTGCTGTGGGTTCTCAGCAGTCAATAACTTTGCCACATGTTTTTGACATTGTAATTCAGTGCTCCTTTGAAGTGTTACTCTTGCCCCCTCCCCTTGTGGTTGCCCCACTTTACTTCACTGTGCAGCAGCTGCTTGAGTATTCCTCTGCCATCCGTTTCCCACACCACCCCGCCCAGAGGGGTTGTGTTGTGACAGCACAGCTCCGATGCTAGTAGACTGGCTGCATTCCAGTATTGTGCACTGGCGACCCAGCCTCCCAGAAAGATACCCAGTAGTTGCATTCATAACTCGCATTTTCTAAAGCAATGTAAGAGAAGTCCAAAAGTAGGGCTGAAAAATCTTGTCTGATATTTAGAACCAGTGCAATGTGAGGGAGGCATTTCCTTCATGAATTTGGAATTTTTATTTGGAAATTCCAAATATTTATTTTATTTTCGAGAATAATTAGTCCTGCTTTCATTTAAAACAGTTACATTTGACTTGTCTGTGATGGAACACCTCATTGCTTTCTGAAACTGAGTAGGATTTAATCCTCATTCATACAGTAACAACCAAGTACTTCAGGCAGCCCACAAAAGTGGACCCCTTGTCATATAATTAGGCTTATAGTTACCTTCCTCCTTTCCTTTGTATTCCTTCACTGTTCACTAACTCACCAGACGTTTGTTATGCACCTACAGCAGTGGTTCTCAAATGTTTGATCTCTGGACACTTTTCTAGCCTTAAAAAGTACTGGAAACCCCAAAGAGCTTTTGTTTATGTGTATTTACTGATACTTACTATATTAGGAATTAAAACTGAGAAGTGTTTAAAATATTTGTTAGTTCTCTTGAAAGTAACAAACGAATACATATTAACCTAACAGGTTTTATGAAACTGTATTTAAAAAAAACAGTGATGAATGTGGCGTTGTTTTATATTTTTGCAAATCTCTTTAATGTCTGGTTTAATACATATGGATTCTTACGTCTGCTTCTGCACTGAATTTGTTTTGATATATTGCTCTGCTTTGAAGTAAGTGGAGAAAAAAATCTCACTTCATACAGATACATATGAATATTCTTATTACCACTTCAGATAATTGTGGATATTTTTAATACTATACCAAAACTCACCAAGTGGTGGCTTCTTAAAGGTTAGCTGCATTGTAAAATATGAAACTATATCTTGGACTTCAAATGGATCTTTTACCATGTAACATTTAGTAACTTCATGTATTGTTCATTTGGGAAAAATGCTTTGCTGAGTTATACAGATTTTCAAATGTTGACACTTCTTTCTATACAATATCAAAAAATTATCATTGTTAATATCACCTCTGATCTCAACAGAAAATAATTAAATATTAAGAAGCTGTCAAGCTTATGGTGGCAGACACAATTTTCCAAAATTCTGATTTTGCTTAAATGTTTGAATTTTATCATTGGCAACAAATACTATCAGTTGCTTTTCTTGAAATAACTATCTCACTTTGTCCATTTTTGAGAAGATATCTACCAGATATCGACCCATTGTTCTTTCAAATAAAATTGGTGTTCCATGACAAAGGTGGCTAGTTGAGCCTGCAACTCAACAATGCAAGTGCTGCTCAGGGCATTCGCTGCTCTCCCGTCCGTAGTGGGGACACGTTGCATGCACCTCCCATTGCATCACACAGAATATTAAACAGATGTCTACTCCAGGGTCTTGATTTTGTAAAATCGATTATTTTTACTGATTCATCAAGGGCATCCCTAAGTCAGACTGGCTTTTTTTTTTTTTTTTACTATAAGTGTATAGCAATGAAGAATACAGTGAGTACTAGTAAAGTTTTGTGCTGCTACACTGGTTTGTGCAAAGGCACCAGTCACTTTACTTACCATTGCTTTTGCACCATCAGTGCAAATTTCAACACAGTGACAAGGCAAATAATATCAGTGTTACTATGAAAATTATTTTGATTTTCACTGACTCAGAAAAGGATCTTTGGGGCCCATAGGATCCAAAGAGCTCATTTTGAAAACCTCTGGCCTACTGTCTGCATAGAATCGTACCCAAGAAAAACACAAAAACTTTTATAACATAGTAGCTTGCCATCAAAAAGTTTATAATTGAGTTGAGCCAAATGAAATTGCCGCTTTTGTAGATGCAACATTGTCAATTTCATATGGTTCAGACTTTAGAAAAGATATACAAGTGTGTGTGTGCATAAGAGACTGTGTATGTGATGAATCATGTCATAAATATGGCGTGGAGAATGCAAACTAGTACACAACCTGCATGAAATGCAGGGCGTTTTAGAGTTTCTAAGTTGAAAGGGACATACTCAAAGACTTTATATGGTCAGGAGAGATAGAACCTTTTTCAAGTAGGAGAAATAAGCAGAAGTTCAGAGTACCTTATTTTTTGTTCTATGAGATGCACTCCCCCTCCCCCCCGTGCCAATTTGGGAGGAATAATGGTTGTTAATGCTGCCCTTGAGTTCTGTTTACATTTATATTGGTAAAATATTATGTTATTTATGCTATTAAATATTTTACCACATTTATTGCTTCAAAATTTTTCCCTATTTTCCTCCAACACCTAGGTGCATCTTATGGTCTGAAAATGTGGTAGATATAAATACAAATAAAGGATATTTACAACCCACATGAGGCACAGAGCACTGTTTCTGAGTCATGAAAAATAAGTGATATTGGGGAAGGACCAGACAATTTGAAAGAGTTCTTCAACTGCCATTCTGATAAAGTTTGCTTTGATGGAGGAAAACAGAGCAATAATAGTAGGCATTGTTTATTCCACACACATTGATTCATTCATTCATTGCACACACATGTATGAGCTGATTACCAGGTAGCAAAGGCTGTGTGAGGCCCTGGAGGAGACAAAACTCATATTTTCACCATGGAACTCCTAGTTTAGCCAGTGAACCAGCTTTGTGCTTGACCATGTAGTAGTGACAGTCCTAAAGAGCTGGTCACAACACATTGTTACACATGTCCTTAACTGTGTTATCAGAATGCAGGTGAGCAATCAATTAAGTCAACTTGGGCAAAGAGAAAGAACTGCATATGAGAGATGACTTATGAGATGGAGTGAAAAGAGTTATAGGAGTTGGCCAGCTAGAAAGAGGGAAGGCGTATGCCGGACGGAGGAAATTGCACTAGCAAAGAGAGTCACAGAGATGTGGAAAAAAATTGACACTGTTCAAAAATAGAGACTGTGGTTCATTATGATGGGAAGGGAAACATGGGAAGTGTGGTGGGAAGTAAGACTGGAATGTCCGCTGGATTCAGGGAGCATCATCCCATAACCTACGCTCCGAAAGGGCTTTGGAGACTTACTATGAGGCTGTCCTGGCAGATCAGAGGGGGAGGTACTACAGGCCTGGAAAACTAAAGACTAAAAGATTTCTGATGACTAGAATCCCTACAGTGCAGCAGGCATGAAAAGGAAGCAGATTGGGAAAGCTTTGGAAGAAGAATTGGTAAATACTTTAAGTAATTGTGGGAAAAGCAAAAAAAATATTTAATGCTTATCGCTTCACCCACTCAGAGCAAGGTAATAGTATTAAGAAAATGAGACATATGGAGAAAAAGCCCTTGGAGAAGGAGAACAAGTTTGTTTGGGAATATGTGGAATTTCCTCTTGGAAACTCAGGAGAAAGATCAGGACTAAAACATAAGTGTGGGAGTCGTTAGTGTACAGGTGATAGTTGAAGAAATGGGAGCAGGTATCACTCTGACAGGGAAAACATATGGAGTGGGAATGAATGTCAAGCACAGGAATATATTCTGGCAGACATGGGGGGGGAATGGATCTTAAGTGGGAAAGAATGAAGTTAAAAGTCAAGAAGTTCTCCAGACGAGAAGTGATGAGCACTTACATTCAAATGGCAACAGTGGAGATAGAATGAAAAGGACCAATATGAAAGACCATTAAGAGAAAACATCTTTGAGAACTTGGGTACTGGAATGGAAGGGGCAAAAAGTGAACCAGAGGTTATTGGTATCATGGCAGCTGGATGAGAAAGACAAGCAAGTCTTCCTATGCTATTTTCTCTGACTGGATATCTTGCTTTTCATATTTCTTTTAAGATTTCTAAAGCACCTACTGGCCTAGAACTTAATAATATTTTCCTGAAGGTTGGACATTTAAAACTCTAGTAATAACGTTTCTATTCCAAGGTGTTACACACAGGGCCACTGAGAACCACGTCTAGTATGTTTCTCCTCGTCCATTTCTGGAGAGCATAGCTACTGTAGATGAGGTCGCAGATGGAGTCCTTACCTTCAAGTCGCAGAGAGGAGAAGGTTGAGTCTCCCTTTGGGCAGAATCAAAGCACCTGTGTTGGGGAACTGCATCCCCCCAGTCCCCTGATTCTCTTGTTTACATTCTTGTTCTCAACTTGGAAAGCCTTCACCCCTATTTTCCATTATTACCTCATTAAAGTTTAAGTTAAAACCTCACATTCACCAAGAAATCTATCCTTATCTATCCCTTCCCATTCTGTTCATTTCCATATTCCATGCCTTTTTTTAACCCCTTGATCAATTTTTAGACATTTCTTGGCTATTGTTATATGGTTGTAAGCATTCTGAGCAAGTGTGCATTTATACACTCCAAACTACCCACTTTCAGCTCATTATTTTCTTTTATTTCCAAAATCACTACTAAAGATCAGCCAAATTGTAGTTACTTAACAATCCTTAAATTAATATGTAAATATGTATATAATCTCTTTTAATTGCTTCTTTTCATACACAACCACTTATTCAAAGACCAGGCATTGTATTAATCCCTGCGATTTTGTGAGCAAGAAAGGTGTGGTGCCTGTCCTCACGGAGCTCCTGGTCTAGTGGCAGAAAAGATAAACAGTTAGTGTTAAGTTTGTTAAGTGCTAAAAATAGAGATAGAAAGATCAGAGAAGCCTTCCTGGCCAAAGAGACTTTCAAGCTGAGTTCTGAAGCATGAAGGCGTAGCTAGGAAAAGGTGAAGAATGCAGAAGGTATTTGTCTTTCACTGCCTGGCTCATTTCACTTAGCATAATGCTCCCCAGTTTCATCCATGCTGTTGCAAAGGGTAGGAGTTTCTTCTTTCCTTCTGCATAGTATACCACTGTGTAAATGTACTGCAGTTTTTTGATCCACTCATTTACTAGTGGGCACTTAGCCTCTTTCAAGCACTTGGCTGTTGTAAATTGCACCACTGTGGATGCTGGGGTGCATATGTTCTTTTGAATTGGTGTTTCAGGATTCTTAGGGTATAATCACAGTAGTGAAATTGCTGGGTCAAAAGGCAGTTACATTTTCAGTTTTTTGAGGAAACTCCATACTGTTTTCCACAATGGCTGCATCAGTCTGTATTCCCACCAATGGTGCACTAGGGTTCCCTTTTCTCCATAATCTTGTCAGCACCTGTTGTTTGCTGATTTCTTAATGATGGTCATTCTGATGGGTGTGAAGTAGTATCTTATTGTGGTTTTAATTTGCATCTCTCTGATGGCTAGTGATGCTGAGCATCCTTTCATAGGTCTCTGGGCCCTCTGTATGTCCTCTTTGGAGAAGTGTCTGACTGCAACCAAAACAATATGATACTGGTATAAGAACAGACACAGAGCAATGGAACATAATGGAGAGCCCAGAAATAAACCCATGTCTCTATGGTCAATTAATATTCGAAACAGGGAGCAGGAGCATGAAACGAAGTAAAAATAGCCTCTTCAACAAACGGTATTGGGAGACCTGGGCAGCTATATGCAAAAAAAGTGAAACTCAACCACCAACTTATGCCATACACAAAAGTAAACTCAAGATGAATAAAAGACTTAAATACAAGTCATGATACCCTCAAAGTCCTAGAGAAGAACATAGGCATGCAATTTTTAGATATTCCATGCAGCAATACTTTCACTGATATGTCCCCTAGAGCAAGGGACAAAAAGGAAAGAATAAACAAATGAGACTTCATCAAATTAAAAAGCTTCTGCATGGCTAAAGAAAACACGAGCACACTGAAGAGGGAACCTACTATATGGGAAAATATATTTGTCAATGATACCTCGGACAAGGGTTTGATCACCAACATATATAAAGAACTCATATGACTTCATACCAGGAAGACAAACAATCCAATTTAGAAATGGGCAAAGGATCTTTTACCAATTTTGAAAAATGGTTTGGAAGGCTCTTCCTTCTGTAACATGGAAAATGGATCAATCAGAGTGAGGTGAAACCAAATAGGAGATTGTTAGGATCATTCTATAAAGAAATGATGGTGCTCTGAACTAGGAAAGTGGCAGTGGGAATAGGTGAAAATGAATACATTTCTGAAATAGGAAGTAAAAGTTTCTGAGCTTAGAGATTGGTTGGACATGGGAGAGGGAAGAAATATGCTTCAGGGATGAGACAAAGGTTTCTAGCTTGGCCAACTGAGTAGATGGTTCACTAAGATGAGCATCCGGGGAAGAATATAGTATTTGGTTTCAGGGAGACTGCGGAAGCCAACTTCAGCTTGGTGCACATGGAGGTTGAGGCACCTATGGAATGTCTGAGGTAGATACTCCGTATATGGGTCTGGAGTTCAGTATAAGGACAGATTTGCATCCTCGACAAATAGATGCTAACTGAAGCCATGAAAATGGATGAGACCACCCAGGATGCAGTGGGTGAAATATGACATAGAGCTGAAGTATAACAGCATACCATAGACTGAGAAGTAGGAGAAGACCTGGAAGAGGGTGGTGCTTTTGAAGTAAAGGAAAGAAAGTGTATATTTTACACATTAACTTGGTGTTGGCAGAGCTGAGCCTATGTGTAAACTACTAACTGGATCCCAGCAGGATAAAAGTGTGCTCAAATTATTAAACAAATACAGCCATAGGCAGCTACAAAAGCAAAACAGAATCACAGGAAAGCAATATTAAGTATGAATATGAGAAGTAAATGTGGAAATTTATGAGAAAATCATTTTCTAAAAATAATTCCCTTGGACTATTTTTTTTATCTGCCCTGTTCAGACTGCCTAGAACTTTATTTTACAGGTGACCACTGTCGGTCCTTGCTTTCTTATCCTGTCAACCTACCAGTATTAATTTGTATATATGGTTAACCTATTCCAATTCCACTGGGTTATTCTACTCCTTTTCACAGATAAATAGTTATGTTAATCATCTCAGATAAGAACATTATTTAATAATTCTTAAGGATTATAGCTGCATCCCTATATATTCAGCCAATAATATTATGAAAGTGTTGTATGTTATTTTAAAACTTAATTGTGCTCTTATCAAATGTTCTCAGTATTATTTTAAGAAGAGAGAGAAAAAAATGGACCATAATTAAAACAAAAATATAACATTTTACTTAACTTGACAATGGAAGATTGGATTTTAATATTTTGATTTTAGAGTGAAAATGCCTACGTAATTCTTGCTGTTGGTTTCCTTTGCAAAATTGCCCATTGAAACTCCTTTTACATGGACGAGTGACAAATCATACCAGCTTAATGCTGCTGAGTTCTCTTACTGTAATTGAAATCACATTAAAGTCAGGTATAGCACCAGCGTGAACTACAAATACCTCTTCATTCAAGGAGAGAGATTATAGTAAGCAGCAGAGACCAAATTAACTCTGTCTTTCTTGTGCTGTAATGTATTTCTGTAAATAACTAATATGCTTACCTTGAATATATTCGGACTTCAGAAACTTATAATTTGAAATTAGAGACCTCCAGAAGTATTTTGGAAAGACTTTTAAACCTGGAAAACTCCCTGCTGTTATAAAGACTGACGGTGCTTCTGAACCGTAACAAGGAGATTTTATATAAGACTGCTCTTACTGGAACCTGTTTTATATAAGAACATACTTAAAAAGCTAATTTCTTTTCTCCTTTTCGCACAGCCATCCACAAAGTGTGACTAATAATAGATTTAAATTTGCTAAGTGCATTCACTCCTTTGTGCCATCATAAAGAGAATCTATTACTGTAAAATTGAGGCTTAGTTCCAAATTGCACCATTATGAAGTTTTCTTCCAGCAATGTTTTGTCTCTAATACACTTCCCTCATTGTAATTCTATTGCAAACCTGATGTCTAGCATCAAGTCTCACAATAATTATTTTAAATTGCTACTAGGAACAGTAGTCCTGGTGGGATATATTACTACCATTCTAACAAGATGAATTTCAATGCACTTGTAACCTTATTATAGTATATTATTAAAGAAAGAAAATCTTTGAGTTTTATATATATGGACATGCATGTAACACAAAAATAATTTTTATAAACTTCAAGATACTTTATATTGAACTAATTATAAGTCATAAGAACAAATTAAGATATCTAACTACATGCCTCATTAATATCATACTGGATGACTTGAAATGAATAAATAATTATAAATATAAGATAATAGTAATGCTACTGCTTAGAAAAATTATGCATGGGAATCATATATTTACATGATATATATTAATGATAATGTAAATTAGATTACCATAGAATAAAGGCACCAGGAAACTATTAAAAATGAAGCAGACACAAACTTGACTTTTAATTTAATCTTCCCCAAGGTTTTGGGCTCACTTAAATAATGAACTACCCCCAAAATTGTGTCTAAACATAATTTATGGTACAATAAAAACTTCAAAAAATTCAAACATATGTGTCCAGCAGTCTAAAACATTGAGTCATTAGTTGGCTAATACATCATAGATAGGAATACTGCTAGAGAACAATGTGGAAAGCTCCGGAAAACATTTGAAGTCATTCTGAAACTTTAGTGATTGTTTAATAGCAGTATTGCAAAATACACTGTGTGTTTCATGAGTGACTTCACATCCTGACTGAGGGCATTCTAAGCTTCTTCACCTTACTGATAAGTTGCCTACAGGCTTACAAACAATTGAGAAGATGATCAATTTAGATTCGCTAAAAGTACGAATCTTGAATTTGAGGCATACAAAATTATTGTGAAGAAATAGTAGAGCCACGCTTCTCTGTTATAGATAAAATAATGGTCTGAGGTCAAAAGTTAGTTCAATCTTAGTCATTTAAATAAACTGGCACATAAAATTGAGAAGAAAGTCCACATGTCAAATCTATATCTGCAGGAATTCTTTTTTCAAAATTGTTCATATACACTTAGCTACCTAACAAAATTTAAAGTCACTCCCCAGAGTAACCAAATGGGAAAAGCAATTCTACATACTTTACAAAAGGGGCAGTTGAATTACATTAACAATTTAGCTTTTTACCTTACATAATAATGGAATGAACTGTATTACATACACATCAGCCAGCATGGAGCTTCCCGTTGAGTAGTGAGAGATTGCACCAAAATGCTGCATGGCCCTCTGCTTATCATTCAGTGTCCACTGGTGTGCAGCCATATGGCCACTCTATAGTATTTCCAGCATAAAGAAAAATCTAGAAATATGTGACTAGGTCTGGGCATTACCTTGTAGAAACCTAAGGAAGTTCTCTTCTCACTATTAGGTCACTCCTCACACTATTGATACTGCCTTGAAACTTAGTTTAAGCCATCACTTTTCAGTGCCCTAAACCTGAAGTCACCTAGTGTTGATTAGGAAACCTCGGTGTATCTCAGTACCTGTGTCATTCTCTTTGCTTTTCCTCCTTTATGTGTGTGTGCACATTTTCTTAAATGCACTGTAATGATATTAGAATAAAACAAAATCCAAGGTGAAATGCCCATTGTTAACAAGGTTTTTTGGTCATAGATCTGTTGTTTAAATGATCAAATGTAATGTATTATTATATGGACAAATGCCTCCATAGAACTAAGTATAAGATTTCACCCTACATTTTCAGGTTGGGGGAAAAAATCCAAGTTAATAGAAACATGATTAGAAACAGAAGGTGTCTTGGCTCTCAGTTTTGTTAATCAAAAAAAAACCTCATAAACCTTTTACAATTTTCTACCAATACCATGCCCTTCCTCCTTTTGAATTAAAAGCTTTTTTTTGGTAAGATCCTAACAGGACCAGTTGTTCAGAAGAGCATATTAAATGAATATTTCCTAAGAGCATGACTGAAAAAATATGCTGACCCTGTGCTTATCAATGCCTTTTGAAATCAGTACTGATTTTTAAAGGCTGATATAGAAAGTTGTTATTTTTAATATCAAACACATGTTTCCTTCCATTCCTTTACATTTCTTGACAATGGAATTTTGAATTAACTCTTTGAATGTTGTGTTGAATACTCACCAACAATTAATTTCATGATTGGAAAATGTATTCTCCCAGCCTCCAAGTAAAATTGATTTTAGGTAATTGAAATCTTTAGAAGGAAGGAACTACAAGCAAACTAGCAAAAAGCCAAAATCTTAAAGGACTAACAATAAGCAGTCTTTCAAATTTCCTTAATTTGCATGGCCTTCGGCATCACATGGATCACTCCTTACACCGTGTATTCCCAGGGCCCTTCCCGAGTCATTCTGTTTGCTTTGACCCGGGAAGGAATGAAGACTCTTCTTTTTTTTTTTTTTCTTCCTTCAATAAGCTTAGATGGGCTGAGAAACATTTAATTTATCTCAAATCCAACTTTTTGTATCTAAGGCAATTGGGAGGAAAGAAAACATTAAAGGTTTGGGCAAGATTAACTTCCTTTTGAGAACTCTGTGAGCTGATTGCACAAATCTAAACAGAACCTAGTTTTCTATCATTTCACCCTCTGTGTTTGTGTTTGTGTGTGTGTGTGTTTTGGTTCAAAATTGGTTTCCTTTTTAAAAAAACAGGTTAGTTAAACATAGCATGTATCTGACGTGATGTGTTTGATTGATGATGAATAAAAATACTTAATTTACATCTCCCAGAAGCACATATCAAAGGGATCACAGACCTGTAAATGACCCCAAGATCTCTAATCTAGCATATTCCTTCCTAGGAAGAACTATACCTCCAGTCTCTTAGAAAGAGGATTTGTCTTTATCTCAGATATCTCATGGAAAGAGGTTTCTCTAACTGCCCCTGGTAATCTCTCCCAGTGTTCAATATAGAAACACTATAATTAGTGTAAATTTTTAGTTGTGATATGTGTCCCTTTCCTTTCTTTTTCCTTATTAGAAACAAGATATAACATTTTTCATTAATTTAAAGATCCCACTAATTCATAAGGAAATTACATTCAACTAAATTTGTATAAACAGATCTTTAATTATTACAGAGATGAATATTAATTTCTTAGAAGAGAATACAAGCTACAGATCTAGAGTAGTGATTCATACCCCTTTTTTCTTTTGGAAACACGAATTCCTTTGCAGTTCTAAGAAAAGCTTTCTGCTAGAAACATGCAACATATGCATATACCTCCCAAATTTGCATATACTTTAAGGAAGTTCATGGACCCTGAAACCCTCCTATGTTAACAAACAATAATCTGCTGGTAAGAGACCATCCCTGAAATACTGGTGCCCAGTACGTTTTCTCATACAATAAAGAGGCAAACTATCATCAAAGCTCAAATGGTATAAAACACTAATTCACTAATATTTAAAAATCAGAAGATGAAAATTGAACTGTATTGACCATACTGAAATTTGCACTGATACTTTCTAATGGTTTGTGCAGACTATTCATGTATAAGAAAAAATAGAGTGATTATCCCTAACTACTACAAAAGCTAGTGATAAGGCCAGCTTGTAAATTTCAGAAGGTTTTTCTTTTTTTGAGGTCCCCAAACCCAGAGGTTCAATGGTGAGAGGTGAACAGGAAGGAAGGAGATAACTCTATTGAAATGACTAACTCAGATTGGCCCACGTCTGGGAAACGTGCACATTATGCCTTGAGTTTGCTGCTGAGTCTGCCATTTCCTTGATGGGTCGTATAGGTGTTAAAACCTATTTCCAAAACAGCGCCTCATTTTTTAAAACAATCCCAATAGTTCTTGACTTGATCCTTTACTAAGAGAATCAAATCCAAGTCAATAACTCAGGGAGGAAAAATCTATACAGGCATACTTTCACAAAATGGCCATATTTCTGAAATGTTCTAGGTAAATTGATTTTATCCTAAAGATTCAAGCATGAAAAAAGTACAACACAAAATCATCTTATGAATAATAATTTTAAAAAATCAAAGATATATTTACTTCTCCTGTCCCACTCTGCCATCAGTTTTTTGCCCATACCATAATGAACAACGACGTTTCTCAGGACGCCTTTTCCCCATGGGCAGGATGCCACTGGGTCGCATGGTGTGGTCTCCACCTTCCGTAACTGCATCAAGCTGCCTCTTCTACTCTGCTGTTCAAGCATTCTACTGTTTGCAAAAATTTTCCTTAAATGTATTATCTCTGTAGATCCTCTTAATACTTAGTATCCAGGATATGTGTTAGGTTTTCTTATAAAGCTTCTGCATATAATATATCAAACTAGAATTGCTATAATTAGAGAGGCTCAATACAAAAAATCCATTTCTGCCCAACATTGAAAAGCTTATCTCATCACCTATTTTGCCATTCCCATAGGGTATAAAGTCTTATATTCTCCTATTCCCCTTCAATCACATGTCATTGTAATGAATAAATATTTACTAATACCTATGAATATGAATTCAAAGAGATTTAAGACATGGTTTGGTCCCTGTGCATACTGTCTAGTTGGGAAGGTAGGGCATGAATAGCATAGACTGTATGAGACATGATACCCTCTAATTTATCTATTTATAAATCCAAATTTACACACATTTATGTTGCTTAAAGGGAGATACATCTGTACCCCACGAGTCACCATGCCTTTTCACTAAGCTTGTGTCTTCTAGCATAATGAACAATAATGTGATAATATAGTGACATACAAGTGTGACTTCAGGCTAGAGGCAGAGCAGTCTCATGGGTACTGAGATGGAATGAGATTCAGAAGACAGGGACTCTCATCTGAGAGATGCCCCTGACATTTAAAGTGATCTCAGACAAGTGACTTAACCTCTCAGTTTTGAGCTTTATGATCTGTAAAGTAAGCTTAATTAAACTTGCCAACATCATAGAGAAGTTATGAAGTCTAGCTAATTAAAGCTCATTAAGTGTTTTGGAGATATAAAGTGCTTGCTTTGCAGTCATAACCCACAAAGGAAAAAAAAGGTTTTATATGAAAATATTAATTTTTGTGAGATATTTGCAAAAAGATAATATTGATGCCCCCTAGAGACTAGTTGGAGGGATAGATGGGTACTGACCAATCAATAGTCTCTTATTTGGTTGTTTTGGTGACTAATAGCACTTAAGACAAGCTAGATAAGATGAGGTATTCGTTTGTGACCACAGAACAAAGTAATCTAACTAGTCCCCCTGGAATTGAACCAATGACCTGGGTCTCATTAGCACTATCAGCCAACCTAGGTCTCATTAGCACTATCAGCTAACCAACTAAGCTAATTGGATACCACGTTGATAATAATATATTTGAACATGGTTTAGTCCATTTTTTCCCAAAGCTTTTCCTAGATTTAATTTCAATAACCATAAAAAATAGTTTGAGCAATTAGAGCCAGACAATAAGCTAGACATTATTAGATATCACTAATATCCAAGGGACTAACTCTTTCTGTCCCCAACAGGCCTGGAGTCATTGGTAGGTTCTTGACCGCTGTAAGAGACTGAAGTTTGAGACTGACAAGGCTAATTAGCCTCAGCTCCTCCCGATGAGATTAGAAAGGGCTCTTGTGCATCTCTTGCTCACTAAGACTCTTATTGACGAGAATTAGAAATTGTTCTGGTCTCTGTGTCCTTTGGCAGCTAATAAAGTAACAATGAAGATACATCGTGCTATGGAAAACAGTCCTAAGTTCTAAACAAAAAAGCCTCGACCCTGAGCTCATAACTTCTCCTCTTGGGATTGATTATATCTTTCGGCTGAGATCATGAAGCAAAACTTAATGAGGAACTGAGTTTAGGAGAGACCATTTCTGTAATTCTTAGTTCTTTGAACTTTCAGGCAAGGTTAATATACATGCTATTTCATGGAATAAAACAAAAAAATATATGATATTGAAATATTCCCTTTCTAGAAATACAAGAGTAATAGATCCTTGCAGTGCTAACAAAGTAGCATGTAAATCTTAGGGTGTACACTTCAGGTTCCAAGTGGAATAAATAGCCTATTTGGCCCAAACTAGGCAAACATGAATTCTGCAAAGCTAAATGCTAGAAATTAGCTCCATAATGTATTAACTCAAATAATAATGTTCCTGACGTAAAAAAAAGATGAAAATTAAACATCTAGTTATAAATACTGTGTCTGCACAATGTGCTGCATGCACCGCATGTGTTAGAATTTCTTCTCAGTTCTTTTTTTAATCTTTTATTCATAGCATTGCAGGTGATGAAAAATTTATGCCTTGAGTCTGGCATTGAAATTAAATGCAAAATGAAAACAGAAGCAGTTTATACTGACAGCTTAAATATCTTTATCTAGCATACGGTTGCACTATAAAAATCACTGGGTGACTTTTTAAATCTCCCACATGTAAAAAAAAACCCCAAGAGTTGTACAATAATGAATAAAGTTATATATCTAAGATATCAACAAAAATTTGTATTTTATTACCACTTTGTTAATTTCATTTTGCTCTGTTTTGCTGTTTTTGTTTAATGGCATACGCAGATGAACATAAGCTTTTTAAAATACTGCACAACTTCATCGTTGATATTAATTCCTCAGAGTGGCAGGAAACAATTGATTTTTGTAGTATATTTAGTGGCTGTGATTTCTCTGGTAGGTATATATCTTAAGCTGAATAGAAAACATTAATCTCTACTTAAAGTAATTATGCTATAGTAAAGGTTAATTATTCAAGTAAATCAATTTGTTCATCACTGTATTTATATGAATGATGCTTTGGAAGAATGGTGATAATTACAGTAGAACCCATAGTTAGCAGGTATGTGAGTTTTCAAGTGTATTTCCTTAGGATAGTTGCAGGTAATTCTGGACACATTATTTTATTAGTCACAACTCTGTTCACAAAATGGGGGACCCTGTCAAGTGGTTTCTGTTTTTCTAGAGACATTAAGTCTTTTGTCCCAAGCATATATGTATATGCTATGCTGCATTCAGATGTTCTCTGTGGCTTTTGTTGATTAACTAATGTTGCATCTCAAATAGTTAGCTCATCATGTCAATTAATTGAAGAAAACAAATGCCTGTTAGTTTGTGAAAAATGTACGCAGGTTTAAAATACATTGGCTAGATAATGTTATAAAGCTATATATTTATGAAAATTTAAGAAATAAGTATAGCATTTAAATAAGTAAAGCATGAAATTTAGAACTGTCTACAGTAACAGAAAGCACCAATACTAAAAAGCCACTTAGATTTCCAAATGTAGAAGACTTCAGCCCACAGCTTAAAATATTTTACACTCAGCCTCTGATCTGTAGCTTTTGCCTGGATGTTTTATGTAAACATACTATGTATAATTAGGCAGATAATTTTATACAATATTAATTGCGCTAAGAGCAGAGTTGAAAGTTGTTTAATGTGGCAATTCATTTACATTTAAATGATTTTAATAGCATAAGATTACCAAATCAAATTAAAATATCTTGACCATTATGTTGTGTAAAGAGTTCAAATAGTTGTACTGTTCTGTATTATTCAGAATATATTTATCACAGCCTGTTACTGACAACCAAAAGAAATCTTGAAATACCCATATTGAAAGAATTAAAAACCATTTTCAATGTGTTTTAATCTAACATTAAATATACTTAAAGAGTGGGGCCCAAAAGCCTCAACACAACAGATACCAGATTTTAAAGTATGCTTAATATCTGTTTTCAGCATGTAAATTGTCGAGCTGGCCTGCATCTTTGAAATGAAGTTGATAAGATATATTACTTTTTTGTAGGCATCCTATATAAAAGAAAACAGATGTGTGTGATTTATTCCTCTTTAATGTAGGAAGAATAATTCAAGGTATTTATTCTGGGAAGCAAGTGGATGTACTAACTTTTACATGTAAAGATAACATCTAAAGCCACTCACCAAATCAACCAATTTCAGGTTAACATTTCTTTCTTTCTTATTTCTTTTATCATGTACAGATTTAATATCATCAGGAATAAATCTAAATTGTTTGCTCCTTTCCTCCTAATTCCTGAAGCCATGTAAAAGCCTGGAGAGGTTTGAAATGACAGGATTACAAGCAGTCTTTTGCATGCATGGCCTTTAGGGATAAGCGGCTACCTTGCATCTAATAAACAAGAAAGTGAATTCGTTGAATAATGAATTAAGTGGCATAAGTTGTGATAACAAGGAGCAAATGTAACTTCAGACAAATGGTATTTGCTTTGTGTGAGGTTATCTGAGAGGGCTGGTGCTCTGCCAAGGGAGACTGAAAAAAGGCTCATTATATTAAGATGTTCTTTTACAGAACACAGGCTAAAATGATCTCGCAGTTTTCCCCCCCGTTTGCCGAGCTCCTTTGTGAGTTTCCATCCAATCACCCACCTCCACCAGGAGGATAACTAGGATTCTTTTAGACTGTTGAGTGCTGTTGAAAATGAAAATTCCTAGTGAGTTTTTAGGTGGGTCACTCAACAATTAAATAAAGATGTCTAATTGGTTCATCCGTATTAGGGTCAGCAGCTGGCTACAGAATAAAAGGTTGCGGCACCCCCACTGCATAGTTCTAAACTAAATTAAATTATTAATCCACTCGTTGCTTCAATGTAGCTTCACGGGGATTCCTAACCTGCCATGCTGAATAAAATGGAACGACTGCTTTACATTTTCATTATGGAAAATTATATTTTAAATTGCAAATGCTCTCCTATTTAGCTTGCATTGCGTATCTCATTGGATACGTAGAAATTCTTCAACAGTCACTGCTTATAAGTCATTTGGTTAATTTCTTGTCGTAGCTAGAAACTATGAAACCACCAACAACCGTGATCTGCACGCAGTGCCCACTCTCTAGCTAGAACCAGCTGAGCCATGAAAAGCAAAGTGCAGACACTTAGGGAGACATTATTTTTGACTCTTAAATTCAAAAGATATAATAAAGTAAGTATGTTACAAGATGCTTTTAATAGTACAACCTAAGTTATTTTAATGGTAACAGTTCCTGCAATGGATCAGAGTCCTAGTTTTTGTGATCTTTTATCATTATTTGGATATTTTTGTTATATAACTACTGTAAAGTGAGTATTAGCTTTGTTGGGGGAAAATGATAGCTGAATTCAGTTTTCTAATAAATTGTTAATATCTTAGTAATTATTGATAGATTCTATTATGATTGTTAACCTAGTCTTTTTATTGATTCATCACAGCATATATGGTGGATATCTACTATATACCAAGCATGTTTGAGGAGCCATGTGAACAAGTGCAAATGAGTGAATTAAAGTTCACTTCTATTGTGGGGTTTACAGTGGGAAGAAACAAAATAATAAATGAGTAAATAAATAAATTAGCAAGAAAGTAGCAAAGTATTGGAACAGAAGCAAGATATAGAGTGACCCCTGAAAGATGCTTTTATAGACAGGATAGTCAAAGAAGTTCTCTCTAAGGAGGAAGCATTTTTGCTGAGACCTCAGATATGAGAAGAGCAGTCCAAGCAAGGAGAATAGCAAGTGCCAAAGCCCTGGCGTGGGGATGAGGCTGGCATACCTGAGAAACAGAAAGAATCAAGGTTGGCTTCCTGGGCACACCCTGGGTGGCCACACAGGGTTCCATGCTTAGAAGGGCCCTAGTTTAAGGCTCTCCAGTTGCCATCTTGGAATTCTTATGTTCCTATGAATTATGCAGCCAGTCCTGGAAAGAAATCTAATATAGTTAGAGGGGTGTGTATGTACACGCACCTGCACGTGTGTGTTTCAGAACGGGGCAGGTGTGCACAAATAACATAAGGTCAGTAAGCGATACTTCGGGGCATTAATATAGTTTATGAAGGATTAGTTGCACTTTACAATGCAGCCATTTTTGTCTGCTGTGTAGAAAGTGGAAACACTGTTTTCTATATTTAGCCAAATCTTCACATACGAATGATAAACTTCTCAAGGGTAATCTTGGTCTCTTCTGTATATTGTGTACACTTCATGGCACTGTGTGATTAGCTACACTAATTGCAGCTAAAAGGAATTTGCCTTCTCTTTTAACCCAATAGGGCTTTTCTGGAAAAAAAATAAGGCATTTAGTGTTCATATTTGAATTCTTGCTTTCTTCCATAGTTAAATTGTAGTACCAAATCTGCACGACCATTCCACACTCAGGCTGAATCATATCAAATTACCCATATACAGCCATATTTTGGATGTAGAAAATGGCAATTTCAATAGTTCATAGCAGACTGAAATTGCAGGTTTATTTAAGGAAGTAAAATAGAAATCTGACAAGCATCTTTGTAACCCCTGCAGGATTTGTTTAAAAGAGGAAGAAACAACTAGTGCAGAGCCGTTTGTTTGTGCAGCACACTGCGCAGGGTTGTCAGGTCTGTGCCCATGGGCCTCCTCAGAGGTGAATCCACCCTGCAACAAGCCTTTCTTCCAGTCAGCAAACCCCCTTCCCCCAGTAGTGGAGTCTATGGCTCAATACCCACTTTCTGCTACACTCTGCATTATAGTGAGTGGTGAGTAGTAAGTACATTCCAGGAATTACTGTGTGAGTAGCCTAAGTCCCTGCTGTAGTTCAGAGCTGCAACCACTCACAGGGCTTTTGGTTCACATGTTGTTATTTACATATGACCTTTCCTCTGAGCAAACCTATTTGCATTTACTGATGGCTATGATGATTTACCCATTGAGTACTAACTACAATGGCATTATGGGATCATGTGACAGGATCTGGCCAGCTGGGGTTTATGTCATATCAAGAAGTCTCTGGTCAACACTAAGAGGTGATTTTATAATTCATGCTGACAAACTCTCAAAATACCTTCTACAGGTGCCTTTGAGGTGAGGTGCTTTTGTTGTTTGCTTCTTTTCTTTCACTAATTGGTTCTAAATAATCATTGTCAAGTTGCTTCTTACCTGGTATTCTTTTGCATTTTAGCAATACACTAAAATGCATTCAGTTATGATTCTTCCATTCACATGTTCCATTTCCTCATTTTATCACTTTCTTTGGATTCCCCAAATCTCTTACAGTTTGAACCACACTTTGAACATTTAGAACCTAACGACACCTTTTTGAGTCAGTAATGAGATTATGAAGTATTTTCTTAGTAATCTAACAAAAATTAAAAACTCCTAAGAAGTTTTTGTCTTATCTAAAAACATTTCCTAAATATATTTATTATTTTCTGTTTTATATTCCCGGTAACTGTCCTCGGCCTTCTGCTGACCGGTGACTACATATTATCTGCTCAATCCCAGGCCCTGGAGGTAGAAGTTTGCATTTGGTTATTTTCCTATGCTCAAGCTACACAGGCGTTCCAAATTTCTAAAGTGAAAAAAATCCAACCATTTGAATAATGTAATCTATATAGTTTCCCTCCTGAACTTTACCTTGGCACTAGAAATATTCCTTGAATGAATGAATGAGTGAATGAATGCTCTCGAGGAACTTCTGTCTAGTGATGGAATCAGACACTGATAGCAAAATAAGATGTGCTCTGATAAAGGGAGGTACAGGCCTTTACAGATATTTAGACCAGAGACTTGTAATCTGGTCGTGGGGAGTCAGGGAAGGCTTCCTGACATCCAAGCTGAAATGAAATCTATTAAGGAAATCTGCCCATCTCTCTTTCCCCCAGGTTCATGCAGCCCTGAACCAGTGGCTAATGTACTCCGAGACTGCTTTCCACATAGCACCACACCCTTCCCGTGTTCTACTCCTTTCAGTTTTTTACTCCAGAAGCACCATTCTACTCTCTGGCTGCCAAAGGCTTGTTTTAACTTTTCATGATGCTTTATTACCAACCAAAAGTTGTGTGTTCTGTGATTGATTACATCAGGCACATACATTTTGAGAAAAATTGTAAATAATGTGGTAAACAGCTTTGTTTGAAGACAACTTTTAGAGACAAAGTATACTTAATCCAAAGGAGTGACTCTCTAATGTTGGAATTTCAGCGGCTGGCTATGGCAGGTGATGGAAGGTATTCGTTTGAATCAGGGGCTATTCGGGAGCTTCCTCCGTATTCTACTAAGTAGCAGGCTGTACACATTTGCTATCATTTTGTACTTCAAGAACTGAACTTCTCATTTATTCAATGGGGAAAATGAAGATGAGAAAAATAAAGAAGTGAGGAAAATTAAAGAGGTTTGGGAGCAAAGTGGAAATATAAACAAAGACCAGATTCCTTCCACCTTCCTTTCCGATTGTTTTTCTGTTGCTTAGAACAGCAGCGCCTGTGTTCTATAGCCAGACTTCCCCAGGTGAGGCAGGATGGCACTGTGTGGGAGGGGCATGGACTCTCATATCATGGAGTTTGGGGTTTGAATGTTGGTTTCGCTCCTGGCTAACTGTACGGCCTTGGGCAAGTCACTCAACCTGTCTGCATCTCAGTTTTGCTCATATATAAAAACATTAATACCTCACTCACAGAGCAGGTATGGGGATTATATGAGATACCTAACATCTGCTATACATATGTGTTACAGCAGAGTGATCATTATAATGGTAAAGTTCTACTAGAATAGTTTATGAACAAAGGGGACAATTACTGTAAAAATAAACAAAGTAATAAGTCCAGAACAGTTTTCATCTTTAAGAGAATTCCTGCGGAGTTTTATGTGCTTATTTAATACATGCATCCCACCTGCCCCAACCCTCCTGCTCAAACTCAGTACAGGTGGATTAAATTAGAGGGCCAGGGCGAAGGCGTAGAGGAAGAAACTTGGTTTGCTAATAGTAAGCCTGTCAGTGTTAATACTCTGTGACCAAAGATGTACTTTTAACGTCTCTCACAACATGTAGAAACCCTTGCTCCACTTTTAAGGACTAGACTCTTTCTACACAGGAAAGAAAGCTCTTGTCCACTTTGTCACTTAGGAAAAGATTTAGAGGTACATCTTTCTGCCAGAAGGAGAAAAGGTAGCTCACTTTTATTGTGATTACCTCATGTTTTATTGTCCCATCAAACAATAAAAAGCTCCTGAAAACTGCTCCCAGGATTTTTTTATACATAAGGCAGAAACTCTCATTGTTGAAATATCACTAATATGACATTATTCACTGAGTTTCTGTTAAGTTTAGCTTTCCAAGCAGAAAACATTATGAATCTGTATCATGCAGAGTTGAGGTCACATTTAAACCTTTTTAAAGGACTGGTTAACTTGGGAAGTTGCTGAGTCAGAACTTTTCAACAGCCTTCTAATAAGAGTTTAAAGAGGAAAGAGTAAAATATTCCCTGAGCCCACTTTCCAAAAATAAGCAGTAAGAATTGTGTTTTTTTGATATCTTTTATACTCAAAGACAAATCCATGACAGTAGAAATTGTCTTCACAACTGTATGTCATAGAGCGTCACCTCAGTCAAATACAGTTCTGAATTTCCTCTGTGTCTGCATCCTGCCCACAGAGGTAGTGTAACCCCTGTATCTAACTCTGACTCAGAAGGTTAAATTGTTTCCCTGGAAAGAGGAAAATATTTGTAGCTAGAAACATACTTGTCAATGGGCAGCCTAGATTGACCAATTTAGATGGTCCTCGAAAAAGAAAGTAAGACATAGGTTTAATTAGGCTTTCCTTTTAAACCTAAGAATTCTATATTTTATTGTGACTTTTCTATTCAAAAAGTGCTTAAAGCAAGCTTCAGTTTTAGACCATTCATTTCTCAACCACAGTCTGAATACGCCCAACCATAACAAGTGTTTGTCAAGGGACCTCTTAAAACTTTGAAGGTAATTCCAGTTGAGACTCATTTTGACATCATAACGGTGACTGCTCTAGAGGAAATTTGCATTAGATTTCTTGCAAAACACTGCCTCGCTATCTTGATATACATTTCTGGAATTCAAAAACTGGAAGGCAAGCCATGTGCATGGTAGTTCTACACCTCTGCATTTTATCCTTAACCAAGAGACTTTTTAGTCTTTGGCCTTCAATTTCCTTAAATACGAAGGGAAAAGGAGACCATTTGAAAGATAACTTCCAATGTTATTCAGCTCCAAACAACTAGTATGTTTTGGCTTCTACAGTTTTCCTAACAACCCACTTAGTTAACTTCACAAACACTGAGATTAGAATGTCTATTACTCTTAAAGAATTAATTATTCGATGAGGGATGTTAGGTGGGTGCATAGATACCCAATGTAGACATAAATCTATAGAAAGAAGTACCATGATTGTGTCAGTGTATACATGAAGTAAGGATAGACTGTTGATATTATTAATATGGTTCCATACAGTCAACCTTAAAAATAAAACAGCCAGTTATTTTACAGCAATAAGAGAAAAATGGTTTTATTGAGGAACAGCAGAGTTGCCATTTGGAGCAAGCAAGCTACAGCAGAACCATAAGCAAATCCAATGAGCAAGGGAGGGAGGCTTACTTTTGTTAGGTTTTAGGAGGAAATTGGGAAGAGTTGTTCAGAACAAAAATTCATTGGAAAAAAACAAAATTCTCATCGGCTGCAAGCAGCTGTTGGTGCATTGTTGCTGGGGCAAGGAGGGATCTCCCTCCCATTTAAAAAAGCAGATGAACTTCCCATGTGATTAATTAATGTCCTTTCTTTTTCCTGCTGGTTATGCAGGCTGTAGTTTCACGTGAGATATTATGTGGGTGAGATATTATCTCCTCAGGGCTTTGTGATTCTGTTTTAAATAAGGTTTCATTTCCTTTATTTACTTTTACAATATTAATTGAAGGGTTGGAGTATCTAAACTTTATTCCCTATTATTTGTCAGGCACTTTGTTATTTATCTCTTAGAGTCTTCATATCTGTTCTGGTCACTGGGTATTATTACTTTTATATTGAGCAAAACTGAGGCTCAGACAAGTGACTTGCCCAAGGTCATATAGTCAGTATGTGACAAAACCAAAATTCAAACCCCAAACTCCTTCCATCCAACACAGTGCTGCCTCAATCAAGAAACGCTGCCTGTAGAATAAAGATGTCACTAATTCTAAGAAACACAGTTAGAAGGAATGGAGTTCTTCCTGGTGCGTAAACATGCTTGGGAAATAAACAGCAAGGACAGTTGGAGGGCGAGGGTGACCGGCTCCATCACCATGACTGACCAGGAAGACTGTCCAGAGAACTCTGTGGCTTAGGCTGAAAGGAAAGAGCTAGGAAGCAGAAAAGACAGTAGAATATCTCTGGAGAGGCAAACACACATAGCAAATGCTATAAGACAATTTGTAATTGATATTAAATTGTGCAGAAAAATCTCTAAATGCTTCAGATATGATCTTTGGAGGCTAGGTTAGTCAGAAAGTCTGTGGAAGAGGCCAGTTTCTTAAACTTGGGAAGAAACTCTCTTTGAGTTCTTTGAGTTTATAGACCCGAGATGACAGTAACTGAAGTGTTAGAGGACAAATGGTGCATTTTAGGGAAGAAATGAGGGAGATCCTTCAGGGTGGGCAGGGGGGATGATGAGAAGCACTGGGATAGTTGGGAAGAGGGCCTGACATTTCACTCAATGCAGAAGGTGGAACACCCTCTCTGTTTGGGAAGTGACAGGGTAGAAAGCATTATTTGGCAGTTTTTAGTCGGGCTGGAAGATACATGACAGACTGGGATTGTGTGCAGTGTCATTCAGGAAGCCCTTCTTAGAAAGATGTGAATTATGCATTCATTTTGATGGGCCTTTTCTTTATTACCCAGAATTAGATCAAGGAGCACTTTGGAATGCATCTCATGCGATGACAAGCTACATTTATAGAGGTCTTGCTGTGGGCCAGGCAATCTACTAAGGACTTTACTTTCAGTTAATCTTAACTGTCTATGGGGTATAGAAATTTTTACCTGTTTGACTTTCCATTATTTGTAAATAATCAATCAATCAGTCAATCTATCCATAAATCAGCTGAGTTGGTACATGGCAATGGCCAGGATACAGAGACAGGCACTGTGGCTCCGGACTGTTTGGCTGAGAATTCGATGCCTGGCCCACCACCTGGGTTAGTGGGTAAACCTAGTTTAAAGTCCCTCAGAAATACCAAACAATTGTTATTTCTCAACATATGAATGTTACAACATTTATAGGTCCCTGCCTCACACACTAATATAGCAAATAAAAATTTGAATATTCACAGGCACTGTTCTGCCTATTTTATGTGCATTATCTCATTTTAGGGAGAAACTGATGCTCAGTTGGTTATATAACCTGCCCACATAGCTTATAAGTGGCAGAGACAAGGTTTCCTTCATGGTATGATGAGGGAAACAGAAAAATATTATAGAGACTTGAAGTAAGAACTCACATGTGAGTGAGGGAATAAGAAAATATGTATGAAGGGGTTGCGTTTGAATTGCTATTTGATGGATGCATAGGATGGCAGAGGACCAGAGTCAGGGGGTGTTGGGAAGACCAGAGGCGGAAAGACTGCTCACGTTAGGCACTCCCACCTTGCTGGACGAATGGATTGGCACACGCAAGAATGAATTGGCTGGGGCTGCAAAAGCATGGTGACTGTTGTAAATGAAGGGAGAATAGCAGAAGAGACACTGTGAGGCAGACTTACAGGAATTAGCAGTGGATTGGGATATGGGTGAAAGGGAGCCAATGAGAGAATGTTTAGACTTGGACAAGTTGGATGTAAAGTGACAGGCATGTATTATGAAATGTTTCTCAAAGAATGGAAAGTGACATCTTTCAGAAATAAGGTCATCATACACACCTGTCAATTAACTTAGTTGCTGGTATTGCAAAAAAATAATTTTAGAAAAAACTTTAAAACTTAAAAAACACTTTTAGACCTTTCCTAATTTTGTACACTGCTACCGTTCCAGATAAATGAGTTATTTGTGTTAAAAAAGAAGTTTGGGAGAGACAAAGTAAAACAAATTGAGTAGTGACAAAAATACCACCTCATTTCAAGAGATGGTTGTGTTTGCACATTTTAAAGAGCTGTCTTCCATAGTCTTGGGATTATATACCAAGTGAATGAGATTTAGCAAAGAGGAGTTGTGACCAGGCCAATTAGAACATTTCCTTTTAATGCTGAAGTTCTGGGAAACTGATTTACATTGAGGAGAAATTTGAGGTAATGTTCTGGGAATGGGAGACCGAAATTTCCTGTCTGTCAAAGTCTGTAGGAGAATTGTATAAGTTGTACCTGGAATTTAATTATTGATGTGACCTCTTTGGAACTCCCCAAATAGAGGAAGGTTTTTATTTTGCTTTTTAAATGCTTAAAATTCTTCACATGAACTACTGGAAAAAGAAAAGATGATGACTGATTCAAAAGTAATCTGTTCATTCATCATCACGTGGACAGGCAACACTGCTTAAATAACTCATCATCCAGTCTACATGAGGACTGCGTCCACAGTAGTTAGGACAAATGTCCAGGGAAATAAGCACAAGAGGGAACTTTTGGCAAAGGTAAGCTATCAGTAGATACAGATCGGGGGCTTAGATCCTATCATGAGTGAGGCTTCAGATGTTAGCGAGGGCTGTGTAAAACAGTCCGGTATGGAAGCATCTTAGATAAAATTCTTGTAATTTTTTGGCCAGGAATCTAAAAATTGCTTCAGTCTGTGGCTGTAATTTCTGTGCCAAATAAGAAAGCACTTTGCTGGCTCTTTCTTTTATAGAAGGACCAAACGAGATAGATCGGAAATATGTACTTTGAACAGCTAGGCAGAGTCTCAGGAAGTTTGCCAAACAAGATTTCCAAATAAAATGTTTGGGACAGAAAACAGGGATGGACTTTGCAGATGTTGGATGGGTTCCACCAGCCATCTGTGCAAAGAGTTACTTGGTATCACATCAGCTGAGAGCTATGAAGTGGCACAAAACTGTCAGCGATAACTTCACTGTTAAGTGGGTCCCTTTATTTACCAGGCAAATCTCTCTTTACCACGATAAAGTATCTGAATGTATCTGCATTTCCTGTGAGAAACAATAACGATGACTGAAATTATTTAAACACGAAGGAGTTTCATCCATCGAACTGTTACCTCAGTGCTGATGCATTAGCAGTCGTGAAGGCAGATTAATTTACTTACGGTGAGCTAAGTGCATTCTTGGCTCGCAAAGGGGAATCATTCGCTCACTTAAGCCAGAGATCCCATTTTTGACGGCAAATGTCACTGCCTGAATTTCCCTTTAACAGTCTGGCAACCCCACACCCCTGTTATAGTATCCATTTATTTGTCTTATTTTCAGCCAGATTAATCCATTCTGTTTTGACAAGAAGACTGATGGGTAATTGATAACTGTGATAGACACAAACAGAAGAGTTGAATGCTGAATAATTCAGCACTTTTCAGTATCAATAAGAGAACAGGTTGAAGAATTTGTGTCTCTATTTACACTTAAACTAAACTAAGTCAGCCCAGACATTTATGCTGCCAGTCTATCAGAAAACCAAACAGTGTACATTCAGTTTCCACCCGACAAAATGTTTTATAAGCTTGTAACAATATGTGTGGAGCTGCCAGAATAATAAATAGGTGCGGCAGTCCATGCATGCTAATGTTATGTTGTAAGCAGTTTTGTTGACAAGTGCTAATACTTCTTTCATACTATCATCAAAAGCAGCTAATACAACAGCCATTATTTGCTGGCTTTCCAAGCAAGACATGATGGATTGTGACCTTAATATGGGTTAGCCGAGTTTTGAAAGTTAAACAACTTGCAATAAATCATAGAATTATTACAATGCAGTTTAATTGGTTAAGGACTGTTTATTTCCTAAACAGGGTGAAAAATTTCTGTTTCGGCACTTTTAATTTGCAAAGTGCATTTTCATTATGAATGGCAGTTTAATATTCTGCTCTTTTGTCATGCAAAACATGCAACACACAGGCAATCTATTAATTGGACAAAAATGCATTGCAAGCGTAAATTATCCTTTATATCATCACTTGTGAGCTTTTACATCTATTAAATGTGTTAAATGGAACATAGTTAAAGACTATACAACTTGCAGGGTACTTCTGAAACTTAAGTCATGCTGCAAGATGATTTTAATGACCTTTATTTTTGGCAAAATAAAGTAATTAAGTAATTGTAAATATAAAGGGCAATTAAGAGTTATTGCTTCCTTAAGGCACAGGTGCAAATGTTGTATTGTCCCAAGAAACAAACAATAGCACTGGTTCGTATTGATATGTCTTGAGAAATGGAATCCACCTCAGTATTTACTTCTTTCTGTGCTACAGTATAATTTCTAGAGCAGAAATTTCCATTGGCAAATGTGCAGGAAAAGGTAAGACAGCAGCAAATTGATATTGCAGCAAAGCTCAGCGTAATAGAATTGTCACCCCCATATGTTTTGATTCAATGATGTACCTTTGCATGGGGCTAGTTAGAGCACAGAAACAGTAATGAATTATTTTGTACCAGGAATGTTGCTGTGACATATGCGTGACTTTAAGAAGGGCAAATATCTCAATGTATTCCTCAGTGCAAGACTGCCTTAAAATGTATGCAACCTCTTTATTCACATACAATTCTGAGCACATTTCACATATGTATTGACACCTGGGCAGATCTTTTACAAACTTAAAACTTCCTCTGGCTTCAAACCTGTTCCACAGGTTGGCTCAGCTGAAGCAGGACTACTTTTGTGCGGCCGCTCCAAGTCTCCTTCCAAGGTATTGATTGCCAGCAATATGAACCGAAAGTTAAAAGTATACTTCAGATAGGCATTTCATTCATTTTTCCTAGAAGAAAAATAATGTTAATGTGGTAATGTGAATTCTGTTGTTATAAAGGACTAAAAAACATTTTTTCCCATTTAAAATGTCACAAAGCATACATAAAAAAAACTGTCTAGAACTTGGGATGAGAAAAGTGGAGATCAAAATGTGCACAAATTGGAACAAATTGTTTACCTTTATTTATGGTATACAGAAGCACAGTAATGCTTCAGGATCTTAGGGATTTCATACTAAAAAAAAGAGAAATCTAGTTACAGAATTCTGATCTTGTACTAATGTTAATCATTTCCCTTCTCATTTAAATGCCATGCTTACCTAGAGTTTGCAGTTTCTCTTTATCAGAAAAAAAGAGATGGGGAAGAGAGAGATGGGAGAGAGGGAGAGAGGAGAAGAGGGGAGGACAGGGGAGGGGGCAGGAGAGGAGAGTGTCAGGAGAGGCTATTGCTATAGTCTGTTGATTGTACTTTCTTGCTGTCACTCGTGCCCTGTAATATGTAATTATTTTATTCAATTATCACTAAGCATCACAAAACACTAAATTTCAATAATGATTTAATGTTGTAATTTTATGTACTGAATTTTACAGATAAGAAAATATCAGAAACATAACCGATATTTAGGTTATGTAAATATTGGTAAATATAGCCCAAACTCTTAACTTATGAAGCTAATAAGAAGTTGAGTTGATTCCACTGCTTCTTGGGGCACTTTTCAAAGTTATTAATTAATAGACTAAATCTGTATTCTGTGTGAGGATTAGAAGATTTCCTGAAAGCTCAGACACATAAAACTGAAAGTATAATGACTATAAACTTAATCATTCTTGTCAATATGATTATTTTCAGTTATCATTTTTTATGTTTTTTATTAAATTTCTTGGGGTGACATCAGTTCGTAGAATTATATAGGTTTCAAGTGTACAATTCTATAACACATCATCTATATATTGCATTGTGTGTTCACCACCCAAAGTCAAGTCTCCTTCCAGCTACATGTATTTGACTGCCTTCACCCTTCACTGCCCCCCCACCCCCTTTTCCCTCTGGTAACCACCTCATTGTTGATGCGTCTATGAGTTTTTGGGTTTTTGTTGTTGTCTTGTTTGATCATTTTTGTTTTTAGTTTCATATCCCACATATGAGTGAAATCACATGGTTCTTGACTTTTTCAGTTACCATTTTCAACTAACTTTTTACCATATTTTATTATTAAATTTCAAACATACAGAGAAGTTTAGATAATTTTACACCAAATACCCAGATACCTGCTACTTTGATTCTGCTATTAACTATATTTCCCTTTTCACATGTCTCTCCATCTTTCTACCCATCCATCAACCCGTATTATTTTTGGTGCATTTCAAAGTCCACTGCAGCCATCAGTATATTTCTCCCTGAGCACTACAGTGTGCATATCATTAACTAGAGTATAGTTTTATTTACTGTTTTTTTTCTTTTGAGGGAAAATCTGCAAATAGTAATGTACACTAATCTTAAGTGTAGCATTTGATGATTTTCAACAAACTTTTAGTCTGATACACCCATGTTGATGAACTCTCTTAGATGTCAGAACAGAATGAGATTCAGTGCATACAGAACTGTCCAAGGCCTGGTCTCCAGACTGCTCACTATCGCTAAGACCAGCTCATCTGCAGGACCACCTCCTACTTGGGACATTCAGCTCTGGAGGTCCCTAGTTCCTTCTGTTTTGCCAGCATAAGCAGTTTATATAATTGGGCTCCACAACAATTACTGTGCTATCCATTGTGTACTTGTTATGTGCAGAACATTTTGCTAAGTGTATGGAGAACACAGAGGAGTCTGAGGACACAGAGGAGTCTGAGGAGACAGAGGCCAAGCTATGGAGTCTGTCCAAGGTCATTCAGTCAAATTGTGTATGACACAGCTAAGTGGAATAGTTCAAGATTGCGCCTACTTAAAAGCCAGTTCAGTGAGAGGGGAAATTCTGGGCAGCTCAGAGGAAATAAGAGTGTTCTGGAGGGTTCCCTATCTCTCACATTATCCATCCATCAGCAACCAGCATGACCATTTAAAAAAGTAAATCAGGTCCTGTCACTCTCCTGCCATAAAACCCCTCAATGACTTTGCAGCACAATTGGAAAAACTGGACACTCCTGTGAGACCCTGTGTGACATCACTTCCCTCCCACCTGGCTCTGTGTCTTCTCACTTCCCACATCCTCCTTGCTAGCCTTCTTTTCCTCAAACACACCCCACTTGCACTCCAACTACAGCCTTTTCTCTTGCCCCCCTCTTTCCCTGGAACACTCTTCCCCCAACCTTTCAAACAGGCAATCCTTTCTCATTATTCAGGTCTCAGGCCAAATGCTCCCATGGAAAGGTCTTCTCTGCAGAAAGAAAACACCCATACCATCCCGCCACCTTGTCCCAAGTCAAAAAATATCCAGTGCAAGAGTAGATTTGCTTGGCTTTTTGCAGTCTCCTGGGAAATGAGTTTAGAATGTGCAGATGATTATTGGAGGAGCATCTGAATAAAATTAACAATAAACTAAACAAGAAGAGTCAAAAATTAAAAGGAAATATAGATAGGACTTGATGAGCATAAGTGTGTGGATACAAAGGCAATAATCTCAGAAAACACTAAGATAGTCAGTTTTGAAACTAGAAAGAATAGAAACTCTAGTCTTGAAGTAACCAAAATATATATCAGATTCTTCTTGCAATATTTATCATGCAACATTTGTTTACTGTCATGAAAGAGAAATGAATAACACAGGAAATTTATTTTAGTACTATAAATAAACAGGAGAAGTTAATAAGCCTACCTACAACTTTTTGCTACAATGAAAGTTACTAACATAAATTAAATTAGGAGGGAAAAAACCCTCAAACTATTCTTTTCCATGAGTGATTAGATTAGTGACTAAATTAGCTATTGTTTGTAAGTCTGATGTAGTTATTTGACTATTTAAACTTGAATTTAGAAGTATATAAAATAAGATTTACAATAAGAAAATGTTAGTAAGACAACAGCTGATAATGGGTGAAAGCCATTTGAGATTGTATGTTCGAATGTCCTTAAGGTTTGCAACGTGTGGGACCTTCAGAGTGTTTGATGTTGTGGATGACATCTACACCAGGGAGTGTTTCTGTCAACTATTCTCATAACTTTTTGCTTTATTGTTTCCATCACATCAGAAATACACATAGAGTGTAAAACCCCTGCAAGACTTTTCGGTGTTGCTCAGTTTGAGAAAGTGCACCTGTGCATTTCAAACCTCGAATACTTTTGGATGCTTTCACTTGGAGTGGTTTTTGTGTGTATTATATAATTTTATCATCACATTAATCTCTGAAATAGACATTGCCCTTAAATCCAGATATTTTTTAAAAAACTGAGACTCGGGGATTTTATTTCTTCAAGTTCTAAGCACAGCTTACTAATTCACGGCTCTTCCTTCCTTCCGTGTGTGGATGACCACGACAAAGCCTTGGCACTGCAGCGCAGCACTGACACCCTCGTGCCCCCACCTCCTCTGCTGCCACCACCCCCTCACCAGCTCATTTACCATTCCATCAGCCCTATAACTGTCCTGAAAAGTTGCATTCAATCTTGGGCAAGTAGAGATTTTGAAAAAAATAGGTCATTCAAAAAATGTTTTCAGCATGTTTACATCTTCATAAAAATGAGGGATCCTTGAGGTGTCAAGTTGACTAATGCACGAACACTTGAAGAAGCTCAGCCTCAAGACGTGAAAGACAAACGTAAATACCTGTCTTATGTTTCCATAGGTGTGACCTATTCTCTTGAAAAGGCCATTTTAATCTCAAATTTCCATTACTGTTTATCACCCCAAAACATTGTTCAGTAATGCCTCTTGCCTACACAAGGGCTCCCATCTTTCCCAGGGAACCATGTCAGTATGAGTTACGGTACACTTACATCTAGAAGAAATAAGTTTAATCTGCTCAGGATATTGGATCTTTTCAAAGCTGTTCTTAAATGCTATGAAAGAAAAATCATAACAGGTTAATTTGGGGATTCCCAATTTTAAAAAAATATTTTATTTATTTATATTTTTAATCTTTATTTATTTATTTATTTTTAGAGAGAAGGGGAGGGAGGGAGAAAGAGAGAGAGAGAGAGAGAGAGAAACATCAATGTGTAGTTGCCTCTGATGTGCCCTCAACTGGGGACCTGGCTCACAACCCAGGCATATGCCCTGACTGGGAATCGAACCAGTGACCCTTTGGTTCACAGGATGGCACTCATTCCACTCAGCTGCACCAGCCAGGGCTATTTATTTATTTATTTTTAAAGAGAGGAGAAGGGAGGGAGAAAGAGGGGGAGAGAAACATTGATGTGAGAGGGAAACATCAATTGGCTGCTTCTTGTACATGCCCCAACCAGGGACCAAACCCGAAACCCAGGTATGGGCCCTGACCAGGAATCAAAACAGATAGCCCCCTACTGCTTTGTGGGATGATGCCCAACCAACTGAGCCACGCTGGCCAGGGTGGATTCCCTATTTTTATGTTCCTTGATCTTGCCTCTACTATGGACTTAGGCAGAATTTTTTCACTTATCAAAATCACTTCTGTGTCCAAAATCCCTTGTTACCAAAATTCTATTCTTCAGTATTAAAAATATATAATTTTGAAAGTTAAAATAACAGAATTATTTCATATAAATGTAAAAATATATATAAGTAAATTTATATAAATTAGTTTTATTATAGAATTATCCTATGTAGGATTTTAGTTCTTAAAATCCTTACCAATTACATGTTAATATATTCAAAACTATTCTTTCTCACTTTGATACCTAACTACTTTACACCGAAAGACAAATGAATTTATTAAGAAAGAGAAAAAAATTTTTTTACCTTCTGTGAGTTTTGCAAGGAACAAGAAATATATCTATATGAAATATTTTCATTGCAACTATGGAATCTCTCACAGTTTTTTTTATTAAGTTGAAATTCCATTACTCTTTATTCCACAGGGATGGAAAGAATGCACTTTATTTTTTGGCAAAATAAATAAATACCCTGAGTTAGTAAAAATATCAATTACAAGAGTGTCTACCCTAAAAGTCACATTCATTTTGTTATTGCAAGTTATTAAAAGGCTTCCAGGCATGCATATTGAAAAACAATGGTTGGATCTATCATATTAAATTAAAATCTCTTTCTAAAAAAGTAAACCCAAGTAGTTCATCAGTCAGGGAATGCCATGCCACTGCAGAAGTCAATACAAGTAAGACTTTATTAAAACACACAAATAAGACTTCAAACATAAAATGAAGTTCCACCAGAACCCTCAATGGGAATTGTTCTGCTTTAGATTCAAATGTGGAGAGTAAAACTATATCAGGTGACTTTAACTTTCTTAAAGTACAAAGGAAGAAAAGAAAAACACATTTCATGGCCAACAACAGGGATTACACTTGAGAAAGAAAATATGGCCTTGAAAAGGTCTGTGTGAAATATAACCACATTGTCATCAATTTAGACAACTCTCTGCTTTCAAAACAGATGATTCATATTCTCTAATATTTGTCCTCGTGCTAAGTTTCTTTGACTCTTTTTCTCATACTTAATGTACCTTAAGTCAATTCCTGCAATTTTACGTAGGTGCCATTAGTTGGCGGTCCAGGTCATTTTCTTCTTTAGTTATTCTTTATTTCTTGTTATATCATTAAATGTTCTTTTCACGATAGCTCTCTTTTTTTTTCCCCCTGAAGCAACTGGCACGTTCACCTGTAAAAAATTCAAAGGATGTACTCAAATTTTGAGAAGAAGGCTATGCTATAGTTAAGATAATTTTGCAGATGCAGTTGCCAGTATGTTAGTTGTAATTCTTTCCATTCCCAACTAGGCAAATAAGTGTTATCACACCCCATCTGAAAGTTAATGTTCCACATTATCATGTGAGTTGGCTACAAAATATTTCATGGAATGGATGTCCCATGCATATGAATAATCTGTAACAGAATATTTACCTGGTCTCTAATATTTTATTTAAATAATGTCATGAAAAATTATAACAATCTTTGAACATTATCTAGATGGGTAGTGGTTAAAATTTTAGTATTTTTGATATGTAAACAAAAATACAACAAAAAATTGGCAACCATTTTCAGAGTTGTATAGCCAAGCAATTTTCCAGATAGTTAGATAAAAAATTTTTATTATTACTGTCAGCATTTCTGCTTTTTTGTATACCCAGTGAACTAGAGAAAGCAGAGTAATACCAATGGTTTTAAAAAATTGTTTGAGTCCTGGTTGGCATGCATCATTCTGTAATCTGAAAAGTGGCAGGTTCAATTCCTGGTCAGGGCACATACCCAGGTTGCAAGTTTGGTCCCAGTTTGGGGCATATATGAGAGGCAACTGATGGATATTTCTCTCTCATATTGAAATTTCTCCCCCTCTCCTTCTCCCTCCCTTACCCTCTCCCCAGAATTCAATAAGCATGTCCTCAGGTGAGGATAAAAATAAAATAAGATAAAATAATAAAATAAATTATTGGATTAGCTCTTAAAAGAAACAGCTCCCCTAACAAACAGTACATAATCTTTTATACTGTCTCCGAAATATGAAAAGTATGGGCATACTTCTGCAAATACAAAAAGGGAGTCTGCATCTACAGCGGCTGGTGTTGAAGGACACACCACTACGCGGCCTGTGTGAACTTCCTCTGGCATTTAGGTGAGAAGTGGGCCTACCTGGAACAATGTCATTCAGCACAGAGATGTACCGTGAGGCGGTATGCTGCCGCATACAGCACAGATTCATGTGGTGACTTACGTATGTTGAAGAAAGCAAAGTACCTGTGAACCCAGACAAGTCTTCAGGACAGTGTTCCCCATGCGGTGACGGAGCAACCAAGGCCACTTTTATTTTTGAACCTGCCACGTCAGAATACAGCCTCTGTTGTTGCCATGGCCATGAAAGAGTGCACTGGAGGGTCCCTTCCCACTGGCAGTCATATGCTTTGACACAGTCCACAGCCAGCACTAGTCACATGGCCCCATCGTAATGCACAGGCACAGATGGACTAGTTACCCAGCATGACAGTCACCGTCACAGGCTTTATAAGGTCACATCATCAGGGTTTTTTCTTTCTAGTTTTTGTCATGGCTATTCTAAAAATTTGGATGTTAGAGAAAACCCTTTTTAAAATTAATATTTGTTACAGAAGTTGAGCTATAGTCCCACTGGGTGGGAAGTGGGATGCAGGGAACAAATAAACTAAGTTGAAAAATTTTGGTGAAGACAAACAAGGCAGTAACCAGTTCTGGCCGAAGTGAAAGCAGTTTGCTTTCCTCCAGCAATAATTTCAGCACTTCCCAGGTTTATAATTTTCTCTTCTTGCTTTCTCAATCCCAGAAGTAGCTACCATTTCTCAAGATCTTTTTTTCTTATGCCTACATTATGCATCTATAATGTTATTCTCCTTGTTCAAATCACATAATTGGTATGTTCAGCTTTCTTCATGTAGATTATACAACTTTAGGGCTTTGAACACTGAAGGTACTCAATAAACATGTAGAAAATTTGACTGTTTATATAGCACATGTATTTTTATTTTAAGGCTATTGACTAAGAAAAATGTAAGCAGAGGACAACCTCACCCTCTTAGAAACACAGTTGGGTCTCATACAATAATCAGAGTAGAACAAAATAGAGAGTGAGATCAGAATGGCTAAAAGGGCAGAATTCAGACAAAGCGTGATCCTCGCTTAGAGACAAAGGAAGGCCCCCGGCCTGCTTAGGAGATAACAGGGAGAAGGAGCTCCCTCTTGAAGGGATGGAGTGAGGTTGGGACAATCCCAGAAGGATATTTAATCATCGGCAGGACCCAACTGAGAGTCCACAAAGAGGCATACAACTTCAACATACATCTTTGGACCCCCACAGTCCCAAGCTAACATGTTTACTGTTTTTCCCTTGTCCATTGTTAGGTCTTATTGCTTTGTAACTCTTCTTTAAGAATGTAATAAATTCTCCTGGCTGGTGTGGCTCAGTGGATTGGGAGCCTGTGAACCAAAGGGTCACTGGTTTGATTCCCAGTCAGGGCACATGCCTGGGTTGCAGGCTAGGAGAGGCAACCAGACATTGATGTCCCTCTCCCTCTCTTTTTTCTCCCCTTCCCCTCTATCTAAAAATAAAATAAATAAAATCTTTTAAAAAATAGAATAAATTACTCCTAGATAATCTTTAGTAATTATTGAAAACATTGATAGCCATTTCTTCATGGTTGAGTTCCCCTTTCTCTAGTTGACATAGATTGAAGTAGGGAGACATGAGGCCTTTGCTGATAGAGAAGGATTTTAAGGCTATTTAAAGAAAATTTAAAAAGTAGTTTCTTCTGAAAAATTTGTATTCTGGTATTTTATTTGTATCTTTTTAAATGTCATAACAAGAAATGGATTGGATTTTGAAGACAGTCATTTTAAATAATTAACCATGAATCATTTTAATTAGCAGAAAATAATTATAGGTTGGATATAAACTCTTATGAATACAAAGGACAAAGACTATTGGAAAAATACCACCTGATAGATGTTGAAATGAATCCAAAAGAGGTCTTTTATTTGAATCAATCTTCAACTAAGGCATTTTAAATGCCTCCCATTAGAAAACATTCGTATTTCTGCAAGACAAAAATTATTAGCAAGCATATGTTGTTGGTTAAAGAATATTTAGTGTAACGATTAAAGAAGACATCTTTACTGCTTCCTAAAAAGGAAAATAATTCACTTGTTCTTTTCATAACACTTTCTGGGTCAGAAGAAAATCTTAGACAGACTCGGAATATCTGTACAGGAGTGCTTAGAAAACTATTAGTGGAGTTTAATATATCATTTAACTTGGAAAATGTTTATTGAAAGATTGACATGATAGAGCTAATATGTGGCTTCTGTTTTCTAAGAAGAGCTTGTAGGGACAGAACATGTGGCGAGCTGATGAGCAAAGCCACACACATATTCCACTGGCAGTCGGTTTCTGTGAAGACCGCCAGCAGGACCCCAATGAGAACTCACAACAGGACGCAGTCCCCAGGGGTGCGTTTTTGAGCTAAGGGAGCCTGGTGTGGGTCCCGGGAGACATGTGCCTTGGATATGTCTCCAGGGGCCACACAGATAACTAGCTAGTCCCCCACTAATTCTCTGCCTTGAATAAGTCACACAGTGGTGCTTTACTTGTTTATAATTAATGCCACCAGGATTGTAACATGGTAAAATGAAACATGAAATTAACTTTTTCAAGTCAAAAGCAGCAGCAACAAAAAGGTATAGTGTTATTTGGTCAAAATGTACTTTTAATATATTGATTTTTATTAATAAAAACATTGACACTGTTGGAAATGAATAGTATCTGGTATATGTGTGGTTAAATAAAGCATAACTTATTTTCATGTGAGCATGATAAAAAAAAGTAAATGATGCCTTATTGCACCGAGGTATGTTTTTATGATTGTTGAGAGCTAATTGTGCAAGAGTGTACCTTTGCACAGAAATATATAGTGCCATTCCAATCACTGGTCACAAATGGTTCCTAGGCACATTTCATTGTGATTTTGCAGGCTAGCTTCCAATTTAGAAAAATAACATGGTCACTACTTAAATTGTTGCTTTTTTTCCTGCATTACTCACTTGCCACCATCTAGAAAGTTGTTTTTCTTGGTAATAAGTGCGGTCAAGTTTTATGCAGAGGACAAAATGCTGTTCCTAAAAAGCATCACAGCATCCCTCCATCCTGTGCCATTTTACCCTCCTCGTCTCTCTTCTTCCCTCTCACTTGAAATATGGAATGAGACATTGTTTTTAGTGAATCACCACTAGAATATGTTGGCTGCCTGGGAGAAAAGAGGAAGGTCTAAGAATCTCCTTAGATCTTCTCCCATTGGTTTTGGCATAGATTGCTTTATACAATTAGCTAAAACAGCTTTGCAGCATAGTACAGTTCTTCTTTGCCTTGGATTTGAGGGTAATCTGTCCAGTGGTTTAATAGGTGACTTTTAATGTTTCTTTCAACCCTAAAATGTTTTATTACAAGTAGTCCTGTGTAGTCCAGGGTTGCTTAAGGGGAAAAAAAGAAAGTAGAACAGTAAATGGAAATGAAACGTTGAGATAGTTAAGGAGAATTACACACTGCAGTTTTGCCTGGAACAGATAGGCAAGAGCATAAGTGAGAAAAATGAACCCTAATACAATAAGCCACATCCCTCCTAACTTTCCAACCCTTGCACCTATTCTTTTTGAGCAGGGAAAGTGGGTTTCACTGAAAGAAGACAAGGTTCTCTGGGGAGAAGGGGAAAGAAGTGAGAATGTATTTGTTCCTTCAATGATAGGAGGAACTTACCAAAGAATAGGACTGATGCTCTATTCCTAGGGACTACTTAGATTCCATGACAGTGAACATCTGTTTGTGATATAATCTTGTCTATAGGTCAGCCAGGCAACTGCTTGGCTAGCTGCCTGCTGAGCAGCCCAGCACCAAGGAATAGACAAGAGTCACACACAGTAACTATGCTATTCACTCAGCTTTTATTGAATGCAGGTTCACTCAAGGTAGAGCATCAACATATATTAATATCCTACTCACACTGTAATGATCTAAGAGAAATACAACACACACAGAGAGCAGTCAATGGGGAATAACGAAGCTGAGTCTCAGTCAGCAGGTCCAGGAGGCAACACAGTGGGCAAGGAAGTCATCAGCATCCTGCAAGGAAGAATCTCTACAGCCAAGTGGGCAGCAGGGCAGGTGAAGTCCTCAGTCCAGCAAGGCAGAGCCGCCAGTGGCCAATGTCAAGGGAGATCAGCATGACATAGAGCAGCACTCTGGTATGTGGAGCTCAACTGTCTCAGCAGTGCTGCCTCAGTCATACCTTGAAAGTGGTGTGCTCCACCTTTCTCGGTGCTTCTGGTAAATGTCTTGGCACCCCTGATAGCAAGTGGAGAAGTTCCCCAGGAGCCTATCTATGGGTGGTCCCACTCTGAAGACATGGCTGTTCTGATCATGTGTGCAGATATCTTGGGTGTATCTTCTTGCCAGATGTGTCTGTTATGACTTAGGTAGTTCCCCTCTTGAACCAATGTGTCAAGGCTGACTGGCAGCCATCTTGGTTGACATGAGTGACTCCAGTTTGTTTGGTATACTTTATGTGGAAGGATGAGCATTACCAGCATCCTCTCTCAATGCGATTGAAGCCCAATACTTGGTTCTCCTGGCAGAGAGAAAATGAATTGTAAGAATTCTAATAGCATAGCCTTATTTTTTAAATTATAAAATGAGTAAAAGAAATGAGTTGACGGCTGGTGAGGGGGTTTAGAAGATGGAGGTACTGAGCAGAAAAGAAAAAGGAATCAGGGACACAGACAACAGTGTAGCAATTGCTGGGGGAGGGAGATATAAAAGGACTAAATGGTAATAAAAATACAATAAAGATTAAATTATTAAAAAATCAAATTTGACTGGGCATGTAAAAATTCACACAGATAGATCAATGGTTAGTGAAGAGGCTAAAATATAATTCATCCTAATGCATATCTGTTTCTAGGTAGAAGAGTCTGCCTTAATATTTAAAATATAGGGAAATATTATTAGTTTTCATTCCAATGTTAAAATAAGCCTAAAACTTTTAGTGAAGTTTATCCCCTCTACGTTGGCTCACCATTATAAAAATGTATAAAAGAACCAGATCAAGTTATTGATCACGAATTATTTTTAGAGGAATTTTAAAAATAGATTTACTGAGATATAACTGATAATAAACTGTACTATTTAAAGTGTGCAAGTTAATAAGTTTTCAGCATTTCCATTATCTCCCAAAGTCCCTACATGCCCATTGGTGATGTCTCCCACCCACCCTTCCCCATTCCCAGGCAAGCACAGGTCAACTTTTAGTCACCATAGATTAGTTTGCATTTTCCAGAGTTTTATATGAATAGAATTACACAATGCATACTCTTTTTGTCTCATTTCTCTCACTCAGGACAATTATTTTAATGTTTATCCATTTTGTTACAACAATATGTTCATTTTTATTCCTTTGATTATTTATTGTTTATCCATTCATCTGTTGATGGACATAGGGGTTGTTTCCAGTATTTGACTATTACAAATAAAGTCACTATGAACATTCATGTGAAAATACAAATTCTTAATTAATAGAATCTGTTGGGATTTGCAGGATTTTGTTTAAGTAGTTGTCTCTTCTTATCTAAATTTACTGTGTTGAAATACTATGAATATATTTTTGTAATCTTCTCATATAGCTTGTAATGTTTAAAAAACACTTGTTTTCTTTATAATGCATGATCATAGCAAAGTAATATTTATAAACTATTTCTGATATATCATTATTAAAAATTGTTTTTGCTTTAGATTCATAGCATTCAATTAGAGAACTAAGTATTATTAGTATGTATAAAGCTTAGTGATCACCAGTGCAAGAGCAAAAAATAAATAGGAGATAAATACTATATAAACAATAAGAATCCAAAGTTGAATAAAGTGAATTTCATAGAACAACAACAACAACAATCTATGTAGTAAGGTCACAGGAATAACATCCAGTTAGAAAATAAGAAGTAAATTCATTGAGAACAGGGATTTAATGGAGACCTTGCAGCACGGGTAGGATTTAGCAGGTGATGTTGGGAAGAAGCATGCAGTGGCAAGGAAGGAACATGAATTAGAGCCTAGAGGCAGGTGCACGGGGTACATTCTTGGACAAATCACTCCAATGTTATTGTAGCCCAGGGTCAACTCTACGGTATGTTAGCAATCTCCTGTTTCCTCAGACCTCTTCTGGAATGTTTGATTGCGCTATTTGGTTTTGCTCAGCAGCCATTCTTTGAATGCCCATGAAGTAACAAGCTCTGTGCCAAAGAAAGGGAATGAAAGATGAAAAGGTGCACACGTTCTCCGCCCTCAGATCACTTACAGTGTGGCAATTACTTTAAAGTATTATGGTTTCCACAGATATGTGTGGAATGTAGCCGAGTAGAGAAGAGCCCCTCGCCCAGCCTGTCGACTCAGGCAAGGCTTTCTAAAAGCAGGATGGCTGGAGCTCACTTCAGGTGGATGAGCACGAGTTAGGTGTCAAACCGAAGCAAAGGCCTCAAGGCACAGGGTAACAAAGCATGAAAAAAGGCAAACAGTGTGAAGAGCACTTGGGTTTGGGAAACTAGCGATAGTTCAGGATTCCAGGGCATTCAGGTAGTTTCTGGAGTGTCATTACTGCTACAATCCTTTTGTTTTTTGTATGTTTGTTTGGTTTTTGATGTGTTATTGATATAGAAAGATAGTTCTATGGTTTCCATTGTAGGCACACAGCCTTCACCTAGAGACCTTAGAGTTACTAATGGTGTTTCATTCCTAGAATATATACATATTTATGTTAACTGTTATGTTGTTATTACACTCTGTGATGATTTTCTAACCAAACACTGCATATATTCAATGTTCTCCAAATTTCATTACCTTGATTTGATGAGTTCCATGAGCATATATTACTGAACAGTATACCCAAGAGTTATAAGAGAACACAACAATGAGAGTTTGGAGAATTCTCACCTTCTTGTTTTAATAAAAAAAAATCTGCTGCTCTATAAGTGACTCTGATTACAGTGCATACCAACCCTAAGAATCATGGGCTTCCAGTCCTATACATGTTTTTATGTTCTCAATGGTGACACTCTAAATCTCCATAATAGAATTTTGTCCCTTAAGAAAAAGGAACACTGATATCTGAATATGTGAAGAGCAGAAGAGTTCTTCCTAGACCACAGTTCTGAGTTTTCTACCCTGGTCTAATAACTTTCTATCTTTGATATGTTCTTTTGTTTTGTTTTGGTTTGGTTTTTGCTTTTTGAGAGAGAGCCATTGACTTGTTCTGCTTATTTATCATTCATTGGTTGATTCTTGTATGTGCCCTGACTGGTGACTGTTATGAGGATTGTGCTATAACTAACTGGTTTACCTGGCTGGAGCCTGAAATGTTTTAAGCAAGTAAATTTAAGCCAAAACTGCCATTCTCAAATACAGGTTTATTTATAAAATGGTATCCGTAACTAAATACACTGTCCTGTGGGCCACTTGTTCAGCCCTGGATGATCCTGAGTTTGTCAATAACATATGGAACATCAGGGTTTCATTCACTACTTGGTTTTGTGGTAACTGTGGATCACTGTGGAAGCTCACTCTTTATGATTCCTCATTTATGGGGCTCTGCTCACCTCTAATGGAAGCTACCACGTGCAAAAGCAGTGAAATGAGATGCCACTGAGAATGGCATTCATGAGACTGAAGTCCTTTATTTTCTTGCAAGTTCTTAGATTATGCTATTTATTTCAATATTAAGGCAGTAAGAAATGACACATAAGTCATTTGAAACTGTTTTATACTCACCAAATAAAATACAAAATTAAAAATGTGAATAATTTGTTTGGAAGATATTTGAACTCTGAAATATTTGAATAAATCTCTCATATTCAACTCCTACATGTATATACAGTAAAAAAAGGAAAATATCCTTTGAAATGTTCATATTTTCCTGTGTCAACATCAACTTGTCATAATATTTTTTATAGGACTCATTTCCAGTTGATGCAGAATTTTAAAGTGAAGATAATCACAATAATTAAAGAGTAAATGTGTAAATGAGGGCCTGATTTGAGTTATTTAATTAACAGAGATTCACAGAAATTTGGCAACTGAGGATTAAAATATAGATTTTAATTTGATTTGTTTCTGTACTTTTTGGTTCCTGTAAACTGTCACTGAAGAAAGGGCAATAATAGAGAATTAGACATTTGTAAAAAAATCAGCAAATTATTTACTGTTCCTTTTTAGCTGTCTGCCTAGGAAAGTTCTCAGAGAAAAATCCCTGGGACTCTCTTCTATGAAGGAGAGGTGAGAAAAGGAGGAGAAATGGGCAGCTGCCCCGGCAGCCCCAGGAGCGTTTACACCAATCTGCTCAGGACAGACTGAACCCTCTACTCTGAACGGGAAGCTGGCAGGCCTGACCTGGGGTCCTCCACCAGTCAGTCCCTGCTTTTTGTCTATCATCACAAATGAATTGCTTTATTCCTTCCGACCAGTGTTAAAAGCCAAGTAAAAAGCCCAAATGGCAGCAACTAAACGTTATCTCGTACCCCAGCTAAATGGAACTGGCTCCCACCATTTCTCTCAGCATGTCTTTCACAAATGCTTCCTTTCTATCACCACTGCTACTACTACCCTTTTTATCCCAAGAGTCTCAGACTGAATTTTCAGTTTCAAAGTAAATCCCTTCAGTTTACTTCAGAGTGATCTTGCTTAAACATTGCTTTTGCTACATTCTTACCTTGCTCTCTGTTCCCTACAGTTAGAACCAATACAAGATAGGGCTGCCAAAAAACCAGAAGTATCTTCTGGAGGATGGGACTCTTGTAGAACAGGCTTCCCCTGCTAGGTGAGTGTTCCAGGAACCCATCTCTACCTGTACCAGCTGGTATTGTTGTGAGAGGCTACCTTCAACTTCAGTGAATTTTTTTTTAACACTCACTGCACGTTTGCCCATTTCCTTATGGGTGATTTACGACCGCACCTGCCCAAACCTCACTGAGCGTTCAGCAGTTTTTGACTAAAAACGGTATGACCCTATGCCCTACCATCCCTATTCAACTAATCTCTCCCAAGCTATGTTTTTTGTTGTTGTTTCCTCAGATGAAAAAAAAGTCATCAGAGGGAAGTGTTTTGCCGATGTGGAACAAGTAAAATAAAAAATGTGAGAAGCAATAAAGGCATCAAAATCGATGAGTTCAAAAACTGTTTGGAGCAGTGGGAAAAAAATCTCAATAGGTGTATTGCATCAAATGGAAAGTACTTTGAAGGTGACTAAAGTTTAAACATGTAAGAATAAATACACAGTTTTTTATAAATAAATTCTGGGTTTTGGGGGATCCTTACGTGTGTCTACTTAGGGTCAAATGAACCAGCTGATCTATCAATATAATTTCAAAGTGACAGAATAATGTTAAGGTGATATATTAGGGGTGCTGGACCAGCCTAAACACAGCATGCTGGGATAGACTCTTTCAGATGGGACAACAGACTTGTCTTCCCTAAATACACCAAGATCACAATACAGGAGCCCAGTATGCGGTTGGGAGGAGGAACTGATATCATGAATGCCAGTCTGGACATTGAATCTGCAGTCCCAGGAGTCATTTCAATGGAAATATCTTGAGTTGAAAATACAGGTTTAGAGCTTATCAGGGAGATCAGGGATGTGAGAGTCCTCAAGGATGCCTAGATGGTTGTTTGGCAGGATGTGATGAGAAAGTCAAAGAAGGGTTTGTAGAGTTAAGAGTAGGGGACTAGGACTGGGTGGAAGAGGAGCTGGAGGGACTGATCGGACAGGGAAGTGGACAACCAGGAGAGAAAGGAAGCAAGAAGGAAGAGAGTTTCATGAAAAAACAAGCATTCATCAGTTCAAATGCCAGAGATTAGATTAGGACTAAAAAAGTACATTGAGTTCAGTTAGGTAAACAAAGTGACCACAAGAAAAGGCATTTAACAGTGAGGCCCACCTTTTTCAAAAAGCTTAAGAAGCAAAAAGTCAAGGTACCAAGTAATGGGAGATAAGGTAGAGAGGATAACCAATAAAGCAATAACTAGAATGATATATCAAATGGCTTTTAGGAAGTTTAATCAGGGAAAATGGAAGACACACAGAATACAAATAGACTATTTAAGCAAATGACATTAGCAATAATAAAAATAGAAGGAACTTTAATTACTAAATCTTTCTTTCCGTCTTCATCTTATATTTAGCTCCAGACATATATCTACATTCTTTGTCAATATTTCAGCTAATCCGTTATTTTATTTTATTTTATTTTATTTTATTTTTTAAATATTTTATTTATTTATTTTTTGAGAGAGGGGAAGGGAAGGAGAAAGAGTGGGAGAGAAATATCAATGTATGGTTGCCTCTCATGCGTCCCCTGCTGGGAACTGGCCTGCAACCCAGGCATGTGCCCTGACTGGGAATCAAACCACGATACTGTGGTTCACGGGCCCGCACTCAATCCACTGAGCTACGCCAGCCAGGGCTGTTTTTTTTAAATATTTGACTCTTTACAACACCACACTCCATGTGAGGTCAAATCTTCCCTGTTCTGTGCTACCTTGGGGGGATCCCTTGCCTCCACTCCCAAATCAGTGGTGTCCCCTCACCCTGCTCGCACCAGTGTGTCCTCTCTGTGTAAAATGCACCCTTTGGAGGGACATTTCTGGGTCATTAGCACTAGGCCCATTTTCTTATGATTTCCATTGGTTTCTGCCCTTGTTTCCTCTCGACTGCCATTCTAACCCTCCTTTTCAATTTCCTTCACTGTCATCCCACTGTGGTTTGATTTCCTGCATATTTGTCACTTGTGGCCTTCTACAACTAGAAAAGTTGTCTTTCTGAAATCCCCCGCTTTTAGTTTCTTCTTCTTTGACATTGTTTACCTATTTTATTTCATTAATGAATTCCTCAATAGAAAAATAGAAGCCAGTTAATTTTGCTGTAACTTTTTTATTTAGATCGCCCTCCTCTTGCTCAAATATTGTATTTCATGCATATAATTCAAAATATTGTGGTGATTTTTCTTTTTTTAAATTTATTTATTTTTCAAGTACAGTTTTCTGTCTATTTCTCCCATCCCAGCCCACCCCACCCCATGCTCCCCACCTCCCTCCTATTTCCACCCCCCTTAGTTATTGTCCCTGTGTCCTTTATACTTGTTCCCCAAAATCCCTCCCCTTTTTCCCCTTAAATTCCCTCCCCTCTCCCCTCTGGTTGCTGTCCCCCTGTTCTCTATTTCAGTGTTTTTGTTTTTATTTTGCTTGCTTGTTTGTTTTGTTGTTTAGCTTCCTGTTAAAGGTGAGATCATATGGTATTTGTCTTTCAACACCTGGCTTATTTCACTCAGCATAATGCTTTCCAGTTCCATCCATGTTTTTACAAAAGGTAGTAGCTCCTTCTTTATGCTGTGTAGAATTCCATTGTGTAATATTTACCATAATTTTTTGATCCATTCATTTACTGACAGGCACCTAGGTTGCTTCCAACTCTTGGCTATTGTAAATTGTGCTGCTATGAACATTGGGGTGCATAGGTTCTTTGAGATTGGTGTTTTAGGGTTCTTAAGATATAATCCTAGCAGTGGAATTGCTGGGTCAAAAGGCAGGTCGATTTTTATTTTTCTGAGAAAATTCCATACTGTTTTCCATAATGGTTGTACCAGTCTGCAATCCCACCAACAGTGAACTAGGGCCCCCTTTTCCCCACAACCTCTCCAACATTTTTTGTTTGTTGCTTTGTTTATGATAGCCATCCTGACTGCTGTAAAGTGGTATCTCATTGTGGTTTTAATTTGCATCTCTCTGATAGCTAACGATATTGAGCATCTCTTCATGTGTCTCTGGATCTTCTGTATGTCCTCTTTGGAGAAGTGTCTGTTCAAGTCCTTTTCCCATTTTTTAATTGGGTTAGTTGTCTTCTTAGAGTGCAGTCATGTTAGTTCCTTGTATATTTTGGAGATTAAACCTTTGTCTGAGGTATCATTGGCAAATATGTTTTCCCATACAGTTGGTTGTCTTTTAAATTTAATACTGTTTTCTTTAGCCACGTAGAAGCTTTTTATTTTGATGAGATCCAATTTGTTTATTCTTTCCTTTATATTCCTTGCTCTAGGGGACATATCAATAAAAATATTGTAATTTTTCTTTGTCAAAAGTCAGGCGAGGCCCTCACATAAATTTAGGCAAATGAGTTTGACTGGAAATTATCTGAAGCATACTTAAACTCAGTAACTTGTCACAGTTGCTTAAGGATTTACTATTATCTTTCCATTGAATTGAGACATTTTAACTCCTAGACTGCTAAAATAGTTTTCTAGGTCACTAGGAGCCATTAGGACATCAGTCAGTGTTATGTTTGCAAAGAAGAATTTAAAAAATGAGGTTTGATTAAGACAAGAGTAAAGATGGTCCAGGCCCAGAGAATCTCTCAGAGAGCAAGCCTGGGGGTCACTGGAGTGGAGGGCTCTGGGCAGTGAAGCTCAGCAGTATCACTGGGTGTCTAATTAGGGGAAGAGGCTGGAGGAGAAGGAAAGTGATGCTAATCAGCAAAGGATGTTGAAGTGAGACGAGGCTCAAATGAAAATGAACTTCTCTTATATCATAGGTTTGCCTCAATGAGTAAAAGTCTATTTTGAAGAGGTTCCATTTTTTCCCCTGTGGGGTTAATTTCTATTTCTTTTCAGATATATCCCTGATTACTTAATAAGGGAAGGGAAAGTCTCACCTTTATAAAGCCCCTCTTCTCCACACATCACATTAGTTGCAGGGAAGACTGTAGGAGACATACTTTATTCCTTCACTGATTTTGCATATATTCATTCACTCATTAAAAAGTAGTGAGAGTGTGCTGGGTACTTTGGCACTTTGTATAGAATGACAAGCAAGACAGACACAGTTCTATTCAGTTCTGAAACAAGCAGAAAGTCAGCCACAGTCCCGCACAGGTGCCGTGATCAGAGAAGTGCAGGTGCCGCTGGAAACACAGAGGAAGGAGACTGAATCCAGGTTCGGGGCAACAGCAGAGACATCACAGCAAGAAAGCTATTTCAGAATTAAAAGGATCCAAGTTGGCCGGGCAAACCTGGAGGGAGGGGCAGGAAAGTGCAGACAGAGAAGCAAAGTAGTATTTCAAACGGGAAAACAGCTCCATTATCACTCAAGGTGAGAAAGACCACTGTACTTTTACATACGTGAACAATGCTGTCTGGGGCGGGAAAGCAGAGTTGAAAGGTTAAGCAGGTAAAAAGTAAGTCTGGGCCCCCGTCATAAAGCACTTATGTGTGTGGCGCAAAGTATTTATTTTATAATGAGGAGACTATAGGAAAATCCATTGAGATGGGAAAATGACTTAACCAGGTTTGCTTTGTAGCATTCTAGCTGAAAAGAGGAGATGGGATAAGAAGGTGTGGGAAAGATTGGAGATTGCAATACCGATTTGTAAGTCACTATGGCAGTGATTCTAGCCATAGATATTGGTGGCCTAAATTAAGTTAGCAGCAGAGGGGATTAATTCAGGAGATATTTGGTAAATAAAATAGGAGTTGGTGGTTTATCAGACAAAAAGAAAAAAAAAAAGAAAATTATGATGCTGAAATGTCTCTTTGGACCAGCAGTCCATAAATGGTGCTGCTGTTCACTGAGACAGGTAACACCAGAGAAAATGGCTTTTGTGGGAAGAAACACTGGGATTCCTAGTAAAATTTCAGATTAAAAAAATAGGACACTCAGAGACAGAAGCCAGTGTCATAGATCTGGGGGGTCATCAGCATATAAATGGCAACTGAATGTGGGGGATAGGCTGATCGAGGCCAAGAGTGCACGTCTGTAGTTGAACATATAATTGTGTATTACTTGTTTAATATCTGTCTTCATGACAACTCAGTGAAAGTTATTACACTGTGTCTGTTCAGTAGCTCCAAGCATAGTCCCTTGCCTATAGTCGACAAGAATTTTTGAATGAATGAAAAAATATCTGTGAAGTCCATAGTCAATTACCAAGCAATGTACAGTGTATGGAATTAACATTGATTATAACCAGACACACATAGACTTGCCCCAATACCCTATTAGGAGCTACATTTTATGCCTCCTTTCTGAAATGCATGGGTCAAAATTTGGTTTTGACTAGTTCATTACATGAGAATGTTAATATCATCTATACAGCATACTGAGAGCGGGCACTGGAGTCAAACAGGGGTCTCAGTTTTCTTACCTATGCAATGGAGATAACAGTACCTAGTTCAGAGAGCTATTGATAAATGATATACATAATATACTTTACATAGCAATCTGGACCATAGAAGTACCTAATGTTATTAATATTCATATTAATTTTATTATACAGTGATATCACCACCCAATTTATAATTTATATTTAATATCAAGTGCTCATATAACAATTATTAATTATTAATATTAATCAATACTATTGTTAATTGTGCTTAAAATTTTGTTGAGGTGGAAGTTCTCTGTGGTGTTTCTACCTATCTGGTGATAACTTTTGTCCCAGATTACCTTTTCAATGATGTTTGCATTTCAAAAATGTTTGCATAGCAATGAGCCTCGGAAGGTAGAGGAAGTGACTCCCTCGGGCAGAGAGCGGATTTACTGCTTTACCAGTACTGTAATAAAGATAATGGCTCCCTCAGAGGCAAGGTTAGGTAAGTTTCCTAGCAGCTCCCAGATAAGCCCGGGTTTCCGAAATGTGAGTTCTTGGCTGCAACACAAACCCACTGTGTCTGCAGCATCTACATGGGCTGTTCTGCACTGCCTTGTGGGACCTGAGGGGCAAGGGTAACCAAGAGGAATGTGAAGCTGATGTTTCTCATGGTGCGTTGAGTTATTAAAGTCTTTGCCTCTTTCCTATTTGTGAAACTATGGCAGGCCATCTTGTTAGCGTGTATGGAGGGGAAAATCTCAGACCCTTCACTTTTCTAAATCAAGTAGTCTCTTCAGTGTAACTTTATACATTATAAAGCCTTGATGCACTTGTTTTTTAAGGCACTACCTCTCAGTCTTAACACTGCATACTTTTAATAATTCCAGTTATGTACAATACATAAACAGGAGTGCAAGAGGAAAGATTATTTATTTTCACTTTGAAGATTTCAATCTTTCAGCTTACTTGATTGGGAAAAGTTTGAGAAACATAAGAATACTTTGTGTTTAAAATTGTATCATTTCAGCCACAAATCTATGGGGCACAGATGTGTGTAGTACAAATCCTTGCTATCTAATAAATATTAAACATTGCAAGAACACATTCAAATCACCCAAGAATATTTGCAGTATTGACAGCAATCATATGTGTTAATGCAGAGTAATGACCATGTGTTTATTTATTTCTATACCAGGTGCTCTCTCTCATCTAGGTTCTCAGTGTTTATTCAGGAATGGGCACATAATTTCTAACAAGACAGCAATTTTTACTTGGGTACATGTGTGCCTGTGCCTGCATGTATGTGTATGTATGTGTAAAAGACATGGTCACATCTCACAGTATAGTTAGGGATTAACTTTGTAGAAAACATGATGCTCTAGGAATTAAGATGAAGAAGCTCCATTTGGATCAAATGTGAGCAGATGAGATTCAGTAGAGAACAGTGATTGTAAACAACAACAACAAAAGAGAAGCAAGTAAGAGGTAGGTCTTACTTGAATAATCCTAGACAAAAATGAGACAGAAGGAGAAGTAAAACATTTCGTGCGCGTTAATGGAGGAATCTGGAGACACAGTACAGGGTGGGGAGAAATATGGCCTTGAGCAAGCAAGACTTTGATGGCAAGGACCACTAACCACATGAAAGGAGGAATTCACCATAATGCAGACAGGTAATTTCGGAGTCCAAGAACATTAGGTCTCCCAACACCAAAAGACACTGGTAACTCGCGCTAGTAAAAGAAGAAGTAACTACCAAGAATTTGGTAAACCAAAATGTCTATGATATGGGAAAATTGTTTATGCATTTGAACCACTGAAAGCAAGAAAAAGCATTCTAGTGTTCTTAGTGAAACCACAGGTGACACCTTCTGTAACAGTGGTGAAACCTGAGCTAAAGTAAATGAACAAGAAACTATACTAATAGTTTTTCTAAATGGGATGTTGTTTGAAAGTTTAGTTGGGGCATCTATCTCCTGGCTAAAGTTTGGACAATGAGATGGAAAAAATAATCCACAAAGAAGGATGGAGAGATTGGAAGTTAGGAGCCAGGTTTTGATCTTTACTGACAGTATTTTTCTCTATTCTATCTTTGGGTGGTGGTAAACAAGATAGGGTGATAATAAAAATAGCTTAGTTTTGGAGACTTGGCCAAAAGCTAAATCACTATCATATTTAAAATAACTAAAGTGACAGGCATTCTTTTACTTGTACACTACATCTTTGTTTATTATTTTGCTAGATAAAGCCTCTTGGCATTAAACTGCAGGCAAAGCTGTTAACAGAGAAATGCAAATCCACACCCTGGACTTAAGTTTTTAATATAGTTTCCTCTTTGATCTACTGCATCTCTGAATTTAATTATGAGGTCTAACTTGATGCCCTGCCATTGTATCTTTTGCTCTCTTGCTCTTTTTCATAGTTTTTAATAAAGAGGAATTTTCTGTTTCTTTTAAAGCAAGCTCATTTTTCGCTAGTTCATTGAAAGTTGTCGCCTTCTACTTCATGTTGCTCCTTGGGTCCTTTTATTCTTTGTCTCCTGAACTGACACAATTACCATCTCTACATTCTGCAAATATAACCTGCAGAGTGGGTTTCCTAGGAATATAATTTTCAAAAGTGCCAGACATAAGAATGACTCTAAAGCCATTTGATGAGTTCTCTGTTACATCTCCTCATTTGCTTCCTGCCCAAAGAGATTTTTGATTTCTGCCTGGAACATTCTTATCAGCTTAAAGGTATGCAGCATCATTATGTTATGAATATTTTTTTCTGTGGCAGCAAGTGCACTAACCTTGAATGAAGCAGTTGCTAATCATGTTGCACTAAGCAAATAAAAGTCAGAACCGACCTAATCTTGCTTGCCTAATATCAGTTTCTGCAGACTTCAAGTGTAATGTTCTAATCACTGGCGCAAAACAGCCAATTAATTTGCTTTCCCTACGTGTTTTTACTGGCCAAGATGCATGGGGGAGCAGTGCGTTTGGTTATAATCATGCTCCACAAAGATGGGAAATGTTCCCTTTGAGCTTCCAATCATTAGGCCAGCTGAAGTGAAGACAAGCCCATTGACAAGTGAGAATGGCAATAATTTATTTTCTATTGATGGGTTGTGACAAATCATGTCGAAGCAGTGGCTGCATACTGTGGGGCTCCGCTAAGGAAGACTGTGATGGGCAAAGATGAAACCCTTCACAGCTCATTTAGTCCAAATGTAGCCACCTGGGTGGTGAATCAGTTCAACATACCAGCCCAGGCATTCCAGCACAAAATTAGATCGCTAACAGGCAGGCCATATAGGGGTTCCTACAAGGCATTAATCAACAGGGTTGAGCTGTCAAAATGCAGAGTCTGGAATTAAAAAACACCAAAAGGATAAAAATGTGGCAATGCTGTCAAAAAAATCAAGAACGTGATTCCTACTATAGGATTCTAACTACCATTAAAAAAGCTTAGGAGAACAGTGCATTATAAAGGGGTAAAGAAAGGCATTAACCCTGTGGAAAACTTCCCTAAGATTTTTATAAATGTTAATTAGTAAAGCAGCATGAAGATTCATGTAAGCACGAACATATGCCCTTTCAGCGTATTACTGACAGGTCAGGTTGCATATAAGTCCTTCTTACCTCCCTACAGCATAGTTCATCTCTTATTTAAATTTCTTTTCTACCCGAACCCACTGGTATGCAGAGTGTTTGATGTCTCACGCTGCTTCTGAATATAGACACTTCAAACTCGGCAGAATTCTCGGGCTAGCACAGCTGATTTTCTGAATACTTTTTTTGGTAGAAGAGAGATTCCTTGCATCTGAAGGTGTGAACTCTTCCTCTGTGTGGTTGTGTGTGTGTGTGTGTGTGTGTGTGTGTGTATGAGACAGAAATATTAAATTTTATCAATATCCTTTTAGGAGCTCATTATCTGTTTTCATTTTAGAAAAAATATTCGTGCCATAAACAAATTCAAACAACCGGACTTTCTGAAACTAACCAAATTTTCACTCCTTAAAAAACACTTTCAAAAGTCCTATTGCATAAAAACGTGGAGTCTAAATCTTGAGGAATTGCTTACCAAGCCCCACAGGAGCATCTCTCAAAGTGTGGTCTATTGACCACACACCTTAGAATGATCTAGAGTACTCATGGAAAATGCACATGCAGAGACCTACTGCAGACAAATCCTAGATGGGCCTGAGAAATGAAATTTTAATGGGATACCCAGGGTAGTTCTGAATGTACAGTGAAACTGGGAGAAACATTTCTTATATGAATAAGCTCTAGTCCATTTTCAAGTACAATATAAACTCTTGCTTCTTTCCACTGCAAACACACCCCCCCCCTTGGACAACCTGTACTCCCTTTGTTGATAAGCTAATATTTTTACATTTCCATACCTTTGATCATATTATGCCTTTCATATGCCCAAGCCCCATCTTTCCCATCCTCTGAGAGTCAACTCAAATGCTTCATCCTAATGTGATACCTTCTCCATTACTCCTATCTAGATGTGAATACTCTGGCCTCCCTGCTATCCTAGCCATTTGTACCTTTTATAGCATTACCACCTCTGTCTTTTATTCCAGTTACCTATACATGTGCTTCATCTCCCAGTTAGGAGCTCATTCACTATTTGAGGTCATATCTTGTACATATGCTTATACCTCATTCATTTAAACTCATGACCTCATGGCTTATATATACTAGATGTCTCTCAAATTGAACTACTGAATAATAGGTATTAACTCAAATCCAGGCTTTATACCTTTAAAGGTATCTCTCATTCACAGAGATAAGTGTTCTCTCTCACTGTGTACTCAGAATTCTCATTAGAATCTTTAGTGGGTTCCCCACAGCAAAAATACCTGAGGGCTGTTATTTTGTTGGTTGGTTGATTTTACTTAACTGCCGTTTGTCCATGAAATGTTATTCTCCTTTAGATTTTCTAAATTAGCTTTAATGATATTTTCTTTGAAAGAATATTTGTTAATATTTTAAGTCCTTAGCTGAAACAGATATATAAAGCATATTAATTATGCTGGAAAAGAAATTACATTATAGTATGCTACTACAAGCCATTTGTTTTGTATTTCAGATGTTCATTTTATAAAAATAGGAACTACATGGCCTTAAATATTTATAGCTGTGTACAATAATTAACTAGCAGTTGAATGGCTATGGTTGTTTATGCCTAAATTGATTTAAACTAATATCATGCACCACAATATAGCAGAAAATATAGGAGCTATGGTTTGGATTTCCATGAGCTAAGGAGTAAGTTCAGGCTGATTGTACGCTGAAGATGTGTGGGTTTTTGTTTTTTTTTTTTTTGAGCATCCCTATATTCTTTAAAGTAGTGTGTCTAATAAATCCATGTTGTAATTGTTTCTATGACCCCGTTTTACTTTGATACTGCTCCATGTGTAGGCACCACAAAAACAGGTAAAGAATGTTTGCAGGATACTTGAGAATATTATACTTGAAAAAATGAAATAATTCAAGCCAGTGTGAACCAAACCTGTTCTAGTCATAATAATAGTCCTTTATCTACCTCATTCTTTAATTACAGACACTCTAGATGAGGAGCAAGAGTTGAGGAGATACCTCTCACTTTCCTTCAGGGCCAAAGATAACTAGGGCAGACTAGAGCCAGGGTGGGGCTGCTTGGAAAAGTTCTAAAGGCCTGGGAGAGTATGCTGTTAAAAAGAAGATGATATGTAAGCTTTCTTCTCTCCGACACCTTGGGTTCTTTTCAGACTGATATAAAAAGTGCTTTCTGGGACCACACATTTCATAAAGTTTCTATCACAGCTTAGTAGTCATCTCAGTGGGTTTTGCTTCAACTCAGTTGATAATTACAATAAAACAGAGAATGATATTGCATTTTTATTTGTATTAGACTTCTTGGCCATGGGCACCTAGGGAGCCCCTGGATATAACTAAAACCAAATTAGGAGAAAAGAACATTGCTGATTCAATTTCTGAATTGGAGAATAAAACAAACATAATAATCTCTGAAATAAAAACATAAAATCACTTCAAAATAAATAACTACCTTTAAAATGATACTGCCTTTGAGATATGCCCTCCACTTCCCCAACCAAAAAAGAATAGCAATATGGTATTTTCTAAAATACATCCAATTTGATCCTCTGCTAATTCTTCCATTTCACTCCTTTAAAACTATTTTCACAAACATCACATGTCACGTGGGGACATGAGGAGTGAAAGCTGAGTCCACAAAGGGTTGACGAGACTCTACAGAGAGGCCTGAAGGAGTATGATAGGTAAGCACTGACAAAGGGAAAGAGATGAGAATCAGTCAGGCTCTTGCTCTGAGTTTCAGGAAGCCTCTGACTGGGGCATTGAACAAAAAGTTCTTAACATTGACTTCATGATATTCATGATACAAGAATTAGAAGAACTCAAAGAAGATAATAAAACTAAAACTACTTCAGGCAGGCTTCTTTGAAGAAGCCACAGAACACAAACAAGAGACAGACATTCCGAAGGTTTCCTATGTGCTCTATCAGCACAAAGAAATCAACCTATGCATGAAAGTGGGAAAAAAGAATATTATAGTCAAAAGGCATATGAAGAATATACATCTGAAGAATACCACAGAAAAAAATTTCCCAGTCTTAATAAAGTTAGAGACAACATGACCTTTTGAAAATGATCAAGAGAGTTTAAAAAATGATACAATAAAATAATATAAGATTAAAGTTGAGCTAGAAAACTCAGAAAAAAAGCAGAAACTAGAAATCATTATAGAAATGAAAGCCCCACTGAAGGCAAAAGAATTAAAATCTTGTTCCTGGAAACAAAGCCATGGAGGTCAGAATTGAGAGATAAAACCAAACCAAATTAGGAAAAAAGACAATGTGAAAAATATTACATAGATGATAGATAAGGCAGAAAGACAAGGGAGGACAATTAAAAATACTTTTTAAAAAGAAAATAGCAAAGCAAATGCAACAGAAAATTAATATATAGGAAAAATTTCCTTAAGAAAGATTTAATCTGTACAGGGCAAGGGCCCATTTATTTGACACAAAGTGAATACAAAATAACGAACACCAAAACATATGGTAGTACAATTTCTGGTTTTTAAGGATAAAATTATATGGGCATACTAGTGGAAAAAGTAAGTTATATAAAAGGGGGAAATCATGTGTGTCTTAAATTTCTTCAAAGCAGCACAATGTCAGAGAAAAGCAGGCCATGCTGTGTGTTTTACAGGTCATGAAAATATGATCTAAGAATGTTATTCAAAGACAAGTTACTTTTCAAATATGAGGACAATATTCTCAAGCAGGTAAGAGTTTAGGGATTATAGCACCTATGATGATTATTATTATCAAGAGATGAATCAAAGTAAAACACTATATAAAATATTTAAGATTAAACAATCATGAGAATCTTGTTATGAATGTTGTAACTCTTGAGGGTACAGAAAGGATTCTGTGTGCACAGCACACGCAGGGGCCACTGAGGGGTGGAAGGGAAGGGAAGGGGCACCTGAAAACATCAGCTGTTGGAGGCACTAACTTAAGCTACTTTTAGTTCTTTCATGGTATTTTGTTCCTATATTTAAATAAAATTTTAAGGAATTCCAACAACTCAGTGAAGAGAGGTTTCTTGGAAGTCCAATCATTTTCTTTCATTTTTCCCTTTGATTTGTTATTTACTGTTAGAGTTAACAGTTGTAGAATTATTTAATTAAAAATTTTTCTGTCTCTTTCTTTTTGTACAGACACTTATGCCTGGTAAGACATTCCCCAAATATTAAAGTTACTTCTAGATTGTGAGAGGTCAAGTGACTGTTACCCGCCCTCTGGAGATAGGAGCTTATACATAATTCTATAAAGTTTAAGTATCCAAAAAAAGATATGAATTAAATACTGAGAAAACTGGAGCATCTTTCTGACATTTCCTTTTGTATATTCTTCCTTTTTATTTATTCCTAAAAAAAGAGGGGCGAAAACCAATCAGAGCAGCACAATGTTAATCTGTGTAGAAATACAGAGGAAGCCAGAGAGCCCCGGCTGGTGTGGCTCGGTGGACTGCCTGCTGCCCTGCCTGGGAACAGAAAGGCCTCCAGGCGCTGATGTTTCTCTCCTTCTTCTTTTCCCTCCCTGCCCCCTTTCTAAGAATAAATAAGTAAAGTCTTTAAAAAACAAAGGAAGCTAAAGAAGGTTGTTTTTCCATAGAAAAGCTTATCATTTAATTTGATGGCCTTTAGTTTTTTGCATTGAGATGCTAACTTTGTGTAACAGAAAAAGATTTGCAAAAAATGAAATTGTGATATCTTTGGAAAGCTCTCTTATTCCCTGTCCAAGCAAACTGGTAATGTTTTATTTGGGAATTAATCAAGGTATAAGGCAACATCTTGGGGAGCTACATTAATTTGAGCCTGAAAGGAAAAATGTCTATTTGCACTCTTTATTTTACCTTAAGAATATATTTTAGTGTATGTCTCAAGTCATTATTTCAGTTTAAAGGAGATCCTTGACTGAATTGGCAATTATCAAAGAAGTAGAGATTTGTCGTATTTGCATAATTCACATTGCCCCAATAACATAAGTGAATGATTTGATTTTCATACTGTGGCCTAGATTTTTAAAACAATTTGTTAATACTGTAAAAATCCTTTTAAGATGAATCTGTTAAGTTGTTCACAGATTAGCTAGTTATCCAAATGTTTTGTTTATAATTAGACAGTTTGATCTTTTTTTTTCCTAAATATACTGTCATGTTTGTGGGATTCTGATTGCATAGTTCAAGGGGGTTCACTCTGTTTTTTATCATTTTCATGGTAGAAGCTAAAATTATGAAGATTATGATAGTTCATGACTGTCAAAGCTCCCAGCTTGCCATGTTACTTCTTAAAATGTGTTTTAAAAGACAGGATGATGGAAGGAATCAGTAGTTACCCAGATTTACTTGCGTAAAATACATGGGAGAAAGATGAAGAACTGTGTTTAATATGATGGATAACTTAGTATTTGCACAAATCAGATACAGAAGCATCTGTTAAATGGGCAGGCTTCCACTTCATTTGTGATCTAGTTTAATTTTTTAGAGTAAATTTAAACATCTGATCACTCTCTATATGTCTTTACCCAGTGTATGTCTTCAGTTAATTGCAGAATTCAAAATGCTTTCTTAAAATCATGAATTTTTATCTATTAAAATGAATCATATGTGTTATAATCACAAAGATGATCATTCACAGTGGAGACTATTACTACTTCTTAAGTAGATAATAACAAATTGCTCACTGTAGTTGCTTTTACAACTCTTAGTTTTGTATGTTATTTTGTCCTCCAAGGTAAAATGACAGAGTGAGCATATTGCATAAAAACCAAGATCATCACTCTTTCACTGCCTATCATCCTGTTTATGCTTAACCAAGCATTTATTTATTAGTTCTTAATGGTAAGGGCTACAAGGTTAGTACACCTGAGAGAAAAATCTGTAAGACAGGCTTTTTAATTAATCACTAGGAGGGTTCAGGAAGGTCTCGCTGTTTCCGTAAACTGAAGCATTTATGCACCCTGTTCCAAGTGTTGATCATAAGACTATACTTTGAGGGATCATTTCTATAGTTCATTACCAAGTGTTGATCATGAAAACAGCAGGTGTGCTTTACTTCTCTAAGTTTCTCTACTCCCACTAGGAATAATGAATCCTTTACACGTTTCTCTGTGTGTATACATAGATACCACGGCTAAAACTAGGGCCCTGTTTGCCTGAGGACAGAGACAGTTCTAAGGAAACAGAACAGTAGAACCAATATTTTAGAAATGATACTACAATGCCACCCAATGTGCTCTGAATTCAGGATCACCAGCTCAGGACGAAAGACCCTGAGACAGAGTAATCAAGAGCAACAGACCCCAATAGTCAGGAGTTACCCTACCCAGCACCGTCTGCGGCCAGTCACATCAGCTGGAGCATTGTTCCGTTTGGTTCATTTACTAAGTTTACAAACAAAACCTGCAGTATAACTTGCAGTAGTACTTCAGGTAAAATTGTAACTTAATTGACAGTTATGTCCTGGGTCACTGGGTGCAATAGGAATAGATAAAATGACAACAAGTCTCACCGTAGTTATAAGTCTATTTGGGAACCAACACTTTCCTCTTTCGTCCTTGGTATCTGCTTTGGCGTTTCCACAGAAGCCTCTGTGGACAGAAGAAAAAAGTGTTGCAGATTTAATAGCCTGTTTCTTCTATCTCTAGCTAAGCCCCTGACATTGGCAGAGGGTACCACACTGCTGGCATAATTTATCTTTTAAACTCAGGAAAGTTTATTCCTTAAGCCCAGCACTTGTAAATAGTGCACAGAGACATGCCCTCTGCCTGTGTGCATGTGCCTCAAATGTGGCCAGGACTTCTAATCCTCCACACACTCCCCTGTCACGTGTCTCTTCTTCCTCTCCTCCATCCATCTCTCCCCATTTCTACAATCCTTACATTCACAGTTTATTGCAAGAAATGCCACAAACAGTAGACTGTCACTGTTCAGAATCTATGTAGGTGCTTAGCACACTCCTGGTAATGCTAAGAGCAAGGCTTTGGGCACAAGGCCCTACTGCATTTCATTAGAAAAAGGCACCTTCCTCCTTGGTGGCTGCAGCTTCCTGGCCTGGTCTATACGGCCCTGGAACCTCTGAGTCACCTCAGAGCCTCAAGCACTTGCCCTCTCCACTTCAACCAAATAAACTCCACTTTTTAAAAATGATTTTATTTATTTTTAGAGAAAGGAGAAGGGAGGGAGAAAGAGAAGGAGAGAAACATCAATGTGTGGCTGCATCTCACATGTCCCCAACTGGGGACCTGGCCTGCAACCCAGGCATGTGCCCTGACCAGAAATCAGACTGGTGACCCTCTGGTTTGCAGGCTGGCACTCAATCCACTGAGCCATGCCAGCCAGGGTACAACTCCACTTTTTATGGTTTATATAGCATGCATTCGCAAATACTTTTATGCAGATGCTCCTACAGTTTAATTAAAAAAAAAAAACCTGTCTCTAAAATTCAAAGACCTTAATCACTTAAGGTCTTTTTGTATGTGTTTAAATTCTACATTTCTGGGAAAATAGTGGCTCTGAAGAGCAGTGGAAGTGTGATCTGTAAGTGGGGAATATGATTGGGGAGAAAAATCAAGAAGAGGAGGTTTATAAAAGGGAACACAAAGACAAGGAATTGGAGTAGGAGATACTAATTGTGCTGGTGTGGGAACTTTTTTCTTTATGGGTTGGTTTAGTTTGGTAAATGGCAGAAGGAGAGGTGTGACTTTATCCAGTTTGCAGGCCAGTGGTCATGAGTTCGAGCGTTAGTTCCGTTTTGCCTGGACTGCTGCACCCTGGCAGAGGAGACTGTGGCAGCCTGAAAGCAACCCTCCAGCAAAGAGGCAGGGCTGGCCACTGGTGTTCAGGATGTGAGGCCCGTGGGCACACTTCCAGCAGCATCTGACACCCTTGTCATTTAGTTTATCCATCAATAAAACCACTAAATAGTCATGCAGCCACATCCTGTTGAAGAGGAAAAGGATTGAAGAAGAGAGCTATGCATTGATGACTATGTCTGGTAACTAAATTTGTCTAAGGTGTTAAAAATAATGGTCAGACCTTTAAAGGTTAATTTTATACAACTTTGTGTTACATGGGACTATAGTATTTGCATGTCTTTATTGTTGATTCTCAAATATTTCAAATTGGATGAAAATTTTTTAAGTTTTTGGTAGTATATTTTATGTTCTAGCTTGATAATATAAAGTCATCAATCCAAAATATATATTAGAATTTATTGGATATTTAATAGAAATCATTGATGATATATTTATGTATTCATTTGTTTATGCTTTATCTTGTTTAGAAGAGGATTTAAGATGATAATTATATATATGCCCTAGATTATAACTCAGATTCTTTCATAGGGAAAAGAATTCTAACTGGAATTTAGAAAATCAGTTGAAAGAAACTCAATTTAATCAACACAGAGCAGAAAGATTATTGATTTGTACTCAGACAGAAATGGGCATAAATTTTATCTCCGCTGTTTTGCCCTGTGAATTTGAATCATTTCATCTCTCAGAATTTTAGCATTTTTATCTCTAATCTAGAAGATATGATGAGACCCCACTGAGCTATGCTGAAGAGCTGGTGGACTGAAACACAGGCAGTACCCCAGTGCCTGGCATATGATACACACTTAGGTGATATTAGCTTGGACCCAGATGAATATATGGCCAAAACTACAAAACAGAATTGATTAAATGTTACATTTTGTCATGTACACATTAAATATGAATGAGTTGAGAGTTGCTGATAGCTGCAGTAACAAGTAAAGATTTTGTAGAAATTCATAAGGGTCCAGCTACACGGGGATGATTAAGAGAGTGTTGTACTTAGGGTACTGAAGCTGCTGTAACAATCTACCACAAACCAGGTGGCCCATAAACATCACTTATTTCTCACAGTTCTGAAGGCTGGAAGTCCAAGATCATGGCACCAACAGATCTGGTGTCTGGTGAAAACCCACTTCCTGGTTCATAGACAAGTGTCTTCTCACTGTGTCCTCACATGGCAGATGGGACAAGAGAGTTCTCTGGGATTTCTTTTTTTAAGGATAGTAACCCCACTCCTGAGGGCTCTGTCTCTATGAGCTGATCGCTTCCGCAAGTTCCCACCTCCAGTACATTCACATCGGGGATTATGTTTAGGCATATGAATTCTGGGACCATGCAAACCTTCAGTCTTTAGCACACAGGGATAAGATGAAACCTTGCTAGGCAAAAGAACAAGAGCAGAAACTACTCCTCCATAAAGGAGCCGTGGCAAGGCAGGAGGCAGTGAGGCCAATCAGCCCCAGGTTATCTGGCCATGGTCTGGCAGTGACGGAGGGAAGGTGGCAGGGCACTGTTTGGCCACTGACCGTTCACTTTGTTTTGAAGTTCTAGGACTTGAGGTAACTAGATGTCTGAGACTATGTACCCCACATAGCTGGAGATAAGGTCAGACATTCTGAAGAGGACACAGATTTGGAGGTCATCTATTCTTCCTTTAAGTGTTCTGAACTCTTTATCTAGTAGATTGCTTGTCTCCACTTTGTTTAGTGTTTTTTTTCCTTGAGTTTTGTCCTACCTTTTCATGGACCATGTTTTTTCATCTCATCACTTTGGCTATCTCCCTGTGTTTGTTTTTATGTATTAGGTAGATCTTGTAGGTCTCCCAGGCTTGGCAGAGTGAGCTTATGTAAAAGGTGTCCAATGGGGCCCCACTGGTACCATCTTCCTGGTCACCTGAGCCAGGTGTCCCAGGGGTGACCCCAGTGTGGGTTGTCCATCCCCTCCTGTTGTAGTCAGGCTCTAATTGCTGTTGGCCCATCAGTGGTCAGGAGGGGCCTTGGGCTCTTTGGCTGTCTGACACCAGTGGCTCAGCTGTTGCTTGGGAGTTGATGCTGACACCACAGAGCAGGAGTCACTGAGGCCAAGTCTACCCTTTGGCTGTCATTTGTGGAGCTGATTGGTGCTCTGGTGTGACCTCAGGTCAGCAAATGGGCATAATGAGTCTGGAGCCTCTTGGTAAGGGCTCTGTTTTAAGCCAAGATCAGCCTCTGCTTATGCTGGCCTAGGAACCACAAGGTAGGAGCTACAAAGTGATATGCAGTTTGTTTCTGCTTGTTCTGGGCTTGGAGATGCTTGGGAGAGGCTATTCTGTATCCAAGACTGGCTACCACTTGTCCTGGGCTTGTGGCCTTATAGTTGAAGCTATGTGCCAGGCCAGGACTGGCTGCCACTTATTTCAGGCTTCTCCAAACAGATAACTCCTGGGAGTTAAAATGAAGTTGAGACTCATCTCCACTTGTGCTTGGCTTGAGGCCTTTTATCAAGAGCTACAAGTCATGCCAAGGACAGTTGCAGCTTGTTTGGCATTTGTGAACCTTTGAGAGATTTTAGGAACACCAGCAGCATGAGCCAGGGAAGGCTGCTTGTGTGGAGAAGTTGCTTCATGCAAGAGAGTTTGGCGGGACAGGTTCTCAGGTAGTTACCAGTGTGGGGCAAAAGATGTTAGCCAGGTTAAGGGAGGGCATAGATTTGGCTCCCCCTGCACTGAACAAGCTAGATGAATGCAGAGTGCAACAAATGAACAATGGTGCATGCTAGTGCTCCTGTCCTCAAAGAGAGTTGTCCTTGTGCCTCCAGCCCTTGCCCTGAAGTAGGTCAGTTTAGTTCCTCCCCATATGTCCGTCCCTGGGGCTTTATTAGCTGCTGGTCCTGTACTGGAACTTAGAGTGTGTAAGTCTGTGTGTGGGCCTTTTAAGAACAGCATCTCGGTCTCTTATAGCTTTCATGTTTCTAAGATGCAGTCCCTCTGGTTTTCACAGCCGGATGTTCTGAGGGCTACTCTCCTACACTGGTGTCCCAAGCTGGACAGCCCAGTGCAAGGCTGTGACCCCTAGATCCTCAGGAGGGACCTCTGCAGCTGAAATATCCCTCCCAATTCTTAACCACCACACTGTGAATGTGTGACCTGCCCTTCTGCATCTCTGCCCCTCCTACCAGCCTCAAGAGGGCTTCTCCTTTATGACCTTAGTTATTGGATTCTGGTCCAGCTAGTCTTTCAGGTAGTTCTCATTGGTGGTTGTTCTATAATTTAGTCATAATTTTGATGTGATTGTGGGAGGAGGTGAGAATAATATACTTACACCACCATCCTGACCAAAAGTTCTATATGTGTTACACTTTTATACAATAGGCAGGGCAGTAGGTTTGTTTATAACATGTCAGTACAAACACATGAGCAATGCTTTGCACTAGGACATTATTGATGACCATGAAGTCACTTGGTGATTTTTCATCTCTGTTGTAATTCTTTGGAGCACTGTTGTGTGTACGCAGTCCACTGTTGACGGAAATGTCTGAAATGTTGTTATACGGTGCCTGACTGTGTATGAGCTCTTAGATGAGTGCCTGGCATATTTTAAGTCTGACATAAGTATTTGCTATTGAATAAGTACAGAATACAAAGAATTGAAAGAGTAGTATGCATAATGACTAAGTGTGTAAATAGAGGCAGACTGGGTTTGAACCCCAGCTCTGCAATTTACTAGTTATGTGACTTTGGACCAATTACTTAACCTTTCTGGGCCTCAGCCTTCAGCTATAAAATGTGGATATACTACTATTTCATAGCTGTAAAGATTGAAACAATCACTACATATCAAGTTATTAGTAAGTATTTAATAATTAATAGCCATTATTATTAGCTCCGTGGATTAGCCATGCAGCATTCTGATCACTAGGGATCAAAGGCACCATCCCATTTTACACTTCATACAAGCAAAGAGAGGACTCTCCTGGGTCCTGGCAGCTTATTTCCCATCCTTAACTCTTCACAGTTAGAAGCAGGGTGAAAGGATCACCTTTCTCTCACCGAGGCCTGCTCAGATTTCCTCTCTAAGACCTCCCCTTTTCTGGGGAGATTGTGTGTATTGGCCTCACCCTTCAGGTATACCTCTCAAATCATTTGGTGGGGAGCATTCTCTTAGAGTAGAAACCATATATAACCACCTGAATTAGTGCTCACGTAACATAATTTAAGCATAATAAAAATGAAGATCATACAGTCATGAGCAGAGGAGAGGGAGAAGGAACTTTGTTATAGGAGTTTAAGGATCATGGTTCTGAAAGATCTCTTCTTTAAAAGCAGAGGCATGCAGGTAAGCCCACTCTGCATCTAGAAGGTCTGGCAATAGGTTGTTATGACAAAGAGTTGGGGGCTTTTCAAGTCAGGGACAGTGTACCCAAGGAGAAAGAAATCTTGTTATAGGTGAATCCTAAACTCCGCTCTATCTGCCCAGAACCACCATTTATTGTACTTATGTCCCCTGTATGTATGGCGGGTAGCTCCAGCCTAATTTAATCTGTCAGACAAACATTCTGCCACCAGCACACACAAAGGTAGTTGAGAAAAATTCTTGTCGATTAGATAAAGAACTGCCTTTGTATCCCAATCATTAGGATGCATCGACTTCCAGATGTTGTGCAATCAGCAAGTGTCCATATGAAGATACTTCAAATACTCATTTTCTCAAAATAACAATCTATAAAACATAAATAGTAAATTTCTTCTTACCATAAAAGAAAATTAGATTATCAGAAACAGAGGCTATAAATCATATGTGATATGTCTGGACTTTTTATGTACCATAATAACTAATCACTTGGCTATCAGGGCACTGAGGAAATTATAATAAATTATATTTTGTGGGGTATGCACCACATGAATGAAGCCAAGAATATTATAGAATGACCTTCACCTTGGGTGATGTCATAGAAAAAATGATGCTGCCCTAATAACTTCATAGGGTTAATTAGTTTTGGAGAACACACAAGAGGCAGCGATGTCCTAGAGCTTTTTTATTTTCTTTCCCATGGGAAGTTGAGCTAATAAAAATGAGAAAAACATTTCAAGTAGCTAAGTAAGAAAGAAGAGTTGCACAGAGTTAGAAGGAAATGCATTAGTACTGTCCCCTCACAGGGCCTAGTTCTCTTTTCTGTCAGCTGCAAATCTTATTCTTTTTCTTGTGCATTTTTTCCATCAATTTGGAAACCTTTCAAATGACCATTGTTTCCAAAACCTACTCTGACAATGGATTTTTAAAGAATTTTCTGATGAACATGAATTCATTTAATCAGATAGGGACCTCTTCAGATAGGGAGACATTTATCTGTATAAAATTTGCAGCTTTGTTTAGTCTGGCCACTTGGCTCCCCAGTGCGGGTGGAGGTAAAGTTTCCACAGTTATGCTGATTTCAGATGAATGGGTTTGCTGGTGTCAAAGACAGGCTGCGGCCCTCCACTGGCATCTGGGGTACAGGGAGGCTAATTCTTCTGAATAGAGCCATTGATGATTACATTTCGGGAAATTTAATCATAGAGTAATTAGGCTTTAATTCTTACAAAAACTTACAATTAATTGGACCTTTTATACAACTTTTTGTTTGATTTAAAGTACCATGTAGGTTAGTTGTAGAAACTTAATTTAAATATGGGTTTAATTGGAATTGTTTTATGATTTTAATGAGTCTTAAAAGTCTTTTGATGAGCAGCCTGTATAATTATGGTATTTAAAATGATTGAGTAAATGCATACTTTTATAATTTACCTTTCAGGAAACTGTATTTTTATGGAGGCTATTTTTTGCATGATGAATTGTTTCATTTTATGTTCAGCTTTGTGGGAATGGTTGTTTAGTCCTGTCTCTAATCACCCAAATGTTTTCTCTTTAAAATGAAATTAAAATTTCACAGAATCAAAAGCATCAGGCAGTAGCCCGACACTATAGTTAAATGTAATCACAGACATATTTTTGTTTTTACTTTAAAGGAGACTGAATTACTGCTAAAACCTTCAACTGGGGATTCAGTTTTCCTACGTAATCAGACACAAACAAGTTACCTGAAGACAGCTCTTTTCCTATAGAAAAAAAACTGATTTTAGGCAAGTGACTTGAACTGTTGAAAAAAATGAAATGCAGTATTGAGTTATCAACTTTTTAATGTGATGTCCAAACAAATGAGTACTTTTAATAAACATAAACATTCTTAAATTAGAAAAGAAAGGAAAGCATTAGATACTTTCTTTTGAGTCGGTCCTCTTCTTACCTATACTAAATCAGATAACTACTATTTGAAAATTTTCTGCTGATTAGAAAAAATAATGGTGTATTAAGTAATATTAAGACACATGGTTTTGTTTTCCATTTTTAATGATATTATGTTCTGTCCTTCAATTTATAGTTTAGGTCAAATTATTTACATGTGCTTGAAAATCAATCAGTGCAGTTTACCATATCAAAGAGTATATATAGGACTAAAACCATATGGTCATTGCAATAGGGGTAGAAAAACATTTCACAAAATCATCTTGTGATAAAAGCTCTCAGCAAACTAGAAATAGAAGTGAACTTACTCAACTTGATTAAGAGCCCCTATGAAAAATATACAGCTAACATCATACTCAAAGATGTCTTTTATTTAACACTTACTGAAGGTCCTAGCCAGTGCAATAAGACCAGCAGAGAAAATAAAAGGAATGTAAATAAGAAATGGAGAAGTAAAACTATCCTTATTTGCATATTACATGATTATACAGGTAGAAAACCCTAAGGATTCCATAAAATAGCTATTAAATATATGAATAAATTTAGGAAAATTGCAGTATACAAAGTCAAAATAAAAGCTGGCACTTCTATATATTAGTAACAAACAAGTGACAATAAAAGTTGTTTCAAACTCCGTTTAAAATAACAAAAATACTAAGGAATAAATTTAATGGAAGATATGCAAGACCTCAACACTTAAAACTATAAAATATTGCAAAGGATAAATAATGGAAAATAAAGAACTAAATAAATGAGAGCTACTATGTTCATGGGCAGAGGACTCGGTATTTTTGTGATGGCAATCTTCCCCAAACTAATCTTTAAATTCCATGCAATCTCAATCAAAATCCAAGCATGATGCTTTGAGGAAACTGATTACATGATTTAAAATTTATACTAAAAGGTAAAAGACAATTTTGAAAAACGAGGACAAAATTGAAGAAGTTATATTGCCTGATTTGAATACTTACTATATGGGTACAAATCAAGACATTGTAAAATTGGCATAAGAATAGGTATAAATGAAAATAAATTACAATAGTCCAGAAATTATCCCACTCTTTCATGGTCAATTTATCTTTAAGAACTATATCAAAGTATTTCAATGGAGGAAAATAGTCTTCAACATATGGCACTACAACTAGATACCTGTATGGGGAAAAATGTTAGCCTTGACCTTTACCTCATACCTTCCACAAAGATTAACTCAACATGAATCTCAAGCTTAAGTAAGAAAATGTAAACTATTAAACATAGAAGAGAAAATCTTTGTGACACTAGGTTAGGCAAAACTTTGTTAAATAGGACATAAGAAGCACAAACTATAAAAAGAAGAAATGAAGTTAAAATGAATTCTCATCAAGATAAAAAACTTTTCTTTTTTCAAAAGACACAATACAAAAAGGCATGCCAAGTCGAATGAAATTTTTATAGAACACTTCTCACAAAAAGCTTGAATCAAGAATATATAATGAACTTACAACTTAGTAAGGAAAAGACAATTCCATTTTTATAGGAGAGTTAAGATTTAAAGAGCACCTCACAAAAGATGTTATACAAATGGGCAATAAAAATAAGGTAAAGATATTCACCATCACTAGTTATTAAGGAAGTGTAAATTACAACCAGAGTGAATTACCTAAATGGCTAAAATTAACAAGACTGACAATAATAAGTGTTGTTATGGATATGGAGTAAGTAGAAATTCCATACACTGCTGTTAGGAATAAAAAATAGTACAGCCACTTTGGAAAACAGCCTGAAAATACTTCACAAAGTTAAACATGCATTTATCACAGAAACCAACAATTTAACTCCTGTGTATTTTACCCAAGTGAAGTAAAAACACATGTCCACACAAAGATGTGGTTGCAAATGTTCATAACAGTATTATTCAAAACAGCCAAAAAAGGATGCAACACATATATCCGTCAACTCTTCAGTGTATAAATAAACTGTGGTGTATCCCTACTATGAAATACTACTCAGCAATAAAAAGGAACAAAGTATTAGTAATTCAAAAACATAAATCTCAAAAATATGGTAAGTGAATAAATTGAAAACAAAAGACTAGGTACCGCATGATTCCAATAACATAAAATTCTAGAAAAAGAAAAACTATGACATAAAGTAGATTAAATGACTGTCTAGAACCAGAATTGGGAAATGTCATTGAGAGCAAAGAGTCATGAGAAAACTTTTTAGGATAAGGAAACTCTTGCAGATTGTTTGTAGAGTTTAAATCATTTTAATTCAATTGTACAAAATTAACAACTGTTCACTTAAAATTTATGAATTTCACTGTATGTAAATAACACTTCAATAAAAGGCATTTCTTTTAAAAAAAAAGTTACCCCTGGAGTTTCCCATAAATTCAAATGGCATAATCCACCTGAGGTCTCTTGTCTATCCTATATCCTTCCATCTTTGAAGATTTGTGCTAGTATTTTTAAAGGGCAATGTGATTTCATACTTTTGTGATTATTGGGAAAATGAAGAAGTATATTCTTATTTGTTTGCCTTTCTATGTACCTCTTTAAAATGACTTTTTCCCAGTGTCACTCACCTTGATTCTCACTTTAATCAACCTGATATGAAACCACTGGTATTGTTTACAGAAAATCAAGTATTATACAGATGAATCATCTACTCACTATGAATTTTAATATATTAACCAAGGTGGCGCTGTTTCAGTTTGGTTATGCAAATACAAATTCACTGCTTCTTTTTGGCTTCCATTCACTCTCTCATGGGGTGTCTCTTATCTTCAACACTGTATTTTCTAAGCTAATACTAAATTACTAAAGAGAAAACAGCATTTCAAGGTCTTTAGAACAAAGCAGAGTCAGTCTATTGAAGGTAATCATCTTAAATGAATGACTGTGATATAACAGATATTATCCAGATAATTATTGAGCCCTGGGTGTCTCAGTGGGTTGAGTGCTGGCCTATGGTCCGAGAAGTTGCTGGTTCGATTCCCTGTCAGGGCATATGCCTAGGTTGCAGGCCAGGTCCCCAGTAGGGAATACACTAGAGGCAACCACACATTGATGTTTCTCTCCCTCTCTTTCAAAATAAATAAATAAAATCTAAAAGCAAGTAAATAAATACTGAATTATTTGCTTATTTTATATTTTGCTTCCTGTTTATTATATTTAAGTGTTTGAGCATATTTATTATTTTTTAAAGAAAAATCCTCCTGGCTATTCTATGCTGAACAAATTAACTAGCACATACTGAATTAGGTATTTGCATCTTAAATATCTAAATATATACATAGGATTAATTATGAAAAGACATGATATATGCTTTCAAATATGGGAAAGGCTCTTACTTACTACCACTAGAGATAGTCTTTGTTTTGAAATTTTAAATGCACAGCTTAATGAATTTGGTAATTTTATACAATTAAGTTGATTGTATCTCCACAATCAAGATAGGGGAGTTCCCTCCTCCAAAAATTTTTCTCTTGCCTCAGTGCTTTTAATAACATTTTCCTAATTCTGACTATAGCAGCAGTCACTTACTTGGTCTTGTTTAGCTGTTTCAGGGGGTTATTTTTACTAATGGATATGAGTTAAAGAGATACCAGTATTTTATTAAAAACTTTCTAACAATTAAATGTGAGCTTTCATAAATTACAGAGGTCTAAAGACTTGCAAATTAAAACCAATGCCTCAAAGTCTCTTCCTATTCCAGAATTCTAAGATTCTTTCTCCTGCATGCTTTGGAATGGCATATTTTAATTAAATTTCTAGAAAAATCTTAAGTTAACTCTGAGTAATTCTTTATACTTGTTTCAACACTTAGTGAAAAGTCTTTATAGAATGTCTTACCACAGTGTTCTGTCTTATTTTCCTGGTGTACATTGTGCTAGATTTGTTTTCTTTAATGACGGAGAATGTTGTGGTGACCTGGAAGTCACCATCATTTCTCAACATGAATATCACTGACAAAATTATCAGTGTAGATTGTGAGGGAGTTTAGGTCCTATAATTTGCTTAATTTTTTACTGTAGCTAATTTTTACATTATTAATTGTATTTTTATTTATTTTTAAATGTTGTTCAAGAACAGTTTTCTGTCTTTTACTCCCATCCCAGCCCACCCCCCCTGCAGTGCTCCCCACCTCCCTCCTGTTTCCACTCCCCTTGTTTTTGCCCATGTGTCCTTTATACTTGTTCCTGCAAACCCTTCCTTCCTCTTTTCCCCTGAAATTCCCTCCCCTCTCGTCTCTGGTCACTGTCAGCCTGTTCTCTATTTCAGTGTCTTTGATTATTTTTTTCCATTACCACTTATCTCCCCTATAACCTCTTCCACCTGCATAAATCCCCCTCTCCTCTACTGTCACTACTCTGTTGTCCCAGTCCATGGGTTCTTTCTTTCTTTTTTTTTTTTTCTTTTTTGCCAATCCTCCCATCCCCAAACACCCTCCCCTACCAGAGCTGTTTATCTGCTCTCTATCTACAAATCTGTCTCTGTTTTCATTTAAAAAAGCAACTCCCTATTCTCAGTTTTCTTTGTTTTCATCTTTTTCTTCTTCCCCCAGGGGACTCCTCTTTCTGCTGTCAATCCATAATTCCATAATTGCCAATCTAAATCTGAAATGACAAACAAAAAAAAAAAGCCAGTTTTCTTTGCTATTTGTCTCCAGATTTTTCACACCTTTTCTTCCTCCTATTCAACTCTATCCTTCCTATCTCCAGTCTTACCTTTATTACATGTCTGCATGGATTATTTTCACTGGCTCTTCTCTTCCCCCAAAACACATGTTCCTACCCGCAGGTCTTTGCTTAGCCTGACATTGTTGCTAAATCACTTTTTCTCTATCCAAACGTAAGGGATCCTTCAAGTACTTCTTTTGCAAAACCTTCTCTGGAAGCTCCTGGCCATACCAACCTTTGCTCTTTTTCAATTTCTAGTGAATGGAGAATGCTTAATTCTCAATAACCCCTTCTTGTTTACTCATTAGCTCTATCCCTGTGCTGGATTGTGAAGTCCCCAAAGTCAGAGAACAGAAAAGAAACCCACTTAATAAAAAGAAAAACATAAAAATAAAATTCTGAATTATCCATACTATACTTTATAAAGCCAATCCTAACAACTAAGGTCATGTAGGAAACTTTTAAAAATTAAAAATTTACTATACTTATATGCAAATAAAATAGAGACCAAAATCCCTTATCTGAAAAACTAAAATACAAAAAACTCTTCACCTGAAAATCTTCATATGTTTATAATCTTCACCTATACCACTTAAAATGAATGCTTAGACATAAAAATTACAACTAAAATAATAGAACAACCATCACTCAGAACCATCAAAAATCAAGTTGAATGGAAGTCTGACAACTACAAATCAAGGAAATCAATCCATCTACATTGGTAAGAGGGGCAGAGATGCAGAATGGGCTGGTCCTATTCTACATGTGGTGGCTAAAAATTCAAGAGATGTATCTCAGCGGGGAAGAGTCCCAGTCTCGGACCAGGGTTCCATTGCCAGGAAGGTAAGTCCCCATCAATTCTGGCTACGAAGACCAGTGGGGAATGTGTTGGTGGAAAAAAATGCTGGAGTCCCAAGCAATTCCTCTTAAAGAAACCACACACAGTCTTACTCAGACTCACTCCCTCAGAGCTCCAGCACCAGAATAGCAATTGAAAGGCACCAGTGGCATACAGGGAGGAACCTAAGTGTCTGGAATCAGGCAAGAGCTGGGAGATAGCTTTCTCCCAGACAGATAGGCAGACGGAGGCCATTGCCCCTTTTTGCAGCACTTTCCCACAGAGCCACAAAGCTGGCAGCCCAGTAACATATCTGATATTCTCTCAACTTAGCTAACATTGTTTGTCCCACCCTGAAGATCCCAAGAGACTGTCCCACCCAATTTACGAGCCACCAAGCTCCTTTTCCGTATGAATGGCTGATCTTGGCTCATGCTTCACAACTTCCCAAATCCTCTCAGACAAGTATCAGCTAGCCTCAGTGAGCCTTCTGCCCCTATACCTCTTGCTAAGTAGCCCTGGGTCTGGCAGTAGCAGCAGCCAACCTAGATTCACAGCTTGGCTTCACTTGGGAATCTGAAAGCCAATCACAAGTAGCAGCCATCTCAGATTGCTTTATAGCTCATGTGGATGGCCCCAGCAGAACACATGTGGGGCTGACCTTGGCCTGTACCACCCAGGAAACCTTAGGGCTATGCACCAAGTAGATTTCCACAGACTACATCAGGGCACTGCCATCCTGCTCCTGTACAGCTGATCCTCCATGGAGGGCAGAGGTTGGTGGTAAGTGGTCACAGCCAGTCCTTGCAGCTGATTGGCCTTGGTTAATCCTTCCCATTGACCTACTAACTGCAATCAAGGCTCAACTACAAGAGAAAGTTGTACTCAGCCCACAAAAATGACACAACTCAAGTACACAGCTTGGGTGAGAGGGGACACTGTGGCACTGGACCCTACAGGATACCTACTACATTAAAATTGAAAATGAAATGAAAACTGGAATAGCAATAATTATATGAGACAAAATAGACTTTAAAACAAAAAAAATTACAAAAAGACGAGGAAGGACATTATACAATTATAAAGCAGCCAATCCAAGAAGATATAACAATTTGAAATATCTACACACCCAACAAAGGAACACCTATGTATACAAAGCAATTATTAATGGATATAAAATAAGAAATCTACAGTAACACAATAACAGTAGAGGATTTAATACTTCACTCACGTCATTCTACAAACTGCAGAATACACGTTTTTTTCAAGTGCCATGAACATTCTCCATAGGCCACATATTAAGCTACATGAAAGACTCAATAAATTTAAAAAGGTTGAAATTATTCCAAGCATCTTTTCTGACCACAACAACATGAAACTAGAAATCAATTGGAAGAAAATAAGAAAAAACACAAATATATGGAGACTAAGCAACATGCAACTAAACAGCCAATGGATCAAAAAGGAACTCAAACAAGAAATCAAAAACTATCGTGGACTAATTAAAAATGAAAACAAAACTTTTCAAAACTTTTGGGATACAACAAAAGCAACTCTAAGAGAGAAGTTCATTGCTATGCAGGCCCACCCTAAGAACAAGAAAAATCCAAAATGAACAATCTAATGCTACATGTAAAGAAACTAGAAGAAGAACAAACAAAACCCAAAGTCAAATGAAGGAAGAAAATAAGTTCAGAAAGTTAATAAATGGAATAGATATTTAAAAAGCAATAGATAAGATCAATAAGAGTTGGTTCTCAGAAAAGACAAATAAATAAACCTTTAGTCAAACTCATCAAGGAAAAAAGAGGCCAAATGAACAAAATCATAAATGAAAATGAAGTTACAACTGACACCACAAAAATACAAAAAACCCACCCAACATTAAATAATAATATAAAAATTATATGCCAAGAAATTTGATAATATAAAAGAAATGAATATATTTTTAGAAGTATATAACCTTCTAAGACTGAGCCAGGAAAAATACATAATCTAAACAGACCAATATCTAGAAAAAAACTGAAGTAGTAATCAAAAAACTCCCAACAAATGAAAGTCTAGATCCAGATGGCTTCACAGGTGAATTTTACCAAATTTTCAAAGAATTCTTAAACTACCTCAAAAATTAAAAGTGAAGAAGTTTTTTCAAATATTTTTGTGAAACCAGCATTACTCTGATGCCAAAACTAAATAAAAAGATATTACAAAAAAGAAAATTACAGGCTGAGATCCTTGATGAACATGGATGCAAAAGTTCTTAACAAATTTTTAGCAAACCAGATTGTACAATACATTTAAAAGAATTACACATTGACCAAGTGGGGTTCATCCAGGGATACAAGAATGGTCTGACATCCATAAATCAATGAATGTGATAATGAAATAAAATAATAAATGATAAAAACCACATGATTATGTCAGTAGATGCCAAAAATCATTTGAAAAAATACAACATTGCTTTATAATAAAAACTCTTACAAACTAGGTATATAAGGAGAATATATCAACATAATAAAAGCCATATATGGCAAACCCATAGCAATATCATACTCAATGGTGAAATGCTGAAAGCCTTTCCTGTTAAGGTCAGACCTAAGACAAGGATGGCCTTTATCAGCACTTTGATTCAACATAGTACTTGAGGTCATAGTCACAGAAATCAGACAAGAGAAAGAAATGAAAGGTATCCAAATTGGAAGAAATAAATAAAACTCTTATATTTGCAGATGACATAATACTGTATATAGAAAAGCCTAAAGATTTCAACATAAAACCATTAGAAATAATAATATTTCTAATGGTTTTATGGTTCTAAGGCTGCAGGATACAGAATCAGTATACAGAAATCTGTTGCATTTCGATAGACCAATAACAAGTGATATGACGAAATTAAGAAAACAGTCCCAAGTATAATTGCTTTAAAAAGCATAAAACACCTAGGAATATATTTAAACAAGGCAGTTAAAGGTCTGTACTCTGAAAATTATAAGACTTTATAAAAGAAATAGAAAAGATACAAACAAATGAAGGAATATGCTTTGCTCATAGATTGGAAGAATTAATATTGTTAAAATGTCCTTTTTACCTCAAGTAATATACAGATTCAATGGAATCCCAATAAAATACCAAAGAATTAGATATACTAATTCTTCTCAGAATTAAAACAGCTAATCCTAAAATTTACATAAAAATCACAAAAAATGTCAAATAGCCAAAGAAATCTTGATAAAGAACAAAGTGGGAGGTATCATGCAACCTGATATCAAACTATGGTATGAAGCTACAATAATCAAAACAGCATGGTACTGGCATGAGAACATATAAATCAATGAAGTAAAATAGAAAGCCTAAAAATAAATCCTTCTTTATATGTCAATTAATCTACAACAAAGGAGGCAAGGATGTACAACAAGGTAAATATAGTCTCCTCAATAAGTGATGTTGGAAATACTGAGCAGACACATGCAAAAAATAAAATCAAAATGGATTAAAGACTTAAATGTTAGCCTGAAACCATAAGACTCCTAGAAGAAAACAGAGGCAATAAACTCTGACATCTCTCCTAAAACTATCTTTTTGGATATATGGCCTTGCACATGGAAACTAAAGAAAAAAATAAACAAATGGGAAGTTTTTGCATAGTGAAGAAAACTATCAACAAAACAAAAATACAACTTATTGAAAGGGAAACTATATTTGCCAATAAAACATCCTATAAAGGCTTAACATCCAAAATATATAAAGAACTCACACAATTTAACATCAAAAAATGATCCAATTAAAAAATGGGCAGAGGACCTGAACATACTTTTCTCCAAAGAGGACATACAGATGACCAACAAACATACAAAAAGATGCTCAGCATCACTAATCATCAGGAAAATGCAAATTAAAACCATAATGAGATATCATCTGTCAGAATGGCTATCATCAATAAATCAATGAGTAGTAAATGTTGGCTAGGGTGCAGAGAAAATGGAACTCTTGTGCACTGTTGGTAGGATTATAAATTAGTGCAGCCACTATGAAAAACAGTATGGAAATTCTTCAAAAACTTAAAAATAAAGCTGCCATATGATCCAGCAATTATACTTCTGGGTATTTAACTGAAGAAAACAGAAACACTAATTGAAAAAGATATATAAATATATATATTTATATGTTCATTGCAGCAATAGTAGTAATTGCCAAGATATGGAAGCAACCTAAATGTCTATCAATAAATAAATGGGTAAAGAAAATGTGGCATGTATATATACACAATAGAATATTATTTGGTAATGAAAAAGAATGAAACCTTGCCATTCATTACAATATGGATGGGCCTAGAGGGTATTATGCTAAGTGGAATAAGCCCAACATAGACAAATACTATATAATCCCACTTATATGTGCAATCTTAAAAACACAAAATAGATGAACAATACAAAACAGAAACTGACCTAAAATATAAAGAAGAATCTGATGGCTGCCAACGTGGAGGGGGTAAGGAATGGGAGTTGAAGAAAAAGAATTAGAGAGTTTATTGACTATGGAAAAGATAAAAGTCTGATCCTTCCTTTTAGACTAAGAGCAGAAAGCAGATGAAACATTCTAATATAATTAGTATGAGGTATATATTGATGTGAGTTAATTTGTTTAAAGGCAGAAGAAAAAACAGAGAAACCATGAATGGGATGGCCAGTGGGCTTGCAGAATGAGAATGCTTCTAAGAAAATGCCAAAAGAACTACTTAAGTCCCGGGGCTGTGTTTTACTTATTTTCATTTTTAATGTGTTAAGTACTTAAATATGTTATTGATTATGCTATTACAGTTGTCCCATTTTTTGCTCTTTTTTATTCCCCTCTGCCCTGCACCCCCCTCCCTCTACCATTCCCCCCACCTTAGTTCATATCCATGGGTCATGTATATAAGTTCTTTGACTTCTCCATTTTCCATACTATTCTTAACCTACCTTTTAGACATGCTTGTGTACTATGTGTTCAGCTTGGTGTTTGGCCCGCAGGAAATTCCAATAAATGCTTATAGATAAATGACTACTAAATAAAGCTAAGAATGATAAATATTTATAATAGGCATATATTTCCAAAGGTTATTGTTTAAAGTTGAAAAACAACATTGCATCAAGTTTAGGATACTCACAGAATGGGTCATTATAGTTTTTTGTAGAACTAAAAGCTCTTTAATTACCATATTCCAAGAGCACCAAGTTTTGAATGAGCCAACTCAAATTTAAATTCCAGCTTGATCAATGGTCAGCTGTGTGGCCTAGTACAAATTACATAAAGGACCCAGTTTCCTTAACTATAAATATGGGGATAATAAAATTTCCTCTGAATACAGTAAGTCCTCAATGTTGTTGGTAGGTTCTGTGACTTTAAAGAAAATGAGAATTTCCCCAATCTGGCAAAGGCAATAGATTTCCAGGAAATCCAGGAAGCTCAGAGAGTCCCAAAGAAGTTGGTCCCAAGAAGGAACACATCAAGGCACATCATAATTATATTAGCCAAGATTAAAATGAAGGAGAGAATTCTAGAAGCAGCAAGAGATAAGAGGACAGTCACCTACAAAGGAGTGCCCATCAGACTGTCAGTGGATTTCTCAAAGGAGACCTTACAGGCAAGAAGGGGCTGGAAGGAAGTATTCCAAGTCATGAAATCCAAAGACCTACATCCAAGATTACTCTATCCAGCAAAGTTTTCATTTAGAATGGAAGGGCAGATAAAGTACTTCTCAGATAGGATCAAATTCAAGGAGTTCATCATCACCAAGCCCTTATTATATGAAATGTTAAAGGGGCTTATCTAAGAAAAAGAAGATAAAAAAGGTGAACAGTGAAAGGACAGCAAACTCACAGTTATTAAGAACCACACCTAAAACAAAAGCAAACTAAGAGGACAGCTGGATCAGGAGGAGAACCATAGAAATGGAGATCACATGGAAGGTTAGCAACAGGAGAGTGGGAGAAGGAGAAGGGGAGAGAAGGTACAGAAAATAAGTAGCATAGACAGTAGGTAGAAAATAGGGGGCAGGGCAAGAATAGTATGGGAAATGTAGAATCCATCCAAAGAACTTGTGACACATGGACATGAACTAAAGGGGGGGTGGGGGAGTGGTGTGCAGGGTGGAGGGAAATGAAGGGGGGAAATAGAACAACTGTAATGGCATAATCAATAAAATATATTTTAAAAAAACAACAAATGATATGTAATAAAACAAGTTTACCACAGGCTAAATATATAAATAAGAGTGAAGTTCCTATGCTATCCTATCAATGCTAAAATGAAATGATATTATTTGAGGATTTGCTGTACTTGTTTTGGAATTAAATGAGATAATATATATGGAAGGGATAACATAGAATCCAATGCATGGTAATCCTACCTGCTCTGGGCTTTCTCCTTTCCTTCCTTCCACCCTTAATATCCATCTTTCCAAAGGAGCAGCCTCTGAATGTACTTTTGGTATAGTCTGAACCTGGGTCAGAAAAAATAAAAACAAAAAAAATTCTCTTTCTTGCTCTTCTGTGTGCAGGTCCACAAAAACACTTGGGGCAGAGCAGGAGTGAGATGACAGCTATGATGACTGAGAACCTGTTCTGCACCCTCCCAGAGAGACCGCTGTGCTACTTGCCTATTAATCATTCATCCCCCCAATATTTGCTGAGCAGTATTACCTGGTACTTCACTAGGTTCTGAAATTATTGTGATAATAGATTCATTCTGCCCTCAAAAAGGCAAAGGATAACATGGTAGGGGACACAAAAGTTAAAAAAAAATTGTAAATAATCTCTCAAGGTATGTCACATTAGAAGTAGTATGACAGAACTAAGTATTATCATAAAGGAAAAGTAGGATAATTTTCCTGGTGGAAGCTGAGGAGGAAACTAGAGACAGAGGTGGATAGAGAAAACTTGGCCAAAGAGGGGATATTTTCATTTTTATCCTGAAAGATCAGTAATTCACAGGGAATACTTAGCTGTTCTCTGGCATGTACAAAGGATGAATGTGAGCCAGCAGAGTCTGCAGGGAGATTTGAAGTTCTTACTGACAGGAAGGACAGAAGAAACATGGTGGAAGATGAGCCTGCATCTGTGAGCAGGAATCGAATCATAAAGGAATTCTATATAGTAGTCAGTAGTTTAAACATCATACTGTCAGCAGTGATGAGTCACTAATGAAGAGCCATTTGAAAGATGCAACTAGACTTCAGGTCACAGAGACAAAGCAGTTACCTACAGCTGGTGTCTCGAAAGCAGAAGGATGACAGAAGTCTAGTTAAAATGTAGCTGGAGACATAATTTGTCCCACACTAAGTGTCATCTAAATCAAATGACAAGCTTCAAAATCTCTTAGGACTTTCTCATCTTTTGCTGTGGTTAAACTATAAAGTATGAAGCTGATGCATCAGAATTTCAATAAATGTTTTACTCTTTGTTGGACCAAGTTTTTCCAATATGCTCCTTCCCATTCTCTTTACATTGACGGAGTTTTGCTCTCTCCTAGCTATCCCACTGGCTGGATGGGCCACAGGATGTCTTAGAGCAGTAATACATTAGATTAACAAAGCAATTATTTAATCGACTCTAATTGCATTGGCATTCTTATTAGCTAATAAAGGAAAGGGGGTTAGTAATTGTTTACATTTGTAAAGCCAATATTATGATTTAAATTATAGCCTTTGGATAAATTTGAAAAATTAAGACTGATAATCCTTAAAACAATATTTACAGAGGGCTCTGTGCTTATAAAGAATAAAGTGAATGGAAACAAGAGCACATTAAATCAGAAGGCCTTTTAAATATTCATTTTGTAATCAGCTTCATTGGTTTCCAGGCCACTATCTAACTTCATAACTCTTCTTGGGGAGAAGTAACAAATCTCTTGCTTTAATTTTCCTGTGAAATATAAACTATTGCTTCACATTCTTTTTTTCTGATTCTGGAGTATAGGGGTTCTAGATATAATGCTTACAGTGCAAATATTCTTTCTCAACAGAAACACGTTGGGAGATACTACTAAAATTGGTGTTTCAAAAACGTAGATATTTTGGGTAGGTAGCTCTGATTTAAAATGTGCTCTAACCACCCCCAATGAAACTCTTTGAATCACCCACAACATTAACTGTAAAAACACTCAAATTGATTTTAAAAAACCTCACAGCCTCAAGGTCAATCAGCAAACCTGTTGTGGATGGTTTTCTGTGAATCACAGAATGATGCAAGTGATCCAGACAGACCTCTCCTACCTGGAAGGTGAATTATCCAATGAACCAAATGGTGCTTGTGAATATGTGCTCCAGCTGAAGGGAAAGTGAAAATTACCCTAAAAAATGCCACAGAAACATGCTTAATATGGGAACCAGACAAAAATATTAAAACACCATGGTTTTCTCAGTTCCTACTGTAAGGCACAGCCTCTGTGAACAAACTGCAGAAAGCCTTAGGTTACAACCTGTAAGGCAAAACAGAGAAAAAAATGAGATACAATATGAGGCTAAATGAAAGTGAATATAACTTGGGGGAAAATAGAGTTAAAATGACACTACAGAAAAATCAAAGTAACATATAAAACTTAATTCCAAGTAAGAGGAAATGGGTTTAAAGTATCCAGGCAGGAAAAAAGAAAACACCTAAAAAGGCACAAAAATTAGGCTGGCCTTCAACTTCTGTGAAGCCTTAAATGACAGCACATCTACAATATTTTTTGGCACTATCTTTTTTATATTTTGACTTATAGAAGCAGCAAAAAAAGTACATAGATTTCCCATAACCTTTCACCCAGATTCCCCTTATGTTTACCATCTTATATAACCAAAAATAAAATGGAGAAATTAACACTGGGACACTACTAACTAAAGTAGGGAACTTTTTTAGATTTCGCCATTTTTTCTGCTAGTGTCCTTTTGTTATTTACATTTAGTTGTCCTGTCTCCTTATCTCCTGTCTGTGGTAGTTCCTGAATCTTTGTCCTTCATGACCTTGACATTTTTGAAGGGTGTGGTCAGTTATTTTATAGGCTGTGCCTCCTGTTGGGGTGGTCTGATGATTGTTCAAGATTAGATTAAGACTGTGAATGAGGGAGAAGGGAACCTAGAGGCCAGTGCCCTGCTCAGTGTGTTGGGTCAGGGATTAAACAAAGTGAGTATGTCATCAGTGCTGATGCTTGGTCACTTGGCTAAACTAGTGCTTGTTAGGATTCTCTACTGTTTTTACTATTTTTCCTTTATAATTACTAAATATTTTGGAGGATTGCTTTGATCTTGTGCAAATGCCCTATTTTTACATTAACTTTCACCACTAATTTTAACACCCATGGTGTGGAAATTATTACTGTGGTGCTTTAAGGATTTGTTTACCTCATTCCTTCATGTTTACTAATTGGAGCTGTTATTGAATGAAAAATTGTCACTTCTTCCCCATTTACCAGTAATTTATTTATTTGCATTTATATAAAGTAATGTCATTGTTATATATCTTGTTGCTCATGCTGTTCTAACTTTGGTAACTGGCAACTTTTCCAGGCTGGCTCTCATGCCCTTTTTTTTCTTCACCCCAACTTTATTTTCACCACCTTATTTTCTGATGCTCCAGACTATTATTGTGTTTTCCCTGCCCCAGCCCTAGAATCAGCAGTTTCTGCACAATCCTGCTTTTTCTATTTGGAGTGGAATTAGAAGCCAAGTTTTGGTGCTGGCTGTACTTATTGCAGCCGGGGTACTTTGCAGCCCCTTTCAGTAGACAGACCCAGGAAATACATGCATGGATACTAGCTCATGCACAAGTATATTTCGGTATCATTTATGTGTGTGTGTTTTTTTAAGTTCATACTGATATCTCCAATTTTAATCCAAGACAACATAGCTCATTCTAGACTTTCTCCCTTATTTGTAACTTCTTTGTCTTGACAGTGAAAATACTGACTCCATTTTCTAAATTTATTTGTTAAGTCAACTTTAGTATATAAACATAAATAAAATGTCTTTAAAAGCATCTAAAATACCTTTAAAATCTAAAAAATAAAATAAAATCCTGAAAAAGTAGTTTTAGATGTCCTAACCCATTTCTGCATGAGGAACACATTACCAACTATAGAATAGTAATAGTGAACAATTGTTTTTTTGTCTTTAACCTTAAAGCATTCAGTGAAAACATAGCTTTCCAGAGTTTCTTAGCTCAGCTTCTTTCTCCCCTGTTGCCTTCAGGGCAACTATGTGATTCACTGAAAGTATAGTTATGGTCTGTCATGACTGTATATGACAAAGGTCTGCAGACCTTTGTCATGGTCTGCATTCCAAATCACCCCGCCATGCTGATTTTGTTGTTGCCTTCATACAATAAAATCCCATTTCTGGGATGTACAGTTCTACGTGTTTGGACAAATGCATAGTGTCACATGTCCACTGATATAGTTCCCTACAGAATAATTTCATCATCCCCCCAAAACAAGAGTTACCCCTTTATCAATAATCTCTCCTCCCATTCCAACCACTGGCAGCCACTAGTTTTTTAAACAGGGACACGTAAAATGGAATCACACAACATATAGTAACTTGATTCTGTCTTGTTTTCCTTAGGAAAATGCATTTAAAATTTACACAAGTTGTTGTGTGAACCAGCAGTTTGGGCCTTCTTATGGATGCATGCTCTTCCATAGTAGGAAATGGTTTAAGGACATCTGTGTGGTTTACAGTTTGGGGCTATTGTGACTAAAGCTGCCATAAACTTTTATTTACAGGGTTTTGTGTGAACATAAATTTCCATTTCTCTTAGGTAGATATGTAGGAGTGGGATGGCTGGGTTATACGGTAGGTGTATATTTAACTTTTTAATGAACTGCCAAAGCACTTCCCAAAGTGGCTGTACGATTTTGCGTTCCTACCCATCTATTGCATATTAAGGAGAAAACTTGTAACCTAAGAATTATATGCCCTCCTAGATGTTTATGTGTGATGGCAGCAGAATTCTCAGTTATTCAAAAATTTATAGATTATAGCACCAATGCCCTTCTTGAAAAAAATTACTTAAAGTCACACTCTAGCCAACTGAGAAATAGTAATTAAGAATTTGAAAAAGAGCCCTTTCCTAATAAATAAAATCTTAAGGAAAATAAATGAAGGAAAGATACTTCCTTATCATAAAAAATTATATCTGAGAAGACAGACATCATATAATATTAATTATAAAACCAGAACTCATACTAAAATCAAGGGGGAGATGGAATTCCTGATCATCTTATTCCACACTATTTTAGAATTTCTAGCTAGTGCAGTAAGACATAAATCAGAAATAATGGACTAGTTGTTGGAGAGTAAAATGGAAAATGGTCAGTAATTGCAGAATGTCCCTTAGAAAACTCAAAAATGCCATATAAAATCCTCTAAAACAAAAATCAATATGGCTATGAAACACACAAAAAAAGTATCAATATCCTAATAAGAGAAAAAAAGAAATAGAAAAATTCTCTGAATAATATAGCAACATACACATCACAAAATTCCTAGGAGTAACCCTATCCAAAATATGCAGGACCCATGTATAGAAAACTATAATAATTATTGAAGTATAAAGGACCTGACTATTGGCCCTGGCTGGTGTGGCTCAGTGGATTGAGTGCCAGCTGCAAACCAAAAGGTCGCTGGTTCTATTCCCAGTCAGGGCACATGCCTGAGTTGCAGGCCAGGTCCCCAGGAGGGGGTGTGCAAGAGGCTACCGCACATTGATGTTTCTCTCCCTCTCTTTCTCCCTCCCTTCCCCTTTCTCTAAAATAAGTAAATAAAATCTTAAAAAAATAGCACTCGATATTGACTTTTACAATACTGCCATTTATTCACTTATTCAGTTTGATTACTTCTCCAAAATTTGTTTTTGCCACAAATGTAAGTTACATAAGGAGCAATAATTGGCATATTTACTGTGTTATCCTGCGTGCTTAATATATTATTAAAACTATTTATTTTGATAATGGCAAAATTTTGTTCAATCTGTTCTATGAACTGTGTACAGTTTCTAAGACTCATTCATTAAGTAGTTTAATAGTTTTTGAAAGGAATCTAGACAAGTTAATTACTATTACCTCACATATAAAAATAACCACCCATTTAACCCCATCATGGCTCACAGTTTTAAGCATAGGTACCCAGCATCCTGCTTTCCTATCTTTCTTCACTTTCCCTCTCTAATATTAATGGATCCCACAACACAATACAAGAATATTAAAGCTGAGGGGAGTTTTGGGGATTTTAGAAATGGCTCTTCTTTATAAAGAGTTTGATTATACTTCATCAATTCAATTTTCAGATCCCAGAGGCAATTCCAGGTTAGTAGTAAATGAATTGGAATGAAATTCTAGTTATTAAAAATAGAAAAACCCAGAAAAGAAACCCACAGAATCTAGGAGCAGGTTAATGTGAAATACTTCACAGTTTGCAATCTGAGCCTTTTATCTGAAATCTTTTCTGCTTTCTATGTGAGACAGAACTTAAGGTTAATGACACAGAGTATTTCATTTCTTGATAGTTCAGTTTCATTTCATAATTAGTTTGACATTTTTCCTTATCTTATTTGATCACTAATATTTTCTTACATTTTAAAAATAATGGGATGATGCAATAACATTGGCTAAAGGTGGCTGACTGGCTGAACCGCAGCTGAAGATAAAACATTTTCTTGATTATTCTTCTCATTTTCCAATGTTTTATTATCTATGGGTGTGTATTTGTGTTTCTATGTATTTGCTGGTGGGGGGGGCACTACTGTGTAGTGACTTTCCTGTTGTGCTTTTAAATAGGATTTCCTATGAACACTAATAATGTCATAGTTATTTACTGGGAGAACTAATCTGGATTCTTTGGAGATGTGTGGAAGTCTTGTGAAAATGAAATTACAGATGCAGCATATCTCAGCAGTAATGAATCTGTTTTGTATATACAGGGTTAGGTTAAAAAAAGCAATTTTTCAAACTCAGTGCTTTTTTGATGGTCAAGTGTTTATGCATTGAGTCATTAATGTACAGTATGCCTTGGGAAGAGTTCATTTTCTAGCTAATGTTAAAGAAGAATTGGCCTGTGACAGGCTTTTCATATTTTTAAATGATAATTCTGATTTGTTAGGTAAGATCCTCTTGAGTACATGCTACCACCTATAAATGAAAGGGCTGGCAAAGACTCTTTGTTGTAACTAAATTTACAAAAAATTACACATATTAAACATCAATACATATTATTGGTTCTACTGTATATTGCTGAATCAATCATAGATTTTAACAGTAAGAAAATTTAATGACTTTGATGGGGAACTCAGAATTGTAATACAGTAGCAGGGACTCTTCACAAAACTTTGTACCTCGATGAGGATAACCTGTGAAAGGTAACTGCCTATAACTGAGTTAGACTTGCTACATTTTTGCCAAATACATAGGTTTTTGTAAATAAGGATAGCTGGGCAAGATAGAAGTAACTACAATGATTTTGTTTACTAAATATATTTGTTGACAATATATACTATATATTGTCAACTGTTTATTTTTAATTCTTCTCAGCTATTCCCATAAAAAGTAACATTCAATCTTTACATTGTACAGTTAAATACAGAAGGAAGTTATTTAACTTGGTCAATAAAGGACTCCTTTTGGAAATTAAATTTAATGGCAGTCAACTGGTACATTTGAAATTAAGCTTTATATTAGGGAGAAGAACTCAGAGGAGAGGAATAAAAGTCAATGCTATAAGACTGTGAAATTAAGGAAGAAGGCTCTTCAAAGTAGAGATGCCCTCTCTCAAAATATTAGCAGTCATGCTGGGTAGTCACCTGACAGTCATAGAAAGAGGTAACACAGTGCTTGATTTACTCTGGCTGCAAAAAGCGCTGGGAATGTCAGTCAGAATTTTCTGTATACTGCAATAGCTAAGGTGCACCCACTGCAAAAATGAAGCATTATTAAACACAATCACACCTTAAACTGAGATGACAGATGTTAAAATGACTATGAACAGTACAGTTGAAGTGGGAAAGGGTCACACACAGTTGTCTGGGAAGTGAGACAAGGATGTGTGGAGAAATAATCAATTCTCTGGAGAATGATAGGGTTTTAGGGTATGAGAGATAATGGGTGAGATCATTGGAAAGACGGAGCAAAGGGCCAGTTTCTAATTAAGTTGACAGCATCTACAGGGTTTTCTCAGGGAAAATACCAGTGGTCTGAGTTGGTCTCCATTTAGTGCATGAGCTCTGTAGTGAGAGGGCTAGAAACATGGCACAGCTTTGGGGAACGAGGCTTTTTCCCCCACTACCTATCAAGACAAATATCATTCAGATGATGTGTCCATGCACCAAATGGTAATGAAATAGGAAGAGGGCATCCAGGGTTAGAGCTGTGGGGGTTAGTCAGTGTATACATTCTGCTTAGCAAAGAAGGTGTTTAAATTTTTTGGGGGGGAAGCTGTAAGTATTGAAGGGTATTCATGCTGTGTTCCTGTTATGAAACCCATCAGACTAAAAGATATATCAAAAGAAATAAATTGATAGGGTTGGTGATTGGATGTAGTTAGAAGGAAGATGGGTAAATGAACAAAGGACAGAGGATTTTTTATTATTTAAAAGGATTATCATTTTTAGGTATTGTTTGACCTCTCAAAGTAGGAAGAGGCTGAGTGTGTGTGTGTGTGTCGGCAATACTTACATATGAAATAGTATCATGAACATTTTTAGCTAGTACTCAAACAAGTTCCATATTATGTACAAATGGGGGGAATGCAATTAATAATTGACAAGTTATGAATTTTTTATACTTTAAGCCATGAGGCTGCCACATCAACAAATGTAATCCCTTGGCGAATATGTCTTATGTTTATACCTGTGAAATGTATACATTTAACACAGAACCCAAACAGAACAAGTAAGCATTTTATATGTATACTTTGATTTGCAGACTCCATTCTGGGACATGTTTATTAAATTAGAAACAAGGAAGGAGTGCAAGCAAAGTGAGCTTAGACTTGGTGTTACTTTTATGCATTTTGCCAAACTTGAACTCAACTTGGTAGAAATGTTTTTTGATGTATAGAAAACTACTCTCAAAAGTTAAAATGATAAATTATTTAAACTTGAAATTCATTGACGGGAGCCCCACATTGTAATGGTTAGTTCATGTTAAACATCGTAAGCTGAAGTAGCGAGAAAAGATCACACCAAGAATCTTGGAAGGAGTGGCCAACTCTAGGCACATGATGCACTGCACATTTGACGTAGCTGTTGATGAGAGCACCAGAGCTTGCCAAAGAGCCGTAAGATAAAATACTTTCTTGAAATAAATTTGAGGTCCATTCAAATGAAAGTTCTATGAGGGTAAAGATCTTGTTTAGCATGCCTCCCTACCTCCTTGATGCCAGCATGAAGTTGGGGAAAGCAGCACTTCCTACTGGTCTCCCAGGGGTGAAGAAAGGAAGGGACGGGACTGCCCTTTCATTACCCAGCAGCTGAGGCAATGTCAGTTATGTTGAAAGGTGATGGCATTTCAACTCAAATGGGTCTGAAACATACTCAGATCAGATACAATTATGGCCTGGCACATGGAGTGCAGAGAGACTTTTTTCTCCATCAGTTAATTTTGTGACATATGCAGAGTGGATACAAAGTGTTATCAAACTGTCAGCTCCATGAGAGCAGCTCACATTTCACTTATTGTTACATAAGACGTAGAAACGGAGAGAGACACAGAGATGCATAGTTTGCAGTAGATGTGCTATGCTGGTTAAGAGCATTTAACTATGGAGCCAACCGCTTGGGTGAGGATCCTGGCTCCACCAACAATCAGTGTGTGACCTTGGGTAACTCCTGGTCTGTAGCTGTAATGATAGTTCACACATCTCATAAAGTTGTTATGAGGGCTAAATGAACTAATAGATACAAGGTACTTAGAACAGTACCTGGCTCATGGAGACTGCTAAGTAAGTATAAGCTATTAATATATGCTCCAAACCTTCATAGTGCCATAGTAAGCATTCAGTAAATATTTTGATTACTGAAAGAATGAAAGGAAAAAACTTTGGAACCTATATGAATATAGACATATAGGCAGTAACTTAATGAAGAGTAATGGCCCTATTAACCATGTAGAGCTCTGGACTCTAGAAGACTTTTAATCTTTCTAAGTTCTTAGCCAATTTCAAATAAAATATGAGCCCAGACTACATTTTGAATGCTTCTCTAAATACAATGTTTTTATTAGTAACAGGCTGCAAACGGGCTCTTTAGCTGTTGGGCCACATGTTTCAAAACAGTGCTTTCATTCAGATTGGTGTCCCAGGGAGTGGTTAGGGCAGTGGGTAAGCCTTGTGCCAATCTCTGTTGCCAAAACAAGATTGATGCCTCTGTTGGCCTCAGCTTTACAGTGGCTAGTCAAAATATACTCGATTTTTGAAAATTTTGAGATACAAGTGCATAATCCTTTCCTTCTTGTTGAAAAGAGGACTTTTCTCATTTTTACAGCAAGAACAGTATTGCTTGACACAGCTTAAGTACCTTTTAACATAAAAAAGTTAATAAATGGAATAGACACCAAGTGTCTACAGAGCACAGTCCATGGACATTTCCAGGTGTACCAAATTTAACTTGAAAAAAAAGACGTTTTCTCTAGATTCATTAAATTACACATTACACTGAGAAAAACCAGCAAAGTGATTCTGGCAATATATAGTATTCCTGACACTTCTGTTAGCAAATGGCATTTCTTCTACATCAGCACTCAATGCTGGCCAAATAGCATGACCTTGGCCTTCTATCTAAACTCCTATAATTTTAAAAATCCACTGGTGGGAATGAATTCTCTTTAGAGATATGGATGATTTACAAGTAACAGAAAAGTTCAGCTTTCATTACCACTGATGGCTATGCTTCCATTTATGTTTTCCCCAAGCCATAACTATTTAAAATGTTACTGTTAGCATTCTAGTTGTCCTATTTGTCGGTATATAACTCTCCACTTAAATCTATAGAACAAATCATATTAATTAAAATAAATTGGTTAGGACAGTTAAGTTGTATTGCAGATTGTCTCTGAAGGCTATAAATTCAAATTAAGGGTTTTTACTGCTTATTTCTGAGCTTGGAAATAGTCCTTTTACTGCATTAGTAGTAGCAAAATAAATCTACCACCTTACAAAAGAATATTAATTTAAATTCCTGCAGAAATAGCTGGATAAACTGCAGATATAGCTATTTATCATAATTATATAACAAATTCTTGGTTGAAGCAAGCAGCCAAACTGCTAATTTATTATGGCAAGTATTGATATTTAATAGTCTAGAGTATGGATTTTTCTTAGGCATACTGTATTTATTTGTATATATTTTAAATGTATATTTCTCTATATATTTATATCTACCCTACTTATATCTATATATTATATGTTAGGTATATATAATATTGGGTTACAGAGGTTCTAAGCTGTATATATTAACAGTGATATATTTTTAAAAATAAACCTTATTTTATGGATATTAAAATGTTAAATTAGGTGACAAAATTGTGGGGACTTGGAATAACTTGATCATTTTAAGACAATCCCATGTTATATAAGTTCCCAAGGCAAAGATGGGTCTGCCATTTACAGTATTCTGTAAAAACTAAAGGTCCTTTATATTTCATGGAAATCTCCACAATAATTTTTTTTAAAACTTTGTCTTTAAAAATGAAAACAAGAAGTATAAATCAATAATAGTCCTGTTTCAACCTCTTTTTGTAAATAAATTTTCTTAATGCCTTCCTATTTCTACTGAATTCTCCCCCAAACTAGCATACATTAATTATGTATGGAAGAAGGAATAGCTAAATTATGTTAGGAAGGAATAGCTAAATTATGTTAGGAAGAAGTTTAGAAAGCTCTCTTAGCTCTTGCACCAGACTGAGATGTTTGTTACCCATTCATTCCCAACGCCCCTGCCCGAAAGCAGTGTAAAGACTCGGAACTCTCGTGGAGGATCCATACTGTTTCAGAATTGTAGAGATTCAATACGAAGTTTGGAGAAAAGCCAAACTTCTAAACTGTTAAAAATTGCAGCCTACATGGAAAATTTAAACTGTTATATTATGGAGCAGATAAAACTAAGCAACAAAAATATCTATCTAGGTTACATGAAAAAAATAATGTTGATTTCTCCATCTCCACTAAATGTATGCTAAAGGAGATGGCTGGACTATCTACATTCCTTAAAACTTAGCTTTTAAAACATGAGGCAAAAGTGGTTGTATTACAGATTGCATCATCTAGAGAACATATCACAAAGAAGGTGGGTTAGTTAGTATTGTAAAGACCTATTTCCAAAGGAAGATACTTAACTGTCAAATCCTCTGGGTTATGTGGATAAAAAAATAGTGCCATTTATATTCAAGGCGATTACATTCAAAGCTGATTTTCTGGTTTATAATAGATTTTCTATAACTATTCATGAACACCCATTAAGTTATTCTCAAGTGTAGAATAGCCTCATATCTGTTTTCTCCCTAAAGTTTGTCCTTTGGGACTAAGTGCTATTCAGCATCACCTCCCTACAGAAATGTCTTTAAAGAAGAACATCAAATTCTATAATTTCCAATTTTACTATAGAATTTAATAATGACTTTACTACTCAAAAAATCAGTATTCTTTCTGTCATTAATGTTGCTACATTGTCAATGAGTTAAGAACATGAATTATTCCCTGAAGCTACCTCCGACTGCATCATGAGGAAAGGCCCTGCACTACTGAGTGTGGCAGAATGTATATGAATGGTGAGAATAACTGAAGTGGAAGTGACAATCAAATTTAGAAAACCTGGGACAAAAATGAAGTTTAAAGACAGTGAATTACAGTTTGGGAGATAGATGAGTTACAGGTGGGGAGATGACAGGCGGGTGTTGGGAGTAGCTGTGAGGCTTCTCGAGGGAGAAGACAAGAAGGTCTAGGACTGAATCCTGGGCAGGCCCACACCTTCAGGACAGCAGGGAGAAGAAAACAGAGGCAGGCTTGTCCCCTCTAATCTGGACCTCCCTCTGAAGCCAGTCTGCACTGTTTGTACAGAGGAGAAGGGCAAAAAGGTTTGTTTGAAGAGAATAAAATCTAATACGACTTCATTTTTCACTCCTCAGCTACAAACTAGTATGACAATTTGAAATCATTAGTTTGGCCAGATGGCCGATGTTGTTTAACAGTGCAGTTAATGAGTAAATAACTGTAAAGCACTTTGTAAATATAAAGTACTACATAAATGTTTAATAATAACATTAAATTATGTCAGAGTTCTTATTTCAAGTTGCATTTTTATATCCAAGTATTTTATTGGTGTTTCTGGGGAAATGCCAATAATATGATTAAATGTTATGAGAGAATATATTTGAAAGATATAACAAAAGAAAACAAAAAGAGCCTTGGCCATGCTAGGCTGAACAGAGTGAACAAATATGAAATGAAAGAAAGGAGGAAATGACAACATGATCACAGCAATGTGTAACTGAACACTGAGTGAAACTACCATAATAATTAGTAACTTCATTTTACCCACATATTTATCAGAAAGAAAACTTATCAGATAAAACGATGGGAAGGGCATAGAGCAGGAGAAGGAACATCAAATCACCAGCTCTGGGGAAGCCAAATGATTCAAGCAGAGTCTTATAAAATAATTAGCAAGGTTTCATGAATTCATAGCTTACTTGCCCTTTACAATAATGTGTTAGAGTAATACCATTAGCATCCTCTATTCTGCACATGAAAAAACTGAGGCACAGAAAGGTTATGCAACTTTCCCAAAAGGACATAGTTAGTAAAAGTTAGTTGGTGTCTGCGGGAAGGATGTGGGAAAGAGTTTCTGTCTCTGCTAAATAGGACACGTGGAGCTTGTGTGCCTCTTCTTCCATCCTCCTGCCTCAAACCAAGGGCATGATGCTGAAGTTGCAGCACCATCTTGCAACCATGAGGCAAAGGACAAGAGACATCAGGTCTACATGCCTGCACCACTGGATGCCTTGCTATGTGAAAAACATGACCCCCTATTGCTTCAGTCAGTCACAGTTGGGACTTTTGCTATTTGCAGAAATTTGAGGTGATTCAACTTTAACCAGTATGCCAAAAAAAACATGCTAAGTTACCACTCATCGAGTGTTTGCTGTGAACCACATACCATTTTATGTTTTATGTGTACATGGTTGTTTCATCCTGATGGCAAGTCTATGAAGCAGGCAATGTTATTATTCACATTTTATTGATAGAGAAACAGAGGTGCAGTATCTGGCTTGGCCATAGCCACATAGTTTAAAAGGGATTCAAGAAGCACCTGGCTTCTCAACCTCTGCTCTTTAGCAAACAGAATTTATTCTAAGCAGTGAAATACTAAAGCCATTTTGATTAAAATCACAAACTAGATAGGGATGCTTCAATAATGTTTTGGAAATCAGAGGACTTCCGCCAAAATGGAGGCATAGGCAAAGACACCATGCTTTCTCTGGCAACCAAGTTGAGAGACAATAAAATATTAGCAACAGAAAACACAGCCAGAACACAGAAAATTGAACTTTTCAGAAGTCTGATCACAACAAATTCTTCAGCCTGATCGATAGACCAGCAAGGGAGTAGGCGGTGAGACGACAAGACTGAGCAGGCCCCAGCGGTGAGAGGCAGCAGAGGGGCCGCCGTTTCCCCGCTCTGACCCCGCCCCACATACAGCATCACAACCCAGCGACCTGGGTGGCCCCGCCTTGGTGAACACCAAAGGTTCCGCTCCTCATACGTAACAGGCGTGAACAGACCAAAAATGGCTCAAGAAAAATCTCAAAGCCCCAGAGCCCATAACTCTAAGCAACCAAGAAATAGCCAAACTTTCAGGTGCACAGTTCAAAACACTGGTGATCAGGATGCTCCAGAACTGGTTGAATATAGTCACAAATTAGAGGAACATATGAAGGCTAAACTAATTGAAATGAAGGGACTTGCACAGGAAACCAATAGTGATGAAGAGGAAACTGGGACTCAAATCAAGGGAGTGAACCAGAAGGAAGAAAATAACGGCCAAACAGGAAAATATGAAGAAACAAGAACTCAAAAAAATGAGGAGAGACTTAGGAACCTCGAGGACATCTTTAAACGCTCCAACATCCGAATTATAGAGGTACCAGAAGGGGGAAAGGAACAGCCACCAGTGGAAAACTTATTTGAACAAATAATAAAAGAGAATTTCCCCAATCTGGCAAAGGCAACAGACTTCCAGGAAATCCAGGAAGCTCAGAGAGTCCCAAAGAAGTTGGACCCAAGAAGAAACACACCAAGGCACATCATCATTACATTAGCCAAGATTAAAATGAAGGAGAGAATCCTAGAAGCATCCAGAGATAAGGACACAGTCACCTACAAAGGACTTCCCATCAGACTGTCAGGGGATTTCTCAAAAGAGACCCTACAGGCAAGAAGGGGCTGGAAAGAGGTATTCCAAATCATGAAATCCAAAGACCTACAACCAAGATTACTGTATCCAGCAAAACTTTCATTTAGAATGGAAGGACAGATAAAGTGCTTCCCAGATAAGATCAAATTCAAGGAGTTTATCATCACCAAGCCCTTATTATATGAAATGTTAAAGGGACTTACCTAAGAAAAAGAAGATACAAAAGATGAACAGTGAAAGTACAGCAAACTCACAGTTATTAAGAACCACACCTAAAACAAAAGCAAACTAAGAGGACAGCTAGATCAGGAGCATAATCATAGAAATGAAGATCACATGGAGGGTTAGCAACAGGGGAGTGGGAGAATAAGAAGGGGGGAGAAGGTACAGAAAATAAGTAGCATAGATGGTAGGTAGAAAATAGGGGGGAGGGCAAGAATAGTAGGGGAAATATAGAATCTAAAGAACTTGAGACACGTGGTCATAAACTAAAGGAGGGAATGGTGGGGGAGGGGTGTGCAGGGTGAAGGGGAATGAAGGGAGGAAATAGAACAACTGTAATGGCATAATTAATAAAATATACTTTAAAAAATAAATAAATTCTGACTGAAAAAAATGTTTTGGAGACTCTAGAACACATATTTAATTTCACCATGGGGATGCTATTAACATTTTGGGAAAAGAACTCTTTATTGCTTGACATTGTTGCGAATTAAAGATGCTTACCATCTCTGTTCTCTGCCTCAGAAGCACTCTCTAGACAGCGTTAACCAAAATCGCTCTCCGTATTTCCCCACAGGGACTCAGTGCCAACCCAGTGCAGAACCGCCATTCCAAAAAAGCAGTCAGCAAACATTCTCTGTAAAAGTCCAAACAGTGAATATCCTGGGCTTTGTGGGACATTCAGTCCCAGTGGGCCTCAGCCACAACTTTTAAACTCTTACATGATAGAATGAGATCAATCATAGGGAGCACATAAACAAATGAGCATGGCTGTGTTCCCATCCAACAATTCTGATGCCATTTTATAGATGAAAACCCTGAGGCACAGGGAGGTTAAGAAACTTGCCTAAGTGATTCAACCCAAAAGTAGAGTGATTCCATAGCTTACATTCTTATTTGGAATATTACTGAGTTCCGATTTTAGATGCTTTTCTGTTAGCAGAAGGCATAGTAAATGCCTCAAAGAACTTCTCGCACTCCAGATTCTGGTTGTCCTTCTCTGACTGTCATTGAGTTCTCTTTCTGGCAGTAAGGGCCCCCCAGTACTTGCTTCTGTGACAGTCTGGACCCACACTACCAAAGACATACCTTATGCTTAACCACCCTCAACATGTGACTCTTTTAGTTGGCTCTGACACACGGTATCCACAAAGCCCCTTAAAATAAAACATTTTATCAAACTGATCACAGGAATAGTTATTCATTGATCAGTGACTGTTTTACTTTTACCACTTTGGGTCTTATTTTAGAGATGCTAAATCTACCACTGCTCGTTAAAGTGAGCAGAAATAGGAATCTTTTACACATGGTCTAGTACATGTAGGAGCCTATAATATTACCTAATATTCAAAGACATACAGAAGATCAGGTAGATGCTTCTAGCCCAGGGCTGAGTGTGTATGTAAATCCAGGAAGACCCACCAAGGCTGAGAGCATTCACACCAATCTGAGTAGTGCTGGTGAGCAAAGTTGTGACTGCTAGTTCTGTTAGTGCACCTCACCCAAGGTTTTAGAGTCCTCTGTTGTGTTTGGGGAGGAAAAGGAACCCCTGGTGTAAGGACAGGAGAAGCTCCCACACCTATCCACCCAGGAGTCCTGCAGACACAGCTAAAATAATGGTACAGATAAGTGGGGTCTCATGGGATTTTGCGGCTCATCAGTGTCTAAGATGCATGTTCACTGCCACCTGTAGGAGTGGAGGTCAGGTTGCAATTCTTTTACCAGAGTAGGCAGGTGGGGAATTTAGTAATAGTGAAAGAGATCAGGCTACCAAAGTTGTAAAAAAATGTAATTACTTCATAAAGCTGATTTAAGCAAAACTAGAAATATTCTGGTCCTGACATTTTCTGGTTTCTGTAGGGACATGCTTCCACTACAGATTTTAAATATATAGAGGAAACTAAGGATAGAAATTTTAAACAGACTGCCAGTCAATGGTGTTTAACAAATTGATGCATTTTCTCTCCCCACAGTTTTTGATATAATTGTTTTTGAATTGTGTTAACAGAGTCTAAGATGACAATGGAATTAGAGATGGAATTAGGAATGAAATTAAGAACTTAGATGTGAAAAATAACAATGCTTATGATAAAAATGCCTTTCAAATCCCTAATACTAATAATCACTAAAAGTAAAGTATTAGGGTAAATGTAGTTTTAATACTTAGTTTTTTCTATCTTTGTCATAATTTCTTATTCTCTTATGAAATTATTTTTTCTTAATAAGCACAAAGCAAATGTAAGAATTTTGTGGTAGGTGAGTAGCTTTGTCTAATATCATTGCTAACAGCTCAATTATACTATGAAGTGCCTATAATTGTAATGAAGCTTCAAAAATCCTTTTCTTAGATTCTATTATGCATACAATTCATTTAAATTACATTAATTATAGAGATTTTTAATGAAGCAGAGAACTTGTGTTTTCAATTTTCACACATAGAGACAATGATCAAAATATTTATGAACGTATTACATATTTTGTTGACATTCAGAAGATAATTCACTTACTCAGTACAATATTAGTACCTTTACATGGGAGAAAAGGAAAACCAAATTTTTCATGTCTGGGTTTCTTTAAGAGTATATGAATTCTAGTCTGGCCCAATACCAGCTGAGCATCATCCCAATGCACCAAGGTGGCGGGTTTGATCCCCAGCCAGGGCACATACAGGAATTGACCAATGAATGCATAAAAAAGTAGAACACCAAATTAGTAATTTTCTCTCTCCACGCCCTCTCTCCTTTCCTCTTTCTCTAAAAATTAAATTTTTTAAAGTATGTAAATTTTAGAAAGTTCTTTTTTAAATTATGTAGCCCAATTCATGCCATATCTTTTAGGAAATATAATATTTAAAGTATTTTAACAGTAATTAATGATACTTGTAAAATAATTTTAGAACCATAGTCAGTGTTAGATTTACAAGCCTGGACTCAAGGGTCTGACTCCCTTGTTTCAACTCAATGATACCTGGGCAAGTGACATTAACAGTCTGTACTTCAGTTTACTTCATAGAATAGGAATAATAACACTTTGTGGTAAGGATTTAAACAGTGATATGTCAAGTGTTTAAAACAATGCCCTCATACACAGTTAGTACTATATAAGTATCTTTCATTATGTATTTTCCTGCTTGGGAGGAGTTAAACTTAAAATACTAGTTTTAAGTATTTTAGGATGTCCAAGTTCACCTATATAAAATGGGTAGGTACCATTCTTCAATATTCCATGAAAGCAGTATGAGGTAACCTTGTGGGTTAAATTTTAAATCCCAAAATATGGATTTCAGGAGTACCCCCTCTTGTAACGTGGCTTTGAACAGTGTGGTGGTGACGACAAATCTCTACCCTTCAAGTTGTTAAAACCAGTATGACCAATTACTTAACTCTGACCATATGGGAACATATGGAAAAACTAACAGGGCTAGAAATAGCAGTTCTTAGATTCGGCCTAGATTGGTGCTAGAAGATGAGGAGAATCCCAGGCAGAGGATGAAGAAGAAATATAAATTCAACCCAGGTCTGGTCTCTCAGGTAATCCCCTTTCCTTTCCTTTTTTCTTCTCTCTTACATATCCCAGCTCCCAGGGTTGGCCACAGCGTATTGAACGTAGCCCTTCCACAAGGAAACCTGTGTGGGAACAGGGATCCCACTAGTTTTCTGTGGAGATGCAGTGCCCATGCTTTCTTTCCACAACTCAAACCAAACCACAAGCCCCCCAAACTTAATATGCTTTCCTCATGTGTAACAGGCGATTTGTTCCCCAGGAATTCTAACTACAATAAAATAGGGGGCTTCTGGAAGACATTCATTGAATATCTGCTTTTTTGTTGTTAGAAATACTGTAATACTACAATTCCATATATAAACAACCCTAAAGACTATACCAACAAACTATTAGAAATAATAAACAAATACAGTAAAGTTGCCAGATACAAAATCAATATACAAAAATTCATTGGATTCCTACACATTAACAATAAAATATTAGGAAAAAGTGAAGTAAATTCCATTTGCAACTGCAATGTAAAGAATAAAATTCCTAGGAATAAACTTAAGGGAAATGAAGGACCTATATGCATTGAAACTACAAGACATTGTTAAAAGAAATTGAAGAAGACATAACAAAATGTGATGATGAACTCCTTGAATTTGATCTTGTCTGAGAAGCACTTTATCTGCCCTTCCATTCTAAATGAAAGCTTTGCTGGATAGAGTAATCTTGGTTGTAGGTCTTTAGATTTCATGACTTGGAATACCTCTTTCCAGTCCCTTCTTGCCTGTAAGGTCTCTTTTGATAAATCTGCTGACAGTCTGATGGGAACTCCTTTGTAGGTAACTGTCCCCTTATCTCTGGATGCTTCTAGGACTCTGTCCTTCATTTTTATGTTGGCTAATGTAATTATGATGTGCCTTGGTGTGTTCCTTCTTGGGTCCAACTTCTTTGGGACTCTCTGAGCTTCCTGGATTTCCTGGAAGTCTATTTCCTTTGCCAGATTGGGGCTAAAACAAAAGCAAACTAAGAGGACAGCTAGATCAGGAGTGGAAACATAGAAATGAAGATCTCATGGAGGGTTAGCAACAGGGGAGTGGGAGAAGGAGAAGGGGGGAGAAGGTACAGAAAATAAGTAGCAATGATGGTAGGTAGAAAATAGATAGGGGGAGGGCGAGAATAGTATGGGAAATATAGAATCTAAAGAACTTGAGACACATGGTCATAAACTAAAGGGGGGAATGGTGGGGGCGGGGGGTGCAGGGTGGAGGGGAATGAAGGGGGGAATAGAACAACTGTAATGGCATAATCAATAAAAAATGTGTATGAAAAAAATAATAAAAGAAAGAACAGTTTAAGAAACAACAACAACAACAAAAAGAAAATGCGAAGATATTCCATGCTCATAGATTGGGAGAATCAACACGATTAAAATAGCCATATTACCTAAAGCAATATACAGATTTAATTCAATTCCTATCAAAATTCCCACAGCACTTTTCAGAGAAATAGAAGAAAAAAATCCTCAAGTTTGTATAGAACCAAAAATACCCCTAAGGGGGGAAAAAGGTATCACACACCTTGACTTCAAATTATACTACAAAGCTACAGTAATGAAAATATTATGGTATTTGCAGAAAAATGGACACATAGACCAGAAAACAAAATTAAGAGCCCAGAAATAAACCCACATTTATGTGGGCAGCTCATTTTAGACAAAAGAGACAAAAACATACAATGGGGAAAGCAAAGCCCCTTCAATAAATTGTGTTATGAGAACTGAAAAGCCACATGCAGAAGGATGAATCTAGACTACCATATATGAAAACAAAGATACTAAAGTATGGGACTGGGTCTCAGAGTGCCTTTTGTGAACTGGACCCCAAAGACAAGGGAAGCACAAGCAAAAATAGAACAACGGGACTGTGTCCAACTAAAAGGCTTCTGCACAGCAAAAGAAACCATCAACAAAACAAAAAGGCAAACAACCAATGGGAGAAGATATTTGCAAATGATACTTCTGATAAGGGATATATTGATATTCAGACTATATAAAGAACTTATGTAACTCAACAACAACAACAAAACAAAATATGCTATTAAAAATTGGCAGAGGACCTAACAGACATACAAATGGCTATTAGATATATGAGAAGACTCTCAACTTCACTTGCTTTAAAGGAATTGCAAGTCAAAACCACGGTGAGATACCACCTCACACTTTCTAGAATGGCTCTTATCAAAAAGACAAGAAATAACAAGTGGATGTGGAGAAAAGGGAATCCTCATACACTGCTCATAGGAATGTAAAGTAGTACAGTCACTACGGAAAACAGTATGGAAGTTCCTCAGAAAATAAAGAATACAGCTACCGTATGGTATGACTCAGCAATCCCTCTTCTAGGTATCTATCTGAAAATTTTAAAAACATTTATTTGTAAAGATATATTTACCCCTATGTTCTCTGTAGCATTACTTATGGTAGCCAAGATATGGAAATAACTGAAGTGTCTTTCAGTGGATGACTGGATGAAAAAAGTGTGAAACGTATACCATGGAAGACTACTCAGCCATAAAAAAGGGTGAAGAACTGCCACTTGTGACAACATGGATGGATCTTGAGAGTATCACACTAAGTGAAATAAATCCGCAGAAAAAGGACAAGAACTATATGATTTCACTCATATGTGGGATATAAAGCAGAAAGCAACAAATAAACAAATAAACTCATAGACATAGATAAGTATATGAAATTTACCAGAGGGGAAGAAGGGGCAAAGGGAAGGATAGAGAGGACACAGGGAGTCCAATACATGGTGACAGAGGGGGACTGGCCAGGGGGTGGGAGCACGCAATGCAGTCAATGTAAAAATGATATGTTGTAGAATTGTACACTGGAAAAATACATAATGTTATTAACCAACACCACTGCAATAGTTTTTAATTAAAAAGTGAGCTCTGGTTGGTGTAGTTCAGTGGAATGAGTGCCAGCCTGTGAACTAAAAGGTTGCCAGTTCAGTTCCTGGTCAGGGCACAGGACTGGGTTGCAGGCCAGATCCTTGATTGGTGGCTTGTGAGAGGTAACCATTGTTTCTTTCTGTCTGTCTGTCTGTCTCTTTTTTTTCTCTCTCTCTTCCTCCCTTCCCCTCTCTCTGAAAATAAATAAATAAATAAAACTTTTTTAAAAAGTGAAATCCTATCCTCTGGGAACCTTATAGTAGAGGGTCTTTTAGTAGGAATCAACGTTGGTTTTAAAAATCCTTCCATGACAGCATATCATGATGGATGGCTTAGGTAGAACTACAATGAAACGAGAAGAGAAATACATGCAAACAATTCCTTGTTGGGGTTAAGTATGCCTGACCAGTCCTGGGGAGGTGGCATATATGAGAGAAGAAGGAGGGGAAGGATAGATCAATTGTATTTGGGTTATTGTGATAATATTTACTTTGCAAGATTATACGAGCATATACATACTTTGCTCCATATTCTTAACATTTTGTCCGTGCTTCCCAATCACACAGAATTAGAAGGCCCATAATTTCTTTATTTCTTTTTACTTTTAGCAAATTCTCTGTGGATCCTTGGTAACAATCTGCAGCTTTTCTTGGGTTATTAACTTGATTACTTTAAATTTGATCTTATTTCTAGGAATGGACCAACTTACCTTGAAGGTATATTCAATTTATCTTGATATTCCTCTTGCTGCTAAAGTCTTACTGGTGAAGCTCTCTGAAATTTAAACCCACCAATAGGTTGATCAATGAGGAAAAATACTATGAAAAATATTTGCTTATTTCAAACTCTAGGTTTTATTCATGTGCATGTATATCCTGGTAATCCATATACTTTTTTTAAAAACCTGGAACTGCAGAAACCTCATTTAAAACAATACTTTAAAACTTTACCCTGGAGTAGAGCTGGTTTGACTGTTTTCATCTCCCATCCTCCTGGCCCACTGTGCAGAAGCAGTGCCAGTGAATTGTGTTGCCCAAGAAGTAGTCGGTAAAAAAACAAACAAGGAGAAACAGACGCCTCAATAAACCAGTGAATATACATATTCAAGTCTTAAACAACAGAGTGTTGACTGTAGTTTGGAAGTTACAAAAATACTAAGATGTGATTTTTCTTTTAGGTGGGAAATGAGGAAGGATGAAAGACTAAAAGAGGAAGAAAAAGCAATGCTGGAACATTTAAAACAAATTTGCAACATCCAGAACTCTTCTGCCTCAGATAACACAGAAGAAGAGTAATCTGCAGAAAACAGCAACAGCTTTATTTTAGGAAATAATCACATATAATGGAGCAGGATTTTTACTACAGTCAGGATGAACCTCAGATGTGCTGTGAAGCATGAAACCAATGACTGAGTAATCTCTGGACTGAAAAGAAATATAGCACATAAAAATAAAGTGCTACATACATTTTATTTTAAAATTAATTTCAAATGTTTTTCTTCTCTCAATCTTTCTCTTTAGATGATATAACTGCTGCCATCTCGTGTTCCCTTGAATTATTTTTTTTCTTTCAGTCTTGAAGTATCTATGACAACAGGCAAAATGTTTGGATATCTTTTCCCTAAGGATTTTTAAATACAGCATTTGGATGTTAAGTTGAATAGCATCACATGGCCCCCTGAGAGTCATCTAAAATTTTTAATCTAATTTTGTAGCTGTATCCCAAGTCCAGATCTCACCAGCCTTCCTTCCCATAGCCTCTCCATGTCCAATTTATCTTAATCATAGCCACAAAGAGCACTCCCTGAAATACAGCTTTATTCATATCTCTGCATGTAGTGGTTTTTTAAACAGCAGTTCCAATCATATGCTTTCAAATGCTGTACCCAATGGCTCCATGTTCAGGCAACTGTGAGCCATCCTCTTGGCTCAGGCCACACACTTGCCATTTTCCGCAACCAGAAACCATTTTTCTCACAAAATTATGTTCAAAACAGACTCCAGCAATCTCTACTCTACAGGTCATTATCTATAATTTCTGCTCTCTTATTTCCGTTACCTTATACACACTAAGGAAATGGAATATGTTCTAGCACCCTGTACACCAAGTAAAGCTATATATACTATAAACTTCCTAGCAGTGTCTGATATTAGATTATAAAAATGTAAAGACCTTCCTGTATAATGTGGAGTCTCCTTTTATAACAGTAGTCTCCCCAAATACCTAGTACAAGGTCATTCATCTAGTCAACAGTTAATAAACACAATTGTTTAAATGAATGTCATTGAAACAACTGTCATTGAAAAAAGACAATAAAGACATTTAGGTTACTGAGCAATCTACCGGACATCTGGGAGAGTATGTCATGAGCTGTTTTAGACCATATGACATTGTGTATCATGGTTTCTGATGTTCTCAGATTGTCCATGTTCTCATGTTCTATAATTTCAATAAAATATATGTAGGCTTCATGATAATCAAAGGAAAGGACTTAAGCATTTTTCAAAGAGTAAAAGTTTGGAGTGCAAAGGAGGCCACCTTAGAAAATCTCTTGCATTATTTCTTTTTATAAAAACACAGAAATGACCATATAGCCAGCTGTGTGTCAGATAACACATTGTATTTTTGAAGAATCTACTGTACTTTAGTTGGTTAGTACAGGGTGGGGCAAAAGTAGGTTTACAGCTGATCATATGGAAAATAATACAATAATAAATAATAATACAAGAATTAACTCTGTTTTATGTACTTACAACTGTAAGCCTACTTTTGCCACATGACATGGTTGAAATAATTTTTTAAAGTTTGATGTAGATCATTTAAAAATTATAAGAAACTTTAATGAGAATTTGACCTTCTATCTAATCTTACCTATAAGCAGTCCTGTAACAACATAAGGCAACAGTTGACTATTCTTTCAGCTTAGTGATGGTCTGTGTATTAAATCTGCATAACTCCATTCTATTAGGATAGACACTAAAACAGAAAGTCAAAGGAAAAATAAATTGATCAATAACCTAAATGAAATAATCTTACAAAGTTACAGGATTTCACATTTGGGTTCTTTTATCTTGTAATATACGTAAAGATTGTCTTTTAACACTATTTTTTAAATTAAATCTGTATTTTCTATAGTAACCCTGGAAGTGATTTAGTTCTAGAAATAAAATTTCTCTGTGACTCCCTTTTCAAAGAAGTATAGTTAAGAGCAGGATGGGATGAGCTGGAAAGAGAGGTAGAAAAGAAAAAAGAGCTTGCAGTTGAATTCTCTTTTGGACTTGCTCAGGGCACTTACTGTAGCCATAAATGCAATAAAATTTGTAACTGGAAATGTTAAATGACAAGTAACTGATTTATCAGATCACTTTGACTCTTTGACTCTCTACTCTACATGTTTCTTAAAGTATAAGAAGTGGTATTTCAAAGTGTTTTCCTTTCTCACAATTATTTTGCATTTGTAAATATTAACAACAGGAATGAATACTTCATAAATCCCTGTATGCTTACTACAAAAATATTATCTTCCTATAAAAATTATCTTTCTCACTATTCTATTTAACTGTATTTTTATAATTATAAAGAAGTATCTATCTTATTATTGGTTGAGCAGTTACTATGTGGAAATGATATGAATTAATTTTTAATAAACTACAGATGGCAATGTGTATTTCAGATATTTTACATTTTTATCATTTTTATCAAACACTGTTATAGAACTACCAAACAAGAAAAGGGAAAAATTATCTCTTTTGTGTACCAATATGTGATTATTCAAAATGTCCTACCATTCCAGTTCATAAACTGTGATTCAAAAAAACTTCAGGTCACTTGTAATTAGTATATTTTCTACAAAAAATCTTTAATTAGATTTTTATTCTTCTTGTTATACTTCAAATACTCCATAACAAAAATATTAAAAAGCTTCATTCAGACTTAAAAAGAAAAAAACACTGTCACATGCTATGACATGGATGAACTTTGAAAATACTAAGTAAAATAAGACACACAAAAAGACAAATAGGTATGATTCCACTTATATGAAGTATCTAATATAGTCAAATTCATAGAAACAGAAAAGTAAAATGGTGATTACTTGGGACTAGGATGAAAGAAAACGAATAGTTTAATGGGCATAGACTTTCATTTTTACAAGATGAAAAAGGTCTGGAGAGCTGGTCCAACAACAGCATGAATATACTTAACACTACTGAACTACACTTAAAGATAGTTAAGATTTTATGCTGTGATTTTACCACAACTAAAAAAGAAAAACTGCTGTAGGAGGAATCTTCCCAAATAAACATTCCTAACATGACACCTGAAGCTATTAAATTTTAATAGGGAAATATGAGACCAGTATATTCTACATAATGATAAAAGCTACCTGCTTTGCTTTTGAGAAATGTTTTCAATGGCACTATTAGTAAAGCAGTGAACTCTTGTTTCTCCAGAATTTAGAGAATCCAAAACATTATAAAACCTTTTCCCCTAAAAATATTATTATAATTATTTGTATGAGTAACACTCTGTATTCGTTACTTCTTGGGATCTCACAAGATGGTCATGAAAGTGTCAGCCAGGCTTTTGTCTCATCTTAAATTGGGGAAGGATCCCCTTTTACGCTCACAGAGTTACTGACAACATTCATTACTTAGCAAGCTATCAGACGTAGGGCCTCAGTTTCCTGCCATGTGAGTCTTCCCAAAATGGCCTCTTGCTTCCTCAGAGTCAAAGAGAGACAGAGAGTCTCCTTGAAAGATCAATATCACAGTCATATATAACATAATCAAATTCATTTAATCATGCATGATTCATTACCTTTACCAAATTCTAATGGTTAAAAGCAAGTCACTCATCCCAACCAGGCTCCGAGGGAAGGCATCAATCACACAATAGTTTGAATTCCAAGAGGTAAAGATGATGGGAGCCACCCTGGAGTTTATCCACCATAAGGTAAAATTAAGGCCCTGAAAAACCTTATATGGCAGGAAAGTGGAAACAGAACTGAGCCAAGAATAAGAAGAGTTGTGAGTCAGTGTTTGTTGCTATTTATTAAGCAGCTATGATAAGCCAGGCTCTGTGTCAGACTCTCCATAAGTAGACAATTTAATCCTCAATAAACACTTATTTAGGTCTGTATTGAGGGCCTTATTTGAAATAATGCATAAAAGAGTTATACAGATGTGAAAAAACAGACCAAATTATAAGTAAAGACACATAGGGAGATACTGGTCCCAGGTGGTGATACAGGAAGATCTTTTACTTCCTCCCGCAAACACACTGAAACTACAGCTACAGGTGGAACAGTTTCCTCTGGAAAAAGAAAAAATTAAAAACTGCCTGAGTGATCAGTAGATGTCAGGCAAATGAGAAAACACACACACACACACACACAATGAAACAGGTAGGAGAAGCCTGAGACCCACCTTGCCCATTAACGCTACCCATTGCATTGCAACCCACAGTGAGAAGGGAACTCAGAACCCAAAGATCCTGTCTGGGGAGCAAAAGTTTAAATTCCACATTGGGCATCCCATCTTTTAAGATCTGCACCTGACAAATGAGATTCTAAAACATGTAGCTTTGAAGACTAACTGGGCTGATGTATAAGAGACCCACTAGGCTATAGTGCTCTAAAAATAACCCTTAAAGGGCTCCTGGCTCTGAACTCATTTGCCCCAGGGCCAAGTGCAGGAGCAGGCAATCTCACCCACAGATATATGTGAAAGGCTTATTTGCTAATGTTAAAGCACTGACCTGAGGGGCAGGAAACTAACAATGCAAATCTAGGGACAAGCTGAAATACCCACACAAAGGCTGGTGGATGCCATCTTTTTATTTTTTCTTTGAACAATTACATGTGAATAAATTCAGCAACTTATGAGAATTTCTTGGATGAAATAAGAATCCAACCTATGGATGAATTTCTAGACACATAGAAACTACCAAGACTGAGTCATGAAGAAATAGAAAGTCTGAACAGACTGATTACTAGTCTGAGATGGAGTTAGTAATCAAATATTTCCTACAGACAAAAGTCCAGGACCATATGGGTTCACTAATGAATTCTACCAAACATTCAAAGAATTAATATCAGTCCTTCTCCATCTCCTCCAAAGACAGAAGAGGAAAGGACACTTCCAAATTTATTTTATTGGATCAGCATTACCTTGATACTAAAACCAGACAAGGATGCCATAAGAAAAGAAAATTACAAGCCAATATCCTTTCTGAATACTGATTTAAATTCCTCAACAAAATCTTTTGTAACATATTTATTGATTATGCTATTACAGTTGTCCCATTTCCCCCCTTTATTCACCTCCACCCTGCATATCCCCTCCCACCCATATTCCCCACCCCTTTAGTTCATGTACATGGGTCGTATGTATAAGTTCTTTGACTTCTACATTTCCTATGCATTTTCTATACTATTCTTAACCTCCCCTTGTCAATTTTTCTACCTACCATTTATGTTACTTATTCCCTATACATTTTCCCCCTTTCTCCACTTCCCCCTCCCCCATTAATAACCCTCCATGTGATCTCCATTTTTGTGATTCTGTTCCTGTTCTTGTTTGCTTAGTTTGTTTTTGTTTTTAGGTTCACTTGTTGATAGTTGTAAGTTTGTTGTCATTTTACTGTTTGTATTTCTCATCTTTTTCTTTAAAAAGTCCCTTTAACATTTCATATAATAAGGGCTTAGTGATGATGAACTCCTTGAACTTGACCTTATTTGAGAAGCTCTTTATCTGCCCTTCCATTCTAAACGATAGCTTTGCTGGATAGAGTAATCTTGAATGACTTTGAATACTTCTTTCCAGCCCCTCTTGCCTGTAAGATTTCTTTTGAGAAATTAGCTGACAGTCTTATGGGAACTCCTTTGTAGGTAACTGTCTCACTTTCTCTTGGTGCTTTTAAGATTCTCTCCTTGTCTTTAATCTTGACTAATGATGTGCCTCGGTGTGTGCGTCCTTGGGTCCAACTTCTTGGGGACTCTCCGAGCCTCCTGGACTTCCTAAAAGTCTATTTCCTTTGCCAGATTCGGGAAGTTCTCCTTCATTATTTGTTCAAGTAAGTTTTCCGTTTCTTGCTCTTCCTCTTCTCCTTCTGGCACCCCTGTGATTCAGATGATGGAACATTCAAAGTTGTCCTGGAGGTTCCTAAGACTCTCTTCATTCTGTTCTGGTTGAATGCTTATTTCTTTCCTCTGCTCCAAACCATTGATTTGAGTCCCTGTTTCCTTTCCATCCTGTTGGTTTCCTGTACATTTTCCTTTATTTCACTTTGCATAGCCTTCAATTCTTCCATTATTTTGTGACCATACCCAACAATTTTTGTGAGCATCCTGATTACCAGTATTTTGAACTGTGCATCTGATAGGTTGGCTATCTCTTCTTTACTTAGTTGTATTTTTTCTGGAGCTTTGATCTGTTCTTTCATTTGGGCCATTTTTTCCCTCTTGGCAAGACTGTTATGTAATAAGGGGTGAAGCCTTAGGTGTTCACGAGTGTGGGGCAACCCACATCACTGCCTTGTGGCACTGTATACTGGGGAGTGATGTAAGAAGAAGCAATGCTACTTGCTTGGTTCTCTTCTGCTTTTAGTCATTTCCTCCTCTACCCACAAGCAAATCAGGCCTTTCTGGTGCTGAATCCCTGGTGGGTGGGTTTGTGTACATTCTTGGACCCTGTGGATATCTCCAGTGAATTCCCCTCTGAGGCTGGGAGATTCTCCTGCTGCTGCAACCCCCACAGTTATTTTCCAGTCAGAGGTTTGAGGCTTTATTTCACCATGCTGGAATTCTGGGTTGCTCAGTCTCTTTCACTCCCAAGTTGTTCCTCCCAGTTTATCTGTAGGCAAATGTGGGACCGTCCACTCCACCATCCACTGCTTGCCCAGACTGACAGCCAATGCCTTGCCTGCCCCAGTCCTCTAGTTGCCCCCTTGCCACAAGTCCTCTCTGCCCAGCTTCCTGTCTCCAACCAGCTGCCCATCTCCACCCCTCCTACTGGTCTGGATGAATGTTTCTTACTTAATTCCTTGGTTGTTGGACTTCCATACAGTTCAATTTTCTGTAAGTTATGGGTTTTTTATTTAGTTTTTCTTTTTAATTTGTCATTGTCCTTTTGGTTGTGCAGAGAGGCATAGTATATCTACCTACACCTCCATCTTGGCCAGAATTTTTCTTTTATGTGAAAATCTTGAAGGATTTTTCACTAAACACAAGATTCTGTATGATAGATTTTTTTCTTCTAGCACTTTAAAGATGATTCACTCTTTCCCAGCCCCCAGTTTCTGTTGTGGAAAAAACAATGATCATTTGTATCATTGTTTCCCTATATGATTGTGTTATTTTATTCTGTCTTTCAAGATTTTCTCTTTATTATTGGTTCTAAGCAGCTTGACTGTGTTGTACATATTTATGATATTTTTGCATTTATCTCTCTCCAAGTTCACTGATTATCTCTTCACAATCTCTATTCTACTCAGCCAGTAGATTTTAAAATATTCAGATATTTTATTTCTCTACAGTCCTATCTGGTGATTCCAATGTTGAGGTAATTTAGGAATCAGTCTCCATTGTTTGTATTTTATTTTGAGAATGAATAACTGTGTTGGGGGAGCCTTCAAGACCAACTCTTCATTGAGAGATTAGCTAGGGGATCTTAAAGGACTAATTATGTAGTTGTCCAGTCACTGCTAAGATTTATTAAAGCAAGAAAGAGAGAGAGAGAGAGAGAGAGCGCTCATTATATAGATGTTGGAATGTGACTTAAAAGCCCATTGACCATATTCAACCAATATATCAAGTTTCAATGAAGGCTGAAAGGTAGAGTATGTTTCTGAGGATATTTGGGAATAATCAGATTGCCTACAACAGAGACAGAAGAGGGTGTATAAGAGGATTAGAAAAAAGAAGGGTAAGAGTGAAGCTTGTGCTTACAGGAGTAATTGTGAAGAACCAATAATAGAGAAGCTTGGGTTTGAGACATAAACTGCAGGGGAATGTGAATAAGAGAGGAAACGTAGCAAGAATGGATTGAAGAATTACACAGTTCTAATATTTCAATGAGGATGTACCATCACAATCCTGAAAATGTGATATTTATATAATTATTCATAATGTATTAAACATGAAAGTTTCTCTATCTTACAGATATCTGGATGTAACTTATATTTTAAATATGCAGCACTTGGTGGGTGGTGAGTAACAATAAGACAACCTAATTTTTCTCCAAGTAACTATAATTCAAATCTTTGTCAGATCTTTCTCTCTCTCCTGTTTTATGACAGACATGCATTATGGCTTTTTTGGTCACAGGAGGATATTTTAGAATGTCTCATTTTTACTTATTTAAAATTCCAATATAATTTAAATCACTTTAAATGTCCATTGCCCTTTTCATTCTGTCTTTTTCTTCCAATTATTCCTGATTCCTCTGATTTTAATTGAATATTTAGTATTCTAATTTCTCTCTTCTTTTAGCATATTAATTAGACTTTAAAAAACATCTTAAGGTGTTTGTCCTAGAGTTTGAAAAATATGTTTACAATTATTTAAGTCTACTTTCAAATATTGTCATGCCATTTCATAGGTAGTGAAACTACGGATTATTTCCAATTCTTCCCCCCTGTCTCTTGTAACATTGCTGTCATTCATTTTACTTACTCATAAGCTATCATCCAGAAAACAATGTTGATATTATTTTAAACAATGTTATCTGTTAGATCCATTGAGAATAAGGAAAATAAAATATTTTATTTTACCTCTATTTCTTCTCTAAAACTCTTTCTAACTTTATTTAGATCCAGATTCCTAGCTTTGCACGATTTCTATCTCTTTGGAAAACTACTTCTAACAATTCTTCTAACAATTCAAGGCAGGTCTACTGGTGACAATTTCTCTCAATTTTTATTTGTCTGAGAGTCTATTTCTTCTCTACTTTTGAAGGATAATTTTATTGTTACAAGCTGCTAGGCTTTTTTTTTCCTGCAACACTTTAAATTGTTTCTTCTACTCTCTTCTTGTACTGTTCCTCAAGAAAAGTCCAATGTAATTCTTATTGTTTGTAGGCAAGGCTGGTTTTTGTTTGTTTTACCTCTGGTTTCTTTCAAAACTTTCTTTGCTTGACTTTCTGCTCTTTAAATATATATTCCCAGGCATAGGTTTGTTTTGTTTGCTTATTTGTTTTAGTACTTCTCATGTTTGAAGTTCTGAGCTTTCTGAATCTGTGGGTTTGTGGGTCATTAATTTTGAAAAATTCTGAGTTATTATTACTTCAAGTTGTTCCTTTGTCGCTTTCTCTCTTCTCCTTCTGGTATCTCCATTAAGCATATGTAACACCTTTTGTAATTTTCCCATGGTTCTTGGATAGTTTATTTTGTCATCTTCATTCTTTTTTCTATGTTTTCCTTGACATACCCTCAAATTATATTTTTTCCTTGGTTGTATTCAGTCGCTTACCGTTTTCTTTGCTGCGAGAGTGTCTTTTATTTCTAATATTTCCTTTTGATTCTTAGCATTTTCAATTCTCTATTTATAGTACTCTTCTGTCCCTGCATATTTTCTACTTTTCCTCGAGTTTGAGGGCTAGAAGAGGCTGGTGTTGAGTATTTCCATTCCTCTAGATGCCCAGGTGGGTAGGCTCTGGTAGTTTCCCTTAAAGGCAGGCTTTGGTAAGGAAAACAGAGAGCTCTGGGCATATTTCATGAAGGTTCCGTTTCCTCTCCCACTGTCAGAAGATTTTTCTCCTGTGTTTATTGAAAGAACCTGGCAGGGCTCCTGGATACAAAATTCACAAAAGTGTGGGTGCCCCCTCCCACACACATGGTTGGGGCCACTTGGAGTTTTAAACTCTCAAGGTTGTCCACACAGAGCCTCCAACAAATCCATTAATTACAGTTTTAAAGTGTTCCTACTCATACTGGCTTCCACTGCTGGCTTCCGTTCCCAATAAGCTGTCCTTTTTTTATCCGCCTGTCTGTCTGTGCAGTTTGGGTGGGGGGCAGTCTGCTCTGTGACAGTTCTCTGGTAGACCTAAAAAGAGTTGTTGACTTTGTTTGTTTGCCATTTTTCTTGTGAGGATGGGACGGACCAATTTTCAAGTTCGGAACTCTTTCCATGTTGGACTGGAAACCTTTAAGTCACTTTAATACATCCTCTTCCCCATCATTAACTTGACTGACTCACAGATATGGCTGAAAAGAAGAGGGTATGATCTCTTTGTTTTAGTTCCTTCACCTTTGACTTCTCTATGTCCCACACTAGTTTTTCTTTGAGGTCCTTCAGGGTAGCTTAGGGGTGCAAAGAAAAGGCTTTTGTAAATTGAGGTTGTCATTCCTTCTGTAACAAATGTTCAAATGCTGGTATTTTCTGTCCTAGGTGGGCTTTTGTTGTTGTTGTGTTTTTTGTTTTTTTTTTTTAAATTCATCCAAATTCAGGAACTTCAACATTACCATTCCCTGATACATCGAATGAATGCTGCAGCCAGCATTGCAGAAATCCCATGTGACAGATTTTCTGGTGGCCTAAACAATCTCCTCCCGCTGGTTGGTATGCTTCCTTCCTTTCTTTCTTCTGGAATTTTCTCTCCTTTTTGAAAACAATTTCTACGCTAGTGTTATGGATTGAATTGTGCTTCCCCCACTCAACATACATTTAAGTCCTAATCCCAGTACCTCAGAATGTAAGCTTATTTGGAAATTAAAACATTAAAGAAGTAATCAAGTTAAAATTAGGTCATCAGGGTGGGCCACAAACCAGTATGCTGGTATCCCTATAAAAGGGGGAAATCTGGACACAGAAACAGCACATAGAGAGAATGCCATCCGACCATGAAGGCAGAAATTCCAGTGACGCATCTACAAGCCAAAGGGCATGAAAGATTGCCATCAAACCACCAAGAGCTAGGAGAGAGGCATGGAACAAGTTCTTCCTCAGAGTGCTCAGAAAAAAAAAACAACCTTACTTACACCTGATTTTGGACTTCTAACCTCTAGAACTGAGAGACAATAAATTTGATGTTTTAGCCACCTTGCTTGAGATATAGAAGGTCCTTTGAATAACATCATTTTATTCAACATAATTTCATTATACAGCATTGGTGAGAGGGGAAAAATCGATTCCTGTCTGGGCCACATTCCTATGTGGCGTTTGCTCACTTCCCCATGCTTTCATGGGTTTTCTCTGGGTCCTCTGGCTTCCTCCCATGTTCCACAGATATATACAGTAGGTTAACTAGCGTGTCTAACTTGTCCCAGTATGAGTGAGCTTTGCAATGGAATGCCCTTCTGTTCTTGGAGAGACCAGGATAGGGTCTAGCCACCCATCACAGGGATCAAGTCTGAAAATAATTATTTTACTTGTTTGTACTAATCTTTCTTAAATGTATGTATTGCTCACTCACATTTATTACAATGTTGAATACTGGAAGTGTTTGGGTCTTTATTTAGAAGTTTGCTGATGTTTTTGTGACCAGAAGTATGCTATAGGAATTTATCTCTTATTTATATCAATTAGCTTATGTTAAAATGGGTTTTATTATTCCTTGCTTTGCTTGAAATCAGTTTCCAAGATCCTATCGATGATGTCAATTGAGGAGTCACTCTACTTCCTACAGCAGCCCTAGAAAACTAATACCTACAGTCATGTGCCAACATGTCTACTATGTATTGGGAAAACTTGATAGTTCTTATCTTTCTATTCTATCATAAGCACCCTTAGTCAGTGTCTTGCCTTTCAATATTTCCATGCAAGTGAATTGGCAATCACCTTTAGGACTCCTGTTTCCCAAAATCTAAGGTTATTGGCCAAGTTTTCCCTGCTTCCATCCCTACCAAAATCTCTTGCCACCCTTTTCTTTGGTGGAGGCATGGGGTGGACAGGGCCTATGTCATGCAGGATGTTATGGATTTTTGCAAACAATTCCCTATTCTATTTGAGTAGGGAAGCTCTTAACGGTTTTTAAGAGGAAAGTAACAAATTCTGTTTTGCATTTTATTTTTAAAAATATTTTATTTACTTATTTTTGGAGAGAAGGGAAGGGAGGAAGAGAGGGAAAGAAATATCAGTGTGGTTGCGTCTCATCTGGCCCCCACTAGGGACCTGGCCTGCATCCCAGGCATGTGCTCTGACTGGAAATCAAACCTGTGACCCTTTGCTTCACAGGTCCAAGCTCAGTCCACTGAGCTACACCAGCCATGGCTCTGATTTGCATTTTAAAAGGATTGCTACAGCTGCCAGTAGGAGACTAGACTGTAGAAAGGCAAGAACAAGTAGTATGTAGAACAAGTAATAAACAGCTAGAGCTTTTAGTAAGGACTACCTTTTCAACAGAGAGCCAACATATTTTTCTGAGAGACTAAATATGAACTGTAAGAAAAAGAATTCAAAGAATGATCTGAACAATTGTAAGGATCAATATGCCATTTAATGAGATGGAAAGATGTACAACATAACAGGTTTTGGAGGTAGAAAATTTGGACTTTTAAATGCATGTTAATACCCTAGTAGATATGTTGAATAAGAGGTTAGGTAGAGAAACCAGATAATTCAGGCTGGATATGGGTATTTAAAGGCCATCAGCATAGTAATGCCATAAAAAGACAGTGAGGGAACAGATGAGATCTCCTGGGGAATGAGGTTGGATAAACAGGGGAAGAAATCTGGGGCACACTAACATTTAGAAATCAGAAAGAATCCAGCAAAGAAGAACCAATACAGCATTGTGATTTCACAAAAGTCAAATTAAAAAAAAAATTCAAGAACAAGGATGTGCTTAACGGTGTCAAATGCTGCTGAATGGTCGGTCAAGTAAGACGAAGACTTAAGAGTTGCCCCTAGAATTTGCCAGGATTGTTTAAATGCCCAGATATCCACACTCAAACTCTCCTTGCATTCTAACATTCCAACTAGCTACGAGATCTCACATTCAATAGTGCACAAGAATTAAAGATCTAAAATTTACACTTAACATCTTGTAATTCTATACGTGCGGACTTTTTAGGATAATTTCATGGGTAATTTTTACTACGAGGGATTTTTACCATAAAGGCTGAATACAAGTCCCTGATAACAATGTGACTGTAGCTTTCCACAGCTATTTTCAATCTGTCCTATTAGTGTAGGCACATCCCCTGTTACTGTGCGTTGCTGTACTACGCTCTCAGCTGTTACGTTTTTTAGCAAATTGAAGGCAAGATCCTCCACCAACAGAAAGATCAGGACTCGCTTTTCTACCAATGTATGCCTGTATTCAGCAGAAAGGGAAAAGGGCAGGCTCAGGGACTCCATTCTTAACTTCCTAAGCCTGACTGAGAGGGACATTCTATCTTCTAAATCTAAGACTTTCTCATCTCCCGTTTTTACTGGGGTTGAAAGAACCAGTAAAGACAGATAAACCTCGGGGATGGAGTGGGCAAGAAGCTGCACGGACACTCCCGGAATTATTTAAATTACGTTTGCAGAACTAGGCAGAGGGCGACCCCAGAAAAGGAGGTGCCTGAACCGTTGGAGGAGCAAAGTCCGCAGGTAATTTACGTGACAACTCTTACCTCCTGCAGGCCTCTGTCCCAGCCCACCAAGCACTGCAGGAACTTTGCCAACGACCACGCCCCGCCTATTTCCGGATTGGCGCTGTCGCGTGCGCGATGACGTTTCAGTCTTTTGCGGACCCCGGAAGTGCAACTTGAACTTGTTCGGGGCGCGGATCCCCAGAGAAAAAGTCAAAACAACCGCACGAGGGAGTTCGTTCAGCGAGCTGGAAGGCCACGCCTCCTCTCGCCTTCCCCCACAGCCTTGTAGCTGGGGGCAGAGCTCAGGTAGGACCTCTGTTTGCAGGGTTGTGAGCTCCCGCGGCAGGCCTTGGCGGTAATCAGAATAGCTGGCTTGGTCCACCTGGGGTGGGGGTTGCTGGCTCCAGGGCCAGAGGCTCCGCCGAGCTGTGCTCGTTTCCTGCGGACACCTCTGCTCTACGTGCTGGACTCCGCAGTTGGGCATTTTCCACCTGCCATTTCCACTTCCGTGGCGGGGCAGGACACGTGTGTTACTAAATGACTTTCTTTACACCTGGACATTGGAGGTTACGGGAACCCTAGAGAGTCTAAAGTAATTGGCCCTCCTCTGCTTTCTCAGGAGGGGAGGTATTGCGGTTCTCTGGTTAAAGGTTTTTTTCCCTACAAAAATTATCAAAGTCAGAACCTTTACTAAATGTCATTTACCGCAGAAAGAAGGTTAAAGTGCAGCTATAAAATGTTCTCAAAAGTTACAACGTGCACGGACGACGATGGGGCATTTAAATGGGATGTATTCTTAGTTGCATACTTTTGACTTAGATACAAAGTTAGGTATATTTTGGAAGCAGTATTTCCTTTCCTTCATTCAGAGACTTAACATATTCTTCTAGTGCTCCACAGTGTGTATCTGTTGGGCCAAGTAATCAGTTACTTAATTTTTGGCTATGTATATTGACAGCCAACTTTCTGGCATTTGTCCATTTTCCCAAATCCTGTGTAAAGAGAAAATACTGTGGTTCCTAGACCACCAAGTTCCTTGTAACTTTTATAAAATATGTGCAATGTGATATTTGTTATGCAATACATAGTATCTTTTTGTCATAAAGCAATATTAGAAGTTCTTTCTCCTTGTTCTTATGCAGCATTGTGAGGGACAGATACACTGTATTCATTTAGTGTTTTTAGAAGCTGAGTCAGAGACAACTGTTTGAAGTGCTTAATTAAGGTCTTACTGTTACTGCTGGTATCAGGCTTCTGTCTGACTTTTAAACTAGGTGTTCCTATTACGTCACCAGTGAATCCTAAGCAGAGATGCTCTGGAGGGCTTTGAGGCAGTGGCTGCTACAAGGCTGGTGGGTGGTATCAGGGCCGCAAGGGAAACATGTGAAGCTGTGAATATCTATCTGTTCATTTAACAAATATTTATTGGCTACCTTCAATGTGCCAGGTAGTGTTCCAGGTACTGGGAAAACAGTTGTGTCCAATAAAGTCTTCCTTGTGCTCCTGCAGTTTACATTGTAGTGGATGAAGAAAGAAAACGTGTGTGTGTATGATAAAAGCAATGAAGAAAAATAAAGCTTGTTATGGGGAGAGAGTTGGTGGAGGATGCTATTTTAGATAGGGTGCTCAAGCTCAGCCTCTCTGATAAGGAGACATTTGTTTTTTGTTTTTTTTTTTTGAGTAGAGATCTGAGTGAAATGAATGAGTGGGGGACAGGTGTTTTAGGCTCTAAGGCTCTAAGGCAAGAGTATGTCTGGCAGTGGGTGTGAAGTAGTGGCTCCTGTGCTTTTGATTTGCATTTCTCTAATGTTCAGTGAGTTAAACATCTTTTCATATGCTTTGGGGACATAATGTATATTTTTGGCGTACTATGCATTTGTTTTGAGATCTGATTTTAATAGGAATTCTTGGAGATTTATTGGGGGTAAGTCTTTTAAGGTCTAAAGAAAGCAGCCATTATGTATTCTGTTCCTTTTAAAATCAGTTAATATAATACTATACTTGTGTTACTAAATACTGTGCTATACTTGTATAATACTATACAATACTTGTAAAATACTATACTTGTAAAAACTTCAATGTCTAGAACAAGTATCTGCAGTAACTCTAGACTTAGAAATAAAAGAAACGATAGTGTGTTTTGTAACAGTGAATGAAAATTTGAGCATCAGATTGTAATGAAGACAGTTCAGAAAAGCCAAAGATCAACATGACATGCTTTGATATTTATTTTTTCTTTTTAATTGGAAAGAAAGGAGAGTATGGATTGGCTGACTGTGCCTGTGTAGTAGATCTCCTTTTGTCTGGTACCTGAGAAGAGCAGGAAACAGAAGAGGTAACACTTAACCAAGAAACAGAAAAGAAGTGTTGAATAGCAGTATAGCATTTGGGTGTGGCTAGATGGAGAGTGGCAAAGATCAGCAGTAGTAATGGATGGTGAGCACCAGAACTGACAGCAGAGGTGAGGGGACCCAGCAACAAAGTGACAGAAAGGAACATAGCTCCACAGATTGGGATGAAATGGGGGGTGGGGTGAGAGAGTGCAAATCACCAGCTGCTTCTCAGCATGTGGTTCTGAAGTCAGTCCACTTGACCTTGACTAATTCAGCAGGACCCACTGTACGTCAAGTAATGTATGTCAATCCATAGGGTTCAACAGTTAGTGTTTAAAAGGTGTGCAGTCTGCATAGCCTACTATAAGTTTTTCAGACCACATATCACATAATTTCTATCCATAAAGTAATGAAATTTAATCAATTCAATGAGTAATTGATAATTTAACATCAGTCAGCTATGTAAAAAATATTTTAGCTTATTTAAGATGTGAAGGGATTTTTTAAAATTTATTCTTTATTATATTTTTTCCATTACCATTTAGTCCCCTTACACTCCCCTGCCACCACCCCCAGCAATCACCACACTGTTTTTTTAAAATCCAGAATGGTTGGTTAATAGTGCAATAGTTAAAGGCGAAACATCTTTTTTTAAAAAAGATTATTGAATGTTTTGTATATTATTGTAGTCTATTAAAAATTCTTGGGTTTCTATTAACTATTTTAGTTGTAAAGGTCATTTAAATAAACTATTGTGCTTTAATTTTTTTTTAATTTTTAAATTGTTTTATTTTATTTTATTTTTTATTGTTCAAGTACAATTGTCTCCACTCTCCCCCAGCCATCCTCCTCTTTGCTACCAACCCCCTCAATCCTGTCCACCTTGAACTTTGTCCATGGGTCCTTTATACATGTTTCTTGACGTCACTTCCCCTTTACCCCATTATCTCCTCCCATCTCTTTGGTTACTGTCAGTTTGTTCTTTATTTCAATGTCTCTGGTTCTATTTTACTTGCTTGTTTGTTTTGTTGATTACAATCCACTTATAGATGAGATCTTATAGTATTTGTCTTTCACTGCCTGGTTTCTTTCATTTAGCATAATACTCTCTAGTTCATCCATGATGTCATGAAGGGTAGGAGTTCCTTCTTTCCTTCTGCTACGTAGAATTCCATTGTGTAAATGGAAACCCCAGTTTTTTGATCCACTCATTTACTGAGGGGTAAATTGTCTACTATAAATTGTGCTGCTATGTACATTGGGGATGCATAGGTTCTTTAGAATTGGTGTTTCAGGATTCTTAGGGTATAATCTCAGCAGTGAAAATTGCCAGGTCAGAGGCAGTTCCATTTTCAGTTTTTTTCAGGAAATTTCATACCTTTTTCCACAGCGGCTGCATCAGTCTGCATTCCCACCAACAGTGTACAAGGGTTCCGTTTTCTCCACAACCTCCCCAGCACTTGTTGTATATTGATTTGTTTATAATGACCATTCTCACCGATGTGAAGTGGTATCTCATTGTGGTTTTAATTCGCATCTCTCTGATAGCTAGTGATGCTGAGCATCCTTTCATATGTCTCTGGACCCTTTGTATGTACTGCTTGGAGAGTGTCTGTGTTCAGGTCCTTTGCCCATTTTTAAATTGGGTTGTTTGTGTTCCTGGTGTGGAGTTGTGTGAGTTCTTTATATATTTTGGAGATCAAACCCTTGTCCAAGGTATCATTAGCAAATATATTTTCCCAGATCATTGGTTTTCTTTTCATTTTGCTGATGTTTTCTTTAGCTATGCAGAAGCTTTATATTTTGATGAAGTCCCACTTGGTTATTCTTTCTTTATGTCCCTTGCTCTAGGGGACATATTGGTGAAAATATTGCTGTGTGGAATATCTGAGATTTTCCTGCCTGTATTCTACTCTAGGACTTTTATGGTGTCATGACTTACATTTAAGTCTTTTATCCATCTTGAGTTTATTTTTTTGTATGGTGCAAGTTGGTGGTTGAGTTTCATTGTTTTGTGTCATCTCCCAACACCATTTGTTGAAGAGGCTATTTTTACTCCATTTTATGCTTCTGCCCCCTTTGTCAAATATTAATTGACAGTAGAGACATGGGTTTACTTCTGGGCTCTCTATTCTGTTCCATTGACTTATGTGTCTATTCTTATGCCACTATCAGACTCTTTTGGTTATAATAGCCTTGTATAATTTGATATCAAGTATTTTGACCCCTCCTGTTTTTTATTTATAGTTCCATATAAATTTTTGAAATGTTTATTGTATATCTGTGACATATGTCATTGGTGTTTTAATAGGGATTTCACTGAATCTATTATTTGCTTTGGGTAGTATGGACATTTTGATGATACAAATTTTTCCAACCCATGAACATGGTATATGCTTCCATTTATTTGTGTCTTCCTTAATTTCTCTCTTTAGTGTTGTGTAGTGTTCTGAGTACAGGTCTTTTACCTCCTTGGTTAGGTCTATTCCTAGGTAGATTATTGTGCTTTAATTTAATGAAGGAAAAATTTTACCACAATTCTGCTTATCCCTCTTTGGCAAATTAAAATTGATTAATTTGCTACAGATGAGATGTCAGATGTCTGGCTCAAAATTTTACTGATAAAAAGTTAAAGACAAGTTAGAGACAGTAATGCTGTGCTGCTTTCTCTGATGTTGTGCTGTTTTGTTTTATGAGAACAGTTCATTTTTATAGTATAGGTGCTATAATATGGATAATTTTTGCTGTAGAGAAAAATATGATGACAGATCATTGAAGTAAAACAGTTATCATATGTCTCCATTTCTCTTTTTAAAATTATATTTATTTATTTTTAGGGACAGGGGATGGGAGGGAAAAGGAGAGGAAGAGAAACATCGATGTGAGAGTGAACCTTGATTGGTTGCCTCTCTCATGCACTGACCTGGGATCATACCCACAGTCTAGGCATGTGCCTGACTGGAAATCAAACTGGCGACCCTTCTACTTGCTAGAGGACACCCAGCCACCAGAGTCGCCTTGATCTGGGCTGTTAGCATTTCTTTATAGCACACTGGGTATTTATTTTAGCTATAGTCTAGATGTTGATAATGTACTTGAGGTTGATTTGCTCAGATGTTAGAGAAGCACTAGTAAGCCTAAGACTGTGTATTTGGGCTCATGTAAGGTCCTTATTTAATAGCTTATTATTGAATGATCACAATTTGTATCCATCAGTAACTACTGAGGACTGTGGGATGTGGGTAGTATTCCTGTCTGCTGCTAATCATAGTGCCATCATATATGATCTGAATAACTAAAAAGATACTATATTTGGTTCAACAGAAGCACTACGTCTATTTAAAAAACAATTCAGAATTAGTATCCCAGGTAATGAAGGAGTGTGAGTCATACCCTTTTAATGTACAAAGCATAGTTTAGTTTTATGTGCTTTTTTAGGGGATGGAACAAACTAGAATTATGACCAAGATTGTATTTCAAGGTGAGGCATTTAAAAATTTTGAGAAGTTTGATTAGTTGATGGGTGAGATGCTCTCTTGATTTGGGCAGTTCTTTTGGGTATCATCATTTTTATATGTAAAATATAAATGATTCTGGTACTAACTCCAGAAGTTTGAAAATTAATCATCTTGATCCATTTGGCTTAACATCCTCTAATGTAGTTGGAATACTTATCTTAAATGGTCATATTCAGGAAGTGGGTAGGAAGGATCAGTCAAGAACATTGAGGAAGATCAGGTAGAAAAGAAAGGAGGTCTGTCACTTGGGATTAGATGAACAGGGATAGGACTCTGGTCCCAAAAGAGATGGGGAGAAGGGAGGATAAACAGGCAAAAGCCCCAGATGTACCGTATTTTTGGACTATAAGATGCACCCGTCCCCCCATTTGGGAGGAATAATGGTTGTTAATGCTATTGTTGAGTTCTTTTTACATTTACATTGGTGAAATATTATGTTACTTATGTTATTGAGTATTTACCACATTTTTTGCTCTAAAAATTTTTTTCTATTTTCTTCCTCTAAAACCTAGGTGCATTTTGTGGTCCAAAAATATGGTAAATTAGTTGAAATCTGAGGGAAAGAAAACAGGGCCATAGGGTTGTAGTTATTAGAATCAGTAAAAGGTGTGTACCTAGTCATAAGGCATTCTGGACCCCACATTTGAGGATCTGACATGCTGGTTGGCATGCCTGCTATAAACATAAGACTTTAGCAAAATATTTTGTATTATGATAGAATTATGTATAGGATGCTGTAAGAGAATCACAGTGCTTTGCCTGGGGTTATATAAAGGCTTTGTTGAGAAAATGATGCCTAAACTGAGAACTTAAGAATTAGTCAGTTAAATGTGAAATGGAAAAGCATTTTAGACAAAAGAAATAGTTATCAGCAGTCTGATGTTTGTAAAGATAAAAAGGAATTTGCAATTAATGGAGCAGAAAGTTTGACTGTACTTAAAGATGGAGTTGGAAGAAGAGAGAGAGGCCAAATCATTGGTGGGGGCATAAGATGTGAGGAGAGAAGGCTTGTGTAGTTTGCTCTGGAGCTCAGACTTGGCCTCTCTAGGCAATGGGAAATAATGAATGGTTTCTCTTGTCTCCTGTGTAAAGAATTTAATTTAGCTCAAAAAGAGGTCTGGCCTTTGTCCTCAGCTTCGCCAACCAGGTTTTCTGTGCATGGTAATCTCCAGCATCTTTGTTTACCTGGGGGCCCTGGGTCACATTATAGAACAATGTAATTTATTTAGGGTGGGGGCTAGCCATTCCCCTGTAGTTTTAGGGTGGGGGCTGCCTACCTCTCAAAAGATGCGGACCCTGGCCAGCAGCATCCATGTGTTGTTGCTGCGAGAGACAAATTCACAGGGACTACAGGAGTCCTGTGTAGAAAAAGGGATGGCATGGCTACTCTCTAAGTGAGAGAAAGGGCCCTGACCCCTGCCTGGACAGGCTTTTATTGTATTTCTTGGTGCATTACATTGAGGGTGGTCCTCATTTACTATGCACAGGTTAGCTATAGGTGATTACCTTTTCCAAATAACAAAGGAAAGAATGTTGCTAATTACTTCAAAGAGAAGGATGTTACAGATCAAAGGAAAAAGTGGTTGAACTGGTTATACTCCATACTTGGGAGGTTTAGCAGATTTTAGGAAGTTGCTTTAAAGATATGCAGTAAACATTTTCTGCCTCAATCCAGGGTGAGAGAGTTTTAGCAAAAGCAAGTTTCATAGCAGCCTAGGTACAATGCAGGCCTGATTCTCCACAGGAGAACCTATCTGTGGGTGTGGCTCCTGTGTGCCAGACCTTGCTTCCCACTGGCATTTCCGAGTGGGAGCTGGGCTACATTCCCATGCCACATGGAATGGTTCCCTATACAGAAAGACTAATTATATGATTTAGGGTCAGGGTTTTGGGTCTGTGGTATCAGTACCCCTGGGAACTGAGATCAGCGACGTGGCCAGTCATCCCCAGTGGAACCCTAATAAAACTCTGAACACCATGTCTCCTGTTAGCTTTTCTGGTTGGCAACACTCCGTGCATATTGGCAGATGTAGACACTGGCAGAGTAATGTGTCCATGAGTTAGTCCATTGGGAGATGACATCAGAAGCTCCATGTTTGCCCTGGCTGGTGTGGCTCAGTGGATTGAGTGCAGGTCTGCGAACAACACGATCGATTCCCAGTCAGGGCACATGCCTGGGTTGCAGGCCAGTTCCCAGCAGGGGACTCACAGGAGGCAACCATACATTGATATTTCTCTCCCTCTCTCCTTCCCTTCCTCTCTAAAAATAAATAAATAAAATCTTAAAAAAAAAAAAAGAAGCTCCATGTTTGGTCCTTTCCTGAATTCTGTCCTGTCTACTTCTCTTCTTCCATGTCAATCTTTATCCTTTCCCTGTAATAAACCATAACTATGAATATAACAGTTTTTAGTGAGTTCTCTGGGACTTTAATAATAACAGTAATAATAATAATTTATTATCTACTAATAATTCTAGTGGGTTAGTGAATGGGAGGGGACTTTGGAATGCTCAGCACTTGCAGTTGGTGTTAGCAGTGGGGCTAGTCCTTCGTGTGGACTCTGCCCTCTAACTCTGTATTTGTCCAGAAACTTTCACATCTCCTTTCTCTGTTCCTTCCTTTCTCTGATTAGGAGCAAAGATGGCCTTAGAACTTGAAAGCAGGACCAAATGAACTGATGATATTGAAGTAACCTATCTTCTAAGGTTAGAGAATAGTTGGGAAAGTATTAAGAATATTATAACACAAAATGACCCTGAACATAATAAAATCCTCTAGTACTTTCCTTCCTAATTGATATGGACTGAATTGTGACCCCCCCTACCCCCATTCATATGTTAAAGCACTAATCCCCAAGAAAGTAATTATGCTTCTTATAAGAAGAGTCCTCAGAAATCGCCCTGGATTGCTCTCCCCACCCAGTGAGGATGCAGCTCAAGATGGCTGTCCAGGAGCCAGAAAGAGACTTCTCACCAGAAACCAGCCCGTCAGGCCTTTCTCTGGGATGTGCAGCCTCCAGAACTGTGAGAAAATACATTTCTGTCGTTTAGGACACTTAGTCTCTGGTATCTTGTTATGAGAGCCTCAGCAGACCAGTTAATCAGTGATTGGATTGCTTGTGCTTTAATAGAGAAATGTATAGAGTTTGGTGAATTTAGTTTCCCGTACACCCACTTTCAAGTGAATTATCTGAAATTGTTCCACTACTTGAAAGAAGAAATTTATCGGAAAGAAATTTATCAGAAATAAACAATTTTAGATATATACCATCCAAAGTGAAAAAAAGAGAAAGTACATGAAAGTTAGAAGAAAGGAAGAAGGAAAATGGAATGAAAGATGTAGAAAAATAATGCATTGTATAATGCTTTAAAAAGAGCTAATCTAATTTTTCTCTACATTTTGAAAATAGTTCAACTGAGAAATTTTACCTTCTAACAAAATTTATTACAGATTTCTTTTAAAGACTATTTTTCTAGAGCTGTCTTTGGAGAAAGAATGGGAAGTAGGTAACTGATGTCTCACCTGAATAGCTTCTGTCTTATAAGCTGGTAGTGTATTTTTTAATACTGTATTTTTGCATGCCTTATGCAAAGTGGTGGTGTTTTTTACAAGAAAAAAAACTCTTGGGGGATTAAAAAAAAAAGGTCCTTTAAACCATTAAAAAATGGTTTGTAGCCTGGGTTTATTAGGAACTTAACCTGCTACAGTTAGATATTCCTAGGACTTTGAGAGTGCATAGAGAGGTTTCAATTAGATATAAAATCAAAGCAGATTTTGATACAACTCAAATAAAATTGATAGATATGTATCCATGTATATTTCGTGTGAGTTCCTATTATTGGCAAGATGGAAGCATTTTTTTCAGTAAATAACAGTGAAAAATCTAGGAGGGAATATAGGACCTTTCAAGTTTAGAGAAACTAAGTATAATATATGAATTATAAGCAGTAACTTTTTACTTATGGATATAGAAATGGTGTAACATTTTAGGAATTTACCAGTAAAATGTCAAAAAACTTGGAATAGAGAAAAATGACACAAAAATAAGACTTGGAATTATGTGTTTGCAAGGAATGTAATTATAAGCATTGACATTAGAATTAGTCATGGATAGTAATGACATGTCAGGAACCATGTTATCCAAACGTAGGTATGGCACAGGGAGATATGGCATCCATTGTAAATGATGAAGTTTCAGGCACATGGATATATGCATAGACGGTAAATACCTGAGAGCTGAGGGAAATATTAATATGTTTTAATTTTTATTATTTTTAAAATAATAAATATTTTTATTTTATTCCAACAAGGCTGAAGAAGTGTCAGTTACCTGTGCCACTATAGGAGAGACACGGTTTGACTGTTCCAAAAGTGGGAGTAATCACATAGCCTCGGTTTTGTAAAGTGCTTTTGACCTGATTCCACTTCCTGGGGAATTATTATTATTATTATTATGGGATTACTGCAGTCTTATTTTTATTATTACTGGTGTATTTTTGCCCTAGATGTTGCTGAACTTTATGGGAGAATACTAGGTAATTTTGCCCCCTATAATACTTCATAAAGCATAGTTTGCAAATTGGAGGACTTCAGGCGAGATAGACAATCTTTAATGTTTTAAAATTAGTTTCTAGCTATTTTATGTAAAAAGTTAGGTTTTTGGTTCTTCCTAAAAAATATGAACTTGCAGCACACTGGACCTTCATTTCATGCAGCTGCTTTAAGGTGAATGGCAGCTCCCCTGAAGTAAGGCATGGGTTTTCCAGTTTGTTGCAGTCTTTTCACTCTTCCAGGGTAAGCTTGACTTTAGAGGGCCTCACTGCTTGCATTTACTCCATTAATTTTCTGGTGCCTTTAGACGTCTGAATTTTTTATTCTTGCCCTATACAAGCTTGAACATGGATACTGTTTATTTTTGCCTTTCTGTGGCTCTACTGCACCCTTTTACTTTTATTTTCCTAGATACTGACAATGATTGGGGTATGGCGTTCATTGTAGACTCCCTCTACGAGTCTACTCTGCCCATGCTGTAAATTAGATTTTTTAAACCTTGTGCTCTAATGACCTCCCTTAAGCTTTTCTGTAGGTTTGTTCTTGCCTGAGTTTTAAACAGGATGGCTCTAGATTTGGTTCTAGGATTCAGCAAAGTTTTCATTGGAGACTGTTTTGTATCTCTTTATTCTAGCATCAAAGCATTTTTTGTTTATATCCTGATTTTTAAGGTCTTCTCTTACCTTTTTCTATATGACTAATGTTATAAATTAGTTTACAGTAATGTATTTGACAGGTAATTGCGATTAGAACATTATCGTTTATAAATAATATTTCATTATTTTGAAGGTATGAGTGATTATGATGGTGAAAATTTTATCTGCATTAGAATTACTATACGTACTTTTAAGAAAGTAGACACTCATTGTTATCATTAAGAGCAAACTATTTAAGGACCTGCCTGGCTGGAGGGTTGTCCCAGTGCACCAGGGTCACGGGTTCTACCTCTGGTCAGGCACGTGCAAGAATCAGCCAGTGAATGCATGAATGACCGGAGGAACAAATCCATGTTTCTCTTCTCTCCCTGTCTCTCTTTGTTTCTCTCTCTTTCTTTACTTTTTCTCTAAAATCAACACATTAAAGGGTTTTCAGGAATAACTGTAAAGGACACACAGACAAAACCAAGGTGGGGTGGAAGCAAGGGAGGGAGGTGGGTTTGGCTGGGGTAGAGGATAAATGCAGACAACTGTAATTGAACAATAAAATAACTTAAATAAATAAATCTTTAAAAAATCAATACATTAAAAATACAAAACAAGCTTAATTCTTATGAATATTCTCAATAAAAATATATATGATTATTTTTATCCAAAGTGTTGGTGTTTTTAACTGTTCTAATTAAAAAATAATGTCTCTCTCAATGAGTAAAAACTTTTGGCAAGATCAATTCTTATACTGAAAATACCGAGTTCTGTAAGCTAATTTTCCATTATTTTTTAAATTCAAAGACAGTAAAAGAAAACATTCTTGTTTTCGTAGATCCAAAGGAAGCACCTTCCTCACATGAAAAGTAAACTATTGCTGAACTGGAAAATCAGTAAGCAGTTCAGTGATGATGAGAATGAATGAATCTGGGAGCTTAAGTGATGCCCCCTAGTTCACTGCAGACTTAAATATATATTGTATATTACTGTGTAACAAATTATCCCAAAAGTTAGCAGCTGAAAAATAAAGACACTTACTGTCTTACACACCCTTTTAGGGGCAGGAGTTTGGGAACAGCTTGGGTGGGTGTTTCTGGTTTCGGCTGTCTCATGAGATTGTGGTTATAGTGTCATCCAAGACTGCAGACATCTGTAGTTCCATTGGGTCTGGGGGATCCACTTTCAAGCTCAACTCATGGTGGCTGTTGGCAGGCAGCTTCATTTACTTACCAGACAGGTCTGTCCGTAGGGCTGTTCGCAACATGGTTTCCCTTGAGCGGTGACTTGAGAGAGAGTAAGAGAGCACCCAAGATGGAAGCCATAAACTCAGGTGTGATACTCTCACTTTCATGTTTAGTACTGGTCATACAGATCAACTTTGGTGCAGAGTGGGAGGAGACTACATGAGGGTATGAGTAAGAGGAGGTGGAAAGCTGGCTGCCACGGTCTACCCTCCAGCCCTCAGTGGTCTGTGTTCTTCCCACATGCAGAATAAACAACTGCTTCTCAGGGCCCCCAAATGTCTCATTCTGTTAGCATATTATCTCATATTTTGGAGTCTCATCTGTAAGTCAGGGCCAGGTAGAGACAGGGTCCTTTGGGTGTAGTTCCTTAAACACAGCTCCCTGAGTACAGTTTCTTCCGCTTGCCTCTCCTCCCCCCAATGTCCAAACAGCCATCATGCTGTGGTGGGACAGGCATCGGGTAACTGCTGTAGGTATTCTTGTTCTACAAGGGGAAAATGGAGACACCAGGTATCACTGGTTCACAGGAGTTCTGAGGTCCAGTTGGGCAAATATTGGAAGTTTCTTAATTAGGCCTGAAGCCAAGGAATATTCATCGTTCTTAGCTTTGCCTTCTGCACTCTATTTTTTTTCCCATGAAAAATAACAGGGATTTGCAGGCTAGTGGTTTCTGCAGCCTGCTTCCTGCCAGTAGAATGTTCGAGTCCAAAGGTCTCTCTTCATTTACAATATATTAAATCTTTTAAATATTAAGTAAAATATATATTAATATTTTATCAGTCTTGTGGAGGTTCTGTGAATTCCATTGAGATACATTCTTGTAGACAAGGGCCACACCTACACATTTCTTCTGAGATAAATCCTTGTACACTTTGGGCTCCCATTCAGAAGGCTGAGGAACAGATGCCTTCAAGCTTCCTAAAACTTTAATTATTTGAGAAGATCAATAAAACACACTCTACTCCCTTTAGAGGGCCCTTTGTGTAACTGACTAGTATTTCGAAGTACCACCTTTGGTATTTTTGAGGTTTTAGCAAGAGATTTTTTTAGTTGTACTCTCAGCTTCATTTTTAAACCATGTTTTCCTGGCAATGCCGTGGAATTATCTTTGCTCAAAATCCATTTCTTAATTTTATCATCATTTCATTTCTGGAGAGAAATTTTTAATAGACTTTATTTTTAAATCAGTTCTAGGTTCAGAGCAAAATTGAGTGGACAGTTCAGAGGGTGCCCATATCTGTCCTACCCCCACACTTGCACAGGCTCCTCAACTGTCAACATCCCACATCAGGGTGGCACATTTGGTACAGTTGATCAACATAACATTGACATAGCATTATCCCCCAAAGGCCATAGTTTACATTAAGGCTTTGTCTTACCCTTGCACATTCTGTGGGTTTGAGAAAATGTATAGTGACATGCACCCACCATCAGTATCATACAGAACTAAAATAGCTTTGCTGCTTGTCATCCTTCCTTCTCCCCTACCCACCCCTCAACCGCTGGTATTTTTACTGTCTCAATGGTTTTGCCTTTTCTAGAATTGATGTGTGCACTGGCCCATAGTGCCCGTGGTGTCATGGATGAGATAAGAGACAAATTCACATGGACCAATGAGTCCTATGGAGGAAAAGGGACGGCATGGCTACTCCCTCAAAGGGGTAGTGCCTCGGAGTGGCCTGACCACTCTCTCAAGGGGAGAGCACCCTGACCTTTGCCTAGACAGGCTTTTATTGGGTTTAATTTGTGCAGGAATACAGGTACAGCTCATTAATCATTGTCAGGCAGTAAGGATCAAACAGTAGATAGCATATGAAGAACTATTAGGGCTTCTTCTGAGTCAGGGTCTATCAGTCTTTATCAAAGCTGAGGGGTGAGTGTCCATCACCCCCTTTCTCCATAGCCCCCCAAGTCCTTCCCTGGGGCCTCCACGTGATCATGCCTGTCTTAGGTGGTCCTCCCCTTGGGAAATCTTACCCGTCACTGGCTAACTGATCAAGCATTGGGGGCCAGTTATGGATGAAGGAGCAGAGGGAGGTAAGCTTTGTCTCCTTAGTGGGTTATGGTCTGAAGGTCGCTCACTCAGCCTTAGCCACGGGGGGTTTACAGCTCCAGAAACCATGTGGGGTGGCTCCCAACATAGAAGACCATATAGTTAGAATCATAGTATGTAACCTTTTCAGATTGGCTCCTTTTGCTTAGTAGTATGCATTTGTTTCCTTCCTCTTTTCATGGCTCGAAAGCTCATTTTTTCCAGTCCAAGTAGTAGTCTATTGTGTGGAGGTATGTACCACTGCTGCTGTATTCATTCATCTGCTGAAGACATCTTGGTTATTTGTAATCTGGGCATTAATGAATAAAGCTGATATGAACATCTGTGTTCAGGTTCTTGCAAGTTTTCAACTGATGGGGGTAAATACCAAGGAGAGTGATTCCTAGATTATAGGGTGGGAGTATATTTAATTTGGTAAGAAGTTGCCAAATTGTCTTCCAATGTGGCTATCCCATTTTGCAGCATTTGGTGTTGTCAGTGTTTAGGATTTTGGCCATTCTAAAAGGTGTGTAGTGGTATCTCATTATTGTTATAATTTATAATCTTCTAGTGACAAGTTGAGCATCTTTCATTATCTTATTTGCCATTGGTATATCTTCTTTGGTGCAGTGTCTATTCAAGTCTTTTGCCCATTTTTAAAAGTGAGGGGTTTTTTTACTGTTTAGTTTTTAAGAATTTGTTGTAGATTTTCAATAAGATACATTTATCAGATATGTCTTTTGCAGATAGTCTGTGGCTTGTATTTTCATTCTCTACCAGGGTGTTCAGCCTTTTAGTGTCTCCAGGCCACACTGGAAGTGCTCCAGCCCGCGGAGCAATCAACTGGAGCTCAACCACCTACCTAGAACAAATGGGTTGGGGGGACAAGAGGCGCGAAGAATGGCAGCAAGACAAAAGATTCTGATCAAGCTGCAAACTTTATTTTTCCGAACTGGGTATATATATATATATATATATATATATATATATGGAGGGAGAGATTAGGTTGCTTGCTATTGGCTAGCTTGAGACAAAGAAGGGCCCGCTTATTGGTTACTTGGGTGCAACTGGTACTCGTGGACACCTCATGTGCCTGTAGCTGATTGGCTTGTGGAGCACACAGGTTCCTGTAATCAACGCAATGTTTTTAGCTAGAAGCCAGGTGTAAGGTTCTCAACATGGAAGAAGAAAAGTTGTCTCAGCCAAACATTAAATACACAAACACTAGTTAAAACTGATGAGCAAAATAAAGGTTTTAAGTAAATTTATGATTTTGTGTTGGGCCACATTCATAGCCATCCCGGGCAGCATGAGACCAGCAGGCCACTGGTTAGACAGTCCTGCTGGACAGTATCTTTCCTAAAGCAAGTCTTTTTTTTCTTTTTTTAGAGTCCTTTCACTATTTTCGCTCTTGCTTCTCACATTTCACTATAATTATCAAAAAGAACCAGGTGGCACACTCAATACTCTGGTTGGAAATCTGCTTAGCAAGATCAGCCACTTCATTTGGTACATTTTCTACTTTCTGTCTAACTCCATGGGACAGTATTACTGTGTCTGCCACGACATAACAAGCATCCCCCCTTCCTTAAGTTCCCCATAACATTTGCTTTGCTTTCTTACAAGTTCTCACCCACAGCCTTGTCAAAAGCTCTGGGACTTCTCTGAACAGTTCTTCAGGGTTTTAGGCTTTCTCCAGCACTCTTCTCAGCCCCCTGCCTGGATCCAAAGCCACTCTCACATTTTGGTTTGGTGGAATAGCAACATTCCACTTCCAGGTACGCATATGTGCATCTATTGATGCCCTAAAAGAAATCCTTATGTCCTAAGTTCTAAGGTTTTTGTAAGACAAATTATACGGGTCACTGACTCACAGCAAAATTTGACCTTGCAGCTTTGAAGGAAAGAGTGGACTTTGGTAACTGGGATGGGTACACGTGGGCAGATTCTGATGGAGCTTGGAACCCTGCATCTCTCAATTCTGCTGAACCTCTTTTGTCAGCAGAGGCAATCCTCCTGCTCCTTCCCAGGAAGTCTATATTTAAGATATAAACTTGCCGTATTTTGGAAACGTTATCTTTGATATAGTATATTTTAATTGTTTTGTTAAATTTTTCTTTGGCACAATTGTCTGAATTATATTCTTTCCATATTTGTTGTTACTGATATTTTAAAAATTCATTTTCTTAATTTAGGTGTTCCCTATTCAGTTGAATACCTTGTGGGATGAACTTCTTTTCTCTTCTCATGAATTTATTTCAGTTTACACCTCTTCTCTTGCTTTTTTTGTGAATGGCCCTTATTCCAAACTGACATTTTTGTTGGCTCACTGACTCGAAGGGTTCTTGAGTTTAAGAAGTCCACTCCAAAATATTGATTATGTCAGGAATCATTTTTAAATGAAAGGGATGTGCAACTTTCTGTACTGTTTTAGGACTTCAAACAAGCCTTATGTATATTGTACAGTGTATAACCAATATTAAAATAGAAACCAGAATTGTGAGAACTCACCTCTATGCCCTTCTTGTGTATAATTTCATGTTTTGAATCTTTAAACATGCTTTAAATAATATTCCTTTACTCAGTGATCTTTAAAATGTCAGCAGTGGAAGTGTGCAGCTTACTTTGGGATTCTTGTTTGTGTGTGTGTGCTTGTGTGTGTAAAACCAGGTTTATATGAACAAGTATATGAATGTTGCCATTAAAAACTAAATAAAACCCATCAGCCACATTAAGAGCAATGCTACAAGTTTATAAAAGCTCTGCCAACTTATTTTTAGTAAGACTGCAGGTTGTAACTTAGGGACTAAATAGTGCCTGAGGCCTTATAGCAAAAATTTTGTGGTCCTCACCTGTTAACTCAGTTGGTTAGAGCATTGTCCCAATATGCTAAGGTTGCAGGTTTGTTCCTGGTCAGGACATGTGCAAGAATCAATCAGTGAATGAATAGATAAGTGGAACAGCAAATCGATGTTTCTCTTTCTCTCCTTTTTTCTCTCCCTCTACCCCCTTCCCTCCCTCCTCCTTTTCTTCCCACCCTCTCCCTTTCTCCTTTCCTCCCTTCCTTTCTCTCTAAATCAATTAAAAATAAATTAATAAGTCTTTTAAGAATTCATGGATAATATTTCAAATGAACAAAATACAGGCTTATTTAAAATAAAACATAGGCCTTTAAATGTACACTTAGACTAAGATTGGGGCTAATTCTTTGTTAGTTCAGGCAGCTTTATAATTTTCTTACTGCTAATTTGTGTACCAATAAAGGATGGTTGAATCAACATCTGTTTTTCAGTGAAAGGAAGTTTAACACTCATGCAGAAAAAGCAGTATTTTCAGCATTTGTCATTTAAACAAATAGAAGTGAGTTTAACAAAATGTTATGTTCAGACAAAGCACCAGATAAAATGTTTTATGGTTATTTTATTCTCATTCTAACAAGTCCTCTCTCCAGTGGCTGCTATTACAGCATTTTCTTTTTTCACCTTATTTTGGGAAAACAAGAAAAGTTATTATTTTTTTCTCTCAGAGTTAAAGCCCATTTTGTGTCATGTTGAGAGACTGGCAGATGATCTTCCTTGGGAAATATGCTTCTATGGCTGGACAAGCTCATCTTTTAGTAGCCAGGGGGTAGATTATTCCAAATCAAGTTCTAAGTTCTCATCTTTCATTTTCAAGTTGCTTATAACTGCCCCTTATGCCAGCATTTTAAAATTTTAATCGCTTGTATATCTTCAAAGGCAGATTTTACTTGTTATATTTACTAATGGCAGTATACAAAGCAAAGAACAAAGACATAAATGAGTCAACATTTTCAGAAGTATGTAGTTGTATTTTAAAATATTTTATTATAAAGTTTTAGCATGTTATTTTTTCATACAGGTTTTAAAACATTTTAATGGCTGATGAAGAAGCTTTTGAGGAAATACGATTTTATTCAAAATAATGTTAACATTTCAAAACAGGCAAGGAGTCCATTGAGCTTTAATAATGCCATATTTTACTCCTATGTAATTATTTTGAAATGTACTCAATACCAGTTTATCCTTCATTCTTACACCTTCTTCCTCTACTAGGGCTTATTGTCAGCAGGACCCGAAACTTCTGACTAAATAGATGGAACTGGACATTTAGCTTTATGTTTAGAGAAAAATGCCCCAAAGAGCAAATTATAAAACGTGGCACTACTAAAATTATAGTATTCTTTTTCTCTTAATGTTTTTCTTTATTATTTATTTTAAATTTATTGGTGATAAAAATATGTGCAAACAGGATCTGTTTGTGATTATATGTACATTACATCCCAGTTCAAAAGTGGCCATTCTATGCAAGTTATAGACCATAATTATATACTGAACAACTAAATTTACCACTAATCCAAGACTCAAAACACTATCAATAACTCGCATTGACCTATGTTTTTCTCCCTGTCTCATGTCCTCCCATTTTCCAAAGGTAACCACTATTCTGAATTTTGTGTTTTCCTCATGATTTTTCTTAAAGTTTCATCACCTAAATATTGATATCAATAAATTGTTTTAGTTTAGTTTGTTTTTGAACTCTGTATAAATACCATTATACTGTATGTAGTCTCCTAAGACTTGATTGTTTACTCAATATTGTTTTGGGAAAGTCTATCCATGTTTTGGGGTGCAAGTCTGGCTCCTTCGTTTTCACTGCTACCACTGTTCATCTCTATTGGTATACTACAGTATGTCTGCCTTTGTACAGTTAAAGACCAGCCTTTTCCAGGTGTGAGAGCTAGCCTTGAAGATGGCCCCCAGTGATTTCTGCTTCTTAATATTATGCCTTTGTATAGACACCTTTCTGTAGTGAACAGGGTTACCCTCTGTGCCAGTAGTTATCGAGGAAGTGATAGCGAGACTTTTGTGGCTTTTCCATGGCTTTCCTGACTCTCCCTGGAGAAAGCTAGAAGCCGTGTCATGATGGTACTCAAGCAGACCTGTGAAGAAACCCATATGGGGAGGTATTGAGGCTTCTAGCAACATCACCAATAATTCATCTGTGTGAGTGAGGCATTTGTAGCCCCATTCAAGCCTTCTGTTGACTTCAAACCTTGCCAATATCTCTTGATTACAACCTGATGAACCTGAGTCAGAACCTCCCAGCCGAGCTGCTCTCAAATTTCTGATTCATAGAAATGGAGAGATTATAAATGTTTATTGTTTTTTGCAAGTGTATTTTGAGGCAATTTGTTATACAGCTATAAATAATTAATAAACTGGCTTTTTAATGATGTGAACATTTTGTGAACATTCTCATACCTGTCTCCAGACATGTATGTACAAGACCAGGTAGTGGACCTAGGTGTGAGATTGGGTTGAAGATTATGAGAATGCTTAACTTGGAGATCACATGCCTATTTTTCGAAGTTATTTTACTGATTTATATTTTGATAAGCAATGTGAGTAAGAATCTCTATTCCATTCTTTTTAAATTTTGGTATTGTCAGACTCTAATTTTTACTCGCTTGGTAAGTATAAAATATTTCATTATGGTAGTATATCCTTCCCCAACACCAAAACAGTAGTGTCCTATATTTTCTCCTAAAAAGTGTAACATTTTTATATTTACACTTATACCCTTAATCCATCTACCACTGCCACCATGTAATGTCAGTATCTGGAATGAGATAGGTATTTACTTTAATTTTTTATTATGCACTTAAACAATTGTCCCAATTATTGAAAAGTCCATCTTTTCCCCCTTGTCTTCTGTGTCCTATGAATCTGTCACGTGGATCTGTTTTGGAGCTTCATTCTATACTCTTGGTCAGTTTGCTTATTCCAATACTAATTATATAGTGTCTTGCTCTTTTTGATTCTAGAAAATCATGTTTCTTAATTTTTCTTGTTAGTTGTTTTAGGTGGTCAGATAATCTTCCAATAATGATAACATTGTTTTCCTGTTTTCAATTTTTATTTTTTTCTGTATATTATACTGGCTATAACCTTCAGAAAACTTGGTCTAGAAATGGTAATGGTAAAGTGATAACAATGCTGATTCTTTTCTGCTACCCGATTTTAAAGAAAATATTTTTAACATATTACCAAGAAGAGTAATTTTACTGTCATTTTTTTGTTTTTGTTCTTTGCTTTGAATCCCTGTATGGGATTCAGATGTTAAGGATTTTCCTTTTATTGTTAATTTGCTATGACCTCTCTTCCAAAAATGATTAGTGGATTTTATCAAATACCTTTTGTGCAGATATTGATGTTATTATGGCTTTCTTCCTTTATGTTAATTTGGTTAATTTATAGATATTCTAATACTTTATAATGTACTTTCTGACTTCAGTTATTCTCAACAGATCAGTCTCTTTGGGAACTTTAGTATAATGTTGCAAGTGAAGTCTCATTGTAAAATTCTTGCCTCTTGTGGCCATAGGAAGAGATTCTACCACCTTGTGCTTATGTAGACGGTAGCAATGAGAGCTCTTTGGCGTTGTGTGATTAAGCATAGATCTAATAACATAAATGGCTTAATGTTTCACAGAGTGTCCTTGTGCCTACACCTTCAGTGCCACAGAGTTAATTTCCTGTAATTAATAGTTTGGCTAAGTGATGGTTGTCTTCTGTGGGGGAAAATATTTTGTGGGAGCCAGGAGAGTTCAAATCTCTTTGTTTTTGAAACAGGAGAATTTTGCTGCCTCAAATCCTTTGTTAATTTAGTCAAGGTATGAATTGTGTGTATTGTTTTCTGAATAAAATAAATAATCACTGTAACTAATATGGTAGCTTAAACAGGTTACTTGAAGTTTCAAATTCCTAATTCTCCCCTTTAAATATCAGATATGTGTACTATCACAGCAGTATAGAGATTCCTCAAGTCTTGCTTAGTTCGTCTCCTGTTAGTCCCAGGATGTGGTTATTGTTAAAATAAGGTACAAACATGAAATTCTAGAAAACACTATCTCTTCATAAATAACTGGGAAATTCTAGACCAAAAAGAAATTCATTCTCAAGGTACTAGAATAACATTCTCGGTTGTTGACATATTTAGGTAAAGTCAGGCTCCACAGAGATTTTCCCCTTAAAAAACAATAAGGAGTCACTGTCAGTAGACATCAGATAAGAGTGGAACTTAAGTGTCTTATTTGCAATATAACTGTGATCGCCACAATGTATAACTTTGCCATTAAACTTTATTGCTGGAGTTACTCGTTTAGTTTACTAGACTTAAGAGTAAATTGCTTGATTATATGCTCAAGTTTTTCTTCATTTTTTCTATAATAAATGATACATTTCTCATTTTGAAGTTAGTACAATGTGTGGGATCAGTTGAAATAATCAAATGATAATATTAATAAAGTAGTTATTACCAATTTCAGCTCTTCTTAGAAGTTGGGTAAAAGTGGGGTGCTATTAGGTGATAAGTGGCCAAGGAATTAACTAAATCATGACCAAAATGAATCAGTGCTCTCAACGAGATTGTCATTGGAACCTGTGTGCAAGGACAGGCTGTGGAGGCAAACCACACTGACAAAGAATCCCCAGTGCCAAGAACTAGAACCAATTAGAAGTGAGCTCTTTGATTTACAAAACTTTATATATAATGTCCACCTTGTATACCTAGGAAATAATGTGTTGCCCCAAATGTCCAGACAGAACAGGCCTAGGTGGTTGCCAGCCTGGCCCTGGTGAGAGGGATGGTAGGGACACTTGAAGAGAGATGTTCTTTAGTCTGCCTGAAGTCCCGTTATCACACCTGTTTCATGGAAAGAAAAGAGAAGAGTGAGTGAGACGGTTGGTCCTTTTCCCTTTCGACAGTGGGCCTTGACCTCCTTGAGCGTATAGGTATGGAGAAGGAGAGATGGCTAGAGAGAGCCATTTAATACACAGAGGGACACTACAATGCAAACTTACCTCTTCGGGCCTGCTGGAATCATCACTTCAGATGGAACCATGGATCCATTAGTAGTCACTCCTCATTCCCTGCCCCCACCAACTCCCAGAAACATTTATCTACTTTCTCTTTCTGTGAGTTGCCTATTCTGGACATTTTATGTAAGTAGAATTATGTAATACATGATCTTTTGTAACTGGCTTCTTTTACTTAGCATAATGTTTTCAAGGTCATATTGTAACATGTATTGATACTTCATTACTTTTTTATTAATGAATAATGTTCTGTTGTGTGGGTACAGTGCATTTTGTTCATCCTATCATTGCTTGATAAACATTAAAGCTGTTTCTACTTTCTGGCAATTATGAATATTTGTGTACAAGTTTTGGTATGGGACATGTGTTTTCACTTCTCTGATGTGTACACCTAGAAGTGGAACTGCTGGGTCATGTGGGAACTCTGTGTTTAACGTTTTGAGGAGATGCCAAACTTTTCTAAACCGGCCGCACCAGTTTACATTCCTACTAACTATGTGCATGGATGCCATTTTCTCCACATTGTCACCAACACTTGTTACTGTCTTTCTTGTTTATCGGCATACTGTGGGGTATGAGGTGGTTGGTATTTTAATGTCTTAGATTTGCATTTTCCTAGTGACTAGTGACACTGAACATGTCTCTTTGCACGTTTCTAAGCCTTCTTTGGAGAAATACATATTCTTTTTCCATTTTTTAAATTAGATTATCTTTTTATTGTTGACTTGTCAGAGTTCTTTATATATTTTGTATCATCTTGTGTCAACATCAGAAGGTTTTTCTTTTTTAACATTTACCCCCCAAAAAACATTTAGAAAAGTACATTGTCGCAGATTGGATTTTTCAGAAGCAGTTGCTGGGACAGATTTGGGGTGGATGATGTGTATTAGAGGTGGACATTTGTGACAATAAGGACAACAGGATTGGCCAGTCCGGGAAGTAGAACTTACTGCAGGCCTGATGAACCCTCAGCCACGCTGGCAGCCAGCTCTGGAGCAAATCTGCCTGTCAGAGTTGTCCTGCCACATGTTGCCACCTGGCTCAGTCAGTGAGTGAGAGTCAGCCTGCAAAAGGTGTGACCTTGAGAGAGGCAGCTCTGCATCTGTGGCGGACTGATGTGGTGAACAACTGCAGGCTGTTTGCTGACTGCGTCCCTGCAGCTGAGCAGCAGTTCCCCTGGGAGGGGCATCTGGAGAGTTCACCTTAGTGTCCACCACATGCCTATTATATTTTAAAATCTCAGTTAGACCTTGAATCCACAAAGCTTAGAAGAGTTGCTAATAAGCATATTTATGGGATAAGAAAATTGGATGCAGCCTTTGTGAATATGTTATTACTGCTATTTTATAGTATTGTATACTTTGAAATCTAAGAAGGTAGTTTCTACTTGTTCAATTTGGCCTGGAGTTATGTACATTCATAATATTAATTGTGTTTTATTGTTTATGTTTACTATACAATTAGAGTGCCTTAAGCAGCTTATATGACACTTATATTTGACCCATAAAATAGAGGCTATTATGTGTTTGACTTAGTATGTTTTTCTAAGATTCCGAACATATCTTCTTTTTAAGAATTATTTTCCCTTGGCCTTCTCTCTGCTATTTCTGCTCCATATTATGAGAACTTAATAAAAGACTACTTAAATTATTTTTTCTTGGGGGGTGGGTTAAAACTGAGAATTGTCTTAAGAATATTCTTAGTCCTTAGTTTTTTAGCTTTACTTCTAGCATTGTCTTGCAGATATTCTAAAATCTTTACACTTGATATTCCTTAACTTTTGATTTTCTTTTGTATGCAGCAAATCTAATAGACTAAGACAATTTTGGTTGATTTTACATATATTTACACATATATGTATATATATACATATGTATGTATACATGTGTATGTGTGTATGTGTGTGTATAAATTAACTATCTCCAGCTTGCTCAAACTCCAAATTGTGATTCTTTCTGATCATATAAATTAGTGCACAAGAGTGAAAACCTTCTATAGAATAAAGAATCCGGAATTGTTTTTCTAGTCGAAGTTGAGTAGTTTGACTCTACCAGCATGGGGGAGTAGAAGGAGCTCAGAAGGAAGTGTCAGAAGATCAGAGTTAGAATCTCAACTACCCCTTATTATCTGGGTTGCCTTAACCAGGTTACTTAGCTTCTCAAAGCCCTGGATGCCATATCTCTAAAATGTAGCTATGTCAATCAGCTGTGCCTACCTCTCCCAGTTGTGGTGATGACCTAATAAGATAACGGATCTGAAAGGATTTGGCAACTTTGTGGCTAATGTGTGCATTCAGGAGATAGTCGGGACAGTGTTCTTCTTTGGATACAACTTTAATATAAATGAGGTGGAACTCACAGACTTGAACCTTTTGCAGACGCACAGTTTAACAAAAGTAGAAAGGAATATAAACGAATTATATAAAAATTAATTTAAATTCCATTATGACTATCTTTAATATAGTCTAGAAACCTGCCAACAGATATTTATTGTGGGATTTTATTATTTGTTCATAGAATTTCATCCAAATGACGCACATCAAGAGTTTCTCATTCCTGCAAATTGAACTGGCTTGCGTGTCCTTAGAGTGGAGCAAAGATTACTTGGAAACAGTTAGTTTTGACTTAAGTGTATTACAGATATTTATACAGGAACTTACAGTTTGCAGAATGTTTTTATATGCATTCTTTCATAACCTCTGTGTAATCACCCTATAAAAAGGATAAAAAAGGAAGGTTTTTTTTTGTGGTTATTGTTCCCATTACTTATGTTAGAGAAGTGACTTTCTCAAAGTCGCTCACCTACTAGGTGGTAGAATTGAGATTTTAAAAATACCTGATTTTCTCATTTTGAACCTACTATGTCACATTGCTTGTGAAACTAAGGAATTATTTTACATGGGCTTGGATTGGAACCAGGTATTCTTAGTCTGAGCCTATTCTTGATCCAAACATAGATTCCATTGTCCATAGAAGCCACTGTTTTCTATGCACCAAATGCTCCCTCTATCCTGGGCTTTGTCTTCCAGGTCTGTTCCAGCGTGATGACCTGGTTCTGTAGCCTCCTCCCCAGTGTCTATGTACACGTATATACAGTCCAAAACATAGTTTTTATGCTGTTGCCATATAACTATAAACTGTAATAATATGTAAGCAATATACATAGTACTCCTGGGATTTTGCTGATGAGCAACTTCTGAGTAATGTGGGTATTTTAACTATAATTTGGGTGGGTTGTTTGGTTCCTCACAAGTCTCTGGTACTGATTCACGTACTGTACTTTCAGTTGCCAGTAGGCTATTGTGAGCTGGAGTTTCAGAATGTGACAGTGAGCATAGATTTTTTGGGACCAAACCAGCTCCAGGAGTTCCAGGAATTAACCCAGTTTTACTTGTCTTGTGATATATTTTGTATATTCATTATTGCTTTTAGAATTTGAAGTGGGAAGGCCTGTTGCAAAAATTATCTATATCTAGTTCTCATTTATACTTGCCTGAAACCAAACAGACCTAAAACTAAGGCTTCTCTATATCTTTCTGTGGTTTTTATAAGTGCTCAGGCCATATTTTGAGCAAACAAGGCAATAAGAAATACTCTACTGTTTCATGTTTTGAAATGCTGACTAGATAAAGATTACACATGACAAGTTATTTACAGCTTTATTTATACATGCTGGATTCTCTGTTGGAATCATAGAAGAGAAGAAGATATGATAATTGCTTTGTGTAGTTCACAGAATGAAATCGCAAACTGAGATGTTTTGAGTCCAGTTTGTACTGTGACCATTTCTAGGAAACCATATTTAAACAGCAGTGGTTATCATGAAGTATGCAACATGTCAACTGTGTCCCAGCTCCTATCAGTAAACACCTTCCGCCACTTTATTCCCTAGAACCTAACCTTCATCAGATAATACTAAATAAACTATGTCGAGTGCACATATTAATATATATCAGAGGTATCGAGCAGCCTGCTGGCTGCATTTTCAGTAGTGTTTATCTGTGGTCATACAGATTATAACTCTGAATTTTTATTAGGAAGACTAAATTGAGAATTTATAATGTTCCTGATTTAGTTTCACCAGCTGTGCCACTGCGGTGGAAAATAACTGGAGAGGGTAAAAATGGAACTGAATGAGAGAGCAACAAACAAATGGCGTTTGCTTTATATTTACCTGCTTTGCGTCTGCTGCTCTGCTGCTGTAAGGTTTAGGGTTTCATATAGTAATTAGTAGCCTCTTAACTTATATATTATCACTTCAGTGAATTGTAATGCCTATTTTTAGTTTTCTTGTATAAACTAAGAATATGATTGCTAATTGACATTTAATCTTGGGAATCTGGAAATGATTCTTTAAAATTGAATCTTTTCTTATTCCTCTATCTTTCACTCATTTATTTGTAAATTTGACAAGTATCTGTTGAGCTACACATGTGCAAGACATTGACCTAGGGACAGACATGGTATCTGTCCTCATGGAGATCAGAGTCTGTAGGGAGGATGTGTTATTAAACATTGTAGGGTACATAGACCTTTTAAAAAAGCCTTATTGAATTATAATTGACATATAGCATTATGTAAGTTTAAGGTGCTGATTTGATATACTATATATTGCACAATGATTACCATAATAAGGTTGGTTAACCCACCCCTCACTGTACATAGTTGCCTTTTTGTGTGTGTATGTGTGATGAGAATAATCTAAGATCTACTCTCCCAGCAACTTTTAAGTACCCAGTGTACTATTGCTAACTGTAGTGGCCATGCTGTGCCTTAGGTCCCTAGAGCTTTAAGATATGAATCTTGAAATGACTCTAGCACCAAAAATATTTAAAATTTCACTTTCATTTAAACAATCACAATGAAATAATAGTGTAAATTGTTCAGTTTGGAAATCAGACATGTTGAGGATGATGGAAAATAACTGAACACTTTATATTTAGAAAAATACTGAATTGGCAAAGGCTTGAGTAAAAAATGCAAGAAGTCCCTTGTAGATAGTTATTTTAGTTGTGGAATTGCTAGCAAAGGGCACTGTGTGGAATCATTCATTATGAACAGTTCTATTTATTTTGTATAATAAGGAGCAGCTGGTAAAACATATACAAACTTGTAGAACTTTTGACTGTTAAGAATAATTCTTGGATGTATTGTATGTAGATAGCCCTTACAAATACTGCTTGTATATAATAATGTTGCAACTATCAGTCTAAGTCTTATATATTTTACTTGTGTTGGCAGTTTGATTTGGCAGCTGGAGAGGAAGCCCCTACTTGGGCCATGGCCATGTCTGACTCACCACTCACCCTTGTGTTTTGCATATTGCCCACCCTATAGTCTAGGATATGTTACTTGAAGAAATATCGACACATTTTATTTGTGTAGAATTTATAGAGTTTTAAGTTATCTAGTCACAGAAGAAAAATACATCCATGTTAAGTAACAATACTTTCCTAATCAAAAATAGTGTTATATTCTAGTTGTTGCTATTAGGAAACCTCACACCACTGAGAAACAATAATACTGCTAGTAATAGCAATATCAGCTACATACACCTTCTATAATATTAATTCTTAACCATTATTATATGAGCAATGTTTTATAAAGGAGGAAACTGAAGATTTGGGGTACTAAGTCACTGTGTCCCTGGCCGAGAGCTACTCTTAAGTGGGGAAGCTGGGATACATTTACAACAATTAAAAAATACAAGCCAACAGATATTGAGATCATAATTATGCACCAGGCACTGTACTAAATGTTTTACATTTAACCTCAGTGACACTGTGAGGGCTGCACGATTATCAGTTCTGTTTGATAAATGTGGAGAAATGAGTTACCGAGGAGTTAAGCAGTTTGTCAGAGGCACTCAGCTGGTTAGTGGTAGGGCTCGAATGCTCTTCTCTCACGCCACTCCACCTACATCGAGCGTTGAGGTAGGGGCAGCATTGATTTATGACTGTGGAACTTTTATGATTTAAGAATGTTGTTTTTGGTATTAGTTTTTAAAAGTACAATAACTGTACTCTGCTGGTTATGAAAATGCCTCAGTTTTTAAAGATAATTGTAAAATGTACCTCTGAATGGAAACATTTGCTTAGTGGGTAGCAAATCAATTGGGTTCCTCAGTCAGAGGAATATTCAATTGCAATGAACATAGTTTTTATATAATTTTATTGAGTTATGTATTGACTAAATTAGTTTAATTTGTTCATTGTATAGGTTGCATTTTTTCTTTTAATTTAGGAATAGTGTTTTTTTCTTCTTTTACTGTGCATAAGAACCCTGAGAAATCTATTTATAGTTTCAATGCAGAGTTAGACTTTGATAAATTATAATTTTATGTTATTGCTGATTACTGGATTGCCATTTATATAGCATAGTTTGCAGACATTGAATGCAGCATAGTTTCATTTTTAATTAAATTTATTGTGGTGACATTGTTTAATAAGTTTATATAGTTTTAGGTGTACATTTCTATGTGCATATATCTATGATATATGATCTGTATATTGCCTTGTGTTCCCCTCTTCCAAAGTCAGATCATCTTCTATCACCATATATTTGGCCCCCTTTACCCTTTACTATTCTTCCACCCACTTTCCTCTGGTAACCACCATGCTGTTGTCTGTGTCTGAGTTTCAGTTTTATGCCTCACGTAGGAGTGAAATCATATGGTTCTTGGCTTTTTCTTTTTTTTTCTTTTTTCTTTATTTATTTTAGAAAGAGGGCAAGTGAGGGAGAGAGAGGTTGATGTGCAAGAAAAACATCAGTCAGTTGCCTCTCACATGCTCTCAACCAGGGATCTGGCCTGCAACCCTGTACCCTGACTAGGAATGGAACTGGTGACCTTTTGATTTGCAGATGACCAGTGGGCAACACCAGTAAGGGGTCTTATATTTTTTTGACTGACTTATTTTGCCTAGCATATTTTCAAGGTCCATTCATGCTGTTGTAAATAGCAGTATTTCATCTTTTCTTGTGGCTGAATAGTATCCCATTATATATACCACATCTTCTTTATCCAGTTGTCTATCAAAGGATACCGTGGTTATTTTGATAGCTTTGTTTTAAAAAGGGCTAATTTAGCCCTGGCTGGCATAGCTCAGTGGATTGAGTGCGAGCCTGCCAACCACACGATCACGGTTAGATTCCCAGTTAGGGCACATGCCTGGGTTGCAAGTCACTTCCCGGCAGGGCACTCATAAGAGGCAACCACACATTGATGTTTCTCTCCTTTTCTCCTTCCCTTCCTGTCTAAAGATAAATAAATAAATAAAATATTTTTTAAAAATTAGATTTAAAAAATAAATAAATAAATAACAGCAAACTCACAGTTACTAAGAACCACACCTAAAACAAAAGCAAACTAAGAGGGCAGCTAGGTCAGGAGCAAAACCATAGAAATGAAGATCACATGGAGGGTTAGCAACAGGGGAGTGGGAGAAGGAGAAGGGGGGAGAAGGTACAGAAAATAAGTAGCATAAGGCGGTAGGTAGAAAATAGGTGGGGGGGGCAAGAATAGTATGGGAAATATAGAATCTAAAGAACTTGAGACACGTGGTCATAAACTAAAGGGAGGTATGGTGGGGGAGGGGGTGTGCAGGGTGGAGGGGAATGAAGGGGGGAAATAGAACAACTGTAATGGCATAATTAATAAAATATATTAAAAAATAAATAAATAAAAAGGGCTAATTTCTTTAAAGTCGTGTTTTGAATTACATTAGAAGTAAATTATAGCTACTTTTTATATTTATATACTTTTCTTCTTCTGATGTCTGTATGTTCCAGGAGAAGACATTCTGAGCTTGTAAATGGCATATCTTACAATTTATTTTAAAAGAAATTTAAAGTTTTTGAAACTACTTGGGGATGTTTTTTAATTAGATGGTAAAGAACTTAAGCCTAAATAGTAAATTTTGCTGAATTCAATTCAGCAACATTGGGAACTGTATGGATTATAAGGTATTGTGTTTGGTGACACGAAAGGTACAAGGATGAAGAAACTTGGTGCCTGTGTCCTAGGGCTTGTATTCTGTTAGCTGACCCAGACAAATATATAAATAACTACAGTGCTTCTATACTTATTATAGTATAGACATCAACAAAGTTCAGTGGGAAATCAGGATAGAGAGATTAATCCCAAGTGGGAGGATCAAGAAAGTTCTCATGGAGTAAGTAGGATTGAGTAGAGCTTAATTTATTGCTTTCATTCATTCTAGACTATCTTCTGAAGATTGATGTCTATTTCCTTGAACTTTTTAATTTTGTACCCAATTTGGATAAATATGGCACAAATCCAGCAGGGAGGTCCAGATGAAAAAGAAAAGACCACAGCACTGAAAGGTACATACTTAATTTGTTTTTTTAGGATATTTTCATTGTGCCTGACAATGGTATAGGAATATTTAGGTGACCTCCAGTTTTTTCAGTTCTAAAATAAAAATAGTACTTAATCTATTTGTAATTATTTATATCCCTCAGAGTAACTATCTCAGTGTCTGAGAGATAGTCTGTATTAGTAAGTAAATCATATAATAATGTAATTTTACAGCTATAAGAATTCTTAATGCTTTTTAAAATTCAAGGCCATATAAATATATGGCAAAAACACTGTAGATAGTTCCCTTATCATATGTTGATTGCAATGTCATAATAATTTAGGATTGTGATCTGCCTAACTCTGCATTTCATCTTTGTGGCATTGGCACTAGGGATATTTTATGAGAGGCCCTTCTTGTTAACATCTCAGAAGGACTCTGCCTTAGACATTCTTTGGGAATTTTGAGTTCTAGACATTAAAAACCTGCTATCTAAAGTAATTTTACTCCTAAAAGAAATATTCATTATAGACCTGTAAGGTTTCTTTATTATCACATTCCAGTCTACCCATGTAGGGACTTGCCTAAGATCAGATTATCTGAGTAACTTGTGCAAGATTTCACAGTTACTTTCTTTCATGGTGGAAAAATTATCTTACAGGTTTTCTGAAAGCCGGGATGCCAACTATGCTCAATGATAAAAGTCTCTTTCACCCTTCAGCGTAGAATGTATCCGGTCTTCAGCATGCTTTGTAGGAGATACCCTGGCTGAATATGTCCCAGACTGCCTTAGCTATGGCCACTTCTCTGAATCCCTAGCTGCTGTCCTACCCTGCTGTGCCAGGCTGGCTGATAAAGATATCTCAAGAATCTCTCTTACTACCTTTTTCTGTCTTTTTTTCACAAAAGCCTAACGCATATATAGGTAAAGCAACCAGCTTCTTAGCTCAGTATGGCTCGCCATATTCCTGCTTTTAGAGCAAATGATCTATCAAAAGGATGGTGTAACTAGCCCTTACCTACAAAAATGAAAAGTGCCCAAGAGCATTGCTTTCTCCTCACAAATATAATGTCTTGGATTAGGGTGGTAGCAGGAGGGATGATAAAGAATGGACAGATTCTGGTTATGTTTTAAAGAATGACTGGCTTTTCCTTTTTCTCCTTCCTTTCTTTCTTCTTCCCTCCCTTCTTTCATTCAGATTTTATTTATTTATTTTTAGAGGGGAAGAGAAGGAGAAAGAGAGGGAGAGAAACCTCAGTGTGCTAGAGAAACATCCACCGACTGCCTCTTGCATGCCCCCCACTGGGGACCTGGCCCACAACCCAGGCATGTGCCCTGACTCAAAATCAAACTGGTGACTTTTCGGTTCTCAGGCTAGCACTCAATCCCCTGAGCCACACCAGCCAGTGCTGACTGGCTTATTTCACTTCACATAATGTTCTCCAGGTTGATCACAAAGGGTAAAAGTTTCTTCTTTTTTTTACTACTGAGTAGTATTCTATTGTGTAAATATACCATAGTTACTTTATCCACTCATCTACTGATGGACACTTGGGCTGCTTCCAAAATCTCAGTGCTTGTAAATAACACTGCAATGAACATAGGGTTGTATGGTCTTTCAAATCAGTGTTTAGGTATTCTTTGGGTAAATTCCCAGAAGTGGTATGACTGGGTGATAAAGCAGTTTCATTTTTAATTTTTTGAGGTAACATCATACTGCTTTCCACCATCTACGTTCCCACCAATAGTGCAGATGTTAAAAAACAAGTAAGATAACTTTGAAGTTTCTTGGTTCATGATAGGTACCATTAATTGTATTAAGAAAACTGGATAAAGCAGGTTGCAGTGGTAGTTGTACTGGAAAACAAGAGTTAGCTTTTAGATGTATTAAATATTAAACTGAGATGCCTGTTAAACATTAAGGTGGAGAGGTTGAATTGAGAGCATTTGGGTTAGAAGTAATCATTTGGGGAATCATTAGCATAGACATAATATTTAAAGTGATGGTCATAATTGAGATCACCAGGATGTCAATGTAGCCAGGAAAGGGAAGACATCTGCAGATTGAGCCTTGGGGCATCTTAACCTTAAGGTCAGGAAGATTCTAAGAAGGAACCAGCTACAGAGGCTGAAAATGAATTTCTACTAAGATATGCTGAAAACAAGGAGTAAGAGAAATCCCGAACATCAAATGAGAAAAATTAATTTAATTATGATCATGAGTCAGGTTAGACAAGGACTGAGAATTTACTTTTGGATTTGACAGTTTGTGAATTGATCTTCACAAAAAGAAAGCTGTTTCAGTGATTTGTTGAAAATGAAAGCATATTGGAGAACTTGAGTAGAGACCAGGAACCGAGAAATTGGAGACAGCGCTAGACAACCCTATGGAAGGTTTTACTGAACGCTTGTGTGCTGCTGTGAATGATCAGTACACTCAGAAAAATGGTTAATGTGGGAGGGAGGACAAGGAATGTCTGTCGTTTTCTATCTCAATAGACTCTCTTGGTTTACACCTCCATGGATTTTGAGCATCTTCAACCTTATGTGATAATGTGAAAATTTGGTCTCTCAAGCCGTCGTTCCAATCTATACTTCCACAAGTGTGTATAAGAGTTCAGATTGACTTTCTGGATTTTGTAAGTAGTATGGTGACATTAAAAGAGTATGGGTAGGATTCCAGAGATGGAGCTATTTGGATTTAAACTCAAGTTTTCCTGCAAGTTGGTTAACTGAAACTTTTTCTTCATCACTGCAGTATGAATAGGAGGGCTTAGTACACATGAGCTTGTAATGAAGAAGTAAAATTAGAAATATTAGAAGATAAAATGGCAAATGCACAGAAAAGTATATTTTAGGAGAAATTGGCAAACTAAGTAAAAATTTATACCTAAAACAATCCTATTTACCATTTTTTCTTTTATGAATTATGCCTTAAGTATCCTGTCTTAAGAACTTTTGGCCTAGCCCTAGTTCGTGAAGATTTTCTCCTATGTTTTTTAGCTTTAGACTTTGTATTTAAGATATTCATTCATTTTGAGTTAATTTTTATGTAAGGAGTGAGACTTCAGTCAATGTGTACTTATTATTTACTTTTTTACCCATTGATATCCAATTGTGCCAGGACCATTTGTAAAAAAAGATTATCTTTCCACTGTTGAGTTACTGTCTGACCTTTGTCGGAAATGAGTAGGGCGTATTCAGGTCGGCTTGCTTGTGGCTCTCCTGTTGCTTCCATGGACCTTTTTCTATCTCTTCTCCAATGCCACACTCGTGATTACTGTGCTATGTAGTAAGTTTTATAATTGGGTAGAATGATTCTTTCCACTTTATTCTTTCCCCAAATTGTTTAGCTATTCTAGGTCCTTTGCCTTTTTGTATAAATTTCAGAGTAAAATGGTTTATACCTGTAAAAGATTTTTTTAATTTAGGTTTGCATCAGAATTATGTTTAAACCTATAGATGAATATGGGGAGAATTGACATCTGCACTACATTGTCTTCTAGTCCATTATCATGGTATGTCTTTCAGTTTATTCAGATCTTTGTTTTTTTCATCAGCATTTTGTAATTCTTTGCATTGTTATTAGATTTATACTTAAGTTTTAAATTTTTAGAGTAATCGTAAATCGTGTTGTACCTTAATCTCAGTTGCCACATATTTATTGATAGTTTGTGGAAATACAATCAAGTTTCGTGTGTTGATATTACATCCTATGACTTTGCTGATGTCATTTATTAGTTCTAGGCTTTGTTTTGGTTGATTCCTTGGGATTTTGTTTGTACAAGTTGGACAGTTTTGTTTCTTCCTTTCTAATCTATATGCCTTTTTTTCCCTTTTTTTTCTCTTTTTTGCTGACTAGGCCTTCTAGTACTATAAGAAGAATCAGAGTACGCATTCTTTCGTTGTAGGCCAGTGGTAATAGTCATTTTTGACTCTGACTATGATGGGTGGCTGGGGAAAGAGGCTTACTGGTGTTCACAGAATGGGTCATCCTATCTACTTGATTATTAAAATATTTTATTGAACCTTCACTTGGGAAACAAATATCTTCACATTCTTGACCATTCAGAGGGGTCTTTTCACACACCGCTTCTCCATAATTCCTTGTCACCAGTTTTCCAATTGTGTCATTCCAAGTCCCTTACTATCCAGCCAATCCATTGGCCACAGCCCGTGAATCAATATATAATCACATGTCTGGCCATATCTCTTTCCAGAAAACTGAACAGCCAGGTACACTGCTCTCAGTTCTGCTCACTGGGAGGATTTCTATTTATAGCTCTCATTCAAGGATATCCCAGAAAAGGGCTCTAGTGCTTCAACTGTCCACTTTTGAGTGCACTTGAATATGTTGCAGAACTGTCTGTAAGCAGACCTGAGTTTGGGTAGGAACTCAATTAATATTAGGAACTCCCCATATGGAGTTCATGCTGGTAGGTATTAGGCAGCACGGTAGGAGTGGAGACCACTGGGCTACTTCTTCATTTAACTTACTTTGCCTTCAGGGCCTGCCCAGGCCCAATCCCGAATATACCACTTCCATTTGATGATGGAGTGCTGTTAGTATGCACCTAACTTTATGACTTGGCGGGTCAGCTAATATTAAGTTCATGATGGGCAGCTAACATCACACAGTAACCTAGTAGCCCATGATTAAATATTCAGTCTCTACAAAGGCCCGGTAGCAGACTAACAGCTGTTTCTTAAAAGCAAGTAGTTATCTGCAGTGGATGGCAGGGCTTTGCTCCAAAATCCTAAGGTCCTGTGCTTTGATACTTGAGGGGCCTGCCAAAGATTCCAAACAGCACGCCTGTCTGCCACTAGCACCATTGGATCTGCAGGATTATGTAGGTCAAGTAGCAGAGCAGCATATACAGCTGCAGAGTTTTCTTTTTTCTGGGCACCACTTAAAAGTAGTAACATTTCGGATAAAAGGACCACAGTAACACATCCAAATGAGGACTATGTTGCCTCCAGCACCCAAAGAAACCTCCCCACCCACAGGCACTGTGCCTCTTTTTTGTTTGTAGGAAAGGCCAATTGCAAGAACTTACTCTTCACCTTAGGAAAGATAACTTGACATGACTGACATCATTGGCCCCCTAGAAATTACACTGGAGTAGAAAGCCCCTGAATTTTTGTGAGATTTATTTCTCACCCTGTGACACGCAGATGTCTTGCCAATAAGTGTAGATGGCTGTTACTTCTTGCTTACTAGGTCCAATCAGTATAATGTCATTAATGTATTGGATCAGAGTGGTATCATATGGAAGGGAAAGAAGATCAGGATCAAGCAAACTAAATTATGTCTTAGGTGGGAGAGTCAGTATATCCCTGAGGTAGGACAGCGAAAGTGTGTCTCTGGCCTTGCTAGCTGAAAGCAAACTGCTTCAAGTGGGTTTTATTGACAGCGGTGGAGAAAAAGGCATTTGCCAGATCAGTGGCTCCCTACCAGGTACCAGGGGATGCATTAATTTGCCCAAGCAATGAAATTATGTCTAGTATAGCAGCTACATTTGAAGTCACCACTGGGTTAAGCTTAATGATAATCTACTGTCATTCTCCAAGTTCCAGCATCTGTCTTCTGGACATTTCAGATAGGTGAATTGAGTGGGGATGTAGTAGGAATCACCACCCCTGCATCCTTCAGGTCCTCAGTGACAGAAATCTGCAATGCCAGGAATGCCATATTTCTTTTTGGTTACTATTTTCCTAGGTAAAGGCAGTTTGGGGGGCTTTCACTTGTTCTTTACTACAATATCCTTCATTCCACAGGTCAGAGAACCAATGTGGGGATTCTAGCAAATAATGAACTGGGGAAATAACCACAGAGTGGGTTCAGAAACCTACTGTGAGATGAATCTGAGCTAAAACTCCATGGAACATCTGTCTGCCATAAGCCCCTACTCTGACTGATGAACCACAATGACCTTTTGGGTTCTGGAATCAGTTTCATTTCAGAGCTAGTGTCCACAAGTCTCTGAAAGGTCTGATTACACTTTCCCCAATATTGTTACCCTGGTAAAGAGCCATAGGTCCCTTTGGGGAAGGATGGGAGAAAGCGTAACAGTGTAATTTTGGGCAGTGTACCTGGTCCTTCCTTAAGGGGTTTTGGCCTGTCCTTCTCCCAAGACACTCTGGATATATAAGCTTGCTTAAGTCCGGGAATGATTGTAACTGTTTTTGATTCAGGTTTGACCTCTGTTCATTTAACGTAGAACTTTTCTGCTTACACGTATCAAGTAAGAATTTAGTAGCCTTCCTGTCTTATTTCTAGGAACAACATGCTCAGCTAGCCATCGCCACAGGTCTGTGTTAATCAGACTTCTGATCGCTGCTTTGACTCTGCTACCCATTGCAGTAACCATGTCCACCTTGCCTTTGGTGGTAGAGTGTTCCCTCCTGGCTGCTACCACCCTAGGAACCACTTACCCCCATTGCATTTAGATTTCTTAATTCAGTGACTTTAGTTCCCACTGTAAGGTCTAGCATAAGAGAAGGGCTACCACAGAGCTGTTTAAGGATGCCCGAGTTCTCCTCATAAATTTATTTCTCATAGTAGTGGGAAAGGTATATCTTTTGGACCCTCGCAGGGTGGGTGAGTAGGTCTTCAATAACAAATCCACTCTTAACATTTGTATTTCCCTAAACCTTTGAATCACTTCCCCTGCATTAAACCAAGGCACATTCACTCACTATGCACAACCCTTTGGTCTCTGTTCCAGCCAACCAGAGCCCTTCCTAGCTCCCCAAGTTGCGATGTTAAATATAGTATCTGTGCTTGGTGAGTCTTTATCAATACATATGACATGATTGTTCCTTCCACTATTATCCCATACCCTTAATATCCATTCTCCTACCTATTTCCTGGATTTCTGTTTGTATAAATTTTTATTCTATTCATACCTTCAGTGTATCAGATGAGGGTCCTCTATGTGGGAGAAAGGCAATTTGCTTTACTCAGTCTACAGATTCAAATGCTAATCTCACTCAGAGACACCTTCACAGGCATACTCAGAATAATGTTTAACCAAATACATGGGTGCCCTGTGGCCCCGTGAAGTTGACACATAAAATTAATCACCACACCATTCATCCTGGTTTGTTTCCACCTTTTGGTTATTGTGACTAATGCTTCCGTGAACATGGTTGTACAAATATCTGATGAGTCTCTGTTTTCAATTCTTTTGCGTATCAAATGGTATTTTTATGCAGTTATTACATATGCTTGGTTGAAGTTTAGAATTCTGGTTTGTGAATCACTGATCACCAGTGGTATGAATTAGGGGGAAAAAGTGTATCACATCTGATGCATGTTCAGGTGTTATGGGTTTAGTCGTACTGTATCTTGTAGGTACTAAAGGGATTTTTCAATGTAAATGTTATATTATTCTTGAGTTTTACCTAATTCAATGCCTTTGGAACCCAGTCTCTATGTGTAAAATATGGTCATACAGTATTGCTTTTCTATTAAAAAGCAAAAGATAATCTCTGACAATTTCTACATGTCTCCTTAATGCTAAAGAAATTTAATAAAGACATATATCTGGTTCTCTAGTTGAAAGAGATGTTTGAGGAATGCCTGTTTATTTAGTTGTTCTTTTTATCATTTAAAGGAACATTTTGAGCAAGATAAAACCATATTTCTGTATTTATAACTATTCTTTTCAAGGTAATAAAGAGAGGGGACAGAATATTTTAGGGTTGATATGGGACATAGAATAAATGTGGTAATTTTGAAAGAACACTGAGTTAGGTATTGGGAAACGCATTTATTTTACTAACTTCACTTATAAGGTATAATTTTGGACAAGCTATTTTACTTCTTTGAACTCATTTCCTTGTCTGAAAGAGAGTGAAGATGATAATATGTGCTACTATTTTATAGGGTGGTGATGATCAAACGAGGTAAAGTAAGCAAAATCTTTAAACTGATGTATGGCTGTTAGGTGTTATTTTATGATCTGACCTGATAGAAAGAGAATATGGCCATTAGGCAGAATACATCTGCTTACATATTGGTTTCTGTGTGTCTGATGACACGACTTCTAAGTTTTGAACTGTGGAAGGTGACTGTAAAGTGAAGTAATCTGATTTTGCTAAAGGACCTCAACTCATTGGAAGGAGAGAAATGAGAATCTTCTAGCTACTCCAAGCCAATTTTTGACACTAAAAATTTTTACCCTTTGCAACAGCATGGATAGAACTGGAGAGCATTATGCCAAGTGAAATAAGCCAGGTGGTGAAAGATAAATACCATATGACCTTTGTTGGGAATCGCTCTGCCTGGTTTCAGGAGTTGTAACTGCCCCCCATGGCTAAGGCTGAGTGTGCGACCTCCAGAATGCGAGCCACTAAGGAGACAAAGCTGGTCTCTGGCAGCAGCACTGCTTCTGCTTCATTCCCTGCCCCCAACCCTTGGTCCACTAGTCAGAGAGAGACAGGTAAGACCCTTCAGAGGAGGGGCAACCTAAGCCAGACACAATTACTTGGGAGGCCCTCAAGGAAGGACTTGGGGGGCCTGCAACAAAGAGGGAGTGATGGACCCTCACCCCCTGGCTATTCTGACATAGCCTGAGTCCCCATATGCTCTGGGAGAATCCCTTCCTGGCTCTAATCCACTTAAGCCTAAAAACCTATGTTGGGGGAGGCGGTGCAGCCCCTTGCCAGCTAGAGCAGGATCTGGGGTGATCGGGCATAAGAAAGAATTCCTAAAGTCCTGTGAAGCCTGGTTTGTTAAGAGTGCTTTCATTCATATGATAAGGGTCCGAGCAAGAAATGAGTATGTCTCCCAAAGTTTCTGCAGCCCCCTTACCTGACAGACACTGACTCAGATTAAGCCCTCAGATTTCTTTGAAATGTTATCTACTGTTTGATCCTTGCCTCCTGTATTCCTGCATATTACAACCCAATAAAAGCCTCTAGAGGAAGGGGTGCTTGGCCTTTCTCCTCTGAGAGATTGGCCACCTCTCCTCCCCAAGCAGATCATGTCTTAGTCGTGTTACTTTCATCCGTGGTGGACGGGGGGACTTGCTGGCAGAGCTGCCCCAACAAACCTCACCTGTAAGTGAAACCTAACCAACAAAACAAACAAGCGAGCAAAATAGAACCAGAGACATGGACATAAAGTAAACAAACTGACAGTAACCAGCAGGGAGGTAGGAGGGGGATAACAGGGAAAAAGGGATGGGGCAAGTCAAGGAACATGTATATAAAGGACCCATGGACAAGGGGGATGGAGGGGCAGCTCAGGGCAGGGCAGGGGAGAGTAATGGGGAAGTACGGGGACAACTGTAATTGAACAACAATATAAAATTTTAAAAGGTTAAATAGAAAAAAATTTCAATTTTACTCTTCTTTGTGAAAATTTACATGGTGTTCAGAACTTTACTAATGAATCAGAAAGTTGTCAGCATATATCCATCCGCTTTGTATCCCAGTATGCATGTTGTGTGACATTTCCGTCTCACCATAAAGTTCGCAAACATTTTTTTATGTTTGCATGTTGAAGATGGTATGTTTTGTGTAAATGGAGGTTTATTTGATATAGCAGTTTGAAGAGTGCCAATGATGTTTTTTTACAAGTTTTTTGTTGCCTTATCTTTGTGTCCTACAGAGAGAGACTAGAGAATTGAGGTAGGTAGACTAATTTTTTTCTCTAGATATTTTGATAAGCCATACAGATGGATTTGTTATATCCTTGTGAGAAATAGAAATAAAATATTAATTCTGGGGTACTTCTTTTGTAGAAAATGGGACTGGTTTGCATTACTACATATCCAGGGAGCCTTTTCTCATCAGGAACTTGTGTTAAGTGAAAAATCTCAAAACTTAAACTTTTTTTAAAATCATCTTTTGGAACTGGATTTGAAATGTATATTTTTATTTTTCTGAGTTTCTACTTGACTGTATAAAGACTTATAGTGAGCATTTTTACCTTACAAATAATATGAGCCAAAATATGTCATTAAATGATCACTGGCAGACTGATTCTAGGGCTAGGGAGAGAAAACATAGGTAAGCTTGGAGCCTCTTGTACCAGTACCAGAAAGTAAAGAAATGCTCAAAAAACAAACAGATGGAAGCATGTCAAAGGCACAGGAGAGCTAGCAAAAAGAGTTAACAGTGGCCAACACTGTAACAATTTGAGCAGCAAATGATGTAGTAGTGGGTTGTAGCTCAATGTATAAGATAAGTATCTATGGGTTTATACTGATATAAATAAATCATTGACTAAATATGTAAGTGGAAGAGAGGTAAAGCTTCCGTATAAAAGATTACAAGTAATATTTGTAAATGTGCTCTACTCCAGGAAGTGGAAAATAATTCCCACCTTCTCTTTTTGAGAGTGGGCTAGACTTAGTCATGTATGAGAATAGATTGTGGAAAGGGAAAAACAGTAACTTTATTGTGGAAAAAGTCTGGCAAACACTGTCTCAACCAGCTCATGAAGTTTTATATCCCAGTGATGTGATGAGAAAGGCAGTTCATTCTGTGATATTCTTTTTAAAAACTTAAAATGCTAGCCTAATCTCTCTCTCTCTCTCTCTCTCTCTCTCTCACACACACACACACACACACACGAAAAATGTAAATTGAGGGTCATTCTACGGAATACCCTAAAAACAGTTAAGATCATAGAAAAGAAGCAAAGATTGAAAACTGTCACAGACCATAGGAGACTGGGGAGACATGATGACTATATACAATGTAGTACATGATGGAAAAACTGACGTAGTACATGATGAATATCCGAGCTTAGTTAATAGCCATGTACCAACATTGATTTCTTCATTTTGACAAGTGTACCATTGTAATGTAGGATGTTAATGGTAGAAGAAACTGAGTGAAGGATATACATGTATTATTTGTACTGTCTTTCAACTCTTCTATAAATCTAAAATGATTCCAGTATATATCTTTATTAAAAAATTATTGACAATTTTTTGATCACATAGAATCAAATGATCAAAATAAAAACTGCTTTGTGTTAACCAGTTTATTCAGTTATCATCTTTTAATGTTGTAATTTTCCCCTAAAATGAAATAATAAGCTGTATTGCTACCAGTTACGTTTATAAATTTCTTACCTAGAGATAGTAGTTTTATTTATATTTAAAATTTAGTGACATTTTAAAAGTATTACTATCTGAAACTTATAAAACAATACAAGGATGTTAATAAAGTTCTGTTAGTAATTATATATTTTAAAGGGAAGAAGTTAATAATTACTGTAGTAGCACATAGGATCTGACTTGTTATTGTTTTAAGAATCATAATTTTGAAAGTGCTTATGTTATGTTGATATTGTACTTCATTATAATATAGAACTCTGGGAACTTAACATATAAAAGTATTGTAATAGAACAAAAGAATGCTTAAAATAATTTAAAATGTAATCCTTATTAATTGTGAGAATAAATATAAGTAAATTTCTTATCATTTTTTCCAGATTTATTATCTAGGATAGATTTGGATGAACTAATGAAAAAAGATGAACCACCTCTTGATTTTCCTGATACCTTGGAAGGATTTGAATATGCTTTTAATGAAAGTAAGTGGTACATGTTACATACAATACTTACTTAGCAATGCTAATACAATCATAGGACAGATGCTATATCCTACTTTTATGTGCCAGAAAGAATGTATTATTTTTTCTTTTGAGAAATAATGTTTCATCCTTTCATGGTGAAATTCTTCACTTAATCAAAAGAACCAAGTTATAATTTCCCATAAATTGTCAAGTCACTTAAACCAATAGACATGATTTTAGCTTCAGCTTAGGTGTTTCAACCCTAAGTGGTCAAGTCCCTGGCATCCAATCAGAATTCCCAATTATATTACATAGACGTGTGCTGCTGTTTCACGTGTTATTTCAAATGAAATGACTGGCAAAGGTGATCTGTGGTGATATTTTAGCATAATACTCAATTTTGTATGATATTTTTCAGGAATCATCCTTATTTTAAAATTTATTAGTTAAGTTCTGAATCAAATAAACTATGCATTTGGGATTTAGAAGGACAGACCATAGATTGCAAGGACGTTTCTGGAACACAGAATTCTGATTCATTGGGTAAATAACATACTGTTACACTTTGAGGGTAACGTTATTGCATAACTAGGTAGCATTTCAGTTTGAGCTTTCTAGTTGTTGCTCTGCATCAACTTGATTAGAGATCTGTCATCACTGTGTTGGTGGCTATCCTTGGTATCCTTTTACAACAGCAGTTATACTAGAATATTAAATGAACTAAATAGAAGATACTGGCAACTTTGATCTCTTCTGATACTATTTTTCATGCTTTTTAAATAAAGGCTATCTAATGCCACAGTATATGTGAGTAGTGATATTTTGTTTTCTTAAGTTCTCTATATTTTAATTAACAGAATCAAATGAGCACTGTAACATTGCCTCAGCCACTTTGAAATGATTACCATGTAGATTTTTTTCCAGAACAGGACTGGGGAGCATGTTGACAGTGTGAGTAACTCATAGAACTGTGGTTGCTTTGTGGACATAGAACATCAGTTTTCATTGAAACTTGTCTTTCTCCTTCCTTGAACATTTCTTAAAGTGAGTAGAAAAATACAGGAGCAATACACTTTTGTCTCTGCCTTTCTTATCAGATACACTCACATGCACATGTGTGCACACACACATCTTGGCATGCATTTGTACACTCATGCACGCATGTGCCCTCACACTTTTGTACACATCTACACCTTTGCATGTGCATGTGCCCTTTCATGTACACACTTCAAATGCACATGCACCCTTGCACACACCTACCATTTATTTTTAAAATATCCTGGACATTGTGTTGTATAAGTATAGACTAACAGAATGAAGCAAAGATGCTTACATTCCAAGGAGAGAACGTCATTTTTAAGGATCTTATTTTTAGCATGATAGAGTTCACCTTTGAATTCAGCATTAATGGTGAGTACTTGTTCAAAGAGGTAGAGATTTGAAAGCAGTCAACTGGGTCCCAATATAAAGTCCCTAAAAGTGTAAGTCTAACTGTCTTTGGGGGCTTCTTTTTCAGGTTTATAAGGACAAAAACTCTTATGAAAGCCTCAAAATGAAACTTTAATTACCTGATTGAAGAAGCTTCTAAATTGTTTTAAAGTGGTTTTTTTTCACATTTTTATTGTTGTTCAAGTACAGTTGTCTCCATTTTCTCCCCACCAATTCCCCCAACCCCAGTCATCCCCACTTTTTAAAAAGTGTTTTAAAGAACTTATTTGGGTAAAAGTAAAATCAGGGTACAAAAGTTCACTCTAGTCAAAAGGAAAGAGATTGTTTTTACCTGAATCAGACTGATAACTTGTTCTTTCAAATCACTGTGCCTGTTTTAAATACTCCTTTGGATTTAAATGTCTAGTTAGCCATTCTCCAGTTGTAATTGTGTAAGTCCCAGCTCAAATGTCCATGCTTTGGAAGATAAAGAAATGGAATGTTTTTCCCGTTTGTTCTTACCCACACTCCCTACACCCTAGGGTAATGTTATGAGGAAGCACACTTTTGTATCACCAAAAAAATTATTGGGTTTATTCATAAACCTTTTGGGTTTGAAATTTGTCTTTCATGACACCTGATATTTATTAAATTCTCACAATAAGAAGTGCACTGTATACTTTCAATGGATTGTTTTATTTAGGTCAGTGACAGGATCTGATAAAATATATGTATTAATACACACTTCCCAGAATGATGTGCATTGGCATACACATTTGAATATATTACAGCTGATTTTAGGGGACCCTAAGCTACAGTGTCCCAAATCAGACCTTTGACAGTTGCTGGAGAGGTATTTCAAACCCTTGGAAAATGCCAGATTTGCAAATACCGCTAATAACGTAAGTGATCTGGATAGCCCTTGCAGATACTAATGCTCACTTTCTTTGCCTTTTTTCCCCCTTTGCACTTTTCACACCATTGCTAATCGTTGGCCATTTGGTGGAGCCTCCCTTTCCCAAAGAATTGAAATCTTTATCACTTTACGAGAATTATATCCAAAATAAGTAGAGAATTTAAAAAAGTCCATCTCTTTGAGATGTAGTTGTATAAGTGGGCTGTTAATTCTTACTAGCTAGCTAAGTCAGTTCTCTTTCACACACTAGTCTCATAGCAAATACACTACATTTCTATATTCTTTACTGTATGTCATATATCTTGAAGATTGCTCTAGTCAAAATCATAAGTGATTATGATTTGCAGATGCTGTCAATCTACTGTATTAATATCTTATGTGGGAATATCCCTTTTCTAAAAAGCATAACAGGTACATCGTTTAATTTTTATGATATCATCCGACATAAAAGAGTGTCATAATGATCCAGTACAGTGTCTCATGTTAAGAGTACTAAAAAGATCTTTATGATAAAAGATTAGCCTTTATTTTATATATTAAAAATACCCACATTTTGTGTGTGATAAAGTTGATTTATAAAAATAGTGAAGTAGTTTTACTTAGAGTAGTATATTTTCTGGGTTCAGTTCTAGCACTATAACTTTCAAGTCTTTTCTCCACTTCTCTATCCCCTCATTGGATAAAAATCACATATTAATTCCATTCATCTTGATCATATTCCTCTTCTGCCTTTAAACCTTTTCCTGTGCCTCACTGCTCTTGGAAAAAATTGAAACCCAGTAGTTTGGGCCTTCTACTATTTGATCCCAACAGGTACCCCAGTGTTAAATTTTATTTGGCTCACTGCTTTTTTTGTTCCCGTTAAACAGAGTTGTTCCCTGTTACTTAAATTTGTTGTCCATTTTTCATTATTTTGTTTATATTTCTTGGGGAAAGGGGAGAGTTAAAGCAGATCACCTGTGGTCTGTTTCTCTCCTGATTACCACGGGGATACTCCCAGGGTAAGAAAGAAGACAGGTGGCCTGCTCTTCTCTCTTTTGTAAACGTGCTGCTAATTTAATCTTTTAGTGAATACAGACTAGTGTTTGCTAGGAGGAGAGTCCTCATTCGTGGCAATATTCAGCAGGATGACTTGTTTGGTACTGCTCATGATAAGCAAACCTATAATCTGTGGGAATGTGAGGCATGTTTCTCTGAAGAATACTGCATGGGCAGCACCACTGGTGCTCTGGCACATAGAATGGAAGTGTGTTGTAACCAAACGCTCACCAATGTGTGAGGTAAGCTGCATGGATCAGTTACAGAGCTCGGCTTCTGTGGACCAGAAGAAACTCTCAGGCTCTTTCAGACCTCTCCCTGTTTTGTCTGCCTCTTGATTGCTTATACCCTTGAAATTATTAGTAAAGTTATTAATAATCAGTAAAAGCTCTGGATTGAGTGAGTCTGACTTGGTAGTCCAAACTAGTATTGGCTCACTGCCTCTCTCATTTCTACTTGAAATTCTACCCATATTTCGAAGCCTAGTTGAGAAGTCTCACCAAAACCTTCTGAGCCTGTTCTGGCCTATTGCTATCGTTCCAATGCATCCAAACTCATTTTAGACTTTACTGTCTATATGAATTGCTTGTGATAGATTGTTGACTGACTTCATTGTTGTTTAACTTCTTAAAAAGTTGCTTAACTTTTTAATACTTAAGCTTTTACTCTTCAGATAGCCTCTAAGTTTAAGAACTGGGATCTTATATATTGTAGGCCTTCAAATGCTGGTAATTTAGATTAGAACATGAAGATCAAAAAGCATAGCATTTGAGTACTTGGGGCCGTTCTATTAGCGTTTTTATGCATTTTTATCATACTGATATTTGAAGAAAAAATCTAATGAAAAAATGAAACAGTTCTGAGAAAGCTCTTTTAATTTTTTGTTAGATGTTGTTTTTACTTCCCATATTGCTAAACATGTACTCTGAATCATAGCAATATTGTTTGTTTATCTTCTAGAGGGACAGTTAAGGCACATAAAGACTGGGGAACCGTTTGTTTTTAACTACCGAGAAGACTTGCACAGATGGAACCAGAAAAGATATGAAGCTCTAGGAGAGGTATGGTTACATATACAACTTCACCCTTGTTTTTCCTCAGTTTTAAATAGTCTGAATAAAAGTTTTAAAGTTGAAGCAGTTTATGTGCTTGTTCTACAAAAAGTGATTTCAAAAAGCTTAGCTTGTAGCAGGTTAACTTGTTAGCTTGCAAGCAGGGTAAAATGTACGGACTTCACGGTTCTGACATTGTTCTCCTGCATTTAAAATTTAATTATATCTAATGCCCTGAATAATTTCTTCTGCACATATAAAAAGTTTGCCCATTTTCACCTGAATTTAATAATTACATGCTGTGAACTTGTAGTATCTTCATTATAGAGTGTTTATGCCATATGATTTTAAAGAAGAGCTAGCTTTGTTTTAATTTTGTATTTTATTCTTTTGCATAAGCCCTGTAGTCTTGCTCATTTGAACAAGTTCTGTTCTCCAAATGTGCATTGTCCTTCTTGACATCTGCATCTTTTTCATTTTCAACTCCTGTCATCCAATATCATGTATAGCAAAATCTAGTTAGTGTGTTTTACTAGACAATCTCATGTACAAGTGATTCCTTTCTCCTAGGATGTCCTACCTAATTTTTGGACATAGGGAGAGTTACAGATTTATTTTTGGTGGACCTTACTCCATGATAATCAAAATATTTTGAGTTTTCACTTTAATGAATACATATATAGATATAGAAAATATTCTGCATTATCTAGATTTCCACCCCCTTTGCCTGCATTCACATTTGTGTTCGTGACTGCATTGGCCCCAACTGATCAAACAAAATCACAGGATTTAACTTACAATGCAGTATTTTCAAATCTAGATCATTAGACCCCCTGAGCTTCATGTACCATGTTCTTTTATTCCCCAATATATTGGTCAATAGTAAACATAACTTTGCAGCATAAAAGTGAGCACAACAAAGACCCAAGGATGGGAGAAGACAGGCAGATTGTTACAATATTTGTTACACTTCGTCTTGCTTCTCATGTCTTATTTGAAATACTTGATTTCATTGCTGATTTCACTGTCGAAAATTGGTAATTAACTGAATTTCATTTCCTACATCTATATAACTAGTACAAGTTCTAGTTATAGGCAAATAATGACACAATTTTCACTACAGTGAATACGTTTAGAGATTATTGTAGTAGGATTGACAGGTATGTGGACCTGTCTTTTCACCCGTATTCTTTAATGTCTGTTTCTGAGCTGTGCCTTCAAGTCTCAAGTTAGATTTAACCAACTTACTGTCCTTCATCTACACTGTATACTTTTCTTACACTGTTTTCTCTCTTTGAAATACCCTCCCTTCCTGGTCCACGATACCCCTCCCTTCACAAGCCTTCAGGTTTGGGCTGAGATGTGTCTCCTTTAAAAAGCCTTCCCTCATCTCTTCAGCTGTAGTCTTTCTCTCTTCTCAATTTCCTCTCTTCCTGTTGTCTTTTTCTTCCAAAAAAATTAAAGATGGATGCCATTTAGTGCAATTAAAAGTTAAATTATAAATAAATAAATAAATAAATAAATAAAAATAGTGTTAGTAAACTAAAAGCACAAGTTTGCTTTATTTTTCTGAAGGTACTTTACTATGTATTCTATTTTATGAATATCTTTAAGTAATTGGGAAAAAGTTTCTGTGTCTTCATGATATTTTTTTGAAAATAATGAATTGTGAAACAACTATATGATCTGTTTAGTATAAATTCTGGATCTATGCATTTTTAGAGAATTTCTTAAAGTTAGGAACTTAAACATTAAGATACATATTTTCTTATTGGAATGGAAAAAAGCGATCTGTTAATGATAGTTTTCCTATGCGTAAAGCTAAATAATTTTAATTGTTTTATTCTAGTTTCCATTTAAGTTCCAAAAGTTTGAGACTCTTAAAGCTTTGCTGATTACAATTACTTGATAAAAAATAGACTCTATTTGTGACATATTTTGTTGGAAAAATTTTAACCTTTATAGTAAAAATGTAGACTTATGTTACTATAATTAAGAATATTTAAGTTCTTACATAACTGCTCACAGTTCTTAAAAACAAAGATCTTTGTGTTCAACTTCTACAAATAATGTAGTACTTTGCATGACCAATAGGATCTTTAGTTCCATTAAGCAGTATCCTGTAGCATGTCACCAAGTCGTGGACATAGAAGCACTGAAAACCTCCTTCTCCTCCTCGATGGATAGGGCAGACAGAGTTCAGTAGATAGTGCAAATTTGAGTTTATTGTCTGGGAAACTGCCTTAAGAAACAGTTCTTAATATACTTAAGATTAAAGTTTAAGAGACAGGTTTTTACTTTAGCCAGCAAACTAAACCAATACTCCTTCTGATTTTGTAGTGTTTTTCTACCAAATTATCAAATTTTTTCTTCAGCTGAGAACTGTTATACAGAGTGGAACAAAAGTAGGCTTACGGTTGTTTGTATGGAAAAAATAATACAATAATCAACAAATAATAATACAAAAATACGACGGTATTTCACATATGACAGTAAGCCTACTTTTGCCCCACCCTGTATGTTTCACTACTGCTGTTTCAGTTTATGTTTATCTCTCATTTAAGATTATTATAGTAGTCATTCAGCAGAAATTGTTTTTAAGACTTGCTCCTGGAATGCTCTATCATTTCTATGTAAATTTAGCTATTGTGTAAATAAAATAAACTGAGATGTCAGTTTGTTTATAGAATATAGTGAGTGCCCTAACCACACAAAAGGATACTCTTTACGTTCCCATAGTTACATCTTTATAGTGAAACGTATGCTTTTGCTAATATGTATGTATTTTTTACTGTCTACCTATAGCTTGATAAAAAGTTTGTATAATTTCTCTAAATTTAGAAAAATAACTATCAGTTGAATGAGGTGTGAGTTTTGTGAAAGGATAACTTCGACAGTAGAGGTCTTCAGTATATATATACTAGGGCTGCATGCTAGAGGATGTGTCTGGTAGACTCAGTCAGAAAGCCTATAAAGGTAAATAGGATGGTAAAAACTCAGCATGTAACTTGGAAAATTTTCTCAACTCTTTCATGTCAATACTGAATTACTATTAAATGGATAATTTATAATCCAGCAGAAGTTCTAATGAAGAGATTTGATATTCTTGCCTAATTTGGGTAGTTGCATTTCCTTTGGTATTTATCTTGCTTGCCTCTTTAAGAAGTAATTAATTGTCAATGTACTTAAGGAGAGAATAGCAGTGATTAGGTAGTAGGCTCAGCTTTTTCTTTATGGATACAATTGCACTTACAAAAAAGAGCTAAGGGCATATTTTTTCCTGCATCTGAGTTGGTAATATATCTTGTAAAATAGTGGAAAACTATTGAAAAATGTTACATTTAAAAAATGGAATTTATTAAAGAATATAGACCAGTGGTGTCTTAAAGGTTTTTACAGAGGCTGTATTCAGGTATTCGAAATAGGAACAACTTAAAGTAAGGAACAATAATATAAATTATATTATATAATATTTAAATATTTTAATGTGGTTATCTGTATATGCCTTCGTATAATGCCTTCATATAATGCCTTCATATAATTTGAGATTTATATGTCTTAAATTGTGCTAGAAACAAAGTGCTGGCTGTTAGGAAATCTGGGACTTGGTTCTGGTCAGTCACTATCTATGTGACTTTAGGAAAATAATTATTTCTTAGCCTCCACTGTAAAGTGTGGATGAAATTTTCTGTACTATTGTGAGGAATAATAAGATGCATGCATGTGATATTTTATATTCTTTACTCTGCCCAGCAAATATTAGGAGCATGGAATGAAAACAGAGCTATACTATTAAGATTTCTAGTTCACCTTTATTAGTAACATTATGAAGGTTTAATTTCTTGTTTTTTTCCCTCTTGCATTTCTCTCTTTGTCTAATTATTATTACTAGCATAAAATGTATATTTCAGTGGTAGAGACAAAGAAAATACCATTGAATGTTCAGAGTTGGTTAGCAATTTCCTTGACTTCCATCTCTCTATAGTATTCATTCCTACAAGTGGTGTACTATATCCAGGATAATATCAGTAATTAGACATCTTAGAGTTGAAGAAGTAGTTATTGAAATAATGAGAAAGCCCGTGAGAACAATTGTAATAAGCCTCTTAGAAACAGAAACACAGACCAGTTGAACATAATACAAAGTCCAGAAGTACACAGAAAGTTAAATACACTTGGAAATATTGTTTATGTTATGATGCAGTCAGATCAGTGGAGCAAAAGGGACTTTAAGTAACAGATAGATAAGAATTCTACATAAGAAGATAAAATTTGACTGTACATCCTAATGAACTCCAAATGGGTCAGATGTTTAAATACAGAACATTAAGTAACGCCTGTCAGTCCTGCAGTAGCACTGATGGTGGTTTTGAAATACCAACCCAGTATCAGTGACTGTGGTTTTGAGATACTGTTTCCCATTAAAGCAACCTGATTTCTTTGGAGAAATGTTGGATTCCTGTCCAGGGCAAGAAACAAATGACGTGAGCCTGGAATATTATGTCATATTAGATAGCAAGGAAGCTGCCAAAGATGACTATCTCTTCTTTAAAAAAAAAAGGCAAAATAAAACCAACAAAATACCACTCACCAATGGGCAAAAGGCAAGCACTTAAAGGGGTGGGGGTGGGGTGGAAATGCACATAGCCTTTAAACATATGCAAGGATGTTTAACCTCATGCATAATAAAAAACATTTTATTTTATTGAAATAAATAACTGAAATAACATTTCTCACCTGTCAGGTTGACAGAAATCTATAAGCTTGATGCACACTTACTATATAAAGCAGGAGAGAAAAAGGACCTCTATTAACACGTAAAATAGTATAATCTCTTTAAGAGAGGAAATTGACAATTCTTAGAAAATTACAGATGCATTTCCCTTTTGTGTGAGAAAGGAGGGGAAAGAAATGTATATATTTGTTTATTTTTATGGAAAAACTAGAAAGGTAAAATTAGTGTTTATCTTTGGGAATGTGGAGGAATGAGATGAAAGAATGGCATTGAGAAATTCCTAAAGCTTTTTTGTATAGCCTTGATTTTTTGAACCATATACATATTTTAATATGTTAAGGCAAAAAATACATAAATTGAAAAGAAGTTGAAGCTAATGGACATAAGTATACATTGTATATCTACTTGGTAACATAACCAAATAGAAAAAAGAATTATTTCAGAATGTCTTTTGGGTATAGTACTTTGTACTTCCTTTGCTGGATTTGCCTTAAACATAAGAAGAATGGCCAATGGAGTATTAAAATTAAATCAGTGGTTTTATTGTAGTTAGTGATATTGGTATAAAAATTTTGATACTGCCCTGGCTGGTGTGGCTCAGCAGATTGAGCACCAGCCTATGAACCAGAGGGTCACTGGTTCAATTCCTAGTTAGGTCCCATACCTGGGTTGCAGGCCAGGTCCCCAGTAGGGGGCGTGCGAGAGGAATATCAACCTTACACTGATGCTCTCTTCTATTCTTCCTTTCCCCTCTATCTAAAAATAAATAAAATAAAATCTTTAAAAAACTTTTTGATACTATTTTGTAAATATGGTTAAGTATTAAAACATATAAGTTAATGTAATGATAAACTATGATTTTGCAGGATTAGAGAAAGGAGAAACAAATATAACATCAAAGCAGTTAGGAAAACCCCTGTAGAGTAAAACATGAATTTTGGAATATCACGGTAAGTATGCAAACAATGGCTCAGACACTTGGTGCCTTTAATTTACATGACTCAACAATGGGTGTTCAAGGAAACACATTCTTATTAACAGGGTCCTAACCTTGGGGGTACTGAGAGCACTCCTGTTCAGAGCCCTCTCTCCCACGAGACCCAGAGCTTCCCTTGATCCCCAAAAGGCCAAAACCATGCCCAGAAATTCCCATATCCTTATCTGTTCTTAAGCTGGACATGCAGACAGCTCTCCGTTCTCTCTGGAATGTGCACATGTGGGTTTCAGAGTCACCATCCTCTCACAGCAGCTCTGTCCTTCACTACCTGGGGTGCCCTGTTCTCAGTCTCCATGCAGCAGTCCGGGAAACCATGAGCTGCATACTGTCCCAGCCTAGGACCCCGCTCCAGGAGTGGGCTCCCATCCTTTGTGGGGTCTAAGCCCCTGGTGGGTCCTGCATCTCCTGGTCCCACAAGTGTCCCCGGTCATGCAGGGAGCAGAGTGAGAAGCCCAGAATGTCCAAATGCCAAAAACCTAGAGGGAGGGAGTTTACTGCAAGCTCGAAAGTCCCGTACCAAGAGTTCCCATACCAAGAGAGTGACTTCTCCATCTGTCCATCAAAGAAGCAATAGTCTGCAACTCAGCATTCTTGGTCACAGTTCAGCTCCGAGCACCTCTCATGTGTCTCTGTGTGGCCTGGCGGGTGCCCTGCAGCACCACCAGCTCTGTCACCCTCTTCTAGAGGCAGGCTCTCAGGCAGGCAGACCTTGTGTCAGTCTCTTCTTCAGACCTCCCTGCAGACCTGTAGGCAGACCTCCCCTGACCTCAAGGCAGTCCAATTTAATTTAAATGATCCACTCAGAACTTCCTTCTTGATTTAATATCCAGCTCTTCCTAAGGTGCATTAGTGTCTGCCATTTTTGTCAGCTCCCCAGTGTCTTTGACCCTTTTTTGGCTGCCATCTTTAGCCAGGGCAAGAGTTCCCAACCACATACAGTCATCCAGGGAGGGCATCCGCCCCTGGCTATGTCCAGGAGTCACTGTCACTTTATATTTTGCCCCAAGCAGCAGCCTTCTTCCTTTCAGGAAGGCACCTCTATTAATTTGTCTTTATTATGCTATGTGTCTTAAATGCTGTACTTCCTGCTCTGTGGGCACCCCTCCTACTCCACATTCTGCCTGAAAGCAGGATTGTGGGGGTGTTCCCCTATTTTTAGAGGATCACATGTTATGCACCCCATTACATTACTGCAAACTCAATTATTTTTTAAAATATATATTGTAGTTCTACCCACTGGAAAAGCCTGGAAGTAGTGATTCCTTGATAGCAATGAGTAAGCTTAGTGGTAAGATCTTGGTTCCTAAAAGCATTGCCTAGTAAAAGGAGCCAGAGCTCCTTAGAGAAAAGGATGATTCCAGTTCTGGAACTGGGGAAATAAAAGATGAACAAACAGTCTAATGGAATCCCAAAACAGAACAAGGGTTCTAGTGATTATAAAATATTTAATAAAAAGACATGATTCCATAATATTTTAAAAAATATAATTTGCTATCATCAGATGAAAATTATCTGAATATTGGTAATCATAGGGAAAGAATCAGGTAACTAGATTTTGAGGAACTGTAATTCATTCACAGGTGAAGAATGAATCTTTAATAAAGAATACTGGTCAATAAAAATAAAAAAATATGATAGAATTAGAAAATCATCATTTTGCTACCTCTGATAGACATAATTCTAAAGATTTTTCCCAAAGATTACCATTTCCTGCTTATTCCATCCAATGGTAATCTAGGTGCTGCTGTAAAGGAACTTTTCAAGTGTAAATAAGGTCACTAGTCAGCTGACTACTCAATCCCTGTTGGATTCAAGTTCACCACAAGGTGCCTACTGCTTTAATCTGATCAAACTCGCTGTTTCTTTTTATCCTGTTTAATTGCTTTCCATCCACAGAAAGAAGGGTGATATGTGTTTGTCCACAGAACACTATGGCATGACAGGCATGTAGCGGCTATATTTTGTCCATTGTAGCCAGGAATGTTTCTAAGCTTTCAGTCATTCAGGTTAATAGTTACACAGTGGTCATTCTGCTAGGAGTTGTGTGTTGCATGATTTGATGACCCAGCATGGTGCAGTTCTAGGAAATTCTTTCTCAGATCATATCCTTTGTAATAAATGCAGCCTGAAAAATAAGAATCAAAAGATGGTATATTACTGGAATTTCTTTCATTCATAACTGGGTCCTATTTGTCATAATAACGAGTGACCAAAATGTCTCCATGTTGATTTTACTCAGGTTAGACCTCGTCAGGTTCCAAAGCAGAGCCAGTCTTGACAAACAGACAGCTTCACATCTTTAGACATATGTTATACGTTTTCTAAGACACAATATTATTTTCTTGCTTGGAGTTTATCTGAAGGGACCAGTCAAGTATTAGATTTCTTTGTTGCATATTCATTTATTCTTTCATCTACTTTAAGCTATTATTTATTTATTCTTTTTACTTGTTATTTATTTTAAGCCAAACCATTCCAATTTTGGAAGGGACATCAGGTTTATCTACAGTGCTGGCCCAGTTTTCTGGAAGATATATGAAGCTAGCAAGTGCTTCCCCTTCACTACTTTCCCATTCACACAGGGCAGGGCCACACAGATAGAGAACTAGTGGGGGATATTTTGGCCACTAGGCACTACAGCTGCAGTCACTGTCATCCTCAATTTTGCAAGATGGGTTGAAGGTAAAATCTATCCCATTAGGCCTTTGCGGATTCTGAAATAAAAGCTTAACACCATAGTAACTTTATCTTGCTTTAGGATTATGCCTAACTGTAGCACCCACTGTTCAAACCCTAGAACTGGAACAGCTTCATAAAGTAGAGAAGGCATATTAAAGTAATGTGGGGAAGAATTATATAGTGATACCAACATCCTCCCCAACCCCATCTTTCTGAGAGCACTTGCAAAAGCAAAGGGATCTGTCTTGTGGGGACCTGCCTTTGGTCCCCTTCGTGTTGAGTGTGATCATACACTTGTGAATTTCCTACTTGACATTATTTCTACCCATTTTGATAATAAATGTTCAATGGCCTCTTCCAGTTTTTGTAAACTGTTGCTCAGAGGATGATAAGCCATGTGATATATCCATTTGATGTGTCGTTTCCTCACTCATAAAATGCAGTTTTTGATCTGAAGATAAACTTAGCTTTCCAAATTGGTACCGTATATATGAGGTCTGTCCACAAAAAGTCCATGCATTGCTAATATAATGAGAACAGTTTGAACCATTTGTGCAACTTCAATGTAACCTGGCAGCCGAGGAGAATGGACTGAGATGCACATATGTGACAATGATGACCTCACTGTACATAGTCAGTGGGGGTGGTAGATGGCCTTCAGTGACCATGCGTACTGTGTGGCTGTGACATTCAAAATGATTGAGCAAGTGGAGCAGCACATCTGCATCAAATTTTGTGTTAAACTTGAACATTCCTCTGCAGAAACTATTTGGATGATTCAGAAGATTTAGAAGGCTGCAGCTATGGGCAGCTGGTGATTGGCAGCTTCATCATGACAATGTGCCCACTTGTGCATCACGTCTAGTGCTGAGTTTTTTTGCAAAACATCAAATTACTCATTTGATTCAGCTCTTCTGTAACCCAGATTGGGTGCCCTGCGATTTCTGGCTTTTCTGAAAATTAAAATAACCTTTGAAATGGAAGAAATTTCATACCATCAGTGAGATTCAGGAAAATACGATGGGGCAGCTGATGGCAATTGAGAGAACTGTGTGAGGTCCCAAAGTGACTACTTTGAAGGGGACTGAGGTGTCATTGTCCTATGTACAATGTTTCTTATATCATGTGTCTTCTTCAATAAATGTGTCTTTTTTCATATACATAGTGGGATACCTTCTGGACAGCCTATGTATATATATTTATACATACACACACATATAAATGTGTGTGTATGTGTGTGTATGTGTATTATGGACAGCATATATATGTGTGCGTGTGTGTGTGTTTTGCTTCAGTCTTTTTATTATGTTTTAAGTATCTCTATCTACCACCAAGTATGCAAAGCTCAGTCCAGAGTAAGTGTCTATACCTGCAACACCCAGTATAGGCTCCTGGGGCTATGGGCAGTGTTCACTTGCCAGCTGTCTGCAGAGCCATCACTGTAGGAAATCTGCCCATGGCTTGTTTGCAGTCTGTCTTTCTCATTGGTGGATAGAATAGCCCTTGTTGGCATGTTGTGCCTCAGAAGGTGCAAGAGGAGTAAGCTGATGATTAGTCACATTACATGGCTGCTGCTCACCTGTGCCTGTACATTTTATGAACTGAAGTGGCAACTTTGACCATATACTAAGGATTTCACTTGTTGGTTCCAGTCATCTTCTGATTCTTTTGATGGGTATCAACATGGCCTACTTTCATGAGTTCCTTAAATTCTCAGAGTGGACCCCTTACTCATGGGTTCTAGTCTGCATTTCTGCATTACCTTAATAGTCCAATTTTCTATTTCTCTCGCCATATCATCTATTTCTATTTCTCTTGCCATATCATCCATTTTCTATTTCTGCTTGGCCATATCATCAAGCTATTTGCTACTACCCAAGGGTCAGAATACACACAGACTTAAGGGCTCTTTGTTGTTTAATTCTTCTGTCACTGAAAGCCTAACAGCAAGCATTTCAAACCACTGAGCTGATTTATTCTTGTCTTCTTCAATCCGAGTTTTTTCCCATCAGCTTGTCACAGTTTGGTAGCCTGCCAGACAGGATCCTGTTCAGCACCCTGGAACTGCCATCTGTAACCTAGGCGCTTTTTTGTTTGTCAGCTAGGGGCTGATAGTAGGGTACTACCCATGCGTCTAACTAGAATCCAGTAATTCTCCAGGTGGCTTCAGAGTTGGTCCTACAGGGAGAGAGGCCCTCGTCTTGTAGATATGATGAGTACCTCCTTGTTTTCTTCCATAGATGTTTCTGTATAAACCATTTTCATTTTGTGATGGAAATTTTCCTGGCATTGTCTTCCTTATTAGAATGTTTCTTGGACATTACACAAACACTGTAAGTGTCTCAGACCTCAAGGGATTTCCTTCAATTATGGAGGTAGTTGCAGGTCATGAGCAATAACAAGCCAGCATCTTTCAGAAAGAATGTTCTATGTTGCTGCATCTAAACATTTTCTTGTCCCAAATCCCAGCAGTCACTGCTGGGCAGCACTCATGGACTTTTGTCATAAGATCAAGTCTGGATGAGTTTGAATTACAAGTACCTCCAAAATCATATTCAAGCATGAATCACAAGAGTCCAGATGTATTGATTGGGCTACTGTGCCGTGTTGTAATTCACAGCTAGCCAGCTGTTCTTCACTCCTGCGTTTTAATATGCTCTTCTTTCATGTGGCTTCATGGAGAGGAGCTAGAAATATTCACAGATATAGAATAAGTACCCTCTCTAATCCTGACCACCCAATTAAGTGGTATGCTTCTTGTTTGGTTTCAAGGATAGGCAGTGACAGCCGTTTATTCTTAGTCGCCTGTGGGAAATCACCAGTAACTCCTGTCCAAGTGACTTCTCAAAACTTTAACATTTGAGTAGCCCTTGGATCTCTGCCAAAATTACCAACCAAAATTATTATCCAAATGATGACAGTAAACTGGTGAACTCAAATAATCCTATTGCAAAACAGCAAATGTGAATTAGGGTCCTTCCCACATGAAGACAAATGGTGATTAACTCTTTTCTTGTATCAAGAAAAAGGCATTTGTAAGATAAAAAAAATAACATTCTTCTTTAGGTAATATTGAAAGACTGCTGCCCTGTTTTTAACTTTTAGAAAGAGAGGGTAATAAAGAAGGATGTAATTTTTTTCCTGATGCGCTTAGTGCTGGGTAGAACAAATAAGATAAATAAAATCATAACTTTGATGTAAAAAGCTAGAACATTTAATAACTGAGGTCATATGGGGCATAGTTATTTACTTAATAACCAGTGAGAGTGAGACAGTAGTTTGAGTTGATTTGTCCTGAAACTGAGACAAATACAGAGTAATTGGGAGTGTGCAGTCACACACACACACACATTTTTAAAATTAAGATGTGGATTTATCCAATGAAAGATTTTCCAGAATTTTTTCAATCAGTTCTGCAAACCTTAAGAGAAGACCATTTTCAACCAAAGTAGGCAATTACTACATTAGTAATTAGGTAAGATTTCTAAAAGAGACTCTCCTGGGCCGTGGTGGTATTCTTGGTTAGAATTGGTAGCCCAGTGTGGCAGATAACTATCATGTCACAGCAACCATTAGTTAGAAATCATGTTATTGCCTTCTGTCATTAACTCACTGTGTGCCGCATAAAGCAACAGACTGGAAACACACAGCCTTGGCCTGCTGACATCGGTGTCCACTCCTCTGCTCGTGCTCAGAGATTTAAGGTAATGTGTTATAAAGCTAAGTGTTCTCTCTCCAAAATATATGAAGATCTCATACAACTCAACACCAAGAAGAAAAACAATTCAATTAAAAATGAGCAGAGGACCTCAACAGACATGTCTCCAAGGAGGACATACGGAGGGCCCAGGGACATATGAAAGGATGCTCAATATCACTAGCCATCAGAGAGATGCAAATTAAAACCACAAGATACCAACTCATTCCAATCAGAATGGCCATCATAAACAAATCAACAAACAACAAGTGTTGTGAGGATGTAGGGAAAATGGAACCCTAGTGCAGTTGGTGGGAATGCAGACTGGTGCAGCCACTGTAGGAAACAGTATGGAATTTCCTCAGAGAACTAAAAATGGAACTGCCTTTTCACCCAGTGATCCCACTGCTGGGATTATCCCTAAGAATCCTGAAACACCAGTTCAAAAGAACCTATGCATCCCAGTGTTTATAGCAACGTTATTTACAACAGCCATGTGCTGGAAACAGCCTATATGCCCATCAGTAAATGAGTAGATAAAAAAATGGTACATTTACACAGTGGAATACTATACAGTGGAAAGAAAGAAGGAACACCTACCTTTCACAACAGTATGGATGGAACTAGAGACTATCTGCTAAGTGAAATAAGCCAGGCAGCAAAAGAAAAATACCATGTGATGATCTCACCTACAAGAGGAACCTAATGAATAAAACAAATAAATGAGCATAATAAAACCAGAGGCACAGAACCAAAGAACAGACTGACAGTGACCAGATTGTGGGGGGGAGATAAGGAGGAAGAAAGGGGAAGGATCTAGTCAAAGAACATGTATAACGGACCCACGGACATGGACAACAGTGTGGGGATTGACTGGGAGTGGGAGGTGTGCAGGACAGGAGAGTGCAACTGGGGAAATTGGGACAACCGTAATAGATCCACAGTTTTTAAAAAACAGTGTTTATATTGGGGTACAAGTAGACTCAGTTTGCCTACAGTTTGATAAATTTTGAAGAAAAAAGATTCATTGTATACTACCTGCATACTTTATTACTTGCTTTTTCAAATATTTAGGCTATGATGTTTCTCTTATTAAAAGTTATCCCTGGAGCAGTTTTACGTAAAAAATATCATCTGTACATAGATCTTCAGGACCAAGTAGGGAGTTACCTGTATTACATGTGAATTGTAGGTTGATATTCACCCTTTGTCCATTCGGAGCCTTTATATCTTTTAAGTTGTTTCATGTGAGTCTCCCGGTAAAGGCTGTATATGTTAGCTACTGGAAATGGGAATGAGAAGTAGGTGTGTGTGCTTAAACTTGTGTGTGTGATTGTTAATATGTTTGATACTAGTTTATTCATTTCTAGAGTTACCCCCCAAATCATAATCAATATCGTAGGTTTTAAAATAATGTATAATATGTAAATAATTCTGTGGGAAGTAACAAAAATAAATTTACTTAGCTTCTCTTTTCACTTTTATTCTATTTCAATGTGTATAGTTGTGCCGTGACCCATTTTCTATCGATTATCTGCTCCCCTTCATCTTTTATCACACTTCCTGTACTGCTTTTTTCCAGTCAGCTTTTAAGCATGCATAAGCCTCTCTCCTGTTAATGATTTTTAGTCCTTGTTTTGTTTGCTCATTTAGCAACATTTGACATCAGGACTTCTCTCTTTTCAAAATATATCCTAACTACACTCTTGTGTTGCATTAGTCTCTGATCCTCTTCTTACCCCTCTGTGCACTCATTCCCCATCTCCTTTGCCACTTATTTTACTATTATCAGCCCCTTAATGTTAGATTTCTCAAGGCTCGGTTTCAGTCTTCTTTTTTTCTCTGTGAATGATTTCACTCCCATAGCTTCTGATTCTATCTCTGTGCTATTTGTTCCTAAATTTTAATCTATATCCTTTTCTCCCTGTGCTGTGGACAGCTTTGCTTGGGTGTATCATTAGGCATCTTATACTCTGCATGTGGGAAACAGAACTGATCATCTTTCTACTCCCCAGGAAACGTGTTCCTATATATCGCTAATATATGTAGTCACCCAGACCAGCTACTTATGAGTTACACTTGGGTTTCTTCTCTCCCTCAATTTGTAGAGCTTGCCACTATTTCTAGTTTTGTACTAACTGTTACTCTAATCCTTTCCATTCATGTGGAGTCCATCCTAGTCTAGACCCCTTTTCTTTGTTCATTCATTCATTCATTCATTCATAAATTTAACTAGTATTTTGACTGCCTACTCTGTGTCAAGCAGTATTCTAGGTACTGAGGAGATCACACAATCACCAAAACATCCCTGCCCTTATAGAGATTACATTCTTGTGAAGAAGGGGGAGAAGAATAATAAACAAAATAAGTAATATTTATGTATTTTGTTTTTCAATTTTATATTTCAATTATAGTTTATATTAAATATTATATTAGTTTCAGGTATACAGTATCACTATACTGTATAATCATATACTTTACAAAGTGGTCCCACTCCCCGATATTTCAAGTACACACCTGGCACCATATATAGTCATTACAGTGCCTTTTACTATATTCCCTATGCTGCACTTTACATCCCCGGGACTATTCTGTAAGTACCAATTTGTATTTTTTAATACCTTCACCTTTTTTACCCAGCCTCCCCAGTGGCCCTCCCTTCTGACAACCAAATATGTCTGTTCTCTGTATCTATGAGTTTTATTTTATTTGTTTATTTTGTTCCCTAGATCCCATATATAATTGAAATCATGGTATTTGTTTTTCTCTGTATGATTTATTTTACTTATCATAATACCCTCAAGGTCCATCCATGCTGTTGCAAATGGCTGAGTAATATTCCATTGTGTATATATGTACTACAACTTTTTTATCCAGTCATCTGTTGATGGGTACTTGGGTTGCTTCCATTATCTTGGCTATTGTAAATTGGGGTGCATAAAAATATGTATTACTTGGATGGTGATAGTGCTTTGGGAAAAAATTAAAGCCGTGGGTAAGATGAGTTGAACAATGGAAAGAGTATACATAGAGAAAATTTCAAGCCCTTGGTCCAGGAGCACTTCAGCATTAATCTATTGAGTAGATGAGAAATCAGCAGGGGAGATGAAAAAGAGCAGGCCATTGAGTCAGGAGAAGAACCATGTAACTGTGATGTACTTAAAGCCATGTGAAGAATACATATCAAGGAGAAGGAACACTGATTTCTGTAGATTCAGTCACATGGAAATCAATGAAGGTACTCTCATTGGAGTTCTCTGGGCTAGTCTCCTTGGCTAAGTAGAGTTCTTGACACCTTCACTCTGAAGACAAATGTTATTACAGAGTTAAAAACTTTATTATCTTCTATTTCTCAATGACCTTAGGAAAGGTCAGACTACTTCATATGGCTACAAGGTTGAGGCTGACTTGTGTAGCTTCATGTCCCTTTGTCATACTCTACACTCAAGTCATTATGAACTTTGTGAGTTATTTGAAATTCATTTTCTCACAGCCTTGATATCACCTCTCCTCTTTGCCTGAAGCACTCCTTGTCTTCCTCTATCTAACTGCTACTCATTCTCAGGAAGTAATTGTCACTTCTTTAGTGAGACCTCTGGTCCAACATTAGGTCAGATTCTGAGAGATTGTAATATTTACTGTATAACTCTTGTCACACTTTTTTTAGTTTATTGTCTTTCTTTCTCAAAATACCTTTTTCTCTCTAAACTGTAAGCTAAATTAGGTCAGAGGCTCTGTTCACTGGTTGATATTATTCCTGGTGTCCAGTACAGGAATGTCACTTAACATTTTTTGATTGAATATTAAATAAAATGACATGATATTTGCATTTCAGTGCTGTTACGGGATTTGAAGCATTTTTTCCTGTTCTAACTTCAGATTAGGTACATTTTTATGTAAAATGGGAGGGTTTGACATTGCAGTAGTAATCTACTTTTTTTAACCTCACCCAAGAACATTTTTTCACTGCTTATAAATAGAGAGGACAGGAGAGGAACATCAATGTGAGAGAGCAACATGGACTAGCTCTCTCCCGTAGGTGCTCCAACTGGGGATTGTATACATCTGAACCTGGGATGTACACACCCAGACCAGTGATCAAACCCACAACCCACAGAAGGAGGCTCTGACTAGAAATTGAACTAGTAACCCTTTGGTTATGGGATGACACTCCAACCAACTGAGCTAGACCGGCCAGGGCAGTACTCTACTTTTTAAGAGTCTGCATTGGATATTCAAATTTAGCAGGGAAAAATATCTACAAAATGCAAAAAATGTGAGATTGAAAGGTATAGTATAATGCATTCCTACATTTATATAGCTCAGAGATGAGAAAACTCCAGAAAACTTGATCATAGTTTATGGATCCCTTCAAGGTAACACTATAAATGAAGGAATGGAATTATTTTATTCTCTGAAGATTGTGGGAAGGTAGCAGTTGCCTAGAGCTAAGGAAAGAAAAGTTTAAGTTGAAAAATTAAAAAAAATTTTCTGCTTATACACTGAGAGAATTGACGGACAATGGAAAAGCCTTAGAAGCAAGCAAGGCAGTGAATTTTGAAGGTACCACATTCAAGAAATAATTAGCTGTAGCCGTAGGGAAGTACTGCTTTCTCTTGTGATATTTTGAAGAACTGATCATACTTTATTTTCTTTATATTCGGAACTTATCCTATGCTGCATGATTTTTAAAGTTCCCTGTGAAGATTTTAGATGACTAAGTAGAAAAAGGAAAAAATAAACAGCTTTCTTAGGAACATTTAGTGTGTTATTATAAGATCTCATATTCATACTTCTTAATCACATTGCCTTCCAATGTATACATTGGGAACTTTTATTACAACAGTATATTTATGAAGAATTTTTTAGTATCTTAGACCTAGTGCTATGGTAATATAATACATGCATTTTTATTTTAAAATAGTTAAATATTGTATTTAAAAATATTTAGACTAAACCATTCTTTGTAATGCTCTAAAATAGTATTTTGAACATGGTAAATTATGTGAAGTTAAGGTGGGCATTTAAGAAGGTCATTGCTTGTTTTCAAGATATTTTTAGTGAATTGGTTCTTTAGTTTATTAAAGGATAATTTAGTGATTATAGTACTTAATGATTCAATTTAAGATAGTGATTTTTAAGAGTTCTCCAAGAAAACTTCGCTGATCTGCCATTTTAAAATAATCTTTGGACCAGCCTTGGGGGGAGAAAAATCACACAGGAGTTTAGCTAATAAAGGAAATTAAATGGAATAAAATTTTAAATAAAGAATAGAAAAGAAGCCTGGAAAAGAATGAAAAGGGAACAAGGAAGACTTGAGAGAAGTAGTCAGAATTAAATTTAACAATATCAACAATTATTTTAAATGTAAATGGTTAAAATGGCAGATATTATTATATTGGATAAGACAGAAAGACTTAGCTATATATAATTTATAAGACCCTGCTTTAAAGACACTGGGTATAAAAATAAAAGCATGGAAAAATGATATATCATGGCAGCTTTAACCAGATGGAAGCTGGAACAAGTATATTAGCATGAGACAAACTAGATTCCGGAGTAAGGAATATTACTGTTGCTAAAGAGGTCATTTAATCATGATAAATGGATTAATTCATCAAGATAACATAATGTAAATCCTAGAAGTGTACACACCTATTAACAGAGCAAAATACACAGAGCAAAAAGTGATAGAACTGAAAAAAGTAGATAAATTAATTTGTAGGTGGAGATTTCAGTACCCTCTCAATAATTCATAGATAAAAAACCAGGGAGGATATAGAAATTTGAAATAACACTGTTGCCTAATGTTATTGAATAAATATTTTCAGAACACTTTATCCAAAAACATAGGAATATACCTTATTTTCAAGTGCACTTAGAACATTTAAAAAACAGACCATATTCTTGGCCATAATGGAAATCTCAACAAAATTAAAAGGATCCAAGTCGTAAAAGGTGTGTATCCTCAGAGAATGCACAGTGTGTTCTTTCTGATAGAAATCTCTCGGAAATATCCCAATTTTACTGTTTAACTAAACATTACAGTTTGAATAACCCATGAGTCAAAGAAGATATTCCAAGGTAAATTACAAAATATATTTAATTTACTGAAAATGGAAATATTGCATACTACTGGAGTACAGCTAAGCAATGCTTACAGGAGCACTTATAACATTAAATGTTTATATAGAAAAGTATAAAGGTTTAAGATTGATGACCTCAGCTTCAACATCTAAGAAACTACATAAAGAAGGGCAAATTAAATCCAAAGTAAGTTAAAGAAGAAATAATAAAGATAAGAGCAGAAATGAATTAAATATAAAACAGAAGGCCTTAAGGAAAAAAATCAATAAAACCAAAAGCTGGCTCTTTGATGGTATCAGAAGATTTGATAAACCTTTAGCCAAGAGACACAAATGGACAATTTAATGTATAAATAGGGGTTATCACTATATATTGTACAGACATTTAACCAATAGTAAGGAAACATAATGAATAACTTTATATTAATAAATTCAGCAACTTAGAGAAATGCATAATGCCCTGGAAAAACAACTATAAAGTCTCACTAAAGAAAAATAGATGACCCAAACAGGTTATTTTAACTATTTCTATTAAATTATTCTAGTTTTATTTAACAATTTCTGTCAAGGAAATACTTCTTTAACAGAGATAGTTAAAAATCGTTTCTCAAAGAAAATTATAGACCTATGATGGTGTCAGTGGTGAATTCCGCCAAACATTTGTAAAGGTCACACTGGAGAAATTATAGTTATGTTACTATAGATTTTAACCCTTTCTTTAACATGGCTCTGGTTTTAATATGAGAAAAGATAATATATTAAACATTGTTTATATAATTATGAAAACCAAAATAAGCTATGAAATGTTTGCTCCCTTATTGTGGGTGTCTTAAAATCTGTCTTTTTCACATTGTTTTATTTTAGGTAGATCAAGAGATAATTTATGGTATGACTTTGAATTGATCAGTTTTATTATTCATAGGGTTATTGAATATATAAAGATCAGCTCCTTTTAAAAGATTATAGTAGATGGTCAGATCAGTGTGAGATATTTTTATTTGATGAGTTTTTATGATCTTAATATCCAGACTTCTGTGCTAAAACTGAGGAATTTTGAGTAGCAAAATCACAGAAAGAAATAATAGTGATGATTGTGTATTATTGATTTATTAGCCTATTTATTGAAGGTAGGAGCTGGGTTTTCTTTTTTTGTATAAATCAATTTTTCACAATACTTATAATTAATACATATTTTTGTAGGTAAATGCTTGATTTTGAGTAGTATCCTTTATTAATAGTCTTTTTAAATAAACATTATACTTATTTACTTTTAGAGAGGGGAAGAGAGGTAGAGAGAGAAACATCAGTGAGTGGTTGCCTCTTGTGCGCCCCCTACTGGGCACATGGCCTGCCACCCAGGTGTGTGCCCAACAGTTCGCAGGCTGGCACTCATTCCACTAAGCCACAAAAGATAGGGCCCTTTATTAATATTCTAAATAACTTGAAGATAGGCAAACTTTCTGAGTGTGAACAGAACCATTTGACATTATTTTCTAAAAGAATCGATTACTTAAGATTAAGGATTTCTAAAGACAAATTGATTTTGAGAGGCACAATGATCCTGACATTTTTTTCCAGAAAACAAATTAGTTTATTCTCAACATGCGTGTTTTCACAACCCTGTTAAAATGAGTTTATTCTCTGAACTTGTACCGAAACCTACATATTGCTAAAATGTTATCAAAAGACCTTTTAAAAAGTGCCAAGAAATCAATTATATATTTAGGTTTATTCTTAATACTAGCAGCAGGAAGAGCACATTGTGAGCTAAATTGGTTAATTGAAATTGGAATCAGTACTACCTTTATACATGGATCATATACCAGAAGATAATTAAGAACTACATTAAGATAATCTTGAGGACTAATGTGCTCCAAATATTTCTGTGTGGAGAATGGCATACACATATACTATAAAGAACATATAGGCATATGGATTGACTTAACATTACTTAAAAATACATTTTTTCATTATTAGCCACAAAATAAAGGCAGAACACATAAGTAACAAGATTTTTTTTTCCTGTGACATAAAATTTCAAGATCTCATCTGTTGAACAAGTTTAGAGTGTAACGCACCAAAGAATTCATATAGGCAGTGGTTCAACAGTCCATTAAAATCTTCTGACCCTTGCTATTCAAAGTGTGTTTACTCAAAGCAACATCTGGCAGCTTATTAGGAGTGTCCTCCCAGGCCTCACCCCAGACCTACTGAATTAGAGTCTACATTTTAATACTATATCCAGGTGATTAATATGCATATTAAGATATGAGAAGCACCAAACGACTTCTTTGGGAGAGGTGTGAGCTTTTATGGGGCTATGGCCTTATTTCTGAAAAGTTTTAGAAATTTTAATCCTCTTTATATCCTGGTATATCTCATACACTTCTAACACTTCAACTCATGTCTCAGACATCTGAAGTTAGGTTGCTTTATAGCAATTTGCAGCCTCATCAATGAATAAAAAGATGGCAAAGAAATGGCTTATTTCTTTGTAGATGGTAGACACAGATTAATTTAGCTCATAAGGGAACATTTGTATGGTGTGAATGTACACTAATATTTAATTTCTTTATGTATTTCACTTGGAAAGTACAAAACATTTTATAGTGATTCAATTGTTTAATTACTTAGGACTTACAGTTTAAGTTTCTCCGAAGTCTTGTGTCTGGTGTGACCATATTGTTCCTCAAGAAAGAATAAATGCTGTTGTTGAGGAAAGTCCTGAACTTTCGTATACATTCTTGCTGAGTTTCTCAGATTGGAAGATTTACCCATTTGCTGATTTGAGAGAGTTTTCTGGAAGAGTGGGCCTGGCTTGTTTGCAAGACTGTTTGCTGCTTGCTCAAAAGGTGGTGGGGCCTTGGTGAAAGGCTTCTCGACCGTAGTGCAACCTATAAGGTGCAGGTGTCATCTGAGCACTTTGCGTTGCCCCCACGGGACTGGGGGGTAAAGGAAACTGACACAAATATACGGATATTGCTTGCTGAGCCATGGGTAATAAAGGCCATTTTTTCAGACCCATGAGGCTTGTGTCTTCGCCAGCATCTTTGAAACAGTAGTATGCTAACTTCTTAGCTTGCAGACTCCTTGCAGTTCTTGAGAGTGGGAACTTGTTCAACTTGACTAACCTAAGATGTGGTTTAAGTTTTGTTGCTATATTCTGTAGTACAGATGATGTTAAAGTTTTCATTGCAGCTATTGATTTTTTTCTTTTACACTTTTAATCTTTCCCAACTAACATATATCGTTGCTGTATCATTTGGAAATAGGAGATAGATTAACATTTCCTTGATGAACTGTGTGGCTTTTTGCAATATGTTGTAAATAAAGACAGTGGTGCCAATCTAAAATTCATTAGTCGATTTTGTTTTTTCTCTTGTTCCCTCTGCCCCACATTTTTTGGAAGAAGAAGTAGATTTGGGAATCATTTTAGTCTCTTTCTTAGGCAGTACGAATTTGTCAGATGGTATGTCAGAGATGCAACCAGTGGCCAGAAAACAGAACAATAACTGTTTCTATAACTGAGTCAAATTTGTGACATTAGATTCTTTAGAACTGAATTAATGCGATGCTTGCACTCTAAGCCAAAAGATGCTTGATTTTAGTTGTAATTTTTAAATAACTCATTTTTTGTCAATGAAGAAAGAATAATGAAGTACTTTTTATTGTTGCTGTTCTGTAAGTTTAAAAACAAGGTTCTTTTGTGTAAGCAATTTTGTTTCAATACTTTATTATTTTACTTTAATGTAGTTTATCTTTCTTTTTTAATATATTTTATTGATTATGCCATTACAGTTCTATTTCCCCCCTTCATTCCCCTCTACCCTGCACACCCCTCCCTCACCATACCTCCCTTTAGTTTATGACCACGTGTCTCAAGTTCTTTAGATTCTATATTTCCCATACTATTCTTGCCCTCCCCCCTATTTTCTATCTACTGTCTATGTTACTTATTCTCTGTACCTTCTCCCCCCTTCTCCTTCTCCTACTCCCCTGTTGCTAACCCTCCGTGTGATCTTCATTTCTATGGTTCTGCTCCTGATCTAGCTGTCCTCTTAGTTTGTTTTTGTTTTAGGTGTGGTTCTTAATAACTGTGAGTTTGCTGTCCTTTCACTGTTCATCTTTTTTATCTTTTTTTTTAGGTAAGTCCCTTTAACATTTCATATAATAAGGGCTTGGTGATGATGAACTTCTTGAATTTGATCTTATATGAGAAGCACTTTATCTGTCCTCCCATTCTAAATGAAAGGTCTTTATAGTCACTTTTTAAAATGCATGCACCTCTTTTAACTTAGAGTTATTTGAAGTAAAATAAAGACTATAAGTTTCACAACTAAATAATTTCTACCATAAGAAAACAGTATGATATACTGAATAAAATAGTTGAAAATGTAACTGCATCTCACTGTTTTAATTAGCGTTTTAATTTGTTATAGCTATAGATCCATATGCTATTGTAGATGTATTGAAATAATACAGAGAGATTTTGTGGGTCTTTATTCCATTTTCTTCAATGCCAGCCTCTGGTAAAATGATAGCATGATAATGCAGCCAGAATATTGGTATTGATACAGTCAAGATACAGAACATTTTCCATTACCAAAAGGATCTCCTGTGTATTCCTTTTATAGCTAGACCCACTTTCTCCCTACCTCAGCCCCCTTCTTAAACTTGTGGGAATCATCAATCGGCTCTTCAATTCTATAGTTCCATCATTTTAGTGTTAAATAAATGGGGTTATAGAATTAGTATGTAACCTTTTTGATTATTTCTTTTCACTCAGCATTGTTTTCTGAAGATTCATTCAGGCTGTTTCATTTATCAATATTCATTCTTTTTTTTAATTGCTGAGCATTATTCCATGATCGATGTACCGCAGTTTGTATAACCACACATGTATGGATATTTGGATTGTTTCTAGTTTGGTACTATTTTGAATAAAGCTGCTGTAAACATCTGTATACAGGTTTTGTGTCAGAATAATTGCTTATTACTCTGGGATAAATGCCCAGGGATACAATACCGGCTTCTGTGGTAGTTACATGTTTATATTTTTAGAAACTGCCAAGCTGTTTTTAGAGTGGCTGGATCATTTCACATTCCCACCAGCAATAAATGAGTGGTCACTTTCTGTGCATCCTCACCAGCATTTGATTTTATCACTAGTTTTTATTTCAGCCATTCTTATAGATGTGTAGTGATATTTCATTGTGATTTTAATTGCATTTCCCTAATGGCCATTGATGTTGAACATCTTTTTGTGTATTTATTTGATATCTGTATTTCCTCTTCAGGAAAATGTCTCAATCCCTTTTGGCCATTTTCTGATTGGATTGTTTAAAATATTACTCTAACATTTCGAGAGTTGTTTATACTATGTATTCTGGTTAATAGTTAATTTCAGATGTGCTTTGCAAATCGAGTTGTTTGCTACTCATTATTTTATGGAATTTGTATTTGTAAATTTGACTACATGTTAAAATTAATTTGTAACCCCAAATCCATAGTTGTATTGATTTTACTTGTTTTAAAACATTCATAGGATGGCAAAACTTTGTCACCTGACATGCCAGTTTCCAGCTGGGGTCCAACAAGGTGATACTCTGCCTTCTTGTTTTAACTTTCTTATTGTAAACAGGTGTTCATTTCGTGGATTCTTTTATGCCACGGTTTTGTGTATTTGTACTGTGATGTGCCTTACAGAGAAGATACCTTCATGAGACAAGCTTCGTTCAGGCATGAGTGATAATGCTGTATTGGGCATGAGTTGAATTCTAATGAGTCACTGTTTATTCGATAAGGTGACTTTAAACAGAAACACACATAAAATAAGTTTATGTATTGATCAGTTGATGATAATGTTGTTACTGGAGGCTTGTAAGCATCTGTATTTCAGTTTTTTCTAATTCAGTGTTCATGGAGAATTCATAGAACTTAACTACCATGAATAATGAGAATCAATTGTACATTCTTTTCAGCCTTTTAACAAGTCTTTTACAGAACAAAAGTTTTTAATTTTGATGAAGTACAGCTTATCAATTTTTTCCTTCATGGATCATGCTTTTGATGTCAAATCTAAGGACTCAGCCTAGTCCTACATCCTGAATTTTTTTCTAGAAATTTTATGGTTTAATAATTCACATCTTGGATTAAGTTTTGTATAAAGTATGAGACAGTCTGGAGTTCATTTATTTTTTTCCCTATGTATATTTAATTTCTTTGCTACCATTTGTTAAAAAGACTATTTTTTCCTCTAATGATCTGCTTTTTCAAAACTCATGTGGGCATGTATGTGTGTCTGCCTTTGAATTTTCTGTTTCATTGATCTATATGTTTATTGTTCAGTCAACACCACATCATTTGGATTGCTGTAGCTATGTAATAGGTCTTGAAGTTGCATACATTGATCTTTCCCCACTTTATTTTTCCCCCAAATTGTTTTACATACTGTAGTTTCTTTATCTTTTCATATATTTTTAAAATAATCTTATCTATATCTAATATCTTGCTTGGATTTTAATAGAAATTTCATTAACCTGCTTACCAGTTTGTAGAGTTCTGGCATCTTTATTATGTTGAGTCCTATATGAATATAGTATTTCTTACATTTCTTATATCTTTGATTTCTTATATCAGTGGTTCATACATTTCAGGATGCAAGTCTTGAACACATTTTGTTAATTTTACACCTGAGTATTTTATTTGTTTGAGTGGTTATAAATGGTATAATAAATTTAACATTCATGTTTTCTTTACTGTGTATAGAAATATGATTTATTTATTTATTATTTTAATCCTCACCCAAGGATGTGTTTATTGATTTTAGAAAGGGGGGTGTGGAGAGAGAGAGAGAAATAGAAACATTGAAGTGAGAGAGAAGCATCAATTGGTTGCCTCCTGTATATGCCCTGCAACCTGGTATGTACCCTGACAGAGGAGGGAACCCACAACTTTTTGATGTACAGGATAATGCTCCAACCAACTAATCACCTGCCCAGGGTGAAATGAGATTGAATTTTGTAAGCTTCTCTTATACCCTGCCATTTTCTGCTGCATTCTTGTTTATTCTAGGATTTTTTTTCTTGCTGGATTCTCAGGGATTTTCTGTGTAGACACACATGTTATCTTCAAATAGGGACAGTTTTCTTGCTACCTTTCTGATTTGTATACCTTTCCTTTCCTTTTCATATTGCAGTCGCCAAAGCATCCAGTACTGTGTTGAATGAGATGTTGAAAGTGCAAATCTCGCCTGGTTCCCAGGCTTACAGAGGAAACACGGTCTTTTCCTATTAAATACAATGTTAGGTGTAGGGTTTTTGTGGATGCTTTTATCAAGTTGGCTAATATAATTGAACATGTAACTGCATTTCAGTTTCAAAAAGGAAGTATTTATTTTTCCTTTGAACGTGATCTATTTTGGGGTTTATTTGTCATGGTGCCAACAGCTGGAATTTGTGTATAGTTATTAACATTAAATAATTTAAGTGCCCTACAACATTATTTAAACTCTCCAAATTGTTTTATGTGTCCAGAGTTGATCACTCCTGATATTGCTGCCTGATTCCTTAGAAGTCTTCCTTTGGCCTTCCTACTATAATTGGTTCTGTCATATCTTTTCATGCACCCACTTTATGAACACGTATTTAGGATTAATGATTTGCTGGACTACATCCTGGTGCTTACTTCTTTTACAGTATACTGATTCCCTTTCTGATTCCCTATAAATCAGAACTTTTACAAGTTATTGCTTTCAGTGGAATTTTATGATTTTAGAAGAGTCGACATAGATTAAAAAAAGGAACAGTTTTTGGGCAGCACAAGGGCTTCTTTCTGTGAAATGGTTTGAATATTTTAGATATAAGGAACTCTGTTTTTTTAATAAAGTTAAATTAAAATACATCAATTAATAGATTACTAACGCATTAGATCACTAAACAGCCAATGTTCTCTGGATGGAATTCACTCAGTTCAGACATTTGATCTGCCCTTTCAACCCTTGATAGTGCCTCAAGGTTTTGCCACTACGTGTGAGAATGCAAGATAAGCCTAAAACTTGGATTCTTTCTGAAGGTATAATGAGCTACCACCCCAGCCATTTGGCACATCACCCATGTTATTTTAGAAAAAAAAAAGCCTTTCAGTGGAATGGGATTATTTTACTTTAGCAGTTTTCTATGTTATAAACTTTAATTGCAAGTTTAAATGAACAGAAGTAAATTTGTGCCCATATGGCATTAAAGTATGTTAACTTTAGGGGAGAGAAATAATATGAATAATGCTTAGAGATGTTTTTCTGTGCCAGAAACAAAAGCATAGCATTCTTAAAATTGTATTTTGACTGAATTGTACCTGTCTAAGGAAAGAATAATATGTTTTATGCTATTCTTTTTCTTGAATCATGGGCATTTCTAAAAGTAGAATAAGATTTGTAGCCTAGTAATGATTTCACAAGCATCGTAGTAGCTGGGCAAATAACCTTTTGTAAATTTCCTACATGTCTATTGATGTCATTAAACACAAGCATATTGTATTTCAGAATTATTTAGTCATCTTCACTGTTACTGACAGTTGGTGCATTAGTTCATGTTAAAGGGAATATCTCTTTAAACTATTCTTGGCATTTTCTAGGTTAGATGAATTATGAATTTGATTATTAAAATTAACCTTTTATGTTCATCTGGTATGTTGTTCTGAGCCAATGTCCTTTTGTACTAAATCTTTATCTTTCTGTGCTGTGGAAAAAATCTTTATTCAGGTAGATATTTAATGCAAGGTATAGTTTGCATGAAATGTAGTTTGCAGTATATGCAGTTTGTTTTTACATGCAAATATTTTACAAATATATTTTGCATGAGCCAGAAGAAGGATGGATGTGTTCTAAGTTTGTACATCTTTTTATTTATTTCTTACTTTCCTCAAAATTGATTAGAATTTTGCAAATAATAAAAATGAATTCTACTATTACCAATAGAGATAACTATATTTGACTTCCAAAATATATGTTAATTGATATCCCCATCACATCTCCATCTCAATACTCTCTAGGTTTTAAGAACATTTTGTTAAATTAGTTAAAGGGAAAAGATTCTAAAAAATCATGCTTGGCTATTATGTCATAGGCAGATGGGACTCCTCATTACACTCTTTATTTTATTCCTCTTCATGAATTTGTGAAGTTTTTGTGGAGCTTTGTGGAGTTTTTTTCTTATTTTTAAAGAAGAGATGGCACAAATTATTGCTTGAACCTCTTTTTCCTTTGGGGATGCACTTACGCATCCATACGTACGCATATTGGCGCGCATGTGTGTATCATGTATCACTGGGAATGTCTTTTTGGACATTTATGAACTGTTTGATCAGAAGAGAGGGATTCTGATTATTTTACAGTGAGATATGGAATTTAGAAAGAATTCTGGACCTTTATTCAGAATTTGAGGTCAGCATAATGCTATTCAAAGTTTTATGGAGTACTTTAACTAAAACTATTATAAGTCAGTGACTATAAGTTGGTTTTAAAATACTTTCCATTGCAGAAAGTTGAGTTTGGCTGTTTTCACCAATGAAACAGTCTGAAATAGAGGTTAACTGATTGTACGAGGTTATGAAACCTTGAATTAGAAAGTCATATATTTCAAGGGCATTTGAACTTCTTTTTCAGGAGTCACTTTTTCTAGGAGGGAGAAAAGATGTAACTTGAAGGAGCAAAGACCAGTTTGTGAAAGTGTTCACAGGCATTGACTTTTCCAAACCTAAGATTAAGTGTGGGTTTTGATTGCTAATAAGTATGTAGACTATATTATGTAAAAAGACTGTATATACTCTTTAGCTTTGTCCAGGGTCCTGAAATATCTTGTTGAGTACAAAATAACTAGTTGAAGCTATGTTGGAGTTCTTACAAGACATATTCTGCATTCACCTGTACTAATTTCTCATCTTCCTCCTAGAGCAGTTGTCTTCATATTATACTAATGTTAAAATCGACTGAGGGATCCAACCAGTGAATCAGATAAAACACTTGTTTGCTAAGTCCTAAACTGGGTGAGCTAGACATCTTTTAGAGCCTGTAGCAAGTCACTGAAACAAGTTACTTTTAGTAATGGTTGATTTGGTGGAAATATTGAAGAAAAATATAGTATAAATATTGACAATTGAGAAGTAAAAACAGCTGGCAGATCTACCTGGCACACAGAAACTAAGGTGAAAGGTTCACTCAGGAAATACGTGGGATATGAAGTGATAAAGAGGTATCCTACTTATTTGTTTACTTATTAGTATCTGTCTCCTGAGAGAGGATGCCTGTCTTTTTCTCTTCTGTATCCCCTGTGCCTGGATCAATGTTGGCACATAGCACCTTCTCAATAAATATCTATCAATTTAGCAAACTACCTGACAGAGAGCGTGAATTAGGCTTCATGTTGAGCAAAGCTATATCGACTGCTGTAGTCAGGGTAGAATGCTTTCTGCAGAGGGTTAGGAATTATTTTTGTTCTCTTTCAAACAGGGTTATTACTAAGTTATCTTAGATCATAAATATTTCTTAGAAAATAAAAGAAACATTCTCAAAGCATCAGTTCTTGTATGGAAAACAGTGAAATGGGAAAAACTAATTTTAGGAGAGTAGTTTCTTGTTTAGGTTTATAATGTAAGTAGCATTGGAAGTCAGTGGTTATAGAACAATTCAGTAGACCCCAGAATGCACGATGATCTCTGTTTGAGATATTGTAAGGAGGCGTCTGTGTGAGAATTCTGACTTGGAGTTGTGAACCTGTGAGAGTTTATTTTGAACACCTCGGTGACACTGCATAATCCTACATCTTAGAAGTAGTCGAACATTCTAGCTCTGTGCATTCTCATACAAACTTTAGGTCAGTAAACAAAGTACTGCCCATAAGTTTAACAAGGCTGCTGCCCATTGTTTTAATGATTTCATAAAGGTATCTGTTCCTTTTTTTTAAATGCTGTGTGTCCTTGGCTGGTGTGCCTCAGTGGATTGAGTGTCAGCCTATGAACAAAAGGGTCACTGGTTCAATTCCCAGTCAGGGCACATGCCTGGGTTGTGGGCCAGGTTCCCAGTGTTGGGCACACAAGAGGCAAACACACACTGATGTGTCTCTTCTTCTCTTTCTCCCTCCCTTCCTCTCTCTTTAAAAATAAATAAAAATCATTAAAAAATTAAAAACTGTAAAACCCTATGTGTATCTGCGGAGAAACAATTATTAATTTATTTTTGCTAAGGACAGAACCTTATTTAATGCCTAAACACTGTATGTATGTATGCATGTTTGTGTGTACACATTTAGGTATGTAGATAGGTATAGGCACAGGATATAGTTAATATATTATTAGATCAAAAGTGTCACATCATTTCTAATTAGTGAGAGTTTCTGAATAGTTTCAGAGATGATGTAGGCTGACTGTCCTGGTTAGAAAAGGTTTCCTGCAGTCAGTAGAGAAGAGACTTATTCCCCATGTATTTGATAATTCTTCAAGCATTATGCATTTATTTAGGTAAAAGCATTTGGAAGAAAATGAAGGGACCATAATTTTTATGACTTTTTCTTCAAATAACTGCATACCCAACATGGTACTTCTCCCGAAGTTTCTTTCACTTCCAGCAAATCTTTTGTGTTTGTAATGATATGGGACAGGGCTATGAAATTTTTATATGTATCATAAATTTTATATATACATATATAATTGTGGTAAGAACACTTAACGTGAGCTCTACCCTCCTGAAAAATTTTAAGTGCACAATACAATGTTGTTAACTGTAAGCACTATTTGTACAGCAGATCTCTAGAACAAATTAATCTTGTAAAACTAAAACTATATACTCATTGGATAGCAACTTCCCATTTTCTCCTTCCCCAGTCCCTGGCAACTACCATTTTACTCTGTTTCTCTGAGTTTGACTTTTTCCTTCAGATAATGTCCTCTAGTGTAATTCATACTGTTGCACATGGCTGAATTTCCTTCTTTTCTAAGGCTGAATAATATTTCATTGCATGTATATACCCTGTTTTCTGTACCAATTCATCCATCTATCGATTGGCATTTGGGTTGTTTTCCTGTCTCTACCGTTGTGATAACACTGCAGTGAATATAGGAGGGCAGATACCTGAGAAATCCTAATTTCCATTCTTCTGGATACATACCCAGAGTAGGACTGTTGGATCATGGTTCTATTTTTAACTTTTTAAGGAACCTTTATACAGTTTTGCATAGTGGCTGCACCATTTTACATGACCACCAACAGTGTACAAGTTTTCCAGTTTTTCGAATGACTGTGATTATCACTCAGAGATATATTCTTGGCATCTGCCTCAGATAGCCTGTGCTTATTTTGCTATAATTCTTTACAAATAATTTATAAAGGTGATTTATTTATTTCAATAGTAAAAATATCTTACACTTAAAAACTAATTTTCCTTTCTTGATGCTTTTTTATGTGCATTATCTCTTGATTTTTATATAGATATAGATATAAATATAGATCTGATTCTTATGTGTGATCAGGCTCTTAGAGTTGTTAACTGGGACTTTTCTACGAAACTGTTGTACATTTTAAATTTAAGTTTTATTGTTTAGTCTCTGCAAAATTGTAAATAATTTGAAAGTTCTCATTTATTAATATGCCTTTGTAATTTATAAATTTTGAAGATACACTTCCACTAACATTATTCTGTCAGTGCATATATAAGATTGAGCAAAAAATTTTATAGTAGATGGTGTGAATATTGTACTTTAAGTCTGCAGTGCCAAAGAACAACAGCAAAAAATGTGTGGGGAATTCTGTTATGAGCTCGCAAGTCTGTGGGTTTAATTTGAATTCACTGAAAAGAGTGGCCTTCGTAGATGTACAGTTAATGAGCAATTTTTCTTAAAGTATTCTGTCACTCTGGGATTGCACACAGTTAGAACTGACAGTTGGAAACGTGCTGAGATGGGGAAACCAAAAAACAGCTGCCTCTCTGGGCAAATGCTGCCAGCTGGTGAGGCTCGCCAAGGCAAAATATTTTATACAATAAAATAGCTTTCAGATATTTCTGAAGTCACATAGTACATATTTAAGGTAATTTTTTCTGGTTTGTTTGCTTTTGTCAAGCCAAAATACTGAGTTTTTTTCAGTTAAAAAGTTTTCTATTTTAATGACAGCTAATCTCTTTTGTTTGTATTCATTAAACTAATATATATACTTCAAACAGGGATGTCCAACCTGTGGCCCAGGGAGGCTATGAATACTGCCGAACACAAAATTGGACATTCACTTAAAACACCATGGTTTTTTTGTGTGTGTGATTATGTGTCTGAATGTATTTAATGTGTGGCTCAAGATAACTCTTCTTTTCCCAGTGCGGCCCAGATATGCCAAAACGTTGGACACCTTCTAGCGTTTACTTTTTGAAGTTGTGTGGGGATCTTTGGAAAGGTGTTTTTGTTTTTCATATGAACTTTAGAAGTAGAACCATATTTTTCCTTTTTAGGTCTTTTCTAAAATGCAATCTGTATTTTAAATGTCTTCAGTTATATTAGAGGTGAATCGTTAGGGTCACGTACTCTGAGACAAGATTTATACCTCTGAATCTTAATTTAAATTTGATGATTCCCATCCCTTTCATAATATCAGATCTGATAAAAGTTATCATTTAAGTTGTAAAAAATTATCTTATAGATGTTATCTGAGTAGAAAACTATTTTCTTTTTTGGCAGAATGGTGTTTATTGAATTTCTATAATGCCTATATTCTGCGGTCCTTTAGTTTCTGTACAAGTAAAAATTGTAAAATTAATGTGTGTGCAGAAAGAAATAGGCATACAGTTACTGTATATTACAGACTTCAGTAGAAGTTTATCCTTTCACTCATAAAAAAATCTTAGCTAAAAGTAATAAATAAAACTGAATATAGTACATAGTTGGTAGTAATACATTTTACGTCCTCTTTTGACTTATTAACTATATATTTTTTGTTTTACTGTACTAATAGTTGGTATGGGGTTTATGATACACATCTTTAACTTACCAGTTCTCAAATAAAATTATACCACTTCACATATAACATGAGATCCTCATGACATTGTACTTCTACTTCTCTCTGTGTCTAGGTTTCCATCTGGAATCATTTTCTTTTGCATAAAGAACTTTGTATAATATTTCTAGTACCAGCCTGCTGGCAGTTAATTTTCTTAGCTCTTGTTTGTCTGGAGAGGTTTTTGTTTTATCTTCATTTTTGAAGGACATTCCAGTGTATGTAAAATTTTCAGGGTATGGGGTATATATATATATATTTTTTGATTACTTTAAAGGTGTTTCCTCATTTCTTCTGGTTTGTATTATTTCTGCTTGGAAGTTGGTAGCATTTCTTATCTTTGATCACCTCTATGCAACATGTTGTTTTCTCTGGCTGCCTTTGAGATTTTCTCTTTATCACTGGCCTTTAGTGATTTGATTATGAACTTGTCTGTTTTTTTTGTTTGTTTGTTTGTTTTTTACAGTTATCTTCTTTGCTGAGCTTCTTGGATAGGCAGATTTATGGTCTTTCAAATCTGGAAAGTGATTGGCCATTATTTTCTCAAATATTCCCCTTCCCCTCTCCCTGATGTCCTGTCCCCCAGTCCCGTGTGTGGAACTGCTTCTTGTGGTCTCACAGGTCACTTGAGGAACATTTTATTTTTTCAGGGTTTTCTTTCTTATATTTCGTATAGATTTTATTGCTATATCTTCACATTCCCTGATTTATTCTTCTGCAATGTTTAATCTGATATAAACCTATCCACTGAGTATCTTATTTCAGATACTGTGTTTTTCAGTTCTGAGCAGTTGTTTTTTGGTTCTTTTTTCATCCATTTTCATATTTATGTATCCCTTTACATCCTTGAACCTTTTTATAATACCTGGTTTAATGCTCTTATCTCCTAATTTCATCATCTCTTACATTTCTAGGTCTGTTTTTACTGACCAATTTCCAAGTTAAGGATCACATTTTCCTGTTTCTGTGAATGTCTGTAATAATCTGTACTCAATAGTGGGCATTATAAATATGTTGGTGAGTGTCTGGATATTGTCGTCTCCTTTGGAGGAGCATTGTGTTTGTTTTAGCAGCAGTTAAGTTTATTGTGGAACAGATTGATCATTTGTAGATCTCTTTTAAAGCTTTGCTAAAATAGATCTAGAGTAGCTGTTGTAGGAATAGTTCACTTCTCTTCTGAGGTGTGGCCCTTCCTAGGTCACTGCTGAATACTCTTTTTGGTGAAACCTTTTGCTTTGGCTGGTTTGAACTCCAATGTCTCTGAACCCTATATAAGCTCTTGGAATTGTTCATCTCCAAACTGTCAAGTGTTTTTGTTTTCTCAGTAGTTTTCTTAGTCTGGCGTCTTGAAGGTTTTATCCTGTGCATATATAACTTAGCCAAAGACTTAAAGAAACTTATATGATATGTAGATTTCTTAGGGTTGTTTTTCTGCCTAACTCCCTATCTTTGGTGTTGTGCCTTGCAAACTCCAGTTTTCTCTGTCCCCCTGAGCAGCATTCTCTGTCTTCTCAACTCAGCAAGGCCACTGGGTTCTACTTGGGTTCCTCCACCATGGCCAGTCCAGAAATTTTTTTCAGGCAGAAAGTCAAGGTGATTATGAGGCTTGTCTCCTTTGTGTCCCTTTTCTTTGGGATCACAGATCTATATTTCCTGTTTTCCACTCTCTGAAAACAGTTTAATATATTTTATACATTTGTCTGTTTGTTTATAGTGAGAAGGCAGGTCCAAATACTAGTGCAGTTATATGCTGCAACAAGACATTTTGGTCACCAACAGACTGCATGTACAACAATGGTCCTCTAGAATTATAATGTACTGGAAAACTTTCCATCATCTAGTGACATAGCTGTCCATAAGGTCATAGTGCAAGACATTGCTCATGTGTTTGTGGTGACACCAGTGTAAAGAAACCTACTTGCACTGCCAGCCATGTAAAAAGTACAGTACATACAATTATGTACAGTACATAATGCTTGAAAATGGTGACAAATGATGATGTTACTGGTTTAGGTATTTACCCTGCTACACTTTTATCATTATGTTAGATTGCAGTCTTTCTACAAGACTTACTGAAGAGTTTACTGTAACACGGTATACTGTGTTATGCCTCGGCAGCCTCATACACTTCATATTACTATGTTTCTTGATTGCATCATTTCTTTTGTGCTTGATTTAATCTCATGTTGTTTTGAGGAGTAACATGCTGTACTGTCTTGTAGCCTAGGAGCAATGTGCTGTACCATATAGTCTAGGTGGGTAATAGGCTATATTATCTAGGTTTGTGTAAGTACAATTCTGTGATGTTCTCCCAGTGATGAAATTGCCTAATGATGCGTTTCTTAGAACGTCCCCATCATTAAGCTGTGCATGACTGTAATTCCACTGTGGATGTCTGGAAGCTAAAATATAACAATTTATTGGATGTTTTGCTTTTGTTTGTTTTTGCTTATAGTATAGTAGAACAGAAAAGAAGAAACTTCTCTTCCTCTATCTCAAGCAGTGGTTATAAAACAGTATTTTTTAACTTAAAAGAATAGCTCATCTTTCTTAGCATAGTGGTTCCTAGTAGAACCCACAAAAAGAGAACTGTCTTCTTTTCTAGCTCAAGAAAGACTTTCTTGTTAAATTGATAAAACACTCCATGTGGAAAGGTACAAGGATAGTGGCGATTATAGAACCTTTTTCCCCTGCCATCTTGAGAGAGATAAAGGAAGGGAGAGAAACATCAATGTGAGAGAGAAACATCAATTTGTTGTCTCTTGCACATGTTCCAACCAGGGAGTGAACCTGCAAACTAGGAATGTGCCCTGACTGAGAACTGAACTGATGAACTTTCAGTTTGTGGGATGATACCCAACCAATGGAATCATACTGGTCTGGGTATTCTTTACCTTGTTTTGAAAAAAAGATAAAGAAGCAAATGGTAATTTCTAATACAGTTGCTAGTACAGTTTCTGTAATTTCTAATACAGTTACAGTTTCCTCAGTTTCACCAATTCAGATGGCATAGCAAATCTGAGTTTATCAGTGTACCTGGTATTTTTTCCCAATACAGTGATTCTCATTCTTTATGTGAGTGTCCCCCCGCTTAGGTAAATAATTTATAGGAAATTTATTATTTGCATGTACAATTTATAATTTATAGCTTGTTTCTTTTTCTGGCTTACTGATATCTATTATTAAACCTTGTATTTTCATGTATTAGTCAACCTTAGATGTGTGTGTTATGTGTTTCCTTGATTTGAGACAAATTTTATAAATATTTACTTTAACAGAGTGAGAAGAAAAAACGACTGTGAAAAATGAGAGGGATTCTTTACCTAAAAACATGTCATAGTGATGGTGTTGTCATGAGTGCCCGAGTTCAATAACCATGGAGTCTTCACTCTTCTTGCTTTTGAAACATAGATAGTGATATTATTTTAATTATTATTTTAATTCTCACCTGAGGACATATTTATTAATTTGAGAGAGAGAAAATGAGAGAGAGAGAGAGACATTGATATGGAAGAAACATCAGTCTGTTGCCTACTGTATGCAGATCAAACCTGCAACCTAGGTATCTGCCCTGACCAGGGATCGAACTTGCGATCTTTTTTGTTGTACAGGGCAGTGATCCAGTCAGTTGAGGCACTGGACTAGGGCATGGATATTGATATTATTAAGAGAAACAGGAAAAATCGGGCCCTAGTGCTTCAAGCCAAATCATCTGAATATACCCAGTATTAAAACTAAAGTCATACAAATTTATATGGCCAGGAAATAAATCTAAAGCATTGCTTTTTATGGTGTACATCTCAGAAAAAACTCTGCTTCAACTGTTTTTTTTTTCCCCTTTGGGCTAGAACAAGGCATGGAGGGACTCTAGACTTTAGATGGTACTGTTAAACCAGGTTTTCTTAATTCGAGGGGGTAGGATTCAGGTGGGCTTCAAGGTCTGTGAACCTCAATGGGATAAAAATTGCATCTTTATTTTTCCTAACTGCTAAGCTAAAGTTTTTTTATTATAAATGTTGGTGTAAAAAATAACAGTATTAGCAGCCTGTGACTTTGTCACAGGCAGAAACCACAGAGGCCCTTACATGATATAGTGCTCCTGGGCATATCTAAAATTCATTAATAAAGAAGGGCGTAATGAATAAGGGCAATACATCACAAATGTGGTTTTTAAAACAAATTTGCACAAAGTAAGAATGCCCAGTTTAGGCAGTGAAAATTACTTTGTTTTTTTTTACTTAAGCATCCTCTTTTGTTTATGTGCTTGTCTATTGTTATTAGGTTACTAATAACCCTTTAATTTCATTTTCATATCCCACTCTCCATTAGCTTCTTTATTTTTGGATTTTGAACATAGGAGATAGTATATATCATATAAGTTCAGAAACGTATTCCAGACTCCCAGATAGGCAATTTGCCTGGGTTTGAATTCAGACTGTGACTTATTTAGCTGCATGACCATGGGCAGGTTATCTAACCTTCCAAATGCTTTGGTTTCCTCCTTTACTTCAGAGGGTTGTTGAGAATATTAAAGGAGATTTATTAAAAGCACTGTGTCAGACTGAGTGCTTTGCATACGTTTGCTATTGTTGTTGCGGTTGTTATTGTTCATTTGAAAAAATTTGACTGCCATTACATGAGTTAGGCCCTAGACATTTAGCCCCAGACAAATGTATATAGTTGCTTCTCTTCCAAAAACTTAAAGTCTAGTATCACAGACACGTATTGGGAAACACATCATTAAATAATCTGTTTGGAAGGAAGAACACAAAATTCTTAGTTATGTCTTGAGGATATGTTGGGATGCCAGTCAAGACAGTGTTAAAGGTAGATAAGTGAAGAATGGGACAAGTATCCCAGGCAAAGCATCATTTGCAAAGGCTCTGGGGTGAAAAGATCCTTATGCATCTGAGAATTTAAAAGAAAGTCAGTGTGATTACACTATTCAGAGAATGAGGAACGGTGTAATATGAAATTTGAGAAGTAGGCAGGGGCCAGATCTGGTAGGGCCTTGCTGGATTTAAGGACTGGAGCCTTATCTTTATAGCATTGGGAAGCTATTAGATTTGCATTTTTAGAGGTTCTCTCACTTTACTAATGAGAGATATGATCTGAAGGAAAGTTTGCTGTATTAGAAATAGCAGAAGAAGGCTTCACAAGTAATCCAAAGAAGAAACAATAACCTGTTGATAGGCTAGAATGTATTTAAATTGACATCGTAGAGAAGGGGAGATGGGGAGATCTTTTAATATTAGCTTGAGGGACTTGATTGATTGCAAGGGTTGGAAGAAAGACAAAGAATCATGATATTTAGGACTGTGGCTTGAGCAGTTAGATGGATGATAGTGCCATTTATGGAGTTGATGAACACAGTGGAGGAGAAATAGGTTTCGACATGTGTAGATGGGTTCAGTTTGAACATACCGAATTTGAGATGCCTGTGAAATCACTACAAGGAGATATCTGTAATTAGTTGGACACATTTATAAGTCTGTGTCGCTGGTAAGTTATTTAAGAATCTGGTTATTGGGCAGAAAGGATGGCTTAGAGTAAGGAGGACTCTTCTTCAGAGCTAGTAAAAGGAAAATGTGAGAGCAAGTGATCTGAAGCACATGTAAATGAAGGACAGCTGGGGATATAGACTAAAACTCCAGGGAATGTTAATGAAAGTTGGAGGAATGAATTTTATTTCAAAGATATGCTGAAAAAGCATTTACTTCAAAAGACTTTTTAAAAGTTTAGAATGTACCCACTAAGAATGAAGTATAAAAGATTTTAAGGGGGAAAATAGGGATGAGATGAAGATGATTCTAGTGAAATTTAAGATGTAGTTCTGACTTAAGAGAATATACACCCAGGGTAAATGTTCTTTAGTTCTAATTAGACAACTCATTGCCATTCATATCATAGTCTCTTTAATGTAAAGATGCTAGAGGAGCCCTTTTAGGCTTAGCCAAACTGACATTATTAAATAATATTAAACCCTAATTATTAAGAAACTTTATTTTCTGTCCTTCCTCCTTTTTTCCCTGTGTTCCTCCTCCCTTCCTTCATCTTACCCTCCATCTTTTGTGCTCTCCCTCCCTCCATACCTTGCCAGGAGGGAGCCAGGATGAAATGTAGAGTTTCTGTAAATGGGACATTAAAAGGGAGGGAGAGGTGTTTTTCTTTTTTTTTTTTTAATAATTAGGTAACTTTCAGGGTGGGTTTTTATTCTAAATGATTTCTAAGTTCCAAAGTAATAACTTTGTATAAATTTAGTTGGCATAGAATTCAATAAATAATGCTTAGAGTTAGGTATGTTTGTCTTAGTATTTTTGTGAAGCCTTAAGTATTTTTTAAAAGTTTACTAAACTGTGGTACATCCACCCAATGGAATAGTATACTAGTGAAGAAGGATAAAGGTCTCTGTTACTGAGAGGGTAGAGCGTCAGTATAGATTTGTAAACAACAAAGTAGCACAGTATATTTAGTCTGCTCTAAGAAAGAGAAGATAAGAATAAATTGTGTAAGAGTGTGTGTGGTATGCTTTTATTTTTTAAAGAGAGTGAGGGAAATAATACATTTTTATTTGCTTATATTAGCACTAAGAAACACTGGAGGGTACATAAGAACCACAAAGATTACCAGGAGAGGTCAGAGTGTGAGGCATACAATGGAGGAGGGCAGGGGTGGGGTGTCTGTTGTCTCAATGCCTATTGTGTTATATTTTTTTCATTTTTAAATCTTGTGAATTTGTATCTAATATAAAAATTAATTTAAGAATATTTTCAATATTGCTTATTTTTAATAAACAGAAAAGTCACATGTTTGCAAGCACTACCAGTTATTTTTCATCCATTCATTGTCCATGTATTGTGCATGTCATTGGGGCTGCAACAAAGTAGGTGTGTGATTCTTATTTATAAAAGGCCCACTGTGGTGGGCCAGTGAGAATGTGACATAGCCACTGTGGAATACTAAATGTCATAAGAAGGGCACAGTCATTGGCGGGATCAGTGAAAACTTCAGGTAGGAGGTGGCATTTGAATGGATTTTTGAGCAATTAGAGAAAAATGGGGAAAGTAAAGAGAATTTTAGGTGGGGATGAATGTAGTCATAGACATGGCAAACTATAGGACTTGCTCAAGTGAGTCTTTGCTTTCGACTAGCAATAAAGGATGAAAATTATCCTCGTGTACAACTAGTCTTGTAACATTTCAAGACATTAAAATGTTTTGATCAAAGTAAATTGTTGTTACCCTGTTTGTCATTTGCCTTCTATCTACCGAAACATTTGTGGAAATACATGCAGTCTCAAGTAGCACCCGAACTAGGAGTATGTACAGTATGGGAAAATTTTAAAACCTTTAGTTTTGGTATAATGCACACAGAAATGTATTATTTCAAGGGCCATATATTTTTACATTATATAATTCTTTTGAACTGTTGGAGAGTAAAGTTGGAAGCTTTATGCTCTTTTACCCCTATTACTTTGATATATGTTTCCTAAGAACATTCTCTTCACAATTACATTAGAGTTATCAGAATCAGGAAATTTTATATCAATCTAGAATTATCAATGTGTAAGTCATGTTTAAATTTTGCTACTTGTCACAGAAGGTACTTAGTAGTTGATATTCCTCATGTCCAAGATTAAATCTAGGCCTACACCTTGCATTTAGTTGTCATGTCTCTTTATTCTTTTTTAATCTGGAACCATTCCTTAGCCTTTTTTCACCTTTCTTGATAGTGACATATTTTGAAGTCTAGGACTTTTGTAGAAGGACCCGCAATTTGAGTTTGTCATATCTATTCTCATGAGTAGATTCAGCTCATGTATTTTTGACAGAAGTACCTTAGATGTATGTGATCTTTGTCCTCATGAGTACATGATTTTGGTTTGCTCCAATATTGGTGATGTTTTCCAGGTCATACCATAAACTTACCATTACTCTTTGTAATTAGTGAGTAGTTGAAGGGAATATACTTGATACTATGTTCTTTATGAAACCTCCACTTGTTAATTTTAGCATTTATTGATGATTTTCTAACTCCATAATTTCTTCTGTATGTATGAGTTGGCATTCTACCATAAGAAAGAACATTCTTTCCCCTTTCTTTTTTCTTTATTTCTATCATTATGGACTCATTGATTCTTACTGTATTCAATGTATCATATAATCCATTGCTATCATTATTTTGATTCCTAGATTACTGGAGGTTTGGCCAGATGGCTTCTCATTATAAGCAGATTTTGTGTTCTTTTAACACTTATTCATTGCTCTTTCAGTATTTTCTTTCTTCTTCCTTTTTTTCTTTTGTGCCGAATTTCTATTTTCAAACTCACCTTGCACTTTCTGTGCTCCAGGCCCTGATTCAATGTTTTGTTTTAGGCTCCTTGGGTCTCCTTCCATCTTCAAAACCAGCGACCAGTCAGGGCTTCTCATTTTGCATCTTTCTGGCATGCTGTTTTTCCATAATCTTACACTTTTAAAGATTCATATGATTAAATTAGAGCTACTCAGATAATCTCTCCTTCTTGGGTTCTTAACATTAACTATACATACAGAGTCTCTTTTACCATTTAACAACATCTTAACAGGTTCTGAGAGTTACAGTGTGGATATCTTTGGGTAGCCATGTTTCTGCCTGTCATAGACAGTAATACTCACTGGTGCCTGACTTTGCTGAATCAGTTTTCCTTTTCTGTTAGAATCTTCCAACCTTTTCCTCCTTGATTCAGTGAAGACAAAAGTGGTGTTAGGATGCAGAGTCATGATAGTACTGTATTAGATGTAATAGCTATAGAAAAGTTATAGAGGAAATAGATTCTAGAAATACTGAAAAAAGAAAATATGCTCAGAGTATTGCTTTTAAAAATAAGAAGTGTTTGTTTGTGAGTTTATATTAATTTGTTCTAATCCATAGTATTAAGGCCCATAGTTATTCATACAGGAATAGGGAGTAACCTATTACAAGTAATCAGTAAAGAGTCTCTTAATTTAGTATAAAAACATTTCAAAATAGAGAGATTCTCATTCAGAACAATAAATAATAATAATTCATGTGAATTTGGCTAACAGAAAACATTGCATTGTAATATGTTGTTTTCTTTTTCTACCTAGATCATCACGAAGTATGTATATGAGCTCCTGGAAAAGGACTGTAATTTGAAAAAAATCTCTATTCCAGTAAGTCCAACTTTAAAAATTGTTTATACTTCCAAATAAAATAGTTTTCAGTTCAGAAGAAAATTTTTGTTTTAGGTTAACTGTGATAAGTTTAAATGTTAAGGTCTTAATGTTTTGATATTGATAAAGATAATATTACATTCCTGTCAGTATGCCTAATCGTGTTGTATACAATTGTTCTTAAAAAACAATAATCTTTAGAACTTTTGTGCACAATGAGGTAAAATATATACAAAATAGCCATGGGGATGTGAAATTCAGCATGGGGAATATAGTCAGTGTATTGTAATGACTGTGTGTGTGCCAGGTGGGTACTAGAAATGACAGGGAGGGCACTTTGTAAGGTGTATGATCGTCTGGCCACTAGACTCTACACCTGAAACTAATACAGAATAATTTTAAATGTAAGCTGTAATCAAAACAAATAAAAGTACATCTATAGGTAAGTAAACACTGATACCTAACTTAAAAAGAATTATTTCCAATCTTTTTTGAAAATGATAATACACTTGAAAGGTCTACCTTTCTCTCCCCTTTCCAATTTTATTGATATAGTTTATTTTTAGTTATTTACTTGAAGTACATGAATATCTTTCTCGTCTCATTAGATATTCACCTTCTCTTTGTTTCATGATTTTTTAATTACATGTTTCATTTCTATGTTATTTCCTCTACACATTCTCAAATCCATTCCTGATGCTTCCTGTTTGGTGACATAGCTCCTTCCTTTTTTGGCAGAACACTTCCCTTTTTTGGCAGAAATATTGCACATTTTGCTATTGCAGAATGAAAAGGTTTGAAATTCATTCTCAGACTCAGTCTCAAGAAAGCCTTTTTGTTTTTAATGTCAAACATGAAATATTAAGCTTTCAAATGAAGGGAGACTAATCTTACAGGTGAAGTGGTGGTGGGACTAGATTAGAAGATCTTTGTTGTCTCTGACAACTCTGATTTTATGATACATATGAAATCTGGAAGACTTGCTAAACAGTAATTCATTTGAAGTATAAAACTTTGCATATAGATCATTTTGTTTGCATTAAATTTTGCATGAGATTTAAAACTTTGGTGTTATTCTATAAATTATAGGATTTGAGGATTTCTTTTTTAAAAAATTTAAAAAGATTTTATTTATTTTTATGCAATTAAAAATATATTGTATTGATTATGCTATTACACTATTACAGTTGTCCCATTTCCCCCCACCCTGCACCCCCTCCCACCCATATTCCCCCCTTTAGTTCATGTCCATGTGTCATAAGTTCTTTAGGTTCTACATTTCCCATACTATTCTTGCCCTCCCCCTGTCTATTTTCTATCTACCATCTATGCTACTTATTCTCTGTACATTTTCCCCCTCTCTCCTCCCACTTCCCTGTTGCTTACCCTCCATGTGATCTCCATGTCTGTGGTTCTATTGCTGTTCTACTTGTTTGCTTAGTTTGCTTTTGTTTTAGGTGTGTTTTTTTAATAATTGTGAGTTTTCTGTCATCTTACTGTACATGTTTTTTTTTTTTTCCTTAGATAAGTCCCTTTAACATTTTGTCAAATAAGGGCTTGGTGATGTTGAACTCCTTTTACTTGACCTTATCTGAGAAGCACTTTATCTGCCCTCTAAATGAAAGCTTTGCTGGATAGAGCAATCTTGGATGTAGGTCCTTGCCTTTCATTACTTGGAATACTTCTATCCTGCCCCTTCTTGCCTGCAAGGTCTCTTTTGAGAAATCAGCTGACAGTGTGGCAGGAACTCCTTTGTAGGTGACTGTCCCCTTATCTTTTGCTGCTTCTAGGATTCTCTCCTTCATTTTAATCTTGGCTAATGTAATTATGATGTGCTTTGATGTGTTCCTCCGTGGGTCCAACTTCTTTGGGCCTCTCTGAGCTTTCTGGGCTTCCTGAGCTTCCTGGAAGTCTTATTTCCTTTGCCGGATTGGGGAAGTTCTCTTTTATTATTCAGATAACTTTTCCACTCATGGCTGTTCCTCTTCTCCTTCTGGTAATCCTATAATTCAGATGTTATAATGTTTAAAGATGTCCTGGAGGTTCCTAAGCCTGTCCTCATTTTTTTGAATTCTTGTTTGTTCATTCTTTTTTATTTGATTGTTTCTTCCTTTCTTCTGGTCCACTCCCTTGATTTGAGTCCCAGTTTACTTCCCAGTTTACTTAGCCCCAATCACTATTGGTTCCCTGTACATTTACCTTTATTTCACTTAGCATAGCCTTCATTTTTTCATCTAATTTGCAACCACATTAAACCAATTCTGTGAGCATCCTGATCACCAGTGCTTTAAACTGTACCTCTGATAGGTTGGCTATCCCTTCATCGCTTAGTTATATTTGTTCTGGAGCTTTGATCTGTTCTTTCATTTGGGCCATTTTTTTGTCTTGATGTACCTGTTACGTTTGAGGGGCAGAGCCTTAGGTGTTCACCAGGGTGGGGCAACCCAGTCACTGGGTTGTGACACTGAATGTGGGGCAGGGGTCTGAGAGGGAACAATGGCACTTGATCTGCTCTCTGCCGGATTTCAGTCCCTTCTGCCACTACCCCCACACAAACTGGGCCCTTCTGGTGCTGGTTCCCAGGTGGGTGGGTTTGTGTACATTCTAGGACCCTGTGGGTCTCTCCAGTGAGGCTGGGAGGTTTTCCTGGTACCTCAATCCCCACAGGTGTTTTCATTGGTGTTTTGATGCTTTATTTCTCCGAGCTTGGGCCCTGGGTTGTGGGGTGTGTCTTGCTCCCCAGTTTTGCCTGGTCTATCTACACATGAATGTAGGACCACCTGGCTTACCGGCCACCTTGTGCTCATCGCCCTTCTACAATCTGCAGCCTAACTGGGTCCACCAGCTGCTGCCTTGCGCTCCTGGGCTCCACCAGCCACTGCTTATTTTACGGTGACCCCTCTCCACCTGGCTGCCTGATTCTGCCCTTCCTGCTGATCTGGATGAATGCATCTACTTTAACTCTTTGGTTGTCTGACTTTCATACAGTTCAATTTTCTGTCAGTACTGATTGTTTTTTATTTCTAAATTGCTGTTGTCCTTATTTTGCTTGTACAAAGAGGCACAGGGTGTCTACCTATGACTCCATCTTGGCTGGTATGTGTTTATTTTTAGAGAGGAGAAGGGAAGGAGAAAGAAAGGGGAAAAAACCATGAATGTGTGGTTGCCTCTTGCACACACCCCCTACTGGGGACCTGGCCTGCAACCCAGGCATGTGCCCTAGACTGGGAATTGAACCTGTGACCCTTTGGTTCACTCATTCCACTGAGCCACACCAGCCAGGGTGAGGATTTCTATATACTATCTTTTTTCACAAATTATTCCAAAGTTAATTTTTAAAAAATAAATCTATTTTATATTTAATTTTCTATGGATTACCTCAAATGCAGATCACATTGTTAATTATTTATTCATTTGTTCATTCACTCACCAATATTTATGTAAGTGTGCCAGGCACTGTTCCATGTGCTTGTGAAGTATGAATGAATAAAAAACATTTTCTAACAGTTAGGCCCACGCTTATTGATTTGGAAACTTTCGTTCCTTTAGAAATACATGAAAACCAAAATGTCAGTGGTCTTTTTCGGAATTAATATATTAGTTCTTTTTGGATTCCTACTTTTTGGTTTAGTTTTCACCTTAGGTCAAGTGTGTTACTTATTAAAACTCTACATTGCATTTGGTGTTCTGGAAAGTTAATGTGGGATTTTGTCATTTTATTCAGTCTTTTCCCTTAACTTTATTTCTTTCAGAATTTTTAAAGAACAATATTTAAAGAGTCCTTTAATTCTATAATACTTGTTTCATGAAACCTTTACACTCACGTCAGTCCCCTAGATGTCCAGAACAAATCACAAGATAATTGCCCATAGAGATCATGTTATATGAGTGTTTCATTCATTTTCCTTATAGAAGGCCTGAGATTAGGTTTAGAAGGACTTTTCTCTTTGATCCAATTATTTCCCTCTCATTTAAATTTAGATTATAGAACTAATATGCAAAAAACCCCAATATACGTAGAAAGAGCATTACTTATATGAGACCTGTGTCAGGTCCATTTCTGGTTAGCAAAGATTTCCTGGTTTTATAAATCAAAAAGCAAGAAAAATGTTTATTTTAGGAATTTAATCTCTCTTTAAATTATCATCATATGTTTTATGTAGTTGTGAAATTTTTCTTCCCTAAGTTACAGTTCTTTTTCTGAGTTGTTTTAAATCTCAAATAGATGCTAGCAGTGAGTGTGGGTTTCTGTTTGTCTGTTTTGAGGTTTTTTGGTATAGTTGTTATTTTTATTACAGAAATACCAATTTTTTTGCCCTGATGATGAAAAGTTTTTTTTAGTTTTATAATTTAACTATTTAATAAGGAAAGAAAAACTTATTTTATTTCTTTTTTAAATGAGAACATTTTATTCAAGCCCATGATTTCATAGTAAAGATCATAATCATATCTCACCACTCTCATATATATCTAAGTACAAAATATTCTCAATTGTATTATGTCGCTCTTATATAGAATATTGAATTAATAACTTTGCTGCAAATATTCTTCAGTTTATACAGTCATATTTTTGTTTTGCTTTTTTCCTTTTTAATGTATTGGGTGACACTGGTTAACAAATTCTACAGGTTTCAGGTACACAATTCTACAACACATCTTCTGTACACTGTATTGTGTATTATCCACCCCAAGCATTTATGTGCGTATACCCTCCTCTTCCTCCCCCCACTCCCTTTTACCTGGGCCTCACCATGCTGTTGTAGGTGTCCATGAGATTTTGCTCTTGTTTTGCACAGTCCCTCCACCAACACCCCCACCAGCCACCCAGTCATTTTTAAGTGAACATCACAATTAATGGGGTTCATTAGCATCTCGAAATGAGTTGTTAACAGGTAAAATTTGTTTGGTGCAGTCTCACTAACCAGCTGGTCTTTGAAATTGATTTGTCAGTAAGTGAGGCTGTATGCTGGAATGACCTTTATATGCATGTATTGTTTAATGAAAACTCAGCTTAATGAATTACTATTATTTGAAGATAAATGGACTTGGGACAGCCATTTCCAGACTTAAGTTAATGAAGAAAAAGCTATTTTTATTCATATAATAATTTCACTGTTGAAAATTAGCATAAACTTTATACAAGTAAGTTATAGTTACCAACTGCAAAGTTCAGAATTCTATGTTAAATTGATATGATATTAGCCAATAACCATCTCAAATATTGCCATTACTCCTTAATCATTAATACCATTACATTATTCAGTTTTATTATTTTTTCCTTGAATTTTATAATGTTCTCATATTTTTAAGTAAACATTTTAGGATATTTAAATAAAAGTTTATATATTTACTCATGGCTACCTTAATTTGTAGCCCCTTAAAATGTTTGAACATTATAATAAAAAAACTTTTTATTATAATGTATAATTTTTGGGGGGGAAATAACTACTCTTCCAGTTTTAAAGTGATTACTGTAGAATTTAGAGGACCAACACTTCATTGCTTTAAAAATTGACTGGGTTTTTGGTTACAGGGGACTTAGGCAAATAGTAAAAAGAAACAGTGATCAAGCCCCTATTGGTCAGTCCAGAGCAACAGGTTTTTTCTCATTGAGATAAACAGATGTCCATTTCCTTAGCCATTCCAGGATCCTTTTAAGGCCTCACTGATTTTAAGAGGCACTTTTCTCTGTGTGTGTTTAGATGTACTCTTTGGTAAATGAATGCCTAGAAACCTCTATGGATTCTTTTTTTGTTGCATAAGAACAACTTTGCTTTTTAATTTTTCCTTTTTTCTTATCACCAATTTTCTTTTTTTAAACCACTTTAATTGAGTCATTCCTCTGTTTTCATATAATGTTCTTAGGTAAACAGGGATTACCTAGATTTGGTTTTCTTCTTTCTACTATCCTCTTCCCTTCCTCTGTGACTTCAGTCATGCCTGCTGTCATTATTGTCATTTGTTTACTCGGGACATCTCATACAAATCAAAGGTAATGTGATTCTGTTACATTTCATATCTCTCTTCCATTGAAGAAGTGAAGAACTATTATTGCATTACATAGCAGGTGGATTTACCCTCTCTATTTGAGGTTGTATATGTTACCAGCTTCTGTCTCTGGCCAGGACGCACGAAGGCTTCCATTCTTAGTTACTTACCACTTGCTGATACGGAATGTGACTCAGTGTGTGCCATGGCGCATGTAATAAACAATTGGGGAGTTATCTCTTCCTAAAAGTCTTTTGAGTCTCTCAAAGCTAATCATACATTATGTAGTTTAAACTGAAATATTAAGTACAATGACAATGAATAAAAATATTTACTTTTCATCCCATAGATAACTAGCACATAAAATAATGTTATCAGAGTACACAAACAATATTCTTTTATTAAATAATTATTATATAATCTTATGTTCATATTCTAAATGAAATTTTAAAGTTCATTTACATAGAACAATAGGTTTTTGAATTTCTAAATATTTCTCTCTCCCATCTTTGAAAAGTTTGGTAGTATTTCTGAGTAATATATGATTTTCTAAAAGGTGTATCCTCCAATTGGGTTTTCCTGTTTTCTATTTTAGGTACAGTATACTTTTATTTTAAAAAAAGGATTTTTTAAAATTTATCTTTAGAGGGGCAGGAAAGGAGAGAGGGAGAGAAATATCAATGTGTGGTTGCCTCTGCTACATTGTCTGCTGGGAACTGGCCTGCAACCCAGGCATGTGCCCTGACTGGGAATCGAGCCGCAGTCCTTTGGTTTGCAGGCCAGCACTCAGTCCACTGAGCTACACCAGCCAGAGCTATACTTCTATTTTTGAATTTTAGACTTAATAGCTGTTTGTCCTTGGGCAAGTTATTTAAACTCTAGATTTCAATTTCTTCATCTACAAATGAATATAATCATAGTGTCACCTTAATAATATTGTGATTGATATAATATTTAAAAAATATTTTACATAGTATCTGGAAAATAGGAAGTACTAAAAATTAGTGATTCTTAAAAAATAATGATTCTTAATATACAGCAGTAATGTAGGGCCACATATATTTCTAATTTTCTTTTTTATATTTAAATTGCTATCATGTCTCTTTTACTCATTCACTGCATATGTAATTATTAATCTCTAATGAATATTTTAATTTTACTATAAGCTTTCTTAACCCTGTAATTCTACAACAACCGTTGTACAATTTATAGTAACCATTAATTATAGTTTCATTTATGTTTATGCTTGATTAGAAAAACACTTATTATTTAACTGTTTTTAATTGCAGGTGGATGCCATTGAAAGTGAACCAAAGAGTTTTATCTTTATGAGTGAAGATGCTTTGACAAACCCACAGAAACTGATGGTTTTAATTCATGGTAGTGGTGTTGTCAGGGCAGGTCAGTGGGCCAGAAGACTCATCATAAATGAAGATCTGGACAGTGGCACACAGATACCATTTATTAAGAGAGCTATGGATGTAAGTGTGATTCCTTTTATATTTGGGGGGCATTTTATAACTCTGTGTTATAGTTTATTTTAACATGTTTCTTCAAAAGTATATCCTAAACATAATCTTACCTATTAATTATCATTTATTGGTAATGAAAAATTATTTTTCATCATTTTCAGTTACAACCAAAAAGAAAATTGTATCTTAAGTATGTAAAATATTACATAATGTCTTTGAAATGAATACTTTTTTCTAATTTTTTATTTAGTATTACGTGAAATATCACTTAAACTATTAACTACTTATCAATATTATTGAAATACTCCCAAAAAAAATATCATGACTGCTTTTGCAAATCTTTTCCTTCCTAATTTAATGGTGTTAGAAACTAAAAGAAATTTACTATTTTAACTTAATCTCTTATTCACTAAATGAAGAGTTCGAATAGCGCAGTATTTTTGTAATTCCTTTAAAAAATCTCTTTAGAGGCACAAATAAAATACTTTCAGCATAAGATATACATACTAAATAGTAAATTGTAATAGTCATTGAATTACTTTCTTGAATCCAAACTTTTTAGAAACTGGTGTTTTAAAATTGTGTTTAAGATTTTTATTTTCTGGCCTTAGCATTCTACATGTAAAGGTTAGGCTACTTTTATTTTATTATCTTATTCTTGGGGTCCTTTGAATAGCCAAATTTTGCAAAGTGTAGATTTCTTTTACATATAAGTATAGTTTTTCTTCAGAAAAAAAAGTAAAGTGGAATCTCCTATAAGAATGTAAAGTTTATTTTTGTAATTAAAATTGGGAAAGAATTCTTTGATAACACCAATGTAGAATTCAATGTCAAAGGTAAGATGTTCCCTCCTGTGTTAATTCTGAAATGTTAATACAGTTGATCCTAGAACAATTGTGGAGGGAGGGGGGTGGGTGGTGGGGAATGGAGGAGAGTGGTTAGGAGTACTGGCACTTTACCTTCACCCTGCACACAGTAAAAAAGCCATATGTAACTTTCGACTCTCTCAACACTTAAGGGTTCATAGTCTACTGTTGACCAGAACCTTACTTATAACATAAACAGTTGCTTAACACGTTTTGTATATTACACATTTTATATACTGAATTCTTATAATAATTAGCTACAGAAGCTAATGTTAGCTACATTAAAGTAGCTACAGAAAAGAAAATGTTATTAAGAAGTCATAAGGAAGAGAAAATACTTAATAGTATATTTTGAAGAAAATTCATATGCAAGCGAACATGCACTATTGAAACGCATGTTGTTCAAGGGTCAGCTGTATTTAAGGCCCAGCCAGACTCTTAAAGAGTATTTTTGTTAATAGATGTTGAGGCTCTTAAAATGCTTTAGGTAGAATTTCTTAGGTTAATTATGGGCTTATTTTCAGTCTTCATGGGTATGCGGAGAACACAATGGCATTATTTCTTGCAAACTTCAGTGCTATGTTTTTGGTAGAATTTAAATAACTAAAATAAATTGAGGTTTATGAGGTAACTCACATAAAATATATTGTTTTTTAATTTTATTAAATGTGTTGGGGTAACATTGGTTAATAGGGTTATAGGTTTCAAGTATACATTGCAGATCATGTATCTCTGTATTATTTAAACTGTTTCATACTTCAGTGTATGAATAGTGAATGAATGTCCTGACACAGTAGTTAGTGGTTAGAACAAATCCTGTCGTTCTATTTTAGCATTATATGTGAAATATGACTATAATTCAGTGAATATTTTAAAGTATAATTTAGTAAAAAAAATCAGATGTTCGTATGTGTGAGGACTAGTTGAAATACTTTTTGTAATTCTGTTGTCCCTGCTACTATGTCATCTATGCCTTTCCCATTCTAGAATTTTTTTATTGTTATGTAAGACTTCTTTGAGGTGAAAGAGTATATGGGAAACTATAGCAAAGATCTTTGAATTGACTCTCTGTTAATATCCCGAATAGGAGGGAGGAAGTTTGTCAGTAACAATAGAATAGTTCTTATGCATAAAAATCTTGTTTTTATACATAGGAATAGTGTTTTGGGTGTAACAGCATTTCACTGCCCTGTCATTTTTTTCCGTTTTTCTCAATCATAGCAACTCATCATTCCTTGGGAGAAGTAAAAACAGCTGATTTCTAAATACTTTAATATATAGTATATTTAGTGTGCTATCTACTTTGAAATAAAAAATTTTAGCTTATATCTTTTATTTTATAGTAACTGAATGTGAACTTTATTATGGTAACTTTATATGTAGTGAACATTTAAATACAATGTCGTTTTAATCTAGATAAAGTTATTTTATTATTTTGGTTTTACATTTCCTTGTGTTTATCTGGTAGTTCTTAAAGAGCTGCTCTCTGTTTTGGGGGTGGTGCAAGGGGACAGGTGTGGACGGATGGTATTTTAGAAAGCTAGCAGAGGTTGAGTAATAGGGAGGAAGAAGTTGCCTCTTTCTTACTTTTAAATCAGAATAGCTCTGCTGTTTTTATTTTTTGGACATTTTTCTAAATGTATTTACAGAAAGGTTTCCATAGTTTACAAAAGGCTGGGAGCCACTACTTTGTTTTTTATGGTTTGTCAGTTTTCATATCACAGCTAAAGTGAATTCTTAGATTTTCAGTTCAGACAGTATCACTTCTACTCAGTGTTGGTAATACTTCAGTTATATTTCTTGCAGATACTTTATATTGGTATAAGGCTTTTATTTTGCCCGCGTAATAATTGATATTGTGCATGTCAGAGTTCTGAGATCTGCATTCCATTATCTGCTTTTATATCTTTATTTTTAAAAGTTTAAAAATTAGGTTGATTAGGGTGATGTTGGTTAATGAAATTTTGTAGGTTTTGAACACTTCTATAATGTCTCATCTGTGTATGGCATTGTGTGTTTGCTACCCAAAGTCAAATTCCTTCCATCACTGTATACTTGAACCTCTTTACTGTTTACTACCCCCCTTCTTGCTGGTAACCACCATGCTGTTTTATGTTTATGAATTTTTGTTTATTTTTCATGTTTTTTAATTTATTGCTTTCAGTTTTATATACCATATATGAGTGAAATCATATTGTTATTGACTTTTCCATCTGACATCTTTTGCTTAGCATAATATTCTCAAGATCCATCCATGTTGTCACAGTCTTTCCTTATGGCTGAATAGTAGTCCACTCTATATATGGACCACATCCTCTTTATCCAGTCATCTATCAAGAGACACTTCAGTTGCTTCTATGCCTTGGCCATCATTAATAATGCTGAGATGAATATAGGTGTACATGTATATCATGATAAATGTTTCCAGATTTTTCAGGTAGATGCTCAAGAAGGGGGTAGCTGGTATATTCTTAATTTTTAGTGTAAGATTAAAGGTTCTGAAATTGGATTCATATCATCATGAGGATAAACCTTTTTTTTTAAAAAAAAAAACAAGCATTCTGCCTCTAAGTGGACTGTTTTGTAATATATATTTAATTAACTCTGTGGAACCTCTTTGGTTGACAGTGAGATGAGCATTGGAACCACCTCCACAGTGGCCCCTGAGATTTCTTCCCTTGGAACTAGTGTCCGCATATATCACAATTTGAAAATCAAATCACAGATATTCCAATTCTTGTATTTTAGATATTTCAGAACTTGGTTATCAAAAATTATGAATATTTCATGTTGGAGAAGTAGTGCATATCAGATACATTTCCACAATACTTCTGAGGTTGCCATAGTTAGTAATTTTAACAATCTTCATTGCATAATATATTACTTGGAGTAGGAAATAGTATATCTATAGCCAAGTACTAATTATTCAGTGTCTGATTGTGCACTTTGAGAGTTGCTCATACTTGTTTCTTCTTTTATCTTTTCTCATATGCATCTTTTTGCAAAAAAGGAGTGAGGAAAGTAGGTGACACTTTAAATCATTTAATCATTAATTGCAGGGGTGGATCAAGGGGGAAAATTTTAAGGAGTCAATCATTCTCAAGTTTGTGCAGTACTTGTAGGACACTGAGTGTTATGCCTCCTTAAATTGTATACCCTAGCACTTTACTGGCTCCTTTGACTGATGGAGATGTACTGTCGAAAAGTTTTATGGAGAGCAGTTTGGGAATCACTGGTCTATAGATTCAAATTTTACTATGTGTCAGAATCCCCTGGTGAAACAAGTTATAGATCAGTTATAGATCAATGCCCAAACAGATTTTTATTCAGAAGATCTGGTTAGGTCTGAGTATGTGCATACTCCAGGTGATGTTTATGCTGCTAATCTAAGTACCACACTAGAACCACTGGTGTAAATTAATACTCTTTGGATTGGTAAGGGTTTATTTATACCTTTCAGGCTATAGGTATAATTGATAAGGTAGAAATTAAAGGCAGTTATATTTAGTAAAACAGAGTAAGAAGTCCTAGAAAATGTTTTATAATAAAATCAGTAGAATTAAAAGTTTATTCAGTCATTTGTTTTGTTTTTCTTTTTTTATTGGATTTATTGGGGTGATACTGGTTAACAGAATTATACAATTTTCAGGTGCACAGTTTCGCAACACATCATCTGCACACTGTAGAGTATGTTTATGAGAGTATGATGAATGAAAATAAATCTGCATTGATGCAGAAAATGGAACTAGTCTACCTTCTTATACCACACACAAGAAAAACTCAAAATGGATTAAAGACTTAAATGGAAGACTCAAAATCATAAAAATCCGAGAAGAAAACACAGGCAGCTAAACTGTGGAGATTTCTCATAGTAATATTCTCCTCCATATAGCTCCTTGGGCAAGGGAATCAAAAGAACAAATGAGCAAAACCTTTTAGTTTGATAGTTCCATTTGACTGATACATCAAGAGAGAGCACTATAAACTTAAATGTGAAATAGCAAATATAAACAACACTAAAAGTGTTGAGAGTGATTGTACCTAGGGAACAGAACTAGTGGATGGAAAAGGATTAGAAGAGGATAATTTGTTCTTTGAATATGTACCTTTTGTTTTTACTTGACTTACATGTAGCCTTTGATGTTCTACAGTTTATTTTAATGAATTTTAAAAGCAGATTTGTTTATATTTTACATTTTAATTTAATTTATTGAGATAATTACTTAATACAATTATATGGGTTTCAAGTGTACAGTTATGTAACACATCATCTATATATTGTACTGTGTGTTCACCAGCCTAGGTCAAGGGTCCTTCCGTCACCATTAATTCCCTCTTGACCCTCTCCTATCTCCACCACCCCCCTTTCTCTCTGGTAATCATCACATTATTTGTTGTCTGTTTCTATGGTTTTTTGTTTCTACTTAATCCCTTCACCTTTTTCACCAAGTCCCCACCCAACTGCCCTCCCTTCAGACAGCTGTCAGTCTGTTCTCTATATCTGTGGGTCTCTATCTATTTGTTTGTTTATAATGAAACTCCACATATAATTGAAATCATATGGTATTTGTCTTTCTCTGTTGGGCTTATTTCAGTTAGCATAGTACTTTCCAGATGTATCCATGCTGTCATAAAAGGGTAAGATTTTTTTATGGCCCAGTATTATTCCATCGTGTAAGTGGACCACAGCTTTTTTATCCACTCATCCACTGATGAGCACTTAGGTTGCTTCCAAATTTTAGCAATTGTAAATAACACTTCAGTGATGTAAATAACATAGGAATGCATACAGGGTAAGGCAAAAGTAGAATTACAGTTGCTTATATGGAAAACAGTACCATAATTAATAAGTAATAATATAAGAATGAACTCTTGTTTCGTGTACTCAAAACTGTAAACCTACTTTTGTCCTATTCTGCATATTCTTCCAAATTAGTATTTTGTGTTTCTTCGGATATATTCCCAGAAGGGACTTGCTGGGTCATAAGGCAGTTCTCTTTTTGCTTTTCGAGGACTCTGCATACTCTTTTCCACAGTGGCTGCACCAGTCTGCATTCCCACCAACAGTGCACCAGGGTTCCCTTTTCTCCACATCCTCACCAGCACTTGTTGTTTATTGATTGTTTATGATGGCCATTCTGACCAGTGTGTTGTGATATCTCCATGGTTTTAATTTGCATCTCTTTGATTAGTGATGATACACATCTTTTCATATGTTTATTGGCAATCTGTATGTCCTCTTTGGAGAAGTATTTATTCAGATCCTTTGCTTATTTTTTATTGGATATTTTTTGGTGTTGAGCTTTATAAGTTCTGTTATGGATGGACAAGAATCTCTTTACCACCCTCAGCTTTTGTATTAAATCAGCAAGCAAACTTTATAATATTACTGTTCTTTAATATTGCTTATGGCTGAACCAAGTAGGCACTGTGCTTGTTTTCTTGCTATGTTTGTTTTCACAGAATTAATAATTTCTTAAGGTTTAAAATTTTTTCTTTGTATTTATTGGTAATTCAGCTCTTGATTAGCCTCTCAGTATTTTTTTACATTTATCAGACCAAATTTATCAAATAATTTTCCAGTTTCAAGTTTTTTAAAGAATGCTCTTTTTGGAATTCTGTGGACTTTTGTTCCACATTTGACTGGTCACTTTCAAAACCTGCCTTCCTGTCTTTCTCATCATGGGATTCCCCTTAGAGTCTTTCTTATCTGTTTCCTGGGTCTAATGAACCTTTGCTTTTGGAGAAATGCCTTCATTTTGTTGAGTCATCAAAAAGTAAATATAAGATAAAACTTTAAAACCATGTATTTCTGAGCACTGCCTTTATTTTTTTTATTTAAATTTTCTTTTTATCCTCACTCGAGGTCTGTATTTCTTTCCTTCCTTCCTTCCTTCCTTCCTTCCTTCCTTCCTTCCTTCCTTCCTTCCTTCCTTCCTTCCTTCCTTCCTTCCTTCTCTCAGAGGGAGGAAGGTGTAGAGAGAACCAAAAAAAAACTATGATCTGTGAGAAAGAAACATTGATTGATTGCCGCCTTGTACATGCCTTGACTAGAGATCAAATCAGAAACTTGGGTATGTGCCCCTACTGGGAATGGAACTGCAACCTTTTGGTTCACTGGATGATGCTCCAACCAACTGAGCCACACCCTCCAGGGCTGTTCACTTTCTAAAAAATAATTAAACTAGGCATAGAATTGTAAGTCAAAAAATCATTTATATCCTGAAATTTTAAGGCTTTGTTTCATTGTCTTCTAGCTTTCAGTGGTTCAACTGAAAAGTCTAGCACCATTCTGATCTTTAATCCTTTTGTTCTCCTCTATGGAAGCTTCTTTTCCTTCTTCCTCTTAATCATATTGTGTTTAAGAAATGTTCTATGCTTTAGTGTGGGTTTATTTTTGGTTTTTTGATTCATTATGGTAGGCACTTGATGAGTCCTTTCTATGTCATGATTCTTAATTCTTTTTTTTTTACCCTTACTCAAAAACTGTTTTTCATTGCTTTTAGAGAGAGAGAAAGAGGGAGAGAGAGAAACATGGCTATGGGAGAGAAGCATTGATTGGTTGCCTCCTTATGCGCCTGCATCTGGGATCAAAGGTGCCTGGACAGGGAATGGAATCCTCAGTCCTTTGGGTACAGGGGTGATGCTTCCACCAACTGAGCCACATCAGCCAGGGCTTGTGATTCTCAAGTCTGAGAAAAAAATTTTGTGGTTCTTGATCATTTAAATCTTTTTTTTTCCTGGCATTTCTGTCATGTGGTTTGAGAGTTCCAGAGGGGGTATCTATGTCTTATCTGATTGTCTATATATTTTTTCTTTTCCACGTCTTTTGATGCTAGTTTCTAGAAGGTTACCTACTTTTTTAAGTCCTTCCATAGAATTTTTAAAGTTCTATCACAATTGGATATGGAGCTCTTTTTATTTACTTTGTAGACTTCTTCATAGTACACCTGATTGACCTTTGCAGCTCTGTCTTCCCTTTTCATGGTCTGCATATGTTTCCTGAAAGGAGAAACCTCTGATCTCTTATAGAGCTGGCTGTACAATGTATTTTGGTTTGGGGGTTTGTGGAGTTTTTTGTGGGGGGTAACTGCACCTTGCGTGAACTTATGACAAGTGCCTCTGTTTTTAGACTCAAGGCTACCCCTACATATCAAGATAACTGGCACCCCAATTTCTGAGTTTTTCTGAAATTGTGTAGGTCACTTGGCTTGCTTCTAGTCATTATTTTCCTCCAGAGGCACTTCAGTTTGAATTTCCACCATAATACCAGGCCAGTTCAATCAGCTGACAGTCTTCAAGAATTTATTGACATCTATATCCTCTGTTCTCTTCCCTCCCACTAATTTTGTCCAATAGTTAATACCACCCTTATTTTTTAAACTAATATTTTACTGTGATTTGTGGAAAGAATAGTAGTTATCTAAAGTATAGCATTTTAATTACATATTTTTTATCTGGTGGCTCCAGTGGAACAAATAACACTATTTTTTTTACAGTGTTTTGTAAACCTCAAGAGACATTCTTATGTGGCAGTGTTCATCACACTAAAATATTTTAGGATTTTCTTTTAGATATAATTATGATTATAAGGAGACTAAATTAAAGAATATATAAACTGTTGCTTAACTCTGATGTGAATTGCATACTTCAAAAGTTGATTTAGAGCCTTTTAGGGGTTTTTTTGCTATGTTTTTAAAAACTTTTTTAAAGATTTTATTTGTTTTTTTATTTTTATTTTATTGATTATGCCATTACAGTTGTTCTATAGAGCTTTTTAATTTTTAAATTACTCGCTTCCCTTTTGATAAGCTGTAGCTTTACCTTCTCTGTTCTGGCTGTTTATATTTTGATTCCTCTTCTCTTAATTCATTTTGGGTTTTCCCCCTTCTTTGACAGGCACATTTGTAAAGCTGATTGGTTACAGTATTCGGATTTTTTCCCTAAATGTACATGGAACCATTATACTGGTTATCTAAAATAGGGCATGATTTTTTTTCAGTACTTCAAGTAATAAAATTTTGGTAACACTTTCTTAACTATTGTCTTGAAGTCAGTCTTCCAACCAAGTACTGCAAGCTCCAGCTCTTTCTACCTAAGTATTGATAGTTGTCTAGGTTAGTGAGTAGAAAATGTAATAGGATTCTAGTTGGTTATTGATTGTTAGTAGATAAGAACAAGAAGCACCATACCAATTTAGATCATAGCTTTTATTTTTAACAGTAGCAATGCCATCTAGTAGCTTGTGAGAAATTATTTAGTATTTATTTAGTGCAAGCAGCATATAGTTTGGCAGGAGGTGTATGTTTAAAGTCTCAGAGACCTCAAAACCATTAAAATTCCTTGAAGCTTTTAATATATTTTTGTTCAATTGACTTACATGCTTTGATGCTTTTTTAATAGTCATTCAAAGTGTTTGTGGATGTAAAGAAAGGCTTATTTAAAACAAAGTGTGATTTTTCAACATATAAGATTGGCACATAAATTGGTAAAAAACTGTGCGATATACTAAGTTTAGATATTTGTGGAAATGTAAATTGAAGCAGTCTCTTTAGATGGCAAGTTTGTTATGTCTCCCAAAATTAAATATGCATACCTTTGACCCTAAATTTCATTTGAAGGAATTTATGCTAGAGTACTACACAAAATATGTATGAGGAGACTCATACAGCAGTTCGTTATACAACAAATGCTTCTAACCACCTACTCATCCACCAGCAGGGAACTATTAGATTAAATTATTGAATATACATATTATGGAAGACTAGTTATTAAAAATAATGAGTTAATATGTTTATGTATACGTGTTTATTCATATGGAATGCTATTTAGGAGTTATCAGATTAAAACACAAGAATGGGGTTATTTGTTAACAATTACACTTGCATACACACAACTAAACTACATGCATATGTGGGTGTACATTGATGTTCTTGGAAGTTTATTTGAGCAACCATGAACTTTTTTTCTTTCTTAAAATTATTTTATTGTTGTTGGATTACAGTTGTCTGCATTTTCTCCCCACCCCTCCCTCACCCCATCCAAACCCACCTCCCTCCCTTGCCTCCACCCTCCTCTCTTTTCATTTTTAACTTTTCTATCCCATTCTTTTTTTTTTTACTTTGAGCTGTTATTATACCTGTAATTTTAATTAAAACATTTTTAAGAAAACATTTCTGAGTGCTACAGGAATATTGCAGTTATTCCATCAACCATTCCTAAAAGAATTTAGGTGTTTTATTATAAAACTGTAAACAATTCTTTAAATAGTTATTGCTTATTCCCATTAAAGACTAGCAGAATTTAGACCACTAAAATTTGCATTTTATCTTTTAAAAATAAATGGTAATTTTTTTTCTGTTTGAAATATGGACTACTAAACTATAGATTGACACTAAGAGCACTAATTCCAAATTGTAAAGGTAAACTAAAAGAAACTAAATTAATCAAAGAAAATATAAGTTGTTAAATTACAGATTTCATAAAATATTCAAGAATTCCAGGACAGGTTAAAAGCTTCGCATATTAAGGAACTGCAGGTATATGAGGCCACACTAGCCCCCATGCCGGCAAAAGAAGACAATGAAATGACAGCTCCAGGGTTTGGAGAGAGGTTGTCAATGACAGCTTATTCCTTTATGGTTTCAACTCTTGACAGAAGACAGGCCTGCTGGTGCATCCGTGGCAGATATGTCATTACCTTCTGGCCCTGTCATGACTGAGTTGGGGGCTGGGGGTCTCTGTTCAGTTTTGAAAATCCAATTACCTTCTGGAATTATGGTCACTGTTTTTGAGATATATGTGATTAAGCCATTCTGTGATAGCTCTTTGCACCTAGATTGTTCTGCAGTTAACTAAGTAATTCGCTAATTAAGCATATACTTTCTCTAGTCAAGTGGAGAACTAGCTATAACAGCATAGAGCACCTTTATATCCTGACATCATCCTAAGGAAAATATTACCAGGCTTCTAATAGTTAATATTTATTCCTCTTTCTATTTTTATACCTAACTTCAAATAACTTTTAAAGTAGATATAGGCCTTTTGACTAAGTGCAAGAGAAAAACAGTGGATCTTAAAACAATTAGGCACCATATTTACATGAGAAAATATTGCTTAGAAATATAATTTGATTATAATTTAGTCTTTGTATTTCTTAATTACATGCATATTTGAGTTCTTTTTTTATTATTATTATTATTATTATTATTATTTATTGTTATTTTTATTTTTGTCTACCTAAAGAGTGACTCTGGAGACTTAGAGACGGTGTAGGTTTTGAAACTGTCAAAAGCCTTGGGGTTTGTGTATGATCAGAATTTCAATGGTGGGTGAGATGAATTTAACTGCATACAAGGCAAACATAAAAATCTTACTTAATTTCTGTCATGTTTTTCTCTTTTGAATCGCTCTGTGTGTTTTTCAAATCTGCTTTACCCTTGAGTGTTGTGCTATTATAGACACTATCTGTATTTCCTCCCTTTTTATTTCATTTTAACTGCTGATCCCTTTTCTGTGGCTCTTCCTTTAATATCAGTTGAAACAGTTTGAATTGCTGAATCAAAGCTGTTTTGGGGGAGAGAGAGTGTGTAAGATTGTGCAGGGTGAGACTCTCTGGGCAGAAGGTAACACCTCCTGCAGTTATAATCAATGCTGTGGACACTTTCAAAGATTGGAGAAGCCTTGACTTGCTTCGGGGTTAAATTTTTAAAATAACTTCCCTAGAGGAAAATGTCATCAATAAAATGGAATAATTAGTTGACAATTCTTTAGTAGCCTAGATTTAACAATAAAAGATTAAAGATAGGTCAGCTTTGCATTTTCACTGTAATTTTAATTTCTTTTGGTTTTTAGTCTTTATAAACTTTTGTTTATCTTAAACAATAATTTTAAAAAATTTATTTACTTGCAGTATGTATCAGTTTATCCCCTGAGTTACTTTAATTTGAAGAGAAATAAATGGAAAGAATGTCAGCCTTTACTAGTAGGAAATAGCATAAGTTTTTACTTGGAATCATTGAGACAGTAAATTAGGAACAGTAGGTTATTTGTTGACGTGTACTTTGCAAATCAGTTTAAGTCACCAAGCTTTAGATTAATTGTATTATATTTACATAATCACTAAAATAAGATTTTTTAAAATAAACAATGTTAAATGAATTTAAGGATAATTAATTATTAGTTTCTTGGGAAGTTTTTCAGTAGCATTTTTCATGTTTCTGATGTTATTTGGTGATGAATTTATTCACCTATTTATATGATGTAAATAAAAGGTATATTTTTAGCTAAATAAAATCTTTTAAAAATAAATAAAAGGTATATTTAAAATACTAATTTCTAGATAAATTACCTATTTCTACATATATTAGAAATTATAACTAATACCTAATTATAAGATTTTTTAGATTAAAGATTTAATCTGAAAAAGACACATCTACTAATTACTTATTTTTTATTTGCAATGTAATGTCTTTAAATTAAGATTAAATTTCAACAGAAATTCAGGAAGTAGCAGGTCAGTATTTTAATTCATTTTCCTAGATATAAAACATATTAATACTAAAAATGTGCTGGAAAGTGTTATAAGAATTAGGTGTAATACATTGGCATACTTTGTATATTTAGTATTATGTTCTATTTTTTCATTTTTTTCATTTTATTATATATTTTTATTACTATTTATCCTTTCTATACTCTCCTCCAACCCCACCCACTCCCTACCCCCACCTGCAGTCACCACACTGTTGTTCATGTCTGAGAGTTCTTTTTCTGTTTTGCTCCATCCCTCTACCCCCCCCACCGCGCTCCTTGAGCTGTCAGCCTGTTTTGTATCTGTGACGCTGTCTATCTTGATTGTTAGTTCAGTTTTTTTTATTAGATTCCTAATACGAATGAAATCATGTGATAATTGTCATTCTCTGACTGGCTTATTTCACTTAGCATAATGTTCTCCAGGTCCATCCATGCTGTTGGAAGGGTAAAATTTTCTTTTTTTTTTATGACCAGGTAGTGTTCCATTGTGTAAATAAACGTACCATAACTGTTTTATCCACTCATCTACTGATGGCAACTTGGGCTGTTTCCATATCTTGCCTGTTGTAAATAATGCTGCTATGAACATAGGGCTGCTTGTATTGTTTTGAATTAGTATTTTGGGATTCATAGGATATATTCCCAGCATGGGAATTGCTGAGTCAAAAGGCAGTTTTCATTTTTAATTTTATGTTACAATAAATTAACTTTTATTAGTTTACTTCAATGTAAAACTTAATATCTCTAAACTGTAAGTATGCATTCAGGTGTCAGCAATCTTAGGGACTATGTGTTGCTTGTGTTAATAATACTTATGGAAAAGATGAAGGTACCTTGTTTATTAAATGGATGCAGTACATGATGACTATGCCTCATTAAGCTTGAAGTAGTAGTAATAGAAAGTAGTATTAATGAAATAAAAAGGACAAGTACTATTGTGTTAGTAAAAAGCACACAGTAGTATTATATTAGGTATGCATTATGCAATTAGAAAAGAACAACCCTGATATCATTTTAGGGACATTCACATTTGATTTTCATAGATCATAAGATTTAAGCCAATTTAGGTTAGGAATACCCTATAGAAATCTATTAAATAGTTATAGCAAACTTTTTTATTTTACCTAGAGTTTAAATTGTGGTGAACATACATATAATTTGAACTTTGAATGGAAATATGTTATTTCATGATTTGTTTTATATATCAAAACTGCAGATAACATCAGTGGAGAAAATGAAATACATAAGGAGCTCTTCTTTGGCCTTTATTTCTGTAGTAACAGTGATAATGATAAATAATACAAGTGCATCTCTAAAGAAAACTTATTTTAAAAATTATAGAAAAGACTAATCGAGAAACTCAACCTTGCTTTTCTTTTTGATAAAGAAGACCATTGCTTTTTAAATAATTTTTATAGTTTCTAAATTTTTAATGGTGTGACTGAAGCTTTTAAAAGAGTTTTAAGTTGTCTTTATGCCTGTTTAAAATAATTCCATTAAATTGTTTTCTTTATGGTTATTTATAGAGATTGGAAACTCAGTTAAAATTAATGGACACAATTTAAAATGCTAGTTATATGTACAGCATTTATGTATTTCTGTTATAGTTCAGTTTAAACATGGGATGGATAATAAAACTCACTTTAATAATAAAGGGGGGAAAGGGGAAGATTGTCAGGAACATATATGAAGGACACATGGACAAACTAAAGGGGGATCGGACTGAGGGTGTGAGGTAGGGATGGCTGCAGAGGAAGTGGTGAGGGGAAAATGGGAGACAAGTGTACTTAACAATAAAAAAGAGAAAAAAGTCAGTTTATTTCTTTATTATTAAAAATGGGTGTTTTGAAATATTTGCATTATATATACAGATAGATATATATCTGTATATATCAAAATTACTAACCCAGTAGTGTTGACTAAAAAAAAAATTTTTTGAAAGACTTGTCAATTCTATCGGGAAATGAGTACTTGCTTATTCATATCATGGGCTGCATATTTGAATAAAATTATCTTTCTTACAATGAATTGATCTTGAAAATATTTAATAGAGCAAATATCCAGAGAAAGACATGCCAAGAATCTTTTTAAACTTTCTCAAGGAATGTTTAATTCACTTATTAGTTTGCATATTCTTATAGTAAGGAAATGTCTTTGCGTTGAGTTTTTCATATACATTTACTTAATATTGTAATGGTTTGAAAATGTACTGCCCTTTTGAACAGTGTATGGTGTTTGTGTTAAAAAATTTGAGGAAGTTCTGGAACCAAACAACCACGGTTTGATTCCCAGCCAGGGCACATGCCTGGGGTTGCAGGTCAATTCCCAGCAAGGGACACACAAGAGGCAACCGTACATTGATGTTTCTCTCCCTCTCTCCTTCCCTTCCCCTCTAAAGATAAATAAATAAAATCTTTAAACAAAATTTTTTTTTAAAAATTTGAGGAAGTTAAATTCTTCTGTCAGAACAGACTAAAACTATTGGTAATTGTCTTTTTTGCAGAAATTAACAAATTAGAACATCAAAGCCTGTATAGAGGTATGTGATAGGCTATTTGCTGCTGCATGCATTTTCTCTCCATCTAGGATGCTGTGTTTTAGTTTCTCTCACCTTCTGCCTGTGGCATTGTATGGTGGAATTCAGACATGCTCTTTCCCTCAGGGGTGGAAAATAACTTATATAAAATTAATAAATGGTGTTGCTTTTTCACTATCGCCCATCCAAGGCAATTTGCAGTATTCACTTTAGAGGAAAAAAATTGGGTTGTGTAGGAAGCATTTACAACAATACATTAATAAGTTTAAAGCCATGAATCATTTCTAAAAAGGAAATGTATTTTGAGATAGTCAGTACTATAAGCAATTAAGACTACGGACCCAGTAACTTCTTAAGGCACCTCCTTTTATTATTTTAGTATAATAAAATAAAATTTAATTTTGAAAGTGAAAACCTAGTATAGTATTTGTATTTTATGATGACTAAATTAAATAAATTAATCCATTTAGCCAGCGAGGCAGTTTAGCCGTTAGTCAACTAGAAATTTTATTTTTAATCTTCAGGTGAATCATTTTGCTTAAGCATTTTTTTCAACATACTACAGAAACAATTTTATAAAAGAGAGAATGATGTTAACCTATTATATGTATTCTTCATGAAACTCAAATCTGTATAAACACCGTAGGGTGTGGGATTTCAGATTGCTTTTGAAAAGGATATATATCTATATATATACATATGTAATATTAATATATTACATATATTAAATCATTGTTTGTATACATAGTCTCAATTCCTTTTTTCTGTTTCATCCCTGAACACTCTTTCATTAGCTGTAATATTGCGCCTTATATAAGGTCTTTATTTCCTTGCATTTAGATACATATGAATTGTTTTATGACAATTTTAACACTAAGAATTGTTGCAAAGAAGCATTTAGAAGAAAGTTCCATCACTGTCTCATATTGATTTTCTACAGCTCAATTTGTTACTGTTTTCATGTACAGGAATTGTATCATTAAGCCTCCTAAAAACTATAGCTTAGGAAATATACTATTACTTTGTTTAGGATATATACACCACCCTGCACCTTGTAACAACTTGACTTGTAATAGCAGTCTTACTTTTTCAAATTTCATGGGTGTGCTTCTGTTTCCCATTAAACTATGAGCTTATTGAGGGCAGGGACCATATACCTGGCAGTACAGTTTAGTGTATAAAGACACAGGCTTTGGAGTTAAATATTCCTAGTTAGCAGTTTTAGCTTTCAAAAAACATTCTCCTTATAAACATTTCTAGTCACTAGTTTTAGTGACTTAATAGTTGTGTGATATGGTCAAGTATTTTGGACTGTTTAGTCTTATTTTTTTAATTCATAAAATTGCTACAAATAATACAAACTCAGAGGATTATCCCAAAGATTAAATGACTGATGTTATGATAAGCACTTACCACTGTGTCTAAAGATGATTTTTAATATGTCATATGGATGTAGGGATAAATGAATTTTCATTAGCAAAAGAGAAATATAGGGAATGAAGGTGGGGAGGTACAGGGTGGGGGAGAATAAAGGGAAGGGAAAAATGAGACAAACTGTAATAGCATAATCAATAAAATATACTTAAAATAACAAAAGAGAAATATGATGGCCTATTGGTGGTAGCCATACTTTCCATTAAATCTATTAAAAGAAAGTATATGGGATTTCAGTTCCTCTGTTCTTAAATAAGAACATGATATGTACAAGTTCTTACTACAATAGCTGTCATACAGGAGTACTTAATGAATGTTAGTAGTGAGGAAGGTAGAGTTTTGATTTGGTTTTGGTTTATTTACTGTGTTTTCCTCTACCAGTCCTGCCACTTTGTATCCTATTTCTAGAATAGTATGACTGGGTCTTTTCTGGTTATGTAGATGGATTGGCAATGATTTTTCTGGTCCATATTATCAACTCTTCTAAGGACCCCTAGGGCATGGGATTAAGTTGGTTTTAGCAGTGACTTTGAGGTGTAGATAGACTTCTAATATCACCCTCCAGGAATAACTGCACCTAGAAAGTAGAAATGTAAGCTTTCTGAAAATGATTTAAGCAACTCAAAGTTGTTAATGGCAAAATTTTTATTCTAACTTTGTTACTCTGAGAAATCCACCCTTTTATCCATCCATCCATCTTAAAGTTCATGTATAGATACATCAAGTATTTATTGAGGTCAAAGCTACTTTAAGTTCAGGAAGGTAATTAAGAAAACATAGTGCCTACCCTCAAGACATTCTGGTTTAGTGAGGGAGACAGGCAAATTCAGGACAGTGTGATATGTACCCAAACCCATAAGCATATAGGGTACCATATTAAAGGCATCTCTTAATGCTCTCTGTGTAAAAAATGCTCTCCAAAAGAAGTGATATTTACATAAAATCCTCAAGTATGAGGAGGCACTTGGAGGTGAGGAAGGTACTCCAGATAGAGGGATTAGTTAAATAAAGCTTGCACACAGAGTTTGATGTGAAAAGGAGAGTATAGACTGAGGCTTCAGAGATCAGTGTCTGATGTGTCCTCTTAACATAACTGTAAATTGTCTTAAGAGTTATAGAACAGCACTGAATGCTTTCTCAATAGGGAAATGAAGTGGTCAAAATTGTGTTTTAGAAAGCTAATTCTGGCACAAGCCCAAAGAGTAGATCTGATGATCAGTAAGATACTATTAAAGTAATATATGTGACCAAAAATAATAGACTGAACCAAGAAACCAGTGGGCATATATATGTAACTAGAGAGATACAAGAGATATTGTGATGATTGATATTGTGTGGGAATTGAAAGATTGAAAGAATCAAATATGAATGACACTTGGGTTTCTGAGTTCTTAATAGGGGAGATGGTGGTATCATTGAGTTGAGGAGTGCTGAAGAGATCTTTTAACATTGAGGGAGTTGAGAATCTAATCTTAGATGTGCTGTTTTCAAGTGCATATGCCACCATACTTTTCCCAAGCTATTTGTTTGATACCACTTCTTGAACCTCCATAATATTTCTCTGTTGCAGTGATAGGTATGCTGGGTCATGCAGATGCTTGGAAGAGTTAACTTAGTAATGAATCTAAGTTCCTTGTTATAAAATTACAGTTAAAAGAATAACTGTTACATTAACAGTATCTCAATATCACAACAAAGGGGGCAATAACATAAAATGGAGTAAAGATAGCCTCTTCAAAAAATGGTGTTGGGGGAACTGGACAGCTACGTGCAAAAAAATGAAACTTGAGCACAAACTCACACCATACACCAAAATAAATTCAAGGTGGATAAAAGACTTAAATATAAGCCGTGACACCATTAAAGTTCTAGAGGAAAACATCGGCAAGAAAATCTCAGATATTTGACGCAGCAACATTTTTACTGATATGTCCCCTAGAGCAAGTAATATAAAGGAAAGAATAAATAAATGGGATCTCATCAAAATAAAAAGCTTCTATGTGGCTAAAGAAAACAGTATTAAATTAAAAAGACAACCAAATGTATGGGAAAACATATTTGCCAATGATACCTCAGACAAAGGTTTAATCTCCAAAATACACAAAGAACTTACATGACTCCACTCTAAGAAGACATCTAACCCAATTAAAAAATGGGAAAAGGACTTGAACAGACACTTCTCCAAGGAGGACATACAGAATATCCAGAGACACATGAAGAAATGCTCAATATCGTTAGCTATCAGAGAGATGCAAATTAAAACCACAATGAGATACCACTTTACACCAGTCAGGATGGCTATCATAAACAAAGCAACCAACAACAAATGTTGGAGAGGTTGTGGGGAAAAGGGGTCCTTAGTTCAGTGTTGGTGGGATTGCAGACTGGTATAACCATTATGGAAAACAGTATGGAATTTTCTCAGAAAAATAAAAATGGACCTGCCTTTTGACCCAGCAATTCCACTGCTAGGATTATATCCTAAGAATCCTAAAACATCAATTTCAAAGAACCTATGCACCACAATGTTCATAGCAGCACAATTTACAATAGCCAAGAGTTGGAAGCAACCTAGGTGCCCATCAGTAAATGAATGGATCCAAAAATTGTGGTACATATACACAATGGAATTCAATGCAGCAGAGAGAAAGAAGGAGCTACTACCCTTTGCAACAACATGGATGGAACTGGAAAGCATTATGCTGAGTGAGATAGGCCAGGCGTTGAAAGACAAATACCATATGATCTCACCTTTAACAGGAAGCTAAACAACAAAACAAACAAGCAAGCAGAATAAAAACAAAGACACTGAAATAGAGAACAGGGGGACGGTGACCAGAGGGGAGAGGGAAGGGAGTTTAAGGGGAAAAAAGGGGAGGGATTTGGAGGAACAAATAGGAAGGACACAGGGACTAGAACTAAGGGGGGTGGAAATGGGAGGGAGGTGGGGAGGTTGGGGCAGGGGGGGTGGCTGGGATGGGAGAAATAAACAAAAAACTGCACTTGAAAACTAACTAAACAGTATCTCAATATCAAACAGATTAATTTGTACTGTGATTTAACTTGCTATTACTTTTATATTTTCTCTGGCATATTTGTTGAAATGCTTCTAAGTTAGGAGCTCATTAATTGTGGGGAAAATGTGACTGGCAGCTGATGTGGTCTTATAAAACCTACACTAAGACTGAAAAAACATCGTGTTTAGTTGGATCAAATCTCTTTACCACAATTTTATAATGATTTAGAAAGAGATAAAATATATGCATTATTAATGTGGTCACATTCAACATTTAAAACATTCTACAAGCCCTGGCTCAGTGATTGAGTGCCAGCCTGTGAACCAAGGGGTTGCTGGTTTGATTTCTGGTTGAGGCACATGACTGGGTTGCCAGCCCAGTCCCCAGTTGGGGGTGCATGGGAGGCAACCACACATTGATGTTTATCTCCCTCTCTTTCTCCTTCCCTTTCCCTCTCTCTAAAAATGGGTAAATAAAATCTTTAAAAATATATATTCTATAATATTGTTCATGCTCTTCTCTCCCAAAGCAATGACTGCTATATTTAACTTTTGAAATTTACATCATAGGGAAGACATATTTTTTAATGAAAATAAGTTGTTTCCTTATTTCTTTAACAGAAGTATTATACCAAATGGTTTGAATTGGTCCTCCTAGTTCTTAAATTGATTCTATATTTCAATTTTTATGAAAAAATTTTTTCTGCCCTGGTTGGTGTAGCTCAGTGGATTAAGCACCAAACTGTGAAGCAAAGGGTTGGTTCTATTCCCAGTCAAGGCACATACCTGGGTTGAGGGCCAGGTCCCCAGTAGGGGGCGAGAGAGAACAACCACACATTGATGTTTCTTTCCCTCTCTTTCTCCCTTCCCCTCTCTCTAAAAATTAAGTAAACAAAATCTTTTTTAAAAGGATACAAACATGTTATTCACCTTAAAAAATTTTTTTTCTGAAACAGGCATGCCCCACTTTAAGAAATCAAATTGTAGGAAAATTTTGATTTCTTAAAAATATTTAATCTACTGCTTTCTATTTTCTTCTAATATTAAACTTTTCTAATCATAAATACAAATATTGTTTTAGAAAAGATGTATTGTAGAGATCTTGTCAATATTGAATTATTTGTATTAATTGATATATCATTAAGTGATTATTTACTGCTTGGGAAATGGAAAAAGATTGCTGTACTGAAATATTGCTACTAATTGAAAATGTAGAACTAGTGAAGCACCTGGAACATGAACACATTTTGTAGTTTTTCTTTCAACATGTATGTCCTAATGCAAAAGTTTCAGGCAATATATAGTAGTGAGCTTGTGGGAGGAGACTTTGAAAAGAGCTGGGTTGGAGCAGGCAGTATTTACTAAGTCAAATAAAGGTACTCTGGTTATACAGAAAAATGAGAAAGGCATAAGCTAGATTTGGATGGTCAGTCCCTTGGATTGGGGAGAAAGGGAAGGTTGAGAAGAGCAGCTTGGTGAACTGTAAAGTGGGAGTGAGTAAGCAGGCTTCAGAATTAACCTGTTTGTAGGAAGGAATGTATACATTCCTGCTGCTATAAGAAATACATTATTTGCTATTTCTCACTGTACTTGAATTTTTATTTTTAATCCTCACCTGAGGATATGCTGAGAGAGAGAGAGAGAGAGAGAGAGAGAGAGGAGTTGATGTAAGAGAGAAATATCTGTTGGTTGCCTCATGACAGGGGATTGAACCTGCAACCTAGATATGTGGCCTGACCAGGGATCAAACGCACAACCTTCTGGTGCAGAGGATGATGTTCCAACCAACCAAGCCACCCAGCCAGCGTACCTTTGAACTTTTTAAAGTTATTTAGGAAGAGCAGGTCTTTGGCTCACTCTACCATCCCTTCCGATATACTCCTATTGCTTCTTCTGAAGTTATGTCTGGAAATAAATTGTAATTCAGCCTTTACTTAGGATCCTTCTTCTCTTACTGACTTGTTCTATGCCTTAGAAGAAAGTTGTTTAGCCCAGTTAGGCATCTTTTTCTTCTTTTGTGAAATACAGAAGGCATACTTAGATGCCTTTGCTGCATTGATAGTTTTCAAATATGTAAAAGCCAGATTTTATATTTATAGGTCTTCAATTGAATAATGAGTATGGAAATCTTTCTTACATGCTGTTAGAAAAATAAAAAGAATTGTAAAAATTAGAGAAAACTTGACCTAAACCCCTTTATTCATTGAGTGAAATGTATTTATCAAATACGCTTTCATACTAGAAACTTTGGTAGGAAAGTTACCAATTTGTTAGTAAAGGAATTTTCTTAGTTTAATTTCTTATTGTGTATGTAATATTAGCATTAGCAAAAGTAATTTCTTAGCTTAATATCTTATTGGATATGATTCTTTGGAAGGCACAGTTGATCATTTGTTGACAATGTACCTTAACTTAGATAAAATAAAAAGTGCTTTTCTTTCCTGAGAACTCCATGCATTCAGATGCTAGCAGTATAGAGAAAACATAAATAGAAAAATAGACCAATTTGTTGATAATTTTCATAAGGCAACATATTCATGAAATAATTCAAGATTTGCTGCCATAAGTTATTTAGAGAATGAGACATGATTTTTGAAAATGAAATGAATTTATTTTTAGCCTAGCCTTTATAGAAATTCTCAACCTTGATTTTAGTTTCTGAGTCTTTGCTTATTCAGAAAATTGTATCTAACTGTGTTCATACCATAGTATCTTATGCTTCAAGTCTTAAATGGTAAAAGATAACACCAGGAGCTAAAAACTGCTCAAAACAAAATCATAAATTCAAAGACAACTTACATATGAAAAGAATTTAAAGAAATCCTAATAGGCAGAGACTAGAAGGACTCATAATTATATAGACAATGGCTAATTTACCTCTTACCACCAGTTTAAATTCAATGGAACTGTTGAAAACAGAATTATGGTTAAAAGATTAAAAGAAAGAATATAATTATGGTCCAAAGTGTTCATGTTTCTTTTATAGCATGCAATATGTATAGTGGTCATATTTTACCACTGAGCAGTAATCATACTCAACTAGTATACATTTTGATTACTGTCAGATAAGATTAATTTATTATTATTTATAATTTTACTTTTACTATTAAGAAGTGACTATTAATAACTACATTTTTATGTTTTCTGAGAATAAAATGAATTTGTTGGTGATAGGACAAATTTTTTTCTTGAGTTATTCTTATCACTTACCTGAAGTTGCAGCTCACCATACTTTAGATTTCAAGAAGAGGCAGAGTAAAGATGATTTCATTAAAAATTTATAAAACTTTTCAAGTTTTATTGGCTTTTATGATCTCTCATCTTGTATTATAGCAATCACAAATTTTTAATGGGGAAAATTTTCTCTTAACAGGAAATTCTGGTTAGAAATATTAATGAAGAGATTTCAATTAAAATGTTTGGACATTTTAAAAAAGAACAAAATGGGTTTTCAGCTTGCCCTCATGATATTATAGCAGTAATTTTAATTTGTCTTTCAGATTAACTGAAATTATTTCTAGACATACCTTTAGTACATCTGTTCAGGCATGGCAAACATACTGAAATAGAGTTCATTTATTATTATTCAAAGAAGTACTGATTTAGGAATTATAAATAAATATTACTTAAATAGCATTCTATTTCAAATGACAATATAATGGAGTAGGCATTGATTTTCTTATGTATATGGTTGCTGATATTTTCCCATTTATTTTTTCTTTTGTGCCATGCTGATGTAAAGACAATAAGCTGTTAGAAAAAAATTAAATAACTTGAAATTTTAAAAAATAATTTTGAATTCCAATTCCATGATCTTTGGTCTTTTACATAAGAGCAAAATGCATTTCTGTCTCTAACAAGAATATAAAATATTATAATCTTTGATTAGTTGTTTAGGGAACTGATGCTTTCTATGCATTAAATAGATTCATTGGACATAATTAACAATAAAACACATATATTTACATGTATACATTGAGTTATTTATACAGTACAGTGCTATTCATCTAAAACAATTTAGTCAAACTTACTTCTTTTTCTTTTTTTTTCCTCAGACAAGAATATGTATTTAACAGGGAATTGGTTAGATTTAAGCAAGGTTTCTCAGCTACAGAACTATTGGTATTTTGGGTCATATAATTCTTTGTTATGGGCCTGTCCCGTTCATTGTAAGATGCTTAGCAGTATCCCTAGTCTCTACCCTCTAGATGCTAATAGTGTCTGGCAATTAAAAGAACTAGAATGTTTCCACATGGTGCAAAATGTTCACTGGGGGACAGAATTTCCCTGAGGTGAGAACCATTGGGTTAAAGATTAATGCAAACTAACTCTTTCCTGCCCATAAGTGTATAGCCTGAGATTTTGGCAACCAACTTTTTTTCCTTAAAAATATTTACTTTATAATGCATAAATATTTATTTTGAATATAAAATAAGAAGGGGAAGGACCTTATTTTGAATACAAAATTAACATTTTATAGCATGTAGGAACTGGAAATGTTAAAGGGGCTTATCTAAGAAAAAGAAGATAAAAAAGATGAACAGTGAAAGGACAGCAAACTCACAGTTATTAAGAACCACACCTAAAAAAAAGCAAACTAAGAGGATAGCTAGATCAGGAGCAGAACCATAGAAATGAAGATCACATGGAGGGTTAGCAACAGGGGAGTAGGAGAAGGAGAAGAGGGGAGAAGGTACAGAAAATAAGTAGCATAGACGGTAGGTAGAAAATAGGGGGAGGGCAAGAATAGTAGGGGAAATATGGAATCTAAAGAACTTGAGATATGTGGTCATAAACTAAAGGGGGAAATGGTGGGGGAGAGGGGTGCAGGGTAGAAGGGAATGAAGGAGGGAAATAGAACAACTGTAATGGCATACTTAATAAAATATATTTAAAAAATAAAAAATAAAAATAAATAAAAAGCTTCAAAAATACAAATGGTATATTAAAGTATGAAAAATAGGAAAAATTCAAATGACAAATAATCTAACCATTTAGAGATAATTATTGTCAGCATTTTAGCATGTATCCCCTTCAGTTTTTACTTCCTTCATTCAAGCATTTCTAAGATGGTATTATTTTATTTTGCAGTTCCATTTTATCTTTTAAATAGCATGAATATCTTTCCACATAATTATTTTTATATATAATATTTAATGGGTATACAACATACCATAACAAAGATATGCTTATATACATCTGTCTGCAAGGCATCTGGGCATGTAACATGCAAAATAGAGACATTTCTTGAAGAAGATACGAGAAACATTGTACGTAGGACAATGATGCCTCAGTCTCCTTCAGAGTAGCCACCTTGGGACCCCCCCACAGTTTTCCCAATCAGCATTAGCTATCCCATTGTATTCCCATGAATCTCATCAACAGTCTAAAATCTCTTCCCTTTTATATGCGATTTTAGTTTTATTAAAAGCCAGAAGTCACAGGGCACAAAATCTGGGCTGTAGGGGAGGCTAAGTCACCCAGGTGATTTGATGTTTAGCCAAAACACTTTGCATGCGATGCGATGTATGAGCGGCTGTGTATTATTGTGATGAAGCTGCCATTCGCCAGTTGCCCATAGCTGCAGCCTTCTGATTCATTGGAATAGTTTCTGCAGAGGAATGTTCAAGCTTCACACAAAATGTGATGCAGATTTGTTGCTCTGCTGGCTAAGTCATTTTGAATGTGACGGCCACAAAGTACACATGCTCGTCAACGGTGTCTACCACCCCACTGACTAGTACACTGAAGTCATCATTGTTCATGCATGTTCATTCTAGTCCACTCTCCTTGGCTTCAAAAATACATCGATGTTGCACAAACCGTTCTCATTATATTAACAATGGTTGGACTTGTTCCAAAAAGACCTTGTATTCATATGCAATAATTTATTTCATTAATATCTTATTCTTAGAAAAATAGATTAGTCCAAAGTCACAGAGTCAAACATCAGTCACTCTCTTTAAAAATATCCTGTCACTTCAGGTCACTTGCTATATAATTATTTTAATTATTTAACCTTATCTATACCAGGAATTCATCAACTCTCCATTTTCACTCTTCCATAACGCACTCTCTTGTCTTTTAAAAATGTTTTAAATTTCACTTAAATGGTGGGATGGAAATTGGATTACATCTCTTAATGGTGTTAGAGAATATCATTTGTGCTAATATTTTAGAAAGCAAAATAATGACTGCACACAGAAAAAATGGACCAATTGGAATGCTCACATAATCCTGGTAGAAGTGTAAATTACCTACTTAAAAATTTTGGAAATATCTATTAAAATTAAATATACAAGTACCTTGATACCCAATAGTTCCATTTCCAAATAATGAAATATACAGTACTCATAATAAATTTCATATAGCCAGCTGAGTCTCACAGAATGCTTTTGTTGATTTTTGCTGAACTCGATAGTCCAAGACATCCTATAGTTATAATTGACACTGTCAATCATGATGTGATGTGAATAATGGTTATTTTCTTTTTGTTAACACTAAGACCAAATTGAACAAACAGAAACATATGTCCAGCTTTTACTTATATGTGAATGCCTTGGATTACAGTTTTCAAATACTGGAAGAAAATTTCCTTAATGTTCTATGCTGTTCACAGTGTAATAGCTACAAAGGCAAGAGACACTTTCAAGTTTAATATATATAATTAACAAATTATATCACTTTATTAAGTCTACATTATCAACAAAACAATAAACAAAGTTCTGATTTACACTATTTGTCAATTTTTATTGTGTAAATACTAAATGCTCATATAAAAAACATGGTTGATTTTAAGCTGCCAATTGTAAATTCTAAATGTGAACATGGATGAACCTCTCAAAATCACTATTGAATTAAAAGAGCCAATCACAAAAAGTACAGACTGTGTGATTCCAGTTATGTAAAATTCAGAAATCTATGGCGTTAGAAATCAAGATAAAATTTATGATTAGGGGGTGGCTTCATGGTGGGGGCTTCCTGGACACTAGTAGGGTTCATTTAAAAAAGACCCTGAGTGTTGGTTTCATGGGTCTGTTCACTTTGTGAAAATTTATCGACCTATGCACATAGGATTTGTGCAGCTATCTGTATCTATATAATACTTTAATTAAAAATTCTCTAGAAAAAATATTGACTAAATTGGAAGATGTATCTGGGAACTCAGCAATTGGTACATTCCTGGGATAACTTACATTGAAAGCCCACTCTAAGTTATCACAAAGAATTGGGCTTTTTTCCCCTCTTTCATCTGTATTCTTTTCTTTAGTTGAGATACTTGCCATTCCTTGAACTCAGGCTGTGTACCTATTACATAAGTTCTGCCCTTGCTTTTCCTGTGTCTGAAAGGCGCCTTTTTGATCTCTGCCTATTGGGATTTCTTTCTTTTTCTTTCTATTGTTCAATTATAGCTACCCTGCTGTTCCCCTTTTCTCTCCCCTGCCCCGCCCACTTCCCCTCAGGCAGTCCCCAATCTGTTGTTCATTACCCTGGGTCCTTTATACATGTTCCTTGACTAGACCTTTCCCCTTCTTTCTCCTCTTATCCCCCTTCCCCTCCGGTCTGGTCACTCTCAGTTTGTTCTTCTCACATGCAAGTCATTCTCAAATTATTTGAGGTATGATTTCAGGAAGAGTAATTTTTACCTACTGGTGTATTTTTTACCATATAAGATTTGAAGATTAGTGTGTACACAGTTAGATATACTTTTCTGGCCTGAGGAATATTGGATGATTGAGTGTTATATTCTGACTGCTGTGCTGTCACCTCAAATATAACCTCCAGTTTCATATCTTCCTGGTTATTTCCATTGTCTTTACTTCATCCATTTAATACAAGCTCTCATAAAAATGTTTTGACATCATCTGCATATTATCAAACATATTTATAATAATCTTTAATATAGTTTTGAATGCCATGAAAATATGGTAGATGGCCAGAAGATTCAAATCCCCTTTCAGTAAGAGAGTTGGTAAGATACATATGTCTTATTGGTGTCTTGGGGTCAACCATGATCTAATAAAAATTAGATCTCATAAGAGATTAACATGTTTATTGCTGAATCTGAAACTAGTTAAAAATCCCGAGATCATTTAGACTCTAGATGGGACCGAACTGAGTGTCACTTTCTGTCTGGTCATGTAACCGTCATGACCCTGCCGAGTGGGGAAGGTCAGGCAGAGACTACTAGTATCTTTAACAGTGTGATGTGTACTTGTAATACTCACCAGATATGGACACCACCCAGCTGGTATGTTTATGCCTCATTTAAGAATGTATGTCAACCAGGGGAAGGGGGTGGTGAGGGTAGGTGGAGGTGGGTAAAGTGGGGGGAAATGGTGTACATCTGTACTAGTGTCAACAATGAACAATTTTAAAAAGAAAAAGAAAAGAGTATATGCCAAATGGCTTATAACTGCTCTCTGCCATTTTGAAGAGAATTAATTTGTACTTATTAGTGATAAACTCATTCCTTTTCTATCTGATTCTATCCTAGAGTATTTCTGATCATTTGTATCTTAAGCACTGTGTGTATGGGAGGGTCCAATTTGTTTTAATTTTATTTTCTCTGGTTTTATAACAGATTTAACTTTTCACATTTATTTAGTTTCGTTTTTCTGGATTGTAAGAAAAATAAAGTTGTTATATTGCTTTAAATTTTCTTCCTAAGTTCTTTTAACAATATTTTCTAATTCTTTTGGCACGAGGAAGCCAACAATTCTACTTTCCTAAAGCAACTTGTTTTCCTTTTATACTCCAGGCTTCTGGTGTTGGCACTCTTGTTTTTACTAGTTTCTCTTGCATACAGAATTTTAGATTTTTACAGTATAAAGGTTATAGGCAAATAGCCAGCTGTCACATTCTTGAGGTCAGATACAACTACTATATATGAGATGCTCTGTTTTGGCTTCATACTACTTGCCAGATTGCTAAACAGATGTTCTAGGCTATAATTCAGGAAACTGGGACCTCTTGAAACATTCCCTGAGAGTCGCTTTTGACATCTCTGAATCATTTATTTAAAGGTAATTAGTTCTAGTGAAAATGAAAATGCATTGATATGAAAAGAACAAAATTATTTTGTAGTGTTTGGGAGTTGTAGCATGATTGGAAACCTGATTCCGAATATGTATCTAATGGTAGAAAAGTATTAATTTTAACATAGGAATGCATTACAATTAAGTACTTTTCCACCTTTAAAAAAAACAGAAGACTGTTACAAAAGAGTATTGCCAAAGAAAGTCTTCCTTTTTATAGACTTTAAGAATTACCAATTGTCTTTGTTCTACACTGAAGAATTTATAAGCAGCCAGTTTTTATTCAGAAAACATGTACAAGGAGGCTTTAATCATATTATTTTTCTCTAATAATTCCAAGTACATGCCTTGATATTTTTCTCATATATCCCATCAATATTTTTGTTGCTATTGCAATTTTTACAATTAATACAAATTTCCCTTATCTATATGTGGAGCCTTTATAAAATATTATTGTAAATCTGTAGTTTTTTGTCCTCCGTGCCCATTAATAACATCTCAGTTGCACAAAAGATAAAAATTTAACTCATGATCTAAAAATTATAGAAACACATTTTTAAAAATCAGTCATGATGTGTTCATTTAGATCTCTTTGACCATATTTAGGTAGTAAAGGAACACTATAACTTGTGTTCATATCAGTATATTTCATTGTGCTTTAAAGAAAAGTGCTTTATACATAAATAGTATAAGATCCAGTATCTTGTTATTGGAAAAATGCTTAGGCCACAATAGTTTAAGGAAGGTGCAAATAAAGGGTAGGAAAAGCATCTAAATCTCATTTATATTTTCCTATGGGTAAATTTGTGTTTAAAATTAATGTGGGTCCATCACATGATTCAGGGGTTCATAGCAATCACTTCAATCAAACTAATGCAGTCTCAGCATGAAAATCGAACTCTAAAACCAACTCTGTTCTTCCTCCTTAAACAATTCTTTTATTTGCCCATTCCATATTTTAGATAAATAGCATTACAATGAGATTGATGCAATCTCAGCAGTTCTTCCAGAATTTTAGAAAAATAATCAAGGGAATTAGTTTATAAACCAACCCTAACTCTGAGCCTGTTTATATAATCTTAATTTTTATAACTTCTTGGTCCTGCTGGACTGAAAGTTGTATTCCAGTAGGAAAAAATTAAAGGGATTGGTAATGTTAGTTTAGTACTGAAACCCAAGCAGAGCCACTACATCTACAGAAAATTCAGTGGTTTTCATAGATAAGCCCCTATTTGGATAATAGATAGTTGAATATAATAATCGCTCACCTTTCCCTTTACTCTCCCTCTCTCTTTCTTGCATATATACACTCATGCAAATTAGCAAGCCATAATACTATGGTATCAAATTACTGTGTTTTGTCAATTCTAAGGTGTAAATTTTCTTTATATTTTTAATGTATTTTACTGATTATGCCATTACAGTTGTTCTATTTCCCCCCTTCATTCCCCTCCACCCTGCACACCCCTCTTCCACCATTCCCCCCTTTTTAGTTTATGACCATGTGTCTCAAGTTCTTTAGATTCTATATTTTAACACCCCTGAAATTGAGATGTGGCAGTCTGCTCTCCATCCACATTAAGAACCAATGAGAGGGGAAAAGTCAGACAATAGAGATCAATGTATTATTTTTGTAACTGAAAAATAATAGGTTGGGGAATAGGTTAGGTCTACTAGCCACATGATTTAGCAGGTACATCTCCCTATATTTGGCAGACTTACCTGCAGGCCTTGCTGTGTGGAGCTTATGGCACTGAGCAACAGAGAATTGATGTGTGTTTTCTATGGGCAGCTGGCTGCCCAGGTGGGAGAAAGCTACTAGGTCACCAACAGCAGTTCACCAATCACAGGGAAAAATGAGAAAGGGGGAGGAACAAGGTGAGAATTATCAATCTACATGGAGACTAGTGGGTGGGGGTTAAGTGTTCCCCACTAATAGAGTGAAGCTGAGCTCTATAATCCAGATTTCATTCCAAAGTCAAGTCCCCTGCCATCCTCTTCCAAGTTATCCTAATTCATTAGCGATGCTTTAAAAACACAGATTTTAAAATATGCCCTAGGAGCATATTCATTTTTTCCTCTCTCCTTTTCGACTCTGGATTTCTCTTTTTCTCATCTTTCTATTTTCATAGACTTTTCCAGCAGACTTCAGGCTCCCTTGTGGGGTTAGCATTTTCCTCTCAGTGACCTACATTCCAGTTGATGTTCCTGCATTATTTTCTTCCTCTGCCTTTGCTTATGTTGTCCTGCTCAGGTCCCTTGAGATGAGTTTGTTTTTACCTTGAGCCCTCTGTTATCTTCACACATTCCCTTTTACATTTCTTAAGTTGTACAACCTCTCCCCTGGCCCGACACATGCCTACCTGGGCTAATAAAGTTCACCTGCACCAAAAGCTTGTTCGTAATTAAAAAACTTTTTTCCAACCACATGTTGTTAATGCCCTGATTGGTCCATGGATTGTGCCTTAGGATTGGCTTCTTTCTTGAATTAGCACTGAAGAAACTTATTTACATTTTATCACACCCACCACAGCCCATCTGGAATGAACTATCACTCCACAGTGAATTTTTGCGAAAGAGAGTTTTGCCACATGAATCGCCTAGATAAATGCACAAGAATGAGAGCAAAAGAAAACTTCAATTTTCTTCAGAATGAAAGAAAATATGCCATATTTGCCAGTGTATAAGGCATGTTAAAACTATGCTTATGCATTGGGAATTGTCTGAGACCAGAAAACATTGTCTGTACATGGACTGTGCAAACATTTCTTAGCAAATGGAAGATTATCCTAAGTATATTGCATTCTACTTTTTTGTACTGTGATCTGAAACTTAGTAGCATAAGCTGTGCTTATGAAGAAAATTGATGTCTCCACTCAGACAGTGATGAAACTGATTCTGTATCAGAAAAGAGGAAAGTCGTGATTCTTCAGAAGTCAGAAAAGTTGGTCTTTAGTAGTGAAAGGTAAGCCCTTCACTAGTGAAACAGGATTAGAGCTTGTCTTCAAAATTTACTTTGTCTTGATTGGGATTATTTTTCCACGAATTGCATTGGAGAAGTTTCTTCTTGAGGAGTAAGAGATAGGTTGAGCTTCTTTTCTAATACTTATTTCAAGAATGATTATCCATTCACTAACATATTTATTGAGCATCTGATATGTATATGGGGCACTGTATTAGATTAGATAATGGGGATATTTTAATGAACATCCCCAAATTCCAACTCTCACAGAGCTTTACATTCTGCTGGAGGAGTATCAAAAAGTCAGAAGCACTTTCCTTGTGATATATTTTAGTTTAATAGTTAGAAAATTGGTACTTTAAGTAGTAATGCTCATATTTTAATATATCATGGCTTAACAGCCTCTGAGTGACGGACTTAGTACATGACAGCTCGTGTAGGGAAGGTTGCAGAAACTGCCAGTCCTCTTAAAAGTTAGACCTAGAATGGGCATAGTGTTACTTATTATACTTTCATTATACTCTGTGAGTCAAAGCAATCACAGGCCAGCTCCAATTAAGAAGAGGGGCTTAAACCCCATGCCTTAGTGGGAGGAGTATCAAAGATTTTATAGCCATCTTTGATATGCCACACACACTACTACTAGCTATGTGACTTAGGACAGTCACTTTAGCTTCTGGCCCCTAGGAACTCTAAATTAATCTGTGTTAGCATGTCATGGGGAGTATGGACAAATTTTGCAAGATTCATGTGCTGGTCATTGTCTACTCAGTATAGAGATTTATTTTGACATGTTTTGTTTACTAGAGCTTCAACTTGGATACCTTAAGGAAAGTTGAAAGTATCTCATTTTCCAAAGTATTCAAGGCAGTTTCTTACCATCACAGTCTAGTAGATTACTGTGTATATTTGACGTATTACAGAAGAAATGACAATTATGTCGCGTGGGTTTTCTTCTTAAAATCAAATATTTTTTGTCATCTAATTATTTCTTAGTGATCATACCTGTAACTAATAGATACAAATAGAATAAGACATAATGTATAGTGGTTTAAAGTTTATCATTTCACGGGAGAAGTGCCTTATAAAGTATTCTTTCTTTAAATGACTATACCTTTTGAAAACTTGGAAATTCTTTCCATTATTGCTAATGTAAGATTGATCACCTTCATCTAGTGATACTTAAACATTCAGGAGAAACATTCATAGTCATTTTACATTTGACAACAGCCAAGGTCAACATTCATTTTATACTCTGTGAAAGCATGGAATAGACTGTACATGTTTGAGCTAAAGTGGACTGAGAAAAAGCAGAGGTCTACTTAGAATCCTGTATGATTTAATACTCGTACTATGATGCCTGCCCAACCTAACTCTGACTTACATGTTTCTTTCCCCCAACTTCTTCTTAAGCTAAACCTTCTGGGTAAAGCCACAAAACAGGAATTTAACATATTTTTAGCATTTTGTGGATATACTCCCTCTTACCTAGTTGTTTCTCCTATTTCTTGGTTTTCTTTCTCGGAATCTTCTTCTACCATCCTGCAAACAATAGTTAAATATATATGTAGATAAACCAATTTCTGGTTTAAGAGATTCCTCAACTTTCTCGATGATACTAGAAGCTTTTTCAGTGGATTACAAATTGACACTTTCTCTGCCATTCTCTGCAAGTGGTCCAAACCATATACCAATATTCATTAAGAAGATTTACTTTCATTTCTCGGGTTAACAATTCATTATACATTTCCTGAGGGAGTACAAGAAGGTGGTGGTATATAGTAGTTAAAAATTTGGATATTAAATGGTAGATTTATCAGTAAATTTATGTGTAAAATCGGGCCAGTCACTTTACCTTTCTTTTGTTTCCTTCCTCCCTTCCTCGTGACCTTGTGTTTGTTAATTCCCTTTAAAGATTTTTAAAGTATTTTTTAATGTATGAAAACATGTTTAAAATGTTATTGTGTATTTACAAGTAGAATAATCAAGGTTTTGTGAAGACCTCACCTTACACTTGGGCCGTCCAAATGGTGCTCTATCCACTTTCTGTGCCTTCAAATAGTCATTTCTAGTCCTATAAGACTAAACTTCCTAAGAAAACACAAATCGCCCGTGTTCATGAATTGCAAGAATTAAAATCATCAAAATATTCATACTACCCAAAGTAATTTATAGATTCAACCCAATCCATATTAAAATTCTAATGACATATGTCACAAACATACAATAAACATTTCAAAAATTTATATATAACCATAAACAACTCCAAATACCTACAGTAATTTTGAGAAAGAAGAACAAAGTTGGAGGGATTACCATATCTGACATCAAACTATATTACAAGGCCATCATAATCAAAAGTTTGGTACTGGCATAAGAATACACATATATCAATGGAACAGAATAGAGAGCCCAGAAACAAACCCAAGTCTCTATGGTCAATAAATATTTGACAAAGGGGGCAGAAGCATAAAATGGAGTAAAAATAGCCTCTTCAACAAATGGTGTGGGGAGATCTGGACAGGCACATGTAAAAAAATGAAACTCGACCACCAACTTATACCATACTCAAAAATAAATTCAAGACGGGTAAAAGACTCGACACCATAAAAGTCCTAGAGGAGAACATAGGCAGGAAAATCTCAGATATTCCACACAGCAGTATTTTCACCAACAGGTCTCCTAGAGCAAGGGACATAAAGAAAAGAATAACCAAATGGGACTTCATCAAAATAAAAAGCTTCTACACTGCTAAAGAAAACATCAGCAAAATGAAGATGGCACCAACCCTATGGGACAATGTATGCCAGTGATACCTTGGACAAGGGTTTGATCCTCACAATATATAAATAACTTACATGATTCCACTCCAGGAAGACAAACAGTCCAATTAAAAAATGGATAAAAGACCTGAACAGACACTTCTCTAAGGATGACATACTAAGGGCCCAGAGACATGAAAGGATGCTCAGTATCAGTAGCCATCAGAGAGATGCAAATTAAAACCACAATGAGATACCACTTCACACCTGTCAGAATGGCCCTCATAAGCAAATCAACAAACAATAAATGCTGGTGACGCTGTGGAGAAAAGTGAACCCTAATGCAGTATTGGTGGGAATGCAGACTGGCGCAGCCACTGTGAAAAACAGTATGGAATTTCCTCAAAAAAACTAAGGATGGAACTGCCTTTTGACCCAGCAATTCTGCTGTTGGGGTTATACACGAAGAACCTTAAACACCAATTCAAAAGAACCTATGCACCCCAATATTCATAGCAATAGCCAAGTGCTAGAAGCAGTCCAAGTGCCCATTAGTAAATGAGTGGATCAAAAAACTGTGGAACTTACACACAATGGAATACTACACAGTAGAAAGAAAGAAGGAGCTCCTACCCTTTGCAACAGCATGGATGGAATTGGAGAGCATTATGCTAAGTGAAGTAAACCAGGCTGTGAAAGACAAACACCATATGATCTCTCCTATAATTGGAACCTAATGAACAAAACAAACAAGCAAGCAAAATATAACCAGAGACACTGAAATAAAGAACAAACTGACAGTCACCAGAGGGGAGGGGGATAATAAGGGAAGAAATGAAAGGGCCATCAAGGAACATGTATAAAGGACACATGGACAAAGCCAAAGGGGAAAGGATTGAGGCTGAATGGGAGTGGGAGGGTGGGGGGTGGGGCCAGGGAAAGTGGTGACAGGAAAATGGAGACAACTGTACTTAGACAATAATTTAAAAAATACAAAAAAAAAAAGCACAAATTGGATCGTGTAGTTTTATTGTTCAAAGCTTTCCAGTTTTTTTTTTCCTTTTCCTCTCTTTCCCTTTTACTAACATTGGTATATCAGCTTCTGTATATTTCTTTATGGATGCATAATACCCATATAAACTTCTATACAATTCGTGTTTACTTTAAGGATGCTTATATATACATTCAGATAGAGTAACTATGGTTTTTTAAGTTATTTAGAGTTTTTAGGACCTAAAAAAATAAGAAATGAAAAGTTTTTCAATGAAATGCTAAAGAACACCAAAGTAAAAAGAAAAAACTGTATATAGTTCTTTGCAATTAACAAAAAGAAGAAATGAAAGCTTCTGCCCCCATCCTTTTCTCATGCCAGAGGCAATCTTATTTAACCATTTGATGTATATTTTTCCAACTTTTTAAGTTATATAGATGCTTATGTATATTCATCTCTATTGCATATATTTCTTATTCCACCAAACAAAATTAATGTTCTAGCGATATTTTCAGTTTTACTTACTCGACCTCCCTAAAGTTCACTTTTCTCCTCTGGAAAGGGGGTATGGTAGTAGTAGTAGTATCGGCTATCAGGTTCATTATGAAGGTTAAAGTAAGTAAAATAATCCATGTAAATAATTTAAGACACACCAGCATAGAGGCAGCACTTAAGCCCTGGGTGCCTAGCAATGGGCAAAACTAGGTAAACAAGGACCTTGCCTCTAGGGTAACCTTTCCTCCCCTAGCATAGATGTGGTCATATACTTTAGATGCCCTGACCTTTCATACCACTGGTCATGTGGTTTGAACTCTCCCCTGAGTATAGACATGTAGTAGACTCCCTTGGAGGAATAACAAGGGGCTAAAGAGCGGCCTCATGTGACTCGCATGCAGACTCTTGCACAACACCTTCCTTAAGCATTAACCCCTAGGGATGACATCTAAGTCTCAGTTGTGTTTCAGCTCCAGGCCCAGAAGAGCAGCAAAACCAGACAAGCAACATCATTGATATCAGGACCAGCTAATTGACAAACTGGAAGTTGGCAGCTTGGTGCCTTAACTCTACATACTCAACAGTTAGTGTTGAAGGAGACAGGTTTTTATTAACAGGGTTCCAACCTTGGGGTGGGGCTGAGAGCACTCCTGCTCAGAGACCTCTTCTCCCACCCAGAACTTCCCTTGCTCCCCAAAAGGCTACAAGCCAAAACCGTGCCCAGAAAGTTCTCCGTTTCCTTATCTGTTCTTAAGCTGATCACACAAACAGACCTCCATCCTCTCCAGAAGGTGTTCATGTGGGTTTCACAGTCACCATCCTTTTGCAGCAGCTCTCTCCTTCAGATCTGGAGTGCACTGTTCTCAGTCTTCATGTAGTGGTTCAGGAAACCATGTGCCATGTTACTGTCCCAGAGGCAAGAGAGTGACTTCTCTATATGTCCTTCAGGAAAGCAGAAGTCTGCAACTCAGCATTCCTGGTCACAGTTCGGCTCCAACCACCTCTCATAAGTCTGGGAGGCCTGGCAGGTCTCCACACCTTTGTCAGCTTTGTCACTATCTTCCTCAGACAGACTTCCAGGCAGACTTGCAAGCAGGCAGACTGACCTTCAGACCTCCTACTCCAATTTTAAATGTTGGCTCAGAACTTCCTGTGGTGCTCTAGTGTCCACCATTTTTGCCAGCTTTCCATTGTCTTTGAACCTCTTTTGGCTGCCATTTTTAGTCAGGGCAAAAGAACAGAGGGGTATTGGGTTGGCCAAAAAGTTTGTTTGTTTTTCTGTAAGATGGCTCTAGTAGCACTAAGTTGTCTTTAACTTCGTTTGAAACAATTTGGTTAAATTGCATTGTGACAGCTGTCATATCAGCATGCAATAAAAAAACTTATCAAAATTGGTGAATTTTTGTGTGGCCATTTTAATACTGAAGGTAGAAGAAAATATGTAACATTTTTAGCATATTATGCTTTATTATTTCAAGAAAGGTTAAAACTACAACTGAAATGCAATAAACAAAAAAGATTTGTGCTATGTATGGAGAAGGTGCTGTGATTGATCAAATGTGTCAAAAGTCCTTTGCAAAGTTTTGTGCTGGAAATTTCTTGCTGGATGATGCTCCACAGTCAGGGAGACAAACTGAAGTTGATAACTATCAAATCGAGGCATTGAGAACAGTCAGCTTTATACCACATGGGAGATAGCTGACATACTAAAAAATCCAAATCAATAAAGTTATTGGTGAAAATAAAAATGTCTTTTAGTTCATGGAAAAAAACATATGGACTTCTTGGCTAACCCAATATTTATTTATTTCACTGTTTGTAAGTCCAGCAATTTAGGGCATCTAGTAGAAATTGAAGTGCTCTGGGCAGCATTCAAGGATTCAAGGGTTAACTGTATTTTAAAGCATCCCAATGTGCAGCCAAGGTTAAGAGAAATGGCTACACTGTTTTAGAGAATTGGGAAAGAATCCAGAAAAAGTGGGAAAGGAACAAATGTTTAGTATTTAACGACTGCATCTTGGAAACAGTAAGGAAACCAAAAACAGTTTTAAATTTTGGAAAGAATCTAATACCTAGTTTGACACCCTTATCTTATAGATACAAAGTCAGGTGTCTTGCTTAGTGAATCACACCTGATCCGTGGACACCAACTTCAGTACTTTCTACACACAATTTCCCCTACTACTGCACTTCCTTTTGTAATTTTGATTTTTAAGGGGAGTTGGAAGCTTGATACAGAGGAGGACATAGGTGTTGTCAGTGACAAAAATTAGAAGAGCAGTTGTTGTTTGGGGTATACATTGGTAAGTTAGTTGTTGGTTGGTTTGCTTTGAGAAAATAGATATCTGAAAAGGAGATTATCTGTAAGCATTTAAGCAAAAGAAAGTAGTACTCAGCTGTGAAATAGGGACCAGATTGACTGGGAATCATCAATAAATAGGGACTAGTCAAAACCATAAATGTGGCTGAGGAGAGAATATAGAAAGAAGGCATTAGAGGTCTCAGGACTGAGTCTTTGGGAAACAGTCACATTTGGGGGCTGCTGGAGGGAAATGAAACAGGGAAAGATGGTAAAAGAATCACATATTTCTGTTGAAAAAAAGAACAAGAATACTTTTATTTTTACTGTGATAATACATAGTACACAGCAATCACTCATAATTTGGTGAATGTATAAGTTAAATGAGAAAAACACTGTATGGGGTTGTGGTTTGTGTGTGTGTGTTTTGTTGTTTTGTCTTTGTAGAACACAATCACTATGGAATGCTAGAAAAAGCACTGGACTCACAGTGAAATGATGTGGCTTCTCCTTTCTTCTTAGCTCCTACTAACTGTGTGAATTGTGATAAATAACTTGACCATTCTGAACCTATTTTCTCACTTGTAAAATTGGGATAATGCCTCTTCAGAGTTGTTCAGATGATTAAATGAGACAATACATGCCAAACTATAGGAATGTCATCCAACATTATTGGAGAAGTCAGTAGGGGTTATAATTTGGAGTTTGACAAACAACGTCAAACGCTGGCTCTAGCTACAGTGCTCCAGGACAGGTTACTTAACTTCTCTGAGGTGTATTAGGAGATGGAGATGATATGAATACCTTTGTCATAATTTTATCGTGATTAGTAAAGATTAAAGGAGATAATAATCTGGGTGACTCACTATAATACTACAGCTAACTTCAAACTTAATTTATAGCAATTCAAAATAACAGTTCAAAAATATGGAGTTAGCTCATTGTTTCTTGTTAAAAATAATATTTTATTTTTATTGTTGTTCAGTTACAGTTGTCCCGCCTTTTTCTCCATTGCTCTCCCCTGTCCCGTCCCCACCCGTTCCACGGTCAGTCCCCTCCCACCGTTGTCTATGCCCATGAGTACTCTATTCATCTTCCTTGACTTGCCCCTTCCTCTTCTTTCACCCCATTATCCCTGTTATCCCTCCTTTCTGGCCACTGTCAGTTTGTTCTTTATTTCCGTGTCTCTGGTTCTATTTTGTTCATTTGTTTGTTTTGTTGATTAGGGTACATTTATAGTTTCTTTAATGCTGAAGTTTGCCTTGTGACATGTCCTGAATATATGAAACATATTTGGGCCTGGCAACTAGAAAACCTTCAGCAAAGTATTCTTCACAACAAACTGTTGCTTTGGCTAGTCCTTCACATTCTGTTTCGTTAGCCTTTGTACCTGCTTTTGGAATAGTGGATATTTTCATCATTTTGTTGTAGACCATTTTCTGTTCTCACATTCTCTAGGCAGTGTCTTCCACTTCCTAACTTTAATTAGCATTAATATAGTTAAAGCTGACAAATGTATATCCCTACCCCAAAGCATTCTTCTGAAGTCTAGATCCATCTATCCAAATGCCAGCATGGCTCCTTGGATCTTCCGCTGGCTTCTTTGTATTATTGTGACCCAAAGCGAACACACTGCTTCCTTTGCTTCCCCTCTTACAGAATTGTCCCCCTATGTTCTCTGTCTTTGTGAGTAGCACCAACATCTCCACCACAGCCCATGTCAAACACCTAGGCTTCTATTCTCTTATTCCCCACATGTAAATCAGTCACCAAATTCTGTCTCTTCTCCTTCTTAAATGTCTCTTGAGTTTATGTCCTGTCCATTTCCTCTGTCACACCATACCCAAAGCCACCATCAGCTCTCACATGGACTACTACACTTGTCTTATGTGACTCCACATCCACTTTCATTACTTTTCAGTGCAGCTCCACTTAGCAGCCAGAATGATCTTTGGACACATATATTTGATCATGTCACTTCCCATCTGAAGCACTTCTGTTGCTCTTATGTGCATTGGAGTCTTCATTCTTGGCTTCTTTCAAGCTACTCCCCCCACCTTATTTCTCTATGTTTTAGTCTATCCAACCTTAAGGTCTCAGTTTACATGTCAGTTTTTTACATGTCTTCCCATCCTCCTTCTGCTACCCCCTAAGTCAACCCCTGCTGCATGTTCTTATGACACAGTTTTCCTTCGAAGCCATTTTTACAGTAATAATTACCTGTTTATCTCTCTCTTTGCTACGAGGACAAGGGCTATGTTTGTCTTATCAGTTATCCCTGGCCAGTAACTCTACGCCTGGCCTCTAATCTGTATTCAGTAAATACTTCAAATGAAAGAATGAATAGAATGAATTTCTTGCATGCTGATGCCAAGAAAGGAAAGGAGACATTTGTAAGTTCTAATTCTCTGTTCCCATTCCTGTGGCCAATGGAATAGTTCAAATGTTTATGATTTTACTTTCCTTTTACTCATATTTCCACTTTTGTTTTTAATACTTTTCTTTGTAGAATTTCACTTACAGTTACTACTGGTCCTTGTTATTACCTATATATATTTTGCAAGACCTGTGTCATGAATATCATGTAGTCAGTAAAGGAATTCCTTGAGTGAATATTCCTTCAGGATCTGTTTAGAGTAGTTCTGACTCCATATAGGACCATCGTATGGAATGTTTCTGCCAGTTTTCTGTTACTGAGGTCAGGAAAGTACAGCAGTTAGAGGGTTCTGGGTATAAAGCTGGTAATTAGTATTAGCCATCTGCTCAGAGCCAGCAAAAGCCAAGACTGGAACTCTTGAGACTGCAGACCAATGGAACAAAATATTACTCTTACTATTCACCTAAAGTGTTCCTACTTTTGCTTCACACTACACTTGAAATAGGTCATATTCTTTTTAAAGGATAAATAGTATCTATTGAAAATACTATTTAAATTGCCTTTTTAAACTTAGTAGAGCATAGATAATACAAATTATTAATCACTGTTTTAATATATTGTAAACATACATTTTATACTTTCTTTAAATGTATATGTATACTTGATGGCAGCTTTGCTTTTTATTTGGAATAAAACTAAATGCTAAAATGCACTTAAATAGTTTTCTTAGTTCGTGTGTTAGTTACTGCCCTGATAAAATTCTCCTGTTTGATGGTTTGCTTCTGCCCGTGTTTTATGCTTATAAACATGGAACCAATTTTCCTCACTATTCACAAAGATAGAAGGTAAGTGTGTCCATGTAATAACATTTAATGCTTTTCACTTGCAAGAGTGAAGTAAATTGCATTTGTATATAGCACTGCCTGCAGTAAAGGCTGATGAATAGTGTCTTATCTGCAAAGTAGGGGTTACACCTACATTTTAACTGTCTTGTGGTCTGTGAAGTACTCATCCCTGCTCTGTCTACTTGGGGAATGTAGCATACATTGAGAACACTGGTAAAGAGACATGTGTATTGCAAACAAAAATCAAAAAACTCTTCCTCATCATACTGGCTTTCTAATCTCCCGTCTGGGACGCCTCTCATGTGCTGTAGAATGCTATCTTGATCCTGCAGCCCAGTGTGAGGCCTCTCTCCTCATTATTATGTGCATTCTCTTCTAGAGCCTGTCCTTGGGAAACGTAATGTGTACACAGTAATTGAGGGTTTAGGAATGGAGTAGAAATTATAAAGATACTTCACTTTTTAAGAACATATTCATTGCCTGTATTAGTGGTTCTCAGATGTTTAGATTTTATAGGTTTATGTGAAAATTATCACATTATCATTGTCTTTCTTATTTCATTATGACCCTCATGTATCCATGAAAACTTCAAAGCTTTGTGAACTTGTATTTGGAAGCCCATAGACTTCACCTTTGTGATTACCTGGCTCAACCAAGAGTTTTATCATGATTAGATTAATTATGATAGGTAGAAGGTTTCATTCAGTGTAGAGTAAAACCTTGGTTATCTGGCACACTCAAGTATCTCAACTGCATGATACTCAGAATACCTATTTATGCCTGTAGTTAGGAAAATGCAACTTACCTTTGATATTCTTTACCAGGAATATTTTTAGGTCCACAAGATGGCAGTATTACCTTATAAAGGTAAACAAGGCACTGAAGACCAGGGTGGCTTGGTTTTCCAGGGCAAATAAAGGCTGCTTTTGAATGTGTCAGGGAAACTCGTGGTCATTGATAAAGTATGAAAGATAGTGATAATTGAAGGCAAGAGAACATCTGAGGAGAAAGTTGTCAATTCGGTAAACAATTAAGTAAAAATAGTAATTATGTCATGTTATAAGGAATCTTTTTTTCCTACTTTCTGCCCTTTTTCTACTCCCTTTCCTCTACTTTGTACTGTTATGAGAAAGAAGTAAACATCAAGAAAACAAATTTCAGAAAATGGCCTTGACCTTCTGCCATATTTAGTCCAGTCCCCCATACCATTCACATCAATAGCATGGAAATAATGGGTTAATTACTTAATGTTCAGCAATGATGACTCCAGTTATTGAGGCAACATTAGATTATTGCATTCTCAGAGGAAGGTAACATGTTTTAGGAAGATTTTCACAAGCTTAAATTTCACAAATTTGGAGTTAAATGGTTAACCTTCAGCAACTCAGAACACCCTTTGCTATGCTGTATCAATAAGTTTCTATATAGATCATTTTAGGTAGAGATTATAAAATTCTTTTTTTTTTCATGATCTGAGGAATAAATTGATTTAGTATTACAGGATAAAAGGAACTATAATTCATTGTTTCTCTTCTTCATATTTCTGATACTCTTGTATCTTTTATTCTAATTGTCTAATAATTTTAAGTGCTTTATTCGGTTTATCCAAATATATTTTCAAATCAATTAAGTAATTTTAAATTCAGTTAATGTTCACTCTATTTGAACAAAAACTCACAAAAGCAGTTTTTTTGGATGAAGTGATAGCTATTTTAGATGCTCTATTTCAAAGTACAACTGCATACAATAATAAGAAATATGGATTTCTATTGATGCTTTTAACATTGTTAAACCTTAAAAATATTTTTGTTGTATCATAGATTACTATGATTAAAGGTAAATTGACAGTTTATCACCCATTTCCACAATGTTTTTTTCTTAGATGGTTCTCATAGCTTTATATTAGCCATGGTAACAGAAATTTAAGCAGTATTATCCAGTAAAATCCACAGATTCCCAAACTTGACCATTTGTTATACCTTTTATGACAGCTGGTAAGACATAGCATATTTATTAGACTTTAGTTTATCTACTTTGGATTTCTTTCTTCACTCTCTTTAGTAGGAAGAATAGTCTACATTAGTGGGATTGGCAGCCTAGTAGGGGAAATCTTCCATGGAGGGATAGCTTGCTTAGAGAGAAGTGGATGATATATGCAGACTGACCTTGAGAGTATGGTTTAATATTTATTCCATATTCAGAAACAAAGCTCTTTGTAGTGTATCATTAATTAAACTGGTTTTGTTTAAAATTTGGTTAAGATTATTCAGTGTTATAATAATATATTCACTAATTATTTTAAGGAATATTGCTCTTTTAGGCTTTAGCATATTAGTTAATATTGAACTGGCAGCCATAAATTTTAGTTTACTGTATAGGCTTAAAAGTGAATATTAAGAAACTGATATGAATTAACCAAAAAGAAAGTTACTTGGAGTAAACAGTAAAGTTGTGCTGTCTGGAAATTTTGTGGTGGCTTCATGCTGTAGCTCATATCAGTCTGATTGTTGAGAAACACAGTTCTGAAACCAGGACAAGGTTAGTGCTCAAATATTCTGGGCTCTCTTTTATTTATTTCTCAGGACATGGGCAATTGGACAGAAAAACTGACTTGGAATCAGTTTCATTTGGCTCATACTCTGTTCTCTTGTGCAGGTGCTATTACAGTTGGCGCTGGTATCTGAGGAGGACAAAGTAATGAAGGAAAGTGACAAGGTCATAGAGGTAGAAAAGGAGAAGCTTGCAAGAATAGAGAAGTAGGAGGTTATATTAGTCTTAGTTGAACATGACCCCTTGCTCCCTGTCCTTGATGCTGATAGTTCTCTGAAGACAGTTCACAGCACTGGGAGACTAAGAGTAGCATACTGACTTTTCTCCTGGCCAACTGAAAGTCCCATTGATCAGTGTAAACTCAGAAGGAGGATGTTTTGGTCCTTTTGAGTGTAGATGCTCTACATATAGGACCTTTTTAAAAAGGTGAAGTGTGGTAAATCAGTGCAGTCCACCAATCTGCTCTCACCAGCCTTAGAATTAGGCAAGGACTTTGTACCAGAAGAAAATGCAGGCAAAAAGGAATACATGGGAAAATAATAAAGATGAAAAGACATTATTGGAAAATACAACCCAAATGTAAACTCCAGAGGGAGAAGAAAGTTACCTTGAAAGAACTTTGATAATATTCATAGTTATGACAGTTTTGATATATAATTCAACATTAATATGTTTACTCAAGCTCTCTTCTTAAAATTATCTTGCTTTACATGAAAAATTCATGCAAAAGATCTTAGAGGTGTGGCAGATTACTATTGGAAAATACAGTTACATTCTAAAATGTTATGTTGTGTTTAAGAAACATGAAATCCTTTTTCTCTACATTCTTATGAGGCATTTGAAACTGTATGATGAAATTCTAAAATTTTTAAAAAGCATGGTGTTTGATCAATAAAACATTTCATTTTTCTTTGAAAACATTTTATTTAGGAATTTTAGTATTTTTGCTTTTCGTAGGAATACACCTTTTTCAGAACCAAAATAAAATTTCTATAATTTTTATGTTTCATTTCACCCTAACAGTTTTCAATACAGTTTATTTGCAGGTACTGTATTTGGTTTCCAGAACTTTGTTAGATAAGGAGACAAACAGAGATGAGCTCTATAGTGTAGACTTAGATCACAGTGTAATGCAAAGTCAGGGTGGGAAGATTGAATCAGATAAAGGTTTAATGTCTTTCAAAATGTATAAATTTGTTTTCAAAATTCAGATTACATTAATCATATAATGTGTAAGCACAATACCTTTTATTTTGTTTTGTAAACTTACTCTGAACATCTTGGGAACAAATAAGATAAAATACCAAAGTTGATGAATTTACTGCAGAGTGTGAAGAGCCAGAGTAAATTAGAATTCTGCTCACTAAATGCCTCAGAGCTTATTCCACCTGACTCATCAAATGAAAAATTCATCAATTAATCCTCTGACAATAATGATATATACACGAAAATCAATTTGGAATTGATTTTTTAAAGTCTGATCATGAAAACCAAGCTTTGACTTATACATAATGTGAAATTTCTCTTCATTTAGACTTTATTATTGAGTATAACAGCTCAGTGTTCATGTAATTATTTGTTCTAAGTCAACTACAAAAGTGTGATTGTTTGAGAAAGGGTGTGTATGCTGTGGAATGGTCTGAAGCACAATCTGAGTGAGCTAATAAAGTTGTCAAATGCATGTAAGACTACAGCTGATAGGAATCCCTAGATGGCAGCCAATAGAGAGGGGTACCGATCACTAAACCCTGATGGGAGACCACCCAGGACAGTTAACAGTGAGCTGAGTACTGAGGAAGATCAAAGAAAGGGAAGAGTTGCATACAATAACCCAGATCTCAGATGCCGATTAAAAGGAACATTGCTGGGCTGGTGATTTCTGTGAACTCTGCGTGTGTGCCTCTCTGTGTGTGTGTGTGTGTGTGTGTGTGTGTGTGTGTGCGTGTGTGTGTGTGTGTGTGTGTGTGTTGTGACTGAGTAAACAACATTAAACTGTGGAAAGGTGAAGCTTTTCCTTGTGCTAGCCTGCTTTGTCTCTACTTCATAGATATAAATGTTTCAGAATTCATTAGCATTCAAATGATCTTTTTGCTTCAATTCAGTAATTCTATGTAGTTCTTCAAGACTTCCAAAGAAGCCTTTGAAGCTCTTTTCTAGTTAAGTGTCTTTCTTCCATGAGGTCTGTGCCACAATAACATATACATACATACATATACATATATACATATACATATATATACATATATATATTCAAGAGAATAATCCAAGCCAAATAATAATGGAGGGGTTTTTTGGATTAAAGAAATCCTGTAAAAATATATTCAGCTATACTCCTACAAAGGAAAAGAGTTGAGGCTTGAATTGAAATTTATGGTATTCTGAGTCTTTTTACCTTCAAATTCGGTATTTCCAAACCTATTATTATTGCTGCTGGATTCTCCATTTCCATACTGCAGTTCTACATTGATTTTATCAAACTGCATTGAAAAGTTTTCTGTATTCCTACAGAGAACTTAATATTGCTCTAAATGCTGTAAGTCAGCACACTATAACAAAAACAAATGCACTCTTCCGATATACAGTAATGTTAACAAGGAGATGCAAAGGAAATGTTAAGCTAGACGACACTGTCAGTATTACTTATTTCACATGTAGTAAATTTTGATGACTGTCTTCTGACTATGGATTCTTGTAGGAAATGAACATTAAACTGTTTTTATGTTTTATAGATGTTTTTAAAACTGAATACATATGATTCTGAAGCTATTAGAATTTTTCCCCTGTCACAATAGCAGTAAGAAAATTGCAATAGAAATGTCTTCCTGAGTGTATAACATATGAAATAATGTCTTTTCCTTGTAGTTTAAAATATTAACTTGTATTTTAGGTCTCATTCTTTGCATATGCCTTGACAATTACGATTGCTTGATTAAAGAAAGAGCTTTTGTGCTATTTATATGCCACAATACCAAATACATTGTATCTGAGCAATACTTATAATGTTCTATTTCTGATCAGGTCAGATATGTCTAGTGAAAAATTGAGGTAGGATATAATATGTATTGTTAAGATCTTTTATTAGAACATTTGCTACTTTTTTTAGTTTTGCTCTCTTTTAAAAATAATCTTGAAAATTCTTATTTTTAACTAATATATCCAATAAAATACTCTTTACGTATTAGCTTAGAGCATTTTATTGGTTTAGAAATAATGTTTGAGCACCTTTAGAGTCATATGTAAACACCATAAATTACTGAGTTTTTAAAAGCATTCATATATACTTTTTTCAGCACTTTGGTCTCTGCATAGATACTTTTCAAGGCTTATAAAGAATTACATATTAATATAATGGCCACTCCTGGGAAATAGACTTTAACACAGAATAGACAGTAAAGAATAACTTTTAAGTAATAAGCATGTCTGTGCCAAGTTGTCTGTTGCTCCGCATGTCTTCTATAAAGCTGTACTTTGCTTTGTCATTCATTCTCATCAGAGATAAATATTTAATAAATAAATGAAGTCAATGATATATATCACTAATTATAAAATAAATGTAACTGTATTTGCTGAGTTGTGTCAGTGTTTTTAGTAGGAATATTTGAATATTTTAAAGCATAGAAGTTAGATTTTCTGATAATTCATGTAGTTAATACATGGTCTAACTATTTTTTCACATTGGATTTGTATAGCTAAGAATTAGTCATTTTGTTAATCATAGGTAATTATCTTCCTCTACAAAAACTTTAAGTGCTTCTTTTAGGACTAAGAAAAGTTTCATGTTTAATTGTATACCACTCAGTAGAAAAAACCACTGGTTTTGTTCTTAATTCTATATTATAATGTGAGTAGAGTGACCTTGTTATATTTTCAACTACTTATTCCACAGAAAAGAATGAAAATATTAACTGGAAAAATAAACCATAAATGTATTCACTTAGGGTCATTTTAAACTTTTGTAAATAGTAAATTTATGTATGTGTGCTCTACCTCCTGTTGTTTTTATTTAACTTGTCTATTTTAACGTATTAGATTAGATTATAACTAATTGATGGGCAACAGGGGATGGAGGTGACCATAGGGAAATAAAAACAGTTGTTTTGAGATTGAGCACAAGAAGTTGATCTTACTAAACATTATTTTAATAGTGTCAATACAGGACTTTAGAGGCTTCAGGAATTTTTCATGTTTTTCATTTTTTCATGGTTATTCATTTTTGTTTCTGTTAATTCTGGTTCATTTATAACAAAAATAATTGATGAGTTAATAATACGTCTTAATCCAGTCTTATTATTTAATGCAGCTATTACTTACAAGTTAGTTTTTTATGTACTCTTCAATCTCATTATTTGTATCTTTTAAAACCACAAAGTGGTATCCCCTACTGAAGTGGCATTCGGAGAAGGAAATACTCATATACTAACATTTAAAATATTTTCCATGGCAAATAATTTTCTGTGATATGTCACTGGGTAGTGATTTTTCACATTTCATTGTTATATGATTGAAGTGTTTGAAAATTTGGAGCTATACTTGCAATTTCTCTATCACAGTCAGTCTTTAAACTCTTTCAAAAAAGTTTTGTCACTTTGTCAGAAAAACGTTTCACATTCTTAAATTTGAAATTTATCTTGTTTTGCTCATATTAGCAGCATTCTTAGAAGATAAGTTTTTTACCCACTTTTTTCTTTTAAATAGTTTACGTTGTATTGTATTTTTCCATTACCATTTATCCCCCCCGCTGTGCCCTCTTCACCTCCACCCATTCCCCTCCCCTCGCAGTCACCACATTGCTATGTGTGCCCATGAGTTCTTTTTGTTTTTACTCATTTTTATACAGTAGCTCTTACACTTAAAAAGAATAGAAGTAAATTTTCTTTTTAGAATGATAACCTTATAAAGTTTGAAGGTGATTCTTTTAAGTGAGGTTAATACCTTATATTCATTAGAAATCTGTTTTGCCTTAATAATCTCTCTACCTAAAACTGGGAATTATTAGGTAACATGCTCTTACCTTGTTAATGCTTAATAGAAAATAACCTATTTGGAACTGCTTGTAAAATTTACTAATGTAAACTTTATTATTAAATTCTAACAGTATAAAATGCAGTAAGCTTAAGATCTGATAGTATTAAGTAATATTTCAAAGCACTATATCAAGGCAGTGTATTTAATAAAATGGTTTCATTTAATTTACTTTAAGGGTCAGTAAAATATAAAGTACTTTTGAGTCATTGACTTGACTTTACTTGACTTTATTATATCAAGTGCCATTTTTTACCAAATATGTTTAATTTTCATGAAATGAGGTTTATATCTAACACCGTTAATTATACCGATATATTTTGTATGCATCATGTAACATATAATTTGAAATAATTTACTAATATTTCTATTATTACTTAATATGTCTTATCTGGAAAATGGCTATAAAAATAAAATAATTGGACTAAGTTCCCTGTCTAGATAATATCCTTAATATACTAATTAATTTTAGTCATCAGAATGTTATTGAATACTTGCTGTGTGCATAGAATTCTTCTGTAACCCATATAAACTTTTTAAAATTTGATTTAAGTGAATATAAAGAATGAATTTTACGTCTTCTTTCAAATACATGATGATGGCAAAACAGCACTTTCAGAATATTAACAGGATATACTCTACCAGTAAGATAAAGTAATACCTATTAAATTTTTAGGCCTTTTCCAAAATTTTGAACTTGGCCATTTTTCAATAGTTCATCCTATTCGAGAAGAAATGTTTAAAATGAATATTTTAATTAGTACATAAATTATAAAATCATAAACAAATTACAGCATGAATTTAAAGATGACCAAGAAATATATTTCTTCTTTAGCAATCCATTGCTAAAGAACATTTGAAAGAAATCTTCTGTCATTAAATGAAAATGTAAACTGTATCTTTTTCCCCCAACATGATCAGCAGATTTTAATGTTACTTGTAAAAATGTGAAAAGGGAATTTTTTTCTTAAAAACAATTTAACAGAATTTCGACTCTCACAGTCACTAGCAGATGCAAACTACAAATAATATTCTGGTTCAATAACAGTCTTTTTCATCTAGGGAATATTAAATAATTCACTTACATAGTTTTGAAATTGTGGGTGTTGAACTTCATCTTGTGAACCAAAAATCCCAAATGTCATTGTCGGCTTATTAGAAGTCATAATCTCAGGAAAAAAACAACAGAAAATTATAAGGTATTATATTACCAGTTGGAAGAGTTAGAAAATTTTATTTGAAGATAATGTTCCAAAAATAAACACTGTCATCTGAAAATAAGAATCCTTGAGCATAATTGATTGAAATGATGTAATTGTTTTCATTTATCTTAAAGGCTTTTTTTAAGTTTGTAGATTTTTTAGATTTTTATTTCATTACTTATAAAATGCTTGTTATGAGTTACAGAAGCAGAATTAATAATACACTGGAGAATCTCTTATTAGGAGTGCTTCTGCAGCAGGGAATCTGACAGAGGACCTTTACTGCTCTCTTTGGCTGACTCCCAGAATCATCGTCAGGGTCAAAGTTAAGCAGCAGATTCTGTGTCTTCACTCACACACTGTATTGTTCCAAACCATACTCTGACTTCGGGGTCACACTTAGATGTGTGAGCATGCATATGTGCTTGTGTACTCACATTTGCATATACATTAAATATATATATACATATGTACATATATATATGTGTATATATACATATGTACATATATATACATATATATGTGTGTGTGTATATATATATATATGGAGAGAGAGAGTGCAAAACCTTTTGTAATAAAACATTAGTATTTACTCATAGTTGAAAAAGGCAGCCAGGGGAAAATATCTGGCATAAATATTTGCAGGAATAGGTAGAGTAATTCATAGGGCTACTCCTTTTGTGTATTGAAGATCCATTTTTCCTAGAAAATATCTAGTGTATGCACAGATTCCTGGCTTACTAAAAATGCTTTATTTCATCAGTTAGCAGTTTAGCCGAGTCTTACTGGGTTAGCAGAAAGTAAGGTAGTAGATTATCTTTTCAGTTATTGCATGTCTCCTATAATTAAATCTTAATACAATGAACATGTAATTTTAATATTACCATATACTAAGAAGATTTTTATATAATTTTGCTCATTTAACCTTGTTAGGATAGAAAACTGTTATTTTAATGACACTTGACCTTTGTGCATAATGCTTTTCCATATTTTTCTGTTCTTACTTGAGATAAAGAAGGCAGCACATGTCACTGTCCCCATTTTGCAGATATAGAAATTGAGGCTTAGAGTGTTTTAAGTGATTCTCCCAAGATACCATAGCTAGTAAAAGCCCAAGGCAAAAGTAGAAATCAAATCTTCTGAATACAAACTCCGTTTATACCCTTTCAACCATCTCATAGCCTCCTGTTTCTGTTGGTAATTAAAAAAAAAAAAAAACATTGGTGATTTAGTGGTTCAAAAATAATGAGTGGGGAGAGAGACACGCAAATTTTTCATAGTGAGGCTAATGGAATACTCTGTTTTAGTTGTGTTTTTATACTTTTTGCTGGTTCTAGTAACAAACATAAGTCTGTTGTTTTTTTTTTATGAGAAAATGTAAAATAGAAAAGATTGACCTTGTCAGCTCATTCCTATGTTGGTTTTGTTTTACTTCTCTCTGTCTCTCTGTCTCTCTCTCACACACACACACATACACAAGCACACATATACAGTGGAACATAGTGTTTCCTATATATGCAAGTGACTCAAGTAGCATCAAGGAATACAGCATTTAGCAGAATTTTAACATTTTAAACAGTATACTTTTCTTTAATTCTGACATATATCTGTAAAACAGTCTTGAGATATACTATATATATTTTATAAGTTCTGAAAAGACTTTCATTTTTGCAAAGCATAACCAGTAATTCTGTTGAAATCTAGGAGAAAATAATTGAATTTGTTTTAAAATGTAATTTAATACCTGAGTTTGAAAAGGAATAGAAATAAACAGACAACTACTTAGTCAAGAGCCCAATATTATTAGTGTCTTTTATGTGTCTAATTACTCTTAAATCCATGCTCTAGCTAACTACAGTAGGCTTGTTTTTAAATGCCAGGCCAATACATATATGCCCTCAAGAAATTTTATTTAAATGATATAGATATTGTTTTCTGAAAAAATTCACTCTATTCTTACTGATTTTAACCTTTAACCTCCCACTCTTCTAATTTTCATTTAATAGAACTGCCTTTGCAGGTGACGAATATCACAGATATTTGCCAATTTGCCTCTATAAATCACACTACTATGCTAGAATGCGTAGAGAGTTGGAATCATAACAATGTGTTTATTTAACTGCTTAATATTCTCTTTCATCAACTCTTAAGTAATTTTCATTGCCGTCTTCCGATTCCCACCTAAATTTTCCACATCTGTCATAAAGCATGGAGCCTCTGGTATATTTAATGCTACAAAGTTGAAGAGGAAAGAGGCTTTCTACTATATTCTCCATGTCTTCTCACTCCAAGATAATTACTTGATTTAAGCTGTTTGAGCAATAATTGAACAGCTTCAACATATCATTTGGACAGAGACCATCAGTAGTCATGATTTGGGTAAGTATTTCAGGGAAAAAGGCAAAGTTGAATGAAATTAAGTGTGGAGCAAGAATTGAGGCAATAAATACTGTTTTGTCCCCTTAATTTCTTTATTCTCTTACCTGCTATGTTTTAGGCTTATGCTTCTAACCCATACCTCACTCAGTCAAGACTTTTGACTTAATTAAAAAATTTTGTCAGATATATAGTAATTTACCCACATAAAAAATTTTCCTCTTGCCATTCAGAGACCTTTGAGCTTTACTTTTTAGAATATGGTTAAAACAAAATTATTATATTTTGCAACTTCAGTTCTCCCATTTTTAGTGGGATTGAGCACAAGATAAGCTTAGAAAATAGAATAGACTTGTCTTGGCCAATTAAATATTTCTGTAAATGTATGTAATACAGAATACATTTGCAAATATCTGTGCTATGCATATAATCTGTGTATTTTTAAGACAAGAATAAAAAGTAAGGTCTTTAGTTATACACAAGGAGATAACTATTTTTATTTAAGCAGTCTCCATTGTCAACACTTCATAAATTTTAGACCATTTCTTAATTCTAGTGTGTTTTCAACATGGCTAGGAGGGAGCAATTCTAAAACATTCCACAGAACTTGAATACTACAATTCACAGTTAAGAGCATCACACCCTTAACCTTTTAATAGAACTAAAGGAGAAGCGGCTCCCTAATCCAGTCACGTCTCCTTAATAGATGTCTGCCATAGTCAACTAGTATTAATTAAATCTGTTCCCCATCCAGGCAATACTTTTGGGGTGTAGTTATTACTTATATAGTGCCTGATGAGCAAAGGCTTAGTCTTTACCATACAAGTTACCATTAGTCATTACTCCTGAAATGAATGGGTATGATGCTGAACAAATGCTGTTTTCTTCTGTCCACACAATAGTGCAGAAGTCTGCTGTCCCCCTACATGATTTTTCTTTCCTTCCTTACAAGTACTTTATTCTCTACCACAAGTTAGAATATTTTTTTAAAAATGTGTTTTAGCATCTGATTATGTTTTAGCATATACCTCCCAAATTTCCAACCATCCAACCTAGAAACACTCAACCTGCCAGAATGAAACAGTAGCCTATACAACTAAGTGTGAATTGTTGTGCTTGATAAAGTGGTTGTGTCTTTCATTACTTTTTTTCACTTTATTAATGTGAAATCACTGAAATAACCATGTCAAATGTCTTATTTATGTATCAACTCATGCCAAGTCACTACTTTAAAAAAATCTGCTGTGTGGGTAGACTGTCTATACACTGATGTACAGAGTTTTCAGTTTAATGTTTAATAGTCCATTTTTTCATTTGTACATTATACTCTTTTGAATCATTTATACTCTATAGCATAATAACTTCTCATTTTTTTCTGTATAACTCTCAGCAGAAAACCAGTAACTAAAATGTTATTGCTATCATATTTACTGAAAATACATAGAAGAGAAATTAGCTAATTTTTGCTGGTTCTGCTTTTCAAAAATACATATTGTTTGGTTTTCTGTATGTGTATGTGTTTTTGTGCATATATGACTTTAGTTCTTATAAACTATTGAAGTAGTTTTAATATTTTAAAATACTATAATATGTGATGATAATAAAAAGAAAATCTTGGATATAATTAGCAGTTTAAGTAGAAAAGTTTTCTTTATCTAGTAATCATTTAACAATATTCCACCCACATTTGTACTTAGTAAAAATGCAGGAGAAACAAGTAAAATATCCCAATTCTTATTTTTTACAGATTTTATTTATTAATTTTTAGACAGAGGGGAGGAAAGGAGCGAGGGAAAGAAACATCATTGTATGATTGCCTCTTGTGTGTCTCCTACTGTGCATGTGGCCCGCAACCCAGGCACGTGCCCTGACTGGGAATGGAACCAGTGACCCTTTGGTTCACAGGCCAATGCTCAATCCACTGAGCCACTCCAGCCAGGGCAAAATATCCCAATTCTTTGTGGGCTAGTTCACAAAATAGGAAATTATTCAAATGTCCAGATACCTTTGCTGGTGCATAAAGAACAATGTAAGCATGTGAGAAGACTCCTCTATGGAAAAATTGCTGGGTAGTACTTTGACCATATACCCAACCATATTATCATAATTTATAAGATGCTGTTTACCCCAACTGGAATTCTCAACATCTACTAAAAATAGAATTTACTCCTACTAAATGGCCCATAAGAGTCATAGGGGCCGGTGTACAACAAACTCTTGCTGGGCCAGCACTCATTTGGGCACAGCCCTTTAACTGTCCCTTTGAAGGCCCCAAGCTTGAAGACTGAGTAAGGTGGAGTGATGTCTGCAAGACTAGATGGGTGATAAGGCTGATGCCTCCAGCTGCATGCCACGTAATGCCTCCTATGAGTAGCTTGGGTGGACACCAGATTGAGGTATCTTTGTGGAAATGAATAAAAGAGTAACTAATCATACATTTCAGGAGAATTTTATGAGCTGCATCTGAAAGAAAAATGATCATGTTACAAAATGGCATCTGATACTCTTAACTAACCTACTTCACCTCTGATGCTGCTTTCTTCACCCAACTTGCTCTCAATAGTCTTGGCGAGTGTATTTAGATTTCAAACTCCCAGCCTTCTCTGCCTTTTATGGCCTATGTATGCTGTCAACAAACCTCTTGTACACAAATTCCACTCTAATTTGACATGGGAAAGCATGTAACCATGGAAACATTCTTTGTACCCTATCTCAAGCCATTGGTGCTTTATTTACCCTTTACTGAGAACAAATAATCTACATACTTCTATTCACTTTTTTTACTAATTCCCAGCCAAATAGCATATATATTAGTAAGATATTTCTTCCCAAAGGCAACATTTTTAGTTGTACAAGTGTTAATAATTTGACTTTATTTGTATTCTAGAGTAGCCTTTTTATCATAGTAATTATGTGTATAATTTATAGGAATATTTTGATGATGATTTATTTAGGATAATTTTATTTGTATAAAATAGAAATGTCCATAAACCAAGAAATTAGAATTTTACTAAGCTTTAATATATGTTACTGTGATGATATATGTATAGCTCTTATATATTAATATCTCTTCTACTATCTGCTACATTTGAATTTTAGTAGATAGCCATAATTTTATTCCTGTAAAATAATTCTAGATTAGCTGCTTTTACAAATGTTTCAGGCTAATAAAAATTAAAAGTTAAAACACTGTTAACTAACCTTGGTAATATTCTAAATATGTTGTTATTCCAAGTATCATTTAACTTTCAGGAACTGCCGTCCCTATTACATTCATCCCAATCTTGTTAACATCAGAAGTCCTGCTCCCTGAAAACGATCAAGCAAGTGCAACTCTTTATCAGAAATGTACCTGAGGCCATAAGCTAACTGTGTTTCTGTGTTGATCATGTTAGAATTACAGATAATCTATCATACTCATTTCCCAACTACCTCTGCAGGGTTTGTTTTTATGCATTTAGCTTGAACATCTAACAAAGGTACTCAAAATTTCTGTGTCACAGACATTGCCGTTGAACTTCTGAAACACTATTGCAATTTAAAACTTTTTATAAGCATCTTCCAAAATTTTGAGATATAATAAAATCTTTATAAGTAAAATTTTGAATATTCAATATTTCCTTATAGTAATTAATGACATCTTAACAACCAGACAGAGAATGACTTTTAGTGGAATTTATTAGCCTTATTAAGTCATCTGGTTTTCAAGGGGTACCTTCTTTTCAGCCATGTGCTGATTTTGCATTCTCAGGTTTCCCCAAAGAAGAGGGATGTTTCATTTTATATTCTCTTCCACTTCTTGCAATCATCTCAGGTTTCCGAGATCTCTTTTTTTTATGGTATGCTGTTTTTTAAAAAAGTATTGCTCCTAATTATTACAAACTCAGAACTTAAACAAAAGGGAGTAATCACTGTGCTTTAAAATGTGGTTGCAGATTTCTCAGAGTTTAGCTAGCAGTCATTATGCCTTTACCTCTCAGTGAATAGGCTCCCCTTCTTTTGCCTCGGGTTCAATGAAGAATAGGGGAGGAACCAGAGCTCTGAATACTACAGGTTGAAGATAGACGTTAACTCAGAGAAAATCCCAGAAATTTTGGAATATGGGATAAGCCAAGTTAGTTCTTAGACCATTTGGGTACTGATAAGTTTCAGGTCATATGACTAATTCTTCCATTGCTATTGTGATAGTTCTTCCTAAAGTAAGACACAGACCTCCAGAATTTGACAATTAAAGCCAACTGTTAATGACAGTTTAATTTTATGTACTATTTTTCAACTTCTCTTCTTGGTTTTTACTGATTCTTTTTTAGTCTTATGGCTTATCAGCTTATATGAATATTGTTTGTATTCCATTTTAAAAATGCTTAGAGTTATTTCACTTGTAATTTTACCATGATTCTGATCTAAACTTCAAAACCATTAGGTACTATTTACTTTATATTACTGTAGGAGCCTATGTTACATTTTAATCTTTTGGAGTTTACATTGTTGTTCATTTTTATTTGCACCATATGACTGTATTAGGTAATATCTGAGCAAAGTGCTTTGCTCAAATAAAAAAAAAGACACAATAGCTTTTTAAAAAATACTCTAAGTAATTCTTACTATGTTACTTTTAAGGTTAATACTATGTTTGACACCTAGTAGCTACTTATAAACTACTTGAGTAATTGATTTATGGGTTCCAGAGAAAGATGTCCATATTGGTTTATATTTTAAAATCACTAAATATATATCATCAACTGTCTAGCATTCATTACAGTAATGACATTATGCTTTTGTCAATATGTCTGTTCTCACTTGAATGATTTCTTTCTATGAGAGCCAATTAGTATATCGAAACAGTATTTGTTGAATATAAAAAAAGTGCTAATATTTTTTCCAAAATAGTTTTGTTCTTTTCTAAGTACTACATGAGGCACCAATGAGGACAAGTTAAGAATTAGACCCTTGCCATTAAGACTAAAATTATTAATACTAGCAAAATCTATGATATTTAACTGACCTTTACATTAAACCTACTACTAATAATAATGTAATTAAACTATACTAATTACCCAGTGATGTGGACACATTTCAGTTCATGCAGTTACAGTTCAACTATAAAAGAAACTATTGTCCTGATATCTCAAGTACCTTTATTACAGATTTCTTTAGTTGATTAGGGTCCTCTTATCTTCTGTCCCTCAACGCACATTCTTCACCTTTTGCCTCTTCAAATGCAAACTAACATCAAAGGAGCTTGTTGTACCTGTAACAGTAAGCCACTTTCAGATTCAACCCAGGAAAACAAGGACTAAATAGCCAAATATTTTTGCAGAAGCCTAAATAAGTCTTTGCTGCTTTGTTCTGCCATGAATATAGAGGGGAACTTTATCACCTCAACCAAAAGGAACTTTTGCAGAGAAGTTTCTTATATTAGGGATCTTCTTAAAAGCCCTGGTAAAAAAGCAGGTGAAACACATCATGGACCTGTACTAGGTCTATGCTGACATTTTAGCAATGTGACAGTTTGTAGATAAATATTTATTGTTTCTATCATGAGTTGCATTTTTTGCTGATAGATGCCAAATGTTTCTGACTTTGCCTTATAAAGTATATCTGACCCCTAGGGGTGACACATGGTCATTACAGAGCTAATACCAGAAGGGACATCAATCTATGCGTTACAGAAAAATCATATTTGTCACGCGAGAATTCTAAAGCAGCAGTTATTATAATTAAAATCAAGAATCACCACAAGCTAAAAGTGAGAAACATTACATAGTATTATATATCATATTGGTTAGCAGTGTGAGCTCTGGAGTCAAATGGATTCTGATCCCACTTCTACCATTTACTTGCTGTATTAACAGCTGTAAGCTAAGGATACCAACACTGTCTCTCTCTACCTTGCAAGGTTTAGGAATGATTAAATGAGGTAATGCATATAAAGTGCTTAATGTGCTTGTCATATAGCGAGCACTCCATAAATGTTACCTATTCGTACTATTTATAATTTTTCATTCTTGAACCATGTATTTGACTTTCTAATAATTATACAGTTGTCTTCAGCTTTTTTATGTGTGTGTGGATGTGTAGTTGAAATTACCTGAGATTATAGTCCCTTAATGACCTAGAAGGAAAATGACGAAATAAATATCTTTCCATAGCCTTTTGGTTGACTTAGGGTTTAATTAATTTACATATATGGACCAGTGGTCCTTTTCATTCTGCATACAAACAAGGAGGTTTGTCATTACTAAGAGATGCCATTAGCCAAGAATAAGGTAAGTCCCAAAAAGGGAGAAGGAAAGGGAATAGAGGTGACAGTTTTCGCTGAGAGTCGCTGTGGTTTTCTGCTTCAACAGTGCTTGGGCAAAACATGGCACTCGACCGCCTACCCCAGCCAGCCACCGAGTTCTGGCCTCTTCACCACCTCCTCACAGCACCCCAAGACCCCCACCACAGCTCCTCAGCCACCCACCGTGATGACCGGTTCCACCTCACAAGTGCACCAGAACTACCACCAGGACTCAAAGCCACCATTAACTGTCAGATCAATCAGGAGCTCCATACTTCCTACATTTTTCTGTCCATATCTTTTTTAAAATTTTAAAAATATTTCATTTATTTATTTATTTTTAGAGAGGCGAAGGGAGGAAGAGAGGGAGAGAAACATCAGTGTGTGGTTGCCTCTGGAGTGCCCCCTACTGGGGACCTGACCCACCACCCAGGCATGTGCCCTGACTGGGAATCCAGCCAGTGACCCTTTAGGGTTTGCAGTCTTTTACTCAGTCCACTGAGCCACACCAGCCAGGGCTACCTGTCCATGTCTTACTATTTTGACCACAGTGATGTGGCTTTGAACAACTTTGCCAAATGTTTTCTTCACCACTCTCACGAGGAGAAGTAGCATAGTGAGAAACTGATGGAGCTGCAGAACTAATGAGGTGTTGGAATCTTCCTTCAGGATATAAAGAAACCAGACTGGAATGGCTGTGAAAATGGGTTGAATGCAATGGAGTGTGCATTACACTTGGAAAAAAGTGTGAATCAGTGACTACTGGACTTTCACAGACTGGCCACTGACAAAAATGATCTTCATTTGTATAACTTCATTGCGACTCATTAGCTGAATGAGCAGGTGAGATCCACCAAAGAATTGGGTGACCACATAACCAACTTGCACAGGTTGGGGACCCCTGAAACTGACATGAGTTTCTGTTTAACAAGCACACCCTGTGAAACAGTGAAGTTTCAGTCTTAGTCTGGCTTCCCATAGCTACCAGGGTGACTTCCCTTGTCACCAGAGCAGTACGTGCTTGTTGGAGTTACCTTTCCCTTTGCTATAACTTGTACCAAATCATTCAGTTGCTTCTTTCATTTGTACCATTCATTCACATAAAGTAATTTGATACCAAAAAAAAAAAAGAAAGGGAATAGGGATAAGAATACGCAAAACAAAAGAAGATACAGAAAGAAAGGTGCGTGTGAGAATCAAGCAAGTACCTTAAGTATATGTCATCTGTGCTATGGGTAATGACAGTGGTGCTGCTTAACAGTGCTGGCTTGAGAAGATTTTAGTAAATAACCTCCTCTGATAGATAGACAGACAGACAGACAGGACAATCCATGAAGATCATAAAGATTCATGAAAATGATAAAGGAAGCAAGGAGCACCTTCCGGAATATACTCACACATTAAATTATAATATGTCTGCTTTTGGATGTAGGAGTACTTGTGATGAGAATAAGAAAGTTACCTGGCGGTGCAGGGCAAGGTGAGTGTTCCTCATTGGAAGACATGGATTCCACAGCATTATACCCAAATCTCTAACTGCTGAGATGGCCCTAGACTTGCACAATAATTTGAACCCAGGAATATAGGACAGCAAAGGGTTACAGAACAGAGGTGAAATCTTTTTCTCACAATCTGAAGTTAAAAAGGATGGAGATTCTAAATATCTCTGATATCCACTGAACCCTCCTTAAGCCAAAAATATGCCTTATAAATTTTAGCTGTATTGTCTTTTTTTAACTCTATAATTAAGATTTTTTAATTCCAAGTGGTAGTAAGCAAATCTGAAATGTAGCAGAATATGCAGGAAAGCAAGTGTCTCTGCACCAAATATTTTTAGCACAAAGATCTGACAGTAACTCAATAGAGGTACTCTATTACCTCTATTAGTGATCTCTTTGAATAAAATAGGAAGCTAATATTCCATTATAATATGTAATTACCCTTATGTTCCTCTACCCTAGTGTGCCATCCTTTGAATTTTCATCATTTTCAGTTTAAACATTTTAGAATAAAAATACTTTGGCAAATGACTTTTTGCTAATTTATTGGGAGCATCATTTATTTTTCTTTATAGAAGAGGAGGAAGTAGGTAAAAGTGCAATTGTATTTTCTTGTACAGGTTTCCTAGAAATTATTTTGTTTTAATTCTTTTCTCTCACATAAGCTCTTCTCTATGAATTGTATAATGTTGAGCTTCTGCTTTCAAAAGACCAGAATCTTACCTATAAATGGCTTCATGAAACATATTTTGATATGAACAAAGTAACTTTCATTAATAAGGTTTTTTTGGTTTTTTGGCTGTTTTTTCTTTTCTTTCTTTCTTTTTTTTCCATGTTGAGGACAAGTAGCTGCTTCTTTTGGGGAGGCTCTGGATCACACAAAGCATAGAGGAGCATATTTAGATTTGCCTTTAAGAAACACAAGACCTGTTTGTATAACTGTTTTTAATCCAGAATATTAAGAACAGTCCTACCCATTGGTATTTGGGAAGAAATCAAGTGATTTCACCTAAGTTATATGGATTGATTTTTCACACTAAGTGATTCTACCGTTTATGTGCCAACTTGTACCCTGCTTTCTGTGTTACAGATTTGATATAAGATGGAAAAGACTTTAAAGTATCCATTTTTAGGAAACTGAAGATCTAATGCTCAAACTACTTCTTGAAGTTTTACTTAATTAGTGTTCTGTATAATATGGTTGTTTATACATCATGTGGAAGGTATTAAGTTAGCTTTTTCATCCCTGACTATATAGTGTTCAATTTAAGGGGCAGAAATGAGCATATGTCACAGCAGTTGCAGAAACCTGCTTAAGACATTACCTGTTGAGCTCACTTCTTGTTTTGTTTTGGGAACCAGGAACAGTTGAGATTTTACATTTGGAATAAATTTTAAAATTTAAACTCATTGAAATTCTAGTTAACATATTCTGTTTCTTTTTCTCTTAAAATGTGTTACCTTATTCTGAAATAATTACAATTGTTGTTAGACTGTTGGCACACCACTCACATGGAAGTATCTCTCCTGTTTCTATCTTGGGAGTTATTACAGTAGATTTTCTGTTTGAAGGCAGGGTCATCTGCTTTAGGGCACCTGTAATCGATCTTTCTCCAGTCACCTACTGAAGTAAAATTCTCAGACATAGATCTCTTATTGAATAGTATTGGTATTATGGCAAATTCTTTAAATATTTTAAATATTTTTTCTTTATAAAAATACGAAGAAAAATGTCAGTAAATTCTATTTTGTATTTGCTTATTATATTTTGTGATGTTTTATAGGTTTATTTTCTACTTGATATCAATTATATATTTAAAACTATATTATTTTATTTAAATTATAAAAATAAAAACTATTCAATTAAAATTAAGCATGACTTACACATTTTTATTTTTTTTAGTTAGTTATTTTTCAAGTACATTTTTTGTCTATTTCTCCCATCCCAGCCCCCCCCCCCCGCCCTGTCTCCCCCTTCCCTCCCATCCCCCCCCCCAGTCCTCATCCCTGTGTCTTTCATACTTGTTCCTCAAAATCCCTCCCCATTTTTCCCCTTAAATTCCCTTCTCTCTCCCCTCTGGTCACTTACACATTTTAATTTTTATTGTTATTACTTAATTTGAACAGAATGGTTTAATCTTTTCACCAAATTTTGTGTGAACTAGTGTTTCCTTCATATTTTATAGGGATAGAAATGTAATCTCTTCACATTGTAGAGATTTATCACATTACTTTTGTTCAGTGATTTCTGTTACTAATTAGATATTTTAGTGAATGATGTATGTCCCTGATTGCATTTTACTTAAAAGCACATTATAATATTACACATAAATTCAACTTTAAAAGTTATTAATTTTACTTTATGGATTTTGAGCTTAATGTCTGTATTTTTATTAGAATATGTGAAGTATGAATTTTAGTGTAAACATCTAAATAAATTTTATAGAGTAGTACAGTAATTAATTCCAGTTTAAAATTTGGACAGATTAAAATACCTGTAAATACCTATTAGGTTAACTGAAGTATTTACCAAAATTGACAGATCCATTTACATTTCTCTAATGCAGAGAATGTTCAAGCTCTTTTCAAATTTGTACTGCTTTTCCTTATTTTACCCTTCTATTGCTATCCACTTGGAAGACTTAGAAAGCAGAAAACATCTCTTACATATACATGATCAAAAATGTACGCCTGATGGCCTGGAGGTTGAAATAATTATCTCTGGTGGCCGTGCAGATCTCAATGTCAAAGCTGGAAACCACAGGGCAGCTGAATTAAAGCATGAAAACTGGCATGAGCACAGACAACTGCTTGAGGCTCTTTATTACTGTTTGATACACCAGCCCTTTGTTGAGAATCTTGTTTTTTTGGTTCGAAAGCAACTGTGTGTGTCTAATCTTGCATTTGCCTTTATCATCAATTCCATTCCTGTGATATTTACAAAACTAAGCAACATCACATGTATTTATCCCGATTTCTGAATTAGCGTTTCTGAAGCTTTCTGCTAATCTGCAGATAGGTGGCACCGTTCATACAGATTGAAAAAGCAGTGCTTTCCCTGTTCACACTATTCTATGCTGTAAATTAACCTGTCACTTTATTATTTGACAAGATCTTCATTTTTATTCATCAGGACTTGGGCCAGGATGGGTGCATTTATGGCCATTTGCTTTGCACGGCTCTCAGCTGAGTTTGTAGGTATTGTAAGTGAGATCCATTATCCCTGTTACAAGTGCACACAATGCAGATGCTGATCTGCGATGATGATGAGAAACCAAAGTCAGTAAAGACCACATAAGCCACCCTTGATGAAAAGATAAATGAATGCATAAATAACATTGTGCTCTGCTGTGTTTGCTGAGATCAAGGGTAGATTTTGAAGGTTTTGAGAGATCAGACGTACAGAACCTGGAGAAATTCATCCTCCTTCACTTTGCATTCAGCAAGCATTTCACTGTGTACAGAAAAGCTGAGAGACATTTTAATACATTACTGGAAGCTCAGAAATGTTTGGGTACTTCTCTTTTTTTAATGTTAAAAAAAACAAAGAAATGGCAGAGACATTTGAGTTTAATAAGAATTTAACATGGTACGAAGAAAGCCACGCTTGCTTTTAGACAATTCCTAACTTAGTTCTTTATGTAAATACTCTTGTGTCTATTGTGTTTTAATTATAAATGTAATTATAGAGATAAACTAGTAAATTATGTTTGTAACTGTATTCATAAAGATTAATGACATTTAAACAGACATATGCATAACATAAGATATGTACTTCAACTTTGTGTAACAGATGTATTTTAAAATAGTCCATAGAAATAATTTATCTAATTGAGTACATTTTTTTAAATTGGTGGCACAGCAGCAAGAAAATATATAGTGTTGTGTGTTTTCTATACATTTTCCCAAAATACATATTTTGAAAAAAGTTTAGCTGCGTGATACCTGTGAGAAGTAAGAATATTGGACACCAGCCTCTGATGATAATGTCCCCAGGCTTTAGAGGGATAATTGCGCTACACTGTGACTGGAGAGGGTAGTTGATTGAAAACAGCCCTAACTCCATGGTACAGTTTTTGTGTTGTGTTGGTTTAGAAGATTTTCTTCTCTTCTTGCGTAAAAACATACTTTTATATAGTCTCCTTTGGCTGAACATCATGTTGTTATTAAAATATGTTATATGAAGAAAATAGGATCTGATAATGAATATGAATATGATATAATGT